>NC_139563.1:47660323-48860323 GCF_965112155.1 Podarcis liolepis
TCTCAGAAGTGGGCTTTAGATCTACTTTGGCAGGCAGCTTGCTAAACTTCTCTCTAGCACTCTCTAAAAGCAGGTAGATACCACTTTGCTCAGTGCATGCTGCATCGGCGCAGTTCCTAGAACGAAATGCTTCCTTAGCTGCATGGCAGTACAGTGGTAGCGGACATGTGACTGTTGTAGAACATTGCGCAATGCCACGTTTTGGAACTCGTGATTTTTATTCCCCTGCGATTGTGACATCAGGGTTCCAAATGGTAGGTGCCTGAGGGTACGTATCAGTGGTTCTCAAACTCTTCCCCCCACACGGACCACTTGCAAAATTTGCAGGGAGTCTCAACGGGCCATTTAGTATTTTCTTCTATAGCGCAAAAGAACAATCTAGCCTTGCCTTTCTAATATGATGGATAGATTAACTATGAAAGCAAGCAACATTTTTTGCTTCCACACTAGCATTGTTGCAAAAAATGAGAGGTACCTCTAATCGACAAAGCTAGTAGGCTTATTATGTAAACAACTGACCCATCATCTCATTGGCGAGTTTAATCATCCTGCCCTGGTCCAAACAGCCTAAAAAACAAATCAAGTTTAGGGTGAAGTTCAGATAATCTTGTCTGTTTTGCAACCTTTCTGCAGACTGACCATAGTTTGAAAACCTCTGGTACATGTATGTGTGTTTGTGTATGTGTATATGTATATTTTTGTGCATATATTATTGCAGTTGAGTTAAAACATAAATCCTAGATAACATAGTGACTGGTGATATGGAAATCTGATCTCCAGTAACGTGTATCAATCTAGATAAGTGTAAGCTGGACACAAATGTCATGGGTAAGACAGATCACTCTGGTTTGTCTGATCAGAACTAACAACTTTGAAAACACTCATGTTAATGATACAGCGTTTTAAAGAAAACTGTTTGTTCCTTCCTATCTTTCCCCCCTGGTACAGGTCCTGGAGTTGCTGGCTATCTTACTGCAGGGAGGTCTTCATCGGTTCTGCCCAGTGTCCCCCCTCCAGTAGACCACGAAGCTGGAGACCACAGCTAAAGGAAATTAAATGCAAGAGACTCCGAAACAGACTGGCGGGGGTGAGGAAGGCCCCATTCCTTGGCCTGTCCACCGGAACAGATTTCTGCCTGCCTTTCCAGTTTCATGACAGTGTTATTCCTTTTTCTATGAATATATTTTTTTTAGGGGGGAAAGACAAGGTTCCACGATTCTATCACACTGTAACATAAGAAGAAAGTACTTTGGGGATCAGCCTAAAGGGGTACGCAAGAAGTTTTTGTTTCTTGCTGTACGTAAGCACATTTTTTTGTTCCTTTATATTTTTGTTTACAAGACTGTGAATCGAAACACTTTTTCCTAGTTTTTTGTATTTTATGAGCTAAGCATGACTGAAGTTGAACTGCAGTCTCGAAGAAATTGGGCTAAATCACTTGATCCTCCTACTCCTCTCCAAGTTGGACAAGATAATCCTCCCAAAACTTGACAGACTTGGTGTTTGCCTCTCTCCTCAATCATTAACATTTCCTTCACCAGACCTAACAAGATATTTGTATGTATAACTGGCTTTACCAAATTGAAAAATTAAAATGCAGCAAAAAAAAAAACCTATTTAAAAATGACGTTAACATGTTATATATAAAAAGCATAGTGTAATTGTGATATGTTCTATACATTATCCAGTATATAAAACTTTCTATATTGAATGTACATTATACAGATCATTCGTATGTACATAAAATTTTAAAAAATAAAGGGAACTGAACTGTTAATGTGACAGACTTGTACTTCTGCTGTTCTATTCCTTTGTAAAGCTGGAAAGAAAATGAGGGTTCGATACCTGAAATCTATTTTGAGGGCGAGAGAACCAAACCTGCATCTTAGATGGCACACAAAATGTTACTTGACTACGATTCCCATCATCCCTGACCACTGGTCCTGCTAGCTAGGGATGATGGGAGTTGTAGTCCAACAGCAGCTGGGGACTCCCTGCTGGGAATGCATCTCTTGGGGCTGAATAAATGTCCCACCCCTGCTTTAAAAACAACAACAGAAGGAGCAAAACCCAGTGTGCAGTTGAGTAGGAATCTTACATTTTATGCAACCCACCAACTGCAGGGAAAGGTATCAAAATTCTGATGGCAGACCTATTCTAGACCTTCCCTCTTGGGTTTAGATGGCCCAACACGCAAGCTTCTGAGTGAATCCATTTTGTCTGCAAGTGAAAGTATCAGTAAAGCAATTGTTGCTAGTAGAATTAGTAAAAGTTTACTTACGAAATATCCATAATTGAGAACAGTGTCAAATCTACAGTCCCCTGCCCCATAAGCTTTCAGCCTAACTTAAAGAAAATGGTTTAAAATGATTGTGGTACCATCACGACTTCAAGCAAGCAAAATATTACAGATGTGCACTCAGATGTTTCGCTTGGTCCTGCAGCTCTTGTCTTGCAATTACGGAGAGGTGAACTTCATCGGGCCCGTCTGCTATGCGTAACGTCCGGATGTAGGCAAACCTGCAGGAGGAACAGAGCAGTTGCAGATGGTCTGGCCATTTCAACACCACAACAGGAAGGCTTGCTGGTTTATACCTTAGGTCTCTACCTCTAATTATATAGAATTGTCGAGTTAGAAGGGAATTGCGAGGCTCAAACCCATGAACCCTGAGTCAAAAGTCTCGTGCTCTGTCACTCCCCACTTTCTCTTAACATACCAAGGACGGCTTTCGATGATACAGACTTCATACTCTAGCCCAAGCTGGTGCCCTCCAGATGTTGCAAGACTACAACTCCCCTCACCACTGACTATGCTGGCCAAAACTGATGGGAGTTGTAGTCAGGAACACCTGGAGGCAAACAAGTTGGAGACCGCTGTAAGTCTCATGAGCATCTTGGCTCTTTCAGCACAGTCAGTGGGGCTTTTAAAATGTGCATCTTCAGCAGAATCTTTTTTTATTTAAAAAACACTTTTAACACTGCTTTGTTATACACCTCCAAGCAGTTTATAAGAATAATGCCATATACAGATTCGGCTTTGGAAAGGACTTTGTAGGTCAAATCCAACCAACCCCACCATGCAAAAGTTGTGGGATACAGTACTGTACATGGATTTCTGCTAGGGCAAAATTCCCAGGATAAAAAGACTATAAACGCATATAACACTTACGGCTCAAAAGCTTGTATTGTGAATTTTAATTTTTTATTACTCTCAGAGCGACTTTTGAATAAGAGAGCACTAGATACATTCTTTAAATAAAACTAAGCTCAGCTACTATACCTTTTTAAAAAAAAAATCCTAATTTTTTTTAGATTAGAATGAGCAAAGGAAATTTTTTAATTCAGTCCCAACAGCTTAGATTAAGCATGGTTTGTTGGATCACCTCTTCCACCTTACCCCATGTGCTTCCAAGTAACTGAGACCCAAAGCAAGAGCAAGCTTTGGAGAAACAAGGCTTGTTATCTCACCTGCGAGACAACTTGTGGTTTGTTGAACAAACCATGGTTAAAGTAAACTATGGCTCAGCTTTATGTGCAAACAGGAGCTTGTGCAGGAGCTATATGTGCAGGAGCCTGACACGACGCCCGTGTGTTGGCAGCTAAAGGAGGAGCATTGAGCCTCTACTGAGCCACCACACACAGCTCGTGGGATGTGTTTGGCTTACAATATTAGCCTCTCCTAAGAGTATCTTTCACTTACATTTCAGCCAGTGGGAAGTCTTGAGAGACTCCGGCACCTCCACAAACTTGAATGGCGCAGTCAATCACTTTAAGGACTGCTCGGGGAGCCACCACTTTGATCATTGCAACCTGTAAAGATGAAGAAAAGCTTTTTAAAAAAATATTTGCTCATGAACAAACAAGTGAAACCCTATGACAACAAGCAGGCTTGCAGTTCAGAAAGCATGTGAAGCACCCCCTTGCCGCTGGACACATTTGTGAGCGTTTGTGTTTGCTGTTTTGCAACTTGCCTAAAAGCCAGGACGACTCTGGGTGCAGGACAACATAGACAAAAGCAGCATGCTTGATGGTGTAGTGGGAGGTTGTAATTTCTAGAGTGCTTACTAAAAGTTGTTTCTGAGAAAATCCAGATCATACGGAGCCAATCTAATCCAGCCAGCTTAAGCAAGAACGCTGATTGTTGAGAATTTGGTGGTCTTCCAGTTGAACTTGTCGATAGCCACAGTTGAATAAGAATAGCCAAAGCGATCTTTGTAGCACATAGCTAGAGGGTCAGACTCAGATCAGGAGACCCAAGCTGAAATATCTACTCAGCCATGAAGCCCACTGGGTGCTCGCTAGAGATAAGGGCACAAAGGTAATGAAACAGCATTGAATTGAAACAAAAAATGCAGTTCCTGATCAAATTCTGTTTGCTTTCTTGAAAGCTGGAAGACTGTGGTGATTGCCATAAGTCTTATTGGAATGGTCTGCCATGCGTAGGAACAAGTCATACCACTGGTCCTCCTGCACTGACTGGCAGGGGCTTTCCAGGCAGGGTGACCTTCTGCATCCAAAATAGATGCTGTGCGCCTGAGCCAAGGCGGCTTGCACTAAATCCATGACATGTCCGCCAAGAAAAATTACAAGGTTGCTGTATTTGCCAAAATACAGGCGTACCTTGGAAGTCAAACAGAATCCGTTCAACTTCCAAAACGTTTGGAAACCAAGGCATGGCTTCCGATTGGCTGCAGGAAGTTCCTGCAGCCAATCAGAAGCCGCAGCAGACATTTGGGTTCCAAAGAACATTCGCAAACCGGAACACTCACTTCTGGGTTTGCGGCATTCAGGAGCCAAAACGTTCGACTTGCAAGGCATTCAGGATTCAAGGTACAACTGTACACACAGGTGGGATTGTCCAGGTATGAAATAATGGATTTTTTTGCTATTGGCAGAGATGGTGAAATTCTAATTCCTAGGTCAGGAAAGCCAAGATAGTGCTATCCCATGAGCCCCAAGCCAGCATAGCCAGTGGTCAAGGATGATAGGAGCTGTAGTCCACAATCTCTGGAGGACTCCACCCCAGTTACCCCTGGCTTAAGACACATCTGCTAACAAGATGCTATTTTCTCCAGCTTGCAGCACTTGCCCTGTTACCTCTTTTCTGGCTTCTTTGTTGCCCATGGCATCTATTTTGCTGGCTGCTTTCAACGTCAGCAGTCTTGCCTGTTCGATAGCAATGCGGCATTCAGCAATCCAGTGAGCGACAACTTCCTGCAGTCGTAAGGATAACCAAAGAAAAGTGAAAATTAGCACCCCGCTTAAGTAACACAACCAATCTCATTACACCTACTAGTGGTCTTACTTGAACATGGATACTTAATATAGATCTGCAGTTTTGGACAGTATCAGAATACATACCTCCAGTTGGAAGATGATTTGAAGAAGAAGTAGTAGTGTTTGGATTTGATATCCCGCTTTATCACTACCCGAAGGAGTCTCAAAGCGGCTAACATTCTCCTTTCCCTTCCTCCCCCACAACAAACACTCTGTGAGGTGAGTGGGGCTGACAGACTTCAAAGAAGCGTGACTAGCCCAAGGTCACCCAGCAGCTGCATGTGGAGGAGCGGGGAAGCGAACCCGGTTCACCAGATTACGAGACTACTGTTCTTAACCACTACACCACACTGGGTCACTGATTTGAAGAATCATGCTCGTGAACCACAGTACACTGATGCCTGCTAAAACTAGCTGGTGATAGAAACTATAGGAGCTAAATGACTTTGAAAAACTTTACAAGCAACTCCCATTTTGTGCGCATTCAATGCATGTGCAATCGCAATTGGAACGCCATGTTCAGCACCGGAAGAGGGCAGGGCAGGGGCAGAACAGGGTGTTATGCATGCTCTGCTGACATGCACCATGTAAGGTAAAGGTCCAGTTGTGGCCGACTCTGGGGTTGTGGCGCTCATCTCGCTTTATTTGCCGAGGGAGCCGGCGTACAGCTTCCGGGTCATGTGGCCAGCATGACTAAGCCGCTTCTGGCGAACCAGAGCAGCACACGGAAACGCCGTTTACCTTCCCGCTGGAGTGGTACCTATTTATCTACTTGCACTTTGACATGCTTTCGAACTGCTAGTTGGCAGGGGCAGGGACCGAGCAACAGGAGCTCACCCCATCGTGGGGATTCGAACCACCGACCTTCTGATTGGCAAATCCTAGGCTCTGTGGTTTAACCCACAGCGCCACCCGTGTCCCTGTAACATGCACCGTGACCCTTGCATAAATGAGAGGAAGCCTGTATTCTCAATTTTATTTTATTTTTTCCCAGTCCCTGCTGCCCAGTGGTTCCGTTCATGAGATATTTTGAACAGCACGAGAACACAGGGACCCGCCTTGCGCAACATCAGACTATTGGTCCATCTAGTTCAAAATTGTCTCTTATCTAGCACATAAACATTCTGCTTCCTAGCGTACTACTGAAGCTTTAGCGACGCCTCCTGTCACTGGATCTGACACACCTTTGAGTTAAGAAAAGAGTTACACCTACTGAAGTAGAGAGACAACTCACATGATGGTAGAGCTTCTTCCCAAATGCCACCCTCTGGGCTGAGCGCTTGCACAGGATCTGCAGAGCAGTTTCAGCTGCCCCTATGGACCGCATGCAATGATGTATGCGGCCTGGTCCAAGTCTTCCTTGCGCGATTTCAAATCCTCTTCCTTCTCCTGGGTTCAGAGAGACAGAGAGAGACAGAAAGGTTCTTTGCCTTTCTGGGAATGAGATTGCATTGGCACCACTAATGTGGTGTTGTTCCATAGCTAGCACGTAACAGTGGAGAGATTGCTGAAGTTTCAGTGGGGATACATGGGAACATGGAAAAAAAATGACCTTAGACGAGGTCAGTTTGTCCAGATGTTTTGAATGAGAACTCCCACCAACCCCAGGCTAGCCGGGGCTGATCAGAGTTGGAGCCCAAAACATACACAGGGCACCAGGTGGGAAGAGTTTTGCAGAGCTCTGTAATAATAAATAATAATACTTTTTATTATTTATACCCCACCCATCTGGCTGGGTCTTCCCCACCAACTCTGGGCGACTTACAGCATATATAAAACATCAAACATAAAAAAAAATTCTCTAGCAAAGAAATGTTGAGACTCACCAAGGATTAAATGAGAGGCAGGTACCCGGACGTTGTTAAAATGCACCTCAAAATGTCCACCATGGAAATAATCTATAAAGTTGTGAAAAGAACAAAGGCAAGTGTCAACTGAGGGAAATTGCTAGCGTCAGTATATAAAGGGACCCCTGACCATTAGGTCCAGTCGTGGCCGACTCTGGGGTTGCGGCGCTCATCTCACTTTACTGGCCGAGGGAGCCAGCGTACAGTCATGTGGCCAGCATGACTAAGCCGTTTCTGGCGAACCAGAGCAGCGCACGGAAACACCATTTACCTTCCTGCCGGAGCAGTACCTATTTATCTACTTGCACTTTGATGTGTTTTAGAACTGCTAGGTGGGCAGGAACAGGGACCGAGCCGAGCAACGGGAGCTCACCCCATCGCGGGGATTCGAACCGCCGACCAGTATGTACATTATGCACAGTATAGCAGCCCAACAGCAGCAGCTGCATGAGCTACTGGGATAGCTATGTCAGTACAGCTTAATCAAAGGTTGTGGGTTCGAGTCCCACATTGTGCAAAATAGCCCTGCATTGCAGGGGGTTGATGACCCTTGTAGTCCCTTCAAACTCTACGATTCTGTGAGTCTTAAGTGTCTCCAGTCCAGCGACAGAGCATCAAGACATGAGAGTAAGGGACACCCATTTATTTAGTGGTTTAAATTAAAGCAGGCATAGGCAAACTTGGCCCTCCAGATGTTTTTGGCCTACAACTCCCATGATCCCTAGCTAGCAGGACCAGTGGTCAGGGATGATGGGACTGTAGTCTCAAAACATCTGGAGGGCCAAGTTTGCCTATGCCTGAATTAAAGCAACAGCTCAGACCAGTTAGGGCACCGAGATCTAGGAGCCAAATCCAAGCGCTTGGAAGATGCTTGATGATGACAATGATGATCATAAGTACTTGGCAAACCAACTTACCCCAGTATCCAAAGACTGAAAGAGGCCTTATAAGTTTGACACCCGGTGTATCCATTGGCACAATGATCATACTGTGCTGTTTATATCTAAAAAAATAAAAAAGTGGTGCTGGGAATTAACTGTGAGTTTTAAAAAAAACAGATATGAGAGAGAGATGGAGAGCGCCGTACCTGATTTATGTATAAGCTAAACAAGCTATAGCTTAGGGCTCCACTCTCTTGGGGGCCCCAAAAATTTTAAAGGAAAAAAAAAGTGGACATACTTTGATAAAATACATACTTTGTTATGTGCAAATGGGTTTAGATACCTATTAGGTCCATAAATTACCATATATAATATATTCAACACACAATAAAGGGACAACTTGTTGTTGACAAAGGACAGCTGGAAATATAAAGGGTTCAATTACCTTCAGTAGCTTAGGGCCTCATCAAACCTAAATCCGGCCCTGAGAGAGAGGCACTGAAACTAGAAATCTGGCAACTAAACTTTTATTACCTCTACCTCTTGAGCAGCAGCTGAGTATTAATGAACACAGAAACTGCTGACTATTAATGGACACAGAAAGCTGCCATTGGTCCAGTATTGTCTACACCAGGAATAGGGAAGCTCAGACCTGGAGGCTCAATCTGGCCCTTCAGACCTTTCAATCTGGCCCTTGGAACTTTCCTGAGGCCCTGCCACTCACCGACCCCGCTTTGCACTATTTTTGCCTAGCTGGAACTCTGGCAAGATAGAGGGACATGAGAATGTGTTGCCTGCTGCACAAAGGTAACCCGCACATTTGTTGCTCTGCCTGCTATCGCCTCTACCGCAGTGTGGCCCCTTTCTGAGGGTGGCCCAGAAGGATATATGTCCCTCAGACTTAAAAAGGTTCCCCCTCTCTGGTCTGTAAAGGGACCCCTGACCATTAGGTCCAATCACGGACGACTCTGGAGTTGTGGCGCTCATCTCGCTTTACTGGCCGAGGGAGCAGGCGTACAGCTTCCAGGTCATGGGGCCAGCATGACTAAGCCACTTCTGGCGAAACCAGAGCAGTGCACGGAAACGCCGTTTACCTTCCTGCCGGAGCGGTACCTATTTATCTACTTGCACTTTGATGTGCTTTCGAACTGCTAGGTGGGCAGGAGGAGGGACCGAGCAACGGGAGCTCACCCCATCGCGGGGATTCAAACTGCCGACCTTCTGATCGGCAAGCCCTAGGCTGTGTGGTTTAACCCACAGCGCCTGATGGGCAAAAGCTCCACAGGATTCCCAGCAGGGGTCTTTACCAGCTGTTCACGGAGATGCCAAGGATCGAACCTCTTGGCTTGCAAAGTATGCAAAGCGTACCTAACCTATGGGTCTTCTATCGCAGGGATGGGAAGGCAGAGAGGTGTCTTGTTCAGTGCCATGCAGGCCATAGCTACTGACTGGTCCAAGTTCAGGCAGTGTGAGCACGGATGCTGGAGGACAAGGCTCATGCAAGGTATTGTGCAGTTGCATGCATGTACTTGCATGAGACTGACTTGGGCACCTTCTGCCCCAGCATGCCGGCCAGGAGGGACACAAGGTGGTCTTCCCCCTTGGTCACTTTGTAGTGGTGACGGCCTCTTCTTGCATGCCATAGCCCTTCTTGAGCTTCCTCTCTTCATATAAACATCTGTTTTGCATTTGGAGATACTGCTTTTGTATAAAAATAGAATATAAGGAAGTAGCAATACAAATACAATTCAAACTCGATATGGATATTTAATGTGATGGATGTGCCATCTCCCATCTTCAACCACAAATTCACAGACAGGTTGCAGCGCAGCTCTCACAGACCACAGTCTGGGAACTCCTAGCAGAGACAATACCGAGTTAGATGGACCCATTTTCAGACCTGGCTTAACATTTTATCATGGTTTTCTTCTTACCTGGATGCAGATGTGTTTTTATCTCTGGCCATCACAATAGCAAACTTGCAGTCTGGATTTCCAGCTCCTACAAAATGGACAAGTTCCCAGCGAACAGTTTTAGGGTTGGGCTAAAAGGCTGTGATACTAATCCCATCTCATTTAGCAAGAAACAACATTCCTAGGTACACATTTACTTGAAAGCAAATTCTGTCCCCAGTTAAAAAGAGCAGCTGATGGGAAAAGAAAACCTGGAGACCCAACCGCCAGTCAAAGCAGACAGTACAGTGGTACCTTGGAAGTTGAACGGAATCAGTTCCAGAAGTCCGTTCGACTTCCAAAATCTTCGAAAACTGAAGCGCGGCTTCTGATTGGCTGCAGGAAGCTGCTGCAGCCAATCAGAAGCTGCAGAAGCCCTGTTGGATGTTCGGCTTCCAAAAGAACGCTCACTTCCAGGTTTTGATCGTTTCGGAGTCAAGGCGTTTGAGAACTAGGCTGTTCAAAAACCAAGTTATGACTGTACTGGACTTTATAGACCAACAGTCAGATTCGGGAAAGGGCAGCTTAAGGTGGAAATCCCACACATTCAGCTGCCTGAAATGATCCACAAACCAGCCAGATTTAAACTGGCTTAACTGACTTGTTGGTCTGGTTGTTAGGATGCATGAAATGTATATTTTTGAAATACCAGTTTGAGGCATGCAAACAATTTTTAGCAGACTGTGTTATGACAGTTGTGCTGCAGCAGGGGAATGGGGCACCCTCCATTTAAAGCCAGATACCTGCCCTATAGGCCATACTGCCACTTGTCAGCCCTGCAACAGCAAACTTCAGTGCCCAGGATTCTTAGGGGAGCTGGGCGGGAGAGAGATGTGCTTTAAAGGCATGGTACATACACAGCCCTTATCTGAGCTAAAATACGCTTAGCAACCCTGACCAAACTTCTACCTCAATCCTATTCCCATTGTCGAAACTCCACACCAATAACTGGGTTTTCAACAAAGTTTTTTTCTGTCTTTCAGGTTAAAAGGCAACGCTGAGCCAGCAAACGGAGCTGCCCTTTGGCTCAACTGAAACAGATGTTTTCCAGGAAAGCACAAGTGTTGCTGGCAAATGAGGGTGGGCGGAGGAAAGAGAATGGAAATGAAAGGCGGGGTAGTTCTGGAGAATAATTGTGAGTCAGAAACCAAAACAGCATTGCACAGGAGGAGTTCAATGAAGCAGCTCCTGAAAAGAGGAAAACAGGTCAGCAATTTCATTTTATCATTTTTATAAACGATTAGAAAACAGTCTGCAGTGACCTTTTGCTGTGTGTGTGTGTGTGTGTGTGTGTGTGTGTGTGTGTGTGTGTGTTCCCTCAAGTGGCTTCCCGGATACTGCAGTTTGCGAAGGGTGCCAAGAGTTGTTGGGAGAACTCTCGCGGAGCTACCGTTCCCAGCACCCTTAACGAACTACCCTTAACGAACTACAACTCCCAGGATTCTTTGGGGGGGGGAGTAATGACTGCTAAGGTGGCATCAGAGTGCTCTAGATGTGCAGGACAGATGTGATCTAGCCGCGGCTCTCTGGCGTTTACAAGAGAGAGACGCTGGGAATTAAAGCTGGGACCAAAACATGTGCTCTGCTGCTACTACTAGGCTCACGGCCCTTTTTCCTTGCGGGATCCCAGAGGCGTAGCGTGGAGGGGCTGGGAGGGGGGCTGTTGCCCCAGGTGCAGTTTTGGGAGGGGGCACAGGGTGCCATGTGCTGCTGCATCCTTCCCAGCTGAAGGGTGCCCAAAAAGGACGCAAGACTACTGTACTGATTGTTAAATTTGTGCCCATTGCTCTGCCTGCAACTGGAAGGGTGCAGCCCTCCTGGTGCTCTAACCTCTTATTTGTACAGATAAAATCCTGCTCTCAAACATCCCATGGCACTAGTGCCGCCCAAAGACAGAAGCCAAGGGGGATAAAACGCACACAGATAAAAGGATGGGGTTACTAGGGGACAGGCAGATGATCATAGAATTGTAGAGTTGGAAGGGAAAAGGGTTGTCTAGTCCAACTCCCTGCAATGCAGGAATCCAAATTTAAAGCAGCCAGGGGGAAAATAACAAAGCCCACCACTGTTAAAAGTATTATAGTGTCTTGGAAACCAGCCATTCCAACCAGCCACAGCAGTCACCTAGCTGTTTATGGAGGAAAGTGGGAGGCTGGAATATCCCCAGGCACACATGGTAGGTCAAGAGAAAACTTTTCGACTTCAAAAAAATATATACTTGGGATCTTTGTCGATCAGCGAAAGAAATCCCACCGGCTACAATTAGTTAGATGTTGGAAGATTTCACTCGGGCGCACGAAGGAACAATTTGAGACTCTCAGGAATCTAGCCGCCGACATCTAAGAAAAGAACTTCCTGTATCCATTTGCTCATTTGCAGCTTCAGGAAAACAAAAAGGACAGCCCAGGAGTGGGTCCTCCGCCAACTCAGCTGAAATTAATTACTTGGATCAAGAACTTCAAGGGGAAACCGTTGAAAGAAAGCCGCAGGTTTGGCATTCCTGCCTTATCTTAATTTTGAAAGCTGCAGGGCTTCACTGCCTGGACTAGTCTCGCTGTAAGTTTATATTATTATACTGCAATCATTTTTTATATAGCTCACTGTTTATTTTGCATCATTGTTCATAAATGCATCGTTTACATTGCCTTCATCGTACATATTTGCAATTTTTACCATTTACTTTTAATAAGTTTTCTGATGTATTTTCTTTTGGCGTGAGTCTGGGTCTTTGCTCACTGGAACAAATTAATATCATCTAAACTGAGAGTCTGTTTTTCTGATGACATGGTCCCACTTCACATCGTTGGCTCCCAGGGGTGCCAACTTGAATAAAATATGGGGGGGAGGGCAAATAAACCCCTACCCTGCATAAACGATCACATGCTGCAGTGCACAGTTGCATGGAATGGCAATGCCCACTAACTTTGGAGGGGTCCGGCCCCCTCAAATATTTTACGGGGGGGGGGGAGAGACTACTCGGCCCTAGGAGTTGGCTGCTAATGGTTGGAGGCTGTTGTAATAGTAAGGAAGGAATGGGAGAGAAGAGGTGCTATGTTTAGCAACACCCATGTCTTTATTCATTGTAATGCTTAGTTTAGCCCTGCATGCAGGTAAGAGCCATTGAAGATTATAGCGTTTGTCTGGAGTCTTTGATTCAAGTATTTAAAATCTATTTCCAAATGCCACCAATGCTGTGGAACAAAATCCCCTCCCCACATTGTTCATTCATAACAATGAATGGATGCCAGCTGCAAAAATATAATGTTACGCAAGCGTGTCAGTTTCAAATGCTTTAGTTTTCTTTATGAAATAAAAGTAAAATAAACATGTAAAATTAGATCACTCTCTAGGATCTCAGTACATTTTCTGATGTAACAAAAGGTATTTATCTCCCTTTACTAAACAAAAGTGAAACGAACACACTTCCTTCTGCAACTAATCCAGAATGCGGCAGCTAGACTGGTGACTGGGAGTGGCCGCCAAGACCATGTCCTGAAAGACCTACATTGGCTCCCAGTATGTTTCCGAACACAATTCAAAGTGTTGGTGCTGACCTTTGAAGCCTTAATGGCCTCAGCCAGGTATACCTGAAGGAGCGTCTCTACCCCCATCGCTCAGCCTCCAAGGGCCTTCTGGCTGTTCCCTCCCTGCGAGAAGTGAGGTTACAGGGAACCAGGCAGAGGGCCTTCTCAGTGGTGGTGCCAGCCCTGTAGAACACCCTTCCATCAGAGGTCAAGGAAATAAACAACTATCTGACTTTTAGAAGACATCTGGAGGCAGCCCTGTTTAGGGAAGTTCTTAATGTTTGATTTTATTCTGTTTTTAATGTTCTGTTGAAAGCCGCCCAGAGTGGCTGGGGAAACCCAGCCAGATGGGCGGGGTAGAAATAATATATCATCATCATCATCATCCTTGAATCACATCATAAGGCATCAAGAAATCTTCTGAGGCAAGATGGAAATCATCCTAATTTGTACAGGAAATTCCCCCAATCCAAAATTTCCTGGAAAACTAACATCCACTGGGTGCAATTAACTTCCCTCCACCCCACCCTGTCTTTCAGATTCTTCCATGGAGCTCTCAACAGAAGGATACCACTACAATGATTATGAACTGAACACTACTTTCGACTACGCTTCCTTCGAAACGCTTTGCTACAAAGGTGAGGTCAGAGCATTTATCACCTCGTTCCTACCGGCATTCTACTCTGTCGTTTTCTTCGTTGGGCTCGCTGGGAATTCCCTAGTGGTGGCATTCTTCGCCTACATCAGAAAACTAAAGACCAGGGTGGATGTATACATCATGAACTTGGCGATCGCCGATTTGTTACTGCTCTGCACTCTTCCCTTTTGGGCTGCGAGTGCCGCCCACGGATGGGTCCTAGGTATCCCTTTGTGCAAGATCACGTCCGCTATCTACACAATGACCTTTAGTGCTAGCATGCAATTTCTGGCCTGCATCAGCGTCGATAGATACAAAGCCATTGTCAAATCCCAAGCTAAACCAGGGGCCATCAAGCAATGCGTCAAAACGTCTTTCCTTGTCTGGGCAGCCGCCATGTTCCTTTGCATTCCTGAACTCGTCTTTAACACAGTCGTGGAGTTCAACAACAGGCTTACATGTTTTCCCGCATTTCCTCAAAGCACGGGGAACGTAATTAACGTAACCATCGAAATAGCAGAAATGTTGCTGAGTTTTGTGCTGCCTTTCCTCATCATGCTGGTTTGCTACTCGGCTGTGGCCAGAACTCTCATTTCGAGCCCCAGTGATAAAAAATGCCGGCCTCTGAAAGTTCTTGTTGCAGCGGTGTCGGTCTTTATCGTCACGCAACTGCCTTATAACATCGTCAAGCTTTGGAAAGCCATTGACATTATCTACCCGCTTATTACAGACTGCAGCACAAGCAAAACCATTGATATCGTATTCCAGGTGACTAACAGCATTGCTTTGTTCCACTGCTGCCTGAACCCCATCCTTTATTTTTTTATGGGAGCCTCTTTCAGAATGCACATGGTCAAAATGGCAAAGCGTTGCGGCTACTGGAGAAGGCAGCAGAGCACAGCAAATGAAGAAATTCCTGTGGACTATGAAGATTCTGGGCAAGAGACCAGTAGCTTCACTATTTAGAAAATGGGGAGAAGGAAAGCAATCCATATTCGCTTAAGCTTTTATCCTTGATAAAAGAACTGAATATTGATTGTGATTGCTTCACGTGGTAGGATGAAGCTGTTCCAATTGAGCAGATAGCTGGACCTAGCATACCTGCTCTCTGCTAACCTAGTTTAAATGGGCTGATCTATGCATACAGGAAATGCTGCACATTATTTCTAGCATCAAATAATACAAACTAATGAAATGTTCAAGTGGAAATAAGCCTGCATAGTAGCAAGGAGATAGAGGGAGTAGAATCACTCAACAGCTATTTTCCTAAAGGCTGTTTTTTTCCTTGAGAAGCATGGCTCAGGAAAGATAGTGGCAAGCCTGTTCTTATTATATAAAATAAAATCATCCTATAAGAAGAGGTGGGGAAGCACTGGACTCCACCCCCATCAGTATGGCTAGTGGTCAGGGATAATGAAAGCTGTTGTTGGGCTTCAGCTTGCATTATCCCTGACCACTGACCAGGCCCATCTTACCCATCGAGGCTAGTGGCGCAGGATGCCAGAGCACTAGGTTCTGGAGGGTGCCAGATGAGAGTCCAGGGAAGACCGAACGAGCGCGCTGAGTGAGCAAGGGTGCGTGCACTGCTCCTGCTGAGCATCGGCTCGGTTTTTTCCCTTTTAGCCTGCAGGCTCAAAATTCTGTGGGGCGCCAGAAGGCTAAAAGGGGAAAAACCGAGCTGACACTTGGCGGGAGCGGCGCACGTGCCCTCGCTCGCTCGGTGTGCTGCCTGCCATGCCCACCGTGGCACGAAGCGGCTAGCTGAGCCAGGAGGTGTCGCGTCCAGCCTCTGCCTCTTCCTCACCGGAGAAGCCGCCCTCCAGCTGCTGCCTGCCTCCTCCAGCCCTAAATAAAAGGTCAACTCTGGGAAAGGGGAGGGAGTCAGCGGGATCTTTGCACCACAGCGCCGGATATGCTTAAGACGGCCCTGCCACTGATCATACTGATGGGGGTTGATGGGAGCCAGAGTCCAACAACCCCAATGGATCAATGCTTCCCCCCCCCCCAAGCCCTGCTATAAATCCTGGTGCCGTTGTGCTATGTTTTCTCCACCCAGATAATTTACATGGAACAGGAATCCAGAAAACGCATAGGCTAATGGCATCAGTACATGGGGTACATGTTGCCTTGTGTACTAGACATGGGGATGCCATGTTCAGTTGCTGCTCAAGAATGCATCTGGATACTTATATGGACAAGAATACACCTAAACACTTATTTACACAAATAGTAATTTTTCGGTGGCAGGGGGAACCTTATTCCTTCACCTAATGGAATTTGAAGTGCAGGACTTAATGGGTAGAATTTCCTAATACGATTAGAACTGTCACGTAACGACACCTACAGCATTTCCATTAAGTCACCCACAACACAATCTTATGTTTTGTTATTCCTATTGTATTTTATTAATATATATTATGCTTCATTTTTATATACAATAAAAGAGCTTCAACGGAAGAGAAAGGAACCATGTGTATAAAACAATCCCTGAACTACTATGGGGTTTTTTTTATAGGGGAATCTTTCAAACTCAAAATTCAGGAGGGTCCCTTATTGCCTTGCAGAAGTTTTGGGATATCAGCTAATTAGCATCCCATACTATTCTGATTCAAAAGATGGATACGTCTGTAGCTTCACACATTGTTAAACAACTTGTGTGTAAAACATATTCCAAAGGAGTCACTGGTTTACATCAGGGGTTCCCAAACTTCAGCTGTTCTTGGACTACAACTCCCATCATCCCTAGTTAGCAGGACGAGTGATCAGGGATGATGGGAATTGTAGTCCAAAACCAGTTTGAGGCCCAAGTTTGGGAAACACTGGTTTACATGTACGCAGCACAGCGTTGAGACTCACCACGATTAATGTGTATTCTCCACTATTTATAGAACACTCAGTTTGAGAAGGCCCTTAGGTAACTTCAGTTCACCTAAGTTCAGGAGCAAACCTTAATGCTGGAGTCCCATGTGACTTAATCCATAGATAAAATATCTAGCATGCAAATGCGAAAGCCTGTTCAAGCATGACGCTAGGAAAAAAACAAAAGTCATCTTTCTTAGTCCTCATGCATTCAATATGGAAACATGGGAGGGAGGACAGAATTCTGAGATGGAATTGACCTCATCATTCCAGGAAAACTTTGTTTTACTCACCGCTGCTCCACCACTTTTGGCCGTTGATCACATAGCTGTCTCCATCTCTCTCGAGGCTGCATTCCATATTGGTGGCATCACTCGAAGCGACGCCAGGTTCTGTTCAAACAAAATACCAATCATGGCTTACTGAAGCTGGAGTAATTGAAAACAGAATTTAACTTAGCCCATTTTATCACCAAGCAGAGGTGATAGAAGCAGCATCAGTGGTCTGCAAGGAGAAAAGGCAGTCCGTCTGCCCCCACCACCCTCAGCAGATGATGTGTCTATTTATGTGGTTTCATTATGTTGCTCCGGCAGGAAGGTAAACGGTGTTTCCGTGCGCTGCTCTGGTTCTGCCAAAAGCAGCTTAATCATGCTGGCCACATGACCCGGAAAAAAACTGTCTGCAGAAGCGGATGAATGCCGGCTCCCTTGGCCTGTAAAGCGAGATGAGCACCGCAACCCCAGAGTCATTCGCGACTGTGCTTAATTGTCAGGGGTCCCTTTACCTTTTTATTATGTTGCTTAATGTTCCCCTATGGGACATGGGTGGCGCTGTGGGTTAAACCACAGAGCCTAGGACTTGCTGATCAGAAGGTTGGCGGTTCGAATCCCCTTAACGGGGTGAGCTCCTGTTGTTCAATCCCTGCTCCTGCCAATCTAGCAGTTTGAAAGCACATCAAAGTACAAGTAGATAACTAGGTACCACTCCAGCGGGAAGGTAAATGGCGTTTCCATGCGCTGCTCTGGTTCGCCAGAAGCGGCTTAATCATGCTGGCCACATGACCTGAAAGCTGTATGCCAGCTCCCTCGGCCAATAAAGCGAGATGAGCACCGCAACCCCAGAGTCTGTCACGACTGGACCTAATGGTCAGGGGTCCCTTTACCTTTAATGTTCCCCTAGTTGTTTTAACGCACTTCTGGGGACCACACAGACTGGTTGGCATTTTTCCTGGTCCTTCTTGATTGGTTTGGGAAGTGGCCTTACTATTTATTTTGCTGAAGATAGATTAGCAGTGGCGAACCTTTTAAAGACCGAGTGTCCAAACTGCAACCCAAAACCCACTTATTTCTCGCAAAGTGCCAACACAAAGTCCCCTGAGTTGTTGAACTTCTTTGCGGGGGGGTTGCACACTGTTGTTGAGCTTTCATTGGGGGGAATGTCTAGGTTTGCTGAGCTTTTTGGGGGGAGGCAGCCGCCAAACTAATACAGAGGAAGCCAATCGACAACAAGCAATAATCTCCTGCCCAATCGCCGCAGACAATCTCCGGCTCGCACAAGCAAAAAATAACCCGTTTCTGGCTCACAGCGGCATGGGGGGGCCAAGGAACTCTAGTGAGAGTTTCCTGCCCACTTGGCCAACCCCCAGCAACAGAGCAGATGGACTGATGGCGCGTGTGCCCACAGAGAGGGCTCCAAGTGCCCACTCTGGCACACATGCCATAGGTTTGCACCACTGTCTCAGATTGTTTCTAAGTTAATCTAAGGAGAATGTCAAAGAGCTCAAATATATATGTAGACGTATATTTATTAGTTGAGAATTCTTATCAATATGCAATTCTATGTGATGTAGAAAGATGAACGGTGATGAGAAGGACAGGGAATATTTTAAACCTGGTTCAAGCTCTATTTGTTTTATTATTGCAATGTTTCTTACAGGTTATTGAATTTCACACTTATATAACAAAACATATATACATCTCAAATTATTTAAAAACAGTATAAAAATAAGACAAACGTACAAAAAATAATAATTGGAGCAGATGTAAATTATAAAGAAAAGATATTCCTGGCAAAATACTACAGAGGAACTGTTGTGGACTATCAATACTAAAACCATTATATTTCTCTGTATGTAATACAAATGTCAGAAGTGCAGTCCCTATTGGAGGATTTTTGTAGCACCGTATCACAATCCTTAGTTTTAGGAGGAGAAGAAGAAACTATTACCTGTCATGCAGAAGCAAGAACTTATTTTCCCTTCTAGGAGAGGCTCCAGCCATTGTTTCTTTTGTTCTTGGGTCCCATACATGTGCAGGACCTCCATGTTTCCTGTGTCTGGGCGGGAGACAAACAGAAAAGACGCTGTTGCAGTTCCCGCTCCATCAGACACACAGTGATCACTGCATAGAGGCAAGGATGGGAAACCTCAGGCCCGGGAGCCAGATGCAACACCTCAGGACTCATTATCCAGCCCTCAGGACAACTCCCAAGGTCACGTCTGTCACCAGCCCTGCTTTGCACCCTCCTTGAGTGTTTTTGCCTGGCTGGAATGTGCCCTTCAACTCTGAAAATGCTTCTACCTTCCTAGATGTAGGATGAGGGGTGTGCAAATGGTGTCTGTAGGAACCAGTCAAAGGTCTAATGCACATCTGTCTCTGGCATGCGGTCCCTCAGGAGAAAGCGTGGCACTTGAGCTGAGAAAGGTTCCCTGTCAGGTACTAGATTAGCCCAGTTGGTTAGAGCATGAGACTCTTAATCTCAGGGTAATGGGTTCGATTCCCACGTTTGGCATTGCAGCGGGCTGGACTAGATAACCCTTGAGGTCCCTTCCAACTCTACAGCTCTGTGATTCCACGATCCCTGGTATGAGTGTCATAACAATTCACTGACCTGGGGCGTGGCAGTTGAACACGTTGGGCGCGAAGAAGCACTTCCCGGTCTCTTCTGCGATTAAGGCATAGTCCAGCTGGCCAAGACCACTAACCCCTGGCAGGAAAAGGTTCCAGAGACCCTCTGCCTTGGCCCTTTCCTGATGAGAGAAGTAAGAGGGATCAGCCAAGTCATGGTGGCACTGAACGACCATTCTAATATTTTAGCTAGAAGTGGGATATATAATACTTAAATATAATAAAATAAATAATTTAAGAGCTGGGATGCTTACAGCATTTGGGGAAATATATGTATTTTAATATAATCCCAATAAAATCAATGCCAATCTGATTGACAGCACTCAGAAAACACCAAGCCAAATTATTGGTTCTGGCATTGCCATATACAGCTTCACTTATTTTCTCTCTCTCTCTTTTTCTTTCTCCTTCCTTCCTTCCTTCCTCTCTCTCTCTCTCATATATATACACACCAGTTTTTAAACTCTGGTTCCAACCAACCTAATTCCATTAAGGAAGTCCAAATGAGTCAGAGCATCTAACTCGTGACTAGGTGTCTTAGTGTGAAATTATTGTTTTTTCCTTCTTGGTTATAGAAACAGAAGACTAAGAATTACACATTGCAGAGATTTCTGTCTTTCCACAGTGTTATTCAGCAAAAACATCTATGATTAACGGCCCAGAGTGTAAGCCTGTGAAACTGCAGAAGAAATTTGGCCTAGGCTTGCCTGCAGTTGAAATCAATTGACCTAAAGTGCTTTAAAGCAAAAGTGTTGCCGTTTTATCAGGCCTGTGGATCAGGGTGATAAACTACGCTTTCTCTTCAAAACTTTACCTGCCATTTTAATTGGAATAAGATCCCCAAGCATCAGATAAGCTATTCTTCAAGTGACATTTGCACAGCTACAGGACTGTATCAGGTAATTCCTTCCATTATTAACACCACAAAGTGAAAAAATACAAGCACCTTCAGTCTCTCAATCACGGCAGGCTTTTTCCATACGTCTGGCGAATTTTTATTTCTGGCGTAATACTCCACCATTTCCTAGGAAAATAAAATACATCAACAGAGAACACACAATAGCCAATAAAGCCACATCAGTGCATTTTCCCCCCTCAGTACATTTCACTAGATTGCTACTTACTCTGCTTTTCATATGGTTTGTGAGTAATTGGAGGGAAGAGTCATAAAGACACAGAATTGTGAACGTGAGCACCTGAAGTCCAATAGACTGGATGAATAGCGAAGCAATATTCCCCTCACACATCTGCGGTAAATGACTTTATGACTTTCAGAAAACATCCCAGTACAACAGGGAATTTTTAAATGTTTGACGTTTTATTCTGCTTTTAATATTTTGCTGGGAGCCACCCAGAGTGGCTGGAACAGCCCAGTCAGATGGGCATCATATAAATAATAAAATAATACAGTGGTACCTCGGGTTACGAACTAAATTCATGCCGGAGGTCCGTTCTTAACCTGAAACTGTTCTTAACCTGAGGCGCGCTTTCGCTAATGGGGCCTCTCACTGCTGCTGCGGCGCACAATTTCCGTTCTCATCCTGGGGCAAAGTTCTCAACCTGAGGTACTACTTCTGGGTTAGCGGAGTTTGTAACCCAAAGTGTTTGTAACCCGAAGCGTTTGTAACCCGAGGTACCACTGTAAAATAAAAGGACTCCTGTAAAGCCATTACAGTGGTACCTCAGGTTATATACGCTTCAGGTTACATACACTTTAGGTTACAGAGTCCGCTAACCCAGAAATATTGCTTCAGGTTAAGAACTTTGCTTCAGGATGAGAACAGAAATTGTGCTCCGGAGGTGCGGCAGCAGCAGGAGGCCCCATTAGCTAAAGTGGTGCTTCAGGTTAAGAACAGTTTCAGGTTAAGTACGGACCTCCGGAACGAATTAAGTACTTAACCCGAGGTACCACTGTACTGTTGAATCATATACAGTGGTACCTCGCAAGACGAATGCCTCGCAAGACGGAAAACCCGCAAGACGAAAGGGTTTTCTGTTTTGGAGGTGCTTCGCAAGACGAATTTCCCTATGGGCTTGCTTCGCAAGAAGAAAGCCCATAGGGAAAACTCCGGGGACCTCTTTTAAATGCTGGTGGTGGGGAGCAAAGCCTTTCCCCCCCTCCGGCCTTCAGAAGAGGTCCAGGAAGGCCGGCGGGGGCCGAAAGGCTTTGCTCCCCACCGTCAGCATTTTAAAAGCAGTCCGGGATAGCAGGGAAGCGCTTCCCGCTATCGCGGACGGCTTTTGAAGGCAGGCGGGGGGGAGCAAAGACTTTCGCCCCCCGTCCGCCTTCAGAAGAGGTCCTGGACCTCTTCTGAAGGCGGACGGGGGGCGAAAGTCTTTGCTCCCCCCTGCCTGCCTTCCCGGGAGAGCGGAGAAAGGCAGCACGTTTCTCCGCTGTCCCGGACGGCTTTGGAAGGCAGGCGGTGGGGAGCAAAGACTTTCTCCCCCCGCCTGCCTTCAGAAGAGGTCCAGGACCTCTTCTGAAGGCGGGCGGGGGGCAAAAGTCTTTGTCCCCCCTGCCTGCCTTCCCAGGGGCTTTTACATCGCCCCGGACAGCGGAGAAGTCCTCCGCTGTCCCGGGCGATTTTAAAATGCCGCCCGCCAGCATTTTAAGATCGCCCCGGACAGCGGAGAAGTCCTCCGCTGTCCCGGGGTTTTTTAAAATGCTGGGGGTGGGAAGAAAAGCCCTTGTCCCCCCCCCCAGCCTTCAGAAGAGGTCGGGGGACAGACTGTCCCCGGACCTGGTCTGAAGGCGGTTTCCATAGGAACGCATTAATTGATTTTCAATGCATTCCTATGGGAAACCGTGCATCGCAAGACGAAAAACTCGCAAGAAGAAAAAACTTGCGGAACGAATTAATTTCGTCTTGCGAGGCACCACTGTACTAGAGAAATCTTAATAAACCAGGGCAAAATCCAGCCACATTTCTGTTCCTAATCAATGATTAGGCTCTCAATCTGTGCCTGATTAGTACCAGTGTTCTGAATATGCTACATCATATGTCTCACCATTTCAGCTGGAAAAACATATTTCTTCATGAAATCCTTCACCCTTTCAAGCACTTCTTTGCCCTCTTTAGACTGGTGGAATAATTCTCCTGTGCTACAGGGCTGACTCTCAGTGGCAAAAGATGTTCTAGAAGAAAAACCCAGATGGGACAGTAATGGCATTTTTCTTCAGCTACATAGCCTTAAAGCAGAAACAAATTCATCTCCCCGACTCCTCATGCAATACCCCACACTACGACCTCAACTGCTTTGGAGTGAACTCGTTGCCATTTTTAAAAAAATATTCTGAATAAACCATTCTTACTTTTTTGATACCAGTAATCCAGTTTCTGCCAAAGGTTTCACCATACTGCCAAACTTGTGGCTGTTTTCCGCAACGGAATTTCCCTGAAGGTATCTGGCGTAGATGCCCTAAGGAACATATAAACAAAAGTATATGTGATTTGGCTTTTTATTTCATTCAAGAACCCACTTGCTAAAACAATATGTCATGTAGAAATTGTGAAATGGCACAACACTTACTACTGAACAGCCAAACAATTCTGCCTCTGAAACAACTGATAAAATATAAAATTTGGAGAGCTGTTGTTTGTTACTAGCTAAAGTAATATATAATGACCTTTGTTATTTTATTTTGAAATACTTTTTATTAAAGGTTTTCTTGAATTACAAAAGAACTGCAATGTCTCTCTCTCTCTCTCGTTACGTTCAGTATAGGACAATGTTGTTGATGTCCCAGAGCTGTTTATTTTTTTAAAATGTTGGGGTGTTGAGGACACTGACACAAACCCACTGCAGGGTGGCTAAAATCCAACTCCTGTAGGCTGTGGAAAACTAAATATGAAGTATGGTAGTAGTAATAATCTCAACTAGCCCCGCAAAATCTCACAGCTGGATCTGCCAGTGTTTAAGGTGAACCAAAAACAAGACTGGTTCCCCGCTGCCACCCAGTTATTAAATTTTGTGTTCATGTGAATGTTAAGGGGCATTTGAATTGTGTGATTGACACATGCCTGAGACATATCTGATCACATTCTAGGAAATATGCATATCAAAGTAACGCTCAATTTCTTGTTGAACTCCAAAAAACTTCACTAACATTATGTAGGAGTATGGTTTGCAGTATTTCTCCCTGAAACTTAAAATATGTTTAAAATGGGCAGGTTATAGCCACAACTATTACCTGCATTATTGAAGCCACTTTAAAATACGAGAGAGCAAGGAAGAAATTCAGGTTGGGCACGGCAGTGCTGATACCTCTGCAGCGACAGTACGTCGCGATCACTTCTTCAGCTGAAGGAATTCCTAGGAAATTGATACGGAATAATGTGAAAATTTGGCTTTGGTGTGCCGGTTACACAGGGTTGTTGTTGTCTTAATTGTATGCAACAGGGGTGTAAATAGATATACAGTCATACCTTGGGTTACAGACGCTTCGGGTTGCGCAATTTCGGGTTGTGCACCGTGCCGAACCCAGAAGTACCAGAACGGGTTACTTCCAGGTTTTGGCGGATGCGCAGAAGTGCTGAATCGCAACTCGCGCATGCACAGATGCGGCGCTGCTGGCTGCAAATGCTGCGGGTTGCAAAAGTGCTTCCCGCATGGATCACGTTCGCAACCTGAGCGTCCACTGTACTAGTACTGCATCTATTTTCTCATGCAGCAATATAGCTATCAGATCATAGAATCATAGAGAGATAGAGCTGGAAGGAACGACAAGGGTCATCTATACCAAGCCCCTGCAAAACAAGAATCTTCTGCCTAATATGGGGCTCAAACACACAACCCTGAGATTAAGAGTCTCAGGCTGTACCAACTGAGATAACTAACAGGTTGTATCCCGTGCAGTGCTTATGTGAGAATGCTCCCACATCTCATACGCATACACTGAGCTGTTGTTGCCTACCAGTCACATGGAGCTGGCAGTTGGTAATTCCTTTACCCCATACATAAACCTTTTAAAAAAAAACTTTGGTGGGGGTGGTGGGTGGGAAAAAGAGAGAGGAGCAATGGAGATAATCCCACTTGCTCAGGCCGTGTGTTGTTGCCTGCCAGTCACGTGGAGCTGGCAGCAGGAACTTCCTTTACCCTATTGAGTTTCTAATACAAAAAAAGTCTGGTTGTGCAAAGGTGTGTGTGTCCATATGAACTTATTCTGTGGATTATTACTACATCGTAGCACATGCAAGGTAAGTGGTATAACCTAATATGACAAGAGGTACCCCATCATGAATTTTTGTGCCCCTGGTACCAGTCTGATCCCAGCCTCGGCTCCTGAAAGGCATCCAGGCATACCTTGAGTTCCTTGCATAAAAATCAGCACATGCAAAATTAGTTGCCAAGTACAATCTATGCCACCTCTTGAATGGAGACCATCAAGATAATGTTAGGAGATAATTTGAAGGCAGGGAGCAGACAAAATACAACTAGCTCAGTTCCTCTTCACTAGGATGGTAGTCTTTCAAACCCTTAATTTGCAAGGTGGAAATGGGCAGGAACCCCGGTGGAAAGACAGTATCTACTATAAAAATTCCTTATCCCAAATCCATTTCTCTTCTCCATGAAGGAAATGATATAATAAAGGAACCCTAAAATTTGTAGCCAGTGGCTCTCATCGCTCTAGCGAGGACCTTCATTCAGCTCACTGGTCCCCAAAGGTTGGTGACCCCCCAATACATAGGCACAGAACATATAAAGAAAGATGGGTGCATACCTGCAATATTGTTTATATACTGGAAATTTGCCATTTGCAAATGTTTGAGGGATCTGGGCCAAAACCAGAGAGAAACAGTGTAAGCAAAGTCTGCCAGAGGATGCCCTATAGTCGAAAGTTCCCAGTCCAGCACTGCCACAACACGGGCCTGGAGAGAGAGGAATACAGGGGGGGGGGGGGGACCAGTGGCAATGGTGAAAAGGTTTAGATCAACATTCATCAACCTGGGGCCCTCTAGGTGTTGTTGGATTGCAGCAAAGCTGGCTGGGGCTGATGGGAGTTGTAGTCCAACAACACCTGGAGGGTAAAGAAACTGAAGGTACATTCTTTCACCTTTGGTGGACGTGCCCAAAGATTAAGGCTTTCTGGGAAATGATATATAATGAACTGAAAAAGGTATTTAAATATACCTTCCTGAAGAAACCAGAGGCCTTTCTCCTGGGCATTGTCGGCCAGTTGGTGCCAAAGAAGGACAGAACTTTTTTTATGTATGCCACAACAGCAGCAAGAATACTCATTGCAAAGTATTGGAAGACACAAGATTTACCCACTCTGGAAGAATGGCAGATGAAGGTGATCGACTACATGGAATTGGCGGAAATGACTGGCAGAATCCGAGACCAGGGAGAAGAGTTGGTGAAAGAAGACTGGAAGAAATTTAAAGACTATTTACAGAAATATTGTAAAACTAATGAATGTTAGAAGGATGTTGGATAGAAACTAAGGGGTTTCCCGCTGTAATGCTTTAGGAGATACGAAAAAAAAGGTTTATAAATGGGTAAAAGCTTAATGGTAAGGATTTGCTGAACTAACAAATTGAAGTGGAATACAAAGAAGGGAGGTATGAGGAGGTCTGGGGAAATAAGCGTAAGGAAGATATGGTATGGAAAATTATCTGTTTTTTAACTGTTTTTTATGTTGTATTTTGTATTTTGTTTTTTTGTTTTTTATTTTCATTGTTATATTTTAAAAACTTCAATAAATATCTTTTGGGGGGGGAAACACTCCCAACCCCCCCCCAAAAAAACCCAACAACATCTGGAGGGCTCCAGTTCTGCAAGGGCTGGATTAGGTCAGCAGTTCCCAACCACTGACTCCAGCGTACACACAAGGCTCTAGTATAAAGGGGCCATTAACACCAGTCCATCTTCAGTGCCCTGCTTCCATTCATTCAACTTCTGAGAAGCTTCTTTTTATTACACAGGCAGCCACTCCAAAATACTGATGTAGAATTTACATACAAGCATTTATATCTATCATGTAAAACAACAGCAACTAATCATGTTCCATTGGCTGCATCCTGGTTTTGTTTGTTTTTTTGTGACCCTCCCCACCCTTGTCATTTTTTTAAAAGAATCATAGAATTGTAGAGTTGGAAGGGACCCTGAAGATCATCTAATCCAACCCCCTGCAATATAGGAGGATCGAACCTGCAACCTTGGTGTTACCATCTCTAAAGAGTCACTTTAAAAAAATAATGACTGGTTCTATGGGTCTCTCACTATGATTCCATGATGCCGGGAGCCACCCCAATATTTGTCTCAATGTTAAGAGATTTAGAAAATGGCAAAACCATGCAATTATTATGCAGTTAAAACTGTGGTTTGCAATCTTGGTTTGCCTGTAAACTGCAGTTTGCATATGCCACCGTTTGCCCAGTATCAAGGCAAAAGCAAATGAGGGTTTGCCACCAAATTGGAAGTGATGGGGGGAGAGAATCACAAAGCATGCAAGCACAGGGCTCGTTCTGATTGCACCCATTATTTTCTGGCATTGTATCAAGCCCCCACCCACATGTGTCCAATAATTGCTTTGGAATGGACTACTGCAATGCGCTCTATGTGGGACTACCTTTGAAGGTGACCCGGAAACTACAACTAATCCAGAATGCGGCAGCTAGACTGGTGACTGGGAGCGGCCGCCGAGACCACATAACACCGGTCTTGAAAATCCTACATTGGCTCCCTGTACGTTTCCGAGCACAATTCAAAGTGCTGGTGCTGACCTTTAAAGCCCTAAACTGCCTCGGTCCAGTATACCTGAAGGAGCGTCTCCACCTCCATCGTTCTGCCCGGACACTGAGGTCCAGGGTCGAGGGCCTTCTGGCGGTTCCCTTGCTGCGAGAAGCCAAGTTACAGGGAACCAGGCAGAGGGCCTTCTCGGTAGTGGGCACCCACCCTGTGGAATGCCCTCCCACCAGATGTCAAAGAGAAAAACAACTACCAGACTTTTAGAAGACATCTGAAGGCAGCCCTATTTAGGGAAGCTTTTAATGTTTAATAGACTATTGCATTTTAATATTCTGTTGAAAGCCACCCATAGTGGCTGGGGAAACCCAGCCAGATGGGCAGGGTATTAATAATAATAATAATAATAATAATAATAATAATAATAATAATAATAATAATAATTGCATCACACTGAATAAGGATATTACTGTGTTGCAATGGAAGGTTGAGTAAAACCTCTCAGAACTAGAGGCACAGCCTACTAGGCAAGGGCTAGGTCCACTGAAACAAGCAAGAATTGCAAAAAAAAAACCACCACCACCTTTGTATCAGTGTCCTGTATAACATGCTGCTACTTTACCGGACTAGTATTTTGTGGAAAGAATTTGCACTTAAGGGGACGATTGCAGAGCAGAGCCTGAACTGACTTGTCGTTATGGTCATGAGACCGAAGCGGAGATTTGGACTTTATTCTACAAGTGTTGCGTAACTTGTTCCTTGCGCAAAAAGGGCTGAACTTTCACTCACAAAAGAGGTAGCACAGAGATGCTGGAGGGGAGTTTTAGAGGGCTCTTTTTAGAATGATCCCTCCCACCGGGTAGTTATGTAACTATGTGAATTTATTTACAGGGTTAATGACCAACTGTTTGGGTTAATGCCCAACTGGTTTCCTCAGCTCGGTTCAAACCACGAGCAAGATACGCCTAGAGGTTACAGCTCAACTGCCCAGATTTTAAATTTCTCCCCTCATTCTGAAGCATTTTATTTCACACTGTCCTTTCCCCTGACATTCTGTCACAACATGTCATTCAGAAGAAGTCAGATAAGCTTCCCAAGCATGGAGGTCGATTCCTATGACTGCTGACTCCGTTCAGTATTACAACATCTCTATCTACATCTCTGAAGTCTATTATTCTATTAGCAATATAAAATATAATTCAGTGTTCCTTTCTAAATCTAAAGACATTTGTATACCTAATGGAGCAGTAAGAGGCCTCCTTCAGCGAGGAACATTGTTATCAATGTCCTTTCTCATAATTGTCTAAAAACAAGTAAATCAGTAAAACCAAACAGCCAAGTAATACCTCTTCTTCCCTCAGACACATTTAAAAGGCTGTAGAATATTAATCAGCCCAAGGCCTAGTTGAAGAGGAACATTTTCATTATATATATTTTAGGTTCTAGGCAAACTTCCCGGGGAGAGCATTCCACAAACTGGGAGCCACTACAGAGAAGGCCCTCCAGACCTCGGATGCAGAAGACACACAAATAAGGGCCTCAGATTATGAACACATAGTCTGGGACAGTTTATATGGGGAGGGGTTGTCCTTCAAGTCCTTTTTTATGTAATATGGTGAAGGAATGATCCATGAGGGTAATGGCACCAAACTGACTCAAACCTATGGAATAAATAAATTTGAGACACGACAAAAAGGATTATGCAGACATACTCTTAGAGAATTGGAAACCAATTGCACGAGTCACCCTCAACACCATCCAATCTTTGAGTGGAAATGTCCCCCCTTCTAACAGACTCCTTTATTCTTGTATCATTTGCAAAGCATTCCATAGCCTGATCTTTCTTTCTTTCTTTCTTTCTTTCATTCCAATCCTTTTTCAGAGTAGCCACTGGTGACAAATTTAAACAAATTGTGCCTAACCAATAGAGCAATGTCAACCATGACTTGCTTCTGATGACACACAAAAGTATTTGGACATCTTCCCCAGAGGCAGAAAACGCACTATCTTACGAAGCACACAGAAATAAGAGGGACTACTTTTATCTCAGGGCTCTATGCACATAGTCCTGGAAATGCTACAAGCCTAACTGAAGCCGTATGCATGATACCTCTGTTGGATGAAATATGATGTTGTCTAATCGAAAATCTCCATGGACCAACTTTTCTTCAGTATCGCCAGCAGGCACGTTGCTGGTTAACCATTCAGCCAATTCATCCATAGCTGGGATGTTTGCATGAGCAGCTGCTTGATACTGTCTTCTCCAAGTTGATACCTGAAAACAAAATCAGTAAGGGATGGGGGGAAATATATGTTAGACGGAGGCCTAACTGAAGGGAAAATGTTATGGTTGTGATCAAAAAATAAATTGCTTAAGCTCAGACGAAAGGTTTGCGCTACGGGACTTTCCCATGGCTCTTTTGGATTATATCACAATATTGCTTTCAAAAGCAGATTGCAGACTTTTTTGGATCCTACTCCAGGAGTTCCCAAAATGTGGATCATGGACTTCATTCAGGCAGTCTGCAGTGTGTCTATGGATTTGTGATTGAAGACGAAAGAGGGCACATCCATCATAATCAATTTTTAGTTAATTTTTATTGCTTCTTTCATTTCCTGTATTGCATTTTTTTGTATTTGTTATAGGATAAAATGCAATTTATAAGAAACCAATGAAGCAAAAAATCAAAACAAAAAACCTTTAAAATAATCAAGCGGAGTGAATTACAATTGCTGCAACAGGAAGAAAAATCGTTAAGTGGTCAGCTAAGACGCTCAGCGATTTTCAAGTGCTCCGTGGGGGGGTAAAGTTTGGGGACCACTATCCTAATCCATACAATTCATAGCCTTATTTCCTTCTTTCAAAAGGCAACACTTCCTCACACAGCAAATGAGTAGCACAATTCAAATGGGTTTTTTTTTAATGAGAGTCAGAAGCACAGGTGTTGTAAAGGTGTGATCTGTTGTGGAAAACTGATAATGGGAACATCAGCCGTGAAGTAAGAGGAGGAGGAGCAAAGAAAGGGCAAAGTGAACACTGTTGGGGTGTGTTTGTGTAAGCAGAACTGCAAGTGTAAGAGACCTGCAGGAAACCTATTTGCTTGATCAGCAGCTGCAGTTAAATCAAACTGGAAATGACCATTGATCTCTGGCCATTGCTGCTGCTGCTTCTGTAAATGTGCTCCATTAGTTGCTGGCACCAGCCACTTAAATATTGCCCAAGACTTGCAGAAAGCTAACTTTCTTGTTTAGAGCTGAAATACGTATCCTTTGCTTGACACCAAAAAAACAACAACAATAAAACAATAAAATAAAATAAGATATGTGTGTGTGTGGAGGGAAGTCAGTCACTCTGTAAATGGCAAAGAAAATATTACTGGTGAAGAAAGTGATACGATGAGGCTGAAACATTGGAAAGGTTTTGTAGATCATTTACCTGCCTCTTACAGTAACCTGGTCCTCTTCCATAGCCTTGGAGTCCCAGTGAATTCACATTGAATGAGTGTAGCTTGGCCAGAGTTTCTATTGCAGCTATGTATAGAGCAGATCTTTCCACTGGACTTATGCCAGGTAACGCAGTGTTTCGGAAGATGCGACCCTAAAGACACCAGGAGCCAAATATAAGGTGGGCGAGAAGCAAATAGGGAGGATTACAGCTTTAAAACACAAGATGCACCAGACCATCTACACTGTGCATTTAAAGCAGTATCACGCCACTTTAAATAGTCATGGCTGCCCCCAAATTATCCTGGGAACTGTAGTTTGTTCAGGGTACTGAGTGTTGTTAGGAGACCTGTATCCCTCCCCCCAACCCACAAAGCTACAATTCTTACAGTTGGGTTAACAGCAAATCACTCTTCCCAGAGAAATTTGGGGAAGAGGGGTCTCACAGAACCCTTAACAAACTGCAGTTTGTTTAGGGAAGTTTTTAATGTTTGGTGCATTACTGTATTTTAATATTTGGTTGGAAGCCACCCAGAGTGGCTGGGGAAGCCCAGCCAGATGGGGGGGTATAAAAAAATTATTATTATTATTATTATTATTATTATTATTATTATTATTATTACAGTTCCCAGGAATCTTTGAGGGAACCCATGACTGTTGGTATGGTACGATACTGTTTTAAATTTATAGTGCAGATAGAGCCTAATATATCGGCTCAGAATCAATTACAAAGTCAGTGATGACTTTGTCTTACTGGTTTTCAGAAGCACTGAGACATAGATATGCTGCTTCACCTTAGTTGAGCAATGAAGATAAACCAAGAGATCGGATTAGTAACATACTTAGGGGAAAACAACACGTGATCATAACTTCATATTTCTGTCCTTGAATGCAGAATTTGTTTTCACAAATTGGAAGGGGCTGGTGTGTGTGACTTTAATCTTTTGCTCCTGGCTGTGATCCTCATTGCCACCTCGCCACCCCCCACAAACAAAATATGCATTGAAGAGAGGAGGAAAAGAGCGCATCCATTTTAAAAGAAACATTTTTGCAATGCATATTGCAAGCATCATAGAGCTGATCTGAATCAGAACTGCAGTAAGGGGTAAAAGTTTAGAGTCCCCCTCTTCCCATACTCTAGGGTCCTGATCCAGATGGGGAGTCCCAGGCAGGACCCAAGACATTTTGGCACCTGAGGTGAACCACACAATGCGCCCCCCCCCCCACCAACCAAGGGAAGAAGGGGTAATAATTTATTATTTAAACCCTGCCCATCCGGCTGGGTTTCCCCAGCCACTCTGGGCGGCTTCCAACACAATATTAAAATACAATAACCTATTAGACATGAAAAGCTTCCCTAAACAGGGCTGCCTTCAGATGTCTTCTAAAAGTCTGGTAGCTGTTTTTCTCTTTGACATCTAATGGGAGGGCGTTCCACAGGGCCGGTGCCACTACCAAGAAGGCCCTCTGCCTGGTTCCCTGTAACTTGGCTTCTCACAGCGAGGGAACCGCCAGAAGGGCCTCGGCGCTGGACCTCAGTGTCTGGGCAGAACTATGGAGGTGGAGACACTCCTTCAGGTATACTGGACCAAGGCCGTTTAGGGCTTTAAAGGTCAGCACCAACACGGGGGAAGTGAAGACCTACACCAGAAGCAAGGAGGAGGAATAAAGATTTATTTCAGGAACAAGGGTGGGAGGGGACCAGTGCTTTATGTAGAGGCTACTGTGCTCATGCCCTGCTGGAGGGCTTCTCGGTCACTGTAATAACAAGACGTTAGACTTCATAGGCCTTTGATCTGGTTCAGTGGGAACATTCTTATGTTTTTAAGCATTCTGGGCTAAATTTGCCCATGGAGCAGGTGAAGTATGTGCAATAAATGCTGTTGCAATCAAAGCACCAACCTGTACATGTTGCATCACATAAAACTCCGTTCCAATCACAGAAGCATCGCTACAGTATAAGAGAGGCTCAGGAACTGGAAATCCAACAGCAAACAAGGCTTTCTGAACCTGATATTCTCTGTCGACCTAAACAGGATTATGGTAGGATATACAATAATGTGAGTGATAGGAGCTTAAGTGACAAAAGCTGTGATCCACAGAAATGGATGCGCTTGCCCTATTCAGATCAGTAGAACTTAAGAATTGGGCAATTCTTACGCGTTTCAGAAAGATTTACAGCACAATCCCATAGAAGTTTATTCAATGGTAAGCCCAGCTAAGTTCAATGGAGCAGACTCCCAGCAAACATGCATAAGACTGCAATTTTAAGTTTACAACCCTGTACCAAATTTCCTGAGTGCAAGTTCAGCTGAGCTCAGTGGAGCTTACTTCAAATACCCCGGCCTATTATCCAGCATTCACAAATCCTTAAAGGTGCAATGAAGCCATTAGAAATGAATCACAATCGTTACCACTTACTCAAATGTATGCAAGTGCTATCTGATTGCCCATTTAAGTAATTTATAGATTATTAACAATATTGAAGCAATTTACTTTTTTTAAAAAAAAATCCAAATACGTAAATATACAGTAAACACAATCTCGATAACTTTAGAAGAAGAAAAGTCCACATGCACAGATGTACGACACAGGACAATAACCATACACGTAACAATAACCACGCCAATACAAAAGTCTAAAACGAAGAACCGTATCATTTGTTAAACAAGCCCACATAGACATTCCACCCACACAACAGTTCTCGCAATTTATCACTTTCATTAGCCACTCACACCAAATACGCAACCTTACCAGGGTTTTATTTCTTTTTTGATTACACAGCTTTACATCAGTCTCACACATGTAACAGCTAATAAAAACCAAACACACTAACCAGAATAACCAGAATAACACCCCTATATTCCTTTCCTTTCTGTGGCTCAAGAGCTGAACACAAGCGCAGGCTCTTACCTGCAAGCAGGTGCTAATCTAGCCATTTCACATGGTTTATTTCTATGGATCAGTTCAGCTGACATAGGTTTAATATAAAATATGCATGTGACTGACATACAGCCTACTATCCTAGATGTGACCTGGAATGAATATCTACCATCTGGACCACAATAGTTGCAGAAAGTACCAACGTACTAACCTTTGTTTCAGCAAAATTTGGCCACCGCCCTCCTGTAAGCAGGAGCCAGACTTTACAGAGACAATGGGATCTCTTTCAAGGTAAACGTATAGATAAATGCGTGGTCTCCTCAAAATTAAGGCTGTGCCCTCCTTACATTGAAGCTATCCCAGGAGTAAACAACAGTTCAAAGGATGTGGGCGTTTCAGTCCTCAGTCATTCAGGAAGCCCCTTTCTCTACCAAGTTTTGTTAGATTCAGGCTATACCCAAACCCCAGATTTTGAATGGTTCATTGTCTCACAGCTCAAACAGGACCCCCCCCCCCCACACACACTCTTTTATTTCTTAAGGATCAATCCTATCCTTTGCTAGACAACCAAAGGCACAGGTGAGAGAGGATGTTGGCTTGTGGACCTAGGCTTTTAAAGGGGAAGCTTAATTCCCCGACTTTGTGTTCTGTGTGCTTCTAGAACAGGTGTACACCCCTCCCTCTCTTCTAGTTCTTTCTTTTTAATGTGAGCCTGCGGCACTCACTCTTTAGGGGTAGTTAGGGACTCTATTAATTCCTTAGAATTAAGGTGTGTATGTGTCTAATGAGTGTTTGCTGCTCGCATATGCGAAACATCCATATGCTCTGTCTCTTTTCATTTCCGCGTAATAAACCATTTTTTGCCCTACTTCCTGATGTGACAAGTTCGTTACTGGGCATGAGGGTTAAAGGTATACACAGTATCACATTTTCTTTTTAACAGGTGCATGTAATGGCTCCACGCAAAGGGTGCCAACCCTCTCAGAGCTTCACGTTGAGTTCATGCATGTGGTGGACACGCATGTGGTTTCAGCCATACACCTCGTCACAGGAGGGGGTCTTTAAAACTCTGAAACCACCAAGCCCCAAGCCATAACACATTGCACCAACTCCATCCCATAACACAACCACATCACATTGCTAGTAACAAATGTTAACGCCAACCACTGACAAATCCTCGACACAAATCTATCAGAAAATGGAACACAAGATCAGGGGCAATCCTGGACGGTAGCAGTTCTGCTTTTTATACCTGCGAGCCTAGTCCTTACGGTCAACTGAAGGAGCCATTCTCCTTCTCCACCCTGTTGCTAACCAAATCAATGTTTTCAAACGAAAGCCAAAGATATTTCATGAATGGATTGCTTTACAACAGCAAATTTACCTTATGAGCTTGTGGTAGGAGTGAGCCATGAGGTTTCTTCCTCAGTACGTAGGTCTTGAGGCCTTTTTCCAAGTAAAAAGTTGGGTTTGACTGCCCTGAGCTATGTGAGCAAAGATATGCATTATTATTATTATTATTATTAATTTTAAAACTTGTTAGTCACTTTTTACACACACAAAAGCTCACCAGGTGAGTTACAACATTTTAAGAAGGTAAGCGTAAGTACACCCCAACACATGCTGGTTATAGAATCATAGAATGGTGGAGTTGGAAAGGACCACAAGAGCAATCCAGGCCAACTCCTTGTGACACAGGAGTATTTTGCTCAACCCTGAGATTAAAAGTCTCGCACTCTACCGAGGTATGAATGAAGGAGATTCCTAGGGCAGCAAACAAAAATTCAGCACGTTGAGCTCTTTGGGCCATGGAAATGTAGTGATGAATAAGAGGCTTTCTGCTGCCCATCAGGCAATGGCTTTTCCCACCTATCTTGGCCTACCTTCCAGCCCTAGGAGGCTTCCTAAGAGAGCTGCTCCAGAGGAAGAACTGTGAGGGGTGAGAGAGAGACTGTTGTTCATCAAGCAATGGCTTTTTCCACCTGCTTTGCCCCACCCTCCAGCCCTGGGACTTTCCCCCAGACCAGCACTTTGAGAAGCAGCTGGGAAGAGAGAATAGGAGTTCAGGGATATTAAAAAATAAAATAAAATTATAAGCTGTGTGTCCTTGTTTCTCAGTTCGATCCTTCTACATGGTTTTGTATGTTTTGCGGTATTTCATGCATTGTGACTTGCCGATATTTTTTATTGATTCTAGTTTATTAATTCTTTATTGTAATTGCTAAGTGCAAACCGTTTCATTATTATTTGCTGATATTTAATTTTACTGTTTACTATAATATTCCAATGGATTATTGAATATTGCTTTATTGGATATAAGCTGCTTATTTAAAAGTTATTGTGACTTTTTTGTATCGGATCAGATTTGTTAATACTTGTGTGATCTTTGCCGTCTGTTTTGTTGTTTCTTCAGCCTATAAACTGCCTTGTGTATAGTAATACAGCAAGGCAGTATACAAATTAAAAGTGAAATGAAATGAAAGGCAACAGAAACCAAATCAGGGATTAAAAAGGGATAGGGAACCTGTGGCCCTTTGATGTGGCTGGACTCCATACACCATCAGCTGTAGCCTGCATGGCCAATGGCCAGGGATGATAGGAGTTGTGGTCCAGTCTTATTCTTATTCTTTGGTGATCACTCGTAGCCGACCATGATTGTCTTCCATAAACACAGTTTCAACAGTGAGTCCACAAGTGACTGTGGAGGCAAATTCTGAATCCACACGTCCTTCCACAGTAGGGACATTGGTTTCTGGGCGGGAGTTGATCATGTTGTGGATTTGCCAAGCATGCCTTCCTCCTAGCACATTTATCCCTTGCGCCCTGAGTTCGAGTGTTTTCAAAGCCCATGACACCTTTGGTAAAGGCTGTTCTCCAACTGGAGCACTCGCAGGCCAGTGTTTCCCAGTTGTCAGTGTTTATACTCCATTTTTTTTAGATTTGCCTTGAGAGAGTCTTTAAACCTCTTTTGTTGGCCACCAGCATTACGCTTTCCATTTTTAAGTTCAGAATAGAGTAGTTGCTTTGGAAGACGATAATCAGGCATCTGAACTACATGACCCATCCAACAAAGGTGATGTTGAAGAATCATTGCTTTGACACTGGTGATCTTTGCTTCTTCCAGTACACTGGCATTAGTTCACCTGTCTTCCCAAGTGATATGGAACATCTTTCAGAGACACCGTTGATGGAATCTTTCAAGGAGTTGGAGATGGTGTTTATAAGTGGTCAATGTTTCACAAGTGTACAGTAAAGTTGGTAGTACAATAGCTTTGCAAACAAGCATTTTGGTTTCCCTGCAAATGACCCGGTCCTCAAACACTCTGCAATTCAACTGAGAGAAAGCCATGCTTGCAGAGTTCAGGTGATGCTGGATTTCGGCATCAATGTCAGCCATTGTGGAAAGATAACTGCCCAGGCAGGAGAAGTGATCAACATTTTCAAAAGTTACACCATTGAGTTGGATTAGTGGCACTGCCGAGGGGTTGTTTTGTGCTTGTTGGTTCAGTGACATCTGGAAGACCCTTACCAAATCTAATAACTTTGGTTTAACTAGTTAAAAGTCTGGGTGCATGGAAGAACAACCACACCTGTGAAATTTTCTCATGAAACACTTGCACAAGCAAATTGCTTTGATGATCAAAGCAACATATTTTGGGGCAAGCCTTTTCAGCAGAAGCATACCAGTGGATTCGAAACGGGTTTTTTACATCTGAAATTGCTTTTATTTTATTTTTATTTTGTAAGAAACACAATTTTTATTGTTGATGCTTTTACCCCGATATTGCTTCAAGATACTTTATGGGAAGTGATTCACAAATCTAATCTAAATAAATAAATATAAATACTAAATCTGGAGTCGACGTTCAGAGCAGGCATAGCACATCGGCTCATTACGTGGCAAGTTTTCTCTCTGAAGCCATAACAACCCCAGATTTGGTGCTGAGGGGAAAAACAGCACAAAAGCAGAATGCAGTGTGCTCTATGAGTTCAGAGGGCAATAATTAGACTCTATAACTCACTAAAAAAAAGCTATCTGGTCCTTACAAACAACAGGTATATTGCTGGTAGGATATGGGTTTCTGGAACACAGTTTCAAAGCTAGTTAATTAGTTGCAACGGTCCAAGATAACAACAGAGTCTGTCTCTTGCCTGTTTGCGTCCTTTGTTCCTCCCTTTGGGGACTGCTCAAACACAACCAGGATAGACAGGTCAGTATGAGGAGCTACAACCATAAATGGGCTAGGATTGTTGTAAAACTGGGCATTCCAACAGGAGAGACCACCTTGGCAAAGTTGCCACGTCTCACCTTTGTTAGGTGAACTACAGGTAAATGGCCCACAATGAGGAAACAGTTGGAGAGCCATTTTGGGGGGGAAAGGCATTACTGTCTCCTCCGCCATTAGCTAAAACTATTGTAATCTGTGTAGCTGTGGGGAAAACAAAGGACAAACTGAAGTGAGTGAGATCCAGAAAGATACATATATGGGTTCTCAGACTGCTGGCTTTCTTCCTAGAGATTTGATTTGAGAGCAGATAGACTGGCTATCTGGTGGACTGTTTAGAGCAGGCATGGCCAAACTTGGACCTCCAGCTGTTTTGGGACTACATTTCCCACCATCCCTGACCATTAGTCGTGTTAGCTAGGGATGATGGGAGTTATAGTCCCAAAACAGCTGGAGGGCCAAGTATGGCCATGCCTGGTTTAGAAGCTCTCCACCTCTAAACAGCCTGTACATTTGTAAATGAGTGCAAATATTACAAAATGCCAATATTTTTCAAATGCTCTCTTTCCAAATGAAATAATACCTGGATAAGCAAGTGTTCTCACCACTCTGAGAAGCCGAATAACACTTTTCTGGCCTCAAAAAAGCCTTTCAAACAGCCCTGTGCTGCTCTTTGAACCACTGAGTTTTCGTAGGTTCAAAGAGCAGCACTGGGCTGGTTGAAAGCATGCGTGAGAAAACCTTTAGATGTTGTCAGTGTTTGCTGGGGCTAATGGGAGTTGGGAGTCCAAAAACTGCCTAGAGTGTCTGGTTTAAAGTCACAGAACTTGTCAGCAACCTGGGGAGAGAGGAATTGGAGGGGTACATGGGGGGGAAAGAATCATGGATATATGTTCTGTGTATAACTAGAAAGGGAAGATTTGTCTCCTTTAACATATTGGAATATGTCCATAAAAATAGATAACATGGGTGGAGGTGGGGAAGGGAGTAAAACACTGAAAAGGCAAAAGCAGACTTATTTCTGACAAAAAATGTGCCTTTACGTTTTGCTTCATATCTCAGGTTCTACAAAGGATAGAAGCTGGGGGATCTGGGGGTTATTGTTCAGCTACTGGAGAGGTCCTAACTTATTCAAGCATCGTTAATTCACACTTCTAAAAATACAGTGGTACCTCTGGTTACGTACTTAATTCGTTCTGGAGGTCCGTTCTTAACCTGAAACTGTTCTTAACCTGAAGCACCACTTTAGCTAACGGGGCCTCCCGCTACCGCCGCCGCGCGATTTCTGTTCTCAAAGTTCTTAACCTTAGGTAATATTTCTGGGTTAGCACAGTCTGTAACCTTTAGCGTATGTAACCCGAGGTACCACACCACTGTAAAGGGTACCTCAGGCGATAAGGAAGAATGTGCAGAAGAAATGAAACCAATCTTATCCTATCAGATTTCAGTGAAATGTTTGCAGCTTAATGCACTCCTTTCCATCTCTCTCCACACACTGATTTAAGAGTCCTAAGGCTGCAGCGCTATCAGCGTTTACCAAAGGCTGCGAACACACGTGAACTTAAAAGCACAATTTATTTCCCAAGGAATCCTAGGGGCAGAGGTGGGTTTAGGGGACGGCAACCGGTTTGGTCAGTGGGTGCACTGCAGAGTCTTGGGGGCTGTCCCCGGGGACGCAGCAATTACGCTTTAGAATGGAGCGCAATAGGCCCAGGGTGCCAAATTTTAGCATTGCACAGGGCACGAATGAAATTTGAGAACTCAGCGTAAACACCTTCCTTATTCTCTTTTAATGGCAATGGCGCCCACCTGAGAGGGATCCGGAGTTGAGGAGAGTTCTGGCTGAGAAAAAGTCCTGCCCATAACTACGGTTCCCACGATTCTTGTGCCGGGGTGGGGGGTGGATCATAGAATTGTAGACTTGGAAGGGACCCCGAGGGTCATCTAGCCCAACCCCCTGCGATGCAGGAATCTCGTTGAATTCAGTGCCCTGATTTCCGAGCACCATTGCTCCGCGAAGCTGCCATCCTTACCTGTACTGCCTGACCCTCAGCGCTTCGGGTGGGTGCTGCGGGAAGCCCGGCAAGTGCCGGCACAGGTATCTCTCCAAGGCTCCCTGGTCAAATCTGTGCGGCTTCCTCACTTCGGTGGTATCGGGCTCACTTGCCATTTTGCAGAGGCTCCTCTCCAACTGCGGAGTCGCGGCCTCGAACCGGCTCGCTGACTTGTTGCTACACTGGAGGCGAGAGCAAAGAGGGCGGTGGGGTGAAATAACAATTGCAGCGCAAAGGTTGCCGCAGCCGCTCCTCCAAAGGCGACATACCTCCAAACTATAGGGCTGCCTCTGAAGTTACTCCAAAGCGTTTGCAAAGACGCTCCTCCTCCTCACCCAGAGCAGAAAGAGCTGTTTGGGCTGCTGCCCCTGCGGCTCAGACCATGCTCTTTTCTGGAGACCCAGCTGAACTCTGACTGAAATAATTCTTTCATCGGGTCTGCCCAAGGCGTTTGGCTTTCCCCCCTCAAGGGTGGCGGTGTCGTAGCCCAGACCCAGTCGCTGCCTTAGAGAGCAGGTCCACTGACTTCAATGGGTCCACTCCCAAGTCTTGCGTGGAAGGGGGGCTGCTCAGCTTGCAACCCTTAAACCCACTTGCAAGGCAATGCAAAACCCGGGGGATGAGGGCAAAGCAAAATGGTGCCCTTTTCATGGGCGTAGCCGGGATTTTTGTTTTGGTGTGTGGGGAAGAACCCGTTAAGTTTTTATTTTTTTATTGTGGGGGCAGTTGCTCCCCCCTGGCCGCCCACCTCTCCTTGGCCGCCCTTTTGCTTGCAAGGGGGGGCAAACAGGATTTTGGTTTTGGTGGGGGAGCAGGCTTTATGTGTGTGGGGGGGTAGAGAACCTCAGTTATTTTTTATTATGGGGGGCAGTTGCTCCCCCCCTGCCCGCCCGCCCCTCCTCGGCCGCCCTTTTGCTTGCAAGGGGGGGCAACCAGGTTCCCCACCCAACGGTTCGCCCGCCACCCCCGGACTCTGAAACTCGCAGCAACTTTCTGAAAGGAGAGAGAACTCTGAAGGCCGGAACTGTGGTCGCCGGCGCTGCGTTGCGCGGGGGGAAGCCTTTTGCCGCGACTCCCGGAAGCGCGGGTTGGGGAGACGTGTCTCTGGCAGCAGCAGCAGCGGCGGCGGCGCGGGGTTGGGCTGAGCAGCCGGTACTGCGGGCTTTCCGCTGAGGGATCGCCATGGCCGCCTCGGAGAAGCTGGTGGAGCAGCTGCGGCGCCGCGTCCGGGAGCTGGAGGAAGAGCTGGGCCGGGGGGAAGGAGGCGGGCAAGGCCGGCGGGCGAGGATCGAGCAGATGAGCCCGGAGGTGACCGACTCCAACCCGTACAGGTGAGCGGGTCTTTGGGGCAGGGGAGAGTGGTCGTGAATTACATTGCAGGGGGGGTTGGGCTAGATGACCATTGTGGGGCGGGGGCCCCTCGCAGCTCTACCATTCTGTGATCCGCCCTTTCCCTCCCTCCCTTTCCCACCACTTCCCCAACAGCCCTACGAGGTAGCTTATAGGCTACCTGGCCCAGGGTCACCCAGTGACCTTCATGTAAAATAACATTATTTTTTCCAAATTTTTAAATTAATTTTCCAAAAAATAATAATAAAACAAACATACATCCAGTTTAAATCTTGGTAACATTATTAAGTGACTTCCTCAAATCCCCTTGATTGAATTTCATTATATATCATTTTAACAGTTTTCCAAAGTAAAATAATAATAATTTATTCCCCACCCATCTGGCTGGGTTTCCCCAGCCACTCTAGGCAGCTCCCAACAGAAAATTAAAAACACGATAAGACATCAAACATTAAAAACTTCCTTAAACAGATGTCTTCTAAATGTCAGTTGTTTATTTCCTTGACATCTGATGGGAGGGCGTTCCACAGGGTGGGCGCCACAACCGAGAAGGCCCTCTACCTGGTTCCCTGTAACCTCACTTCTCGCATTGAGGGGACTGCCAGAAAGCCCTCGGAGCTGGACCTCAGTGTCCAGGCAGAACGATGGCGGTGGAGATGCTCCTTCTGGTATACCTGGCCGAGGCCATTTAGGGCTTGAAAGGTCAGCACCAACACTTTGAATTGTGCTCAGAAATGTACTGGGAGCCAATGTAGGTCTTTCAGGACCGGTGTTATATAGTCTCAGCGGTCACTCCCAGTCACCAGTCTAGCTGCCGCATTCTGGATTAGTTGTAGTTTCCGAGTCAGCTTCAAAGGCTGAGTTGGGATTTGCAGACCCTGGGCCCCCAGATCCTAGTTCGGCACTCTGGCCCAGCTATTCTTAACCTCTGGAGGCACACAAAACAAGGGCCTCAAGATTGCGGGGTCCACATTGGCTCCTATGGGGAGATGTGGTCCTTAAGGTACGACAGTCCTGAGCTATTTAAGAATTTATAGGTTGAAGCCAGCTCTTTGAATTGGGTCCCAGAAGCTCATGGGTAGCCAGTTCAGTTGGGCCAGGGTTAGTGTTGTGTGCTCAAACCAGCCTGCCCCAGGGAGCAACCTGGTTGCTGAATTCTGCACCAGCTGGAGTTTCAGAACTCTTCAGAGGCAGCCCTGGTTTTTTAACTTTTTGAAATATGGCAGCCCTGTGTCAGTGGATAGATGGAAGTCCTTAACAGCCAGTCAAGAAGTGGTATGGCATTTTCAGCTACTGTAATGGGACAGTAAGAGGCAAGTAATGGCTATTCCTAGTGGCAGCACAGAAATTAGTGGCATGATCAGGCTGTATACACACCTTCTAAGTGTTTCCGTTTAGCCCTTTTCACCAACCTGGAGGTTGTTGGTTTATGTTCCAGGATGTCTTAAATGAATCCATACTTAATTTAATCACTGTGGGAGATCTGGAGCTGCTGAAATATCCAAGACAAACAGGGATTTCAGCGCACTTCAGTTTTGCACCATGGAATTTGCTAATCTCCTTTTGATTTTGAAATAGCTGTGCCATGTGAATGAAGCCCACTTGACAAAAGTGTTTTTGTTTCTTCCCTCTCTCTAGTCGCCTGATGGCGCTGAAAAGAATGGGAATTGTGAAAGACTATGAGGTGGGATAATGTTTCTTATAGAAGTTTGCATTAATGATGTAAACACATGGCACAAAATGCTTACCAGTGTTGGTTTCTTGTTGCAGAAAATCCGCTCCTTTGCTGTCGCGGTGGTGGGTGTTGGTGGAGTTGGCAGCGTAACTGCTGAGATGCTGACAAGATGTGGCATTGGTAAGGTAATAATACGTTTCTTCCTTATAACAACACTGTCCTGAGTAAAATCAGTGGTGCTTTGGTGAAAGATTAATTTCCCTTTGTCAACTTAAATGTATTCACTGTGGCCTCTGTAATGGGTAAAAGGGTGGTCACCTACATGATGATTAGTGACGGTTTAGAAGCTGTAGCTGGCAGAGGCTCCTGGAAGTATGTTTACTGTGCATTTTAGGACACGCAGTTCTCCTTGCATGTCCTTTTTGGTTCTTATACTGGTACTTCATTTTTCTAAAATTGTTGAAGCAACATACATGGATTTATCTCATTTAATTCTAACAACGGTCCTGTAGGGTAGGTTAGGAAGAGAGGAAATAACTTGCCCATGGCCAAAGAGCAAACATCAATGTTGAAGCTTTATTTCCTACATCCAACCCCACACCCCACCCCCAATCTCCAGTACAGTGGTACCTCGGGTTACATACACTTCAGGTTACAGACTCTGCTAACCCATAAATAGTACCTCGGATTAAGAACTTTGCTTCAGAATGAGAACAGAAATTGTGCTCCGGCGGCATGGCAGCAGCGGGAGGCCCCATTAGCTAAAGTGGTGCTTCAGGTTAAGAACAGTTTCAGGTTAAGAATAGACCTCCGGAACGAATTAAGTACGTAACCAGAGGTAGAGGTAAAGGGACCCCTGACCGTTAGGTCCAGTCATGGCCGACTCTGGGGTTGTGGCGCTCCTCTTGCTTTATTGGCCAAGGGAGCCGGCGTACAGCTTCTGGGTCATGTGGCCAGCATGACTAAGCCGCTTCTGGCGAACCAGAGCAGTGCACGGAAATGCCGTTTACCTTCCCGCCGGAGTGGTTTGACATGCTTTCGAACTGCCAGGTTGGCAGTTTCAGGTTAAGTTTCAGGTTAAGAACGGGCCTCCGGAACAAATTAAGTACTTAACCCGAGGTACCACTGCACTAGTTCTCAGGCGGGAGGCCCCATTAGCTAAAGTGGTGCTTCAGGTTAAGAACAATTTCAGGTTAAGAACGGACCTCCAGAACGAATTAAGTACTTAACCCGAGGTACCACTGTACTGTTGTTCTCTGATTCTTTTATCTCAGCCACAGAAGCACATGAGAGACAAATGGGAGCTTTCTTGTGGAAGTAACCCTTAAAAAGTTGTTATTTAAAGCTGATGGGCGTCTGTGATTAATTTAAATTTTGAATCTCATTTTACTTAAACTACCACAGTCTTTTAAAACTGAATTTCAGGTGTTTTAGAAATAAATATGTTTGCCACTTTAGAATCCGTAGGAATAGTATTTGTTAGCCCAAGGGCTGTGACCCTGCCTGTCCTAAACGTGAACCTGACCAAAGGCCCTTCATGTGTCGCTGTAATCTTTCTTTTAGCTGCTCCTGTTTGATTATGATAAGGTGGAGCTGGCCAATATGAACAGGCTCTTTTTCCAACCCCACCAAGCTGGACTGAGTAAAGTGCAAGCAGCAGAGCACACTTTGAGGTATGTGAAAGTGGGAGGTGCCATCCAGTTATGGAATGCAACTTCAGACATGCAGAACTTCCAACTTTTTAAAAAAAGTTTCATGAGAAACTAATCTTAAAGAAATCATGCTGCGTACGTTTATGCGGAAGGAAGTTCTTCTGAGTCCAGTAGGATTTATTCCCAAGGAAGAGCATGGGATTGCAACCTTAGTATGTTAGAATTTGCAACACAAACGTGTGGGCTCCTTTCAGAGATGTTCGTATTAAAGCTGCAGTGTTTATTTTATCCTTAAGGAACATCAACCCTGATGTGCAGTTCGAAGTACATAACTACAACATCACAACCGTGGACAACTTTCAACATTTTATGGACAGGATCAGGTAACATATCTTTCGGGGGCTGGTAGTGGTGGTCGTAACGAAACACTACTGATTCACATTTCTCTAAACCAGGGGGTTGGTAACCTCAGGCCTGGAGGGTCAAATGCAGCTCTCCAGGCTTCTCTGTTTGGCCTTGGGACTCTCTAGGTCACACACCCTTTCTCCCAGGCCACATTGCTGTCTGGCCTGGCCTAGCCTTACCCCATCCTTGAGGGCTTTTAACTGGCTGGAAATAATCCTTTAACTCTTATAATGATTCTCCCTAGCTTGGATTGAGGATAGAGAGGTCTCTAAGCAACTAGCCCATGGGTAGGCAAACTAAGGCCCGAGGGCCGGATCCGGCCCAATCCCCTTAGCCTATTGTACAAAGGTTAAATTGGCATTTGTCGTTCTGGCCCTGCCCATTGCTGGCATGTGGGCCATGTAAGATTTCCTAGGAGAAGATGCAACCCTTGAGCAGAGGAGGATTCCATGCTAATAACGAATGGAGAGTTTCATGGTAAAACAGCTTCCTTGATCTTCTTGCAAGGAACCTTAATATTTCCATTTTCTCCCCTTTTTATTTATAGCAACGGAGGTTTAGAAGAAGGGAAACCTGTTGATCTTGTATTGAGCTGCGTGGATAATTTTGAAGCACGCATGGCAATTAACACGGTAAGTGCAGCAAGAGCAACGCACACATGCCTCCTGTTCTCACCCAAGTACACATTGCACACCTATTGCTAGAAGCTGTGGATCTCGTACCCAGTACATTGTAGCAGGTATGGCTGCTGTGCCATCTCAGTGGGGGAGGCAGAGGGTTCCCAAGCGAGCCACTTCTGAAAAGATATGGCTGTTCCACAGTAGCTGTGCTTGGTACATTTGCAGTATCATCGTGCCTTGAGCATGTGTATGTTACATGAAAGCAGGATACACAAAAACAGTGATACTAGAGATTGAACTTCATTTCGTTGGCGACTTCAGTTTCATCCTTGGGTGAATACAGACTTCTGTGCCATGGACATGAATGGGATCCATTTTCCAGATCTGGTTTGAGAAGTTTGAGGGATTGCTGAAGTCTGTCACAAAACTCAAATGAAGTTTTGCTTTCCTAAGAACTTATTTTCAATTGAAATTCTTTAGATGACCAACTCCCCTACAATGAGTTCATTTTCAGGCCTGGAAACCAGGAGTGTGCTACCGATTCTTGCCTTTGAATTCGGGTCACCTGATGTCATGGTGACGGGCAGGTGATTTTACAGCAAAGGTGTCCTGGCTCATCTTTCAAAGTAGCCACCGGTCAGTTGGGGGGGGGGGCGGGAGCTCAAGATCTAGACAGTTCCCCTCCCCTGAGATAAGCCTTTAGCTTGATTCAGCAGGACTCTTCTTATATCCATAAGCAGTTTAGATTTTTGCAGCAAGTGCAACTTATGCATGTATAAATAGTACGTGTTTTATGTTTTTTTAAGGCTTGTAATGAGCTTGGACAAATATGGATGGAATCTGGAGTGAGCGAAAACGCTGTGTCTGGCCATATCCAACTCATCATCCCTGGTGAATCGGCTTGTTTTGCGGTATGTGATGTTATGCTTTCTAAGTTCCATTGTGCTGTCCTTCTAAGGTGAAGTGAAAGTTGTTGGAATCTAAAGTCATTTTTGTTGGATCCTTCTCCTGTTTGTGGTTTTTTCAAATGCCCCTTTTATGATTCTCAAACTCCTCTTCCCTTTTTGGCTAGTGTGCACCTCCACTTGTTGTAGCGGCAAATATAGATGAGAAAACGCTCAAACGGGAGGGAGTTTGTGCCGCCAGCCTTCCCACCACTATGGGAGTGGTCGCCGGTCTTCTTGTTCAAAACGTCCTGAAGTAAGTGACTGAGATGCCTCAATTTTTTAAAAAAAGTTTAAGTGGGAATTGGTTCATGGCAAAAGAATTACATCAAGCATATTGGGTGAGATCCAGAGTAGTGTGAGCAGCTGTGTCCTTGTGCATTCTCCATCTGTTCCCTCCACACACCCCTATATTTGCTGCAGATAGTTAGGGACCCTCCAGAGCAGATTTTCGGGGTGCACAAGTGCTGAAGTTGTGCAAGATTTCTGTTGCGCAAGTAGGCAAGCATCATTGGGTGTCACCTGTCAGGGAACTGCCATCGAAGCCAGGGGGAGAGGGAGGGCTCCAGAGGGATTCCGGAGAGCGTCCCGGGAGGGAGAGAAGCAGCACATCTTCTGGGGAAGGAAATCAGTGTAGCACCAGTGGAGAAGGGGGGCAGATGGGGGAATCGGCGAGGTGGCTCCATGACTCTTCGCCGGGGACCAGCGGGGAGAGCACGGGTCCTCCGCTGCCCACACCTTCCCTGCGCAGAAGGCTTCCGCGCACGGAGACTAGGTGTCAAAGAACTTCTTTGCTGGAAGAAGTTCAAGAAACGCCCACTGACGGATTCTGCCAGCGATTGAGACAGCCACGGGAGAGTGGCTGTCCAGACAGAAAAGGTTCACTCAGGCAACCCAGCCAGGTGTGGCGCCGATTTACGCACGAGCAACCCCTAGAACCATTACATCACCCATAATGAACCAAAGCGCTGTGTCTTCCGTCTGACACATCCAAACAATAAACTGTTCTCTTCTTTTATCCTTCCTGCATTTCCCCCCAGATATTTACTGAATTTTGGCACGGTGAGCTTTTACCTTGGCTATAACGCAATGCAGGATTTTTTCCCCTCCATGACAATGAAGCCAAATCCACAGTGCGATGACAGAAACTGTAGACACCAGCAGGAAGAGTACAAGGTAAAATAAATAGCTAAAAGAGTTCAGGCTCCTTTTCCAGTTCCTTGAAAGGGGTGGATAACTTGTTCAGCGGAAGTTAGAAAATGTGGCATGAACTCTTTGGAGCTATTTACCCTAGTATGGTCATTCTGAATGGGCCTTTAGCATATAATTATTTAACTTTCCCCATTATTTAGAGTGGGAAGAAAAACCACTTGTGACTGTGTTTGTATTTCCAGAAAAAAGCAGCAGAAAATCCTAAAGTAGAAGTAATTGAACAGGAAGAAGAAATAGTTCATGAAGAGAATGATTGGGGTGAGTTAAGATACTAAGACAATACAAATTGCTAGCTTACAACTCTTGGAACTAGTAAAATGCCCATCAGCCTAAGCAGCTTTCTCTCTTGTGAATGATTTCAATTGAGCCCCTGCCCCAAAAAGCAGGTAGCTGTAAGTGAGGACATAGTTGTGACAGCAGCACAAGCTATTGTGATCTATTATTGTCATGAAAGGGTATCCCACATTATGAACCCACTTTGGCATGTTATGCTTAATTAGGGTTTAAAAACCCCTAAACATTACCACTGCTCCCAAATCCATTGGGAGAGGGTAACAGCCCTACTCCCTGCCCTTTCAATTGCCTGAAGAGGTTTTTGACTGTAAGAAGTAGTGGTACCTCGTGTTGCTTAACCTCCAGGTTACAGAATCTTCGGGTTATGGCCACGGCAAACCCGGAAGTGTATACTTCTGGGTTTCACCATGCATACGCAGAAGGGCGCCTCCAGTTACGAAGTTTTTGGGATACAGCCGGGCCTCCAGAGTGGATCCCGTTTGTAACCAGACGTACCACTGTAATGTCTTTATCTGCCCTGAAACATAAGTTCAGTCTGTAACTTTTTTGTATTTGCAGACAATTACTGTGTATACCATTAATCTGCACTAACGCTTTTCCTTGCATTGATGTGTTTGGGGCTATTCAGGGATAGAGTTGGTATCGGAAGTTTCAGAGGAAGAATTAAAAGCTGCTTCAGGTCCAGTTCTCGATCTTCCAGAAGGAATCACAATGGCATACACAATACCAAACAAGGTGGTAAGTTGTTTTTAGCTAACGTCAAGAACAATTTAATTGGATTGGCTTTAACTTGTCAAGTTGCATGTGGGAATGAGCAATCAGTGCTGCTGTTCTGCAGTCTTCACTTCCATCGTGTGCGTCAATGAAGTTGATGTTAGGATTCCTGCTCCGTATTTGCAGTCATAGGATTGTTGTCATATCACATGACGGTGTATGTTTTCATTCTACAGTGTGGGAAGTGACGGAAACAGGATGTTTTGTGTTACTGTGTTCCGGAAAGTGGAACTATTATCCTTTGTGTTTTTTTTCTCTTTGCTGTCTGATGAGAAAGAGGAAGGAGCTAAGTCAGAATGCTCTGAGTGTATTATATGTAAATAAAAGTAGATTAGCCAAAATGCAGTGCTACTGAGTTCTGCTGTGCGAAATGCAAATACTCTGCAGAATCGTAAGTGTGCTGATGCCTCTTGGCATCAGTCGCTGTGGTGTTTGGGCAGAAGAAAGCTTTTGAAGCTCCCGAACGATCGACCAGGAGGGAGAGGACATGCCAGTCAGGCATGTGTCTCTACCAGGTTCATACACGAAAGTAGGACGATCCTAACAGCCCACAACTGCTGTCATAGCCACAGCAGCACTGCACACTTTGACGTGTGCATCTTCCAAGCTTGGCTGTCGTAGCTTCCTTGGCGGAGAGAGCCTCTGCTCACTTGGCACGTACCTGCTTCACTAACCTTTGCTTTACAATGGGGTGGGAACCTCTGGCTTGTGAGGCCTCCAGATATCAGGCAAAGGGCATGCAGAGATGCAGTTGCCAGTGCACAGTTTGCAGCCTTGAAGTGTCCTTCTGCTTGTGGAAGGATGCTTTATCACCTGATAGGCCTTAACTAAAGCTCACGGGGATGAACTTCTGAGTTTCCCCCATAGGGATTCAGTAGCGTAGCCAACCGCTGCAGAAGGTGGAGTTTGAAGTCAGCATTGATCACTGGTAACTTTCAGCCTGGCGAGACTAAGCTTGGATTTTCTGTACTTGCCATGCAAGGAAGGAAGAATGAGTCCCCTGACATGATGGTGATGTGGGGCGACTGACAGGTGTTAGTATTGAATTACGTTTGTATCCGGCCTATTTTACTATAATGTGTGTGGTGTTCAGCACGCCAAGCTTGTTGGGGCTTTTGGATTTGAGGCTATAGTGAAAAGGTGTAAAGGCATTTACTACTCTTCTCCCCTCACCAGGAAGAGAACGCTGTTACTGGGGAAACTGTTCCAGAATCTGAAGAAAGTCTAGAAGAACTTATGGCTAAGATGAAGAGCATCTAGCACAAAGAACACTTCGAGATTACTGTAATTTCAGCAGCCAGTGATGTGTAACAGATTTAGTCTTTCATGAATAGTGCATCGTCATGTTGTCTTTTTGTTAATTATGTGAAGACTTTACAGAAGGTATGAGGGTCCAGTGAAAACCAAGGCAAGCTGACAGGTTTAATTTATAACACAATGCCACGCTGCCTTTTAAGCCCAGTTCAGGTAAGAGTAAATTTGTTGAGCGTAATCAGTTCCTCCTTAGGATGCCTGGATTGGAAAAGTGTCTAAAATAGTAACACTTGATCTGCTTAAGCTTATAGTTAGAAGAATGAAAAGCTATACGATATATAGAGAGAGCCTTGTTTAAAAAATGATTATCATTGTCATACACCCTAGCCAATTATATATGACCGTTACGTGGAAAAGTAACTGTTTGGTATACTTTTGTTAGCCGCAAGAGAAGTCTTTTGGAAGACTTAGTGGGCTGGAAATGTGGGACGAGCCAATATCTGGTTCCTCGGGCCATGCAGTGTGTAATAGGAAGAATTGAATGCTTAAATTTTCTATCACCGATATACCATTATGGGAGAATACTGAATTTGGAAATGCTCTTGAGCCATCATGCCTAAAATCCTCAGTTTCCAAATAAGAAGAAAATAAAGCAATGAGGTGAAAGTTGCTTTGAATTGATAAGAGAAAACTGCACTAGGAGTAAGTTTGGCAAATGATCTAGTCTATTATGTTCAATTGTAGATTATCACTCAAGTGGTGTAGGATAAAAAGCTCTGGGAAGCAGAAGTTGCCAGGGCTTCCTCCACCAAAGCATTTAATTCCCTTTCTAATCCGGGCAGGTCAACCAAAAATTGAAAGTTGGCAGAGTTAATGACACTTGCAGTCACTCAGCACTTACAAGGCCTCTTGCCAGTTGCTTTCTAATAATGTCACCTTAGTAGTATTTATTTAAGTAATATTCCAGGTATATTTTTAGTAAACAAAGAAGCTGCAATCCAAGAGAAGCCTATTTAGAATCAATGGCCCTAAGGCTAACTATTTTTAAACCACCAGCAATAAACTACAGTTTACGCTTGCTGGACTGAATGTTGTACGGTCAGTTGGATAAGCCTGCTGCAGAAATGCTTTTGTCATTAGCTGGTGATTAACATAAACATAAAGACAGATTTGGGGGAAAAAAGTGGTTTGGAAGTTTGATGGTTCTAGGCAATCCCACAATTAATTGCTTCAACTACTTGTTCAACCACACTCCATTCTGTTTCCATTTTGCATTTTTACAACCGCATTTTTGTGTGTCCTTCCTGTGAGTTACTTTCTTGGAAATAAACTTTATTACTAAAATAAGCTCAGCATCAACCAACCAATGTGTTACCTACTTGTGTGCTTTTATAGATTGCTTTCTACCTCAGGACTTTGTGCTCAACTGACAACTATTAAATTTGTTACAAGAGTTTTGAAATTTAGACTACCAACATTTCTAGAATTCAGCTTTAACAGAATATTGGTGCAGTTTATACCATATACAAGTTTTGTTGCCAAAGGCCTGCTTCTTGCTTATAAACATTTCAAATTAAATTATTATTGGAGTGCAAACAAATAGGGTTAAGACTAATTGAACCATTTGTTTCTAAGCTACCACTGCTTCAGCCTGATGCCTAATACAAAGAAAGGAATATTTAATACTTACCGTATTTTTTGCACCATAACACTCACTTTTTTCCTCCTGAAAAGTAAGGGGAAATGTCTGTGCGTGTTATGGAGGAAATGCCTACGGGTGGCATGCCTACGGATTTTCCTCCTCTAAAAACCACGTGCGTGTTATGGTCGAGTGCGTGTTATAGAGCGAAAAATACGGTACTTTACTGCAGCCCTGTTCAATAATCACCCATAAGTATGATTTGTTTTCAGTGGGGGTTGCTAATAAGCATGCATGAATATGGTTGCTGTGATTTTGAATATGTGGCAAACACAAAGCAGGCTATTAATAATAATAATAATAATAATAATAATAATAAATTTTATTTATATCCCGCCCTCCCCAGCCGAAGCCGGGCTCAGGGCGGCTAACAGCAATAAAACAGTACAAAGGTACAGCATAAACAACATTCTAAAATCATTCATTATAAAAATTAATTAATTCAGGCCACTAGCAACCATTGGGCCAGAGCTCTGCGAAGATTGCCGAGGGAGGGAGTCAGGCTGTGCCCTGGCCAAAGGCCTGGTGGAACAGCTCTGTCTTGCAGGCCCTGCGGAAGGATGTCAAGTCCCGCAGGGCCCTGGTCTCTTGTGACAGAGTGTTCCACCAGATCGGAGCCACAGCCGAAAAAGCCCTGGCTCTAGTTGAGGCCAGCCTAACTTCTCTGTGGCCTGGGACCTTCAAGATGTTTTTATTTGAAGACCGTAGGTTTCTCTGTGGGGCATACTAGGAGAGGCGGTCCCGTAGGTACGAGGGTCCTAGGCCATATAGGGCTTTAAAGGTTAAAACCAGCACCTTAAACCTGATCCTGTACTCCACCGGGAGCCAGTGCAGCTGGTATAGCACCGGGTGAATGTGGTCTCGCAGCGAAGACCTCGTAAGGAGTCTCGCTGCAGCATTCTGCACCCGCTGGAGTTTCTGGGTCAGTCTCAAGGGCAGCCCCACGTAGAGCGAGTTACAATAATCCAGTCTGGAGGTGACCGTCGCATGGATCACAGTGGCTAGGTCAGGGCGAGAGAGGTAAGGAGCCAACTGCTTAGCTTGGCGGAGATGGAAAAATGCCGCCTTTGTTATAGCTGCAATCTGCGCCTCCATGGAAAGGGAGGTGTCGAAGATTACACCCAAACTCTTAACGGACGGTGCTGGCACTAATTGCACCCCCGCAAGAGATGGGAGTTGCCCCCCCAATCCCATATCGCCCCGTCCCAGCCACAGGACCTCTGTCTTCGAAGGATTTAGCTTCAACCGGCTCCCACGTAACCATCCAGCCACAGCTTCCAAACATCTGGTCAGTGTGTCTGGGGCCGAGTCAGGATGGCCATCCATCAACAGATAGAGTTGGGTGTCATCGGCATACTGATGACAACCCAGCCCAAAACTCCGAACAAGCTGGGCGAGGGGGCGCATAAAGATGTTGAAAAGCATCGGGGAGAGTATCGCACCCTGAGGTACTCCACACACCAAGGAGTGGCGCGATGACAATTCCCCCCCAAGCGCCACCCTCTGTCCCCGACCAGAGAGAAACGAGCGCAGCCATTGAAGGACTGTGCCCTGGATCCCCACGTCGGCAAGGCGGTGGTCCAGAAGTTCGTGATCGACCATGTCGAAAGCTGCTGATAGATCTAGAAGAATCAGCAGCCCCGACCCGCCTCGATCCAGCTGTCTACGAAGGTCATCTGTTAGGGCGACCAGAGCCGTCTCGGTCCCATGACCAGCGCGGAAGCCGGACTGGAATGGATCCAGAGCCGATGTTTCATCCAGAAACCCACCAAGCTGTTCAGCAACCGCTCTCTCAATCACCTTACCCAGGAACGGAAGATTCGAAACCGGGCGGTAATTGGATAGATCTAAAGGATCTAATGATGTTTTCTTTAAGAGCGGGCGCACCACTGCCTCCTTCAGTTCCCCTGGGAATGTCCCCGTGCCAAGGGACAAATTGATGATATCCCCCAGGAGGGCCCGCACCTCGTCTGGACACGCTCTAATCAGCCAAGACGGGCACGGGTCGAGAGGACAGGTGGTGGGCTTTCCAGCTCGGAGGAGTCTGTCCACATCGGCTGGGGATATCTGGTCGAAGTGGTCCAATACTGGACCCGAGGACAGTCGAGGGGCCTCCAGTTCCTTTATTGTATCCAAATTGGCAGGGAGGTCATGGCGGAGCGACAAGACCTTCTCCGCAAAAAAGCTCGCAAATGCCTCACAGCCGTGTGTCAATTTGTTATTTAAATTTGGCTGTCCCTCAAGGGACGTTAAAGACCTGATTATACTAAATAATTGCGCTGGGCGAGAGCTAGCGGATGCAATGGAGGCCGAGAAGTATGACTTCTTAGCAGCCTTCACCGCCATCTCGTAGGTTTTCATAAAAGCCCTATAAGATGTTCTTGAGGCTCCGTCACGGGCACCCCGCCATACTCGCTCTAGCCGTCTGAGGTCCCGCTTCATTTTCCGGAGCTCCTCGGTAAACCAGGGAGCCCGGTTTCTGCGGGGTCGCAGAGGGCGCTTAGGTGCAATCTCATCGATGGCTGCCAGGAGCTGGGCATTCCAGCCCTCAACAAGCTCAGTCAATGAGTCGCCAGGGGGAGCAAGGTCCCGCAAGGCTTGGCGGAATCTCTCAGGGTCCATCAGCCTCTGCGGGCGAGCCCAAATTGGCTCGCCACCTAAGCAGGGTGGGGGTGGAAAGTCAATCCTGGCTTTCAGAGCGTAGTGATCAGACCATGGCACCTTCGTCGAAGGAGACATGATCACATCTATACCGACGCCAAAGATCAGATCCAGCGTGTGGCCTGCTTGATGTGTGGGGCCCGAAACAAACTGGGAGAGCCCTAGTGAACCCTATTCAGTTAAGAGTTTCACTTCCTCACAATTTAATGTATATCTCAAAGGAAGTATAACTGGACAGCTACAAATACTGCTTTTAAATTTCATAATTTACAGAAAGATTGATAGTCAAATGTTTTTTTCTTTTTTCTCTCCACTTTGGAGATATAATAATAATTTATTCTTTAGACCCCACCCATCTGGCTGGGTTTCCCCAGCCACTCTGGGCAGCTCCCAACAGAATATTAAAAACATGATAAAACATCCAACATTAAAAACTTCCCTAAACAGGGCTGCCTTCAGATGTCTTCTAAAAGTCAGATAGTTGCTTATTTCCTTGACATCTGGTGGGAGGGCGTTCCACAGGGCGGGCGCCACCACCGAGAAGGCCCTCTTCTTGGTATCAAAAGCTCTGACTGTAGAGTCACATTAAATCCAACAGAAGTAGGAAAAGACATTACAGAATGACAGCTCAGTTCCAACAAATCCTTTATACCTGGTCAAGGAAAGAAGGTGCTGTAACTAAAAAAACCTCATTATTATGTAACACGAATAAGTCTTGGGCTTGTGTACTCCCTATCTTCTCTAGTGCAGCCACAAGGAGTTCATTAGCCATCACTTTCAATTGTGTTGTGTCCAAACCAAAATTTCTGGTTAAGCTTAACTATGGTCTATTGAAACAAATGAACATCATAAAACCCAGTTTGAAGTTGGCTTTCCTCTGTAAACTGCAGGACAAATGACAGTTTTGAGTTCAGCGAGTTAAAAACAAGGGGAAGCCTCTGTTCCTTTTGTGGAAGATAACTCACCTTGGATAACTCTACTTGGCTGGAAATAAGGGAGGCGTGCAACTTAGCTTTCTGCCCCAATCAGGAAGCATCTCCCTGTTTTTGCTCAAATCAAGAACCTCCATCTTTCTGCACCTCTATCGTTACTGCTTCACCTGAGCCTCCTTTCTCTTGCTGGAAAGACTCTGCACCTAAGAAAGGTATTATAGATTATATACGTACCTGTCCTTATAATCAATGGGACTTAAATCCATGTAATGTATGCAGGACTGGAGTGTCATTATAACTAAAACTACTTTTTAACTGTGTGGAACAGTCTGCAAAACATTCGGCAATACTGGGGGGGGGGGAAAGGTGTTCAGGGCACTGCCATCCTCCTCTTATTCAGACAAACCCATTTGATGTGGGTGGCGCTGTGGTCTAAACCACTGAGCCTCTTGGGCTTACCGATCAGAAGGTTGGCGGTTTGAATCCCCGCAACGGAGTGAGCTCCCGTTGCTCTGTCCCAGCTCCTGTCAACCTAGCAGTTCGAAAGTACGCCAGTGCAAGTAGATAAATAGGTACCGCTGCAGCGGGAAGGTAAACAGCATTTCCATACGCTCTGTTTTCTGTCACGGTGTCCCATTGTGCCAGAAGCGGTTTAGTCATGCTGGCCACATGACCCAGAAAGCTGTCTGAACAAACGCCGGCTCCCTCGGCCTGAAAGCAAGATGAGCGCTGCACCCCATAGTCTCCTTTGATTGGACTTCACTGTCCAGGGGTCCTTTACCTTATCATCACCTTTGTCCATGTTGCAAAAAAACATTGGGAGAGAAAGCACTCTTCAAACTGAGGGTGTCTCCACTGGATGAATGACGGGACGCTGCCTTGCCACCAATCAACAAAGTCTCTGCTTCTTTGATTTCCATGGCTCTCTTATAGAGCTCGGCAGCCTTCTCAAAATCTCCTCCCTCATAGCTGGGGGGGGGGGGGATGAGAGAAAACAAAGGAACAAAAAACATTCCACATTGCTATTCCAGAACATTTGCAGATTAGTAGTAGAACTGAAAAAAGTTATCAAACATTAACTCGTATTTCCCACTTTTCTAGAGATTAAAGTCATCCCCCACCCCCAAATCAAAATATACTACTTCTGTATCACATTAAAAAGCTTCAAAGAAACTTTGTCAGGTATTTCTGAACCCCCCACCATACTGCGGCTTTTGCTCTGGTCCAAAGATCTGGTGTGTGAACCTAGGATTATTCAGTAAGCAAGCAGTGAACATATACACTTTTTAAAAATAACAAGGTGGGTTGGTTAGATTAAATGTTACCTAAGCACAGCCAAATTCTTTAATGTTTCTCCCACACGAGGATGCATACGCCCAAAGCTGTCTTCATAAATTTTCAGCGCTCGTTCGTAAAGAGGCAAGGCTTCAGAGTGTTTTTTCTAGAAGTATTAGGGCACAAAAGATAACAGGTATTGCCAAAAGTGTTTGTTCAGATCTGAGCTGAACACTTAAGTTTCATTAAAATTTTACATTCCAACTACTGGAAACCGTAAGATGTCTGAGCCTAGGAGAATAGCTTGTAACTACTCTCACATTTTGGCTAAGGTTATGATAAAAATCTGAGAGCTGGAAGGCAGGAACGGGTGCTGCAACTTTTATAAATTAAGCCAGGACACCAAGCCAAAGAATTAAAAAAGGCTGTGCAAGGCTTAACTCCTGAAGATGAGAAAAGCTGGGCTCATAAGTTGGCCTGAATGCAGAATGAGTCCAAAGGAATGAATACAATGTAAGCAATGAACACCAAATATTTCAGCCAGAGTTTGTCTGTCTCCCTGCCTGCCTGCCAAAAAAGAAAAACATTTGAAGAAGTCATGAGTCTTCTTCAAAGATCGCCAGCTATTACAGAGCACTTGGATATCCTCATTTGCAAGCAAAACCACAAAAAACAGAAACTGTATGGTAGGTGAGGTTTGCGTAGGAGAATTTTCCAATGTAAAGTGTCCCTTGGGGTTTTCTGCCTATTCTGTCCTGTGCTATAAACAGATAAGAAAAGGTGCTCTGTAAAACTCCCAAAGGAACCATGTGAGTAAGGGCTTTGCTAGGGAGCCTGATCTGCCTGATGTGAATTATGACAAGTAGAACACACACATCCCTTCCTGTGAACTACAGTGGTGCCTCGCAAGACGAAAAGAATCCGTTCCGCGAGTCTCTTCGTCTTGCGGTTTTTTCGTCTTGCGAAGCAAGCCCATTAGCGGCTTAGTGGATTAGCGCTATTAGCGGCTTAGCGGGCTTAGCGGATCAGCTGATAAGCGGTTTAGCGGCTTAGCGGATCAGCTGATAAGCGGCTTAGCGGATCAGCTGTTAAGCGGCTTAGCGGATCAGCTGATAAGTGGCTTAGCGGATTAGCTAAGCGGTTTAGCGGCTTAGCGGATCAGCTGGTAAGCGGCTTAGCGGATCAGCTGTTAAGCGGCTTAGCGGCTTGGGAAAAAGGGGGGAGGGGGGGAAAACCCGCAGGAATTCGCAAGACATTTTCGTCTTGCGAAGCAAGCCCATAGGATATTCGTTTTGCGAAGCACCTCCAAAACAGAAAACCCTTTCGTCTAGCGGGTTTTCCGTCTTGCAAGGCATTCGTCTTGCGGGGCACCACTGTAACTTGTGTGGTAGTCAGGGAGGAAGGTGAAGGAAAACTGAGAAAATAATAACCCTGCTGTTTCATATCCAAACTGCTGTGTGTGAGAGAGAAATCTTGCTGCATGCCAGAGGATTTGGGCAAGGGCAGCGATGAGTGGTAAGCGAGCCAACCTAACACCTGTGAGATCCTGCTTATGGGTTTTTAACAGGTTCCATCATGCTCTGGGGGTTTGCTAGCAAGCAAGGACTTGTGCAAGTGGAATGGGGAAAGCCATTGGCAGCTATGCTCAAAAAGTACTATAGTAAAGGTAAAGGGACCCCTGACCATTAGGTCCAGTCGTGACCAACTCTGGGGTTGCGGCACTCATCTCGCTTTATTGGCCGAGGGAGCCGGCGTTTGTCCTCAGGCAGCTTCCGGGTCATGTGGCCAGCATGACTAAGCCGCTTCTGGCGAAACAGAGCAGCACACGGAAATGCCATTTACCTTCCCACCGGAGCGGTACCTATTTATCTACTTGCACTTGGACGTGCTTTCGAACTGCTAGGTGGGCAGGAGCTGGGACCAAGCAACGGGAGCTCACCCCGTTGTGGGAATTCGAACCGTCGACCTTCTGATCGGCAAGTCCTAGGCTCTGTGGTTTAACCCACAGCGCCACCCACGTCCCTTACAAAAAGTAGTATACAGCTATACAAAAATGTGAACCGCCCTGAGATCTTATGATAATACTATGCTGTGCCTCTGTATCTGCTTCCAATTAATGTGAAAACACACATTTTTAGTCCTATTTAAAACCAGCATTTTATATTTACTTCAGGGAGCTGCAATAGAGATTTTAATCTGGTGTTTTTCCCCCTCTTCTTATTGGCTACATTGAATTGTGGCATATGTTGTGCAAATCATTCATTAACCATCCCTGATATTGTGTATAAAAGGAGAGGGCAGAGAAAACTTACCATCTGGCAGTAAAGAACTGCTAAGTTCACTAAAGCAGTGGCCACACTCGGGTGCTTTGGACCAAAAGATTTCTGCCTGATTTCAACAGCCAACTCGTACAGAGGAACAGCTTTGTCAAGCTTTCCCTAGGAAACAAAGCAAGCGTGAGCTTGAGAGGCAGATTGCTATAGCCTTCTTTCCTTTTAGAAATGCTGCACATTCAATCCCTGCTGTCATCAACCGTTGGTTGAAGTCAAATGAAAATGTCACTATTTGCAGCGCTGTGCGATTACTCTGGACTTAATTTACTTGGCATAATTTATTCTGCTTCTGTTATTTCCACCGCACTGTCACCGCAAGCTACTGCGTAAAGCCCCAAGCTAGGTGAGAGCTTCTGACACCTAAAATGAATAGCGCATTCACACGTCTATTGCTCTTACCATCTTCTTGTACAGGACAGCAAGGTGTTTCACCGTGTAAGCCAGAGACGGGTGGTCTGGGGCCAGCGCTCTTTTCCTGATGTTCAGTGCCCTTTCGTACAGCTCCTCTGCCTTGTCGTAGTTCTTCTTCTCGTTGCTGAGGGCTGCTAGATTATTCAAAGACTGGGCACAATCTGGGTGGTCAGGCCCGAGAACGCGCTCTCGCATTTCCAGGGAGCGTTTGAGGAAAAGCTCTGCTGTCCTAGAAGAATGTCCGTTTTAAGGGAAACCATTAAATCTGCTGCAGCGAGACTGAAAACGCAGAACTGTAAGTGATTTAGTCAATGCATCCATCAAAGGTGGATTAGCTCATACCAGAACTTGCAGAGCAGTTGTACATCCTTTGTTTTACCAGTGCTGCAGGATGGTATAATTCTACTCCAAAGCCAGTGTGTTCCACTGCTGATGAAGAATCGTGACCCTTCAGTATATTGTGCAAGGAATTTGGCTTGCTTTGTCAACCCTTGACTTTTCCTTTCAAGAAGGAAAAGGGTTTCTGCCTAACCATGTTTGCAAGTGCTGGTTCATTCATGAGTTTGCTCCACGCATGAGCAATACCCACTGTCCTTAAAATGTACTTGCATATGCAAATGAAACAGATGATCTAGGTAGCCAGGGACACAGCAATTCCCATAATTGCACCACCACTTACCCCAGGACCTGTGATTGCTCAATGTTTGTTGGACCTGCCCTGATACGCATCTGCTAATTTTATCAAAAATCAAAGCAGAAAACTCAAAACCCCAATAAGAGAACAGACACTGCATTTAGGACCACATTCGACAGCCTTTCTCCTGATGGTCCTGAAGTCATCTGATATCACTATGTGCATAATGTAGCCCTTCTCTACATAACAGACACCATGAAAATTAGGGGTAGGGTTGAAATTAAGCATACACATTTAGAACACAATGCCTAACACAGGCTTCCTCAAACTCGGCCCTCCAGATGTTGTTGGCCTACAACTCCCATGATCCCTAGCTAGCAGGACCAGTGGTCAGGGATGATGGGAACTGTAGTCTCGAAACATCTGGAGGGCTGAGTTTGAGGAAGCCTAACACATCTGGAAAAATAAGTAGAGAGGGACTGGGATTGTCCAGCAGATTCTGGCCCCCTACCTCACATGTCACTGGCTGGCTGCAAAATTATGCTTCGGTCCAAGCTAATAAAAAATCAAGCTGCCTTATAACTTTGAAACTGGTGTAGATAGGTGTGAAGTGGCCCAAAGTCCATGTAGGAAGATACTTGTGTTAGAATTCCTGCTCCATGGTTGCAGTCATGGGATTGTTGTCTTTCACATGATGGTATATGCTTTGACTCCACAGAGTGGGAAGTGACGGAGACTATGCTAGAGAGAGAGGGAGCCATGTTGCAGTGCTCCGTGTGTGTTTATATGTAAATAGATTAGCCAAAAGCTGAGTTGCTGAGGTCTGTTACGCAACTGCGCAAACTCTGCGGATACCCAAGTGTGCCGATGTCTGTTGGCATCGGTCGCTGTGATGTTCAGGCTGAAGAAAGCTTATGAAGCTCCCGAACAATCGACAAGGAGGGAGGGAACATGCCAGTCGGGCGTGTGTCTCTGCCAGGGTCCTACTCGAGTGTAGGCTGAGCTCCTGACAACTTGCACATTGGAATTGCAATCCTTTTGGCCATTTCCTTCAAAATGGTAGGAAATGCAGCAGTGACACAAACCTGAAATCTGAGTTTGTATATTTGATGTTCCTTCTTCCATATGGAACGCAGGCTACAAAACTTGTATGGCATTGCTCCTGTCAGGAATAATGGTACCCTCCCAGCCAGTTCTAAGAGAAAGGAAGCCGTGTAGGTTGTTACAGAATCAGTACTTACTCAAGATTATTTTGGAGGTAGTAGAGAACTCCGAGCTCGTTAAGCGTCCGAGCATTATCGGACGTATCTTTTCCCAAAGTGAGCTCTTCTAGCTGCAGGGCTCGTTGGCGAAGAAGAGCAAATCCATACTAAAAAGGAGATTAAGAAACTCACTGCCTTGACCTTCTATATTTTAAGCCTTGAAATAGCAAAAGCCATATAACAAAGGAATAAAACATTTACCAGGCTTCCTTTACGTCTCACAGCTTTTTGCTGAATTTTTAAGGATTTCTTCCTTAGCTGTTCAGCTTGTTCGTATCTAAAATGAATAAAATCAATTCCGATTTTGTTTGACTAACTTACTAAGAGTTCAACAGTGCTTTTAACGGGGGGATATAACCCTTCTTTCTCACCAGGCTAGTGGGAGATCTTGACTTCTTGGGGTGCAATTTTATGAGCAACTATTGTCAGGGTTTGTTTCAGTACTGTAATGGGCTATATATGGAGGACGACACAGCAGCCGCCGCTGCCTATTAAAAGCCACCAGTGACTGGGTTTCTGTATAAACAGAAGCACATTTCCTCTTTTCATTCCACTTGCTGCATGGATTACAGAAATTAGGCACAGTTGCAGGTGCCCAGGTGAGATGTGGGACATGGGTGTAATTCGACACCCATTGTATCACATTAACATGAGCATAAATATCTAAACTGGCCCATGGATGGAAGCAAGCATCTGTGAAGCCCAACAAAAACAATTCCTTAAAACCTGATTTCAAAAGACCCACAAAATCAGTTGGTACAGATGACCGAAAAGAAGAAGGTTACCAGGCAATTTAACAGTACTCTCTGCCTCAAACCAATCTCCTATCCCACTCTATAATTTTTCGGGAGACATAAAATAATGCTGAAGATCAAAGAATCATTAGCTTACATCCCTTGCCATACTAGTCCGCCTAAAGAGAGGGAGCCTCTCTCCCCAGCCTAAAGGCTTCCACAACCTCCTTCCCCAAACTACCCTTCCAGTGTCCCAAAACCAAATTTCTTTGCCCCACAGATTTTGCAGCCCAGCTGCCACTCTGGAGCAACATCTTAGGGAGGAGAAAAAGAGAGAGAGATGAAGGAGAAAACTGACTGTGCTTACTTGTTCTGTTTCTGATACAACATTGCGAGAGCATCAAGTTCACGAGCGACCCTGAGATGTTCAGTCCCGTAAGCATTTTCGGAGATTTCCAGAGCCTGCTTATACAACTGTTCAGCATTACCAAACTTCTTCCATTGCACATAAACGCCAGCTAACTGATGGAGTGACTGGGCAACTCTGGGGTGGTCTGGATCAAGGGCAGTCTCCCGAATCTCCAGCGAGCGCTGCAAAGGAGCAATGGCCTGTAAAAGAATATATATATATATAATTTTTTTTAAAAAAGGGAGGTGGGGTTGCCCAGAAAATTCTATTAAAAGCTCTACACCTTTCCACCTGCCACTTCCTAGTGGTGCTGCAATAAAAGTGCCAGGACATTTGCAAAGCTAAGCAGGGTCCGGTACAGTTTTAAACTGGATGGAAGACCACATGTTGAGATACCTGCATTGTAGTGGGATTGGACTGAATGATGCTCGGGCTCCCTTCAACTCTATGATTCTATGACTCTGAAAACTTTCCACTAGGTGAATCGAACCGTCTGTTTGACTCCATATAAAAACGTAGTTGCATACATTGTGAAGGAGGAAATGAAACACTGCTTTCTCTGGGTGTTGGGAGATGCCGCGTACACCTTATACAGGTTTTTCCAATCACTTTCCACAACTATGCCAGTCCTTCAACGGACTACCTCCAGATTGGTCTGCATTGTCTTCTAAGAGGCTTGATGTGAGCCGAAGACCCCATCTCTGGTCTCTTGAGACCTAACAGAATGACTGTGGGTGTTCTCCTCCACCGTAATCTTCCCCGGGATAAATATAGTTATCTCCATTTTAAAAATAGATAAAGCTTTTAAAAAAATACAGTGGTACCTTGGGTTGCATACGCTTCAGGTTACAGACTCTGCTAACCCAGAAATAGTACCTCAGGTTAAGAACTTTGCTTCAGGATGGGAACAGAAATCGTGTTCCGGCAGCAGCGGGAGGCCCCATTAGCTCAAGTGGTGCTTCAGGCTAAGAACAGTTTCAGGTTAAGAACGGACCTCCAGAACGAATTAAGTTCTTAACCCAAGTTACCACTGTAATAGCAAAAAGTAATGAACCATTTGAATGAAAACGACAGTTCTCCGTGTATCCAACACTGCGCAAAATGGCATACCCGTGGCGTGTCACTGTGGGACATAAGATTTTCATTTGCTCTTTTGCCCACCAAATGCACTTACCTGACTGAGAAGACCCAGGTCTTTAAGAAATCGCCCCAGAGTCTCATAAAGATCAGCTAGAGAGATCATGCTTTCTTCCCCCTCACAGCTTTGCTCGTAAAGTTTAAGGGAGCTAAAATACTCTGCCGCCATGGAGCTCTTATCTTTCCCAAGAAGCTGCCAGTAACTCAGCAGTTCTGCAAAATGGCCCCTGCAAGCAACAAAATACGATGCAGGAGAAGTTCCAAGGAGTAAATTTAAACACATTCAATAAAATAAAATAAAAATCCTTCCAGTAGCACCTTAGAGACCAACTAAGTTTGTTATTGGTATGAGCTTCTGTGTGCATGCAGACGTCTTCAGATACACTGAAACAGAAGTCACCAGACCCTTATATATAGTGAGATAGATAGACAGACAGATAGATAGATAGACAGACAGACAGATAGATGATAGATAGATAGATAGATAGATAGATGATAGATATAGATAGATAGTGAGAGGGTGGGGAGGGGTATTACTCAGAAGGGTGGTGGGAATGGGTGATTGGCTGATAGGTGTGGTAAACCAGTTGCCGACTGTTAACGACTGCAATTGGTCTTACAGGAAAAAGTAAGAGGTGAGATGGCCAAAAATAGCTTTATCGTGATACCCCTCCCCACCCTCTCACTATATATAAGGGTCTGGTGACTTCTGTTTCAGTGTATCTGAAGAAGTGTGCATGCACACGAAAGCTCATACCAATAACAAACTTAGTTGGTCTCTAAGGTGCTACTGGAAGGAATTTTTTTATTTTGTTTCGACTACGGCAGACCAACATGGCTACCTAACTATATCTAGAACATTTAATAAAGGTTCTGGCCCCATAAATACATTTGGTGGACACCGATGTTACTCCTTATGTTCATCACGCTGGGTCTAAAACAGCCAACGCAGTCCATCAAGGTCTGAGGGCTGCTCATCCCCCCAAAATTACTACCCCACAGGGGGGAACTCAAGCTCTTAATAACAGTATCCAATTTAATCCTCCTCCTCTTCTAGTCAGGAACCTATGAAGCTACACCATGGTGAGCAATTGATAGGAGGGCTTCTGAGTCTCGCTTTGTTATGAGCTGCTGGGTGAGCCAGTTATCCAAAATGTGTCGAAGTTTTGGGAGAGGTCTCTAGGACAGCACAATGACACTCCCCCCCCTCACAATCAGTATACGTGCCAACTCTTTCGCAAGTATACACATGGGCTCTCTCAATTGTCATTTGCTGCTTAATTCAACTACCTCTAAAACCGTACAAGAAGAGCTGCACCATTTAAGTACCGTATTTTTCGCTCTATAACACGCACCAGACCATAACACGAACATAGTTTTTAGAGGAGGAAAACAAGAAAAAAAATATTCTAAACAAAATAGTGGATATATGATTTTTGTGGTTCATGCTGTGGCCACAGACATGTGATCTGACAGTGAGTTTGGTGTAGCCCAATGCAAAAATCCTGAGGATCCATGTGGATCCATGCTTTGTAACCATGGAGGAGGGAAGGAAGGGGAACCATGGATCCTCTGCTCACGACTGCAGCAGATCCCCCCGCCACCCGCAGGCATTCGCTCCATAACACGCTCCTTTCTAGGAGGAAAAAAGTGAGTGTTATGGTGCAAAAAATACGGTATGTTAAATTATAAACATGTATGGCCAAAAGGAGCTATCTAGCCTAGCACTGTCCACTCCCGCTGAAAGCAGCTCTGTTGGAAATGTAAAGATAAAGAAGGTTCCTTTTATCATATGTGGTGGGAATGTAAGAAAGTGAAAGGCTTCTGGGAATTGATATATAATGAATTGAAGAAGATACTAAAATACACATTCGTAAAGAAACCAGAGGCCTTTCTGTTAGGGATTTTAGGAAATGAGATAAAGAGAAAGGACTGTAAATTTTTTCAATATGCAGTTACAGCTGCAAGAGTGTTACTGGCTCAGAAATGGAAACAACAGGAAATACCGACGATGGAAGAATGGAGAATGAAGCTGTTAGACTATGCTGAGTTGGACAAATTGACTGGGAAGATTAGATATCTAAGAGACCAAAAGTTCATCGAGGACTGGGGAAAATTTGTGGAATATCTGAGAAGTGTAAGTGAGGGGCAGATAACGCTAGAGGGATTTAAAGAAGCACTGTGAAATTTGAGAAGTAAAAAGGGACTAGAAGGGGAAAGGATTAAATAATGACAATACAAACTTAAGGAATGCGTAACTTAAATATTGACTATGGATGATTTACGGAGAAGCTGAAGGAAGTCCAGAAAAGAAATATTTTGTGAAAAATTGGATGTGAAACTATTGTGTGTTTTTGTTGTAAATTAATAAAAATTATTTTTTAAAAAAGAAAAAGAAAGCAGCTCTCCAAGGCCTGGTCTTTCCCAGATCTGCTACCAGAGAGTCTTCTCATCTCTATAAGGTTTCTGAACTCTTCCTTACATGAGCCCAAGGCTCATTCTCACCTATGGCTCAGCATGATGAATCAACACAGCCATTGGTTCTGCCTTATTGGTCAGTCCCACAAAAGATGAGGAAAAACACTCTTTAGTTCTGTACCCCAAATTCTGAATACCACAGTCTTTTGCAGAGTCTTCCCGCTTACTACGCATATCAGAGTCTCTTTCATTCTCCCCAGTCCTGACACAACAGCATCAAAGGTCCTGGCAGTTCCCTCTCTTTTGAACCCAGGGCTCCCTTGCATGAGCCAAAAAATACGGGGGAAATAAGGCGCAAAAAGAAAATCTAACCAAAGCCTCTGTTGCTATTCGCACCGAGGAAGGGGAATTAAGAACTCTTGAGCAGCTGGGGTGCTTGAATTAGATACTCATGATGTTACTCAATATTTCTATCTGGAATGAGCGTGTCTGTATGTATTTCTAGGAACATGTGCTTATTTAGAAATGACATACTAGCAATAAGAACCTGCAAACCAAGACATAGTTCTTACCTTTTATAAAGGTTCTGAGACACAAAGAGATTCAGAAGGCACTTCTGCAACTTTTGCCTGTCCCCTTGCTGCTGGAACAACCAGGGGAGTTCATCTGCACTCCTCCAAGTCACTCTCTCTTCGCTGATGGGAGAGCAGAAAGCAAAATACAGGGGTTGATAAAATAGTCATCCACATTGGGCAGTATTACAACACATCATCTGCAAAATGACTTATCTGCATAGAGTCTATCTAATGTATTGGGTTAGATCCAATACTAGCCATAGTCAGAGGAGACCCACTGAAATTAATAGACATGCCTAACTTTGGTCTATTACTTTCAATAGGTCTCCTCTGAGTAGAACTTAGATGGATAAAACCACACATTGTTTCAATTTATATCCTGCATTTTTAAAAAATCAGCACCCAAAGCAGCTAAGCAAAGGATATTGAAAAAACAACTACTATTAAAACACCTTTAACAGAAGATGAAAAAAAGCAGATAAAACTAAGTTGAGACCCTATTGCCAGATTTTTGCCTGGGAATCACCAAAATCTTGCCCTGGTCCCAAGTTAATGCTTTGCCTAAATCCATCCACTGAGTCTATAGCAGAAGTGAAATCTGAGATGAAGACTTCCTGGTCTACAGTTCAGACTTTTAGCCACTGAGTTATAAAAACCATCTGTCAACTATAGGAAATACTGAATTATTTGTTTCTCTAATTTCCTGAAAAGTCTACCTTAGTTGCATGGTGAAGTAGTCTATGAGTTTTTCTCTGAAAGTAGCAAAAACATTCTGACCTTCTTCCATGTATTGCAGCTTGACAGTTTCCCAAGCCTAAAAAACACACAAAACACACAGAAGACAATGGTTGCATTGTATAAATTGCAGCACAATTCTACGCATATCTTTTCAGAAGTAAGCCCCACAGAGTCCAATTAGACCTACTCCCAGGTAAGTGTGTGTTACAATGCAATCCTATGCATGTTACTCAGAAATAAGTCATAGTACGTACAATGGGGTTCAGTTAATAAAATAGGTTTAAAGGTAAAGGTAAAGGTACCCCTGCCCGTTCGGACCAGTCTTGCCAGACTCTAGGGTTGTGCGCTCATCTCACTCTATAGGCCGGGAGCCAGCACTGTCCGAAGACACTTCCGGGTCAAGTGGCCAGCGTGACAAGCTGCATCTGGCGAGCCAGCGCAGCACACGGAATGCCGTTTACCTTCCAGCTGGTAAGCGGTCCCTATTTATCTACTTGCATTTTGTGCTTTCGAACTGCTAGGTTGGCAGGCGCTGGGACCGAATGACAGGAGCACACCCCGCCGCGGGGATTCGAACCGCCGACCATGTGATCGGCAAGTCCTAGGTGCTGAGGTTTTACCCACAGCGCCACCCGCGTTGGTTTAGGACTGCATAAATCTCTCAGATTAGTAAATCGTGAACTGAGGATTTCGAAGTCTCATCAGAGAAAGCAATAAAGAAAAACCAAGGCTGGTACATCGCATAACTTAACTGCTTAATATAAGGCTGGTAAGGCAAGGAAATCCAAAAATCTGGAATGAATTTTACATTGAGAGCGTAATTCCTCTTTCCTGGGGCATGTCTGTGTGCAAGAGAAAGAGGGAGGCAAAGCTTCCCATCAGGACTGGAACTATAATTTATGACAGAATGGATCTTAAAAGATTTTTTTTGTAGAAAATATTTGAAAATGCAAGGAGGAGGAGTGATATGCATACATTCTTTCATTTTGCCTTCTATAAGAAGCTGGCAGATGTCAGATACCTTTGCAAGAACATCTTACCTGAAGGTGTCGAAACTTTAACAAGCCACAGCCGTATGTCAAAAAGCACATCTTGTGCAAACTGTAAACTAACGAGGCCAGCACTTCCCACGACAGCGCAGGACATAGTTCCATCAGTTCTGATTCACTGACTCCGTTGTGACTAACACTGATGAGGCAAAGTATCTACAGTGCAAGAATACAAATAATTTTAATAAAATTTATTTTATTAATTTATCTTTTTTAATAAAATTTATTTTACTAATTTATTAAATTATTTATTTTCTGAGTCTGGTGTGTGACCAGTAATAAATAATACAGCACAGCAGCAAAACAAAACCAGTAGATGCTTCAGGATCAAGCTAAAAAAATATTGAAACAATTAACGTAATAAGCATTAGCATTGAATCTAGACGATGGACAGCTCTCCAGGCAGTTCTGTCTACATTCTTAAAAAAGTGGGGGAGTTCCCACAACAAAAAGTAACCTCATAAAAATCTCAGCACAGAGATTTAAATGTGCCTAAACAATATAAGAAGCTTTCAGAATGCTTGACAGACATACAAGATTTTAGATCTAAGGGATTTTGATCTTAGCCCTTTCAGAAGAGTTGAAAGATGAAAACATGACTGCAAACTTATCAATTACTGCTTTTGAAAACTGGCTACAACATAAATTGTGTTTGCTGCAAATCTTTCGTCTTATTAGTGTAAATTAAACAGATACTTTATCTGAAGAGACGTAACAAAAGATTTTAGCCACCGCAGACCTACAACAGAGCACTGAAGAGATAACGGATTTATCTTTTAAACAAGCAGTGACTTTTAAAATGTCAGCATTTCAGCTGTTCAGAATTTCCTATTTGCCGGCCCAAATAAAACTCCATGATAAATCAAATTGCTTTGAATGTGCATTTGGTCATTGACTTTGGAACGGAAAAATTTATTTTTAGATAGCAAGCCTGAAGGCAGGGCCTTCTCGTAAAGCACTTAATTTTGTTTTAATGAAGCACTGCTTGCACCTGATCTACTAAATTATAAAGCATGCATGTTGCTGTGCATGTGTCCATGTTCTGCAGAAACTGTGTGTGTAGTACATGTCCTTGAAATCTGCTGAGATGTGGGAAGGTCTACAAAAGTGAGGCCAACATTGCCATGCGGTAGAATGTGGCATCTTTAACGCTCTGTGCAACAGACTATGGTACAATTGTTATAACCAACTGAACATGATGGCGAAAGGTGGGCATCTAAATGTGAATTTTACAATTTGGACTTGGGGCCATTGAGTTTACCACCACCCTATGCTTTTCATTTTACTAACGAAAAACTGTTTCTATGAAAGTACATACACATTTCACACACCCCCCCCAAAAAAGAGAGCTTCTTTAGACTTCGTAACTTGCCTCTTTCATGAGGTTTTTGTCTTTTTCACTTTTCAAGGATTCTTCGACTGAATTCAGAACTAGCTTGTACAGCGACACTGTGTCTTGGCACTGCAAAAACTTCTGAAGGATTACGTCAATGTCTTCTGCACTTCCAGCACTGGGAAGGGGGAGGAGGAAACAAAGGATTTAAAAAGAAAGCACACATTTCACCTGAAACCGAGTATTTAAATTACTACAGAAAATGACTATTTATTATGGACTTCAGCCACGCCTGTGCCCAACTGGAAAAACATCTGCTGGTGTATGTTTCTAAATTTGGGTGGGGGTGGGAAATCAAAATATCAGGCACAAAGCAAAATGCCTTCAGGTTAAAAAAAAATCCTATAAAGTAAGAGTTTTGAGTTTTGTTTTTTTAAAGATTAAAGCTACTAGCACAAAAACACTTAAAGCAAGGCAGATTATTTATTATATTCAAGCTGAGTCCCAAGTATAACAAAAACAAGGATTGTTCATAAACATCTGTGCGATGAATGTTTTATGGTGTGATTCCACATAAGCCTTGCTGCTGACACTTGTCAAGAATTACAACCGTTTCTTTGCTTGTTTTTCTTTGCAGATTTTTCTTCTCCCTCCGGACAACTCCTTGTCATCCCACCACCAATTCCCTGGCTCTGAGTCTTCTTCCCTTGGGGGGGGGGGTTTCCCCAGCTGGTGTCTCTCTCTCTCCCCCCCCCCACCAATTCCTCTGCATCCAGCCAGTCCATGACACAAGGTACAAACAAGGGGCTGTGATTTCCCACAAACACATCAGGTTTTTTAACAAGCCAAATTCAAACCATGAGATGTGAAGCTGGTTTGTTTAACTAACCAAAGTTGGTTTTAACTGATGATCTCTGGGTGCACGTGCAACAAGCCAGGTTTTATGGAAAGTGAAATTAGACTTTGCCCAACTTTAATGGGAGAAGAAGGATGTAAGACATCATGAACCCACGGTAGCTCCTCTGTTCTTGCGCTAAACCATGGTTTTAGTTTACATTCTAAATCAGGTCATAGTTTAAACTAGACAGAGTTCCCTCCAGTTCATATGTCATGATAAACTATGGTTAGTTTTAAACAGGAAGTGGATGTTTCAAAAGAAGACGAGGACAACCAAGTCTGAGTCTTGTTCCTTAAAATTTCTTGCTTGTTAAATTTTATATTTATTAAATTTATATTCCTCTGGGGAATACCTCCACAAAGGATCTTAAAGCCCAGGTCAGTTCATATGCAGCGCTAAAACAATATTGTAGCATTATATCTGAATCAGGCCGCTGTGAAATCTAGATCCCACTAAAAACAGTGATGAAGTCCCATTGAATTTAGTGGATCTGGATTCCAAAAACACAGCTTATAACTTTTCATCCACAGTTTTTGCTTACAGAACACATGCGAAGCACTACAGTTTCCGTATTTCTTTCAACATACCCAGCCATCATTCTGCCCAAGAGAGTGACATACAGGGCATTGCAAGTTGTAGCAGAATGACCATGTTTCTCAAGCTTCTTCTCCTAGAGCAGGTTTGAACACAAACGTTAAGGATTCTATGAGGATCTGAAAATTCTGCACAAATATACAAGCTGAAGGAGAGCACAAGAACAACAACACATTGTGGGCAGTATACAGTGGTGCCTCGCAAGACGAAATTAATCCGTTCCGCGAGTCTCTTCGTCTTGCGGTTTTTTCGTCTTGCGAAGCACAGCTATTAACGGCTTAGCGGCTTTAAGAAAAAGGAAACAAACTCGCAAGAACTCGCAAGACGTTTCATCTTGCGAAGCAAGCCCATAGGGAAATTCGTCTTGCGGAACAACTCAAATAACGGAAAACTCTTTCGTCTTGCGCGTTTTTCGTCTTGCGAGGCATTCGTCTTACGAGGTACCACTGTACAAAATATACTCAGGACAGTGCAATGTAAATTATATGAGGTTTTTTTTAAAAAAAGCAATGTAACCACATTACTATATCAATTGCCATCATTCTAGATGACTATCTTTTTTGCAGTAGGGAAAAGATAATGCACATGACAGACTAGAGAGTAACTTGCTGAGCTTATTTATGTTGTATTGTCTACAAACTGCCACACTCATAGAAATGCTTACTCACAGGAAACTCATTCCGCAATCTTTTTTTACTGTTTTAGTTTGAAGAATGCAGTGATTCAATTCAGACATCGCGTCAAACCATGGTTTGCACTAATAGTTTAGAACCCAAACCATGTTTTTTTCCCCAAGCCATACCAGCAAACCATGGTTCACAGTGACTTGCTTACTTTTTTCTCGATCTGCTAAATACCCTGTTTTCTAAAGTGTCGTGGCCTCTTGAGGTACAACAATGACTATAACTAGGTTTTTGTCAAAATTACTCTGGCTATAGCCCAGGCTATGGTGTGCAAAAACCACTTTAAACTATAGTTTCTGGTTTGCTTGCCTGATCACAAACCATGATCTGCCAATTCAGACATACCAAATCATAGTTTAGCTGCCTTTCATTTGATGTGATAATTGGGTTGAGCTAATGACGGCTTAAGTGATGATGGTAAGGTGAAAGATTTTGCTAACTCTTTTTGGCAAATAGATATGTAGATGATCAGAATTCTCTCTCCTTGTTCATTTATCTAACACTACAAAAGCCAAAGCTTTGTGGAGTAGGGGCTGGTGTGGTTCAGTGGTTACTCTGTTGGACCTGGGAGACCAACGTTCAAATAACCACCGGGTGACCTTAGGCTAGTCAAGCTCAGTGTAGCCAACCCCACAGGGTTATTAAGAAGACAAAATGGGTGGGATCCTTGGAGAAAAGGGAGGAAAGAAATGCAAGCACGCATTTATATGCAGATAACTGTGGGTTAAACCACAGAGCCTAGGACTTGCCAATCAGAAGGTTGGCGGTTCGAATCCCCGCAATGGGGTGAGCTCCTGTTGCTCAGTCCCTGCTCCTGCCAACCTAGCAGTTCAAAAGCACAAAGTGCAAGTAGATAAATAGGTACCGCTCCGGCAGGAAGGTAACCGGCGTTTCCATGCGCTGCTCTGGTTCGCCAGAAGCAGCTTAGTCATGTTGGCCACATGACCCGGAAGCTGTACGCCGGCTCCCTCAGCCAATAAAGCGAGATGAGCGCCGCAACCCCAAAGTCGGTCACGACTGGACCTAATTATTTTAACCAAATAATTCCAAAGGGATTTTATGCATGATGAATCGAGCCCTTTGTATGAATTACAGTTATTGGTTTTCCATTTTCCAGCGTTTTGCTTCATTTTAACAAAGAATTTAGTTACGCATGTAGAGCTTTAGGAGTTTTCTTCTTGAGTCAAGGTCTCTCTCACTTTGCCAGTAGATAACGTCTCCCAGGCTAAAGCATTCACACATATATAAAGAATCAATACCTGTTCTTTTGTCAGTTTCAGGTCCGCACAGCTGCATTCTTCATTAATGAGAGATTTCACATCCTTCGCATTTAATGGATCAAGATGAAGGGTTGGCCACAACCTTTCAGTGAGAGAGTGGAAATCACTTCCTTGTAAAGAACAGATTCAAAGACTAGAACAGTATTTTTTAAAAAAATCTAATGCACAATTTGAAGCCTTTACTATTGAGCTCTGGATGACACTATAGTTTTGATCTATGCAGTCTGACTATATCAAAGTACTGCAAGTCCCTACATGCACATACCCAAGATTAGCGCACAGGAGATAATTATTTTTTTTGAGATAATGGTTGTATTTCAAAGCCCTAAATACGGAGGCTTACCATTCTCTGCTAAGAGGGAACACTTAGAAGAGAATGAACTGAACACTTTTTTACTCCTTGGTACATTCCAGCCATTATCAGCCTTGCTGCACAAAGACCTAAAATGGGTGAGAGACCTTTCCGGGCATTAGATTACCATGCAGCACAATCACAGCGGCTGTTCATTTGTTGCACAGGATCTGGAAGGATGCCACATTTCCCTAGCTGTATAACTTTGCTGGGGCAACCTTCTTCTTCCAGGTTACGCAGCAGCTGCTTCTTGCAGTGCTACAGCGAATGTGGCTGCACAAATGCTATTGCACATACAGTGGTACCTCTGGATGCGAACGGGATCCGTTCCGGAGCCCCGTTCGCATCCTGAAGCGAATGTAAGACGCAACTGTGCGTGCGCGAGTCGCGTTTCGGCGCTTCTGCGCATGCGCGTGGCGTCATTTTGAGCATCTGCGCATGCGCGAGCAGCGAAACCCAGAAGTAACGCGCTCTGTTACTTCCGGGTCACCATGGAGCGCAACCCGAAAATATTTAAGCTGAAGCATATTCATCCCAAGGTATGACTGTACTGCATCATGCCCAAATGATCACTGATGATAGGGAGACTAAGCACCACCTTCCTAAGTGGCCCGCACATTTTATGGACTCATTCCACCATCACCACCACTAAGACTTTTAAATTGTTGTTGTTGAGTGTGCATTACCTACTGCCACATAAGTGCTTGCAGCTACCTTAAGACTGGAGGCACAGTTCAATTGTATGTCCAGGGAGACTGACTACCAGCTCCATCTGGTATGATGCCTGAGACCCTACCTGCCTGTGCCCTGTCTCACCAAAGTGGTCCATGCTCTGGTTATCTCCTGCTTGGGTTACTGCATGGGGCTACCTCTGAAGGTGACTCAGAAACTACAACTAATCAAGAAGGCGGCAGCTAGACACCAGTGACTGGGAGCTGATGACGGGACCATATAATACGGTCCCAAAGGATCTACATTGGCTCCCAGTATGTTTCCAAGCACAATTCAAGGCATTGGTACTGACATTTAAAGTCCTAAATGGCTTTGGCCCTGTACACCTGAAGGAGTGTCTCCACCGCCATCGTTCAACCCAGACACTGAGATCCAGCTCCAAGGGCCTTCTGGCCGTTCCCTCACTGCGAGAAGTGAAGTTTCAGGGAACCAGCCAGAGGGCCTTCTCGGTAGTGGAGCCTGCCCTGTGGAACATCCTCCCATCAGATGTCAATGAGATAAACAACTACCTGACCTTTAGAAGACATCTGAAGGCTGCCCTGTACAGGGAGGTTTTTAATGTTTGAGGTTTTTTTGTGTTTAAATATGTTGTTGGGAGTTGCCCAGAGTGGCTGGGGCAACCCAGTCGGATGGGTGGCATATAATAATAAAACCATCACCATCAAAAGAAAAGCAGTCAGGTTGTCTCCTGCTTCTAGTATTGCTCTGTTGCTGGAAAAATTGAGAAATGGAAATGCCCAGATTAAGACTGCCAATTCTATGCGCACTTTCCTAAAAGTAAGGCACACTGAACACAACAAAAGAAAATTTAGCCTTCCAGTTCCTGGGTCTACCAATGATTCATAATTCAGGGTTGGGTGCATAGGGGTTCCTATTTGAATGCAGTTTATGTGGGGACAACATTGCATATAACAAAAGCTTTGACGCAAGGATGAATCACAACCTAGCCTTCTCCCCCCCATGAGACAGCTTTAAAATGCATGGCATTTTTGATACGAGAGCAAGTAAACAAGCCACCTGTCACTTACACTCTGAAGTGCTAGAGTCCCAGGACCATACATGCCTTTTCTGAATCATCTCCTAGTCCTCTTTCAGCTCAGTTAATCCTTCCCTCCCCCAGCAGGAAAATGCAATGTGGCTCCCCCTACATCTCTCTCTTGCCCCATTTCTTATACAGTGGTACCTCAGGTTACAGACGCTTCAGATTACCGACTCCGCTAACCCAGAAATAGTACCTCGGTTAAGAACTTTGCTTCGGGATGAGAACAGAAATCGTGCTCCGGTGGCGCGGCTCAGGTTAAGAAATTGTTATTTAGGGGATTTGAATTTAATTCTAAATTATATACTGGAAACGTGGGCGATTACAAGGGGTAAAAAAAAAAAATGGATGTACCGTGCCATATTAGAAGCAAAAAAACTTGTTTTGATGAATCAGAAGAGCCGCAAAAAGATTCCATTGAGTAAATGGATTGACAATATGGACAGACTAGCTACATACAAACGAATTGCATATCAACGCAAATTAAGAATGGATAAATATGACGAAATCTGGAAGGAATAAGGCGGACAGTGATGGCAAGTAGGGGGAGGAGACGTGGAGAAATATTGTTAAAAAGGTGTAGTTATAGGCATATCAGTACTCAAATCTGAATTGTTAAATTGTGTTATTAGTGTTATTGTGATTTTATTTGTATGTGTTTTTTGTGGTTGCTGTTTGTTTTGAAAAAATGATTAAATAAATTAAAAATAAAAACCTCAGGTTAAGAACAGTTTCAGGTTAAGAAAAGACCTCCAGAACGAATTAAGTTCTTAACTAGAGGTACCACTGTATTGGGAAAGGGTGTCATGCTGCAAGCGCCGTTTGAGCATCAAATTTGTGACTGAAGAGGCTCTTGCAGAACACCCTTTATTGACAACTTAAAGGCACCTCCTGACTCCTGCCAACTGAACAGTTTAAGCACTTTGCATTTGAGCATCTCCAGAACAAACTTACCTCCACGCTGGGGGACAAGTTTCAACATTCACAGACACTACGACCCTCACATTCACTGGCAGGGGGTCAATCAGCCATTTCATATGCTTTTCAGCTTGCTAAGAAACAAAGAGTTGAATTCAAACTCATAAGCATGCTGAACAGAACACAGATTTCACCCCACCGCAGGACAACTGTTACACCCCTGATTTTTCCCTTTCAGCAGTCCCCATAAGTCACAAATGCACGGATTTCCTATAGCCCCCAACAGAAAAATGGTGCAGTGCTGGATTTATGTATAAGTGAAACAAACTTTAGTTTAGGGCCCCACTCTCTTGAGGGCCCCCCAAAAAATTAAAGAAAAAAACTGGATGTACATTGCCAAAATGTAAGATAAAAACAAATAAAATAAAACCTACATACAGCAACAGTGTTTTGTGTTGTGTAGGCTCCTATAATGTAAGTAATGGGCCCTGCCTGCTAGCCTGCTCCCTAAAATATCACTGGTTTGCTCATTCTGCATGGACTGGTTGCATGGCAACATGGGCAAATGGCTTTAGATACCTGTTAGGTCCATAAATTACCATAGAGCATATATTCAACACAAAAAACAGCAACAATTTGTTGTTGACAAAGAACAGCTGGACATATAAAGGGCTCCATTACCTTCAGGTAATGGTTAAAATGGTTTAAAGGTAAAGGCAAAGGGACCCCTGACCATTAGGTCCAGTAGTGACCGATTCTGGGGTTGCGGCACTCATCTCGCTTTATTGGCTGAGGGAGCCAGCGTACAGCTTCCAGGTCAGGTGGCCAGCATGACTAAGCCGCTTCTGGCAAACTAGAGCAGCGGAAACACCATTTACCTTCCCACTGGAGCGGTACCTATTGATCTACTTGCACTTTGACGTGCTTTCGAACTGCTAGGTTGGCAGGAGCAGGGACCGAGCAACGGGAGCTCACCCCGTCGCGGGGATTCGAACCACCGACCTTCTGATCGGCAAGTCCTAGGCTCTGTGGTTTAACCCACAGCGCCACCTGTGTCCAACACAAAAAACAGCGACAATTTGTTGTTGACAAAGAACAGCTGGGCATATAAAGGGCTCCATTAGCTTCAGTAGCTTAGGGCCTCATTAACCCTAAATCTGGCCCTGAAATGGTGCATATGTTTTCACTTTCCAAGTCTATGTATCTGTGGCCACTGGGAATGCAGTAAACATCTATAATTTCCCCCACCCCTTCTACATAATGCGTTGCAAGAGTTGTGTGTGTTGTGTCAGTGTTGTGTTCTAGGCCCACTACTCCCAAACTTTTTTTAAAAAAACCACCTCAGTAATATCGAATAAGCATCATCCATTAGCAACGAAAAGCCTGAATGGTGAAATAGCTAATGCACAATAATCAATACAATTCTAAATTCATTTTTCAGTACTGTTATCAAGTCAAGTATACAGCAAATGTTACCTGGATCCGATCAATAGAGTCAATAATTATTATAATGCCGCCTTGGTGGTGAGCAGAAAGTTTCTCCAGCCAACGAGGAAATTCTTCTAATAGCTTTACAGGATCGAGTGTCAAAGGTGAGACTGACCAGGAATGCTGCATAAGCTACAACATTGTAAATGTGAGTAAAATATGCTTTACCTAATTAAAGGCAATATATGACCCCATGCTATTTCTTGTTAATTACATTTTTGTTGTAAAGAGGACCAAAAAGCGGATTAAAATACCGTATCCATCTGTTTAAAATGATTTTATCAAAATAAGAAGATGAATAATTCTTTCCAGAGATACGTGAATGATGCTGAAATTAAATATAGTCTTTTATGACGTGTCAGGATTGAAGAGCATTTTTTGGTTGGTTTTATTCTCCTGAAAGGAGAATAAAGTACTGAGAATTGGACGCTGACACATTATGCTATCACTGACTGCCCAGTCCTATAGATTTGCTACAAATTGTTGCTTGCATCATAATAGGTCATGGTGGGCAATATCTGCTTTTCAACATTGTGATAAATCACTAGCTAAACACAATGTCTGAAATAATGATGGAGCTATGTAGAGGCATTGGCTGGCTTTATGGTTTTTCCTGAATTGTGATTTTCCCCCAGCACCTCCTCTTGTGATCGAGAGAAGAATTGGCTGGCTTCGCGGTTTCCCTCACATTGTGATTGTTGCATAGCACACACACGCACACACCATGATTCAATATATACTGCCAGGTCAAAAATTATGAAACTGATATCACAATATGGACTTCGATCTGGGTATTGAGAGAGAGAGAGAGAGAGAGAGAAGAGAAGACTCCCTGGAAAAGACCCTGATGTTGGGAAACATTGAGGGCACAAGGAGAAGGGGACGACAGAGGATGAGATGGTTGGACAGTGTTCTCGAAGCTACCAGCATGAGTCTGACCAAACTGGGGGAGGCAGTGGAAGACAGGAGTGACGGGCGTGCTCTTGTCCATGGGGTCACGAAGAGTCGGACACGACTAAACGACTAAACAACAACAACATCATTATATCTATATCTATATCTCTTGCCTAGCCCTAGCGGTATCCTATTAAAACTTTTGTCTGTATATGATGGGATGGTAGACCTCTGCAGAATGTAGACCTGCTTCTTCCCAGTGGGGCTGAATAGTCCGTAGAATGCAAAATAGGTGGATGGGTAGAGAAGAATGTTGATTTACTGGCTCAGATTCAGGAGAAGGGATCTCTGTCGTTATAAGTGCTACATCACCATTTTTGTCCCAGTAGTTGACCTGGCATTGCCCAGCATATGAGGAACCACACAACATCCTGGGTGGCAGGGACAGGGGACCAAGCACCCACATATGGATCAATGCCAAGCATAATGAACCATCGTCTTTTTTAAAAAAGAACAGTCATATCTTTAAACAACTGCTACACTTATACTTCGCACAAAGGCTTGCATATGGTTCCCTTCCCAGGCAGCTCACAAGGCCAGAACAGCCCAGCTTCAACAGTAGACACTGATTCACTTTGCCTTCACACTACTTTCGGGTCCACGAATTAGGGTATTATTCTAAAAATATGACTGCATGTATCTAAATCAAGAGAGACGAGCTCAGCAGCAGTGCAGTGTGCTGCCAACTGAAAAACGCCGACTGGGTTTGCCTGGAGCCTCAAACAGACGAAATACCACCTGTCTCTACTTCTTTGTCCAGATGGCTGGGAATAGCCAGGAAAACATATTACTCAGTGCATTAACTCTCATGGTTGTTGTTTTTTTGTTATGAACTAACTGGTATTCCTAAGATATATATATATTTCAGTGTCCTAGAGATTGTTTTTGCAGTTTCATGGCATTTGAGACAAAGCAGATATTGCTCACGTCCGAATATCACGTGAAGTCAATCTTTAACTGGCTCCCAAGAAGGGAAATGCAGCCATTTTGCTCTTCTCCATGTTATGGGGGTCAATGCAGCCCACCAGCTAGGCCAGCATTTGGCTTAACATGTCATCCAAAACCAAGATCATGGTTAAGGCCTCTTCTCCTCAACCACAACCTGTAACCATAGGCCAAATCTTGGCTACGCCCCATGGTTAACAAGGAGAGGCCTTAACCGTGGTCCAAGATTCCACAACATACTAAGCCTAACCTTTGCTTCGCTGCAATCCCATGTTGACCCGAAGGCCCAGGGAAGGAAAAAATGGGAATGACCTCCTTGCCAGGGATCAGAATGTTCAGAGTACACCATATGATGGCTTACTGTCAAATCAGAAATTCAAGGCCCATTAAAATAGTTCTTGACTTTTTCTTTAGCACACAGGCATTCAGGTCCTTAAAAAGACTTTGGCGATTCTGCCCTGCCCAATTTTCACTTTATTTATTTTTTTTGAAATACCTTTAAAGTGAGACGTCTGAGAATCAGCGCAGGCTCTGAACTGCTAGACAAAGGTTTCCCAACGAAATGATATAGGATGAGAGTATTTGGCGAATGCTTCTGTTGCAACTGAATCCTAGGGAGAAGGTGGAGAGACAAACAAGGGAGAAGATGAGTTTCTCGTGAACATACATTTTCAAAGTTGCATTACAGCATCTAAATGGTGCCAATGATCTTTTGGAATGTTAGTTTACTGTTTTTACTGTTTTTAATATTTTGAGACGGCTGTATTTAAATGTAAAAAAAAATGAGCAGAGAAGGATGATCAGTATGTGGGAAATATTGGGACTAGTATAGGAATGTAGGAAGATGCTTTGCACCAAGTTGAAACCATTGGTCCGTTTAGCCCAGTACAGTGGTACCTCAGGTTACATACGCTTCAGGTTACAGACTCTGCTAACCCAGAAATAGTACCTCGGGTTAAGAACTTTGCTTCAGGATGAGAACAGAAATTGTGCTCCGGCGGCGTGGCAGCAGCGGGAGGCCCCATTAGCTAAAGTGGTGCTTCAGGTTAAGAACAGTTTCAGGTTAAGAACAGACCTCCGGAACGAATTAAGTACGTAACCAGAGGTAGAGGTAAAGGGACCGCTGACCGTTAGGTCCAGTCATGGCCGACTCTGGGGTTGTGGCGCTCCTCTTGCTTTATTGGCCGAGGGAGCTGGCGTACAGCTTCTGGGTCATGTGGCCAGCATGACTAAGCCGCTTCTGGCGAACCAGAGCAGTGCACGGAAATGCCGTTTACCTTCCCGCCGGAGTGGTACCTATTTGTCTACTTGCACTTTGACGTGCTTTCGAACTGCTAGGTTGGCAGTTTCAGGTTAAGTTTCAGGTTAAGAACAGGCCTCTGGAACAAATTAAGTACTTAACTCGAGGTACCACTGTACTGGTTCTCAGGCAGGGTTCATTCCCAGCCCGGCTTGAGGTGCTGGACCCTTCTGCATGCACAACATGTGCCCTGCCACTGAGCTTGTTGACAGCACTTATAAATGCACTGTGCTTTCAGGGGGCATTAGCCAAATTGACCATTCGGACCATCCATGTCTTGCTGCAAGGGGGTGTATACACATATTTTGAAAGTGGACAAACAGGAGCAGCCAACTGTCTGGACTTAAAGTCTGTACAGCATATTATTTGGAGGCAACCCACTCTGTCCAAAGGGGATTCGTGTTTATGGGGCTTATCAGCCGAATGATTTCTCTCAACAGGACAGAGGTAGTTAATCAGTGGGTGAGGAAGGTCTGTGTGATCACCTCCCAGCCACCTCAGATTTGCTCCTCAACCATTTTGAGACCACTAAAAAGATGGCAAAAACCTGACCCTGCAGTTATTAGGCATGTGCAGGATTTCCTTACGACCCATAGAAAGGCAAAACACTTGGGCGTGGCCACAACAGAAGCAGGACAGAGAACCTGTGGCCATCCAAATGTTGCTGGACTACCATCCCATCATCCCCAACCATTGGCCTTGCTGGCTGGGGTTGATGGGATCTGTAGTTCAGCAACAGCCGGAAGGCAACAGGCTGTCCACCTGTTACATAATAATAATAATAATAATAATAATAATAATAATAATAATAATAATAATTTTATTTATACCCCGCCCTCCCCAGCCAAGACCAGGCTCAGTGCAGCTAACACCCGATATAAAAAAACTGATTTAAATACAACTTAAAAACAAGATTAAAATACAACATTAAAACATTAAAATACAGCCTCATTTCTGTGGAAACTCAAATCAAAACCTTTTGGGGGGATGAAAATGTCAAGTCTTCACCAAGGCTAACTATCCAGACTGGTCCTACATGGGCCAGAAAAAAAGCCAGGGAAGTCCCCAAATAGGAGTTCCATCACAGGAGGAGAAAGGAAAAAAGAAAGAGGGGGAGGGAATCAAATTGGCTCCAAGCCAAAGGCCAGGTGGAACAACTCTGTCCTACAGGCCCTGCGGAAAGAAATCAGATCCTGCAGGGCCCTGGTCTCATGAGGCAGAGCGTTCCACCAGGCCGGAGCCAGAGTTGAAAATGCCCTGGCTCTGGTTGAAGCTAATCTGACTTCCTTAGAGCCCGGGACCTCTATGGTGTTGCTATTTATGGACCTTGAGGCTCTCCGTGGGGCATACCAAGAGAGGCAGTCCCGTAGGTACGAGGGTCCTATTTCCAAGAGAAATAGTTTCTCTTGGCTTCCAAAAGGACCGTACTTTTGAACATTTGCAGAGTACCTTCTATCTGCCAGGTTTATTTCTATCCAAGAGCTATTTTGTGGACTTGGGACTTCTTATTCAGCAGCATCCATGGGATTTAGGCAGGGAAATCAACACCCAGAGGATCATGGCTTCCCCATCTTTGCTACGGAATATTGGGGGGTGGGGTTGTTAAAAAAAACCCACACAGAACTGAAAGGCCAAGGAGGAGGAGACAGAGCAGGAACAGATCCTGTCCCACTATAGGAGCTAGAGTCCAGCTTTGACTCCATTTTGCAAAAGAAGGTCCCTAAGAAACACTAACTCTGCTCTAAGCAAGGCAACTGCTCCCCCATTACGTCCCCTTAGCTGTCACGCTAGGACTGGCATATCTGGTTCAGCTCTGAAAGGCTGCTCTTGTGAACTTTCTCCGTCATATCCTGCAACTTTATTGGGTACAACTATGGGGACCCATAGAAGAAGAAGAAGGAGGAGGAGGAGGAGGAGGAGGAGGAGGAGGAGGAGGAGGAGTTTGGATTTGATATCGCGCCTTTCACTCCCTTTAAGGAGTCTCAAAGCGGCTAACATTCTCCTTTCCCTTCCTCTCCCACAACAAACACTCTGTGAGGTGAGTGTGGCTGAGAGACTTCAGAGAAGTGTGACTGGTCCAAGGTCACCCAGCAGCTGCATGTGGAGGAGCGGAGACGCGAACCCGGTTCCCCAGATTACGAGACTACCGCTCTTAACCACTACACCACACTGGCTCTCGTAAAAACAAAGAAGGAAAACACTTAAAAGACCATACCATTTTGACAAAAGGAGAGATTTTCCTGAGCCTGGTCCTCCGGACACGAGAAGGGGCGGGATTGGCGCTGGGGCTGCCACCAAGTCATTCAGGCGTTCGTAATACTGCAAACGAAAATCAGGCATCGTAACAAAGAGCTCTGGGGTTAAGTCAAGAAACAGAGTGATTCAAAAAACTAAGCATCTACTTCATCTTGAGGCTCTGTGTGATATAACAAGAAGATATAACAGCATCTTGGGTCCCCCAAACGCTCAGTTCTAAATACATTGACTCGTAAGTCAAGCTGAATATAATTGGCTAGTGTCCACATTAGTATTCTTAAGGACACTGTCTTGGTCACAGATTAGCTCACCATCACTCAGCGGAGGCAGAGCTGAGCTAAGTTTACTTTCTCATGCACCACATGGTTAATAGGCTACCATGATAAGAGGGCTCTTTTGCTCCTGACTCATGCACAGAGGAAGCAAGTAATGACCGCTGGCTTCATGCTTATGTCTGAACCAGGGATCATTGTTTATTTCCTCTATGCATGAGTGGGAGGAGCAAGAGAGCTCTCCAAGGCATGGTCACAGCAAACCACTAACCATCATATGCAAACCACATAAATATTTCACAAGTAGACTTGAATGTCTGGATCCCTTTGCCCTTTTTTTAAAAAAAAGTCAGATATTCAATTAGGGGTCTCTCACCATCACGTCATTAGAAGTGTCATAGAACATGCTCTTATAACTAAAAGATTTAGTATGATTCTTCAAAATTCTGGAGGGACAGCTTTGCTTTTAGCCTAGGCCTCTCCCCACCAAAATGCAGAATCGCCTCTTACAGCCAATATACTGAAATTCAACATACCCAGAAACAGATGCAATCCTTCCAACATTGATTTATGTAAATGTGATAGAAAAGATACATCTGCAAAACTCTTAAATTCACTTAGCATGAAACAATTTCTTCCAGTGTATGACTTTTTGAACTCTAGGAGCACCACCATTCCATGAGCTACATTTCTAACATGAGTACAATGGTACCTCGGGTTACAGACGCTTCGGGTTACAGACTCCGCTAACCCAGAAATAATACCTCGGGTTAAGAACTTTGCTTCAGGATGAGAACAGAAATCATGCGGCAGCAGCGGGAGGCCCTATTAGCTAAAGTAGTACCTCAGGTTAAGAACAGTTTCAGGTTAAGAACGGACCTCCAGAACGAATTAAGTTCTTAACCCGAGGTACCACTGTACATTTCCCCCTTCAAATATGCTTTCTGGAGTCTTGGCAGCCAAGCCATTGTACACAATCCAAGCCCCTGTGCATGTTCCATTGAATACCCAGCTCCCCTGCGAATGTGCCGCCCCCTTGATTAAAACACAGAGGGAGCACACCTCCGTGTGCAAAGGAATGTATACATAGAGTTGGTGCCCTTCTTGCCAACAGTGTTCTGTTTAGATTTCTGTGTATGAAAGAAACCAGTGGATTGAAGCAGTGGCGTAGCGTGGGGGGTGCAGGGGGGGCCGGCCGCACCGGGCGCAACATCTGGGGGTTAGTGTTAGGGGGTTCCCTCGGCCTATAGAGCGAGATGAGTCGGTCACGACTGGACCTAATGGTGAGGGGGACCTTTATCTTTACCTCTGGTTACGTACTTAATTCGTTCCAGAGGTCCGTTCTTAACCCGAAACTGTTCTTAACCTGAAGCACCACTTTAGCTAATGGGGCCTCCTGCTGCCACCGCCACGCAATTTCTGTTCTCATCCTGAAGCAAAGTTCTTAACCTGAGATACTATTTCCAGGTTAGTGGAGTCTGTAACCTGAAGCGTATGTAACCTGAAGCGTATTTAACCCGAGGTACCACTGTACTTGTTACTTCAACAGTAAGGAAGCATACAGCCAGCTGGAATACGATCATTACATTTCCTCCTTGGTATAGGCACATTTGGCAATTGTCCCAGAACCAACCGAATCGTCTGCCTGAGACATATGGCCTCCTTCAGCCTGAAGACTGAAAGCCTCCAGGGATGTTTGCAAACCCCACTCTTCCTGCAAGAGTGGCAGCCCTGCTGCAAGTGAAGGAAAACAGACACAAACACTTATTGTGTGCCTTAAAATAGGGCACAAACTTACTTTCTCAAATCCAAGCTCAGAAGTTGAACTGGACGCCTGCTGGAATGCCTCCATCTGTTCTTGTTCATCGTGAGCATCCCACAGCACGTCTCCAAAAATTTCCTCTTCGGGAATGGAAGGCTCAGCACTGTCTGTTGCGCCCTTCCTTTCCAGTTGTGTAATTTCACAGCCCAGTATATCCTATGTTAGCAGAAAAACAAATCCTATGAAGAAGCAGTGAGTGACTCTTGTCTACGAAGTGGTCAGTGCCCAAAGAAGGAGGTAAAGGTAAAGGGACCCCTGACCATTAGGTCCAGTCGTGACTGACTCGGGTTGCAGCGCTCATCTCGCTTTACTGGCCGAGGGAGCCGGCGTACAGCTTCCGGGTCATATGGCCAGCATGACTAAGCCACTTCTGGCGAACCAGAGCAGCGCACGGAAGCGCCGTTTACCTTCCCGCTGGAGCGGTACCTATTTATCTACTTGCACTCTGACGTGCTTTTGAACTGCTAGGTTGGCAGGAGCAGGGACCGAGCAACGGGAGCTCACCCCGTCGCGGGGATTCGAACCGCCGACCTTCTGATCGGCAAGTCCTAGGCTCTGTGGTTTAACCCACAGCACCACCCGTGTCCCTAAAGAAGGAGGTGCTGGGGCTTAAATCTACCCCAAGGACTTCTCCACCACCAAATTCAGGTGGGCTTTGGAGGAATCATCCTTTCTTCATATAGTTCATGTGTTTTAGGGATGTCCTGCCATCAGTCCAGTTCCAACTTAACATAAAACCATGGTTTTCCTACTACTTTCCTACTACAGCAAATCTTGGTCTTACACGCTTTCTCTGTTTTTTCCTCTTCTGAGCATACAAGGAAAGAGACTGGAAGCTTCTGATGTCAAACAAACCATTCTGCTGATGTTCTATTTCAGGAGGACATGGGTGGCGCTGTGGTCTAAACCACTGAGCCTTTTGGGCTTGCTGATCAGAAGGTTGGCAGTTTGAATCCCCATGAAGGAGTGAGCTCCCGTTGCTCTGTCCCAGCTCCTGCCAACCTAGCAGTTCAAAAGCATGCCAGTGCAAGTAGATAAATAGATACCACTCTGTTGGGAAGGTAAACGGCGTTTCCATGTGCTCTGGTTTCTGTCACGGTGTTCCGTCAGTTTAAGTCATGCTGGCCACAAGACCTGGAAAGTTGTCTGTGGACAAACACCAGCTCCCTCAGCCTGAAAGTGAGATGAGCGCCACAACCCCATAGTCACCTTTGACTAGACTTAAGAGTCCAGGGGTCATTTGCCTTTCTTCTTCTTCTTTTTTACAATTTCAGGGTGGTTATTGAGAACAAGCCGGGGTCAAATCATAATTTCAGATCTTTCCTTGTTCTCACCAACCATAGTTCAAGCAACCCACAGTTTCCTGAAGTTTGCATATTACCTAAACCTGCAATTAGTTTTAAAGCTGAAGCCAAATGCTTTTGGCTTCCCCACTCTGGCTTTAAATAAGATCCTTTAAAATATACTCTAGATATGCATATAATAATGCAATGTGTGAAGCAACCCCAATTTATGCAAACGAAAGTCAAGAACCCCATGTTGATTTATTCCTTTAAAAAAATAAATCACAGCATTTATACACTGCTTTTCCACCAGACAACTGGCCTTTGGGGAAATACCTGTTTTATGGTCTTTTCCACATAATTATAGACTTCACGGGCTCCTTCCTCTTCTCCTCCCATATGGCTGATGATCTGGGGTAGGAGGAGAGAGAAATGATTCTGAAAAGACTACGTCTCCAGATAGAAGTAGGTTGTTTTTACAGACCTGAGGCATCTTATTCAGAAAATATTTGCACACTTTAAAAAAACAGAAAGTCAGTTCAGCATACTACTCTCCTAGGCAACAATAATTCAATCTCCTGATTCCATAGGAAGCCTAGATGAGCTACTCTTTTCCTTTTAAAAATTGCTTCGTTACAAACATACACAAACTTATTTACATTTTAAAATTAAATATCACAAAAAGAATTAAACGGGGTTGTTGCTTTTCAAAGGGTGTGGATCATCAGGCCATGCTGTATATTTGGATGTAGGGCTGTATTTAAAATTTGCACCGTTATGCAATAACCACCCAATAATAGCCATTTCAAACTCAGTAGTACAAAGGGCAGGAATGACAGAAGACAAAAATGAATGCTAGTAGGGAAGAGTAATTCGAAGTATCTTCATTCTTTGAATCCAATTAATTTTAAGGACAGAGCATTTTTTTCAGAACTGAACTACATAAACAAAAGCACATTTTAAAGGCCAAAAAAATAAAAATAAAAATCCTTCCTCATTAGGGTTCAAGGTGAAAAATATTACTATCACAGCAATCTTAGAAGCAATATCTCTTTTTGGAAACCTCAGCCTTTTTTCCACTAGATATTTATATCAAAGACAGAAACAACTATTGCAGCGTGACAGTAAACAACTATCTGGGAAGCAAAATTGATTTGGGATTGCACGATCAGGTTGCATTCAATTGCCTGAATGTGTGCTATTCCATTATCTTCCTGCATGCACTATCCTTAAAAAAAAAAAAAAATTATTTAAGGCGTCACATACAAATTATGTTAACACCAGCTTCTTCAAACGGTTACAAAATAAGAAAACTGATAAACGTACTAACTTGCAGCACACTCTGATTACCTTTGTTTTGTTCACATAACGAACTTGCTCAACTAATCGCTGCACAGAATCCGAACCGACTTGTCCATCTTCCAGTCGGTGGCAAATAAGACGGGGCTTCCCTTCAGGGTTTTTCAAGAAGGCTTCTTCGCACTCATCCAGCAGGCAGCTAGATTGAAAAACCAGCATTTTTGTGCTATATACTATTCTGCTGTAGCACACAGTTTTCATCAACATCAGCCGCAAGGGTGCACTTTTTTCTACAAAAGGCTCCAGTCAAAAAGGGGCAAGCCTTTTTATCACGAAACAAGCAACGTGCCTTTAAAAAACTGAGGGCAAAAACGTACTGAGATTCAGAGTTGTAAAGAAAGAAACAAAAATAAATAAAACCAAATGGGTCTTTTAAGGAAAAGTACCCTTAGGCTGCAATCCTCTAAACCCCATTAAACACAGTAAGTAGGCATTAGACATTGCGCTCTTAGTATTCTTTCTAGGAAGAATTCTGGTGTATACATTTGAATAAAGTAAGCGTACTTCAATTGGAATATGTTAGAAAACCTGTGGTGTTGAGACAAGCTGAGTTTTTTAATCTGGTTTAAGGCAGGTTCCGTATTCAAGTATTTAAAAACAAAACTGATTGAAAATATATTCCATATACCCAGGAACATCTTAGTGACATAGTCCACTTTTACTGATGTACTTGCCTGTTTCTGTTTAACGGTTTCCTAAGCTGCTAACTCACCTTGGCAAATTTAGATGCAAGAACAAAATGGCTAAAGAGCTTTTCTCAATTTCCCATTTTCTCACAGCCTGGAAAGTACTTTCGGTTTCTACTGGAAAATGGACAGCTTGGAAGAAGTATTCCATTGTTTCACAATATTTCCGAAGTTTGGGAGAGTATTTCTGAAAGTTAAGAGGAAAATGTGGGTTTTGTTATGGGTGCTAAATTGCCATCACAAAAAACAAGATTGAGCAAACTAGGCCATTGTTTCGCTGGGTTTCTCTAATTGGGGTTAACACAAGAAACTCTGGCTAGCAGTAATCACTGTTAACCATTAAGTCTACTCTCAGCCACAGTCATTCATAAATGATTACTAGTAGTGGGTTGTAAGCCTGAGAGTCATTTGGCATGCTGGATACCACCTTCCTTCCTAAATCGATTTATTTTCTCTCCAGTTAGCTACAAGACGCTCTGGATGATGTCAAGGACACGCCAAGAGACAGTCCCGTTCTTTCGTTTCTCAGATTTATTTACTTACAATAATTTATAACTCGCTTTTCTATACAAGGATACTCAAACTGGTCCACACAACCGAGCAAAGATAGTACTGAAAGACCAAAATAATATATTATACAAGCACAAGAATAACAGATTGAGGTTGAATCCTGACAAGACAGAAGTACTGTTTTTGGGGGACAGGAGGCAGGCAGGTGTGGAGGATTCCCTGGTCCTGAATGGGGTAACTGTGCCCCTGAAGGACCAGGTGCGCAGCCTGGGAGTCATTTTGGACTCACAGCTGTCCATGGAGGCACAGGTCAAATCTGTATCCAGGGAAGCTGTTTACCAGCTCCATCTGGTACGTAGGCTGAGACCCTATCTGCCTGCGGACTGTCTCGCCAGAGTGGTGCATGCTCTGGTTATCTCCCGCTTGGACTACTGCAATGCACTCTACGTGGGGCTACCTTTGAAGGTGACTCGGAAACTACAACTAATCCAGAATGCGGCAGCTAGACTGGTGACTGGGGGCGGCCGCCGAGACCATATAACACCAGTCTTGAAAGACCTGCATTGGCTCCCAGTATGTTTCCGAGCACAATTCAAAGTGTTGGTACTGACCTTTAAAGCCCTAAACGGCCTCGGTCCAGTATACCTGAAGGAGCGTCTCCACCCCTACCATTCTGCCCAGACGCTGAGGTCGAGCGCCGAGGGCCTTCTGGCGGTTCCCTCATTGCGAGAAGCAAAGCTACAGGGAACCAGGCAGAGGGCCTTCTCGGTAGTGGCGCCCGCCCTGTGGAACGCCCTTCCAGCAGATGTCAAAGTGATAAACAACTACCTGACATTCAGGAGACATCTTAAGGCAGCCCTGTTCAGGGAAGTTTTTAACGTGTGATATTTTATTGTATTTTTGGTTTCTATGGAAGCCGCCCAGAGTGGCTGGGGAGGCCCAGCCAGATGGGCGGGGTATAAATAATAAATTATTATTATTATTATTATTATTATTATTATTATTATTATTATTATTATATCCAAGATCACAGCACAATTTCATGCACAGTTGAAAATAGAAGAGTTTCAAATCAGTTGACGTAAGACCCAAAAGCTCACTAGAACAGCTGTATTTTCATTGCTCCACGAAACATGGGTAGCAATGGTGTCGGACGGAGCCCTGTTGGAAGAGTGTTCCACAACACTGGACCTCCCACCCACTGCACCTCCAATGGTCGCAGAATCCAGATTTCAACATTGATTTTAGTGCTCAGGTAGGTTCAAACTGAAGGCAGCAGTTCTGGTTTGGAGGGGTTTGAACTTCCCTTTCTCAAAAAGGTTTGCAAAGGCCCAGGGGCATTTCAAGCTAAGCATAACTATAATAAAACACTTATCCAGTTGCTGTACATTATACTGAGATTTTGTTGGTAGATAGGTAAATAAATGACAGTGTGGACTACAACCAGGTGGATGGAAGTTACATTCTGATCAAACCAAAATTCAAAATAAAGTTGCTGTGTCACACAGCCAGAATAATACACTCTTTGCACTGAAGTGATTCATTGTGTCACACACCAGGTCACCAAGGCGTCATAAATTCAGAAAATTCTGCTCCATATGACAGAAAAAAGCCACATTATTTATGAGCCAAGTAATATATTTAAGGCTTATACTGTCTGCTCTGGTGGGTAGCAGTTCTCTATACCTTGAGGCAGACACCTCGCTCAGCAATATGACTCAAAATTACTTTTAAACTGGAAAATGGCAAGCAGTAACCTAGAAATCTTATCAATACAAAACACAGGCTTTACTAACTGGGCAATGTTCCCTGTTTCGAAAACTGTGAAATCAGGATACAGTTTATTGTCCGTGTGAAGCAGATTGCAAAGTGTTGTGACAACAGAATGCAGAAAAGTGTTGAAAATCACTAGTATATCCTGCACGCATTTTTCTCACCTGTATGAAAATGTCTACTTCTTGCTGAGTCTCTTCTGTACTGATGAGATACACCCTAATTGTATTGCTCCACAAAGAGTGGGAAAACAAGGGAGTGACTTGCAGCAAACTAGCGACAGCTGCATCCCAGTCATCTGCAAAAGTAAGAAAAGACAACACACACAAACACATTGTTAGCCGATTCAAAACCACCAATCAGTTTAATGCAGCCCAGCCAGTCCATCCCTCCCACCAAGCTCTTCCAACAGTCACAGGGGGTGGTATGCAATTGGCCTGGCCTGTCAATGTTGCCAGGCTGGACCTTAAGGTCCACAAAATGTTGTTCATTCATCAATATTTCTTTAAACTGAATGTCACGTTTCGAAGCAGCGAATGAAAATATCCTGTGCTACCAACTACGTGTGCCGTAGTGCTCTCTTTAAAAAGAAAAGAAGTCCCTTTGGGTGGCTTCACACAGAGAGAGACACACACATGTGACTTTTGAATTTAAAAAGTGATGCCTTTAACAACCACAACAACACAACACCCATTTCAGGATAGGGAGGGAAGATTCAATCAATCAATCAATCAATCAATCAGTCAATCAATCAATCATTATTTCACCAGTTTAAACCTCAATTGCCACTACAGGTCATCTGCAAAGAAGCTGGAATTTGTGCCGGTACATGATATAACTAAAACACTGATGAAAAGATGAATTGTTCTGCAGGTCGACTCCGCATTTCAGCCACAGTTTGTCTTGAAGTGATACAACACTGCAAGATTTTGTCTCGGGTCTTTTAAAATTTTAATCACCCTTGCTTCAGAGAGAACCAAGCCCTTACCTCTGTTGACATTTGCAAATGGCCCTTCCACATCTATGGAGCTATGTGCAAACTCAGGGCCTCGGAAGGACTGCTGAAGCTGTATCATGCTGCCCATGGAAGGCTCGCTTCCCAAAGCTCCGCCAGTCCAATATTCGGTCTGAGCTCCAGTGGCTTAAAAATAAAACAAGCATTTACTGATGGATACCTATTGTTTACATAGACTGGTCATCAATTACCTAGTCATTTAGGCGACATGCAACAATTTAATCAGCATAACATAAATCAAATGATGAATGATCAAATTAGGAAACATAAAACAACAGCTTAAAACACAATCAGATTATTATCATTGTATAACCCAGGCTACCTTCTGGTGTTGATATAATATCTTGGGTGTTTGGCCATTAAGGGAAACAAAGGAAAGACGCTCAGTGTGAGATGGCAAATAGTTAGAAGGACAAAGCCTGAGTTTAGGAGTTGCAGTGATATGACCAAGAATTAAATCAGCAAGCTGGAGAGTCAGAACAGTATTTGAGAGCAATTGTTTGATTTCTGTTTGAATCCAAGACTGCAGCTGTAGACCTTTTTGGGGTGTTAATGCTGCGACCCCTCCATCATAGGCTGTTGTATATATGTGTAGATAAAACTTTATATCATAAAGACACCACAGTCTCTGCTGTGCCTCATTTCCAAAAGGAAACATGAACACTGGGGAAGCCCCTAAGACCCACAGAATCTTGCACCGCTAGGAGTTTGGGGTGGGGTGCAACATTTGGGGGCCAAATAGCATCTGTTGGCAGTGGTGCACGTGAGGATCACTGTACAGCGATACAATTTGAAATGGCTTGTGTGATGAGTTTGTGGGTGGGTGGGTAGTAATTTAGCAGATTATCATTGTTTAAAAGTTAATATTATGTAGTAGTTTTTTTAATCCACCAGGAATAGAAGCCGATAGCTTTTTGTCTATCTTATGCTACATACAGTGGTACCTCGGGTTACATACGCTTCAGGTTACAGACGCTTCAGGTTAAGACTCCGCTAACCCAGAGATAGTATCTCGGGTTAAGAATTTTGCTTCAGGATGAGAACAGAAATCGCGCGACTGCGGCGCGGCAGCAGCGGGAGGCCCCATTAGCTAAAGTGGTGCTTCAGGTTAAGAACAGTTTCAGGTTAAGAATGGACCTCCGGAACGAATTAGGTACTTAACCCGAGGTACCACTGTATTTATATACATTGTCCCCCCACGACTGGCAAAAGCAGCAGGTTAAAATTCTTACTGGTAACCTCCGTGCAGCTGTCATCTGAATCCGACTCCTCAGGATCAAAGACCTGGATGCCTTGGGCCTGCAGCCTCTGCAGTTTTGCCTCCAGATCCCGCTTAGCCCTCAGTAAATCCTGAATTTCGTTTTCCTTGGTTTCTCTAAAAATCTATATAAAAAAGTAAGGTTAGCTATATGAACCTAACGACCAGCCAGAATTTACAGCTGTTCTAAAACACCACTTAATAGTATGTGAGAGTCCTTTCATGTTGGCATGAAACTAACACCAGCTGGGACAGTCCAGTGTACAAGCAACAGGACCCTCAGCCCCCACCAAGACGCAATGTGAAAGACAGAAGGAAAATAAGTAGACACAAATGGGAACTGCAACAAAATCTTGCAGTGTGGAGTGGCCCTGTTTAGGGTTTCGGCCACTTTTCCTTCTTCAAAATGCTCCATTTGATTCCTTCCTCTAGTTTTGTGTTTTCTCCCATTAACAGATACTCAGCATACATGTTCAGTGCCCACTGAGTTGCAGGGAGGTCTCCCCTTGAATATTCCCCAAGCATATTGATACATCCTTTTTGTTTCGCAGCGGCCAGTCCTGGTTTCAAAAGCTACCGGCACTCAGCACCTTAATTGGCTGCTAGAAGGAGCGATTTACCTTGAACTGCCTCTTGACTTTGTCCCGGTCGTGTTCGAATGTAGCTGCTCTCTCCATGGCTTGATATTTGGCTTCTAGAGCACTTTCTTTCTCCCGGAGTATCTTTTGATAGGTTTTCTGAAGTGCCTAAAAAAAGACCAGTGTTATTGAGAGAGAGAGAGTTTTCCCTAGGATGAAAAATTACAACTAAGCAATGGTTTTGACTGTTAACGTCTAAGTGTCAGAATAGAAAAATTGGCAGCTTGCAAGAAGCTGCTCTCCAATTCCAAAGCGGTGTTGTTGTTGTTGTTTTATTATGTTTGGTCTTGTAAACCTATGCCTCTTTTTGCTAGCCCAAGATGGCTGCCCCAGCCTTTCAAGTTACCTGTAGCTCTGCCCGAAGTCTCTTGTTCTCCTTATCCAGCTTGTTCTCCTTTTTCATCATAGAGGCCACCTCGTTGTTCTTGCTGATGCGGAAGATCTCATACTCCTTTTTCAGGCGCTCGTACTCTGCCATGCATTCCAGCTCCTGTACGGACGCTGTGGACTTGAAGCTGGCTCCGATGAGGCCTCCAGGCCGCGACGTCCCTACACGGCGGAAGGAGCTGCGCAGGAGGCGGGCTTTGGGCTTCACCTCCACGGGGATCTCGCAAGCTTCGCCACCACCTCCCTCGTAGGTGTCTTCAATCACCTCCCCGACTGTGCCGATGGGGTTCACCAACGATGAAGCAGTCCCCATAGCGCCTTCCTCAACCCTGTCTCTTCTTGATGGAAGTTACTGCCTTACTCAAAGGCTACACCTGTTCACCCATCCTCAGTATTTATGCCAAGACCCACAACTGAAGCTTTAAAGCTCTGTGCCAGCCCTATAGCCACAGATCGGCCTCCATTCTCCCATTCCACTTAGCCATGAACTGTTCCAAGATTGTTCGGCTGCTTCAGCTAGCCAGCTCTTTTGGTTCGCAACATGGCCAGGGTTTTTTAATGCACAGTCTTCAGGGCTCTGCATCTTCTAGATACTCAACAGGGAAATATTTTTAAAATTTGCAAATCAGCACGTACAGATGAAGAATGACAAAAGTTATTTTTTTTTTTTCTTAAACCCCAACACACTACCAAGCACTGGATTCTCCTCCTGGTCAGTTCTTACACCGCCCAGCCAAGATTGCAGCCACATGGTAAAGATTTTGTGAGTCTAGCCATCAGTACTACCACACCCGACTTCTGAATTTACCCGGCCAGCTGACCATCCCTGACTCACCGACAAATGTCTCCTGAAACAGTCTGGGTGAGTCTTCTTTTCGGTCCACTTTCATCCCCGGCAACGGCTGACAGAACAGCAGTGCAGCCCTTAGACACACTTACCTGAGGGCAAGTTCGTGTGAACTCAATGGGGCTCCCTGCTGAACAGACACGCGTATAGGATTTGCAGCGCAAAGCCCCTCCTGTCTCGCTCTCCTCCTAATAATGCACGCTTACTAGGGGGCGAGTCCCGCCGACTCGCAAGTAAACGCGAGCGCAGGGCCGGGCTGCATTCTGACGTGACTTTTCTAAAAGGCTGAAACCCTCCTACCGTCCCAGGGATGACCCAAGACTGCCCAGTCCGGTCAATATCTCCACCCCTCTTGCTAGAAAGGCAGAAGTCGCCAAAAGTTTCCCAGAGCGCCCGACGCAGAAGGCAGGAGGGGCCAAGCGCTTGACCGCCTTCCTCTGTCTGCCTGACTTTTTGCAGCTCCCTCGCTGCTTCCCGCAGCAACGGAGGGGGAGAAAGGAAGGAGGGAAGGGGAAAGAGGGAGAAGGAGGAGGAGGCAGTGACGTGGCTGCTTCTCCCTCCCTCGCTTCTGCCTGGGCAGCGGACGGAGGCGCCGTCGAGGGAAGAAGGCGCAGCGCCGGTGTCTGCGCTCGTTCTTTCCATCGCGCGGTTACTTCTCTTTCTCCCAACTTTCGCAGCTCAGCCCCATCCGGAGGGTTTGCAGCTGGTCAACGGCCTCAGGGTGCTTGAGCCGCAGAGTTGGAAGGGAGCCCCAAGGGTCATCTAGTCCAACCCCGTATCCCTCTCCCATGCAGGAATCTCAGCTAAAGCGCTGCTTAAGAAAACCTCCATGGAAGGAGATTTCACAACCTCCCGAGGGAGGCGAGGTGTCTGTGACAAAAAAATGTCTCTCGCTCAATGTAAACAAACTGTGAAAAAAGACTCTGACGAATTGATAGACGTACCTTTTATCTGTTTTGTAACACACGCACAGAAAACCCTTAACAAAAGCTAATTTTAAAAAAAGTTCTGCCAGAGGTTTAGTCAAGTCAAGTCATTGCTGGATTTACGTATAAGCTAAACAAGCTATAGCTTAGGGCCTCACTCTCTTGCCCCCCCCAAAAAAAAAATTAAGGGGGGGGGGAACTGGATGTATGTTTCCAAAATATAAGATTAAAAAAAACCACCTACATACAGCAACAGTGTTTTGTGTTGTGTAGGCTTCTATGATATAAGTAATGGGCCTGCTAGCCTGCTCCCTAAAATATCACTGGTTTGCTCATTTCTATATATAGGGTGCCTAGATTCTGCATGTGCAAATGGCTTTAGGTACCTATTAGGTCCATAAATTACCATATAGCATATATTCCACACAAAAAACAGTGACAATTTGTTGTTGACAAAGGACACCTGGACATATAAAGGGCCCCATTGCCTTCAGTAGCTTAGGGCCTCATCAAACCTAAATCCGGCCCTGTGAATCAAGTCCTACCCTCTAAAGCCATGTGGCAAAGCACATAGCTCCCCAACAGCACCCAAGATCCTGGGAACTGTAGGTTAAAGGTGCTGGGAATTGTAGCTACCAACTCCACCTGGTACGCAGGCTGAGACCATACCTGCCCGTGGACTGTCTCGCCAGAGTGGTGCATGCTCTAGTTATCTCCCGCTTGGACTACTGCAATGCACTCTACGTGGGGCTACCTTTGAAGGTGACTCGGAAACTACAACTAATCCAGAATGCGGCAGCTAGACTGGTGACTGGGGGCGGCCGCCAAGACCACATAACACCGGTCTTGAAAGACCTACATTGGCTCCCAGTACATTTCCGAGCACAATTCAAAGTGCTGGTGTTGACCTTTAAAGCCCTAAACAGCCTCAGTCCAGTATACCTGAAGGAGCGTCTCCACCCCCATCGTTCTGCCCGGACGCTGAGGTCCAGCGCCGAGGGCCTTCTGGCGGTTCCCTCATTGCGAGAAGCAAAGCTACAGGGAACCAGGCAGAGGGCCTTCTCGGTAGTGGCGCCCGCCCTGTGGAACGCCCTCCCATCAGATGTCAAAGCAATAAACAACTACCTGACATTCAGAAGACATCTTAAGGCAGACCTGTTCAGGGAAGTTTTTAATGTGTGATATTTTAGTGTATTTTTGGTTTCTTAGGAAGCCGCCCAGAGTGGCTGGGGAAACCCAGCCAGATAGGCGGGGTATAAATAATAAATTATTATTATTATTATTATTAGCTTGGTGAAGGGTAAACTTTGGTGCACATGATGGTTTGGGAAAAGTCATGTGCTTTAAATGGATGGTGTGAGTGTGACCGTGGCCTCAGATTTTAGTGGAAGCACAAGTTTTTTGCACTTCTCACTGAAATCAATGGGTTTTTTCCGGAACAACCGAAGGAGGTAGCCCATTAATTATAGATTATGTACTTTAAGAGGCTTCATTGAGGACAATTGTAAACTGGCACGTAAGAAAATGGCTGCTTCCTAAACATAACATAGCAGATGATTTTGCTGTGCAAATAGGGCTCCACATGCTGTTCTCTGAAGTGCAATGCAACCTCGTCCAGGGAAACATGCCACATGTATTATTCATCCATGCAAAATGAAGGTAGATTTAGAGCTTTGATTGTGAAAATGAAATTGCTGCGATCATTCACACATATCCCGATGCTGTTTGTTGGTAGGAAATTACCCAGAGCCCAGAATTAAGCAGATGTTTGGTTTGCAAAGCGTACCAACCCAGCAGCTGGCCGCATTAGTATTTCAGAAGAATTTCTTACAAAGAGGTATGGAAATTAACAAAGAAATAATATACATCTGAAAGTAGATGCATTTTAGAGAATGGGCTGCTGGGTTCCTAATTTCCATGATAGGGATTCATTTTACACCGAAGTGCTATCCTTTCACCATTTTATTTATGATTTTTTTCCAGAAAATAGGGAACCCATTACAATGGTTTTATTAGCAACTGCTTTAGATAGGCAGTTCACTACAGCCTTTTAAAAAGGCTGCATGCAACTGAATATGAATTCTGCATGCAACTGAATATGAATTCAAACTGGGACAAACCAAATTATGTGGGTGATGGTCAGCAGACCACTCATACTTGGCCCTGGCATTCTTGGCATCTGTCCTGACAGGAGTGACTTTGTTGCCTCAGGCTTTTTTTATAAGTAGTTCTGGCCAACAACACTCCAAACAGTACTGGTTGGTTGGTTTCCAGCCACCATTTCATTTCCCACAATTCCCCAAACAATTGGGGGGAAGTATCGGTTCGAATCCCCACGACGGGGTGAGCTCCCGTTGCTCGGTCCCTGCTCCTGCCAACCTAGCAGTTCGAAAGCTTGTCAAAGTGCAAGTAGATAAATAGGTACCACTCTGGCAGGAAGGTAAACAGCGTTTCCGTGCGCTGCTCTGGTTCGCCAGAGTCATGCTGGTCACATGACCCGGAAGCTGTATGCCGGCTCCCTCGGCCAATAAAGCGAGATGAGCGCCGCAACCCCAGAGTCGGTCATGACTGGACCTAATGGTCAGGGGTCCTTTTACCTTTACCTTTTATAGGAAATTAAAATGGTGGCTTGCAGGAAAGCAAGGGTATTTTGGGAAATGATAAATGATTAGATCTTTTAAAAAATATGTTTAAAATGAGTATATCAAAAAAGCATGAAGCGTTTCTGTTAGGGATTATAGGGGCAGAAAAAATGTTAAAGATTTTTTTATGTATATAGCAACAGCAGCTAGGATTATGCACAGAAATGGAAGGAAGAAGTTCCTCCCAAAGAAGATGGGATAAGTAAGATAATCGACTATGCAGAACTGGCAAAATTAAGAGAATCTAATGATGAGTGTTTTATGAATGCCTTTTTCAGACTACTGAAAGAAATACAATTTGATGAACTCGTGAGCAGGATTTGAGCTATGAGCAACTGAAGTAATATTGTAGTTTTGATTTGATAGATAGAAGGTAGAGTGCAGCTGAAGGGGAAAAACCAACTCCGTGGAAAACGGGGTGAGAAGTCGACAAAAATAAAAGATGAAATTATGTTTTGAATGTTGAAACTTAATAAAAAAATTGTTTTGGGAGAAAAGGAAATTAAAATGGTAGCTAGACTTACCCACCCAGTTCTATTTGGTGCACAGTTCTTGCCACCACTGCCAACTAAATCCACTAATTGATGGACCCCTATCCAGACACTCCTTAACCTGGAACCAGATCTAGTGGTAGTGAGGAATATATAGCTGAGCATTTTTTTTCCTTCCAAACTCAGTCACGATAATGGATGGCTTTCCCACTACGGGGGGGGGGGGAAATGCTTCCTTATTTGCTATGTTCATTTGCCAGTGGTTTGACTACTGCTTTTTGCAGTCTTTGGGCTCCACTGTTTGCTGGTTTCCCCTTCTTTTTGTGCCTTAGAATACCCTCCCCCCATTCATTCATTCATTCATTCATTTGCATAACTGATAGCAAAGCAGTTCACACAACTGACAATAATAAAATCACCCACACCCAAAAAGCGAACACAAAATAAAATCCAATGAAATATGAAGCAGAACTTCAAAACAGAAATACTAAGCAGTGTGATCAGAAAATTAAGAGCCAGGGGAAACCTGATGAAACGAGTTCTTTTCTTTATGTTTTTTACTTATATCTGCTCCATCTGTCTCTTGTCTACCAAATCTTATGCTGTAATAAGCATATTAGTTTTTTTAAGTGCCACAGGACTGCCTACCTGCTGTTTTTACTAAAACAGATTTGGTTTTCCATCTAGAGTACGCCTGTTTTTGAAACTCAAAGAATCTAGTGGTGATTTGAGCATTTGGACATGTTCTGTGTAAAGGATGCATGAGGTTTATCAAACCACCTGTTGCAGAGCCTATATGAATCAGAGGAGCTGCTCCAAACACTCAGGAAGTTGAACATCTAATCCAGGAGAGATTTCCCTTTTCATCTAATGAAACTAGCTCTTTGCTAGATGCTCCCACTGCCATCTGGGTTCTGGCAGTAGGCCAGAATTGGCCCTCCCTATGATGCTGAACTTCGCAATGCCTACCATCCCCAGCAGGAGCTGATGGAAATTGAGAGTCTAATCTCTGGAGATTCCCCACTCCTGCTGTAGGTCAAGACTGGCTAAGTCCGTCAGCAAAAGCCCAATGGCCAACCTTCTTGCACCCAAAGGTTTCCTATTTCCCACTATCTCCACAGTCATGTAGCTCCTTCCAGCCAGTGAGACTGAGGGAGCACAGGATCTGAGTGACATTTTTGATGCTGGTTTTCCTTGAGGGCTTCTGGAGCAACCTGTTTACAGCAGTCCAGGGAGAGGCTCGCTGATGGGATTCTATGTTTGCTCTGATTTAATTTATGCGCTTTCCAGCTGCCAAGCATCCATGTCTTATTATACACAGGACAGTCCTCTGTTTGAAGGTCTCTCTGTTCCAGATCAGGTTAAAGATCAAAAACCCTAAAAAGGGAGAGCAGGAGGAGTCTTGAAATTGCCCATCAACACTTAGCACTTAGAGAAAGCACACGCATCAATCATCCAATCATAGTCTTGCTCACTATTGTGAAATATATTGTATGTCTATTTAGAATATAGTAGTTATGTCTAAACATATAGTCAGTGCTTTTTTTCTGGGGGTACGCATACCCCTAAACATTTTGTGAACCTTTGTACTTTTGTCCATTTACTGTATTTATTTTTCCTGATTTGAACTATAAAATGGTGCTTTTCTTGAGTCAAAATGAGAGTATCCCTAAACATTTTTTTTAAAGAAAAAAGCACTGCATACAGTTATAGATGCAAATTAGCATGTGGGAATTTCATGCAAAGTTGTGCCCTTTTTTTGTCCTCTGTTTTGATGATGCATTCCCGCTTCTTTGTGGATGTGTTAGGGGCCACAGGAAGATGAAACTGAGTCACCAGTTAATCTGTTTTCTCTCGTAGGGATCTGGGCAAAAGTTGCCCAGTATTTGCCCAGTAAAGGTAAAGGGACCCCTGACCATTAGGTCCAGTCATGGATGACTCTGGGGTTGCGGCGCTCATCTCGCTTTATTGGCCAAGGGAGCCGGCGTACAGCTTCCAGGTCATGTGGCCAGCATGACTAAGCCGCCTCTGGCGAACCAGAGCAGCACACGGAAACACCGTTTACCTTCCCGCCGGAGCGGTACCTATTTATCTACTTGCACTAACGTGCTTTCAAACTGGTAGGTTGGCAGGAGCTGGGACCGAAGAACGGGAGCTCACCCCGTTGCGGGGATTCAAACCACCCATCTTCTGATCGGCAAGTCCTAGGCTCTGTGGTTTAACCCAGAATGCCACCCACGTCCCTAAGGATAACCAATTTTTAAAAATTGATGGAAACAATATGCAGATCTGATCAATTTCAAGATTTAGAACTCCTAATTAATCCAATATAAGAGTTTGTTTCTACCCTACAGCTGCACTAATAAAAATGCACAGGACAGCCCAGTGAGCTACCTAAAAAGGTGTACCATGTTATTTCTTTTAAACAGGTAAATTGTGAATTCAAAGAGTAGTTCTTCGGGCAATGATATCAACACAATTTAAGGAGCAGATGCAGCCTTAGACTGCAATCTTAGGCACACTGATATGAATTTAGTCCACTGAATTCAGAACAAACTTCTGAGTAATAATGCAAACGATCTCATTCCACAAGAACAAGATCAACAGGGCTGTGACACTGTGCTCTTGAAATTCAACAGCATCTATCGCTAGAGGGCAGCAAGACTTAGGGAATAAATGGGGAGTGGCTGTGTGTGTAGAAGGGCAGGTTTTCCAAAGAGATTTTGGATATTTTGCAAACACGCTCAAATTATGGCACAAAAGCAGCAGCCAGAGAGTGCCATTCCTTCTCACTGTCTGGCTTGGGCTAAGGACAGAAGAGAGAGAAGATCATCTCTTGAACCCTGTGGAAGGTGAACAAGGACTGACTGACCAAGTAACCTCTACTATCCTAGCATCTGCAGACAGCCCACCTAGCGCATCTACGAATTCACCTGGCGGCCCTTTGTCAGGTGGGGCACCTAGAAAAAGGAGGCGGATCCCCAAACACACTGTCCTTCCTTTGCAATCTGAGGGCCATGTTCCCTCCTGAGCAACTTTCCAGGGGCCACGTGCCTGTGCCAGATGGGGCCCGAGGCGAAATGCAGGTGCAGCAAAACGACGTGAATCTTTGTGCAATAGGTGACATTCCAGCCAGGCACACATAACTCTCAAACTAGACAAAAGAGAGGCATTGTCATAGTTGAAAAACACATCCCAGCCAGTCAACAGCACACGAAGGAGGAGTGGAGGAGGGGCATTGACATATCAGAATCTCCGCTCGACCGAGGTGATAAAGCTCATCCTCCTCCAGCCGAGTCCTCCAGAATCGCCTCCGACGATAATTAACGACCTGAGCCTCTGGCTCCAGGCACATCCCATTCAGCAGAGAATCAAAGCAGCACACGGAAGTGATGAGATTTATGGCTACATGGCTATGCTTTATTTTCTAAGCTACGCAGACAGAAAAAAATACATCATCTCTCTGTGAGAGCAGAGAGCAACCGAAAACAAACAAAGGAACAGGAAACCAGTAACGTCTCTGTTATGTACTAAAGTTCTCACCCTGGGCCAGCAGGGGGATAGTGTAGATAGTTTTCACTCAGGTCCACGTCAGTTATTTTAGGCGGGAAACCCTGGGTTGTTGTTGCTACAATGTTGATAGCCGGCTGCCTATAAAAGCAGGCCGGCTGAGCTGTTTGCTGTTCAGTTCTGTCCAGCTTCAATAAAGAGCTTCTCTGGAGAAATCACTGTGTCATCTGCTATGTTCGCCCACAACTTAACACTGGTGACGAGGATGGGATCGATGGACATCAGAGCACAGCCAGATGCAGCCACCTCTGAGCAGAGCTGAATCACTGAGCGGAATCACTGAGCGGAATCACTGAGCGGAATCACTGAACAGAACCAATTCAGAGCTGACTGTTCTGGCTAGAGCACGGTGTTCCATCCATCGCCCTTCACGCAGGCATCGGAATCATGGCTTCACTTGTGCCTCTACCGCCGTTTGCGCCAGCCTCTGAATCATGGGACTCCTACCTCACTCGGTTCGACTGCTACCTCCAAGCCAGTGAGCTGATGCAAGTATTACAGGAGTGTAAGTGGGGCCTATTCCTCAGGCTCTGTGGGCCTGAGGTGTTTGAGACGGCCCGAGCATTGGTTGCGCCTGAAGCAGTCCAGGCAACACTGTGGGACACGATCCAAGAGAAGCTCCGCAACCACTACGCACCAAAGCCATCCAAGATTGCTGCCCGCCATGCGTTCTACCGCCGGAACCAGGCAGAGGGGGAGTCAATCAACAACTACACCACCGCCCTGCGACAGGCTGCAATGCACTGCGAGTTCCGAGACTTAGACGATGCCCTGATGGATCGAATCGTCTGCGGGGTCCAGGACATCCATCTATGTTCGCCCACAACTTAACAGTCTCATCCGTCTCCCGTGAGACTTCCAACAGTATGGAATCCCAGGAATGTAAACAGAGTCCTGTGACTCCAAGCACTGCACAGTGACAACACACAGAAACCAACATCACATGTGTGACCTGGGAAGAGAGAGTGTGAAGAGCCTCAAAGCTGGATAGAAACGTTGGAGGCTCCCAGGTCTAAGGTTGCCTGACCCTGTGCTGCCCTCAGAGATGGCAACTTTCAAAGCCCTATGTGGAGAGGCTGGGGATTGAACCTTGGACCTTTTGGGTGCAAAGCAGATTCTCTTACCGCTGAGCTAAAGCCCTTCCAATCACTCTTAAGGAGCAGAGTTCAAGGTCTAGTGTCTGATTCAAACAGGAACTCTGTCCACCTGTCAAGATTGGTGGGATTCCACTTATTTACCTTAATTGTAACTGATGTCAAGTGCAGAAACAGGTTTGGTTTGAAGTGCTTCTGTTCGCTCTAGACGGATAGCGTGAAGCAAGCCTATCATTTTGACAGCTGCCAAATGCCAAGCAAGAATTTGAGTCTTCACGCTGTATCCTGTGACTCAGCAATCACACTTGGTTTCGGTCTTGGATGCAGCTCAATAGCACCCTTGCCTCACCCCCCTCTGCTTCATGAACGCTGGACCGTCTGCCCAAAAGTGTGTCGGAATCGCAGCAAGAGAAAACATCTCTTTCAACGTCCCTGTATGCATAACGAGCTGGGAAATATGCAACCGTTTCATCCCGAGTTTGTGCCAGCTTTCCGTAGAAATGATGCATTTGGTGTTTGCCCTTATGCAAAGCAAATCAGGGTTCAGGACATCCCTGGTGCCGTTGAAATGTCATGACCCGCTGATTTGCACTGATAAATTAAGCTATAATTTCCCTGATTGGCCTTAGGCTAGATGCTGTATCTCAGCTGCTGCCCCCCACTGAAGGAACACAGGGCTACAAAATGCTTTTGTCAGACAAAATGCTGGGTCAGACGAAAGGTCCATTTAATTCAGTATTCTTTTTCTTGCAGTGGCACTGAAGGGCCATTAGAATATTGTTCTATATATGATCCCAAAAACTCTTTGAGGCATTTTCTCCTCTCTCATATGTTATCCCAAAACCCCGTTCCTTTAAGGCCTGGAGGTTTTACACCAGCCAGAAGAGCAAGGCTTTTTCTCCTCCCTTAGATGTTACAGAGAAGGTGGAGAATGTGTTGCTTAAGCAAATGAAGATAAGAACAAGGCTGGCAGGGCCTCTCAAAATTTTGTTCAAGGTTGTAAAGAGATAAGGAGGACTCAGGAATGCCCGTTGCTAATATGCCCATGTAAGGAAATAGAAACTTAACATACATAGCTGTCAACTTACAGATTTGAAATTAAGGGACCAGCAGCCTTGAAAATAAGGGACCAGCAGCCAAAATAAGGGACCTGCAGCCTCACCTGTTCCAGGCACTCCAGTCTTCCTGTCCTCCTGCAGTCTGGTCAAACTCATGCTGGTAGCTTCGAGAACACTGTTCAACCAACTTTGTAACCAGAGGTTCAACTGAATAGAATCTGAATCACATGCGCCACAAGGCCTGTGCAGCCTCAACTTAAGATGGCTCCCCAGCCTGGCTTTGCACTGCAAAGTTTGCAGCAGCACGTGCAACAAAATGGCGTCCAGCATTCAAAAACTCCCTCAGCTTGCATTAACTAGCCACACACAAGGCATGCAAGCTCCACCCCCAGTCATTCTTAGACTTCTTATTGGGTGAGCAACACAGCCAAGCAACACAGTTGGAGCCTCCCTCCTCCCTGGCCGGCAGGGAGGGAGGGAGAGGAGCTGCTTCCTTTGAAATTTAAGGGACATCATTTAAGGGACATCCATCAATAAGGGACAGCAGCGGGACATGGCGCTGGAATAAGGGAGTGTCCCTTCAAATAAGGGACACTTGACAGCTATGTTAATATAACTTTCAATTTCCCAGAAATCAGGTGGTTTACAATAAATCAGGTGGTATTGTATTCTGCAAATGTATAAAAAGCTGGCTTGCTCAGAACTGAGTGTGCAGACTGCGAGCTTATTGCGCATCACCTTTGCTATGCATATGCATTTCAAATAAACCCTGTGGTACCCTGCAAGGTCGTTTTGCCACTTTGTGTGACTCTGTGCTCCGGGGACCCAATAGCAGACAAGGAAAAGGTCCTACAGCACAAGAGAGGTATGCTGTCTCTCGAGATTCTGTTTTAAGTATCATGGCCAATAGCCATTGATCCACCATGCTTTCATTCTCCTTATCCCTTCCAAACCCCTCTAGTCATTGCATCCTGGATTCCATAAACAAATTACTTATGGTGTGATTTCACAGACCCCTTGGCATGTGCCAGAACTGAGTGTGCAGACTGCGAGCTTATTGCGCATCACCTTTGCTATGCATATGCATTTCAAATAAACCCTAGAAGGTTCAGAGTGTGAATGGTGGCAGGCAGTGATGCTCATGCAGACATTGGAGGAGAGGTGGGAGCTTGAAGACATGGATGCAGTATTCACATGTTCCTGAACTGAACGGTAGCTTTTCAGCTTGAGATAAGACCCCTTCTTATGCCCCTGTGTTTTCTTCTCCCCACTGCCACACACAGCACATAAGTGTCATATAAAAACAAAGTGTGCCTTTCTCCCCTTCAGTAATATTGTTTTATCTATGTGTGAATATATGCAAATTCATTCAGTTGATTAACTGAGTTAAACTTATATGATTTAGCACAGGGGTCAGCAAACTTTTTCAGCAGGGGGCCGGCCCACTGTCCCTCAGATCTTGAGGGGGGCAGACTATATTTTGGAAAGAAAAAAAATGAACGAATTCCTATGCCCCACAAATAACCCAGAGATGAATTTTAAATACAGTGGTGCCTCACAAGATGAAATTAATCCGTTCCGCGAGTCTCTTCATCTAGCGGTTTTTTCGTCTTGCGAAGCAACCCTATTAGCGGATTAGCGCTATTAGCGGTTTAGCGGCTATTAAAGGCTTAGTGGCTATTAAATGCTTAGTGGCTATTAAAGGCTTAGCGGATTAGCGGATTAGAAAAAGGGGGGGAGCGGGGGAAAATCGGAACACTTGCAAGACGTTTTCGTCTTGCAAAGCAAGCCGATAGGGAAAATCATCTTGCAAAGCAGCTCAAAAACGGAAAACCCTTTCGTCTAGCGGGTTTTCCGTCTTGCGAGGCATTCGTCTTGCGGGGCACCACTGTAAAAGCACACATTGTTCTCATGTAAAAACATCAGGCAGGCCCCATAAATAACCCAGAGGTGCATTTTAAATAAAAGGACACATTCTACTCATGTAAAAACACGCTGATTCCTGGACCGTCCAAGGGGCCAGATTTAGAAGGCGATTGGGCCAGATCCAGCCCCTGGGCCTTAGTTTGCCTATCCATGATTTAGCCCATAACCTATCCTACCTTGGCTTTAAGATCCATCAATGCAGCTCATCTCGTTCTTCCGCCTCCAGATGAAGTATGCAGTTCAGTAATCTTAGACAGGGCCTTCTCAGTGGTAGCTGCCCTGGTTGTGAGATGCCGCCCCCCTTGAAGTTTAATTGGTGCTTACATTGCTTGATTTTCTGTGCCACCTAAAGACTTAGGTACCTCTTTGTCCAAGTTTCTTTTGGTGGGGAGAGGGGCTGCTATAGTGAGGCCTAGTGTGTTTATATTAAAAGGAGACTGTGTAAGCCTATGGTAAGATTTCTGTGTTGTTTTAATGTTACTGTGTATATATATAATTGTTTCGCATTTAAGGGCAGGATGGAAATGTTTGCTACTAACCCCAAAATGGAAAACGATCGAGGTCCCAACTAAAGAATGGCAACGTAAGCTGATGGAATATGCACAGCTTTGGACTTAACAATATAGAATAAGAGAACAAGAAGAACACACATTTAGAGAAGATTGGACAAAGTTTATTGGATATATGGGAAATAATTGTGTACAACTGAAAATGTTGGCAGCATGCAACAGTGTAAATAAATTCAACATTGTAAATAAGTTTTGATTGATGTTATAATGGTTTAGTTTATGTAAATGGTTTAGTTTATGTAAAATAAGCAGGGATTTATGTTATGCAAAATGAACCATGGAAAGAGAAGAAGGGAGGTCACTGATATTTTAAGGATGTTTAAATGAGTATTCAAAACTGTAAAACAAAAAAATTAATTAAAATTATAGATAGATGATAGATAGATATGAAATGTTTGCTACTACTATTCATACTAATAATATGATTGATTGATTGATTGATTGATTGATTGATTTAACTAACTGGCAGCTTTTTTTAAAAAAAGTCTAAAAGTGGTTAAAGAAATGGAATTTAATGTCCTCTTTTAGAACAAGCCGTTCCCAAAAATCCTCTTGTGAATGTTCTTGTAATAGGTTCTCCATGTCAGACCTACAACTGCCAAGTTAACACAGTAAAATGTGGTTTATGTCAAGCCTTGGTCACTGCGTGACATACTTTACGAGTCACCTAACTTAGCTTTGTGACAAAATGCTTGAACATGTTTTGCTCCCCCAATATGCCATCTTAGCATTTTAATTTGATATGGAGCTTATGCCGTGAAATGTGTACAAAATTTGAATGATGTGTCCCTGTAACAACTAAAATATTGTCTCAGTTTTTCCCCAGGTATAACTGGTTAATAACCAGGGCTTTTTTAAAAATTAAACAATTCTGAACACCTCAATTACTTGTAAAGCCTAAATGTGATTAGTCAAAAGATCATGGTTAAATACTTCTGCGTGAAACGGAGTTAATGGAACCTAGTGTACACTGAGCAGTTTTAAACCATCACACAATTTTTCAACATCACAGTGGGCATTCAGGAGGGTAAGAACAGCAAAAGGGCTACCTGACTTTTCTCCGAAACATTTGAAGCGGGCTTTTGCATTAACTCTGTAGGGAGAACTTTAGATTGAAAGTGGAAAGGTCTGTGATTACATTTCTGACTCATGCCACAAGGCATTTTACTTCAGGAGTGCTGTAGCAATGAACTGTGACCAGAGGAAAATGGGAAGTTGGGGTGAAGGAAGAAGGATTGAGGGCTGAGATTTCAGCTAAACGCACCAGTAAAGAAGACTCTTTCCCCTCCTCCGTTGAAGGGGGCTATGAAAACCCAAATGCCAATGAATTCACAAGCTACACTGTTGTGGGATTCTTTATACAGGCACGTATTGATTTTTAGCAACTGAGGCCTGCAGCAAAATGTTGTATGTGTCAAGGGTGGCCTGAAACAAGATGGCGGCATCCATTCCAAGTACAGAAGTTGACCAGGCTGGCAACTGAACCTTACTTCAACGTTGATCAGTGTTCTCTACCACATCTAGAGGCAGCAGGGAGAAATTTGATTCAATTCACATTCAAATTCTTAATGCACAAACTTAAACAGAGCCATCCTTCAAAATTTACACCAATGGATGAAGACAGAAAACCTAAATCTTGATTGATTTGATGTTTTCATTTTTATTCAATAACTCTTGTTCTTTTATAATGGGATCTTGTTAGAAGCCAACCTAGGATTGTCCTCCAACAGTCTTTTAGATTGTTCACATGTCTCATCATATATTTAACACCAACTAATGGTGTTTACGAACGGAACATGTCTGGTATCCGGCTTAGAACAGAAACAACTTCCGCCTGCAAAAAATAAGAGGTTTAAGCATTTTTATTCACAGCAACTGATGGTCCTTCATTTCTCACAGCTGAGTTGATATAAAACATTGCTTTAAATGTTTCTTTTGGAGACAGAAAATAGCCAGATTTGAAATTCTCAAATTCCAAGGCAATTAACTCTGGGTTTAAAATATGCTTTAGAAATTAATTCCTTATAAAAGAACATGCTGTGGTGCAAAAATATGTGTTTCTGTGGCTATATTAAAAGAATACAGACCCAACATTTTTCATCAGGGTACAAGCCTGTCATTAATTTGGAAGCCTGAGTTCTGAGTTTTTAATATTTTCATTTGTCCCTTCAGACATGAATGTGTGAACTCAAGTTATTTTTTAAAGTTATGATATCTATTTCTTTCCTGTTCTGGTTTGCAGTCCTTCAATATACTCCAAGTAAATGTTCAGTTCTGCTCCTCATCTTTGTAAATCAGGGTTAGAAATTAAATCTACATAAAAATAAAGTAAATTAACTGCTTCTTAATCTCACCTAATTTTCAGGATCAAGAGTTTAGAAAGAATTTCAATATCACAGCACAGATTGCCACTACGAAAACATGAATAAATTCTACACACCTGTCTACTGTCAGGTTGGCCATATCGTAGTATGGAGGCAAAATGTTCACAGTTCATCGTTTCCACATCGTAGTCTATCTCCATCCCAACACATTGGTTTGCAATGCTAATTATTTCACTTACAGGCCTGGCATTATATTTTCTGTCCTTCTTGTTGTTAACCTTCCAGCTGCTCATCCCCGCCACATATGAAAGCTTTTCTTTCTTCACCAGTGCCTTTGTTGTGTCGGCAGACAGGGGAATAGAGAAAAAACTTCCTGTACTCCCATCTCAAGAATAGAGAGAGAAAAGAAACTCAGAAGCAGTGACCATTAGGCCTGGATTCCCTGCATTTCATCAACAACATTGTCTTCAAGAAGTCATCAATAGCTGTTGTTTTGACAAATAATATTATTTTTTAAAAAACTGATAATCACTCTTATCTTGCCCAAGGAACCCAAAACAACTTACAACCAACCAGAATGCAATCTCTTGGCTACAAAGCAGTCCTGTAACTGGCTTACAACAATTGCAAGTATCAGGACATAGAACTTCCAGCAACAATTAGTCCCTAAGCCAGTGGTGGGGAACCTTCCCCCCCCCCCAAGGGCTGTGTTTCTTCAGGGGTAATCTGCCAATGTTCTCTATCTTATTCTTCCTTCTCATAAAATCACCCTTTTGTAGAAAATAATGGGAAGCTCTTACCTGCGGAAGTCAGGTGGACCACATATCCATCGCCTACGTAGATAGCCCAGTGTTGGTAACCAATTCGATAAATCTCAATCTGGTCTCCAGGCTTTGGTCTCTGCTAGATGTAAGTGGGCCAATGTATTCCATCGTAAAACAGCTGTGCAAGTTTATTCAGAAGTAAGTCCCACTAGGTTCAATGAAACACTCTCTCAAATACATAGGATCACAGCCACAGAGGCAGCCTTTTCTTTTATACCGTAGCTCAGGGATAGAGAACTTGTGGCCTTCCGGATGTTGCTGGACCACAACTCCCATAGTCCCTGGACATCAGCCATAGTTGCTAGGGCTGATGGGAGTTCAAATCCAGCCACATCTGGAGGACCACAGATTTCTTACACCTGTGTAGCTTATGGCAAATATTTCTCCCAGACCTCACTCTGTGGCATCGTTATCTTTTTTATTGTATTCAATATTTTCATTTTTACAAATTTGCACAATAATATTAAGCCAAAATACAAACCATACATTTTCCACTGACTTCCCTTTCCCCCCATCCATGGTTCATTTTATTAAACCTCTACCACTGCATATTCTATATTTTCCATTTTGTCTCTTTTTCACTTTTTGTTCCAGTATACTTCATACCGCTGTAATCCTGTGAACATTTTAATATGTTTGTAATGATTTTTCAAATATTCTACAAATCTTTCCCAGTCTTCTTTAAAAGTTCTTTCTTATTCTAGGGCTGCCATAGGTCCTAGCTGATTTTTGCTGAATCCAGCTTTAAAAAATGCCCCCAAAGTGGAAACTCTGGCCATTTATTGGTGTGTGTGTGTGTGTGTGTATTCACCACTGGGGGGAAAATAAATACAGTTCAGATTGGGGAAAATAAATACAGTTGCACCTCAGTTTTCGAACAGCTTACTTCTCGAACTACTTGGAACCTGAATACTTCAAACCTGGAAATGAGTGTTCCGGTTTTGGAACCTTTTTCAGAAGCCGAACGTGCTCTGTTCTGAGTATAACTTCCATTTTGAGTGCCACACTTCCATGTTCTAGTGAGGGAAGGCAGGCAGGTGACAAGCGAGCAGGCACCTGCCAGCCTCCAGGGCTTGCTCCAGCCACTGATGCTACAACAGCAACCACCCCCTCCTCCAGCTGTGGCAGCCCTGGCGCTGAGCGAGGGAAGCCTGGGCCAGAGTGGCAAGCGCGCAGGCAAGGAATGCACATAAAAAATGCTGTTTACCTGACACACACACCCCTCCGCAGCAATGCCTATTTATCTATTTGTGCTGGTGTGCTTTCGAACTGCTAGGTTGCCAGAAACTGGGACAGATGGGAGCTCACGGGGATTCGAACCGCTGACCTTCCAATCAGCAAGCCGAAGAGGCTCAGTGGTTTAGTCCACAGCACCACCTGCTCCACTATGAGAACAGGATGCTGGACTAGGTAGATGGGCCATTGCCTGATCTATCAGGCTATTCTTTTGTTCTTTAAGTCTGAAAAAAGCACCACATCCTCTCCCGCCCCATCCAACACATGCTGCAGACAAAATGTTTACTGGTTTTATAATGAGCCAAAGGCAGAAACAAAAATCAGTTCAAATATTGCACAATAAAATCAAGTATAAAAATGAAAGTCAAGCAAACTTAAATATAAATATTTAAGTCAAGAAAACCTACATAAAATTACAGGCATATAAACAGTACAGAGCCCAGCGCTTTACTAAGTTGCTGCTCTTATTGTGGATTTCATTTCAAGCTCTCTTTTTGCAAGAAACCAAAACTTAGTATCCATGGCTTGCAGGAGCCTCGCTCTCTTCCCACAAGCAGATGAATTTGGCACCGTGTGATTATTCATTGCAGTTTTTGTAAGTCAGACTTGCAAGGCAGGGGGAAGGAGCTAAAGCAGAGCTTTCCAAACTTTTCACGCCAGTGACACACCTTTTATACACGCATCATTTTGTGACACAGTAATTCAGTTTCACTAGTAAACCGGAGGTTAAACTAACCCCTTTCCAGCCCGGGAGGAGCGCAGGGACCATCCGCGTGAAAACACCTACACACTGCAGCCGACACACGAATGTGTCGCAACACGCAGTTTGGAAAGTTCTGAGCTAGAGACAAAACTATCCTAAGCATTCTTACACAGAAGTTAGTCTCACTGTTTTCAATGACACTTTGCTCCTAAACTGCACGTTGGCTTGTAGCCAGAGATAGCAGGGTATAACAGACAGCAAGTCAAGTGGCAATTCTTACTTCAAAAAAAACAGTCCAAAGGAAAACAATCAAAGGGAAGGTATTTTGGACTGGGTGGTAATTGATAGAAAATATCCCCTATTCAAAGGGGTTCTTACCTCAGCCATAATGTTCTGCTCTCACCTCCTTTCAATTCAGATATTTTTGTTCATTTTCAGTTTCGTTTTAACTTTATATACTAAATAAATAAATAAATAAATAATGTTCTCAGCAGGGCAACAGTTGACGTCAATATAACATCTCCTGGCAACACTTCCTTAGTGTAGAAAAACAGCATGAAACGCATTTTACCTGCCAGGATATTTTTCCACAAAGAGGCCTAGAGCCCCCACCCCAACTCCCCAATATCTCAACATTTTAGAGGTCATTCCTGGTTCTTTTCACTTCTCGAAGTGTAACTAGATTTTTTCGATTCATGGCAGAGCAGAGAAAGAAAGAAAGAAAGAAAGAAAGAAAGAAAGAAAGAAAGAAAGAAAGAACTGGAAAAGCATTCCATGAAAAATGACTTCCACCAAAGGAGATATTGAAACAATCCCTCCCTTTGGATTCCTCTATGAAAACTGCTACTAAGATGCTTGCAGGAACCTCACTGACATCCATGAAAAATGGGGGGTGTGAATCAGATGTGAATAATATGTAACCCATCAAGTCAAAAGCAGCGCACTAGCTATGGGTTGTGGGTTTGGCCAGAGCTTCTGTCACTTTTGATCTCAGATGGGAACCAAAACCAGGAAGCAAAAACGTATTGAGACAGATGGGACTCTGTTCAACATTACTGAACGTTGGAGACAGTTTTGTTTAAGAAGGATTTCCCCAAGGCACAACCCAGTCATTTATGACTTGTACCTTGGTAGGAATGGTTTCATTGCCTTTTGAGTGTGTAGGAATGGTCTCACCGTTTTTAGAATTCCATTTTTTTTTGTATTTTTTTATCTTAGTCTTGTACTTTGCTTTGATGACCTCAGGCCATCAAATAATAAATGACTATTATTATTCGTCAAAACTTGTGTGCGCACTCAATGGTAAAATGTTTCGTAAGAGGAGGGACCTATTTCCCCCTTATATAAACTGGGCATTTTCTGTGGCAGCCCTAAGCAACGTAACAGAGGTGTGCCTGTCACCGTCATTATATAGCTTCTGGCAAATGCCAGAAGTAATTAATAAGAATAATTAATAAGAATAATTAACAATAAAATATTTATATATAATTTTCTTTTGCAGTTTCCTATCATACTGAGATTAGTGTTTATAGAAACGTCTCAATAGATATGTTCAGGAATATACACTTACTTTTTTAAAAATGTCAAATTAATGCACCACATTATCCCAGGGCAGTGCCACACAACAAATAAAAGTTGGCTTGAATTCCAAAGGCTGGGGTCACCAGGAACTGAAATCAGATTGAGCCTTCACCTCATTGGTATTCCTAAGTGTACCACTTTGTTTTATTTTCTCCCATTTTCATTTCTTTTACCATTCATACGTTTGGGGGGAAACTAACACACTGGACTTGTGAACTCTTTGCTAGTGAATGGGACAACACTGCCTTTCACTGAGGGGGACCGTACAGGGAATGGCTCAATACTCAATACTATGCCAAAGGTCCTAGGTTCAGCTATAAACATCTCCAGGGAACATTCTGACAATGAGGAGAATGTATATGGAGGTACATTCTGACCCCTGTCAGAAGCCCCAGAGAGCCCCAGCCAATCAGTGTGGACATTACTGAGCCACATGGACCAATAGTTATGACTCAGTCTAAGACATGTACCTCCATATACATTCTCCTCATTGTCATGACTGGCATTATGCTAATCAGTTGTAAACAAACAAACAAACAAACAAACAAACAAACAAACAAACAGGTACTCGTCCACCCATATGCCTCCCAAATACTAGAAGCTTGACACATTTCAAAATTTAAAAATAACCCTTTCCCTCTTTTTAATCGCAGGAGCTGCTGTTTCCATCTCCACCGGTACTGTGTTTTATGGCCTTCTATTTGCAGTTATTGGCTATGCTTTCATTTTCATTGTCACTTGTCCACAATCGGTGTGCTTTCCTGGAAACCACCTGTTTCATTGAATTACAGGTGTGTCACTTTAGAATTGCTTCTGAAGGAGCAAAAAATAACCAGGATAATAAGGAAATAATCAGCAATAAGGAAGCAGTTCAATTAATACTGGAAATATAGAATTGTACTATTTGGCTATGGAAAACCTGGCAACCTAAGATTGCACCTATAACCTTTCCATTAATCCCAATATCACATCAGCCAGATTTTTCCCCCCAGCAAGGGAGAGATAAGCAATTTGAACCCTGGGGATCCAAAGGTTAATACACATTACGACATTTATATATCAACAATCAACCTGTATCTATTAGCCATATAAATTTAACTTTGTCAAATCTTAATACTAACTGGATTTATTTAAATCAAATGAAGCTCTGAGACCCTTAACACAATTTGAAAAGTTCTATAAGCACAATGAGTGGGGGAGGGGAGGATTAGTTTCTAAATCATACTCCGTGTTGCTTAATGTAACTTACAGATCTATGGAACCCCTAAAAAATATGGTAACTACATACTAGCAAACAAATTCTTCCCAAGGATTGGAATAAAATTTGGGGATTGTGACCCTTAAAATCTCTTTTCTGCTGGTTGTAATAACTGTAATGTGTGGTATTTAGATGCTATATGATTTTTAATTGTATTTTTACAAACACACCACAGACCACCTAAATGAAACTCAAGGACCACTAGGGGCACCATAAGAGTTACTGGTGGGTGTGCTGGTGCCCACGGGCACCAGGTTGACAATCCTTGCAAGGAAGACAGGGCTTGCTTTGCAGTATAAATACACCTGCTATTGTTTCTAAGTTGGTCTGAAATAAAATCAACAAATGGCTATCAAAAGTGCTAGGAACATGGAAAATGGATCTTGCAATGATTTCCCAAAGTTTTAGGTTTCTCACAACCAAAACATCAGTCAGGCACAAATAGCCATTCCATTTTTTTTCTAAAAGGCAGTTCAAAAGGGAAGGAGAAAGGATTACCAGCACGACCCGTTTTCTTAGCTTCAATACAGCAAAGTGGCAATTCCATCTTTCTTGAACAAGCCAAAGAAACCCATAAAGAAGCAGAGCTCAGAACCGTCAAAAGCTGCGCAACCTGTAAATCAGAAAGAAACATTTCCTCACACCTTCAGTTTTACAAGGACTCTTAAATCTTAAACGCAAAGAACCAGGATTTTGTTTGTAACCGAACAATTGATGAACATTAGCCCTTGAGTGGCCGTTATAGAGAAAACGTTTTCTTACCTGTCTGACAAAGCCGTTCAGTTAATGCAGTTTAGTAAAGGTAAAGGGACCCCTGACCATTAGGTCCAGTCATCATTGATAGGACATAAAAGGGCCTCTGCCAAGTCTAAGGGTGTGAGCAGGCTTTCATGGAAGGAGGCAATCTCTTACGATGATGAAGGGAAGATTCCTCTCCCTGTTCCCAACACGTGAGAATCATGCTATAAGCTGCCCAGAGTGGCTGGGGACACCCAGCCAGATGGGCAGGGTATATATCATCATCATCATCATCTGACTCTGCCATATCCCATCTCCTATATCCAAAATGCGAATTAAAGGAGAATTTGTGGGATGTGAAACTCCTTCTGGACCATCTTGAGGGGCTGGGAGCTGGGGGCACTGTCATACAGTGGTTCTGCTCCTTCCTCCTGGGCCGTGTTCAGAAAGTGGTGGGGGGGGATGAGTGTTCAGACCCCTGGGCTCTCACTTGTGGGGTGCCTCAGGGTTCTGTCCTCTCCCCCATGCTTTTCAACATCTACATGCAGCCGCTGGGAGAGATCATCAGGGGGTTTGGGCTGGGTGTTCATCAGTATGCGGATGATACCCAGCTCTACCTCTCTTTCAAATCAGAACCAGTGAAGGCGGTGACGGTCCTGTGTGAGTGTCTGGAGGCGGTTGGAGGATGGATGGCGGCTAACAGATTGAGATTGAATCCTGACAAGACAGAAGTACTGTTTCTGGGGGACAGGAGGCGGGCAGGTATGGAGGATTCCCTGGTCCTGAATGGGGTAACTGTGCCCCTGAAGGACCAGGTGCGCAGCCTGGGAGTCATTTTGGACTCACAGCTGTCCATGGAGGCACAGGTTAAATCCGTGTCCAGGGCAGCTGTGTACCAGCTCCATCTGGTACGCAGGCTGAGACCCTATCTGCCTGCGGACTGTCTCGCCAGAGTGGTGCATGCTCTGGTTATCTCCCGCTTGGACTACTGCAATGCGCTCTACGTGGGGCTACCTTTGAAGGTGACCCGGAAACTACAACTAATCCAGAATGCAGCACCCAGACTGGTGACTGGGAGCAGCCGCCAAGACCATATAACACTTTAAAGACCTACATTGGCTCCCAGTATGTTTCCGAGCACAATTCAAAGTGTTGGTGCTGACCTTTAAAGCCCTAAACGGCCTCAGTCCAGTATACCTGAAGGAGCGTCTCTACCCCCATCGTTCTACCCGGACACTGAGGTCCAGTGCCGAGGGCCCTCTGGCAGTTCCCTTGCTGCGAGAAGCCAAGTTACAGGGAACCAGGCAGAGGGCCTTCTCGGTAGTGGCGCCCTCCCTGTGGAACGCCCTCCCACCAGATGTCAAAGAGAACAACAACTACCAGACTTTTAGAAGACATCTGAAGGCAGGCCTGTTTAGGGAAGCTTTTAATGTTTGATGTATCACAGTATTTTAATATTCTTTTGGAAGCCGCCCAGAGTGGCTGGGGAAGCCCAGCCAGATGGGCGGGGTATAAATAATAAATTATTATTATTATTATTATTATTATTATTATTAGTAGTAGTAGTAGTAGTAGTACAGTCAAGTACAACATTCCTAGAGTGGATATGCTACGGAATGCTTTGTATCACCCAGGAGAAAACTTCCTGTTTCCTCCTGAGCCGGGACAAAACTTCCTCTGCATGTGACTAGAGTTTGTGAGGCCAAACCTGGGCAAGGGAGCACAGCTCCTTCGTTTGTCTGTTCACAGTCACTTAGGAACTATTCCCTTATGGGATAGTTCCAAATGTGTATATATTTTTGTAACCTAAGTCTGCCTTCAGGGATCTAACTGTGAACTGAATGATTGTGAGTAAACTGCTTTTATATTCACTTTAATAAGATTGTCATTTCTATTCTTTTTAAGAGGGGCAAGAAGGGATCTTACCAAGAATCTTATATAGAGAGGTTCAGACGAACTTGCAACAAGCAAACCGCTGTGCGTTTAAAGCAAGAGTAGGCAAACTAAAGCCCGGGGGCTGGATGCGGCCCAATCGCCTTCTAAATCTGCCCCACAGACAGTCCAGGAATCAGCGTGTTTTTACATTAGTAGAATGTGTCCTTTGATTTAAAATGCATCTCTGGGTTATTTGTGGGGCATAGGAATTTGTTCATCCTCCAAAAAAATTTGGTCCAGCCCCCCACAAGGTCTGAGGGACAGTGGACTGGCCCCCTGCTGAAAAAGTTTACTGACCCCTGGTTTAAAGGGGAATGTTTAAACTCTGCTAAGATATAGAACTTGCTAGCACAAGTTAGGAAGGATATCATTAAACAATATATCCTCTCCTGCCTCCCTCCCACAGAATTGTCATCAAATCAGCAAATTATATTTTAGAACTGGCTCCACTGCTGCTCTTCCATCGCTGTGAGGAAAAAATATGCTGAGAACATCTAAAGCAAGCAAACTGGTAATAAAGATGAACATAGCTCCAACAATGAATTCAAAGTCTGCTGAAATAACAAACCGAATGATTGCTCTGTTGCTAGGATGCTTCTTCAAGTACTCATTTTGGCACCAGCCTTATTCATGAAACCTGTGTCATATAAATCAATAGTTGAGGCAGTTCTTATCCACAAAAAACCTCAAAATTAAAATCGATGGCACTGCAACAATTGCATCTCTGGTAACAGTGGGTTTCCATTCTCCAATATATACTCTCCATTTCTTATGTCAGTGTATATCTTAGCATTTTCAGATAGCCGGTGTCTTTTTTCCATTTTCCATTCTGAGAGATCTGTTTGTCTCTCTTCCACCCCGCCTTTGGTCTTCCCCATGTTTTCATTCACTTAGCCATAATTCCAGGAAGCTTCAGAGGCATCCTAGACATATTACATCTGCATTGCCATTTAGTAATTTGTAGAGATAATTGCAGCCAAATGTGGAGATAATTACAGTCAAATGTGATGGATGCACATAACACTGATGCAAATGGTATTGGGAATGGGCCCATTCACCCATCTAGCTTTGATGGGTTTAATATCCTCATATTTCCTCCCTTGGTGCAAAACTTGTTCAGTTTCCTACTTCCTTCATTATAATAATATGTGTCCACAAACCATGCATATATATGTAACTTTCCACTCAGGATAATACTTTACGAATCCAACGGAGGGGATTGTAATCTGTGGAGCCTTATGCCACAACTCACTGTTTGTCACAGGACTCTTTGGTATCATAATATTAGCACACTTGTTACTAACCAAGTAACAAGTCAGAGTATAAGAATAGATGCAGCATCTTAAAACCCATCAGATGTTATACCTCCCACGCAACTAAGCTAAACTGTTATTTTCTAACTAAGAATTTCCGCTATTTCTTTGTACCACCGTTATTTCAAAAGTGTCAGCTACAACAACATATTGCTACCCAAGCAATTTGTATTTTGTGTTGTTGTTGTTTTGGGTGGTGGTGGGAACTCAATTTCCCCTTTTAAAACTCAAACTGAAGCAGGCTCTCGCTATTCACTGAATGACCACCTGACTGATCACTTGCACTTAATGAGCTCCTTGGACTTTCCCATTTCTATAAATTGTCCATATATCATCACTGGCACTGTACCAGCCCGTGTTTGTAAAGTTGCTCTTGAGATGCCCTTAAGGTATTTGCTCTGGCCAGAGATGATATCTGACACTCTACTAAAGCACAAGTCCTTCTGACACCTGGAAGCTTGTCAGAAGGGTGTGGAGAAAGAAATAAATGTCTGCCAGGGGAGTTATTAAGGGACGCAGGTGGCGCTGTGGGTTAAACCAGAGAGCCTAGGGCTTGCTGATCAGAAGGTCAGCGGTTCGAATCCCTGGACGGCGTGAGCTCCCGTTGTTCGGTCCCTGCTCCTGCCAATCTAGCAGTTCAAAAGCACGTCAAAGTGCAAGTAGATAAATAGGTATCGCTCCAGCGGGAAGGTAAACGGCGTTTCCGTGCGCTGCTCTGGTTCGCCAGAAGCGGCTTAGTCATGCTGGCCACATGACCCAGAAGCTGTACGCCGGCTCCCTCCGCCAATAAAGCGAGATGAGCGCCGCAACCCCAGAGTCAGCCACGACTGGACCTAATGGTCAGGAGTCCCTTGGGGAGTTATTGACACCCTTGCTTTGGCTATTCAGTTGCAGGCCCCAATAAACCTGCACCAGTCTTGTCTTCCCTCTTCTGCTTCCTTCGCCCCTTCTTCCACTTGCCACTGGCACTGGTCTAGGTTTGTGGTCATCTGGAACCAGTACTATTTTTAGAGAAAAAGAGGTGCCGGAACTCACCACGAACTCTTGTCCTCTTATTATGGCAATGGTGCCTACCTGAAAGGTGCCGGAACTAAGTTTCGGCAGGAGAAAATCCCTGTCTGGAACACACTGACCATTTCTGAAGCATCTCTAACCCTAAGGACCTTTTCTGGTTGGTACTCTTCTCGGTACTACAGCTAGCTAAACAGAGAGGCACTCTGAAGTCGAAGGAAAGCTATGATTTTTTTCCTAAAAGAACATTTAAGCCATGGCTAGGAAGAAGGTACTGTAGATCTATTGGTAGATCTCAGAGTGATTAGCAGTAGATCAGCAAGCATTTCTGATTCCTAGTTCTTTAACCACAGCAACTGCAAACCATCTTTCCCCACCTAAATTAGACAGCTGTAAGGAAATGAGGGGGCACAGGTGGCTCTGTGGGTTAAACCATAGAGCCTAGGATTTGCTGATCAGAAGGTCAGTGGTTCGAATCCCCGCAACGGGGTGAGCTCCCGTTGCTCGGTCCCTGCTCCTGACAACCTAGCAGTTCGAAAGCACGTCAAAGTGCAAGTAGATAAATAGGCACTGCTCCAGCGGGAAGGTAAACGGCGTTTCTGTGCGCTGCTCTGGTTCGCTAGAAGCGGCTTAATCATGCTGGCCACATGACCCGGAAGCTGTACGCTGGCTCCCTCAGCCAATAAAGCGAAATGAGCGCCGCACCCCCAGAGTCGGTCACAACTGGACCTAATGGTCAGGGTCCCTTTACGCTTTACCTTTAAGGAAAGGAGAGCTAACACCAGGAGTGGACCTTTGTGTGCAAGGATCATTAATTCGACTGAAAATAAACTCCTAGGCTCAGAATGTGCTCAGAGGCATCATATGCTTTCATTGAAAGGACATGTATTTTAGATCTGGCTCTGATGACCAGAACTTGGGGTTCTAGTAAAATACAAAGTAGACCCAACACAGCTATACTCTGCACCCCACTCTGCTTTAAGTTATGATGTCATTGTACTTTGCCAATGAATGGGCTTGTGACCCCAATTTCTCTCTGTTTCTACATGCTTCTTACTTTATGCTTTTTGCTTTTTATTGAAAATATAAGCCCTATGTTTCTTTCCTCATATAAGAAGCTTGCTTGCTTTGCAAAATGACTCTAATATTGCAAGACATTGAAAGAACAAGGTCAACTAGTCTGAAGCCCCGACAGCTTGCTAATTCTTCCTGCATCCCCAATTAGTGAATAGAAGATGCATTTCTGTCTTTCCGCTAGCATAATACCCATCACGAGCCTCTCGCTGGCCTTCAGCAGAAGACTGGGAGGGTGGCATTAAAGCCAGGAGAACAATAATTAAACTGGACTCAGACATTCTTCATGTAGCAAGATAACACTGACAGGGAAATGAAACATTCTGTATGGGACAAATTTATAACTTTGCTTAAATATATCAGTTGCTATGGCTTTGTTCAGTACACAGGAGCAATTCCGGGCCCAATTCAAAGTGCTGGTTTTGACCTATAAAGCCTTAACTGGCTCAGGACTGCAATACCTCAAGGACCGCCTTTTTCTGTATGAACCTACCCAGACCCTGAGATCATCTTCTGAGGCCTTTCTTTGTGTGCCTCCTCCTCATGAGGTCTGGAGGGGGGGGGGGCAACACGAGAACGGGCCTTCTCTGCAGTGGCTCCCCGTCTGTGGAATGCTCTCCCCAGGGATGTTCGCCTGGCACCTTCATTATAAACCTTTAGTCGCCGGTCAAAAACATTCCTTTTTAACCAGGCCTTTGGTTGACCTGATCAACATCCCATACCCTTTTAAAATGCGGCTCTTTTTTACAGGGGGTGTATTATTGGGTTATTGCTTATATTTTTATTTTAAATACTGTTATCTTTTTATATGAACCGCCGGGCAGTATATTAATAATAATAATAATAATAATAATAATAATAATAATAATAAGTGTAGAGATAGCCAATTAGGATGGCTTAAGCTTAAGATTGTGTGAGATCATGACGGTGGTGAGGACCACCATGCTCTCATGAGAAAAAACAGGAAGTCCTGGTTTTACTGGGATAGTTGAGGGGTATGTGATGGCCACATTATTTGTCTCCCTAAGTTTTATTCTGGTTAGTTGAAAAATACTATCAAGAGCAAGTGTCATACATCTCAACAGTATGTGCTTTCCCATGTACTTTGCCCTGAACGACAATGTCTTTTTCTTCGTTAATTACTTAGTGCCTTGGCACATTCTGAAAGCAAGTATTTTATCAACATGACAATCTGTGGGTGTCTTGCTGTCAGGTGCAAGTTTTGCTTTCCATCTTTAAATGGAAGGTTTCAATTTGTGCTAAAACCGAACGTCATCCTTCATGTGATCTCTTAGCTGCTTCGTGAAGCTTTCCCTATGAATGAATGTTTCATCTTGGTGAGATACATCAACATCAGTCCCTCTGTTCGCGAACTCCGGTAGTGAGTGCCAACAGATAGTAAAACATATGGCAAAATAGATCCTGAGGTTTACAACACAGTTTGGTGTATACAATTTTTGCTCTGTACTTTCTTTTCTGCCTTTCTTCTTTTTAGTTTAACTAGCTATGTTAGGTAATTTAAAAATGAAAACTACAATGAAAATCACTTTGTTTGTGTATACAGATGCACAAAAAAACAAATGTTTCAGGATCAACTATTGAGGATTTTTAGAGGGTTTTTTAACTCATGTTGTTTCATCAAGGCTTAATTTATTACAGCATTTGTATTCTTCATATATAAGCATATATATTTTTCAGTGTTGAGGGCTAAGGATTTGCATAAGCCTCAGATTTTCATCCTGTGTGAAACATGTGCTGCTCTTGGAAGAAAGATAATAAATATATTTGACATTAAAAAAAGAAAACTACAAATCACTGCAAACCCAAATCACTGCAATGCTTACAATATTATTTACCTGTGTTTGCTGGTCTAAACGCTACTTTCAACTGTAAAATAAACTGTAACCGCAACTGTCCCACCACTTTCTCATGATCTACTTTTTTATTTTTATTTTTTATTTTGCTTGCTTACTGGCAGGAACCCTGAGCCCTGCTACTAGGATAAAGGTTATATAGCACAACACTTGGTTGTAGGTTCCACACTTCTTAATGACAAATAGACCATCAAGGAACAAAACCCACCCATTCATATTTGGGCAAAGGGTAAACTCCAAGGTATAAGACAAGGAAACAAGATATTTAAGCACCATGTTTTGCAGGTTTTTATGAACTCGTCAAATTATTTTTTTAAAAAAGTCTTTCTAGCCAGCTTTTTCAATTTTTTTTAAGGCTCAAAGCTGCTTACAATCTAATAAGAATAAAACAATAAAAATTCAAAATAGGAAACAAGCAAGTAGATAAGAGGACACAGACAACACATATCAGAGTAGGGTTGCCATATTTCAAACAGTGAAAATCCAGATAGTTGTTGAGCTTTTTTGGGCAAAGTTGGTGAGCTATTTTTAGGTTGCCCTGCGTCCCTATATATACATGGGGGGGGGGAAGCATCTTTGCATAGTGTCGGAAAGTCATCAGACAGGGAACAAGAGTTGGTTAGGGATTCCATTTTGACTTGGTTCCTCCATTTCAATATAAATTCACTGGCTGATTTGGTTTCATAAATAAAAGAATGTGAAAACAGATAACAGATGGATGTGCTCTCTCCGCATCTACAAAATAGACTTTAAAAAGGTGAGGAGACTAACATTTTGTTCTTTTTCCATTTCAGTGGCATAGCACAGTTTCGTCACACAACAAAGCCTCCAATTTCTCAGTTGCCTTGTTCCCATCCCTCATATTGGTGTCTTCTCCTGACCAGGTGAAGCAATCTAGTAAGGGGCCACAATGTCACAGAACTGCATGCTTGCCTTCCTGCTTACTTCCAAGGGTATAAAATAGAAAAGCAGACTAGGAAACCACTATCTATGAAGTATCTGTAAATAGTGGTTAGTTCTTATCATTGCATAAAATAAAGTGAGGATACTCAAAATACTTATCTGCTTTATGTTTATAATTTCACACAGTGCTCCATTAGAGTACAAGATTAACCTATAATATAGAGCTTTGCCTAATGAGGCTATGGAAAGACGCAGTGGAGGGATCCCATCTGGCAAGAAACAGATTACCTTTTTTTGCATAGTTTTTCAAAGCAGCCATCTGATTTCTCAGGATATAGAGTAAAAAAAAAATATGTTGGTGTCAGATTTTTATTATTATTTTTGCTCCCGCTTAGGAAGTCTGGGTTACAAATGGAGGACTCAAGTTTAATCCTCATGTAAATTGAGGAGAATTCTGAGGTTAATAGCTGATTGCATTTCTTAATGACACAGACTGGGATCATTATTATTATTTTGTTCAGTTCTGTTTAACTGGAGATTAAGGGATGGAACTCTACTACAAAATTCAGTTGTCCAATCAGTGATACAAAAATTTGCTTGGGAGCCATACCTCTGAATGAGGAATGAATCAAAAAAATTAAAAAATGAAAATGGGTAAGGCCACTGTAGCAGTATGTGGAAGTCTTTCAAGTGACTGAAAAACTTCATATTAAAAAGGATAAATATCTTTACAGGTTACTGGGGTGGAGAGGAAAATAAGCTACTGCCAGACAGCTATTTCTTTTATAGACACATTCCAGTGGGATGAGGTTGGGAGGGGGGTATTAGTTTGTGGTTTTCTTTTTGGTTCTTGTTTTTATTATGTATTTTGTGTTTTTATCTTGTATTTTTATGTTATGTACTTGAGATCTACAGAGATGAAGGGTGGCATACAAATTTAATTTGTTGTTGTTGTAATTTCAGTATATGTTTCTCTTTTAAAAAAAAAACCATTTGAAAGGTCAATAATATTTTAAGTTTGGTAGCATCTGCTTTTTATGTCCTTTCAGAAAAAGAAATCGATTTTTCATTGTATTTTGGAGAATTTGCAACATGAACCTCCTGTTCTGCAACATTTGCATTTTAGGTCCTGTAAGAAGAGTATAGGGACGCGGGTGGCGCTGTGGGTAAAACCTCAGCGCCTAGGACTTGCCGATCACATGGTTGGCGGTTCAAATCCCGCAGCGGGGTGAGCTCCTGTCGTTCGGTCCCAGCTCCTGTCCACCTAGCAGTTCGAAAGCACCCTTAAGTGCAAGTAGATAAATAGGTACCGCTTTATAGCGGGAAGGTAAACGGCGTTTCCGTGTGCTGCGCTGGTGCAGGCTCGCCAGAGCAGCTGGTCACGTGACCCGGAAGTGTCTCCGGACAGCGCTGGCCCCCGGCCTCTTAAGCGAGATGGACGCGCAACCCCAGAGTCGGATACGACTGGCCCGTAGGGGCAGGGGTACCTTTACCTTTTAAGAAGAGGATAAGGGTTTTTAAATCTATTTTTATTGAATTTTATCCATCTAACCCAAAGGACAAAATAGAACCTCATGAGACAAACAAATAAAAACTAAACCCAACCAAGGCTGGCATGAGATGTTACATTCAGAAGAAAAAATAATAAAGCCGGATATTTATAATGAGATGCAGAAAGGTAAGTGGAAAGTACCATCATAAGGAATGAGGCCCATGGCTTGCAAGATACAGTGGTACCTCAGGTTACATATGCTTCAGGTTACATACACTTCAGGTTACAGACTTCGCTAACCCAGAAATATTACCTCGGGTTAAGAACTTTGCTTCAGGATGAGAACAGAAATTGTGCTCCGGCGGAGCAGCAGCATCAGGAGGCCCCATTAGCTAAAGTGGTGCTTTAGGTTAAGAACAGTTTCAGGTTAAGAACGGACCTCCGGAACAAATTAAGTATGTAACCAGAGGTACCACTGTATACAGAAACATAAGCCTGTGACCGAAACCATCAGAAGCACAAAGAGTACCAAGAACAGAAAGGCTTTATTTTACATCAAGTGAAATGTTGAACTGGTTAGATGTTTAAAAAGGTAAAGGGACCCCTGACCATTAGGTCCAGTCATGACCGACTCTGGGGTTGCGGCGCTCATCTCACTTTATTGGCCGAGGGAGCCGGCCTACAGCTTCCGGGTCAGCATGACTAAGCCGCTTCTGGCGAACCAGAGCAGCGCATGGAAATGCCGTTTACCTTTCCGCCGGAGAGGTACCTACTTATCTACTTGTACTTTGACATGCTTTCGAACTGCTAGGTTGGCAGGAGCAGGGACCGAGCAACGGGAGCTCACCCCGTCGCGGGGATTCGAACTGCCGACCTTCTGATCGGCAAGTCCTAGGCTCTGTGGTTTAACCCACAGTGCCATCCGCGTCCCTTGGTTAGATGTTACTTATCCCAAATTTGTTGAAGGACTTGCAGAAGAGACAAATTCCCTTTTTCTATAAGAAAAGCATATGAGATAAACTATATTCACCACTAAGAATTCAAAGCTGAGCTTGGAAATGTCAGACATCATCTTTGCTTGTGGAAATTATTTGGTTGGGTGGGTGATTAATTATTTAAGGTGGCAGCGGGAATTATTTCTGCAAAAGAGGGGGAGAGGACATCACCTTCTACTATTTGAAAAGGGTGGTGTTATTGATGATGTGGCAGAAAATAAGGGGCCCTCATCCGAATTCTGGATGGGTAGCAGCTGTGGCCGGATGCAGCTCCCCCTGGGCACAGAGAAAACAATTTTCTCTTGCAGCTGGCCACTGGAATCTACCTCAGCCAGCCTTGTGGCATTGCCCGTCAAAAATCCTTATCTGAACCAGCCAATCATGGCCTTTGTTTGGTGGGTGGGGCAAGCACAGCGGACCAAGGTGTTTCAAATGCTTGGAGTGAGAGCTTAAAAAAGGAGAATTTGATTCTTAAAGTGGCAGCGTTTAAATTCTTAATTACCAAGAAAAATAAACATTGTCTTCATTTACTCAAGCCCCTTTTCCATAATCAGGTTTGCCTTTGCATTAAGTCATTAATGCCTTAAGATAAAAAGCAATCCCTTTGGCATCCTGATATGTTTCCTCCGCAGAGCGATAAGCACCACTCCTTTTCCATTAAGCAATTTGTTTGTGTCATTCATTATCTGTCATCTGTACAGAGAATGTTTGAAGCACAATCCTAAGCAATGTTTACTCAGAAGCAAGTCCCATTGTATCTGACTGGGCTTCCTCCCAGGGATGTATGCAAAGGATTTCAGCCTAAGAAGGCGTAAAATGAAATCATTTATTTTTCTAGACTCCTGTGATTTCATCAGCATGAGAGTTATCAAAAGGGGCAGAGATAAGAAGCATTGTGTGTGTGTGTGTCTGTGTGTGTGTATAAATAAATATAGTCTATAAATATACACTATATATAAACACACATATACATATACATATATACATATATATATAAAAGAACTGGCATAACATAACAATCTTGTCTTGCAGCTAGAACAAGGTAGGCGTTTATATTTACAGGATTTATTCTGTGTGTAGAACTGGGCTTCCATGGTGACCGTTTTGGGCACAGTCCAGTCCTTTTGTTCTGGAGCTGCAAAGCCCAGGTGACATCTGCATGCAGACTCGGTGCTGCTGGCAGGTAGGGATGCTGGAGAGATTTGATTCTGTTGACATTTAGAGGCAAATCTAGTTCATTTGGCAGAACCGAAATGCAGCCATCTTTTGCACTTCTCTGAATATTGCAGGAGAGTTCCTGAGCCAAGTGGTGTTACTAGGGCTGTGCACCAGATTCATCCGAGTCCTGGGCCAGCTTGGGCTTATTTGGAGTAAATTGGGCATCAATCAAGGTGAGACAGCCACGGATCACTATGGTTCAGGTTTGATGGCTCAAAGCAATCTGTGGTGGTTGGGGCAAGGCCTCAAGCAGGAAGGGGAACAGGAGTCAGATGTGAAGCCTTGCACAAAGGCCAAGACCTACCAGATGAGCAGTTGCATCTTCCACCTGACCCCTCATCCTGCAGGATCAGAGAGTGGAGGGCATTGCTCCAGCAGGATGCAGGCACAGCTTTGAAAGTGGCTTTCCTGCAGAGAAGCCACTTGTGAAGAGCACCCTACAGAATTGAACTGCCCACTCCTGGTGAAGGAAGGAGAGGTTTTCCTCTCCCAAGTGCTCCCCTGTTATGTACTGAGCTGAATCCTAGAAAAATAGGATCCAGAATGCAGCAGTCTGATTGGTCTGCAGGAGCCACCCAATCCAGCTCCAGGTGGAAGTGAATCAGCGACTTGATTGGCCTGCAGGAGCAGCCAATCAGGCTCCTGGATGAAATGAATCAGCAACTTGATTGGCCTGCAGGAGCAGCCAATCAGGCTTCTGAAGGAGGTGAATGCACAACCTGACTGGCCTACAGAAGCAGCCCAGAATTAGCCAATCACGCGGGGGCCCAGTGTGTAAATAATGTATATATAGCTAGATGTTTTGGGGAAAGTTTTAATCATTGCTACTATGAACTGAATAAAGAGCATGAAATTCACACTCGACTCCGAGTATATTTCACCCCCCTTCCAACAGGAGCAGCTCACAGTGACAAATACAAATGCAGGAACAAAGCAAATAATGCCTTTTGACTTTGACAGCTGTGTGGCTGGCACAAATTAAGCAGGGTGTTTTCTAACACTGAAATGCAATTTGTGGGAGAGCATCATCTGTTGACTATCTGTCATCTGATTACTTGTGTGTGACACCTGATTTATTTTTGGACCCTATGCTTCAGCACAGCAGTTTATAGTATTCTGAACATTGAAATTCACCCACCTAAGGATGAACTTTTTATGAACTGAAAAGTTCATTTGTACGAACTGGAACTGAACTACCTTGTTTTGTAGAAGTACAACCTTCATCTGGAACTAGTTCCTTGATTTGAACAGAATAAACTTTTCAAGTACTGGCCACATGGGAGACCTCTCATATTACAAAAGATTCCTAGAGGGTTTTAAATATCACTTGGAGACAATATAAAGGAAACAGAAATTAACAGGACACCAAAATAACTACAGAAAGCGATCACTGACAAGCATTTGTTATGAAGTTTGTATCTACAGAGCTACCCATGAGTATGGATAATCTATGTCAGATGGATTTGTAAATGAAATATTTTTTTGCCAAACGAGGAAAAAAGCACCTGGTCTGCACATGCCCCTTATTAGTTTCAGGCTAGTCCTGGATTTCTGTCTCCAAAAGCATAAGAATTTCCATTTATCCCACCGATTCACAAAATAACCAGCCTCATACTGTAGCCTTTTTAATTCATGGGTAGGAAAATGTTGCACCCGAGCAGGGACGAAAAGGAGCCAAACGACACCAAGGGGTTAAAATCCAGAGAAAGAGTTTTTATTCTGCCAACCCGGGTGGGCAGAGGAGCAAGTGTGATAAGTCACAAAACAAGCACGAAGTTCACAGCCATTGCACATAGTTTATATCCCCTTCCAGTTCCCTCCCCTTTTCTCCTCCTTCTGTCCATGAGTTCCCCTGAGCATGAACAGAAAACTCCTGTCTTGGGACCATTTTTGGACTTTTCCCAGAAAGGGGGTGAGAGGGTTTCAGTGTGTTCCAGTTGTTTCATTCTTGTGCTTTGGCATGGTTCCCGGACAGAAAGCAAGTTGCAATGTGGTTCTTCAGCAAGGCCAGAAGGCATGAGAAAGGCCTGAGAAACAATGGACTGTTCTTTACCTTGTTGCAATCTTTTTTTAGTTACAGCAAGCGGAATGCTTAGCTAATGCTTTTTGTCTTAGAGGAAAATGCAGTTTTTAAAATGCTTGAAGCGGCCCGGCTGGGGGGGGGGATTCACAAACAGTTTTAGGGCTTTTTGGGGTAACCCTAACTGTTCCCCTTCAATACTACAGTAACGTTCAGCAGTAGCAGAAATACAAAGTGGGAAATTGAATAAGGGCTTGAGAGGATTACATACTAGGCTTGGTTGGTAGGTGAAGGAACCTTAAATACACAGGGGAAACATTAACCCTGTTAAATTGATTTGTTCATGGTGCTGCCTTTTATATTTGTTTGAGACTGCTTTCCCCACCTCTCATTAAATAGGCTGCCTCTTTCATTTTACATGTTCAATTTACAGTCTACATCATCCCACTTCCATGTCAACACGTCGGCCTCCTCATGAAGACTCAGGGCCTTAATGCTGATACCTCTGGAGTTTCTAACAACCCAAATAACTGGGAATTGTGAAACATCACTCTAATTCCCCCCTTCATTAAAAGGGAGGTATTACATTTGGAATCACGAGGACATTTGCCATATGCTCATTAAATACCGACTGTTAAAAGAGCTTTGAGATTTGAAAAGTGTGTGAGATAAATCCAGGCAGCAAGTAATTGCTTCCAAATTAAATGAGTAATAAAGGTTTGATTGCTCAGCGCGTAGCATTTGAAAAACGTACAATATTTGGGGGGGTGTTTAAAGCGGGGCTTGAAAAGGCGCAATCTGAAAACATTATAGGGAACAAAGGATGGCCGTCTTTTTAGCAGGACACACTCCAAGCATTTGGTCTAGCGCCAGACCCAAAAGCCAATTTGGTAGGATTTCCTAAACTGGTATACCAGACCTATTAGAGAGATTTAGTAACTGGAGGGAGGGAGGTGAGATAGGCATGAACCTGGAGTAAATGGCATCCATTTTGGCCTTTGTACAGAATGTGCTTGTAAGGTGGCAAACAGTTCCCCTACGCAAACAGTTCCCCTACGCCCCTACTAAGGCCCGGGACGCCAGATCCGGCCCAATTGCCATCTCAATCTGGCCCGCGGACGGTCTGGGAATCAGCATGTTTTTACATGAGTAGAATGTGTGCTTTTATTTAAAATGCATCTCTGGGTTATTTGTGGGGCATAGGAATTCGTTCATTATTATTTTTTTCAAAATATAGTCTGGCCCACCACAAGGTCTGAGGGACGGTGGCTTGGCCCACGGCGGAAAAACATTGCTGAACCCTGCCCTAAGCAGACTTTGCCTAAGTACCCATACTATACAGTACTGTAGTATTTGCTGTGGGCCTTGTCTCCCCTCAGTGGCAGATGGGTCATGGAGATCAACAGTGTTAAGTATAAAGGGTTTAATTGACACAGAAATGAAAAATGGCGAAAGGTATATTGCAGAAGGTTTAACATGCGGTTTTCCCATGAAGACAATACAGTCGTACCTTGGAAGTCAAACAGAATCCGTTCCGGAAGTCCGTTCCAAAAGAGATTTTAAATGTCATGATCCCCAAATTTTACTCCAATCCTGGGGAAGAATTTGTGTGTTAGTATCCAGTTACCATGTTTTTAAGAGGTTCCATAGATCTGTAAGTTACATTAAGCAACACAGAGTCTGTTTTAGAAACTATTCCTCCCATTCCCTACTCATTGTGCTTCTAGAACTTTTCAAATTGTGTTAAGGGTCTCAGAGCTTCATTTGATTAAAATAAATCCAGTTAGTATTAAGATTTGACAAAGTTAAATTTACCATACTTTTCTGTGTATTAGACAAGGTTTTTGTGCCAGAAAAGTAATTTTTAAAATGGGGGGGGGGGGATCTTATACATTGTCAGTGCATATTGGTGATGTGGGCTTGTTTGTTTCTCCTCCCCAGAGATTGTAAGTGGAAAAAAAGCTCAACAGCTCTGGGCAATTTCCCTCCATTTTCTTACGTTTGAATCCCCAAAAATAGAGGGCGTCTTATCCATGGGGGCGTGTTATATACGGAAAAATATGGTACACGGTTAATAGATACAGGTTTATTGTTGGTATAGAAATCTCGTAATGTGCATAAACCTTTGGATCCCCAGGGTTCAAATTGCTTATCCCTCCCTTGCTGGGGGAGGGGAGGAATCTGGGTGATGTGATATTGGGAATAATAGAAAAATAATAGGTGCAATCTTAGGTTGCCAGGTTTTCCATAGCCAAATACCTGTAGTACAATTCTATATTTCCAGTATTGATTGAATTGCTTCCTTATTCCTATGTCCTTAGTGTAAACTTAAACGTAGAAGTTCAACACTCTGATTCTTTTTTGCTCTTTTAGAAGCAATTCTAAAGCGACGTACCTGTAATTCAATGAAACAGGTGGTATCCAGGAAAGCACACTGATTGTGGACAAGTGACAATGAAAAGGAAAGCATAGCCAATACAGTGGTACCTCGGGTTACATACGCTTCAGGTTACAGACTCCGCTAACCAAGAAATAGTGCTTCAGGTTAAGAACTTTGCTTTAGCATGAGAACAGAAATCATGCTCCAGCGGCGCGGCAGCAGCAGGAGGCCCCATTAGCTAAAGTGGTGCTTCAGGTTAAGATCAGTTTCAGGTTAAGAACAGACCTCCAGAACGAATTAAGTACTTAACCCGATGTACCGCTGTACTGCAAATAGGTGTGGCATTGGGAAGCAAATAAAAATCTTCTGTTGGACGACTTCCAGCTCCTGCGACTAAAAAAGGGAAACAGGTTAGTTTTTAATTTTGAAATGTATCAAGCTTCTAATAGTTGGGCGGCATATAGGTGGACGTTTACCTGTTTGTTTTTTATGACTGATTAGCAAAATGCCTATCATGACAAGGAGGATAATGTATATGGAGGTATGTGGGAGCACAGGGTGGTATCTTAGACTGACTCACAACTATTGGTCCATGTGGCTCAGTAATGTCCACACTGATTGGCTGGGGCTCTCTGGGGCTTCTGACAGAGGTCAGAATTTCCCCTGGAGATGTTGGTAGCTGAACCTAGGACCTTTGGCATAGTATTGAGTAAGGCCATTCCCTGTACGGTCCCCCTCAGTGAAAGGAAGTGTTGTCCCATTCACTACCAAGTTCACAAGTCCAGTGTGTTAGTTTTTCCCATAGGAATGAATGGTAAAAGAAATGAAAATGGGAGAAAATAAAACCAAGTGGTACACTTTGGAATACCAGTGAGGTGAAGTGTCAGTCTCTTCAGTCCCTTGTGACCCCAGTCATTGGAATTCAAGCAAACTTTTATTTGTGTCACACTGCCCTGGGATAATGTGGTACATTATTTGAAATGTAAACGAATATTCCTGATCACATCTACTAAGAAGTTTCTATAAACACTAATCTCGGTATGATACTCCATAGGAAAATGCAAAAAAAAAAAATTACCGGTATACAGTATAAAAATATTTTATTGTAAATTATTCTTATTTATTACCCACCCTCAACTATCAAAAGTCAGGGTAAAGAGGTGCATTTGCCAGAAGCTATATAATGACGGTGACAGGCACACCTCTGTTACGTTGCTTAGGGCTGCCACAGAAAATGGCCGATTTATATAAGGGGGAAATAGGTCCCTCCTCTTACGAAACATTTTACCATTGAGTGCGCACACAAGTTTTGATGAATAATAATAGTCACTTATTATTTGATGGCCTGAGGTCATCAAAGTAAAGTGCAAGATTAAATTTTTTTAAAATACAAAAAATAAAGGTATTCTAAAAACGGTGAGACCATTCCTACACACTCAAAAGGCAATGAAACCATTCCTACCAAGGTACAAGTCATAAATGACTGGGTTGTGCCTTGGGGAAAGCCTTCTTAAACAAAACTGTCTTCAACGTTTTTGCTTCCTGGTTTTGGATCCCATCTGAGATCAAAAGTGACAGAAGCTCTGGCCAAACCCACAACCCATAGCTAGTGCGCTGCTTTTGACTTGATGGGTTACAGATTATTCACATCTGATTTACAAACCCCGTTTTTCATGGATGTCAGTGGGGCTTCTGCAAGCATTCCGGTTTTCGAAGTGAGTGTTCTGGTTTTCGAATGTTCTTTTGGAAGCTGAACGTCCAGCAGCCAATCAGAAGCCATGCTTCAGGAGTTGAATGTTTTGGAAGTCGAACAGACTTACGCAACAGATAAAGACATCCCATTAGCTAAAAACAGATGCATGTTGAATACTTAAAACACACACACACAAATGGGACTTCTAAAATTGAAGGAGCACAGGAGACACTGAAGAAAGAGTTTCACATACCGGTCCACCCATTTGCAGCTTCAGAAATATGGAAATGGTGTTAATACAACTGAGCTCAAATTAGTTACTTGGCTCCAGTGCTACATTTAAAAAGGTAGAGCAAAATGCTGGTAGCGAGCTATTAATTAGGCCTTATCTGGTTCAGTACTCTTAATTTTGAAATAAATTGGTGGTTGTTTAGCAGCTATTAATAAACCACTCTGAACAGCACATCGTCCTTAATAACCAATACACTTCTTTGAAAGTGGATCGCAGTGACCCGGAGGAAGCTTCTTTCCACATGGATTTGCTTAGCATTAGAGTGTAACGGAATTTCATGTGCAGTAGGTGGGCTGCTGTTTCGGAACAATTAGAGGGAGCCACAAACATCAGCCACATATCTGTTCTCCAAGACATGGCATTTCTTCATTTTGAAAATAACCTGACTGCCCCATTTGCGGGTGGGAAATGGGAAGGGCCATTTTTTCAGGTGGGGGTAAAGTCCTTCTCCATACTTCTTAAACTTCTGGAAACAAGATCAGGCTGAGGATCCAAGAGCTTCCTGGGAGCTCTTCAGAAGATTTCCAGGGTGTTTAATGCTGTGAATCTTTACCTACAGTCAATCCATGTGATTATGCAAGTCCTATATCACAAAATGCCAATAAGTCTCCAGTGACTTCATTGCAATGGAAGGAGAACCTGAGGGCATTCTGAGCCCCTGAACTCCTCAATGGTTGGAGAATTGGGGGACACACACACACACACAGAGAGAGAGAGAGAGAGAGAGAGAGAGACAGGCAGGCAGGCAGGCAGACAAACAAAGACACTCGTCGTCAAAGCAGGTACAAGGATCAGAAAGAAACTGTCTGGAATGACCTCTAAAATGTTGGAATATTGGTGAGTTGGGGTGGGGGCTCTAGGCCTCTTTGTGGAAAACTATCCTGGCAGGGAAAACGCGTTTCCTGCTGTTTTTCTACACTAAGGAAGTGTTGCCAGGAGATGTTACATTGACGTCAACTGTTGCCTTGCTGAGCACATGATTTTTTAAGTTTTTTTGTTAAAGGATATAAAGTGAAAATGAAACTGAAAAAGAACAAAAGTATCTGAGGATTGAAAGGAGAGGACGGTGAGAGCAAAACATAATGGCTCAGGTAAGAACCCCTTTGAATAGGGGACATTTTCTATCAATCCCCACCCTGTCCAAAATACCTTCCCTTTGATTGTTTCCCCTTTGACTGTTTTTTCAATGTAAGAATTGCCACTTGACTTGCTGTCTGCCATACACTGCTATCTCTGGCTGCAAGCCAACGTGCAGTTTAGGAGCAAAATGTCATTGAAAACAGTGAGACTTACTTCTGAGTAAGAATACTTAGGATAGTTTTGTCTCTAGATCAGAGCTTTCCAAACAGTGTGTTGTGACACATTCGTGCGTCGGCTGCAGTGTGTCGGTGTTTTCACGCGAATGCTGCCTGCGCTCCTCCTAGGCTGGAAAGGGGTTAGTTTAACCTCCGGTTTGCTAGTGAAACTGAATTACTGTGTCACAAAATGCTGCGTGTATAAAAAGTGTTTCACCAGCATGAAAAGTTTGGAAAGCTCTGCTTTAGCTCCTTCCCCCTGCCTTGCAAGTCTGACTTAGAAAAACCATGAATAATCACAGGGTCCAAAGGTTGAAAAATTCATCTACTTGTGGGGGAAGAGAAGGATACTCCTGCAAGCCATGGATACTAAGTTTCTTGCAAAAAGAGAGCTCTGTACTGCTTATATGCCTGTAATTTTATGTAAGTTTTCTTGACTTAAATATTTTTATTTAAGTTAGCTTGACTTTCATTTTTATACTTTACTTTATTATGCAATATTTAAACTGATTTTTGTTTCTGCCTTTGGCTCGTTATAAAATCAATAAGCATTTCGTCTACTTGCACTGGCTTGTTGATTGGAAGGACAGCAGTTCAAATCCCTGTGAGCTCCCATTGGTCTGTCCCAGTTTCTGCCAACCTAGCAGTTTGAAAGCACGCCAGTGCAAGTAGATAAATGGGCACTGCTGCAGCAGGAAAGTAAATGGCATTTCCATGTGCTCTGGTTGTGTCACGGTGTTCCATTGTGCCAGAAGTGGTTTAGTCATGCTGGCCACATGATCCGGAAAGCTATCTTGTGGACCTTCCCATTGCAGTGGTACTTATTTATCTGTTTGCACTGGCATGCTATCAAACAGGATACTGCTAGCAGCAGTAAAGGTTTGATAAAATGAACCATGGACGGGGGAGAAGGGAAGTCAATGGAAAATGTATGGTTTGTATTTTGGCTTAATATTATTGTGCAAATTTGTAAAATTGAAAATGATAAATACAATAAAAAATATAACGATGCCACAGAGTGAGGTCTGGGATAAATATTTGTCCTCTAGACATGGTTGGATTCCAACTCCCATCAACCCTAGCAACTATAGCTAATGTCCAGGGACTATGGGAGTTGTAGTCCAGCAACATCTGGAAGGCCACAAGTTCTCCATCCCTGAGCTACAGTATAAAAGAAAAGGCTGCCTCTGTGGCTGTGCTCCTATGTATTTGGGAGTGTGTTTCATTGAAGCTAGTGGGACTTACTTCTGAGTAAACTTGCACAGCTGTTTAGCCAAGGAAAACATGGGCTCACTTTCTTCTTGCAGAGCCCAAAGCCTGGAGACCAGATTGAGATTTATCGATTGGGTTACCAACACTGGGCTATCTACGTAGGCGATGGATATGTGGTCCACCTGACTCCTGCAGGTAAGAGCTTCTCATTAGAAAGGGTGGTTTTATGAGAGGGAAGAATATGACAGAGAACATTGGCAGATTACCCCTGAAGAAACGCAGCCCTTGGGGGTGGGGAAGGTTCCCCACCACTGGCTTAGGGACTAATTGTTGCTGGAAGTTCTATGTCCTGATACTTGCAATTGTTGTAAGCCAGTTACAGGACTGCTTTGTAGCCAAGAGATGGCATTCTGGTTGGGTGTAAGTTGTTTTGGGTTGCCTTGGGCAAGATAAGAGTGACTAACATTTTTAAAAAAAATAATAGTATTTGTCAAAACAACAACAACTGATGTCTTCTTGAAGACAATGTTGTTGATGAAATGTAGGGAATCAAGGCCTAATTGTCACTGCTTCTGAGTTTCTTTTCTCTCTGTGTTCTTGAGATGAGGGTGTGGAAAGTTTTCTCTATAGTTGCCCGACTCCCTACACAAAAATGGGAGTGGTGAAGAAAGAAAAGCTTTCAGAAGTGGCTGGGAAAAACAAGTGGAAGGTCAACAACAAGAAGGACAGAAAATATAAAGCCAGGCCTGTAAGTGAAATAATTAGCACTGCAAATGGACATGTTGGGAGAAAGATAGCGTACGATGTGGTCGTGCACAACTGTGAACATTTTGCTGCCATACTACGATATGACCAACGTGACAGTAGACAGGTGTGTAGAATTCATTCATGTTTTCGTAATGGCAATCTGTGCTGTGATATTGAAATTCATTCTTAATTCCTGATCCTGGAAAAATGAAGTGAGATTAAGAAGCAGGTAATTTAATTTATTTTTATGTGGATTTAATTTCTAACCCTCATTTACAAAGATGGGGAGCAGAACGGAACATTTACTTGGAGTATGTTGAAGTACTGCAAACCAGAACAACAAAAAAATAGATATCATAACATTTAAAAATAACTTCAGTTCATACATTCAAATTGTCTGAAGTGACAAATGAGAAGATTACAAACTCTGAACTCAGGTTTCCAAATTAATGACAGGCTTGTACCCTGATGAAAAATGTTGGGTCTCTATTCCCTTAATATTTTTCACCACAGAACTCAGATTTTTGCACCAAAGCATGTTCTGTTACTTGGAATTAATTTTTAAAGCATATTTTAAACCCAGAGTTAATTGTCTTGGAATCTGAGAGTTTCAAATCTGGCTATTTTCTGTTGCCAAAAGAAACATTTAAAGCAATGTTTCATATCAACTCTGTTGTGAGAAATGAAGGACCGTCGGTCACTGTTAATAAAAATGCTTAAACCTCTTATTTTTTGCAGGTGGAAGTCGGTTTCTGGGCGACATTCGCTGCTACTGTAGCTGTGGCCACGGGTGCAAGCTTGGTAGCAGCTGCAATCATTGGTAAACACCATTAGTCAGTGTTCAATATATGAAGAGACGTGTGAACAATCTAAAAGACTGTTGGAGGAGAATCCTAGGCTGGCTTCTAAGAAGATCCCATTTTAAAAGAACAACAGTTATTGAATAAAAATAAAAACATCAAGTCAATCAAGAGTTAGGTTTTCTGTCTTTATCCATTGCTCTGAATTTTGGAGGATGGCTCTGTTTCAGTTTGTGCATTGTTTTGTAAAGTGCAGATTAGTTAAGAATTTGAATGTGAATTGAATCAAATTTCTCCCTGCTGCCTCTGGATGTGGTAGAGGACACTGATCAACGTTGAAGTAAGGTTCAGTTGCCAGTCTGGTCAACTTCTGTACTTGGAATGGATGCCGCCATCTTGTTTCAGGCCACCCTTGACACATACAACATTTTGCTGCAGGCCTCGGTTGCTAAAAATCAATACGTGCCTGTATAAAGAATTCCACAACAGTGTAGCTTGTAAATTCATTGGTACAGTCATACTGAGTTGCAGATCTCCATTTTGAAGGGAGTTGACTTCTTCTTCTTCTTCTTCTTCTTCTTCTTCTTCTTCTTCTTCTTCTTCTTCTTCTTCGAGTTCTGCCAGTAAAAGTTTGAATAATATTTTAATGGGTCTGGACAATGATCTATTCCAAAAGGAGTCAGTTCTTATGCTTCCAGTCGCTTCAAATTGCACAATATTAATATCACAGACAAACAACTCTGTGATTGTCCAATTCTTCAGTGTGAACATAACCCAGAAGGCCGCCATATATTGTGTCAGACCATTGGTCCATCTAGCCTGAGGTAATCTGAGGTAGCCAAAACGACTCATCTCCTGACACATCATTGCATCAATGCGGCTTAATAAAGTGGGTGAGAGGTTTTTTAAAGCTCTCACACCTGGCATGGAGTCAAGTCCAGCCCTTCCATGAGACAAGGCAAAGCAATTTGCCTCAAGCGGCAGATCCAACCCCGCCCCACCCCCTGCTGCCAGTCTGGCCACAGCCACCTGTACCACTGCTGCCGTGGGTGCAGCCATGGGTGAAGGTAGCAGTGTGAGCACAATGGTGGTGGCAGGGAGGGGGCCCAGATCTGTGTTGGGGGAGCATTTTACACTGGGTTTAGGGTGGTGCAGGCAGTTCCCCCTTGCAAGGTGCCAAGCCAAGGGGGAGCGAAATAACAACAACAACAACAACAACAATAATAATATCATCAATAATCAGTGCTATTTTTCTAGAAAAAAGACGTGCTGGAACTCATCATGACCACCTCTCTTGTTCTCTTAGAAATAATAATAATAATAATAATAATAATAATAATAATAATAATAATAATAATTATTATTTATTTTTGCCCCGCCAATCTGGCTAGGTTTCCCCAGCCACTCTGGGCGGCTTCCAACAGAATATTAAAATACAATAGTCTATTAAACATTAAAAGCTTCCCTAAACAGGGCTGCCTTCAGATGTCTTCTAAAAGTTTGGTAGTTATTTTTCTCTTTGACATCTGGTGGGAGGGCGTTCCACAGGGAGGGCACCACTACCGAGAAGGCCCTCTGCCTCGTTCCCTGTAACTTGGCTTCTCACAGCGAGGGAACCGCCAGAAGGCCCTCGGCGCTGGACCTCAGTGTCCGGGCAGAACTATGGAGGTGGAGACGCTCCTTCAGGTATACTAGACCGAGGCAGTTTAAATGTCAGCACCAACACTTTGAATCGTTCTTGGAAACGTACTGGGAGCCAGTGTAGGTCTTTCAAGACCGGTGTTATATGGTCTCGGCAGCCGCCCCCAGTCACCAGTCTGGCTGCCGCATTCTGGATTAGTTGTAGTTTCTGGGTCACCTTCAAAGCCCCACATAGAGCGCATTGCAGTAGTCCAAGCAAGAGATAACTAGAGCATGCACCACTCTGGCGACACAGTCTGTCGGCAGGTAGGGTCTCAGCCTGCGTACCAGATGGAGCTGATAAACAGCTGCCCTGGACACAGAATTGACCTGCGCCTCCATGGACAGCTGTGAATCCAAAATGACTCTCAGGCTGCGCACCTGGTCTTTCAGGGGCACAGTTATCCCATTCAGGACCAGGGAGCCCTCCACACCTGCCCGCCTCCTGTCCCCCAGAAACAGTACTTCTGCCTTGTCAGGATTCAACCTCAATCTGTTAGCTGCCATCCATCCTCCAACCACCTCCAGACACTCAAACAGGATTTTCACCGCCTACACTGGTTCTGATTTGAAAGAGAGGTAGAGCTGGGTATCATCCACATATTGATGAACACCCAGCCCAAACCCCCTGATGATCTCTCCCAGCGGCTGCATGCAGATGTGAAAAACAATGGCCACCTGAGAGGTGCCAGAACTGACTTCCGGCTTTAAAAAAGCCCTAGTAATAATAATAAAACCTATATTTATACAGGTACCCACTGAGAAGATCCATAAAAAGCAACTGTACCAAAATGAACTACTGTGAAAATAATAAATATTTAGTGGTGGGGGGTATTCAAATTTTGTCCTTGCTCAGGGTGCCATATTGCCAAAATCCGCTCCTCAGGATACCCTTGCATGAAGTCTATTGTTATCAGGATCATTCATTTGAAGTGTTAGAGCTTATTTATGACAGTGATAACTAATGGAGGAAAGCCAACACGGGTCCCCATCCAGACACTGACCATAGCTAGACCTGCTTAACTTCAGCAAGGTTGTGATTCAGACCCATCCCACCTCACCTGTGCTGGTGACATTTTACGATAAAAGACTGAAACGTTTCTCAAGGAATGTCCTGTTGAGAAAGTGGAGAATGTCATTGGCAGCATCAGAGTTAGACCTGTTTTAAGAAGAGAGGTGCGGCATATTTCTCTTAATTTGGGGGCTCCGAAGCTGGCATATAGCCACAAAGTACTTCCTTTTACAGGGATGCAGGTGGCGCTGTGGGTTAAACCACAGAGCCTAGGGCTTGCCGATCAGAAGGTTGGCAGTTCGAATCCCCGCGACGGGGTGAGCTCCCGTTGCTCAGTCCCTGCTCCTGCCAACCTAGCAGTTCGAAAGCACGTCAAAGTGTGAGTAGATAAATAGGTACCGCTCTGGCGGGAAGGTAAACGGCATTTCCGTGCGCTGCTCTGGTTCGCCAGAAGCGGCTTAGTCATGCTGGCCACATGACCCGGAAGCTGTACGCCGGCTCCCTCAGCCAATAAAGTGAAATGAGCGCCGCAATCCCAGAGCCGGTCACGACTAGACCTAACGGTCAGGGGTCCCTTTACCTTTACCTTTACTTCCTTTTACAGCATCAGTAAAAGAAGGCATGCATGTTTGAAGAAACAAAAGCATGCTTTGGAAAAGAAGAGCTACTTATGGCATATAGTCCCCACGTTTTGCAACACCAATTACTATATGATTCTATCATTTGATAAATAATCTAAGATCAGGACAGAGGATCAAAGATGGATTTGCATTAGCACAGAAATCAGGATGGGTTCATTCCAATTGTGTAAGACACTAATTACAGAAAAAATTGTTGCCTTAATTATTAAGTATATCTTGCAGTGTATTTTTATTTTAAAACAGCAGCCACTACACGTGGATGTTTTCATCTGTTCATTTGTGCACAGCCCCAGAGTCCTGCAGAGAAAGCAAAAATAAAATAAAATCCACATTTGGTCTCTGCAGATTTTATTTTCAGACATACATTAGATAAACCTGACAGCTATGTAAAATCACACGTTAGTGCGCAGCTCCCCATTGGCTACATGGCTACATCTTCACTCTGCGTTCCCGCACTCTGTTTTAATTAAGATTATTTATTTCTTTATTGTGATGATCATATTTTAATTGCCTCTAAAGCACTGGAGAGATGGAGGTGCAAGCACATTGTGAATAATTTATTACCATTTGGAAGTAGAATATATGGCATGATTTTGGAACATGGGCAGTTTGTTACTGTGAAACATCCCTGGCCTTTGTCTTAGATTTTCATTGACAGATAAACAAAACATCTCATCCATGTCCCACTCAGTTCAAAAGCAGTCTACAAAGGGCATATTTCCAATGGATTGTTTCCTATGTTTTTCAAGGACCCATTATCTACTACTCTGCATTGGCAACGAGGGTGAAGGCGTCTCCTCTGTTATTTTTATGTTAATTGACATTTCAAATGTTGAAACACTCCACTTAGGAAAACAAAAATGAAGCATTGAATTATTGCAGAAATTGAAACGAATTGAAAATACAAGAATTTGATATGAGGCTACTCCTGTGTTTGATGGTTCAATTCTGTTCAGAGGTGACCAGGGTTTTGCTTATGAGAGCTAAAAAAAAATTTGAAATGGGCATTACCTGTGCTACGGGGTTTTGTTGCATGAGTCAAATGTAGGGATGTCAGAGAAATCTGACAAAAAAGAAAGCAGAAACTGCTGCAGCTCATGAGTTTGTTTGTGAACAGGAACAGAAAACAGCCAAGCGAGTATGATATGTATTCATTCACACTGTTGTTTTTAAGTCTGCAAGTGATACATAAATTATAGCGGCTGTGTTTTTCTAAACTTTGTTTTGATGTTACCTTTACATTGAATATAACATCAATTACATAAATAGTTATGTAACCTATGTTAAATAGCATCCAGGAAGATGAATAACGTAGTATTTGGCAGAAACTGAACAGCAGCAGAATGGAAACAGCATTGATTGTGACAAATACCGTTTAAGCAAAAATGGCTGCCCTCCGTAGTCTTAAGCCGCACCTCTATATTCTGGTCTTTGACACCTGAGATATGCATTTTTAGGACCTACTCTGGCTCTAATTGAAATTTGCCTTACACTGTTTTTCATGTTGTGTTTTATGTTGCTGTTAACTTTGGACCTTCTGGTGATCAGTGGGTAATGAATTTAATAATAATTCATTATTATCATTGTCCAACATGTCCTTGCTGGAAGCTGCCATATTTTCCGAGCCAGACAGAAATTGTCATTTTTTTAAATGCTAAGAGAGAGACAAAAACCACAACTTACAGGTACTGTAACCGCTATGGAAGGGCTGTGTTTACACAATATGTTAAGCTAACCTGGAACTGTGTGAACATGTGGGCTTCTACAGAGGAGTTCACATCTACTTTGTGCCTCCCTGGTCCTTTTCACTCCCCTGCGAAGCAATGTCCAGGTTTGTCATCCAAACCTCGGGCCATAGTCAAACTCTCTCTTCATTAACTGTGAGTTGCGGCCAAGGACAAAGCTTGGGTGCAGCTTTTGGTTAAAGGGGAGAGAGCTTAACCACAATCCTGAGTTCGGGTGACTCTTCGGGAGACTCTTGAGAGTCCCATGGACTGCAAGAAGATCAAACCTCTCCATTCTGAAGGAAATCAGCCCTGAGTGCTCACTGGAAGGACAGATTGTGAAGTTGAGGCTCCAATACTTTGGCCACCTCATGAGAAGAGGAGACTCCCTGGAAAAGACCCTGATGTTGGGAAAGATTGAGGGCCCAAGGAGAAGGGGACGACAGAGGACGAGATGGTTGGACAGTGTTCTTGAAGCTACCAACATGAGTTTGACCAAAGTGCAAGACAGGAGTGCCTGGCGTGCTCTGGTCCATAGGGTAATGAAGAGTCGGACACGACTAAACGACTAAACAACGAGTTCGGGTGATATGCTAAGCCAAAGCTTGGCTTTGCTCATCACAGCATGAGAATGAGAAAGATCAGGAAGGAGAAAGGCACCTCCAAAACCCTTTTAGGGCATTACACTCCATTTTCCCTGTCTTCCACACAGGCAGGAGAATGTTTGCAGATGCAGACAATTCTATCTACAATTCATAGAATTGTAGAGTTGGAAAGGCCATCTAATCCAACCCCTATGCAGGAATCCCAGCATGTGGTCCCCCATCCAATTCAAAACCATACCAGACCCTGCTTAGTTTTGCAAATGTGCTAGCAGTTTTATTGCTGCACCACAATTGCAAACTCCAAGCAACTCACACCATCTGCCATGGGCATCTCATGTACTCAGTTTAACAACGTTTTAGTCAATCTGTTAAAAATCTGATAATTAATTAGTTTTTTTTAACAATGTTTAGCCCAGGAAGGGAAGGGGGACAGTTGCTAATGAGCTAAACTGAAAGAGGCAATAGAAAAGACTGGAAGAAAAGCTATACTTTCACCTAATAAATAAGAAACAACAGCACGGATGCACCCAAAGTTAATCACTTTGAAGTCTCATTGATTTCAAAGGAAGAGATTTAAGGACATAATCAACTCTTCTAGTGCAATCAGTGGGACTTCGACATGATTAACTTTGTGGAAAATTTCATTTGTAGTGAACAGGGCTGTGCAAGCAAATTGGGCCCATTTGGAGGTATCTGGGCCTTGGTCAAATAGGTTCAAACAACCCTGGATCACTACAGGTTGGGTTGAATGACTCAGAAACCTGTGGGGCTGATAGAGCATCAGGTAGAAAAGAGAAGTAGGTGTGAGTGAGGAGGATCAGGGACCCACCAGGGGGCTGCATCTTTGCAGGCAGCCCTGTATCGGGATATTTTTAGTGTCTGATGTTTTTACACTTTTTTATGCCCTAAGCTGCCCAGAGTGGCTGGGTAAACTCAGCCAGATGGGCGGGGTATAAATGTTGTTGTTGTTGTTACTACTAGAGAAGATAGGGGATGAAGTATAGTAGATGCCTTTCCCACAAAGCCTCTTCTCTTTCCTATATCCTCAAGCAGCACCAAAAAGATCAAGTTCCCTTCAGGTCCACCCCATCTCAACCATATTTTTAAACCCTATTTTAACTGTGTGTTGAACAAACAGGGTTTAAAAATTCCTTTAAAACACTTAACTCTGATAAATTACTACAAACAAGGTTTAAAGCACAAAAACTTTTTTGTAACAGATTGGGTACATCTTTATTATGTACACGGCTACAAATAAAAACAGGACTTCCCTCGCGGTATAAAACCTTTTGGTTAACATAAACTGTTTATCACCTTTTATACAAATGGGATAAGTCTGGGAAAAGAACTTATTATGCTGCTAGGATGTGATTTTGCATGCCTTACCTAAACACCATATTTGAGGTTAGGATGATATTAGTCTGTATGATACTGTTATATGTTGCAACAATTAAATAATATAAGAAGAAGAAGACCCTTAACTCCATCCCAAAAATTGCTTTGGAGAAAGATTCGGGGCAGGTGGCCCTTGAGGTGGCACAGGGTGAATTTTCCCAATCCAGGGGCCACAGAGTGTATTAGAGTACAGGCCTGTGCACAACTCTAGTTTTAAATGCATAGAAGGTTTCATGCTATAGCAAATATTCACAACCTTATAAAATAACCTAAAATGACCAGGGCCATAGGAAATCTAGCTCATTCCTAGGCTAAATCAAGCCCTAGGAACTGGTTTATTGAGAGGAATATGCCCAGAAAGACAGTCTAAGAAGAAAAAGAAATAAATAAAAAGCTGTAAATAAATAAATTCATATTTGCACGAGGGAGAAGCAGGAGGTGGATACATATACAGTGGTGCCTCGGGTTACAGACACTTCAGGTTACAGATGCTTCAGGTTACAGACTCCACTAACCCAGAAATAGTACCTCAGGATGAGAACAGAAATCGGGCGGCAGCAGCGGGCCCCATTAGCTAAAGTGGTACCTCAGATTAAGAACAGTTTCAGGTTAAGAACGGACCTCTGGAACGAATTAAGTACGTAACCCGAGGTACTACTGTATAGGAAATGCTGGTAACTTGTTTCCTGGAAGGCTATAGTTAAATTTGCATACATGAAGACAGATGAGTTATCCCATTGTGTGCTCCTTGGCACTTTCCTTTCTTCTGGGTTTGCCTTTTCTGATCATATTACTCAGCCAGTTTCTGCTGCGGTTCAAAATAACAAAAAACATGTGCTCGAAGCTTTTCAGTATGTTCCTTTATCTCTCTCTCTCTGTGCTCTAGAAATCTAAAACAACAGCCCAACCGTTGGAACGAGAAGAAAAAACAACCACTGGTTTAGCAATGTTACGAGTCTGAGGCGGGGTGGGGGAGACACCAGTTTCTAATGTTAGGCAAAACAGTGCAAGTCCGCCAGAGACCGAGTCTGAAGAGAGCGAGGAGTCCCCCAAACAAATTAAAAAGAAGAAAAAGGACAGAAGGGAAATCTGAATTTTATGAGGTGGACATGTGTTGCAGAAACACTTGTTGTCAGTTTCTAGAAAAAGAGGTGCTGGAACTCACCATGAGTGGCAATGGTGCCCACCTGAGAGGTGCCAGAACTGAGTTCCGGCAGGTTCCAGCCGAAAAAAAGCCCTGCTTGTTGTGACGATTATGCTGTTTATGACATAATTTGGGAACACGTGTACTGAATTTTATATAAATTCAGCTTTTTTTTGTAAGAAAACAAACTGCTTTGAACGCAACCATCTTTAAGAACAGGAAGGAAAATATGTCGGCAGTGTAATTTAAAAGGAAATATGACGAAACATTGAAGAGTCTGTATTTCAATGTATGAAGAAAGCAATTATTATTATTTTTTTAAAAAGAACTTGTCTTTGCAGCAGTGTCCTGCTCACAACAGATTACCTCTGTTTCATGTCCATTTGAGGGAAAAAATTGGTCTTAATTTCTACCTGGCCTGGGAGGGCAGGGTCCTGACTACCTCCAGCTACAAAAGCTGAAGCTCCTGAGCAGATTCTTGGACTGGGGTGTTTGTGGGAAGGAGTTTGTTGGTGGGGTTGTTGCTGTGGTGTGTTTTCTTATCTTTATTTTAGATCTTGTGATTTATGTGGAAATTGTTTAGTTTAGTTGTTTGTTTTTAAAAATGTTTTACTTTTGTTTATAACTACTTTTGTTGTTGTCAGGGCTTTTTTCCAGCCGGAACTTACCAGAACTCAGTTCTGGCCCCTCTCAGGTGGGCGCCATCGCCATGATAAGTGAACAAGGGAGGCAATCATGGCTGAATTCTGGCATCTCTCTTTCTATAAAAGTAGCACTGGCTGTATTTGCTTCATGTTCTAAGCTGCTTTAAGCATGGTTCGAACTGTGGAAAGGCAGCATGCAAATTTATGTATGTACAGTGGTACCTCGGGTTACATATGCTTCAGGTTACAGACTCCACTAACGCAGAAATAGTACCTCAGGTAAATAACTTTGCTTCAGGATGAGAACAGAAATCGTGCTCCAGTGGTGTGGCAGCAGGAGGAGGCCCCATTAGCTAAAGTGGTGCTTCAGGTTAAGAACGGTTTCAGGTTAAGAACGGACCTCCGGAACGAATTAAATACTTAACCCGAGGTATCACTGTATATATGTATGCAGGCCTGAGTCTGAACCAGGATTCCATTGCCAGAATAGGCAAGCAAGTTTCCTGGTAATGGCCTCCTAAGTGTGGGCCATTAAGGTAACAAAGGAAATGGCTCTGTGCAAGAGAGCAAATTGTGGGGTACCTTCCCCTCAACTGCCTGTTAGTTAGAAAGACAAAGGGCAGAGTTGAGGTATGTGAGTCAGAAGCTAGATGCAGATGAGAGAGAGAATTGATTTCTGCTTGAATCCAAGGCTATTGCTATGGCAGAAACAACACCCTCTTGGGGTGTTAATGCTATGAGCCCTTCCATTGTAGGTTCAGGATGTATCAGAACTGGTTTATTGAGAGGAATATGCCCAGAAAGACAGTCTAAGAAGAAAAAGAAATAAATAAAAAGCTGTAAATAAATAAATTCATATTTGCACGAGGGAGAAGCAGGAGGTGGATACATATACAGTGGTGCCTCGGGTTACAGACACTTCAGGTTACAGACGCTTCAGGTTACAGACTCCACTAACCCAGAAATAGTACCTCAGGATGAGAACAGAAATCGGGCGGCAGCGGCGGGCCCCATTAGCTAAAGTGGTACCTCAGAATAAGAACAGTTTCAGGTTAAGAACGGACCTCCAGAACGAATTAAGTTCTTAACCCGAGGTACTACTGTATAGGAAATGCTGGTAACTTGTTTCCTGGAAGGCTATAGTTAAATTTGAATACATGAAGACAGATGAGTTGTTCCATTGTGTGCTCCTTGGCAATTTCCTTTCTTCTGGGTTTGCCTTTTCTGATCATATTACTCAGCCAGTTTCTGCTGCGGTTCAAAATAACAAAAAACATGTGCTCGAAGCTTTTCAGTATGTTCCTTTATCTCTCTCTCTGTGTGTGTGCTCTAGAAATCTAAAACAACAGCCCAACCGTTGGAACGAGAAGAAAAAACAACCACTGGTTTAGCAATGTTACGAGTCTGAGGCGGGGTGGGGGAGACACCAGTTTCTAATGTTAGGCAAAACAGTGCAAGTCCGCCAGAGACCGAGTCTGAAGAGAGCAGGGAGTCCCCCAAACAAATTAAAAAGAAGAAAAAGGACAGGAGGGAAATCTGAATTTTATGAGGTGGACATGTGTTGCAGAAACACTTGTCAGTTTCTAGAAAAAGGGGTGTTGCAACTCACCATGAGTGGCAATGGCGCCCACCTGTGAGGTGCCAGAACTGAGTTCCGGCAGGTTCCGGCTGAAAAAAAAGCCCTGCTTGTTGTGATGATTATGCTGTTTATGACATAATTTGGGAACACGTGTACTGAATTTTATATAAATTCAGCTTTTTTTGTAAGAAAACAAACTGCTTTGAACACAACCATCTTTAAGAACAGGAAGGAAAATATGTCGGCAGTGTAATTTAAAAGGAAATATGACGAAACATTGATGAGTCTGTATTTCAATGTATGAAGAAAGCAATTATTATTATTTTTAAAAAGAACTTGTCTTTGTAGCAGTGTCCTGTTCACAACAGATTACCTCTGTTTCATGTCCATTTGAGGGGAAAAAATTGGTCTTAATTTCTACCTGGCCTGGGAGGGCAGGGTCCTGACTACCTCCAGCTACAAAAGCTGAAGATGCTGAGGAGATTCTTGGACTGGGCTGTTTGTGAGAAGGAGTTTGTTGGTGGGGTTGTTGCTGTGGTGTGTTTTCTTATCTTTATTTTAGATCTTGTGATTTATGTGGAAATTGTTTAGTTTAGTTGTGTGTTTTTAAAAATGTTTTACTTTTGTTTATAACTACTTTTGTTGTCGTCAGGGCTTTTTTTTCAGCCGGAACTTACCAGAACTCACTTCTGGCACCTCCTAGGTGGGTGCCATTGCCCTCATAAGTGAACAAGGGAGGCAATCATGGCTGAATTCTGGCATCTCTCTTTCTAGAAAAGTAGCACTGGCTGTATTTGCTTCATGTTCTAAGCTGCTTTAAGCATGGTTCGAACTGTGGAAAGGCAGCATGCAAATTTATGTATGTACAGTGGTACCTCGGGTTACATATGCTTCAGGTTACAGACTCCACTAACGCAGAAATAGTACCTCAGGTTAATAATTTTGCTTCAGGATGAGAACAGAAATCGTGCTCCAGTGGTGTGGCAGCAGGAGGAGGCCCCATTAGCTAAAGTGGTGCTTCAGGTTAAGAACAGTTTCAGGTTAAGAACGGACCTCCGGAACGAATTAAATACTTAACCCGAGGTACCACTGTATATATGTATGCAGGCCTAAGTCTGAACCAGGATTCCATTGCCAGAATAGCCAAGCAAGTTTCCTGGTAATGGCCTCCTAAGTGTGGGTCATTAAGGTAACAAATGAAATGGCTCTGTGCAAGAGAGCAAATGGTGGGGTACCTTCCCCTCAACTGCCTGTTAGTTAGAAAGACAAAGGGCAGAGTTGAGGTATGTGAGTCAGAAGCTAGATGCAGATGAGAGAGAGAATTGATTTCTGCTTGAATCCAAGGCTATTGCTATGGCAGAAACAACATCCTCTTGGGGTGTAAATGCTATGAGCCCTTCCATTGTAGGCTCAGGATGTATATATGTGTAAATAAACCATATATCCTAAAGACACCACAGTCTCTGCTGTCCCTTATGCCGAGGAAACTGAACCCCTGGAATCTCTCACGGCTCAGAGATTGGGGTGGTGTGCAACAATACTAATAAAATTGATAAGTTAGCAGAGCTCAACCTCATAAAATCAAGGAACGGAAATGTTTCGCAGCACTGCTATTAAATTGTCCCTCACAGACCGTAATTGGCTGAAACATTACTAGCTTCTTTAATGTTTAGGAGGACAGGTTTATAAGGGCGGCAGAATCACAATCACCTCATCAATCAGCCCGCAGAACTGTATCTGTGGCCTGTAAGAATAATAAAAAAAGGACTGTTGCGAGATAATGGAAGCTTGGAAGTCTGTTTACCAGAGGCCAGAGAGGTGAAGAGAGCAACCAGGCAATGTTGTCACAGGGCTATCTAACAGAATGTGAAAGATTTATAGTCGACCCACTAGTAAGGATGGGGAAGAAATTTGGTGCATTTAGCAGTTAAAGGTGAATTTACCTAATCTCCACTTTCTGAAACAATATGCAGACCAAAAAGCAAGCAGCCTTTGATATCCACACTTCTCTGAATTGGGTTTTTTAATTTCCCCTCAAATTTCTGCAGGAATAGATACAGGCCAGGGCAGGTGGTACCCAGGACATCACAGGGAGTATCGTCACATATCAGTCCCCTGGGACAGATCAGGGGGGCTGTAGTGCAAATTCAGTAAATAATAATATTAATAATTTTATTATTATACCCCACCCATCTGGCTGAGGCTTCCAACACATATAAAAATATAATAAAATGTCCAACATTAAAAACCTCCCGATACAGGGCTGCTTTCTGATGCCTTCCTTCTATTCCTGGCTGTTGGTTAGGCTTTTGGGCTACCTGTATTAGGGAGAGCAAATGGGGACACTAGTGCTTCATATGAGGTCTCATGACTGCTCTATCCTTCCTCAAAATGCTGTTTCTAATAAAGCCTCAAAGATAATTTTCTCTTTTTGCAGCTGTAGCACATTGGTAGGTCAGCGAACTGATGCACGTTACTCTGAGATCAAGCACATTTCTTAAATCGCATTACCAAGTCTGCGTGGCCACTTACCACTTATTAATGTAAACCATGTAAACAGGATTGGCCACAGCAGTCTGCATGTCGCATTTCAGCACGAAAGAGCTGAAATGTTTCCATCTGGAAACGCCAGCTGAAAAGCCATGTGTTCTATAGAAGGTGCTACCCTAGTCTTGGCAATAGGGACACCATTTTGAATGTACAGTGGTACCTCGGCTTACATACGATTCAGGTCACATACGCTTCAGGTTACATACTCTGCTAACCCAGAAATAGTACCTCGGGTTAAGAACTTTGTTTCAGGATGAGAACAGAAATTGTGCTCTGGTGGCGCGGCAGCGGCAGAGGCCCCGTTAGCTAAAGTGGTCTTCAGGTTAAGAAAAGTTTCAGGTTAAGAACAGACCTCCGGAACGAATTAAGTACTTAACCCGAGGTACCAGTGTAGTTGTTTTTCTTCAAATTGATACCAGCGATACCAAATAATGCAACTTATGTGAATGCCTCCATTTATTTCTATGTCGATTAGCCTTGTGATCTGCTGTCTGTTCAACAGCATGAGTGATCCATTTCTAACATTTCTGAGATCTGCCTGATGGAAAATAGCCTAAGGGAAGCCTTCTCCAATCAGGTGTGCTCTGGATGATGTGGTGGGACTACAATTCCCATCACCCCTGGCCATTTGCCATGCTGGCTGGGGCTAATGGGGATTGTGGTCCAAAACATCTGGGGGGGGGGGGCACAGGAATGGGAAAGGTTTCTGTATTATATTGGACTGCCAACACAGCACTGCATTCTGTCCCTATGGAAAAACAAACATAAAGCTAGACACATTAGATATTCTAGATAATGCTCAGTTTTACTGAGATTTCATCCAGGAGAATAGGAAGATACAGTAAATACTAGTCATTTATTATAGATGCTTATAGCTCATCATTTTGGAAAACCACACAAGTCAAGCTTTTATATTACACTGCAATTTGTCTCATTGGATCATAAAGTATCTGTCAACTCTCCCTTTGATCAATAGGTCATAAAATACCCAATACTTTGGGTTGATCTGAGAAACTATGCAGCTGTTTCCTGAAAGACCCCATGGCTCCAACTCCAAATGCAGGAGTCCTAAATTCCTATCAAGCAGGTCACCAACCCTGTCAATCACAGGTTGTATTGACAGAAGGGTCATGTCAACAACAGGCCAGCTTCCTACCATAGTACAGCAGGCTGATAATAAAATCAGATCCACCCTGAACCGAGTTTAAGAACATCTTTCCCACATCCCCACCAAGGTCTCAAGGCACTGAACAACATAAATCACAACATATGAACAACTTGCATATACAGTGGTACCTCAAGTTAAGTACTTAATTCGCTCTGAAGGTCTGTTCTTAACCTGAAACTGTTCTTAACCTGAAGCACCACTTTAGCTAATGGGACCTCCTGCTGCCGCTGTGCCGCCGCTGCATGATTTCTGTTCTCATCCTGAAGCAAAGTTCTTAACCTGAGGTAATATTTCTGGATTAGCGGAGTGTGTAACCTGAAGCGTATGTAACCTGAAGCATATGTAACCTGAGGTACCACTGTAAATGCAGACTTGCCATGGACAAATTCAATGATATTTGGAATCCATTCTTTCAAATATTGTAATAGGTTAAGATTTGGTGAAGTACAATAACAACTTTGTAAAGTACAGTGGAACCTCTACCTGCGACCATAATCTGTTCTGGAGGTCCGTCTGAAGGTTGAAACGGGTCGCTGGAAGAGGCGCTGTTGTGCGCAGGCGGCAATTGCCCGCTTCTGCGCATGCATGAACAGCGACAAACCCGCCGGTTACATCCGGGTTTGCTGTGGACGTTAGCAAAATGGACGCAAGCAGAGGTGGCCGTAAGAAGAGGTTTGACTATATACAGTTTTGGGTCCCCCCCTTCCTTTTTACTTTCCCTTCTATACAGGTGCTGTGTCTCTTTTCTTTTTTTCTCTTTTATGTACGTCTCACCATGTTTAGTACACATATAATTATGTACTTTTAAACTTTCAATAAAGATGTCTATTAAAAAACAAAAAACCACATGCTTTTGGACTGAGCTTGCCGTTCCCGCTCAGATCCTGACAGTTCCTTTCTGTGCCTTTCTGAGTTACTGTCACTAACCCAGGAAATCAGAGCACCGCCTCTTATGAGGCATAGTTACAGCTATTTCTAGCAAGCCCCAGAAGGCTGCGGCTTGCAAATTCCCAAGGGGCCACCTGCCTTGTATCTTGTTCTTAGAGAAGATACGTTTCTATTTTGGTGCAACACACTCCCCACACTTAATGAGAGCGCGGTCCATCTGGAGGCAAGGCCTGTGAGAACGCAGGACTGAAAAGGGGGATACGCCGCTGCTAGGATATGGCGTGTGCTCTATAGAAAGAAGAGAGATATTTCATCCCTTAGGAACAAGGGGAATTAAGGGTCATCAGTATTAACTTACAACTGGCATTCTATAGTAACACTAATAACAAGAAAAACAGAAACCTTGGACTCAAAAGGTCAGATCAAGGCCATTTGGATCATGGTGACTACATGACAGATGCCACATTAGGGGGGGAAACAAGGACAGCTCACAGTTACCAGCACAGCATTATGTGCAAAGGAAGCAAGGCTGTGCGTGTCGGTACTAACACCACTGTATCTGCTGATACAACACAGCAGGTGCTTATGCATATGGCAGTGTGGATGGCTCCATGGTGATCAGAATGTGTGATGTGTCTCTAGGAAGCTGCCTGATCCTGACCAGACAACTGAGGTTGTCTTGTCCAGGGTTCTTCAGTCTAGAGTCCCCATATGCTGATGGACGACAACTCCCATCACCCAGAACTAGCTTAACCAACAATTCAGGAATGATAGGAGCTGTATACCAGCAGCATCTGGAGACCCAAGCTTGAGGAACATTGGTCTAGTCCACACTGACTAGGAGTTGATACCTAGAGTTTCAGACGGGGTCTTAAACTAACCCTACTAAGAATTGAAGCTGGGACTTTTGGAGAATTTTTTAAAAAAGTTTCCTAGACTGGAGGTCACCCACACAGGAACCCCAAAGAAAAGGATGCAGACTCCAAATGAAAATATAAAGGCCTATTTACAAATGTGCATGTAAGGGCAGGGTCAAAAATGAGGAGGCTGCAAAGAACCACACCCAAAGCAATGTTTTTTATACACTTCCGGATTACACACGTCATTTCATTTCACCAATCAAAGGATCACAGGAATCTTAATAGTTGCAACCCAATGTCATCATCCTGAACCGATCAAAATCGTCTGGCTCTTCAGATCAACCCCATCATAGTATCATGTGATTACATACAAGCATTTTCAGTGTCTTTCTTTATTAAGATTTTGACTAATTTCCCCATTCATTCAAAGTTTTCCAATGTCCTTTTTCATCTGTCTACAAAACAATTCAAGATTAATCACAATTGCCATACCTAGTTGATTCTCTTTCCATGCATACAATGGCCAACACTGATTCTAACGATTTATTCCTTTCAGTGTTCTGGAACAGACATTCACTATGTACAGTACCTAAAAGCAACTAGTTCTATACTGCAAATGGCAGGTCCAGGCCCTTTTAATTTAGCTAGTCCATAGACTCAAAAGAAAACACAGTCGTACCTTGGCTCTTGAACACCTTGTGACTCGAAATTTTGGCTCCCGAACGCCGCAAACCCGGAAGTGAGTGTTCCAGTTTGCCAATGCTTTTTGGAAGACGAACATCTGACATGGCTACCGTGGCTTCCGATTGAGTGCAGGAAGCTCCTGCAGCCTATCAGAAGACACGCCTTGGTTTTTGTACGTTTTCGGAAGTCGAACAGGCTTCCGGAACGGATTCCATTTGAGCACCAAGGCAATCAAAATACAGTTTCATGAAATTATTATTTCCTCCAATCATGTGCTCTGCCCACATCACCTCTGAGCCTTCTCCCATCCCAGTCACCCAGCGCCCTGCCCTTTTCCATTAATCATTGTTGAGCTAAAGGGCAGGGTAGTAGTGTCAGTTCCTCTTATGATGGCATGGATTAGCACCAGCAAATTGCTACGATATGCTCCTGTTTCACTATATAGCTTTTCCATTCTCCTGACACGCTCCTGAAACAAAGGCGGAAACACCAGCCCTGGAACTGGTGTGTGTGATAAAAATTAACACCCCCCCCCAAAAAAAAAATCTGGAAAAGCAAAAAGCGAACGCTCCTCTCCCCTCTGCCCCTGTAAGCCCAGCAGGGCACCGGTATCTTGGGTTCTCTGCGAACGATCACAACCTTTGACTGACTCACTGGTGGGATTGTTCTGCCCATTGCCCAGAATGTCCAGGGGATGTGCAAGGTCTTTGCTGAAAGATGTTTTCTAGCTACGGAAAATCCTCTCGGGAGTGTTTTGAACAGCAAACCCATCAGAGTCTGAAGGAGACGACACAGTTGTCAGCCCCCTGCTGTAGGGAGCTAACGTAAGAATGAATAGATCAGTCTAAATTGGATTCAAGCGCATTTGAATTCCTTCTATTTTTAAGCCCATTCCATCCCGTTTGCACATTAATGTACTTCTTGTTTTTAATCAAATCCTCATGAAATTACTGTTTTTTAAAAGTGAATTTACAGTTCTACAAGGTGACTTGACTTCTTTTAAAACATTTCCCCTGTTTTATAAACAATAAAGCATTGCTCGGAGTGGCTAAAAAGTGTGGTAAGTGACACGTGCATTGAAAAAGGTGCTGCAAATATGCCTGGGAGCAACAGGATGTGACGATCTGCCATTCCTACCAAGAACACCTTGGGGTGGAGGCTAATTCCCTCTGTATCATTCCCTAATATTTCCACCATTGCCTTGCGACTGTTTCTGTTTGCAATGCTTCTGGTTGTTCACAAGATAAGTGTCTTAAAATCTCCCAGTTAAATGGGGTCTATTTCAGAAAGTGAACGAAAAGTGATTATTATTCCAGAGATTGCTAACTCCTGGGGAAATAAACAGACCAAATCATGCTATTCCCCTTAAGATAATTATTTTGGAGCAAGATCACTGGGAACGCGACAAAACTGGATGCATTATATAGATGTGTATCTGGAGGATTTTTTTTTTTTACTTATGGGGCACAGTGTTAAGACACATCCATATGCCTAATTTTTTAAAACAGGTGTTGGAGTTGAAACTTAGATGGGGAAACAGCTGCTTGCTTGGGATTTTTTCAAGCCTGAGTTCACTTTGAAGATGAAAAAATGTTCTCCTCGTTTTTCCCTTGCTTTAGCATGTCATTATGAATTGTAGGCTTTTTCGCTAGTTACCTGCGATCTTATCATGTGAGTCCAGCAGAGAAACTACTGTAGTTGCTAAGCCCTTCAGTATAACTTGTAGGATTATAATTGAGAACTGAAAGAGTCAAATTCTGGACCTTCGGCTGGACCGAAGGCGGGAGGACAAGAGAGAGGGGGGAGAGAGGGGGGGAGAGAGAGAAAGATCTCGAACCTCTGGTTTTATTTACACCAGGAAGCGGGTGGCACTGTGGGTTAAACCACAGAGCCTAAGACTTGCCGATCAGAAGGTCAGTGGTTCGAATCCCCGCGATGGTGTGAGCTCCCATTGCTCGGTCCCTGCTCCTGCCCACCTAGCAGTTCGAAAGCACGTCAAAGTGCAAGTAGATAAATAGATACCACTCCGGCAGGAAGGTAAACGGCGTTTCCATGCGCTGCTCTGGTTTGCCAGAAGCGGCTTAGTCATGCTGGCCACATGACCCGGAAGCTGTACGTCGGCTCCCTCGGCCAATAAAGCGAGATGAGCGCCGCAACCCCAGAGTTGTCTGTGACTGGACCTAACGGTCAGGGGTCCCTTTACCTTTACTAAGATGACAATGAATGCATGTTAAGCACACACACACACACACACACACACACACACACATCAGTGGAGTCTTAAAATACTTTTGTGACTAAATGCTATTTGATTTTGGCTTGTTAACCATCAATATCATTTGCAATGCAATCCTTTATGTGTCTGCTCAGAAGTAAGCCCCATAAAATTCAATACTGCTTACCCCCAGCAGTAAGCGAGGAGAGGACTGCAGTCTACATTGGCCTTGAGAAAGGAGATTGCTATAACTTTGATGCATGTTTCTTATGTATGGTTATAAGAGCCTCCATGGCCCTATGAGATCCAAAAGGGTATTAACCAAAAAGAAAACCTCTCCAAAAGCGGCACAATACTATTTAGTAAGCCATTAGTGAATACAATCGGTATGAGCCATGTGTAGTTGAGAGTTCTTGTAAGATGCAAAATGCTCTCGTGTGAACAGACAACTCCTTTACTCTAAGAATTATTTCTACGGCAGGCTCAATTACAAGACTAAGAAAATAAAAGGCAAAATAACAAGCACTGTGATCTTCAGATTCACTGTGCTTGGTAACATTGCTACCTAAATATTAATCCATAACAGAATCTGTTGCTTGTGCAGCTGCCATTGCAGATTTGTTCTTTCACCACGAAGCAACAAATAGAACGTGATATGAAAGTGGTTCTAAGCCATGGGCAAGTTTTAAGGAGCCTTTGTTTGACTAGAAGAGACAAGCTTCTCTTTCCCCTTTTAGTGAGAGGAATTTACCTCATTCTTCCCTCCCCATCCCAATTCAATTTAACACCATTTCCTGGAGAAGCGTAAAGATACGGACCTCCTTTTAGAGCACTGGGGACTACCTCCAGACAATAGGAACACAGGAAGCTACCAAGTCAGACTGCTGGTCTATCTAGCTCAGTATTGTCTACACTGATTGGCAGCAGCTCTCCAGGGTATCAGACAGGGGCATCCCTAGGCCTACCTGGAGATGCCAGGAATTGAACCCGGATCCTTCTGCAAAGCAGATGCTCTACCCCCAAGGCAAGGCCCATCTGCTCCAAGCAGCTCTCTGCATTCTGGTGTTAATATGCCTACAATCAAAGCATGGCAGAGTGTATTTATAATGCAGAAATAAGACTGGAAATGTGTTGAACGACATTCACCCCCTTTAAAAAAACAACACAACTTCACACAATTTTATTCCATTTACCTAGGGCCCTTAGGGAACTCTCGCTCTTCCTCATGTAATGGTAAGAATGCAAAGAAACATTAACTCCTATGCTGCAGCTAGGTATGAATGTTAAATATAGGGAGTGGGAAATCTACTTGCATAAGTGCTTTCAGGCAAAGATTATACTTATTCAAAAAGAAAGCCTTGTCTTCTAAAGTTCAGCGATACAGATCTGTTATCAAACTTCATTTTGGGCCTCTCCAGGCTGGTGTTTTTGTTTTGTTTTCATAGAATCATAGAGCTGGAAGGGACATGAGAGTCATCTAGTTCAACTCCCTGCAACACAGGTGTATTTTGCCCATTGTGGGGCTCAAACCCACAACCTTGAAATTAAGAGTCTCATGCTCTACTGACTCAGCTATTCTCACTTTTTTTTCCTTTGTGAAGATATTCTGCAACAGTCTCATTTTTTTCCATCGTAAATTCAGTTCTCCAAATTTCTGCTGCAATTTGCGAATTCCTTTTTTTTAAAAAAATACTCATGAAATTTTTTCAGCATTTTAGCATGCATATCTCCTAATAAACACATTGTTTTGGTATGAGTTTTTGACTACTGCACACCATTTTTGCAAGTAATTTCTCCTAATGTGAAGTATTTTGGGTATGTTATTTTCATGAACATTTGCTTTTTGTACATATTGTTTTCATTGGGAAACCGCATCAAAAATTCAGAGAAGTATGTGTTTTGAAGGCTAGCTCTGTTTTGGTGCATGTATTGGTTCATGGAGTGTGGGCTAGCTAGTTTCTCATTCATTTCTCCCCCTTCCCTAATGTCAGGCAGGAATATAAGGAACTGAACAGTCCTTAAGGAATTCTGGACCAAAGTTGTTAAGGGCCTTGTAAATTGATGCAAAACCCTTGAACTTGGCCTGGAAGCAATTGGTCAACCCATGCATAGGAGTTTTAAGCATAGGAGTTATGTGCAAGCCATAGTCTGTTACCTCAGCTCAAATTATTTCAAGGAACACCGTAGTAGAGAAGCTCAGAGAAGCAAAGGGGGTTGGGGAAAAGAAGATCCTGGCTAACAGAGGAAGCTTCAAACCCCTCAAATTTTAATGACCTTCCTAATAATACGTTTTCACCCTATGCCTAGACACCAATGGCAAATGAGACTGGCAGCCCTCCCTTGATGAGATGTCACCAACGAACATGATGTTCATGCATGTGCGATTGCCGCATGGGGCCACCTCCACATTAATTTCAAGCTTTTTCCTACACAGAAGTGCTTCCCCATGTCGGAAAAATATGATGCTTTTAGACTCTCCTCTAATATGTGCACTATTGTAAATTTCACCTCAATGGAAAACTAAAGGATATCAGTGGCTACTAGCTATAATGAATCAATGCCTCATTAGATTCAGTGTTACGGCAAAGAACAGAAAGCAACTAATTTGCAATGTTCTTCTACAATTTATGGATTGTTCACAAGTATCAGCTGACTCTAATCTGCCCTCAGAATTTAATAGAGCAGCACTACAATAGATTGCTTTTGTGTGTGTGTGCCTACAGGACCGCAGGTTGAGAAATGGTAAGATCTGCACAAACCTATCAGTAGGGCATCTATCCTAATTTCCAGAGGTTCTTTCTTTCTCACAATTCTTTTTTTTTAACACACAAACCTGTGAATGTGCCTGTGGGTTATGGATTTCACTCAGCATGGATACTGGCAAGAGAACAGCAAAGCTTGCCTTGGTTGTTAGAGGTGTTCATGAAACGTTTATCACCAAGCAGGACAGTGGAGTAAATGGAGGCTGTGCTTTTTCTTCTGCTATGCAAGCTTACCTCTGGCAAATTTTCCATTTTACAGTATCTTTCTAAAAAAGAAAGAAAGAAAGAAAGAAAGATTTTTAGTTGAGTTACTGAAATACTTGTATCCCATGTTCTGTTCCCCCCAAGGTGACTTACAAACCATCAGCTGAAAGGAACACAGAATCGATAAAATATCCAAGCGAAGCGGCATAAAAGAAGAACCAGCAGCCAAACAGAGCAAACCTAAATAGGGCTGGGGAACCAGGGAGTCAAATACATACAAGGCTTTAACAGGGCAGAGGCTTGGGCTGCCTTTCTTCCTTTTTTTTGCTGCCCCAATCCAGAGCTGGTGCAGCTGAGATACCCAAGGAGCAGGCCTTGAGATACATGGGTTTTGCAGGGTTTCTAATGCTCCTCCCTGCCCTTCAAATACCCCATTTAATGTCTTTGTGCTGCCCCCAAACTAGGATAGCCTTAAAACATGTGACATATTCATGGAGATAAGGCTATCAGTTTCTACTATGCTCTAAGGGTCATTCCAAGCCAAACCACCTGATTTTAATACTTGTCCGTGCTCTCACATCTCAGATTTTGTTCAATTTGTGTGCGTGTGTACATACCTATGAGATAACCTCATATTAATATTTTAAGATTTTTTTGTCTCTCTATTTTGGCATCAAAATAAAGCTAATTTTTCGTCTCTTTTGACCTTGCATTAGCCTAAATGGCGTGAAAATTGAAATTTTAAAAAATTTCTCCTGCGCCCAATTTCGGACCCCAAAATCTATGTAAAATTTTTTTTGAGGTTATCTCATAAGTCTACACATAAACTTTTTTTTTGAAGAAAATATGAGTTGTGAGAGGTGCCAGAACTGAGGTCCGGAGAGTTCCAGCTGAAAACAAGCCCTGGGTGTTCTTGTTATTAGATTTAAAAAATGTTATGGCTCCGCACAGCCACAAAGAGAGCTTAGTGTTGATGCTAGCTGCATGGCCTATGGTCCTTTCATCATTTCACAAATATCTTTAATACGGTCAATGACCAACCAGCAATTTAAAAAATAAAATAAAATTGGCAATATGAGTACTATTGTACTACAGATAACAGTGGAGATATGGCCATATCACATAATTGGTACTTATGTTTGTGACCAGGTTTCGACTTTTAAGGTTTCGAAAATTCAATTCAAATGTCATTACTATTTATTATCGTTCCTTCGATGTTTACAATTTGAACTCCGTTGCTGTCATCATTGCTCGTCTTATTCTTGTTGCAATGTAACAGTACTTCGCCACAGGCCTGTTGATTTCGGGGTCTTTGTCAGCTAAGAGGTGTCTGATATAGGTGTCATCTGTACTACGAGGTATTTTCCTCAGAATCGGCTCGATCAGCTCTTTTCTTGAGTCTCGATATAATGGGCAATATAAGATGACATGCCCGATGGTTTCTATTTCGTTGCTGTTACAGGGACATAATCTTTGTTCGATCGGTATTTTGTTGTATCTTCCCTCTAGAAGAGCTGAAGGGAGAGCGTTAAAGCGGGCCCTGGTGAATGTCCAACGGTGTTTGGCATTATGTAGAACTTTAAGATAGTTTTCTAGATGGGGGCTTTGGGAATCGAATAGGAGTTTATAAGTTATCAGAAGTTGACTAAAGTCATTTTGGGCTTCAATTTCACTGAGTCTTTCTTTGATTATATTCTTGGCCCTTCCCCTTTCTAAGCTTAATAAATACTCTGGGGAGAGACCATATGTGGCCAATTTTCTGAGAGTGCCTGTAATGGGAATTGGGGTTGCTTGTGCGTAAACTGCAAACTGCTCCAAGCTGGTTGTAGAGCTAAACCTTTCCCTGGTTTGACAGCCCTTACAACGCGACTGTCTCAGTCACTGGCAGAATCCGTCAGTGGGCGTCTCCTAAATTTCCTCCAACATAAAAATTCTTTGACACCAAGTCTCCGCCTAGATTCTCTGCACGGAAGCCTTCTGCGCAGAGTGGGCGTGCCAAGCGGAGGTCCTGTGCTCTCTTCACTGATTTCACTGGAAGAGACTCGGAGCCTCCCCCCCGCAGTACTCTCAGCCTCCCCTTTCTCCCTGGTGTCCCCTGGATTTCCTTCCCCAGCGGAAGCTCTCTCTCTCTCCTTGCTAGTTCCCTCCCCTGTATCACTGGAGCGTCTTACCTCTCCTCTTGCCTCTGATGGCAGTTCCCTGACAGTGCCCTTCAACCAACTAGATTGGAATTTGTCAAGAAGCATCAGGGAAAGTAGTCCAACCGGCGAGTTGTTAATTCTTAGCCAAGTGCATAAGGTTCTTATCCATACTTTGGTTTTGATGCTGGATAAGCCCGCTTCCAGTCGTAGGGCGGCGTTTGGGACGCATTTAGGTGTTTGTAGGAGTGATCTAAGGAAACCTGATTGTATCTTATCCTATGGTTCTAGATTGGAGAGGGAGACGAGTGGTGCACCGTATAGTATTTGTGCTGTTGGTTTTGCAGCAAATAGTTTAATTGTGGCAGGAATAAAATTTCCTCCCATTGTACGATGGTATCTTAGAATTGCTGTTGTACTTTTTTGTGCTGTAGAGGAACTGTAATTTATGTGGGCAGTCTTCTTCCTTGATGCTTGGAATATAACTCCTAGGTATTTAAAGCATGTCACTTGTTCAATCTCCTGATTGTCTAATTTCCATCTATATATTTTTCTTTTGTTAGAGAAAACCATTATTTTTGTTTTTTGGTAGTTCACTACTAGTTTCTCTTCTCTACAATATTGTGATAAGCTGTTAAGAGCTCTTTTAAGGCCCTTCTGAGTCTGGGACAATATAACCGCATCGTCTGCATAGAGTAGGATAGGCAGTTTTTTATCTGCTAATTTTGGGGCGTGTATATCCGCTCCTTGTAGGTGGTCTGTTAGGGAGTTTATATAGATGTTGAACAAAAAGGGGGCCAAGATGCATCCTTGTTTAACTCCCTTTGTTGTTCTAATGAAATTAGAGAGTTGACCTTCTTGGCTACATCTTATACGAAGTCGTGTGTTGTTGTACAGTTTGGATATTAATAGCAGAAGACGTCGGTCTATGGATGATTTGTTGAGTTTGTCCCAGAGTCGGGGTCTTGAGATGGAGTCAAAGGCTGCTTTAAAATCTACAAATGCTGCGAATAGGTGGTGATTATGATGCAGCGTGTATTTCTCAGCTAGGTGCTGTAAGGTCAAGCAGTGATCCATTGTGGATCTCCCCTTTCTAAATCCCGCCTGTGCATCATCAAGAATCTTCTCTCTTTCTATCCATTCGCACAGTTTCTTGCTGAGGTGTTTAGCATATAATTTGCTTATTATATTCAGGAGGCTTATAGGTCTGTAGTTGGAGGGATCATCCCTCAGGCCTTTTTTGTAAATGTGAATAATGATGGAAGTTCCCCAGTCGTATGGAATCTGTGCAGTTCTAGCTATATATGTGAACAGGGAGGCTAACAGGGGGGCCCACCAGATCGCGTTGGTTTTAAAAAGTTCCGCTGGTATACAGTCAATTCCGGGGGCTTTCCCATTCTTTAGTTGGTCAATCAGCAGATGGGTCTCTGTTATTGTAACTGCTGGCCAAGGCTGTATCTGGTCTTCCGGTATGTCTAATGCATAGGGCTCATCGCTAGTTTCCTCGTAAAGATTGTGGAAGTGTGTTTCCCAGGCTTTCATTGATATGCAGCAGGATAGTTGTGATAGACCCCTATCTGGTTGTACAGCAACGATTCTCCAGAATAATGATGAGTTACTGGAATTGGAGGCCTCTATCAGTTGCTGCCATAATAGCTTCATTGCGTACCTTTTCTTTTGTGTCAGGAGTTTTCTTTTGACTTCAAGCATCTTTTGTCTGTTATCCTCTGTTGGGTTATTCTTATGACAGATAAAGGAGTGGATCAATGATTTCCTAGAGGCTATGCACTCCTGATCGAACCACTCCCTGGAAGTTTTCCTATGGCAGGGAGACTTGGAATTCGGTTTTACAACAAACTCTTGAATTTTTTGTATAAGCATTTCATATGTTGTCATCATGTTCGGGGCGCTCTCCTCTGTTTCTAAGCACCCTTCCATGATTGCTTTTGAGAGACGGTAGCTCTCCTCAGATTTGTACCAGTTAGATATCCGCTCGCTCACTTGTCCATTCCACCTGATTTTCTTGAGGCCTGTTCTGGGTGTTAACTCTGGTTGATATCTGTGTTGTGGTTTGGGCAGATCAAAGGGTAGGTCACACACGAGGGATAAAGGTAGGTGGTCACTTTCAATTCTTGCTGTGATGGTGAATTTTGATATCCTAGAGATCAAATCCTGGGAAACAATGCAATAGTCTATCACTGACAATTTGTGTCCTGACCAATATGTATATTGACCGGGATAATCTCCTTGTATAGCCCCATTCAATAGGTGTAGGTTCTGTCTGTAGGCGATCTGTGCTAGATGTAGTCCTCCCATGTTGCATGTCTTATCGTAGGATGATCTTGTCATTAGGGGAGGGATAGTTTCTGTTTCTGGAGGCCAATGATGAAAATGTGTGTATAAGGCGCTGTCGTTGGGGCCCACTCTTGCATTTAGGTCACCAGCTAGCCATATCATGGCTGACGGGTGTTGTCTCCTCCATTGTACCACGTAGGCTTCCACTTCTTTCCATAGTTGTTCTACTTGTGTTTGCCATCGGCATGTGGGTAAGTATAAGTTTATACATATCAGTTTGACTTGTCCAAAATCTAATACTGCTGCTACAGACCATTCATCATTGGAGGGTAGTTGGGTAATATTAGCTTGTATCTGCGTTGAAAACAGTAAGGCTAAGCCTCCTTTGGGTCTGCCCCCTCTTTGACTAGGGGTTGCTCTTTTTGTACACGAGTGGTAATTATCCAAGTAGAGCTCGTCTGTCAACCAGGTTTCCTGGATGAACAGGATGTCAAATTTAGTGAGGAAGTCCATTAGATTGGGATCTTTACTTTTAGCTCCCCACCCTGCAATGTTCCACGTACAGATGGCCAACTTATGTTTTTTGATTGGCAGACATCTCAAGGGGTAATCTAACCTAGGTTTATGGCCAGTTTGAGATTTATCGTTCATTATGTCCCTTTTGGGGTGTATAATAGGACATTTTGGCACGGTGTGTACTTGGACATATTTTAATGTCCCGGAGGAGCGACCTTCCACCGTGTCCTTATTTCAGTCCTCCGTGTGAATGGTATCTAGGGTTCCTAGGTTGTCCACAAAGATTGAACCGTTCTTGCCTAGTGGAACTGCTATTTCAGCTTGATGTATTATTGTTTTCTTTGTTATGGGTGGTTCCGTAGGTCCCAGTTCCTCTGGTGATAGGAATAGCCGTAGTGTCCACTCACTGTTGGATAAAGGTTTTGTGGTATAAGTTGCATAGTTAAATTCTCTGGTGACAGGTGTCACAGTGTATAACCCCATCTTCTCCCCGGGTTTGGAACTTTGGGAGGGCTCGTTTGTCTTAATTACTGAGTTTTCCTCTTGTGACTCTTGTTCCTGCTCCTGCTCCAGCACCGATTGATTCATTAAAGTTTCATTTTCTATAGTGACTTGTTTTATTTCCGTTGCCAGATTGACTCCCACCCCTTCCTCATCTGTTTCCATGAGCTCCCCGTACCTAGTGTGGTCTATGGACCATTCGTGGGGGTGACGTTTCTCAGCATTACTTATTTTATCTGTTTTTGGTTTAAAGTAGTGTGAGATTTTCACCTGTCTTCCTCTTGTAGGGGGTTCAGCCGCTTTGGTAAGGGGGATTCCCAGCTCTTTATAGCTCTGTCTGGTGAACACCATTCCCTAAGTTGAAAGCTTCCTTTACTGGGAAGTTTATTGTAGAAATAAGGGTAGAGGTAAAATTGAACACCTGCATCCAGGCTGTTGGACCAGGGAGCCTCCCTACCCTTCCCTCCTTAAGCCTTAGCTTGGGGCGGGAGGGTGTTCGTGAGGAAATTCATGGGGGAATTCTTGGACTTATCTTATCTTATTGAAGTTAGGCTTAAAGGAGTTCAGTGGTTTCCTCAGCTTCTTTGGCTGTATTTCAAACCGATCCGTCATCCGGGAGCCCCAAGGTTATGAGTCAGTGTAGCCGTATCAATAAACAGTGCGATGGTAGATGGTAGAACAATAAAGGTAGAACAATAGAGCAATAAAAGGATAAGCTAGTTAAAACAAGGCGACAAGACAGACCACCGATAGTCCTTAAGGTCCTTGAGGTGTAGTTTTGAGGTCTTGAAGAGGCTACAACTGATAAAACTAATAAAAACGCTTAATTGAAGTCGGAGGCTCTAATTAGGCTGCTACCTCCGTCACCATCTTTGCCTCATCCCTCCGCCACAATCCATCATTTCACAGATTTTGTTTCCCCCCACTTGCTCTCTTGGTGGGAGGATTGGCAAATACAAAATCTTATTACTTAAGTGCTTCCATTTATTCATTTCTTCAGAAAACAATTTCCCTCAGCACCACAGCTGACAGTTCAGCAGCCCCACGCTTCCTCGGGGCCCAGCAATGGCAATATATTTTAATTATTTTAAAATATTTATAGCTTCGCTCCTATCTCCGAGCTCTCATTAACAGCGCTGGGAACCTCTTCCATTAGACGTTGTCATTATGCAGAGATTTATTTTTGTGTCATAGCCTGAGCTTGTGTTTGAAAACTAAGCTCTCTCCCCTCCATCTTGGCTCAGGCTTCAGAACGAATGGAAAGGCCAATGGTTTTGTGGAAACTGCTCCTTCCGCCATTGCAGACCCTCCAAGTGTCCCTATTTTCCAGGGACGGTTCCAGATTTACAGAAGCCGCCCCAAATTTGATCCCGAAATGTCCCCGTCAGAGAAATGTTGGCGGGTAGGGCATTCACAGTAAAGACCTGAGATCCGATCCTCCAAATGGCCTCACAGTAACAAACATAATTTAAATTTATCTGTCCATTAAACATATGTGTATATCCCATCCTGCTTCTGTGAGGCACATTCTTAACACAATCTATTCTTCTACAATTCTCTCGCAGGCCTGGTCAGTTACATTTGCTGCTTTTGATCTGTCAGAGAAACATCCGTCAGCTTTCATCTCGTTTCCCTCAAGCTTGATACTGTTAATAATTTATCGCCTATTTATTATCAGCATTTGAATGTGCGGGTCTCCCGTTTGATTACGAATTAGGAAACAACGAAAAGGTGGGGGACGTGACACCTTTGATCCTGAGGGGAAATTAACGTTAAGGGCAGACTTGTGACAGAAAGAAAAAATAAGAGTGGGGGGGTGGCGGAGATCAGAATCGCCTGTTGGGGTAAAATAATGTGGTAAAACAATCAAGCAATATATAGATTTTAGGAAATAAATAAATCTTCTCTCTGCAGACTCAAATTCTCTGGTGAGCATAGCTGAAACCTTCTTTCTGCTTCAGCCATTGGTAAGTGTCAAGGCTGTGTCACCTTCTTATGACACCCATGCATTACAACTGGTTGTTTTTTTTAATGTTAAAGTTAGGCCATTGATTTAGATACAGTTTTCAGTAATTTAAAAGTGGGGGGGGGAAATATATTTTTAAATGCCTATTTAAATTTGTATTGTGAGAGGAATGTTTTTTTAAAAAAATTACAGAGTGACATAGAAAAGGGACGGGACTGGGGGTAAAATATATTTATTTATTTATTGACTTTATATTCCGCCCTACACCCAGAGGTCTCAGGGTGGTTCACAGAACAAAATCAAAATATAAAACCACAATATATACATGCAATAAAAATGCAAAACTGACACAGGTTGGAAATACTTCGCCAAACTTTTTTTAGGCATTACAACTAGAGGCCATCATAAAACATCATAAAACATCCATATATAACATTGTAAAATATATACAAATAAACAGCCATGTAAAATATATAATGACGAGGATTTTCATTGGGATTTCTTCCCGCTAAACAGTGCCATTCGCCCTCTAAGGGATACTATTGACAAAAAACCAGCCACCCAGTTACATCAGATAGAATCTGGTTATTTTCATTTTCCCGCAGTGTTAGACTACCCCAAAAAGGGGATAGTATGCGTTTGCGTAGCTGGTTCTACAATGAACAGTAGAAAAGAATATGTTCTACAGTGTCCAGCACATTCAAAGAACATCCACAATGTCTATTCTTTCTGGGGATGTTTAAATATCTGCCCTTGACAAAAGCTATTTAAATTAGAGAAATGCTTTTCAAAAATTTGCAGGGTGACACAGAAAAAGGACGGAATTGTGGGTAAAAACATGGAAAAGTGACACAGGCGGGAAATACATTTGCCTGCGTCACAGATATCACTGCTATTAAGTAAATTCTCCATACTGCCTACTTGCTAAAAGCCTTTCCCCAAACATGTACCCTCCATTTGCTTTGGAGTCTAACTCCCAGCATCCCTGAACATTGGCCATGTTGCCTGGGGATAATACTTATAATAATTTATACCTTGCTCATCTGACTGGGTTGCCCCAGCCACTCTGGGCAGCTTCCAACATATATAAAAACATAATAAAACATTAAACATTTTAAAAAAACTTCCCTATACAGAGCTGCCTTCAGACGTCTTCTAAAGATTGTATAGTTACTTACCTCCTTGACTTGGGGGTTGAATAACTCCATACCCTCTATATAAGGGTCTGGTGACTTCTGTTTCAGTGTATCTGAAGAAGTGTGCATTTACACGAAAGCTCATACCAATAACAAACTTAGTTGGTCTCTAAGGTGCTACTGGAAGGAATTTTTTTATTTTGTTTTGACTATGGCAGACCAACACGGCTACCTACCTGTATCCATACCCTCTGACGTTTATCCAATGAAAATAGGGATGTCCTAGGGGAAAGCGGGACATTCTGGGATCAAATCAGAAACTGGGAGAGTTTCTGTAAATCTGGGACTGTCCCTATAAAATGGGGACACTTGGGAGGGTCAGGGACTACACCAGGGGTCGGCAATGTACGGCCCATGGGCTGGATATGGCCCAAGAAGATTGTTTTACCGGACCATGAGCCACCTGAAAACCGAGCTGCCCACACAGCGAGTCCCCTGCGCGCTGTACTAAACCGGCTCAGTGTGCCACAGGAACTCGCCGAGCGGCGCCAGAAATCACATCTGCGCATACGCAGATACTGGAAATCGCTTCTGTGCATGTCCAGAGGCCGAAAATCATGTCTGCACTGGCGTCTGGGCATGCGCAGAAGCAATTTCCGGCACCGCGGACATGCGCAGATGCGATTTCTGGCATCACGCTGTGTCGGTCCGGCCTACGGACGATCTCTGTGGGAGTGATCCAGCCCATGGCCGGTAAGACTTGCTGACCCCTGGACTACACACTGCTCTCAACACCCCTTGAGAGTCATCTGCTGGAATAGTAGAGTTAAGATCTTGGTGGATGCCAGTGATTTTGTCCTCAAAGTACTTTGCAAACAAGTCACAGCCAGCTATTGCATGGACAGACGGAGTCCCCCAACCCCTGGGCAGCCCTGTGTGGAATAACGACTCAAGACAAGGTACTATGGGATTAAAATTGGCCACAACTTTATTATGTTTCAGATGTGGGCAGACCTTGGCTCAGGCATTGGGCGTTTATCTTTCCCAGTCCCCCGTCGCGGATCTGGGTAACATCAGGGTTATCCAGAGTGTGTGGGGGCCTGGACTGGCTCTGGAGAACATATGTTCAAGCAGAGAGAGCCTGCCCCCGTTACACCGCCGTCGCAGGGCAATGACAACCTCTAAGCGTACGGCCAAAGCCTCCCCTCAAAACAACCCCTTTAACAGGGAACCCTGGTATCGCCACCACAAAGAGAAGGGGTTGTGTGGGTCACTGTTACACCCCCACCCCCATTTAGGGAAGATAGACTAAAGGATTCCGCCCAAGGCCTGATACCGCCAAAGTTGTGACATTTTGCTACGGGAAAGGCAAACCTGCCAATGCAGGGGAATTCCTTTCCGGCCCTTCAACAGTGACCCTGACATAGCAGCATCCGTGTACCTGTGGAGAAAAGGTTAACCTGCAAAAGAAATCTTAACTGAGGGTGGGTAGGGTGGGAGAAGCTCTGGAGCCAACTGACGATTCCCAGGTAAGATCCTCCCCCTATTGTGTGGGCAGGGTGGTCCCTCCCCCTACCTGGCCTGATTACCTTGGCAACGCCTCCCCAGGCGGGATTGGGCGACTGGCTGAGGTAGGCGGAGACCTCCAGGTATCCCACCTGAGGGGAGGCGAAGCTAAGCCTGTGCTAATGGTGCCACATAGGGTCCCAGGGGCTGTGTGCGACCGCGCAAAGGGCACCCCCCCGTTTGATGTGGGGAGTGGTCATTGTCAGTTCTACCATCTCCTTGGGGCCAGGCTTTAAGAGGCCCCACACTACCCGGAAAAGCTCTTCTGGATGGCACAATGAGGATGCAACGGCGGCAGCGAAGTAGGCTTTCTTTGCGGCCTTCACCGCCACTAGGTAGGCTTGATGATGCGTTCAATTGCATTCGACTGAAGTTTCCTTTTCATATTTTAAAAAACCCTGGAATAATTGTTCCGTCCTAAGGGAGAAGAACGTAATAAGCCTTGCTGCCTGTCCCCGCTCACTTTTTAAACTAGATAATTGCTTTCTTATGCTACTGTCGGGGCTGGTATGACTTAACTATTTAGATAAGGAGCTCGCGGACTAAAAAGGAAAAAAAGAGAAGCCGTCATTTGGCTCTACAAGTTATTGCCTCTGCTGATTAGTTGTAATGACGGAAACCTCCGACATTTGCATAACAAGAGGAAGCTGGCAGTGTTGGGAAGCAGGAGGGAGACTACCTGACTACCTGAACAAATGCTTTGGGGCCAGGCCTGCCACAGAAAAGTAACATGGTTTGGTTTTTTTTTAATTATTATTTTCCTGTAGTTATTTTCACAGAGTTCTGGTACATTTCAGATCAGGGTGTGGGTATGTATCTTCTTCCTTCTTTTGACCTTGAGAAATGGTGCAGTTAGAAGCTGCCTAATTCTGAGCCAAACCACTGGTCCATCTTAGTACTTAGTACTTGGCTTAGTACTGCTTACAGTGACTGGCAGCTCTTCTCCAGGGTTTCAGGAAAGCGTTCCCCCCCCCCCAGCCCTGCATGGAGAAGCTGGGGGTTGGAACTGGGACATTTTACATGCAGAGCATGCTCTACCAACTGAGTTAGCCTACAGACCTTCAAAAATAAATCTGACACATGATTTGGGGGAAATGTAAAGTCCTTAATTACATGATCTACATTGTCAGAATCATGACCATAGTCATGAATAAACCTCCATCAAATGAAAGGTTAACTATGGTTATATTCTCAAGACTTAAATTAGCTTTGTTTTTAGATTTGCCCCTAAAAGGGATGCAAAACCCAGATAAGCTGCAATGTACATCCAGTCTTATCTTTCCAGATTCTCACCTGTGCTTACAGCAGAGGTAGAGAACTTGCTGTTGGACTCTAATGTCCATCAACCCCAGTCTGCATGGTCAATGGTCAGGGATGATGGGAATATTGGTTGAGCAAGATCTAGTGGGCCACAGGTTCTCCATCTCGGATTTACTGCATTCATAAGCAATTCAACAAAAACATGAATTAAGTGTTGAAATTCATCTTTTAGCATCATGTATGAAAAGGGACGCGGGTGGCGCTGTGGGTTAAACCACAGAGCCTAGGACTTTCCGATCAGAAGGTCGGCGGTTCGAATCCTCGCGACAGGGTGAGCTCCCGTTGCTTGGTCCCTGCTCCTGCCAACCTAGCAGTTCGAAAGCACGTCAAAGTGCAAGTAGATAAATAGGTACCGCTCCGGCGGGAAGGTAAACGGCGTTTCCGTGCGCTGCTCTGGTTCGCCAGAAGCGGCTTAGTCATGTTGGCCACATGACCCGGAAGCTGTACGCCGGCTCCCTCGGCCAGTAAAGCGAGATGAGCGCCGCAACCCCAGAGTCGGTCATGACCGGACCTAATGGTCAGGGGTCCCTTTACCTTTACGAAAATGCCCACATAGTCACCGGAATGCTTCTTGCTGAGATAACTGCCCTTCCAAACGAAGATCTGCTTCTCAAGTTACCAGTGGTGGTGGTGAGATGATTAGCAATTGAGATTGGGGAGGGTTGCTATAAATGAAATGGCAAAAGCCAGTCTCAGGTGTTAGAGGTGGAAGAGGGGCAGAGCAAGAATGAAAGCTGAGGCTGTGATATTGCGCCTTCCTCATTGCAGTTCCACCCCCAGTGTGGCAGGATGCAATCACATTATGCAGTGTGAGCAGGATTTCTGCCAATGCACACCTTCATACTGTGAGTGGAGCTATAGCTATGGCCTTCCTGACTTGGCATCATCTGTTATGTTGTAAAATCTTGCTCATCATTTTGTGGGTGGAATGTGGGTGGCTGAGGAACAATGGAAAGGACTGCTAATGCTTACAGCTTGCTCAGTTATTTGTACCGCATGAGTGAACCAAACACCAGCACAGTGAGTTCAAGGTCTTACTGCAATGCCATATCCCATTTCATAACTGATAAAAGATGGTTTGAATTACTGTCTAAACGCTAGCATTTCCACAAGGTATGTATTTCAGCAAGTTTCCATTTCATCTGGATGTGTAAGAGTTGGCTTAGTGTCCCATCAATTAAGAATGTCCTTCCTATATTAATACGTCTACCACAAGCTCTTTTACATGGTGCTCAAGAAAATTTATTAGGCCTTTCTGTTTTAGCAAGTACTTCTTTAAGTTAATTGTGCTGCCATAAAGTTGCTAGATAGCTCCAAGTTTAAGGGAGATAATATATTTTAAACCAGAGATAAGAACCTATTTCTCTCCAGATGTTGTTAGACTCTAATTCCCATCAGCTGTAGCTCATTGACATGTCCAGTGGTCAAGGATTATGAGCACAGTTGTCCAACAAAATCTGGCAGCCAAGGCCTCCCATCCCTGTTTTAAAACATTGCCTCCTATTCTAGAATATTGCAGAATACCACAGTTCCACTGACTGTCATTGTGGCTTCACATTTTAGAGTCCCATGGCTCCATACAGGACAGTGCACTCATCCTTTTGGTGTACTGACGCTTATGAAAACTGTTCACCTGTCTAGGTAAAATAGTAGGGGGAAAGAGCAGAGTGGGCTGGGAAGGGAACAAGATGGATCCATTTTGGTTTGGCCCCAACTTTGGAGGGATCTTTCCTTAATGGATCTAGGGACACTCAAATTCAGTGTCTGAACTCCACCATTTTTGGGTCTCACACCCTTCGACTGGTGGATGCTGACAGGGATTGTGAGAAAGGCGTCAGGTTGACCTTGCTTATCTTGGCTTCCTCTTCCAAGTGATGTTAATCTTGTGGAGCAAGAAACACATAGAGACAGGCTCAAGTGTGTCCAAAAACTCCTTTGTATAGTGTATCAGAAACTGCTCATGAATATTCGCTCAGAAGGCCTACAAAAAGAAAACAGCCTTTCCAATCAATTGCCCTGTTCCATCACTTCAAACCTTAGGAATGTTGGAGGATTTCATGTGATATGTTTTTTGTTTGTTTGTTTTTTAAGCGAATGAATCTGATTTGCACTCCCCAGACTAATAACACAGATCGGAACACAGTTATCCTTCAGGTTTCTTTGCACTTCTCCAGGTTTTGAGCTTCAGGTATTGGCTCAAAGAATGTACCAAAACATTGATGAAAATCCATGTTTTTGGTTCATACACATGCACGAATGAGTAATTTGGGAGAAAATGATTTTTTAAAGGCGTATTCCATGGGGGGAAATGTTCAAAATAAAGCAAATTCCCATTCATTTTTTAAAAGAAAAATTACAGATTGAGGCAGAATTGGATGGGATTGACTTGTGACTGAAGACCTGTGAAAGTGGTATGGACCATAAATAGACTGATCTGTCCATCCCTTTGAGACCCAACCTAATATGACCAAAGACGATATCAGAATTAAATTTATAAGTGAGTATATATGATGTATTATGATAAAGATTAGGCTGTGCACTGGATTTGACTGAAGCAAGAGGGTTTGAGCTTCGGCGGAGTTGGGTACAGGCAGTCCTGAATTGTCTGGGTCAAGTTAGGAGTCCCGGTGTGAACTAGGGCTGTCAGTGGGTGTGGTATCAGGTGGGAAGGCTACAGTCCCCAGCGAGATGCTCCTTCATAAGTACTCGCCCCACAGGGAAGGCGCTTGCAAAGCAGCACCCTGCAGGACTGAACCCTCCTGCTTTCTGTGGTCAGGAAAGGAGATGAAGCATTTCCTTCTCCTGTCTCCTGCACAACTTTGCATTTAATTATGGTTTAAAAAACCATAATTGGACATTAGACCCGTCCCATGGTCCTATTATTAATTTAGTAATTAAATTTATGTGGCACCCTTCATCTGAAGATCACAGGGAGGTTCACAACAGAAAAATGCAAAATGAGAATACAAAACACACAATAAAACGAAAATGAAAACAAATTAATAACCCCGTCCCCACAAGCACATTTAAAAGCCATAGAATGTTAACCAGACAAACACCTGGTTAAAGAGAAACATTTTCACCTTGCCCTAAAGTATGTAATGAAGGCACCAGGCGAGTCTCCATGAGGAGAGCATCCCACAGACAGGGAGCCACTGCAGAGAAGGCCTGTTCTCATATTGCCACCCTCTGGACCTCTCATGGTGGAGGCACAAGAAGGGCTTCAGATGATGATTGCAAGGTCTGGGTTGGTTCATATGGTGAGAGAGGCATTGCAGTCCTGAGCCATTTAGGTCTCTATAGGTCAGAACCAGAACTCTGAATTGGGCCCGGAAACGAATTGGCAGCAAGTGCAGCTGGGCCAAGACTAACGAAGAAGAACAAAGTTAGCAGAAGGGGATTGCACCCAGGACATTACAAATCCATAGAAAATAAAAATAACGTAACAAGAGTCTGGCTCCTGGATCAAGTCAATAGCCCATCTAGTCCCAACACTCTGTTTCCAGTGGTCAGCCAGATGTCCATGGGAAGCCTACATGGACATCTGAGAGCAACAGCCCCTCTCCTCACTCCATGTGTTGCTGTGACAAATGATGGGGAATCCTGGGTAATCTGTTAGTCCTTGTAAGCAGAATCAATTAAGCTTGCAAAAGCTATTTATAATTAGCAATTATAAAGAAATCTGCAGGGTCCTAATTATAATGACACAACAATGAAAACAAGCGGCAATCTGGGTGCGGGGAAGGAAAAGTTCCAAAACAAGAAGGAAAGCAGAGAGGGCATATCACCATTCTTATAATGTTTATCATGATGATATCACAAATTGCCATCTTCCTGTTGTCAGGGTGATGATCTCTGGAGAGTTTCTCTAGATTTATATTACAATGCCGCCACACGACTAGTGGCATTATTTATTGAAACCTAGTGGCAGCAATAAAAGCTTTCTTTGGACTATTTAGCAAAAGAAATGAAAATAGTTAAGCTGCCTCTGTCTTTGTATCTGCCACACATTTATCATTAATTCATCCTGTCTTTGGGAGCCCATACTTTTAATAAAGCAATTCTGCTAGGGAATCATCAAAACTGGGAGAGAGGGGGGAGATGGATTGACACCCACTCACCCCTAAAAATATGAACATATTGGTCTTCTATTCACCCCAGGCACAAATACAACAGAATTGGTGCAATTACCCCAGCAATCCGTTTGTTTTGCTTCATTCAGCTGACAGTGAGGACTGATCCTTAGCTAGAGGACAGGACAGGGCTGGCCCATCCATGAGGCAAAGTCAGGCAACTGCCTCAAGCGGCAGGATCCACGGGGCAGCTGATCCAGCTGCCAGGGAATGCCTTGCCCACCTCTGTTGCTGCGCCACCATATGCCATCTCTACAGCGGCCTCTTGGTGAATAGGAGTCGCTGCTGGCCTCCTCCCATCCTTGTTCCCAATGTAGATCTTCACTCCTGCCTTCTTTCCTGGATGCGGGGTGGAGGCACCATTTTGTGGTTTGCCTCAGGGGCCAAAATGTATTGGGCCAGTCCTGGGATGAGGTGTGGCACTGCTGGAGCCCTTTCCCTTGGCTATACCTGTGACCATAAACATAGGTAAAGGTAAAGGGACCCCTGACCATTAGGTCCAGTCATGGCTGACTCTGGGGTTGTGGCGCTCATCTCGCTTTATTGGATGAGGGAGCCGGCGTACAGCTTCTGGGTCATGTGGCCAGCATGACTAAGCCGCTTCTGGCGAACCAGAGCAGTGCACGGAAACGCCGTTTACCTTCCCGCTGGAGCGGTACCTATTTATCTACTTGCACATTGATGTGCTTTCGAACTGCTAGGTTGGCAGGAGCAGGGACCGCGCAACAGGAGCTCACCCTGTTGCGGGGATTCGAACCGCCAACCTTCTGACCGGCAAGTCCTAGGCTCTGTGGTTTAACCCACAGCGCCACCCGTGTCCCAGAACATAAACATAGTCTTGCAGTAGTCTGTCCCCACCCAAATGCCAGCCACATGTTTGGGGAAGGTCGCAGGCAAGACATGACACAGTCATATGATTGCAAGGCTTGTTCTCCATATTTTCAGGACCCTGTTCTTATTGCTTTAGGACAGTGATGGCCAAACTCAGCCCTCCAGCTGTTTTGGGACTACAATTCCCATCATCCCTGACCACTGATCCTGTTAGCTAGGGATGATGGGAGTTGTAGTCCAAAAAATAGCTGGAGGGCCAAGTTTGGCCATCACTGCTTTAGAATCATGTTTTGCCACACCTGCCAATCAACCCACTTTTATACAGTGGTACCTCGGGTTAAGTACTTAATTTGTTCCAGAGGTCCTGAAACTGTTCTTAACCTGAAGCACCACTTTAGCTAATGGGGCCTTCTGCTGCCACTGCGCCGCCAGAGCACGATTTCTGTTCTCATCCTGAAGCAAAGTTCTTAACCTGAAGCACTATTTCTGGGTTAGTGGAGTCTGTAACCTGAAGCGTATGTAACCCGAGGTACCACTGTAATCTTGAAGTTAATTCACCTGGCTACAGTAACCAACACCTAGGATAGACTAATGTAGCATGTTGTACACGGAGCCTTGCTTGAAAAGCATCGAGATACTGCAACTGTACGAAATGAGGTAGTCCAATTGTTAACTGGGACTGATAGCTGTGAATAAATCAAAAATCTTCACATACTGCTGGTTTGTTTTCAGGCTTAATTAAAGGAACTGTCTTCGGCCTTTTAAGCTGTACATGGCCTGGGATTAGGGAATCTTAACTGATGGGCAGGTTCAAGGGGGAGAAGATGGTGGTTCAAAATGACAAGGGGCTAGGCTGTCTGTAGGACTGTCTTTTCTCACGTGAACCTGCCCACCTATTTGTTTGGCAGTAGGGTGGCCATGTCTACAAGGATAGTCCTCTATTTGAATGACAGTCAGAGGAGAGGCCTCTGTTTGAAGGGCTGTTGGGACCAAGTCTGGCTTAATATCTGAAAGACTACACAGATAACATTTGAGATGAAAATGTTTCATTTGAGATGAAAAGAAAGGAAGTATTACAAATGTTATTTATAATAAAGTGACCATACCAAGGATTGCAACACGCACACGCACACACACTCACACACACACACACCACTTTTAGTGCCTCACAAATATTACAAGCCAAAGACCTTTAAAACCAAAGGAAAAATTGTTTATGCTTTGTGTAGATAAGACTGGCTTTTTTGCATAGAGCTGCAGTCGTTTTAGTAATATTTCAGTATCATTTATTAGAGTGTTTAATAAGCTTGGGGGATAGATATCAAGTGCGAGGGAGGATGAGAATTAACTACTATGCAAGCAGCAGAGGAGGAAATAATTACAGTCTTCATAGGGGAAGAGGTCTGGAAAAATAAAGAGCTCTCTGGGAGGCTTTTACTTGTTACTTTCGCTGTTCATAAAAATGCAGACGTTGTTTCCAATGAGATGCTTTGGAACTGGAATGGAACAGAGAAATAATTCACAAGGGCTTTTAAGGCTTTAATTATATCACGGTTAGGTGCTGTAGGTAGGCTCCAGTGGATAAAGCAAATTAAAGCAGCCACACTGGTGGGAAGTTTTCTTTAAGTTGTTACCTTGGCTGGAATTATGGGTGGTGTCCAAAATTACTTGTGCTCATAAGAATCATTGCACTGCCCTGTTTTATTAATGCTTAATTGGTGGGCATTATTATTCTTGATGTACTCCTTTGTGTTCTAGTGCTGTTGCATAGATTTCCTATGATCTTATTGTGTCCTGAATAAACATCTCCACCCCCATCGTTCAGCCCGGACACTGAGGTCCGGCTCAGAGGGCCTTCTGGCGGTTCCCTCCCTGTGAGAAGTGAAGCTACAGGGAACGAGGCAGAGGGCCTTCTCGGTGGTGGCACCTGCCCTGTGGAACACCATCCCATCAGATGTCAAGGAAATAAACAACTATCTGCGTTTTAGAAGACATCTGAAGGCAGCCCTGTTTCGGGAAGTTTTAAATGTTTGATGTTTTAGAGTGTTTTAATATTCTGTTGAGAGCTGCCCAGAGTGGCTGGGGAAACCCAGCCAGAGGGGCAAGGTATAAATAAATAAATTATTATTATTATTATTATTATTATTATTATTATTATTATTATTATTTGCAAACTTCTTTGGGTCTCACGCATTAAACGGCATAGAGGAGTTATTAGTGTGTTGTTGTTGTTTTTAAAAAATGCTCAGTAGATCCATTGAAATTAATGACTAAATCAGGTCCATTAATTTAAGTGGCTCTGCTCCAAGCAAGTTGGAGCCAACCCTATGCCTTTATTGGGGCAAGCACTATTGTCCCATAAAACCAATGTGAGTCACATTGGATACGAACCTCCTAGGCATGACTCACCCCAACTGGGTAGGGGAAGAAGCCCACATCCTGCTGCTTAGTTGCACACGCTGTTTGTTGATTCAGAGTTACGAGTGCACTGCCAAGCAGATGGGGGCAATCGCCTGTTTGGATGTAGGTGGGACAACAGACATTCTCTTGTCCTATCTCCTGAATGGGAGGATTAGAGCAGCAAAAGGAAGAGACCTGCTTGTAGCCTGATGCTGTGTGCAATGATTTCTGGATCAGGGGAAAATGTATTTTATTATTAAGGATGTGTTTTTAAAAAATGCAGGATGTGCAGATTTCAAAGGATAGCTGTGTTTTTGTTCGTGCATTGTTTTAGGAAGTGTGAACATGGTAGGTTCACATTAAAACGTGACTCAAAGAAGAATTCCACCCCCATCGCTAGATCCAAGCCATTTAAACCATATGAGCTACATTAGCTAACTTCCATGCCTGCTTTCTCAGCTAGGTCCCCGAGGAGTCTGGAAACCAGTTGTTAGATGCCTCAAAGGAAACACTAATAAACCATCATAAACGAGTTGCGAATTCTCTAAAAAGACTGTGGTGAAACATGGTTTTCATATATGGGCTATTGGGCTTGGAATAATGTGCTAAACTCAAGAAAGATTTCCCGCTGGACAATAATGGGCAACAGCATCTGAAGCAGCCTATTCAAAGTCAAAAGATTTCACTCAAAGGATTTTCATGGTATGGTCATTCAAATGAAGCTATTTGCCCTTCTTTGCGGACCATGATTGATATCCATAAACCGTAAAAAGCTGTCGAGTCAAAACCAGGAGCAGGCCTGTAATGTCTGTCAACATCTCTTTGTCCGGGCACACTTGCCTAAACAAAAATGTTTCAAGCAGGCACCAAAAAGACTATAGAAAAGGCGCTTGCCTGACATCAATCGGCAGGGAGTTCCGAAGTTTAGGTGCCATCACATTAACAGATTGATTTCTCAGAACTGTGAAATCATTTGCATATAAAAAAACAGAATAATTGCAGTCATAAAAAAAATTACCTACATAGAAACAATTAAAAAATCAAATTTATAAAAGCAGTTTCAAATCTAGTACAGATACCTACTGAAATAAAAATATCCTGTCAGGGAACTGACATCAGAGGCACGGGAGAAGGAGAGGGTCTCTGATTCTGCAGGAGAAGGTCCCAGCGCTAGGGGGAGACTCAGCTGGGAAGAAGGGGAAGAGAATGAGTGTAACACCAGGGATCCAGGAGAGCAACGGGACAGGGAGGTGCAGGGGCTCCAGGACTCTTCGTTGGAAGTTAGTGAGGAGAGCCCAAGCACCCCGCTGCCCACGCCCACCCTGCGCAGGAGACTCCCGCGCAGTGAGAGGCGGAGACGATTGGGCGTCAAACAACTCTTATGTTGGCAGCGCTTTAAGAAACGCCCACAGACAGATTCTACGAGTGACTAAGGGCAGCCATGCTGAGATGGGCTGCGCAGTCCGGAGGGTTTAACCAGGCAATCCAATGCTCAAACGGGGCAGGATTACGCACGAGTAACTCCCAACCACTACATATCCATTTACAAGGAAAAGGTAAAGGTACCCCTGACCGTTAGGTCCAGACACCAACAACTCTGGGGTTGCGTGCTCATCTGGCTCTATAGGCCAAGGGAGCCAGTGTTTGTCCGCAGACAGCTTCCAGGTCATGTGGCCAGCATGACTAAGCCACTTCTGGCAGTGCACAGAAATGCCATTTACCTTCCCACCGGAGCAGTACCTATTTATCTACTTGCACTTTGATGTGCTTTCGAACTGCTAGGTGGGCAGGAGCTGGGACCGAACAACAGGAGCTCACCCCGCCGTGGGGATTCGAACCGCCAATCTTCTGATCGGTGCTGATGTTATACTCACAACCTCTTTGAGGAAGACTAGGATGAGAGAGATGGATCCTAGTGAGCTTTATCACTGAATGCGAATTTGAACCCAGGTCTCCCAGGACAAGTGGTGCAACGTGATATTTAACAAGAACCAAATAGTTCTGTGTGCAGGGTGCTTTAGACTTTGTTTTCATCAAACACCAGCCCTTGGTGATGCATAGCAAGTCGTATCTGGAACCCAGGAGTAATCCAGTGTGGCGCTGACACAGCCAAACAATGGAGAAAACTTGAATTTATTCATTTGCAGTTTTCCCTGAACAATGGCTCATGGCGTAATATATAAAGATAAATTTAAAACAGTGTGTTGCATTCCAAATGCAAATGTCTGTGTTTAACTTCAGATTGCTTTGTACTGTGTAATGGACAAGAAAGCAGCAGGTAATGAATGCAGCCAGAGTGTTTGGGGAGTGGAAGGGAGGGTGTGTGTGAATTGAAATATAAAGACAAGCTGTGGATGCAGATGGAATTGTTAGGATCTAAGGATGTTCCTCTGGGGGGGGGGCACAACTTTTCTTTTCAACAAACCCCCAGACAATTGCAGAAGTCTGTAACGTGTTCATATGGTGTACATTACAGTAGACTGAAGCTGAATCTTGCTAAGACCCAGATGATGGTGAATGGCTCCCAGGTCAAAAAATGGAGGGTCACTTGTTCCCCCTCTAGGGGAACAGGCAGTTTAGGGCAGTTCTTGGAATGATCTTTGTCCATGGAAGAGTGCCTGCCACCAACTTCAGCTGGTGAACCAACTGTGCCCTTCCCTGGATAGGAAATACTTGACTATTGTGACACATATGGTAGTTACCTCTCTTTTAGACTACTGTAATACTGTACACCCTGTGTTGGGCTTCCCTTGCAGCTAGTCCAGCAGGTGCAGAATGCTATGGGCAGGGTGGTAAGTGATACATCTTATGGGCATATTCTGGTCTCTGAAAAAATGTACACATCACTTGGGAAGACGGGCGAACTAATATCAGTGTACCGGAAGAAGCAAAGATCACCAGTGTTGAAGCAACGGTTCTTCAACATCAACTTCGTTGGACTGGTCATGTTGTACGGATGCCTGATGGTCGTCTTCCAAAGCAACTACTCTATTCCGAACTTTAAAATGGAAAGCGTAATGCTGGTGGTCAACAAAAGAGGTTTAAAGACTGTCTCAAGGCAAATCTAAAAAAAGTAGTATTAACAGTGACAACTGGGAAACATTGGCCTGCGAGCAGTCCAATTGGAGAACAGCCTTTACCAAAGGTGTCATGGGCTTTGAAGACACTTGAACTCAGGACGCAAGGGAGGAACATGCTAAGATCCACACTGTGATCAACTCCCGCCCGGAAACCTATGTCCTCACTATGGGAGGACGTGTAGATTCAGAATTGGCCTCCACAGTCACTTACGGACTCATTGTTAAATCCGTGTTTATGGAAGACAATCTTACTCAGCTACGAGTGATCGCCAAAGAAGATTCTGGTCTGATTCAGGATCCCACAGAGAACGAGGCCAGGCACACTATGGACATCTCCAAGTGACCAACTTGCTCCAACAAGGGTTGGAAGCAGACGGAGGCCTCTGTATGCTGACTACCTCCACCAGGCTCCACCCCTTGTAGAGAACTTTTGAGCTTTAAAGGGTGAACCCAATGGCCCAAAGATGATCCTCCCTCCTTAGCTGAATTGAAATGACAACAACTCTTTGTTATTCAGAGAACTAGCAGAAGTTGGTGCTATTTTGGAGACAGGTTGTGTGGCTTAGGAGGAGGTTGGGGTGGGTATTAACTTTGGATCACTTCAGGCAGGCTCTCTTTGAAGGGCCCCAGCTTTGGTCCAAATATTCTCGCCTAACTTGGGTATTCAGAATTCAGATGAAGAGGTTGCACAACTGTTTGAGTCAGAGGGTGGTGACCAGGAGACAGTATTTAAGGATTTGATTAGATCCATGTTAGTCGCTGCCAGATTTGTGATAATACAGCTGTGAAAGTGCACTAGGACTCCTCCTTTAGATCTCTGGTACAGTAAACCTTGGGAAATTGCCATTGCAGCGAAGCTTACACACCCAATCAATGTCATCAAGGGGCCAGTAAAACAGAATACCCCTTCTTTGCAGAACGGAGTAGTTTTATTGTTCATGCTAATAAAAGCATTACAAGGACACTCCCAGCCCAGCATACAACAATCTGCAGAAACAGTTAATGATTCAAGTATCTATGGAATTCTCATCAGTTGACGTTGTTCATAATGCCCTTAAGTCCTCTGTTTGATTATTATGATAATGCTGATTGACTTCTATATTAGACTCATAATGAGAAAGGCTATTATGGTAGCTCAGTTGTCACACCACTGCAGTTCTCAGATCCTTCCTTTGAATTTTGTTTTGTTTGAGAATTGTTGCTCCTTGATACAATCACATACAGCCCCTATCATCTGGAAACCATTTTTTGGTGGCCACAGGACTTGCCGATCAGAAGGTCGGCGGTTCAAATCTCCGCAACGGGGTGAGCTCCCGTTGCTCGGTCCCTGCTCCTGCCAACCTAGCAGTTTTAAACCACGTAAAAGTGCAAGTAGATAAATAGGTACAGCTCTGGCGGGAAGGTAAACGGCATTTCCGTGCGCTGCTCTGGTTCGCCAGAAGCGGCTTAGTCATGCTGGCCACATGACCCGGAAGCTGTACGCCGGCTCCCTCGGCCAGTAAAGCGAGATGAGCGCCGCAACCCCAAAGTTGGCCACGACTGGACCTAATGGTCAGGGGTCCCTTTACCTTTTATGGTGTTGCAGTAACTGGCATATACAGTACTTCAAATGGTGTATTTAAACGACACAAGTGGATTAAAGAACTTGATCTAGATCAGAACCGAAGCCAAGATGGAAAGTTTTGACTGCAGTCCACTAATGTACCTGCTCCTTTCTTCACCCAATTCCCAAGCCAGCGGACAGGCAGTTTTACGAGTCTTAGAATCTGTAGCGTTGGAAGGGACCGCCAGGGTCATCTAGTCCAATGCAGTTATATGAATCATTCCCAAAATGTAATTATTAAACAAGCCTCTTACTATGCACTATAAGACGTATACAGTACTACACTGAAACGTTTAAATGTTTGATTGTCTTTGCACCTTCCCGCCACACTTGCCATTCTCTCCTGCCGGACCAGTGTGGTGCACCCTTTGAGAACCACTATTGTAGAGCATGAATAGAAAAGGGGATGTGAGATTTGGAGACAGCAAGGGTCATGCACTTTATGTTTTCATTTTGTGTTTTTATGCGTTGAACTGCCCTGAGATATTCAGATGAATGGGTGGCATGCAAATTTAATAAATAATAATAAAACCCTGCAATGCAGGAATCTTTTGCCCACTGTGCAACCCTGAGATTAAGAGTCTCATGATCCATCAACTGAGCTCTCCCAATATTGCCAAGGAAGTTGCTTCTCTTCCCAATTAGCACATATTCTTCCGAAGGGCCTCCTGCTTAGTGACAGCACCTGTTTCCCTCATCAACTTTTAAAATCTTTTAAAAACCACAACGGCTAAATACGGGCCTTCCCATTTTGGCCCGATTATGGCTAATCCAATACAGCTCTGGAATAATCCTGCCTCTAATCTCCATAATAACTTGTCCCTGCTGTTGCAAAAAACAAAAACACTTCATTTATATTCTGGGAACTAAATTCGATTCGAGCGCAAAAAATCCCCTCGGCCTATTCATCAGCTGGCCCAGATACCTGATTATTTGATGTAACGCTGAACACAAACTCAGCTATAGTAAAACAATTCAAAGAGGGCAAACGCCTTACGTGGCTGGGTAGCTCAGCTGGGTAGAACGTGGTGCTGAATAAAGCCCAGGTCGCAGGTTCGATTCCCCCCTAGAGGCGGACAGCTGCATATCCCAGGGGGTTGGACTAGATGACCCTCAGGGTACCCCTAGGATATCTAATTTTATTGAAGTCTCCCGACTCCCAGGGTATCTTTCGTGCGTTCCCACAGCCGGGGATTCTATGCTGGATGGGGGGGGGGCGGGGGGGGGAGAGCGGCTGGTGGGGAGGGGGAGCGGCGGAGCGGGACCCGCGGAGGGATTGGCTGGCGCCTGCCACGTGACGGACGCGAGGCAACATGTGCTATTGGCCTTCCTGGGCTGCCGGGGAGCATCGTCTTGCGTCGCGCGTGGCGGCGGCGGGAGATCGCAGGGTTCCTCCGCGGTGGATCTTCGCAGCGGCGCTGCTCCTCCTGAGGTAAAATCTGAGGTGGTGGGGAAAAGGAGGGGGGGAGGCTGCTGAGGCTGCTTTTTCGGGACCCTGCCGTACGTTGTCCTCCTTCATTCCCTCAGAAAGTGTGTGGAAACCCCAATTTTGTGTGGCGAGGATGGGGCTTGCGGACGGATTGAGGGGGGTGTCGCGTTTTGCGTGGGTTTTTTCTCTGTCTTTGTGAGAGTTAAAAGAGGCAAAGGAGGGGGAGATCCGTGAGGCGTTGGAAATATGACTTGGGTTTTCTTTTCTTTTTCGCCTCGCTTTTCTGGGTTTGAGGGTGGGGAGAAAGGGTGGAAGGAAATATATCTTGTCACCGTCACCTTCATCACCATCATCATTTTATTATTTACAAAGCAGACAGTTTAAATTTAAACCTGGGAAATGCCTCTCGACTGAGGAAAGGTGAGGAGAAAGGGTGGCATGAAATATATCTTGTCATTATTATTATTTATTATTATTATTTGCAAAGCAGGCAGTTTAAATCTAAGCCTGGGAAGTGCCTCTCGACTGAGAGGCGGGTTCGGAAATGAGGAAAGGTGAGGAGAAAGGGTGGCATGAAATATATATTGTCATTATTATTATTATTATTATTATTATTTTATTATTTGCAAAGCTGGCAGTTTAAATTTAAACCTGGGAAATGCCTCTCGACTGAATGAGGAAATGAGGAAAGGGGTTCTCAGGATATCCAAATGAACCGGGGGTTAAATGGACCCTGTTCTTCTGTAAGGCGAATTTCAAGTGGGTTGGGTTGGGGTTTTTTTGCTACAGCCGGTTAAAAGCACATAACGTTTCAGCCCTGATAGAAGCACGCCTCTCTGAAGCAGCCAAGCTACAGAGAGATTTCCATGAGAATTGTTGGGAGTTGGGAAGGGACCTCTGGTGGTCATCTAGTCCACCCCCTGCAATGCAGGAATCTTTTGCCCCATGTGGGGCTCGAACCCACAGCCCTGAGGCTTGTGGTCAACTGGCTGAGCTGGAAGTGAAGGTAGGTGGGTGGGTGTGTTAGGGGTGGGGTGGAGGGTGAGATGGAAGACAGTGAGTGCAAGACCAAATCTTAAGGGAAATTAACTTTTCATTAGCCATCACACCCATACTTAAAATCAAATGGTTCCTTGACGCTCAGGGGTATTAATAATTACTGCAGAGTATGTGTCTGTGGAAGACATTTCTCCAAGGATCAATGGCTGTTTATTATTCATTTAAAATATTTATGAATTCATCTTTAATCATGGGTTTCTAAGCACTTTACAACAGATTTTTTTTTAAAAAACTGAACAATGTACTCTGCAGCACAAAATAAAACAGTAGGTTATTAAAAGCAACCAAATAAAATGAACTGTGCAGTAGGAATGTGGAATGTATAATCAAGCAGAAAAGGTTTTCTATCATGTGAGCAGAGAGCATAAGTGTGCATGTGTTTTTTTGTTCACATACAACATGCTCACATTTATTTGTTTTTTAAAAATGGGGATGCTATTAGCTTATTTGAACAGGCTGCAAGTCTTAGGCAGGTAAATCGTATAAATTAACCCCCCAGTCCCACAGTTGGATTCACTTCTGAATCTACATGGATAGGATTGTGATGTGAACTATCCTGAGACCTCCAGGTATAGGTGTATAAGTTGAATAATAAATAAATAAAGCTAAAGGTAAAGAGACCCCTGACAGTTAAGTCCAGTTGCGAACGACTCTGGGGTTGCGGCGCTCATCTTGCTTTACAGGCCGAGGGAGCCGGCGTTTGTCCACTTCCACAGACTTTTCCGGGTCATGTTGCCAGCATGACTAAGCTGCTTCTGGTGAAGCCAGAACAGCGCACAGAAATGCTGTTTACCTTTCTGCTGGAGCAGTACCTATTTATCTGCTTGCACTGTGGGCTTTCAAACTGCTAGGTTGGCAGGAGCTGGGACTGAACAACGGGAGCTCACCTCGTCGCGGGGCCTCGAACCGCCGACCTTACGACCGGCAAGTCCAAGCGGCACAGAGGTTTAAACCACAGCGCCACCCGCGCCCCGTTAAATAAATAAATAAATAAATAAATAATGAAGCTGGATCCATGTTGCACAAAACATGTAATATTTAAGAGGAACTCTGTTGATTTGCCTCTGGACATAATTCTGTTGGGATGTTTCTGGAAAATGATGCTGTCATTTTTCAACTGATTCCCACTGCTTCCAATCTCAGGTTACATGTTGTCTGTTTTTGTTTTGTTTTTTAAGCAAACTCTGAAAAAGTTGGCACCTTGCCTATTTAGCACCAGTTCAGAGAACCAAATGCTCCTGTGTTCAAAAACTTCTGTGAATTTTTCATCAGCAATGTTCTTTAACTGGTTTTCCTTAACTGATTTTCCTATCTACTGAGAACAAATGCTCTATAGGATTCAGAAAAAGTATATTCTGTTTTCTCATTTCTAGCGTTTTGTTTTCAGCATTGCATGCTACAATGAGAATATAAAGGCTTCCAGCAACATCTGTTACTGCACCATCAAGTCTTACCATAAATTATCCCCTGTGACCATCCTTGTTTGAAAATATTTGTACAAAGTTATCTTGAATGCGCAGGCACTAAGCTAATTATGGTAAATTTATTTCTGGTAAGTCTGATTTTCAGGGATTCTTTAGATGCTAAGGATTCTACAGGATTTTTTAAAAAGGATTCGTCAACTGAGAAAACTTCTAATCCAGTTAAGGAGCTGAGAGCTTACTTCACACTTGTAAATTCATGTTCTTGGCATGTATATATATCAGAAATGACTAGGAAGAGTTATTTATATTTTTATAGGAGAAGAAGAAACAATGAATTGAGAAGAACTTGAGCAAAAACATTAATGGAGATAACAGCCTATATGATGTGTACAAACAAAAATGCACAGGGAAACGTGTACCAAAATGTATAAATGTATGATAATGGAAGCTTTGGATGCAATCTCCAAGAGCTAAATGAATTTAAGCTACAGTCATAATAAATTCACATCTCCAATGAGATACATTGGATTTAGTCAAAGGAAAATTAATTGTGGTTTAGATGCAATCCTAAGTACATTTCCTAAGGAGTTAGAGCCCATCTACATAGCTGTTTTATTAAGGGTATATGCAATATCATATCTTTGATATGTGAATAGTGCATAGTACTGGCAGCACATTATCCTCCTTTATCAGTTCTTCCTCAATATTCCTGCATTATTGCATCCACACTTTAAACTCTGCCCATTCTGTTTTCCACATTGCATCCACCCCCAGTTTCCCCTTTCCCCCAAACTAAAGTTAGTTGCCTTTGAAGCCATGCCACCATATTTTCATTTGTCGTCTTTTTCATGTTTTATGTTAGGGTTGTGGCTGTTGTGCAAAACCATGGTTGTTTGCAGAGAGAAAAAACAGTATCTGTAATCAACAGGAAATAAAGTGGGAGTGATGCTGATAAACAAATCCTCCTCCCCACCACAAAGATTTCATATAACCATCATGACTTGACTGATAGATATGCCCTCCATGAATGTTTTTCAAATCCTGTTTTATAACCAACCAGTGGTCACCACTATATCTTTATGGCAGGGAGTTCTATAAATTAATTATTTGACAATGGCTCAGTTTGCACATAACACAGAGTCAAATCATGGCTTAGGAGCAAACATGCAGGCTTACAGAGAGGAACTTGTGACCAGTTTACTCCTCCTTCAGTCATTCTGCTGCGCTCTGCTAAGTCAGGGTAATGTGTCCTACAAACCTGGACTCAGGGTTTAGCTCTGCAGACAAACCCACGAGCTCAAACCAAGGTTGGTCCTATGGTTTACAGCTTGTGGTTTGCCTTGGAGAGCTAAACCACAAGCCTATGTTGATATGCAAAGTCAAACCATAGTTCAGCTCAGTGCAGCATCAGAATAACTGAAGGGAGATCTCGCCAGGAGCATCTCATTCACACTAAGCCACAGTTTGGTTTAGCATTACATGAAAACAAGATCAGTGTCTTATATGGCATTTTTTCATATAAGAAAACTATATACACAATCACTTGTGATGTGTGAGGTGTGTGTTTATTTTGCCACGAATGAGGAAGATGGCTGTGCACATTATCTCTGCTAGAAGAAACCTTAATGTGTCAATCAGCCCTTTGCCCCATTAATTTCTGTGGTACTTTCTTCGGTGTGATATATTACCTAGGACAAAGGTGCTACACTAGCAAGCAGAAGAGCCATTAGAGAAATTTTTGTGTTATCTCCCCAGAAAAAAGTAGAAGTTAAAAAACAAAATCTGGTTTTCAGACTGATTAGTTCAGTGGAGTCAGTGAGGAATGCCTTTAATAACTGCCATTTATTACTTGAAGTATCAGATAGGCACTGCCGCAAATAGGATGTGGAAAGGCATAGTCTGTTGATGATCAAGCTGGACTGAATACACATAAGAACATAAGAGCTTTCTGTATCAGGCCAAAGGCCTTTTAGTCCAGCTTCCAGTTCTCACAGTGGCCAACCAGATGCCTGTGGGAAGCCCATGAGCAGGACCCAAGTACATCATCACTCTTTCCACTTGTGATTCATAACAAGTGATGTTCAGAGAGTTACCACTTTCTCCAGTGGAGGAAGATCACTCGCTTTTGAAAGTGATCCACCTCAAAAGGGAAGGGGATATTTGTCAATTATTGGGTCTGCAAAGTTTGTTTCTAACTTCTCTAAGTAAGGGGAGCTAAGTTCCCCTTCCTTTTTTTATGGAGAAGTGGCCCTCAGCTTAGGCAAGACTTTGAGCGATACTGAAGTGCTCACCTGGTTGATGCCCTTTTGTCCTGTAGCACTGCAGTGCTGTGTGTCTTGATTTTATCAGGGTTCTCCTTGTGTTGTGATCAAAAGTAGTGTCCCCATTACAGCAGTGGGTTTACTGGCCTTTTCACCCTACATTATTCTCTAGGTAACTTTCTGTGGGGGAACGTTGCCAGTGTTGGGCATGCCGAAAGGCAAAAGAGGGCAGAATAATCAATTTCAATGTTACCTTTGTACAAGACGCTAGTTTAGACACACACTCACACACCCTCTTGCATACAGAAAAATGAGAATTTTCAGGAATCCAGCCAGCTAAAAACACCCAAGGTTTGAAGTGAGGCCAGTTAGAAGCTTGGAAGGCTGCATTAGGTTCCCAAGGCTGAGATTCCTCACCTCTGTGTATCAGCAATAAGTTAGCTATAGAGGTTGGCTGCCACTCAAGCCCACAGTGTTGTTTTGGTGAACTTTCACCATTCAAAATAGCATCTACATTACAACAAGCTCTCTCAGTCTTAGAACATCTTGCCAGCCCCCCCCCCTTTTCTTTTTGGAGAAGTTACCAGACAAGGAAGCTCCCTCCGTTTCACAAGGCATCTCAGCGTCTTGACAAGGCAGATGCAATAGCATCATAAGGAATCCTTGTCAAAACATCCTCCTACTGTGTAGGCTGTAGGCACTGTGATTTATTATGCTAGGAGATATCATTTTTTGTGAAAATTCCAGGAAAGCACAGGAAGAATTGTTTCCTTTAGTTATCTTCTAGTAGAGTCAGAGCTATAGTTGGTATATCCTGGCTACAGCACTGCAGATATACAATGCCATGTGGTACATCTTTCAAGCAATTGAAAATTACGCAATTGACTAAAAATACTGAGATTTTAAAATGCTTTTGTTTTTTGAAAGAGTTGACCTTCCAGTTTACAAACTGTTGTTCATGTTCTCAATTTTTTTCCTTAAAGCTGTGTGCTTGTAAGAATGCAGACATTTTTACCCGCCACCCTGTTTGAGAAAAATAGTTTTTGTTGGGCCAAGTGCTGTGCACAGTTTGAGAAAAATAGTTTTTGTTGGGCCAAGTGCTGTGCACATTTATTAAAAGTGAGCTTGAAAAAGATCTCTGTTCTATAAATACAGGGGAATCCCCAACTTATATGAGGATTCCATTCTGGGCTACTGCACACGTCACCGGAATGCACACAAGTGGGAATTCCCTCGTTTCTTTCCCACCCAGCTCCATTCCACACTGTTCCACCCCTGCCCTGCCCCTTTTGGTTCTGTTTTCAGTGCATGTGTCAGTGGGAATTGGGTGCTTATTGCATGGAAGTGGGGAGACGCCTGTGTTACAGTTAGGGAGCCCTGTAATACTGAAGCATTCAACAATAATACTGTATTTCATGATGTCATCTGGTGTCTTTATGAGGCAGAATTCAAAGGATTTGATATTTTATTGTCTTCTGATTGAAGTATGTGCCTCATCAAAGTAATTAATTCATCTTACTGAGCAACTAGGCAGCATATGGCTCCAGATGGCTTTATACAAACTCTTTGGCTTGTTTAGACTCCTTTGAGACGATTCCTCCCCTCCTTCCACGATGCATGTTGCCCCATTGATATATTCCATTCTCTGACATATCTTATAATGAACAGAGCGCAGATTTGACAATATCTCAGTTGAACATTTTATGTCACCATTTGCAACTCCCTACTGCTCATTTTAGTGCTTAGTTAAAGGGTTCTTCTGAACCTTGCATGGTCATAGGAAGCTGCCTTGCACTGAGTCAGATCATTGGTCCATCTAGCTCATTATCGTCTACTCAGTGATTGTTCAGGGCTACCTGGAGATGCTGGGGATTGAACCTGGTACCTTCTGCATGCAAAGCAGAGGCCCTGCCATTTAGCTACCACCCTATCTAAATGTTCAGGTGTCATATGTGGCCAATAGGGCTGTTGTCTTGTGTAGGGTGGTACACTAACTGCGCTCATTCCTGGTGACTGGAGATTTGGATCGGTAAATACAAGGCTTAGTGCTTGAATTCCTGCAGTGGGCTCTACAAAGGGCTGCATTTGAAGTGTGAGTAGAAATAAGACTTGGTTCAGAATGCTGCTGCTAAGACTGTTAACAAATTCAGTTCAGTTATTGAATTGTAAATTATTTCTTACTCTCCCTTCACCATGAAAGTTTGCTCTGCTGGGGTTGCCACGGAGAATACCCTCTTTTATCATGAAACCAGTCTTTGACTGGACAGTCCTTCAAATAGACAACTTCTTCAAACATAGGATTGTCTGCTGTGATGTAGGACATGTGGCCACCCTACTTAATAGGCCTATCATAAGCATTACTCAGCTATCTGATGTTGGCACTTTGCTTACATCCACTTTATATGTTCTAGATGCTATAAAAAACAAGTTCTGAGAAAACTTTCAGAACATTGAGGGATTAGCTTTTCAGATCTACTAACACCTGAAGTGTAACAGTGCGTTCTGAAATATGGATGGATTTCATTTTCTGGAAACCACCAGAGAAGTTTATAGGTTCCCATTTAAGATCAATGACCCACAGAATTGTTGTGGCCAATTGAAAGGAAGGTGATCTATCTGGGGAGATTCTATTTGGATGGAACACTGTGCAGAATGCAGTGTGACTAAGTAGCTGGACATAACCACACTTTCTTTTAACTTTTCAGCTTGTCTCAATTGACAATAATCTTGAAAGCAAGACAAAGAATAAAACATCACCACAAATGAGAAAAGGTGGAATCAATGGACGATGAGAATAAAAGTGTGACAGAGAGCTTTTACACATCTTGCTCCAAGGTATGTTTATGGTCATGATTTTTTATTACTGTTCTTTGTGCTTGTGAGGGAGAGCAATAAGGTGGATGTTTGCATGTTTTTGGAGGGTAGGGGTGTGATACTGGTTGAATATAATGATAACAACATCCCTGTTACACCCAGTATAGCCATTGATTCTGGCAATCTTGGAAATGTGCTGTAGTACCAGAGTCAGCTGGAGGCTTCTGGACAAAACAGACATATAAGTGGGAGGAAGTTTGTAGGTTACACCCTTCCCCAGGCCACAACCCTCACTGGTCCTCCACACCATCCTTGATTGGCTAGAGCACACCCTTGAAATCTGATAATGCCTCTTGATTGACTGGATCGAAGACCGAGAGGCATGTGAGTATGTGTAGATACCAGCCTTTACAAAGGTGAACTTCACATCACTGGCATGTGGCCCCCAGAATGCTGCCCAGAAGGGAATATGGCCCTGGGGCAGAAAAAGGTTCCTCACCCTTGAGATCAGGCCTTGGAGAGACATTGGGGTGGCCAACGAATCAGTAATGTTCCTGATGACATAATTGTGGGGCACATTAGGGTCCAAATTGGCTTGCAGTTTGTCCTAGAATAAACCAACTGATTTTCAAAGTTAGGCGAAAAATAGTCTTTATTTTCCAATTCCAAGCTCATTGTGGGTTGCTTCATCACTACTCATGCTGAAGATGTGAAACTGCTCTTCTATGGGCAGGGAATTGTTTGTTTGCTTTTTAAAGTAGGAAGCCTATGTTTCAGTGTAGCAGAAGTGAATGCTCAAGCTCTAAGGAGAAAAATAAGCATTAAAAAGGTGGGAAAGGTCTTGTGGTGCTTTGGGTCACATGTCCCATCCTGTAGATGCCCATGGTGCTATCACAGCCATCCAGGGCTACTAGTCTATTCTTTCCAGAAGTTTTACAGGTGGCTAACAGTAATTTTCTAGTTGAGTGTTCTGAATCAACATCATCTGGCTTGTTTAGCCACAACCTCCCTCATTCTTGCAGCAACCCATCTGGAAATGGAAGTGCCCTGTGTTGACTGAGGAGCCAGGGCATGATTTTTTTACTGTGCTGTACTTTGTGTATAAGTGAGTTAAAGGTTAGGAAAATAATCTCTGGAGAAATAGGTAGCGAGACCCTTACCTCTGTTCTGATTTCATCTTGCAACAAATGACCCAATATACTGAAAAATACAGCATCTTGCTTTTTAAGACTAGGATAGAGGACTTGTGTCCCTCTGGATTTTCTTTGACCTCTGGCCAGCACAGTCAGTGATTAGGGATGATGGGAATTTTAGTCCAATAACTTTTGGAAAACCACCGGTTCCTCATCCTTGACTTATATCTTATGATATTTATGCAAGGCTTTTGAGGTAGGCCTCACAATGCAGTTTTCATTAGATTGTTACAACAATAAGCACCAGTAAACATGTCAGAGGCCCCATCTGCACTATATTTTAAAAGCATTATTATACTACTATAAACAGCCATGGTTTCTTCCAAAAAAAACCCCTGGGAACTGTAGTTTGTTAAAGTTTTTAGGAGACCCCTACTCCCCGCGGTTCGAATCCCCGTGGTGGGGTGCGCTCCTGTCGTTCGGTCCCAGCGCCTGCCAACCTAGCAGTTCGAAAAGCACCTCTGGGTGCAAGTAGATAAATAGGGACCGCTTACCAGCACGAAGGTAAATGGCGTTCTGTGTGCTGCGCTGGCTCGCCAGATGCAGCTTGTTACGCTGGCCACGTGACCCGGAAGTGTCTGCGGACAGCGCTGGCTCCCGGCCTATAGAGTGAGATGAGCGCACAACCCTAGAGTCTGGCAAGACTGGCCCGAACGGGCAGGGGTACCTTTACCTTTACATTACTCCCCTTATAGAGCTGCAATTGCCAGAGTAGTTTAGTAGCCAACTCCTTTTCCTAGGGAACTCTGAGAATTCTAGCTGTATAAAGGGAACAGGGGTCTGCTCACGTCTCAGCACCTCTAACAGACTACAGTTCTCAGGATGCATTGCGGAAGCTATGACTCTTTAAAGTGGTATGATACTGCTTTAAATATATAGTGCAGATGGGGCCACAATAAAACAGGAAAGACAATTACAAGGGCAAGATGGCTTGTTCATAAGTGCCTGTGGTAGCAGTTGAGAAAGGAAGGGGCCTTTGCTGAAAGCTGGATGGTGACAAATCCCAAGCTGTTTCCGTTGCTGCTTTTCTCCCCTAGTACCATAGCCACAAGCCAGGAGACCAGACCTACCATTAGGCAAAGCAAAGCAGTTGCCTCAAGGGGCAGATAATGGAGGGCAGGCACCCTGCTCCTATTCCCTTGAGTCTCTTAAGTTAGCCAACTGTGTCCAGTTGATATAAGATTCCAGCTGCGAGTCTTGCTGGATTCTACAGGTGTCATCTTGTCCTCCAACTCAACAGTGTAATGCCTTGGGCCAGCAACCATGAAGCACCTGAAAAGTCAGGGGCAATGTGAGAGAATTTGTGTTTTTCATGACCTGACTCTTCCTGGTTAAGAGGGCACACAGTTGGTTCCCTGCTTGTGCTCTCCTTGAATCATTCTCCCTGAATCGAACATCCCCCAGTGTCCCTGGTCTCATATAAATGGAGATGCATAGCTTGTGGCACATAAAGCATCCTATCTCCAGACTATGGGCTTGCACAATGAGGACAACAATAAAGAAATGTTGCTGGAATAAGTACAAAATGCTTTCACCAGCATCTTTTCAGAATTACCCATTGATTCTGGAAGATTTGCTGAGGGTCTAGAAATAAACACAGTACTTGCATTTTCCTGAAGTTGGCATGTACTCAGGCCAAATGGTGGTGCTTTAAATTCAGTTCACTGTGGAAGAGATGATACTGTGTACGAGACAATTGAGAATAGCTGTTACTCCATTTCCTGGCTCTTCTGGGTTTTATGCAGTCACTTAACAGCATTGAAGTGCAGCTGTTGAAAAGTGGTTAGGATAGTCTTTCGTACTGTTAGTGCTTAAGATTTTTTTTTTTAAACAGACCCAAAATGTATTGCAGTGATAATTTAGGACTCAGATTGAGACACTGTTTATTGGTTGATATAAAATGTATGTTTTGTAAACACTGAACAGTGTCTACTTTAAAACAATACTTTACTATTCTGTATAGCACTTTCCAGAGCTTCTCGTTCATGAAGGGAAATCTTCATAAAATACTGTATCAGTGGTGTCTCACTGACACCATATTGACTGAGGGTTAAGATATACAAGAATAGTAGAAATATATGTTGGAGATATTCACAGGATGGTGCTGACACGTTTGGCGGGAAGGATCCAGGTTTTTTTTGAAAGAAGGCTTTGTATGCCATTGTTCGAAATTGAGAGAGCTATGATTTGTGATCCTATGGACATTTTTTAATGGATACGAAGGTTGTGTACACACTTCTCATTTGGTGCACTCCAACTGCTGGTTTGGGAAGTGGTGTACACACGATGTTAGTCACAATCCATATTTATCTTGTTGTTACCTAAGAAATACTGTGTTTTCATGTATTTTCGCCCCAAACGAGCTTTGAACCAAATTGAGGAAAAGGATGGCCTAGTTTGGAACAGCCCAACTTTTCATACCAAGTGGGCTGCAAGAATACTTTGATATGGAAGCTGCAGGTAGTACACTGCCTTGTCCTGTGAAGGGGGACATTTTTATGCCCCCCCATCCCTCACACTGCCTTTCCAAAGCTGGCTAAGTGAGGTGCTAGGCTTTGGGAAGGAGGTGTGAGGCTCTGTCAGGGTCCTAGAGTTCTCCCATCTCCTTCCCAAAGCTGAGAAAGCGCTAAATAGGCTTTGGGAAGAAGGAGGGAGGACTCTAGGACCCTGTCAGAGCCCTCCTTCCCAAAGCCCATGCCTCACTTACCAGGCTTTGGGAAGGCAGCAGGAGGGCTGGGGTGTGTGTTAAATGTTGCCAAGGGCTGCCAAAAAGGCCTCAGGGGCCTCATGTTGCCCTCTGGCCGCAGATTGGACCACCCTGGCCTAGCTGCATTTTAAGGCAGTGATGAGATATGTGCAATGATACTTAGGTGTGATGTTTGATTTCAGTTGGCTATAATCACCCTGTTCCCCTTTTGCATCTCTCTCTCTCTCTCTCTCTCCCTCTCTCCCCCTCTCCCCCTCCCTCCCTCCCTCCCTCCCTTTCCTAGCTTGCCCTTCCCTATTCTGTATCACCCTCCCCTAAAATTTAGCTTGTGATCCTATCCAGACAGGAACTTGTCTCCTCCGCCCACCCGCATTTTCTTCCGTATGTTATTCTATCAAGCGTCATATATATTGCAGGAGCTATACACATAAATAATTAAATGAATTATCAGAAAAAATATTTTCTAATATTTTCTGTGTGGTGAGAAGGTCCAAGGGCTGTGTAAGCTGCAGGTTTTTGAGCCCCCTGCCTTGGGCAAGATACGGTCAGTGAGTCCCCTCTGTCAGTAAGTCTCCCTTCTCGCTGCAGCAGTTCCACGAGCCTCTTGCCAGTGTTGAGGTGGGGGTCCCTCAACAGATGCTTGACCATGCAAGCTCTTTTCACCAACTCTGGGCAGGACTTAGTGAAGTCTGACTTCCTTTGGAAGGAGAAACCTCATACAGTGTTTTTCAATATTTGAGTTCATTTGCAAATATGCAAGTTGAGCGTAGCATTCCTACCAACAGCAAATCCCCATGTCAGATCCCTGAAGAGCCACCCCAGCACGCCTAAGGGAGCCCCTTTTCCTTCATATCTCTCTGTCCCTCATCCTCACCTCATTTTAAAAATGCTCCTGTTCTTCTCCCATCCAGAACACTAAAGAGAGCTCCAGCTGTTTCCTGACCATTGGCCACTATTCATTAAAAAATACCAACCAATAGGCCCCAGAGCGTCAATACAGAGCGTGGCTCACATTATGTCATTTGTCTTGATGTATATATTGCGTAATTGGAAGTGGTCTCGCCATAATCTTTCTTCTTTAAACAGTAGCAGCCAGTGTGTCTTTCATAATTTAGCCTCTTCACTCCTGCATCCCTAGTGGTAAGTTTGGTTTTTTTGCAGAACGTGATGCCTGAAGTGAAGTGATTGAGATAGCAACTAAGATGTTTTCTCTCTCTTTCTCCACCACATAAGTGCATTCACACCTCTCACTTCCCTCTTATCTCATGAGGATAAGTTAGAAGAAGTCATTAATCCTTCATAAGACAAATCATGAAGGGCTTCATTTTGGAAGTTCCAATGTTCCCAAAGCAGATGTTACCATACGGATTTATCAACAAAGCCAGTGTGTGATATGAAATGTTTTGTGCTTTAACTCTCATGTAGCTATTTTACTAATATAAGGCATATTGGCCTCAAAGAAACTGATGAAAGGGAAGAAGCTACAGATAAAGCTCAGAGCCCTGAGAATTTAATCACTGGGTTTTCATATACGGAAGACCTATGGGTTAACCTTGTTTGGGATTTGTTCTGTCTCTGAACTGCTCTGCCTTAATTTTGGGTCCTGTAGACAAAGGCAAGTTTGTTTCTGTGAAGAATGGAACACTAAAATTAGAAGGGACTTACTTGCAAGTAAAGATGTATAGGACCAGGCTTTAAGCTGCTTAGAAAACCAGAGATTTTTTATTTATGTTTCTTAATCCATATATACAGTGATGATATACACCAGGGGCAGCCAAAACAGCACCTTCCAGATATTGTTGGACATTCAGTTCCCATTCTGTGAAGCACCCTGAGACCTCCAGGTATAGGGCGGTATATAAATTAAATAATAAATAAATAAGGTTCAGCCAGTATGGCCAGCGGTCAGGGATGATGACAGCCCAGTGATATCTGGAGGATATCTTGTTGTCTATCCTTGATGTAACCAGCAGAACAGCTAAACATCAGTTAGAAGCACCAGTGAATGACCTAGGACAGTCAGCAAGAAACACCCAGAATACTCTGCCTTAAGAGAAAAGTTTAAATCTCCAAGCAATTAAAGAAATGGGGGCCAGGATAATACCAGGGTGAGTGACCGTTGGAGAAAAGTCTATCTCGTTACAATGCAACACTCAGAAGGAGCTTGTCTACTTTTCTATCTGCCTATAAAGGTGAGCTATAACTAGAACAATGTCACCATGACCTTCTTTTTATTATCAGCAAGACTTGTTCTAAAGAGTCAGTGTTGACAGGAAGCATGTGCATTACAGTGGTACCTCGGCTTAAGTACTTAATTTGTTCTGGAGGTCCATTCTTAACCTGAAACTGTTCTTAACCTGAAGCATCACTTTAGCTAATGGTGCCTCCCGCTCCCGCCGGGCCGCCGGAGCACGATTTCTGTTCTTATCCTGAAGCAAAGTTCTTGACCTGAAGCACTATTTCTGGGTTAGCGGAGTCTGTAACCTGAAGCGTATGTAACCCAAGGTACCACTGTATACACAATTCTTTAACCTTATGTCCCTGATATTATAGAGATGGTAGCTAATAAATATCCATGTTTTATATCTAAAATTTTTCTCTCTGCCTTCTTTTTTTTTGGCTCTAATTTATTCTTACACCTGTGAGCTGTGGAAATGTTAACCTTTGCCTCCAATTATAACTGTGTAAAATGTAACCTTTTATAAACACCTAAAACCAATAGAGGTCTTTTTGCTATCATAAATGAAAGGACACAAATCTAGCCTGAGTTACCATAAGTAATCTGAGGTTATACTGACTGCAGTAGGAAAGGTAAGCACATGCTTAAAGCTCTTCAGTTAGAATCAGTAGAAAAAGGCATTTACCTCTTGACCAGATTGTGATTTAAGCATTTTCCTTTAGCTCTCAAAAGTGATACTGTAATCTAGTAAATGGAATTTTTCACTAGTTAACCAAAAAAGTACAATTTGTTCACATAATTTTTAAAAAAACTGGCAAATAGTGCTCCAACCACATGATATCCTTGTGATGTTTTAAAAATGCTGTCTCTTAATTAATGCAAGATTGCAACTAGGGACTCCAGTGAATTAAGCAAACTGTAGACAGATGTAACATAAATCCTATCTAGGTTAATCTTGATGAGCTCAAACGTGGTTACAGGAAATTAGCGATAATTAATATTTCACCGAGGTATATTGTTACATTCTTACCCGGCAATCTGCTGTAGGCATTAGTGCTCCGGTGCGCACACAAAGATCAGTTATCACCCCCCCCCGCATTTATTCCAGTAGCATAGGGGTTGGGGGAGAGATGCTCTCTTTGCATGTAGGAAATTCATTAAGGCAAATGGGGAGGCCTTCATGTCCAGGAATTCTTTGGGAATAGGGAAATAAAACTGGCAAGCCTGGCTGTGTGTTTCTGTCTAAAGAGGAACTTTTTCTGCATGGGTAATAGATTTTTTTTTTTTTAAGTTTAATGATTTTACAAAAGCAAATTTCTGTTAAGTGAAGTACAGTTTTGCTTTATATTCCACCAGTTTAAAACAAACAACAGCAAGTCCACTTAATACTGAAAGTGATGAAGGAAGTCCATTTCTTCATCTAATATCAATTTGCCTATTTTGGTGATCTCTAAAGTCTTACACCCGCCATTCTTTAATAAACAGGAAGACTCTTCAGGCATTTATCAATGTCTGGTCATGTAAAAAGCTTCACCCCTGACCTTTCCACTTTGAGCAGGAAGGTCTGGAGGACCATAAGGGCATCAACAAGCCTCCCACACCCATCCCACAGGCTGATGGGTGGTTCATGTAGAGATCAGCATTCATTTATTTCTGAACAAATCAGACTGGACCAATTGCTCATTTCTTGTTTCTCTTATATCTGGGGTGAAAAGGATGAGTGTGGATTGTTACACTATTGAAGGAAGAGAGTATGTGACATGTTGTACTTTATTAGGCCTGTTGGCCAAGTAAGTCTGCAGGTTTACGTCATCACTTTCAGTAGTTAATTTACCCACCCTCATCTGGCAGGGTTTAGGTGTGTGGTGATGTTGTACCTGGACCAGGAAAGAAGCAGGGCATGCTGCCACATAGATCCTTTGTGGGGTGGAACCAGAAGGGCTACGTTAAGCCCATTCTGTTCCTGGCCTAGCTGCCTTCCATCTTTTTGCAGCAGCTGCCAAATTTGTAGGATACCTGTGTTTCAGTTCATGCATTGTTTTTGGGAAGTTTGAGTTATGTAGGGGATGCAGACGAAACCAGATTTCTCCACCACCTATAGCACATGTACACACACACACACACACACACACACACATTCAAATGGTCCATATTTGTTTTTTATGGGTTTAGCTTTTCACTGCATTACCTTTTCCATCCTGCAAGTTTTCAAGAGAGAGTGTTGTGGGGTGATTTATTTATTTTTAAGCCAAGCTAAGAATAACTATAGAGAGAGTCAGTCACCTTGTTCTGTTCACCTCTCTAATTTTGTCCATTGTATTTTCTGATTGAAACACACAGTAGGTATCTTGTTGAAGTGGAAAGTTCTCATTGAGTGACCTTTGTCTCTCCACTTGCCTTTGTACTGCTTCTTATATAAACGACTTATAAGCAATGTGGCTTATAAGCAGCAACAGATTTGATCCCTCCACCTCACATTCTGTTGTGGCCCTTGGTCCTTCCAATAGAAAGTTACGCTTCTACATCCATAGTACAGTGGTACCTCGGGTTACATACACTTCAGGTTACATACGCTTCAGGTTACAGACTCTGCTAACCCAGAAATAGTACGTTGGGTTAAGAACTTTGCTTCAGGATGAGAACAGAAATCGTGCTCCGGTGGTGTGGCAGCAGCGGGAGGCCCCATTAGCTAAAGTGGTGCTTCAGGTTAAGAACAGTTTCAGGTTAAGAATGGACCTCTGGAACGAATTAAGTACGTAACCAGAGGTACCACTGTAGGCAGCTTTTGAGTCTGGGTGGGTGCGATGGCTCTTGATGAGACAAGTCAAAACCAGATTACCTACTATCAATCAAGTTGCTGCTCTCCTTAACTCTCTTTCCCTTGTGTAATTCTGTCTGGTATGGGTAAGAGGGGATAATAATGAGCAATATGATATAAATTGGCTCTCCCTTCTCTTGTAAATAAACTAGTTTCTATCTTTCGTCCTTCAATCTCCTAGGCAAGGAACAGATAATTGTGAATGAGAGAGGATGGAGAGTTTTGACAAGGTCCTTTGGGGACAAGTTGGTAAAATGTGGGTTGGATGAGGTAACTGTAAGGTAGATTTGTAGCTAGTTGACTCACTAATGATTCACAAATGCTTACTAATGGTTCCTCGTCATCTTGGAACAAGTAGGGTGCTGCAGATTCTGCCCTGGGACCATTGTTGTTCAATCTCACTTTTAAGAAAATGGCTTTAACAGTGGGGAGGAAATTAACAATGAGAAAACAAACCATACCCTTAGCGAGGCTGGATACGGAATCTAGACCAGCAGCTACTAATCCTCATCACCTTGCAGGGTATAATCCAGTAAAACATAGAATCATAGAATTATAGAGTTGGAAGGGTCCCAAAGCATCATCTAGTCCCACCCCCTGCAATGCCGGAATTTCAACTAAAGCATCCATGACAGATGGCCATCCAATCTCTGTTTAAAAACCTCCAAGGAAGGAGAGACCACTACCTTCCGAAAGAGTCTGTTCCACTGTCAAACAGATTTTACTGTCAGAAAGTTCTTCCTGATGTTTCCTTCACCTTGCATAGTAGGAGAAAACAAGCTTGCTCCATCTTCCATGTGATAGCCCTTGAGATATTTGAAGATGGCTATCTGTCTCCTCTTTTTGAGGCTAAACATCCCCAACTCCCTCAACTGTTCCTCATAAGGCTTGGTTTCCTTGATTGCCTTGGTTGCCTTCACAGATTCTAGCTTGTCAATTGTTGTTGTTGTTGTTGTTTAGTCATTTTGTCGTTGTGTAGCTTGTCAATATACTTCTTAAATTGTGGTGCCCGGAACTGGACACAGTATTCCAAGTGTGGTACTACCTTGATCTGGACACTATACTTCTATTGATGCAGCCTAGAATAGCATTAGCTTTTTTTTTGCTACTTCATCACTATTAACTCATATTAAGCTTGTGGTCTACGAAGACCCCTAGATCCTTTTCACATGTGTCCCCATCTTATATTTGTGCAGATGGTTCTTCCTGCCTAAGTGCAGAACCATACATTTGTCCTAATGAAATTCATTTTGTTAGTTTGGGCCCAGTTCTCCAATCTGTTAAGGTCAACTTGAATCCTGATTCTGTCTTCTGTGGTGTTAGCTGTTCTTCCCAGTTTGGTGTCATCTGCAAATTGGATGAGAATCCCCTCAATTCCTTCATTCAAGTTGCTTATAAAGATGTTGAACAACAATGGGCCCAGGGCAGAATCTGCAGTACCCTACTTGTTCCAGGATGATGAGGAACCATTAGTGAGCATTAGTGAATCATTAGTGAGTCAACTAGCTACAAATCCACCTTAGTTACCTCTTCCAACCCACATTTTACCAACTTGTCCCCAAAGGACCTTGTCAAAAGCCTTACTGAAATCAAGATATACTGTGTCCACAGTATTCCTCTGATCCATCAAGCTTGTATCTCACATTTTTTAAAAAGAAAGAAATGGCATGACTTGTTTTTGAGAAACACATGCTGGGTCTTTATAAACACAGCATCCTTTTTTAAGTGCACACAGACCAACTGTTTAATTATGTGTTCTAGGATCTTTCCTGGTATAGACATCAAGCAGACTGGTCGGTAGTTACCTGGGTCTTCTTGTCACACATTTTTGAAGATGGGGACAACATTTGTCCACCTCCAGTCTGCATACTGTCATACTTGCTCTCTTTTTTCTCAGTGGTGTAATTGTAACAGTGCTGTAGGTTTCAGAATGATATTGATGTATTTCTGGGGAGATTGCAAAGAAGGTTCTTAACTGCTCTCATTCCATTTTTCTCTCGAAGAAGCCAAACCAGATTTGAGTAATTTCTTTCCTTAAAAAACTTCCACTCCCTCACTCCTTCACTTGCATTTATCACTATTGTGTTTTCTCAGCTAGTGTTTGGCACCTGCTTTTCATTTTCTTTTAGGGCTGGCAAAATTATTCTCTTGCAGTCTCTCTGGCTAATTAGGATTCACTGTCTGGTGATCGCTGTGGCTTTATCCTGCTTTGTTTTAATCTGGATCTTCTGTCTCTTTGAACTCCTTGTGTCCTGTAAAAGAATGAAAATTTACTGCAGCTCACTGATGAGAAACCAGCACATTTTGTTCAGCTATATATCCTTGGCAAAGAACATGGTGTTGCACCACAATTCTAAACATATTTATGTGGTCCTAAACTGTCTGCATTTCAGTGGAACATACTTTCAAATAAGTGGCTTAGGCTGACAGCTCATCTTTCCCCTTCTCTTCCATTTTTTAATAAAACCCAGCAGAGCATTATTTTACCCTCTCAGGGCCAAACTGCCACATACACATTTAACATGAGCTTTCCTGTTAATGGTATCAGTTGTGGGAGGAAGGCAAGCAGAGACAGTACTGCTTGAGGAAACATTTATTGGAAGAGGTCCTTGAGAACAGTGGTGCTGTTGGGCAGTTTTTGATTTGGGGTTTATAGGAGGCCTCTGCTTTTGATGGCAAGTTGGGGAACACAATTTTGGCTCCATTTGAGCCACGGATTTTTGGATCCAAAGGACTACGAATCCCAAATCCAGTCCCTATCCAGATCCATGTGGTTTAATGGTTGAAGTGTTCAACTAGGACGAGGGAGATCCAGGTACTGATTCCTACTTAGTCATGAAGCATGCTGGATGACCTTGGGCCAGGCAATTTCTCTCAAAATAGCCTAGGTTGTTGTGAGGATAAAAGGAGGGGAATCATGTATGCTGCATAAACACATTGAAAGAAAGGTGGGATATAAAAAATAAAATAAAATAAAAATAGCACCGCTGCAAGAAGTTTACCAACTCATCCTTCTGACAACAGAGACTGGTCCTAGGATCCTTGGGTAATGTACTCTGTGTATTGGTATATGAGGTATCTTCAAAGGATTGTATCCAACAAAGTTCCACTCAAGAGTAGACCCACAGAAATTAAGGGACCTAAGTTAGCCATGTCTGTTAATTTCAGTGTGTTTAATGTGAGTACTGCTTGCATTGAATACTACCACCTGCTTTATTTTGGGTACTATGGAAGACAGTCCAGAAAATGCCCAGCAGGACTGCCTTCAATCACATTTCTTGGCTGCCATCTCCAGCTTCTATTTATTTATTTCTTTAAAAAGAGCAGGCCGCTTCATAAATCGCTGCAGTACACTGGCTACAAATTAAAACTGATAGCTTTCCTATTTGAGTGCACAACAGTATAACCTTGATGTGGCTACTCAGAGGAGAGAACAGATTTAGGGAAATCATTAAAGGGAGGAAGCAGGAACATCGCTTCCACATTTCATGCAAGTTGCATAAGCTCTTAGTCATTTTGATACCTAATATCCTGAAATCTGACATGGATAACAAACCCGTTGAGGATATAACAGACTCTAATTAAAAAGTGTTTATATAATGAGACCATAATTCACCGAAGTGTTAAAAGAACTAATGGCATGAACTCTTTCCTTGGTGTGTGTGTTTTTTAAACAGTTTTATCCTTAGTTTAACCTCTCATTATTCATTTCCACCTTTGGCCACTTATATAAAGTTGTAACCCTTTCTAATAAGATCTTGCATATGCTTCTGAGACTTTGACATCAAAAGGCTAATTTGCTATTGTTCTTCAGTGCTGGTTGATGCTTGAATGTAATACTCAGCACTTTTACTTCTTCTTTTTTGTATTCCATTGGGGATGTGTTTCCTGTTGAATATTTTTCAGCTGTTTATAAAATCAGGTTGTTGGTTTTTAGCCCAGAAATACTGCCTGCAAATAAGCTGGCCCTCAACAGAATATAAAGACTATATAGAACACATGTAGAACTGTGCTCTCGTGAGGATTTTATGCATGATGGGGAATTGTGATTGTCCCAGAGTTTCCAGTTGTGAGTTCTGGCCCTTTTATTGTAGGGTCCATTTTTGCATTTATCTCAATACACGGAGGTGTTTGGGCATGTGGAAGTTGGGGAAGAAGTTCAGGTGGCAGTATCACATTCCCCTCCACATGTTGGTTGAATGGGAGAGAGGAGGACTGTGATAAAGGAGGGCTAATGTCTAAAAACATTGTGAGTTCAAATGTCCCAGTTCTCATGCCAATATTCAGCTGCAGATAAAATGGGTATACGTTGTCTTTCAGCCTAATGAGCTGTTATGACAATTAATTACCACTCCATTCAGTCCCATATTGTTCCAAGGATGTAGATGTAGATTGTAAAACACATGCTCAACCTTGCAGGATTAGAACAAGAAACACACACACACACACACACACACACACTTGTTGAAACGAGGTTCTCAGCCCAAGCCAAGATTGTAGGGTTGAGCCTAAGGCTGAAGGGCAGGGATGAATCCCAAGATTCTGTCATATCCTTCACCAAGAAATAGGTCCCACAAGCCCCAGACTGCATATTCCACTTGACTTTTAAATAGTCACCTGTTATGAGAGCTGCCAGTAGTAACATCTTAACTGTGTAAAGTACATCAACCACTTTAAGCCCAGGAGCCTTTAAGTCATAGTGTGTGGGTGTGATTCTGAGGGATCTCCTATTAAGGAAATGCCCCTTTAGTTAAGGGGAGTAGTTTTTTAAAAATGACGTTCTTTCATGGTAACCCATATCTGACAGTGATGTCAGGTGATCTGTTTTTGCCTGCATGTCTTACTGGGTTTTGGCAGTGCCACGTACATAGTTTTGCAAGACCTAACAGTCCCGCTTTTGGTTCAGCTGCGTGCTTACCTTCTCCACACCTGATGTCACATATGAAGTGGCCTGATGGGCCAAATTGGAAGACCTGCAGGGCTTAATCAGGCCCATGGGCTGGAGGTTCCCCACCCTTAACTTAAAACCCCCGATACCTGCTATGCCAATAATTGGAACTTTGGCATACATGGTCTACCATCTACCTGATGAGATCTGTGAGTGTGCCAAATTTCAAATTACACCAGACCTTGTTGTAAGCAGCAGATGGCATGGATCAACCAAGAGGAGTGCAGGAGAGGACCAAGACAATGTGGTACATTTCTGCTGGTCTCAGGCACTCTGTCTTCTCCATTAGGATTCGGGATGTAAAAGACCAATGAACAGTGCAGTTGTATGTAGGATAAGTTGTAAGCAAGCGTACTTTGTGACATTCCACAACATGACTGATCATAGGACATAGCTGTTAAGATGTCAGCGTTAGCTTCTAATTTTCTGTCTTTGTGGAGCTTAAGCCAACATGAAATACTTTAACTTTGATCTTAAACTACAGGGTTTTTAATTTTTTTAAAAAATAATCAAGTATACCTTTTGTAATCATGCCTAAGGTTTGAGAAGAAGAAATTTTGTAGTGAAGAAGGATTTCAGCCTAGGGGTGCCCAGTATTTTCTGCAACCACTCCTTAGCCACTGAGCCATCTTCCCTAACTAATCATGTTGAACTCTACTCTAGTTATTCCATTGGTGACACTTTACCCTGCATTACAGTTTGATGTAGACAGACAGATTTTTTACAACCTGACCAGATGAATGGTTTCTAATGTCTTGTTTAATGTTGGTGAACACGACTGGGCAGGTTTCTTCTGTACCAGATCGGTAAAGTCATTAGAAGCTAGCCCTGACAGATGCCCAGATAACCTTCCCAGGATCTGACAGAAAGCATGAGAGATGGGAAAAAAAAGAGCCCAGAATCTCTCTAGAGATGCCTCTCCCACACCTAAATTACAACCTTGTTAGGGTTCCCTCCACCCTTTTGTTAAGTGGGCCCAGTATACGGTTCTAAAATCAATGTAATTTGTTCATTAAGTCCCCACAGCTGTTTTTAGATTTAGATTTTCAAAAAATGATACAGCAGCCTAATTCAGTTTAATTTTCAGTTTGCTTACCTCTTGCCAAAGAATTAATAGGGCATGCAGACTGGCAACACTTGGGTGATTTATTATGGAGTGCTATAACTAAATGACCAAGGCATTTTATGGTGCAAGAAGAGTTGAAAAACATCAACATAAAGAGAATGTAATGCTTGCCACCATTTCTTTCTGACTACAAATAGCCTGCCCAAGCTAGTAAACAGCTGATTCATGGGTTATATGGAAGTGGATAGGGCACCTCATCCAGTGGCAGGGGGAAATGAAGGCAGTTTCTAAGTGCAGGATTGTAGTGGGCATGTTTTACCAGGAAAAGCCTGTCTAGTGCAGCATTAGTAATGGTCAGACCTGGTACCAGAATGAGCATGTTAGCTTGAACTGCTGCCTACAATTCTTCCAAGAATGGAAGCTGCAAAAGAGGGGAAAACACCAGAGATGGGAGTGAGTTATTGTCTGTGGTGACTCTTGAATAAAAGGGGAGCAAAAGTCCAAAAGGTGCTAGTTAATAATTTATTGTTTTAATCCAGCATGTTTGTAAAAGAGTTCCTTGAAGAAGAGTCTATAATATGTCTTAAAAATTGATGTTGTGTAGTTCCCTAAGGAAGAGTCAAAGGCTACAGTTTTATGCACACTGCAGTGGCAGCTATTTCTAAGCATGAGTGGCTGAATCTGTCAATTCGGGGTTCTCTCTGTTTCTTGTTTATCCAGTCTTAAATTCAGTTCTTCACAGTTCTGTATCAACTTGCTTTTCTTACAAATAAAATCCTAATGAAAATTCATTAGCATTTTACTATGACTTTCTCCTAATATAGAGGTAGCAACAGATTGCGCTGACCCTGGACGTGACTTTTAAAATGGCCCTAAAGGAGCCCAGAAAGGGCAAAAAGGCATGAAAACAGTGCCTAGCAATCCCATGAGCCTTTGCAAGTGCAATCCCAGGAGCCCTGCTGGTGTTTTAAAAGTGTTTTTCAAGGGTCTCCAGAGGTTTAGCAGGTGTTTGCAGGCTTTTCCAATGGTGTTTCAAATATATGCAGTTTCATTTAAACTGCGGGACCTCGAAATCTAACCCCCGTGTAAATGGGGAGTTGCCTGTACACATTTTTGCAAAATGAGTTCCCTTAATGCAATGCATTTTTGCATGTTATTGTCACTAATATATGCATTTTGTGCATATTTTATTGTAGTATATGCATTTTTGTACGCATTACTTGGCTGGAGAGCGGCATTGCAGAATTTGTTAAAGTGTGAATGTCAAAAGATGTCTGTTTATTGGATTGTGTATAGTTTCAGAAAGTTTGGATTCAGGAGGTTTACTTTTAAATGCGAACTGAATAATGACTCCAAAAGCATTGGGATCGAGTCAAACGTTTTCTTAGGACCCTTGGACTTCTTTCATCTTCCGTTTAAGAATTATTGACTGATGCACTTCTGATTTTCTGAAGGGAGTAGTGACTACACTGGGGTACAGTCATATCTCGGGTTGAATGTCCTTTGAGATGAGCGTGTTCGAAGAAGAAGAGGAAGAAGAGTTTGGATTTGATATCCCGCTTTATCACTCCCCTAAGGAGTCTCAAAGTGGCTAACAATCTCCTTTCCCTTCCTCCCCCACAACAAACACCCTGTGAGGTGAGTGAGGCTAAGAGACTTCAGAGAAGTGTGACTAGCCCAAGGTCACTCAGCAGCTGCATGTGGAGGAGCGGAGACGCGAACCCAGTTCACCAGATTACAAAACTACCGCTCTTAACCACTACACCACACTGGCTCCACACTGGCAACCTGGAAGTAACGGAGCGCATTACTTCGAGGTTTCGCCGCTTGCGCATGCGCAGACGCGCCAAAACGTGACCTGCGCATGCGCAGACATGGTTTACGTTTGCTTCTAGATGGGAACTGGGCTCTGGAACGGATTCAGTTCGCATCTAGAGGTACCACTGCATTCTAAGGATGCATGAGGCTGTAATGGGAAATCTATAGTGCATTAGAGTAGTCAAGGCTTGGCAATAAATGGTAGTCACAGTTATGAATGTGACAGAGACTGCCATAGCCTTCCTACCAGATGGATGGATTTATTGCGAAGCTCTCCTGGACATCACCAGTTTCCAGGCGCAGTTAGGCTTTCAACATAGACTGAATGTGTAAGGCTGAACCTCATAAGTTCACAAGCACTTCACAACTACCGGTACTTTCTGAGGAACAAAACTACTGCCCATTCTCTCTCAAATCAATAATACATAGTAACTCAAACTGTTTCAAGGGGAAAGTATATGTTACACCTTAGAAAAATACAAATCTGCCTTGGACTGTGGAAGTTTACATCCAGTGCTTTAATTCATAATTCTTTGTCACACAGTTCCTTCAATCTTGAATTATAATTCTGCTTGTGTTAATATTATGCAAAAACAAAGTTTTTCTTTTTCTGCTCTCTATGCCACTGCATGAATCTCATCAACTATGTGAGTATGCATAAGTATCTGAATGATTAAATCTTTGACTGAAACCTAGGAGAAATAATTTTTAGCTTCTTGCTACAAACCCAATCAGTATTGGCTTTGAACCTTAACATCTGTTTACATTATCTATTCAGTTGTGGGAAATGATGGAAACAGCATTCCATAATTTCAAGATGCCCCAGTGATGACATCCTGTTTTATTGCATATGTTCCCGTAAGCTGCAAAATTTGTTAGTTCTGGATGTTTTTTTAATAAGGTCAGATGTGCAAACTACATGATAAATGAGTGTCATGTTTGCTAGTTACTTAACAAATTGAGCCCAGCATTGACACCTGTATTTTTTGAACTGAGTGTATGAATGCCCTTTTATTGCGGAATTATTGACTTGTGACCTATAGGACTGAGCTTTCTTATCGGTAAGGAAGCACTGACCAGAGTCTTTCAGTTTCTCAAGGGTGGCAGTTTTTAGTACATTTTATGATCACTGAGCAATAATGCCTAGGGCCAGAAATAATTATGGGGGAGTTGGTGATTGTGTGGCCTTTCCATCACAAACAGTACACAACACGGATACAAGGAACCGCTTGATGATTAATCACATCAGTGACTTATTAAGGCCAGTATTGTTAACAAAAGTGGACAATAAGTCTTGAACACCTTTCCCATTACCTTTTATTATATTCTTTAGTTCCTGGGCAGAGATTTCTTTTCCTAGCATTACTACTATTAGTCATGGGGTTTAGATTCACAAGACAATTTCAAGGACAGACAGAAGAGCTGCCAGGTATATTATTCTTTCCTTTAGCAATGGTCTGTTTTTCTCTCATAAGGACCCAAGGTAGACAACGGGGAAATGGACATCTTCTAAAAGTGTAATCAGCCATTTCCTATAACCTAGAAAAAATGTAGTGCCAAGTGCAATATTGTTATTATATTTTTAAAATAAATTTTATTATGCAAAAAGAACAAAAACAAAGGAACAGCTCACATTAACAATAAAGACAACCCATCTTTAACATATATAATTCATATAAATTGTCCATATGCCCAAATAGATATCGAAATGAGATTGGCAAATTAATATACATACTCAAACATAGAAAGGGCAGTGAGATCTTCTGACCACTGAGAAGTGAATGGTGATGTTTGGCCTTCCAATCTTTAACAGATCTCTTTGCAAGCATAAAAGCATAAAAGCTTTCATTGGCCAGGTATTAATCCCTACTTATTCTGATTTGTTTGTAAGGAAGTTAAACTGCAATGAACATTCATCCTGATTTGGTTGCAGAGAGTTTACATGTCTTCCCATTAATCATTGATTCATTGTACACTTTTCAGTGCATTTCCTCATTACTTTCCTCACTGCAGTAAGTCAAGAAAATGAGTGGATTTGTTGGACTAGGGTGAGAAAGTGGTTAATCCACCTCAGTTGCATGAGCTTACATTTCATATGTACTGTACTTGAGTGCCTCCTGCAAAATAGTGTGTCTGGAGATATCCTTAGTTGCAATCTCTTCTAAAAGTAATTCAGTAAAGATCCTCAATAGCTATAGTACTGATACCAATGTTTCAGCTCTTTTTCTCATGTCATTTCAAAGAGCAGTGCATATTAATGGATGATAAATTGCCGCCACTGTAATTTATGTTGGTTGCAAGTGATTACTGCAGTCTCTAAAATTCACACATCGGTCATTTGGATGTTGATCCTTTATTACTGTTTTCATGTCTTGCAAGAAAACTGACACTTTGTAGAGATAATCATCTATTCTTTTTAAGAACTTCACTTTTAAAATGCAGAATTGAAGGAAGAAAATTGAATGAGAGCTTTTTGCTTGTTGGTTTGCTGTTGATTTCCACCCATTGTTTCTGTAAATGAATTGTCCTGACAGAAGCACTTTGCACAATGAATACAGAAAAGGGGAATGAATTGGAATCTCTCATCATTACAATTGAGTGTCATTTGGGCCATGCTCCAAAGTCCAATGGAGTTAATGAAAAGTATACATTGGCTTTGGGTGTATTCAGACAGCTGCTAACCACATGAGAACTACTTAAAATCTTATTATGTGTAGAGGCAATCTCAAACTGCATGGTAAACCCAATGTTACCATCCTCTCAAAGCCACCTGAAAAGACAATTAAAGGGGCACATTGAGTAGATTCAAGAATCCAAACAAGACAGAAGTACTGTTTTGGGGGGATGAAGTAGGTGAGTGTGTGGGACCCCTGGTCCTGAATAGGGTAACTGTCCCTGAAGGACCAGGTGTGCAGCCTGGGAGTCATTTTGGACTCACAGCTGTCCATGGAGGCGCAGGTCAATTCTGTATCCAGGGCAGCTGTCTACCAGCTCCATCTAGTATGCTGGCTGAGACCCTACCTGCCCACAAACTGTCCCGCCAGAGTGATACTTGCGCTGGTTATCTCCTGCTTGGACTACTGCAATACGTTCTGCATGGAGCTAACTTTGAAGGTGACTCAGAAACTACAACTAATCCAGAATGTGGCAGCTAGACTGGTGATCGGGAGTGGCCACTGGGCTACAATCCTTCGCAAGCTGACCTGCAAGTAAACCCCATTGAACATGTTGAAATGTGTAGCACATTTCTGTACATTTATAAAAAATAAATCCAGTTGTTTTCAATGGGGGTTCCTTCCATGTTCCAGGTTAGTGTGCATAGCTTTGGACCCTTAGTCTTTAAATATGCATATTTTATAAAATAGACTAACGTTTAATGGGTGCTGATTATTTGTGGTAAGAAACTTATTTCACATCATTTCTATTTCATCGCCAGCTTAATCATAATAATCATTTTATTATTTATGACCCGTCCATCTGGCTGGGTTGCCCCAGCCACTCTGGGCAGCTCCAACACATATAAAAACATAATGAAATGTCAGACATTTAAAACTTCCCAATACAGGGCTGCCTTCAGATGTCTACTAAAGATTTAATGGTGACAGTGAGATGGCAGAGTTCTTCAGATAACGGAAAAGCTAAAGAAAAAACACCTGAAAGTATATAATCCATTCTTTTTGTAATGGTTAGGGGCTGCAGAGATTTCTGCGGCCACGTTCTAACGATGAATTATATGAAAGTTAACTGCCCGTGTGAAAAGTAAGCTGAGATGGCATTAAAAAGAAATAGAGAAAACAGTATTTCTTTCAGTGCAGGACACAGTCTTGGCTACAACTAAAATGAAATATTTGTAATAAATGCAGTTGGAAGAGCTCACTCAAAAAAAAGTGTTAGATGAAGTCAGCTAAGACCAAAGACAGAGCGTTCCATGGCAGCATTCTCCTACGGTGGGACCTGCCACTTGTGTTTGGTTCAGTAGGAATTACTCATAGAAGCGTAAGAAGCTGCCTGCTTCACGCTTATCATTGATCCATCTAGCTCAGTATTATCTAAGGTGACTGGTAGCAGCTCTCCAGGGTTTCAGACGGGATGGTCCAACCCTACCTGAAGGTTACAGTCATTGAACCAGGACCTCCTTCAAGCAACTCAGATTCTCTGGCACAGAGAAGGAAGAACGTAAGCACTGCAAGGCACATTCAAACTATCAGAGAGATATAAAGCATGTGCTGTTCATTCTTGTTCAGCCCCATCAGGAGTCCCAATGCATCACTGTTATAAATTTGTGGTCTTCTGTAGTATCTGAGAATGTTGCTCCAGGGTTACGGCAAATAATTGCAAAGCTAGATGACAAGCCGTGTACTGTAGTGGAAACCATTTGATTCTCCTTGATTTGTGACACTGCAGTCCAGATTCTATCTAGATATGGGATATTGTTTCCCAAGTGATGTTATGAATAGTTTTTAAATTGCCTGCTGCTTTAATCTGAATGAAAAAAAGAAACCCAAATAAAACCCTACACCAGGGTTTTCAGCAGGGGGCCAGTCCACTGTCCCTCAGACCTTGTGGGGTGCTGGGCTATTTTTTAAAAATAATGAACGAATTCCTATGCCCCACAAATAACCCAGAAATGCATTTTAAATAAAAGCACACATTCTACTCATGTAAAAACACACTGATTCCCGGGCTGGATCTGGCCCCCGGGCCTTAGTTTGCCCACCCATGCCCTATAGAAAAACTATATAAACTATGCCTTCCATAGTTTATATTGTACATATTTATCTGTAAGGCAGAAGGATGGGTGGTTCAATATAGGAATTAAAGGGGACGTAGGCAGAGCTAAGTGTGAACACCATCTCTTCCATACCCTAAAAGTCATTTGAAGAAAGGGATTGTGTACAAAAGTGTACATATTGGTGGAAAAATGCATTACATTAGGGGAAAATTTTGCAAAAAAGTGCCTTAGGCACAACTGCATACAAAAATATGTATATTGAAAGAAATTGACACTAAAATGCTGATAGGTTTTCATAAGAACTTATGTGCCAGAATTGAGAGGAAACCAAACTGTTTTATTTGCCCATCCCTGCTATGTCCCAGACTACCAACTAGAGATGTGAAATTTCCAGAAATGTTGAAATTATGAGGAAAAAACGTTTCCGCCTGTTTTTCCCCAGAAAAAAAAATGGAAATTTTGGAAACATTGAAAAAAAGTTCAGTGAGGAGTAGTTTTACAAATTGCGTGAAACACAGTGTAGATAAAAAGTATTATGCTTGCAATAAAATAGGTAACTATCCCTCAAAAGCAACAATAACAAAAAAAGCAAGAAACTGTCAGGTCTGCTTTCAAACCCTGAACTGTCTTTGCCATAGAAAGTCAATAAATGCCAAAAACAGAGAATCCAAGACAATTTTATTGAGCTGAATAAGAAGACAAAGGAGAGATTCAACTTCAAAAGACCAGATTGATTGACTGCAAACTGCTTTCCTTAGCATAACACTCTTGATAGATTCTCCAACAGGGAAACAGAGACAGCATTACATTTAGCAAGCACAATTTATACAGAAGTGAATATATCGTAGCTGGTTATTCTATATAAAAACAGGATCAATAATCATTTCTGACCCCACAAAACCATCAACATAAATAATAATCAGATTTGCCCCTTGGCACCAACAGCAAATAAAGTTAAGGTCCACCTCAATATTTAAGCTCCATAATATTTAAGTCTACCCTTTGAGTAGTGCTTTTTTAAAAAAGGAATATATACATACAACACAACATATACATGCAGTTTATTCTATCTCATTTTCTGAACTACTGATATCAGTTTCTATTTCTTCTTCCTCTTTGTCATTTTTTTCATGGACTTCTAAAAACTTTAGGTTTGCACAGATTGAAACAAGCTTTTCTACCCATTCACAGGTCAGTTTGTTTCTTGATTTGGTATGACCACTACCAAACATAGACCAGATTCTTTCACATGCAGCAGAAGATGCAGGAATCTGCAGTAAGTGACATGCAAGAGGTGTCAGAGGTCGTGTGGTATCAACCCCTCTGTAGGCCTTGCTGGGGCTGCTTCGTTTGGAATGTACTTGATTCCTTTTCAACATGGTCACCAGGAGCAGCTGGAATGGACTGTCCAGTGGCTACATAGTTGTGAGTTACAAATTGCTGGGCATATGCTGCCTGTCCAGGGGCATTTAAAGGATTAATTTGCACAAGTTGGGCTGCTCAATGGCAGCTAGTGATGCTTAGCTGAGATTCATTAAGTTCCCTGTCCCTGTGCATAGTATCCGAGTCTCATAGCAGTTGGGGAACAGGCATTGGGTGACAACTGAGCCTTCTTTATTCTTTTGCAAAGGACAAAATTGCTGTGTTATTTTTAAAGAAATGTTAACAATTTTTTTCCTTTATGTTACTCGTGTGCGGAAGGTGGAACAGACTAACGTACACATTTTGCAAGTAGTTTCTCCGAATATAATGTATATTTTGTATGTTATTTTCATGAATATATTCATTTATACTCACATTTCCCACTCCAGGTGCATTTTTTCAAATGTTTAGAGAACTGCATTGTTAAATTTGTCTTAAGTGTGAATTTTGAAGGAGATCTGTGTTTCAGTCCTCTATATTGTTTCAAAACATGCAAAATATATAGTTTAGGGTTTACACGCAAACTGAATCACATTATTCCACCATTCCTACCTTCCAACTCTTTGATTTTCTACCTCTAAGGCAGATGTGCCCAAGAGAGAATTGCATGAGGCTTGGCAGAGGAGCACCCCACTGGGAACATCTTTTTTGTTCTGTTCCAGATTAGGAGCAGAAGTGTTTAAATTAAATAAAACACAGCCTTGCATGTCTTGCATTCCAAGCTTAAACTGGTGAATGGCTGTGATCTGCTCCAAGGGTTGCTAAGTCAGCTCAGCATCAGTTAAGTTTGTTTAGCTGAGATTTAAATCCCCAGCAAAGAATTTGCTGCATTTTTGAGAAGCAGAGGCGTAATAAAGTATGTGAGCAGATCTAAAGAGGGAGAAGAAAAAGAAGCACCATAACATAGTGTAAGTAGTGTTTGATTGTATCTTTGTGATCTGTTTTGCAAATGGATTTGTCTTTAATTTTACTAGCAATAAATAAAACCACCAAGATGTTATTTTTACATATCAGACTTTTTTTATAAAAAATTAAAATCCAAAGCCTTAGCAAGGGTACACTTTTAAATGAAAAGATCTGTTCTGAATCTATGAAGATCAAATTCCCTTAAAGAAAATTGTTTATTGGTTTGAGCAGATTCTGACAGGCTTAAGCAAATTATTTAACACATAATCTAAAAATAATTTCCATGATATAAAATGAAAATCGTATCTAAAACGGCTACATTGAAGATTTTAACATTTACTTTGGTCTTTACATGGCTTAATTTGTTTTCTTTTATTTATATATGCTTCACTGATAATTGCGCTTTCCCAAACTGATATAATGACTACAGGAGTTAACCGATTGCAGATAGGATATTTTAACGGAGCAATCCTTTATATATCTACTCAGAAAAAGCACCATTGACTTACTCCAGTTGTGGCTGCAATTCTGTAGATACTTACATGGGAGTATTTGGCTTACTTTTTATTTATTTCAACCATTTGTACCCCATTCTTCAGCCAAAAAGGCTCCAAGGGTAGCTTGCACACAATCAATTAAAACAAGGTGACCCTTGCCTGCAGGTTTGCAATCTAAAAAGCATGGCACACAAGGAAAAGGAGACAGAGTGGGAAGAGCAGATGAAAACAAACTCAAGCACTGATTCTTAAAGAGTTCTTAAGACTTTAAGACTCTGATGTTGGGAAAGATGGAGGGCACAAGGAGAAGGGGACAACAGAGGATGAGATGGTTGGATAGTGTTCTCGAAGCTACCAGCATGAGTTTGACTAAACTGTGGGAGCCAGTGGAAGACAGAAGTGCCTGGTGTACTCTGGTCCATGGAGTCACGAAGAGTCGGACACGACTAAACAACTAAAAAACAACAAATAATGACCAGCTGGCATAGAAACAATCCAGGGGCATGAGTTACCTGATGGAGGTAGTCTCTCACCTGGATTGTCCTGCTTCCTATCTTTCCCATTGAGGCAGTCTGATGGAACAGCTGCTGACAGGCGATAGTTCAGCAAGAGAAGGCCTCAATAGGACTTCCTTTTTTTATTGTACTGCTAGGCTGTATGCACACAATACCTTTAAAGCACATTTGAAACGCATTCCCTCCCTCGAAGAATTCTGGGCACTGCAGTTTACCCCTCACAGTTACAATTCCCAGCAACCCTTAGTAAACCATAGTGCCCAGAATTCTATAGATCAGAAAGAACAGAATTTCAAAGGAAGATTGTGGAAACATTACTTATGTGTGGTGAGCCAGTGTGGTGTAGTGGTTAAGAGTGGTGGACTCGTAATCTGCTGAACCGGGTTCGCGTCTCCGCTCCTCCACATGCAGCTGCTGGGTGACCTTGGGCTAGTCACACTTCTTTGAAGTCTCTCAGCCCCACTCACCTCACAGAGTGTTTGTTGTGGGGGAGGAAGGGAAAGGAGAATATTAGCCGCTTTGAGACTCCTTCGGGTAGTGATAAAGCGGGATATCAAATCCAAAGTCGTCTTCTTCTCTTCTTCTTAAATGCAAATATGGCCATTGTAAACCAACAAGGGCAGTCCATACATGGAATGGATGGGAAGAGCCTCTCTGTGCGAACCCCTCCTTGTTCAGAGCCATGGATGTTAACACATCTTCCTTGGAGAAGGGAGACAACTTCCAGGCTTGGATAGAGAATCATAGAATTGTGGAGTTGGAAGGCACCACAAGGATCATGTAGTCCAACCCCCTGCAATGCAGGAATCTTTTGTCCGTTGTGGGGCTCCAACCCATGATCTTGAGATGAAGACTCTCCTGCTGTAACAAAAGGGCCATCCCTGAAGACATGTTCACTCATAGCTTGACAAGAGCTGAATCAAAAGCACATCTGCTGCCCAGATTGTCAATTGCCTCTTGGGAAAGTCCTGGGTGGGAGCAGAATACTGTTCGCAACTTCCCTGTTTCTCACCCAAAGTTGACATCCATCCATTTGGCAAGGCGTAACGGCTGACATGCAGCAACATATGTTTGGTCTGCTACTGAGTGGGTAATATTCTCTGGATCAAGGCCTACGTGTTTATCACTAAATGTGAAAGGCTTAGACGTGAGCAGTGCATTGTCTTAAGTTCATTTTGTACTGTGTTGCATTACTTAAATAGAACACTCTTATAGTTTGCTGTCAAATAAAAATAGTTCAAAATCAATTCTTTAAATACCAGACACCACAGTTACGCAGTTATTAACCCTGGGTGTCTGCTTTTCTTCACAAATTGCACTTCAGAGACAAATCAAAGATTTCATCTGTTTCTATTAAAAAACAAAAGCCAGTGGTTAAGGCTCTTTAACATCACTTTCAACAAAGATATATATTCAGAATAACTTCTAAATGTCAACAAGCTAGATGAATTAATTATTGCAGTACTTCAATTCACCCAAACTGTATTAATTACTTTTAATTCAGGCTGAGCCCAAAGGGAGAGGGGAGTGCATTTCATGAACATTTTTAGCAGTGTCAAAAGGCACCCCTCATTTCCTTGATCTTTTTGCTGGTTGTTTCAAAAATCCAGTGCAAGTGTTCTGGGTGAGGGCAATGCTTTGTAACTGGCCTCATTTTTAATAGGTGAACACTTTGAGTGATTCACTGAACACAGGTCCCTTACCTTGTAGGTAGAATGACATTGAAGGAATAACTTTCTAAAAAGGGTGTTATTACTTGGGGAAATATTAGAACTTTGATTTTTCACATTAAACTACTGTGCCATACTGTTGTTTTTTGCACTGTATTGGCCACGTGGCTACCCTGCAGACAACATCAATAAAAATTGCTTCATTGCTTTTTCATTATGATTCTTGATTATGCCACAAGGTTGCCTATACAGTGGTACCTCAGGTTAAGTACTTAATTCGTTCCAGAGGTCTGTTCTTAACCTGAAACTGTTCTTAACCTGAAGCACCACTTTAGCTAATGGGGCCTCACGCCGCTGCCGCCTGATTTCTGTTCTCATCCTGAAGCAGAGTTCTTAACCTGAGGTACTATTTCTTAACCTGAGGTACTATTTCTTAACCTGAGTAAAGTTCTTAACCTGAGGTACTACTTCTGGGTTAGCGGAGTCTATTTCTGGGCTAGTGGAGTATTCTTTTGGTATACTTGAATGGTACTTTCGGGGTTGGACTTTTGTCCTAAAGTCCAGAGCTCCCCTCAGCAGATTGAGCAGGAGCCCCCCCCCCCAAATTCTCCAGGTCTGGCTTATCACACTTTAGAGTTAAGTATGTGTTACTATGTAAAGAACCCTGCAGAAACATTAAGTCCAGGGTCTAAAATTACCCAACTGCACCATTGTATATTTATTCCACCAAAGAGTAGTTGGTAGTTCAATGCAGCACTGTTGTGTAATTCACTAGGCATGCCATAAAGTGGCAATATGCAGGCTGGGAGAAATCTCTAATAAATTCATTCCTTGGGTTTTATCTCCACTGGGTGCTAACCTCTTGGCACCTTTCTCTAAGGAGTAATGATTGTTTTGCACAGTGAATCAAACTTATGATGGAATGTGTAATACAATGCTTCTAAGAGCTAAAATAGCTATTTGCTTTACTTGAAGGGGAGTTTTTCATACATATCTGTTTGTTTTACCCCCCACCCCTTTTCCCTTTTAGACTGAATCCTTCGTTTTGATTTTCTTTTTCTTTTTCTGGTTGAAGTATCATTTGTGCAAGCAATGAACAGATTGATGAAATGAGGGGAAAAGTAGCATATGAATGCTTAGGCTATTGAGGAAAACATATTGCTCTTCCAGATTGGTGATGCTGCTTTTCTTGCAGCAGGCTGTGTTATGACCAGGGCATTGTGTGTGTTGTGTAGTCAACACAAGTAAACAAAATAAGCACAACTCAAAATTCTTGCCAGCCCAAATTTAAAACAAAAAAACTTAAATGCATAAAGACTTCACTTGTTACTGAAACTACCATATAGAAGGTGCCAGGCAAACCTTTGGGGAGGTTTCTCCATAGTTGAGGCGCCACCACTGAAAAGGCCCTCTTCTTGATATCCACCTGCTCAACTTTGCTTGGCATGTGAACCTAGAACAGGGCATCTAAAGAAGATCTTAATGTTCAGGAAGTTATATGCAGGAGGGGGCAATCTTTCAGGTAATCTGGTCCTAAACTGATTAGGGTTTGATCTGTTAAAACTAGCGCTTTAAATTGGGCCCTGGAAAAGATCAGGGTGTAATGTAGCTAATAAAACAAATTTCTAGGTAAAAACGTGTAAACGCCTAAAATCTCAAATGATGCTTGCAAGGCATTAGAAAACCAGTGCAGATTTTGCTGCGTTTGGGCCGCCATCTGAAGTTGGCTGCCATCTGAAGATGAATGAACAAATGCTATTCCAGCTGTAGGCCAGGGCATACAACCCCATACAGAGTTTACAGCAGTAATTTGCACACTATCATTCATGTGGGTGAAGAAACAAGAGTGTTTGAAATGTGGTCATCTTTTCTTAATTTATATTTACCTTTCCAGATTTGGAGAGGAAACAAGTATATGCTTCTGTTAGTGGGAATCAAGTAGTGATGTATCTGAAATTCTGCTGCCCCAGAATCTTAGGGTGAAGGTAATAAATTAATACTAAACAACAACAACAACAACATATTACTTACATCCCGCCTATCTGACTGGGTCGCGTTTATACATACGAATGAGCACATGCGAACATACTGCAAATATGTGCCCTCTTTTTGGGGGCAATACATTTTCTCTTTTGGGGCAATTCACAAGTGGCAAAGTAAATAAGGTCTGTTTCACACAGACAGAAGCACTCTTCACGTAGGATATGCCTGGCAGTGTAACATCAAGTGCAGCCTGAGTACAGTGGTACCTCGGGTTACATACGCTTCAGGTTACAGACTCCGCTAACCCAGAAATAGTACCTCGGGTTAAGAACTTTGCTTCAGGATGAGAACAGAAATCGTGCTCCGACGGCGCGGCGGCAGCAGCGGGAGGCCCCATTAGCTAAAGTGGTACCTCAGGTTAAGAACAGTTTCAGGTTAAGAACGGACCTCGAGACGAATTAAGTACTTAACCCGAGGTACCACTGTAGTCTTTCTACCACTACTATGCTGCTACTTGATCCATAGAGTTGTAGTGTGAAAAACACTTGCACTGCACTTTAGACACTAAAGTGCACACATTTTTCTACACAAAGAGGATGTTCACACAGAAAACATATAATGTGCCCTTCGTAGGTGGCAAGTCAATAATGTTACTGCATTCACATGAATCCACCTGGGTAGATTAATGTTTTTATCAAGCCAGGGATGTTCTGCTCAGAAGGTTACCTGACCAAACATAACAATTCTATTTCCAAAGGCTGGAAGGAACCTCTTGTAGCTTAATACCTTTGTCACGGTGCTACACTGTTAAGATATTCTGAGGGAAGAGTGCCGCCTATTGATTTGCCCACAACCATCTCTTGCATCTCTTAGCATGGAAACCTGCCAATGGACATAATGGTCTATTTATAGTCCTGCTTCAGTTATTGGAGCTGACTTGAGTAGCGTGTCTTCAGGCTAAGTCTGTCACCTTGCAAGCCTTCAAAACCCAAAGCTGGCAAAAGGCTTGAGCTTGGCTACAGCAGGGACTCCATATAGAAAACTAAGAGAAGTATCTTTCTGTAGGCTGGCTGTCAGGGGTATTTGGCTCATCAGCTAGAGCAGGCACAGATTGCTTCCATCCTGCATCAGACAGGAATACCTTAGAAAGGGGATGTCTCACTGGAGGCTGAATTCAACCTGCAAAACAGTTTTATCTGCCTGCCCTCCATTCCAGTGTCCAAGCCAAAAATTTGATCAGTGAGGTCAATTTTTTTCCTCACAGCTCATTTTTTTTTAATCCATGTGAAAGATAAGGGTTACACCCACACCATACATGTAAAAGCATTAGTCTTCTACTAACAGTCATGGAGAATCCTGGTAATTGTTAAGATTGTTAAAGTGCTGACTTCAGAACTACAGCTCCTAGCACCCTTAGCAGTTCCCAGGTAGATTTATATTAAAATGAAAATGGCTCACAGTCCTTTGTGACTTTACAGTTAACTAATGCAGCCATAAAGAAACCTCCCTTACTCTAGGAAACACACCCATTTCAATCTCACATAAATAATGAAATAATTATGCACCACATACTACTCTTGTCCCTCGTTTGAGTAGGTTTTATACCAGTGTCAGTAAGTTTAATGAGCTGTTGTCCTGAACCTTGCCAAGGCACCCTGATGTTGACGTTTTCTCCACATGAAGCTCATGCAAAATGTCAGGCTATAGACAAGATTTATATTTTGCAATGCAGTTCCATTTTGCAGTCTTTTTCTTCAGGCCAGCTTGTGAGAAGAAGTTCCCATAAGGGAAGTTGTGTTCGGAGACTACAGGCAAATAGATGGAGGACCCCAACCTTTTTTCCAGCTAGGAATTCTATGCCTTTAACAGCAAAGTGACAGGCAGAAGTCTAGGAGGTGGTGTGTTCCCCACAATGCTGTGGAAAAAACTTCCAGATGACTCGGTGGCCATCACCACATTCTGTGGTAACATGTTCCATTTTTTAATTATGGCGTGTGTGAAGAAATATTTCCCTTTGTCTGTCACAAATCCCCCACCATTCAGCATCCACAATCCTTTGAGGCCAGGGTGACTGGAAATAAAATCAGAGGAAAACCTTTTTTCTTTTAGTTTTATTGTCAAGTGAGCAATAACCAGATAGTGGTAATGATTCAGCTGTGCCTCCTGCTTGGATAATCTGAGATTCAGATGGCCCCCAATACGGGGAAAATATATTCATTGGTACGTTGCTGTTCCTATGGGTAGCTCCGGATAGCTTGGGAATTGTTGACATTCAGTTCTTAGAATAGATGGGGATTTTTCATCAAGGTGTGTGTGTGGAGGAGGGATGTAGAAAACTTAATTAATTAATTAGAATATACCGTATTTTTGCTCTATAAGACTCACTTTTTCCCTCCTAAAAAGTAAGGGGGAATGTGTGTGCGTCTTATGGAGTGAATGCAGGCTGCGCAGCTATCCCAGAAGCCAGAACAGCAAGAGGGATTGCTGCTTTCACTGCGCAGTGATCCCTTTTGCTGTTCAGGCTTCTGAGATTCAGAATATTTTTTTTTCTTGTTTTCCTCCTCCAAAAATTTGGTGCGTATTGTGGTCTGGTGCGTCTTATAGAGTGAAAAATACGGTGCTTAAATAGGCCTTTAAAATGTGGCATGCTTTACTGATAGTTATGGTCCTCTAGGCCAGCATGAGAGACAGTGAGTTGCCTAAGGCAATTAATATTACAGGGAAGGGATTGGGGCTCAGGCCTCCACAAGCCACGTTAGACTAGAACTCCTGTCAACCCTGAGCAATGCCTAAGACTGATGGGAGGTGGAGCCCCAACAACACCAGGAGGGCACTATACCATGCCAGCTCTCCAATATTACTAGTTCTCAACTGGAAAATGGCACCTGCCCCTTCAGAAGCTCAGAAAACATCTTTGCATCTAGCACTGCAGGTGGCATTAATTATTGTAGCAATTTCTGTCTCCAAGCCTTGTCAAACTTCTGCTCTGCCAATTGCTGTCTATTGTGACACTAACAATATCTAGTGATTTCCCAGAAATCAAGATGTTGGGTACAGGACACCAGGCAGCCCTATTATTCATTCCTAAAAGAATATTTATTCATTTCTTCAGAGTGCCTCTTTATAGTGTCTTTATAGTTCTAAATTGAAGGACGCAGATGTGTTGGGCCTCCAGTCCAAATTCTTAAATTAAGCATGAATTGCCTAGGAGATTTCCCAGTCTTGTTGTTTGTTACATCAAACCTACTGCCAGCTTTATTGCTCAGAGATGCAACCACCTCGCCGAGAAGCTCATTTGGGCTCAGCTACAAAAGCTGTAAGTGCTGCCTTGAGACATTCATAGCCTGCTTTCTGCAGGCACCTGCGATTTTTTAATAATGCCATCAAATTCTTGTTGATAGAAGCTGAGCATGTGTAGGATAAGAAAACCTATAAAGAAAAGTTTAATTCTTACCCCCATTATGTCATTCGTTCTGTTTGCTTGGGTTGAAGCTGTCTGCCTTGAAAGGCTGCAAAAGCTCGATGCTGCTATTGTTTGTCTGCTTATATATCAAATGAGTCATTCAGATTGAGCATTGCTAGAATATCAAGGTATCATGAAAAGATCTGGATAAAAGCACTGGATTCTTGTTGTCAAGTAGAAATAGAGCCTTAATATTATCCTCTTCTTTCACAGAAAAGTTTAAGGGTGGTTTTGGTTTTTTTACAGAAACCAACCAGAATATAGAGCTTAATTAAATTGACAAAATATGTAATATGAGGATTCCATTTAATTGACCTTTATTAAAGGTTTCTGCCTTGGGTGCAAGCAAGTGTGGGCATCTCATTAGAGATTTTTTAAAAGTCCTTTTAAATAAGATGTTCTGAAACTGTTTTTTTCTCAAAGAGAATTATTCAAGATTAATGCAAGAAAATGCATCAGTATAATCAGGGGTCTGCCACCACAGTTTTCTCAAGTTCATCTTTATAATTTGAAATAAGAGTTCAATCATGTTGAAAATTACTTTTAAGTTTTCCATCTAGCTCTTGAACCCATTGTCCACATTTGGCTTGAACACATTGTCACCATTATTAGTTTTGGGTGATCTGCCTACTACCCTTCCTGGGAAAAGGGATCTTTTCACTGTTGTGCATGCCCTGGTAACCTCCCCATTGGTCTACTATAAAGTACTCTACATGGTGCTATTCTTGAAAGTAGTTCAGAAAATGCTGTTCAGAATTCAGCAGCATATAACACGCAAAAACTATTTTGCATTACCTCCATGAGTTGCCTGTGTCCCCCCACCCCTACCCCCAGGCCCAATTCAAGGTGTTGGTACCTATATTTAAAACCTTTTATAACCTGGGTCTGGGACACTTGGGTGAGTGCCTTCTACCTTGCCTACCTTCCTACTCTTTGAGAGTGGTTACTGAAAAGCCTTCTGCCCGCCACTGCTAAAACATATTTTACAATAGTGACCCCTAAGCTTTGAATTCAGCTTCCTTTTACAGGGCCTTCTCAGTAGTGGCTCCCACCCTATGGAATGCCCTCCCATCAGATGTTAAGGAGAGGAGTAATTATATAACATTTAGGAAACATCTGAAGGCAGCCCTGTATAGGGAAGCTTTTAAAGGTTTAATGTTTTACTATGTTTTTATATATGCTGGAAGCCGCCCAGAGTGGTTGGGACAACCCAGTCAGATGGGCAGTGTACAAATAAATTATTATTATTATTATTATCATTATCAAGTCAGGAATTTGTCACTTTGAACCGTGCATCACCCAGGCTTATTTTAATAGTATGTTGGTATCAGTTTTCCCCTCTGCTTTGGTGTCTTGATTTTCAAAATTTCATGGTGTGCTGTTTTAAATCTAGTTCTTCCCTTTGAGAATGTTATATTGCTTTACTAAACATTATGTAAGTATGTTTAGTTGCCAGCTGTTTTCATAGCCTATAGCACATGATCTACTTCTCGAAGCTGAATCTGCTGGCTTGGCTTTCTCTTGGAGAACGGCCAATGAACTACTTTATGACAGAAAAGCAGGGACTATTGGGTGCATGGTGGTAATGGGCATTCTGACTTCACCGCAGAAAAGGCCCATTCTGTTTGAACTGCCGCATGTGATACTGTGATGAGTTTATGGCCAGTCCATTTCCCTCTGATGGTTTGACAGCATAACATATATGTATTATAATCTTGTGTCTAGCTGGCAATCGGATAGGGAGCAAGTGGCAAAATTCGTTCTATAAGAATGCAGAGTAGCTGTGTCTTCTCAGCCACCAAGTGATCACCAAAATGTGCAGCAAAACATCCCATGTATGGATCTGGGTTTTAGGGGGAGAAAGGATTTGCTTATATGATGCAAAAGAGGTGGATATTTCCTTGTGTTGTTATTTTTTTATTTATTCTTAGTGGCAGAGAAGTTTCCTAGTTGTGACCCTATGGTTCAGCTTTCCTGAACCAGGGAAATCCTGTTTGAGTTGGTATGATGAGTCACCAAGCAACTTTTGTTTACTCTCTCTTTCTGAAATTTGTCCCTGTTACTTTTGGCAACAAAAACAAACACACAAATATTTTAATTTTTATTGTTACAGCTTTCATAGTTCATACCCTTTTTTCAAAAATGTTTTGATATAAGCAAATAAAACCCCAGAACAAAAAAAAAAGGGGGGGGCTTAACAACGACAATGTTGTGACAGCTGAAGTAACATAATGTTGTTGTTGTTTTCTTATTACGGGTCCAGTGCAGAAGAAAACAATCACCATAATCATATTCATTAAACAAAGGGATTTAGGACATCATGAAAAACATCAACTGAGGTTAATTCTCCTGGTATTTGAATCATTATTATTTTTTCCAAATTGTGGCATACAAAGCTCAAAGTATACTTATTAGTATGAAAAATAAAATAACTCCATTCAGGAGAGAAAATGTGTCCTGTTTCACTTTTCTCTTGACCATGGGTTTCATATGTAAGCTTCTCTACAGTGGTGATTTCCCAAAGTTTACTGTTCCAGACATTTAAAGCAGGAGTCCTATTTTTTCTTCCTTGGTTGTTACCAAAAGTCTGTCATCAACTATCATGAATCTAATTGAGTCCTTAAATACTCTACCATCCCGCTTTAAGTAAAACCATTAATGTAATACCAGTTTTCAACAGTTGTTTGCCCATTTACAGTGCTCATTTCCCTGAGTTGCTTATCTCCAAACCTCACTGCCTGGGTAACTGCAGTTAAATATAAATGATCTCCTGACCACAACTCCTCCAACACTAGCATATATGTTAATCTCACTGGGGTATATAGAATACCATATGTGGATTGCTTTTAAGGTATTTTCTCTGGTATATGGAGACAGATTGCAGCAATTTCACTTTCTAGCAGTTTCACTCTTTGACTAGGAAATTGAATTTCCCTCCCTGCATCTCTTTCCCAAACTGCCCTAAGGATGGCAATCTTTCCTGTGACATCTTTTGTTAATATCTTTGAAACCAAAGCCCTCAATTCATCTTCCTTGGCCAAAACCGAGTCCTCCAATGGCATGAGATCCTCTGCTTGCTTCCTCCAGAATCTTTGTTAGAAAATAACATAACAGATCGGTTGGGTATTAAGCCAGTTCACTTGCTTGTTGGGCAATTCATCTCCCAGTTATTCTCCTGTGCAGGCATGCTGCGTTCTGCCCGACATTGGGAGGGGCAATGTGTGTGTGTGTGAAATCATGTGATGGGATGAGGCTTGGTGGGGCTGTTGCACCCTCCGAAAGGCCTGATAGGCCCTAGTTGCAGCTGTGGGAGGGCCCAACAGGCTGCAGAATATTGAGGGTGCCCAGCTCCCTCAGTGAAAATTGGGGGGAGGGGCTCAGCTCCCATGGTCCCACAAAAATGGCACGCCTGCTGTGAGTCAGCAGGTGTTACTATAGAAGGCCCTGAGTTGAGTACAATCTCTTTCCTTCCCTTCCCCTTAATTGTGTTTTAGTATTCACACACTGTAGATGGATGGATGATTTATTGCCATCATTTTGAAAGATCCACAAGGGATTAATTCAGATTCCCATGCTATCCATACCACAGTTGTTCACTGAGCGACCATGTTGCTAGCACCTTGTCTACGTACAGCTTGCTGCAGCCTTCATGCTCTTGTTTTGAAGGGTTTCCATTGCTTTCTACCTGATCCTAAATGTCTTTAAACTATTGCTAGATTAGAAATAAACCGTGCACTGACATAGAAGCTATTCTTTGCTAAAAAGGCTGTCCCAGAGCTTTGTCAGCATGGCTTTCTTTCTCTGCCTTTTTGGTTGCTGGAGAAATAAAACTACACTGGCTTTCTGCCACCCCTAAAATCAAATTCAGATGAACCCGGTCCCTGTATAAGTATTTGGGCAGCACACAGAGCTTGCTGGTGGCACTGACCCAGAATTTCCATTTGTGGCCTTTGGAGCCTTCACTTGAGGGGTGGCACTGCTCTGCTTTGCATGATCATGGTGGCTTGAGCAAGGGCAGCTGTATATACGAACAAACCCAATATGGAAGAAATAGGGCTGTGCGCTCCTGAAGTATTCACACTGTGGACAGATTAGGCTGTTGTTTTTTAATGTAGAGCAGATCGTCCTTTTAATCTCTAAAAGAAATTATAATCACAAAATACAGTACAAGACCACTGTGTCAGCCTTTGGGTTTGCATGAGAAATCACCCAGCTGGGAATAAGGCTTACCAAAATAAATCATTGTTTGTGCCAGTTGGAACGGACAAACACAGCGGAGGGGAACCGAGAGAAAAGGAAAAGGCAGGCTAGCACCAGGGGAGCTTGAGGAATTTCACCTATGTGAACTCTTCTACAGAATGACCTGATCTGTACCTCTCCGACTAATGTGTGGATCAGAACCTAGCCATCAATCAGATTTTGCAGTTCACCAAATGTTGGGACGCAGTTTTAATTTATCAAAATAGGCATTTAAATATGCTATTTTGAGAAGGTTTTTTGTTTTTAAAGAATAGAATCATGGGCAAATAGACAGATTTGTTTATCCTGAGCTAGGACAGTCCAACATGCAGCCATCCTTTATGCTCAAGTGCAGAGGTTACTGAGATAAATTGTGCCCCTTCCAAAGCAATTTGAATCATTCCTACACCAGTTCTCAGGTGTTTTCAATCTGTCTGATGCAGGTTAAATCAACCAACTTGGCACTGAGTTGCTGTAAATTCTTAACTTCAACAAGCCTGTAAATAAACCATTTCACATCTTTTTCCAGACCCGTTCAGCCATCCTGCATTGCTCTTGAGGGCAATGCTTCAACAGTTAATGCCGCTTATTCACTCACATGTAATAATTATAGTGTCTGCTTCTTAGAGCTGCCAGGAGCTGCACCCCACCGGGGCGGAAAGTAGTGACAGCAGCAAAGAACAATGCACTGTACAGAATCCTAAGCAGGGATTTGCTTGTTTGTGTGTAATGAAACTTCAGTGCCTTTCATCACGCTGGAGTAAGTTATCGTACTAAAAGCTCTTTCTCTGCATTGCAGTCTGGGCAAGTATAGCGCGGGTGTGCTCAAAGGAGACCCAAACAATGGATAATTTAATTTTGCTGTTGTTGTGTTGTGGCTATTGTAATCTCCCTGGCAATTTTCCATAACAAAGGCAAGTACAAAGCTGGCAGATTTAATTATGGCTGCACCGACTGGTAAGAATGGATTAAGGTTTCTGGTACAAGGATGGGGCAACCTGTTCAGGAGATCTTTTATTTTGTGTGCTAGCTCTAGCATGAAGCGATGTGTAAAGCTGCACATGGATTAAGAGGGCTTGCTGTACAAGGACTTTATAATCATAGGGTTGGAACAAATCTGGGGTTTCATTCCCAATGAAAGTTACTTAAAGCATCAATCCCTGTCTGAACCAAGTATTGTCTAGTTAGCCCTTCCAAATAATCTTGGAGGAGTCTTGCCAAACGTCTTGCTTACATGTGCAGTTTGTGTACAACAGTTCCCTTCCTTTCCCTTGTGCTACTGAACTGTGCAGTTGCCACCATTCTCTTTTCTAGCATGTGCCACATTCACAAGAGCTTCTGTGCAACACATGACTCTCTTTGCACCATCAAGGATCATACATGTTGCTCCCATTTCCCTCCCCATCCCCAGCCCATTACTTATTGATTTTTTGCCTCCCTCAACTTTAGCCCTAATAAGAGGAGAGTGTTGCAATGTGCATGAAAGAGTACATTCAAAATGGTTGAATGAAGCTTTTTATTATCCCCAGTGCTTAAGTTAATTAACCAAGTGATTCTCTGAGTAGTTTGTTTCTTAACAGCAGCCTAATAAGAAGCATATTCAATTCCCACTGAATTCACTCAGAGCACAGACGCTACACTACCTTGCCAGAGAGTGTCTTTAGGGAGTTTATAATCATACTTGAACGACCAATATTTTCATAATGGTTTTGTTTATGTGCTAATAAAATTATTGAAGGAAGGAAAGACCAATACAATGCAATGTATCTGCCAGCCACCAATGCTTAGATATACTGGTGTGTGCTGGAACATACTGATGATTAAAATAGATTTCTGGATGCCAAGAAGATGCAGTGGAATTAAGGAAAACACACAAAGGCTCATGAAGTATTTTTATTTACCAGCAGACACAGCCTATACTCCCCTCTTAGCAGAAGCACTAGGTATCTTATTTTGCTTATGGCAAGTAATAAAACATTTTGCTGAAATTTCTAGCAAGGGGGAAAGGGAAAATAGTGACAACCATCCCAACTGCTGAAAACATCAGACCACAGAGGAAGGAATGGAGCCCTGATTGGCTTCTCTCCCTTGCTAGAAACATCAGAAATCTCTTCTCTACTCTTCACCACATGGCAATACCCTGGCCTTCACATAATCTTCCGCTCACTTTCCATTGTGTGTGGAAAGGTAGTGGTTGAAGAGACGATTTCAGCCTCTTTGCTTATCTTGTACCAGGCAATTTAACCCCATCTTCTCTCTCAGTTTCTCATTTTTCCAATCTTAAATTCAGTTTTCCACATTTCCTAATCGGTTTGCATTAAAAACATAGTCCTCATGAAAATTCATCAGTATCTTAGTGCAAATCTATCCTAATAGGCATATTTTAATGCAGTTTTGCCTAACCTGCATGATTTCCCCTAATACAGTGGTACCTCGGTTTTCAACGTCTCCGTTGATGAACATTTCAGTTTTTGAACACTGTAAACCTGGAAGTGAATGCTTCAGTTTTTGAACATGCCTTGGAAGTTGAACATGAAACGCAGCTTCCGTATTGAGTTTTTGGTTTTCGAATGTTTCAGAACTCCAATGGTCTTCTGGAACGGATTACGTTCAAAAACCGAAGTACCACTTTATACTGCTTTTTTAAACATTATTTTCACTGTTATATCCTCTGGCAGATCTGATTCCGTTAATTTTCAAACTCACTGTGAAGTTTAGGAAGTCTTCTTAAGTTCCACAATGGTCTCAACGACATACGCCTCAGATTCATGCTTATTTTTGTTACCGAGCTTTGGATTTTTCATACCATCAAATGGTAATAAAATCCTGGGTTAGGGAGAGCTGAGGATTTATACCTCTGTATCAGGGGTTCCCAATGGTCCATAACCTTCATTCACGTGGTCCGTGGCCTGTCTGTGGATTTGTGGTTGAAGATGGCACATCCATTGCAATGAGTATTCATACTGATTATTAACTTTTTTTTTGCTTGTTTTTAAAGTTGTATATTACTGTATTGCAATTTGAAATCTCTGGAATTACAATTGTAGCTAGCCTGGGGAGGGGTATAAACAGTCCACCAAGACTCCATATTGCTCTGTACTGCTTGTTGGAAAGCCCCCAACCCAAACAGACCTATTATTGAACACTTGAGAAACTGATATAGACTAGAAATAGAGTGCCCCACCCAGGCCTAAATTCTGTACATACAGAACTGTATTGGCTGGTCTTGATTTTGAGCCAGCCTGGTCTCAAGGGCTCAGGGCGAATAGCAACCACGAAATAGGAGACATTTCCCCATTCCCAAAAGGTTTACAAGCATATGCTCAGATTGTGTCAGTCTAATTTAGTGCAATTAGGATTAACACCTGGGCTTGGTTTTTACTTTAGAAAAGATTCTTTTGATGACCCTTCCCTTTGACCTATGGCTGAGGCTCCAGTTATTTATGAATCTTGCTTAGATTTATGTGTTCCCCTGCTGTTTCCTTTGCTCCCAAGAAACATCAAGGAAGACAGATTGTCTGTTCTATCAGAGCTTAGCTCTGGGGCTGCTAAGCTGCTAATAAAATCCTTAGTGTAAACTAAAGCTGCTTCATTGCTGCTGTATTTTTCACTTGACTGCCACATGTGGTTCCAAGGGACTAGTCCATCAACTACCAAGAGGGGATGGACACACACACACACACACAGAGAGAGAGAGAGAGAGAGAGAGAGAGAGAGAGAGAGAGAGAGACTATTTGCCTTTCTCCAAGCACCTTCCTTTGTGTTCTATGTGAATTGCAATGGAAAACAAAATAGGCAAAATCCTTGTTCAGTGATAGCTGAGCTTCTCTCTCAATCTTTTTGGTTTTTATTATTGTTTGCTTTGTATGGCAGTTTAGGAAAGACCCTCTGGAATATTGCAGTGTGACGGCTTCAATAAAACGTCTCCCTTAATGGCTTCTGTATTCTGAGACAAGCCCTGCTATATCTGCCAATGACAGAAGGAACACTTACTTCGCATAATCAATTAATCATGGTTTTGCAAGCTGTATGTGAATTTTCTTGTTGGTTCAAAGCATGGCAACTGATGGAGACAGATTAAAATTAGGAAGAAACAGGAATTAGTGGTTCTGTCCATTCATTAGAGGGAGGCTGGGGAACAATCAGTAAAGGCTAGAATCAGATTCAGGAGACTGTGTCTCACAGTCACCAGTCCAGAAAGAGCTACCACAGTCGCCATTTTGAAAGCTTAATTATCTACAAAGGCAGTAATATTCATTCATTCATTTGTCCCTGCACTCATTATTTAATAGTTACTTAACATTTATACCTCACTTTTCACCACTTAGGCCTTCAGGGCAGCATACAAATATGCCTGAATAAAGTCCATTGCAGTGTCAGCAAAGGCAAGCTTCCCAGTGTATATCTTCCCTAAAGGAACAGAGTATCTTGCCCTATTCCTGAAGTCTACCCAGCATCTGGTTGTCTTGCCCTTGGGAGCAGGGCAAAGAAAAAGGCGAGGGGGAAATGGCAGTGGTGGTACAGAATGTGGTGAAGCTCCTTGGCAAACAATATTATAAGGACACGATGGAGCAGTGCCACAACTACAGTGCCCAACTGTGCGCTGAGAGAAGTATTTGATCGCCATTTCTGGACTCGCAGACTGGAGTGGCACAGAGTAACTGCTACATCTGGGTGGAGAAGCGGCACAGGGGGCCAGGTTTGGCATCTGGCCAGCTCTATTCCTACCCAGCTTGGGTGGAAAAAATGTCGCGCTCACCCTCCTGAGGATCCAAGGCTTCCCTTCCATTCCATTAAACCAGACACTGAGCAGACTCTAAAGAAAGAGGGTGGCAGCAGCCTGGAGGCCCTTTTCAGAACGGACTCTCTTGAGGAGCAGAGTCTGCCTGACCCTCATACTGACGAAGACAGCCTTGGCGAAATTCCTGTTGCCAATAGCCACACAAGGAAAAGGAACCTGATGATTTATTGGATGATGAGGACTATGAAGAAGACATGCCAAAATGCCGAGGCAAAGGCAAAGCCAAGGGCAAAGGAGTTGGGAGTGCCCGGAAAAAGCTGGATGTAGTCATTTTGGGAGACAACCGTATGCCTCTGACATTTATGGGAAGTGTTACAAGAACTGTCCTAGGCTGAGTTACCACTATGTGCACTCCCACCTGCTGAGGAAGAGGGGGAAGACAAGTAAGACTTGCAGCCCCCCCCCACACCTGTATCACAGAAGTCTGAGGAGCAGACATCGAAGAAAGGCGACTTTTGCCTTGGAGACTCCAAGATCAATAAGAAAATGGGGCAACCTGGTTTCATGTTCTGACTGTGGATAATCAGGGCACCCTTCATGCGTGGCTCCCTGTCTGTGGAATGCTCTCTCCAGGGAAGTTTGCCTGGCGCCTTCATTATACACCTTTAGGCACCTGGTAGCATATGAGTAGCCAATATGTTCCTTTTTAACAGTTACCTAATGAGCTTTGAGCTGCCTCCCATATGGTCTAGCGGTTAGGATTCCTGGTTTGGGATGCGGGTGGCGCTGTGGGTTAAACCACAGAGCCTAGGGCTTGCTGATCAGAAGGTCGGCGGTTCGAATCCCCGCAATGGGGTGAGCTCCCGTTGTTGGGTCCCTGCTCCTGCCAACCTAGTAGTTCGAAAGCACGTCAAAGTGCAAGTAGATAAATAGGTACCGCTCCTTCAGGAACGTAAACGGCATTTCCATGCACTGCTCTGGTTCGCTAGAAGCGGCTTAGTCATGCCGGTTACATGACCCGGAAGCTGTACGCCGGCTCCCTCGGCCAATAAAGCGAGATGAGCGCAGCAACCCCAGAGTCGGTCACAACTGGACCTAGTGGTCAGGGGTCCCTTTACCTTAAGTGAGCTTTGTGGCTGTGTAGGGATTTTAACGTGGAACACCCCCGCCCCTTCCTTGTACAACTCCATAACTTTTACTGTGGCTTTCAGACAGTTCAGTCCTTATGAACAGAAGCAGCAGCATTTGTGTTGTTGATTTCTTACAATATGTGATATATGCTGGTTGTCTTCTGTGACTGTTAAGACCCCAATTGGGGCACCGTATTAAATACCAAATGGCTGGCAAGCCATTTGGGGTTAAGTTAACTTTAACTGAATATTAATATGCAGAGGTGGCAGACCTTACTATATGTATGAGGGTGTGTAAGTCCTAATTAATTCAGTGGGACACGCTTCTAAGTAAAAAGGGATAGGAATATGCTGACAGTCATTGAATTCCTTTTATTTCCTGTTCTGTGTATCATTGTTTAGTTGGATATGCAAAAGCAGTTCTCTATAATGATGCTCTAAGGTCTCAATAATAATAATAAAACTGTGCCCTTCTCAGTTTTTCCGGTGAGACTATCATGCTCCCTCCTGTAACTGCTTCAAGCTGCATCCTAATTTTTAGTAAAGGGAGCCATCGAGGGAATGTTTGTATTTCTTCAGTGATCCATCTGTCATTTCCAGTCACTGACTTGGAAAAGAAATCCTTTTAGACTGTTCTGCTGTATTTTCCCCAACACCAGCTTCTAGCAACCTGGCAATCAAACCAGTTCAGATGTGACATGATGACACTATATATGCTCTCCAATTGTGCTACCTCACTGTGCACCTTAGCTGCTGGCATACATGGAATTTGTCCTTTGTACTGCTGTTGTGTGTATCCTCTGCCATCCCATTCCTATTAAAATGTGTTTTTCTTTTCTTTTTGCTTTTTGCAATGCCTGTTCCTGCAGACCGTAACTCCGTGATCAAGCATCTATTTTGCAGGCAAAAGATCCCATGTTCAATCCCCAGAACCTCCAGATAGGTCTGGGTCAAAAACTCCTGCGTGAAACCCTGGAGAGCCACTGCCAGTCCGTGTAGACAATGCTGAAAGAGATTGCCTGATTATCTTACTCAGTATGTGGCAGCACCCTATTTTCACACACACACACACACACACACACACACACACACAGCTCACTCATAAAATATCAAGGCGATGTAAAACAGTTTCTACAAATGCAGTAAAACAGAAGATACATAAAACTATACAAAATGATTATAAAAATGATTGGCTCATGTTGGGGAGAGGGGGGAAAAGCGGAACCCTGTCAGCATAAAAGAAAAAGGTCTTCTAGAGATGTCAGTAGCAAGGATGCCTTCTGAATCTCTGCTGTAAAAGTGTTCCCCAGTATGGGGCTGGTGGCACAAAATGTCCCACTTCTAGCTGAAGCCAGCCAGGCTTGTGAAACATGGGGAACAACCAATGATGCTCCTCCAGATGATCTCCATGATCAGACTGGGATGTAAGGGGTAGTAATACAAGAACCTTAACGTGGCCTGGTAGCAAGTGGGTAGCCAATACAGACATTTTAGCAGAGCTGTCCTGTTCTGACAACCACCTGCCTCATCAGCAGTCTATTCTGGTCCAGCTCTTGCACATCCACCCCTGATTAGATCTTATGGGGAAGCAAAGCTGCATGTCAAGTGTGTACTGATGACACTGTGCTCCGGAACTCCTCATGATTGCTCCCAGTTGCTTCATGCAGATGTAAAATAGTAATTGGGACAAAATAGTGTCCTGTATTTCCATGCGCTCTGGCACTTGTCACGGTCCTCCGTGCGCCAGTAGCTCTTGAGTCATGCTGGCCACATGACCCAGAAAGTTGTAGGTGGACAAACGCCGGCTCTCTCGGCCTGAAGTGAGATGAGCGCCGCACCTCATAGTTGCCTTTGACTGGACTTAACCATCCAGGGATCCTTTACTCAGCCATGCAGGTAAGAGGTATGCAGGTATAATATGGTGCATCCAATACCTATCCCACACATTTGATCTAGGAGTATATAGTCAGTAGCATCAAAAGCCACTGAGATGGTCCCTCTCTTAATAAAGGTCATCTCTCAGGGTAACCAGGGCTGATTCAGTCCCCAAACCAGGCCTGAACCGAGACTGAAGTGGGTCTTATGTTCTGTGTCAAACTGGTGCTATTGGATATAGCTGTACTAATCTGAAAAAGCATGGGCTTTTCACTGCTGACATCCAGGATGGGAAAAAATGGTTTAGGCTCTAATTTGATCCTCAGCTAGCAAAGACATTCTGGTAATGATCAGCTAAAATATGTTCCGGGCTTCACAGACCCTTTGATTAATGGGCACGCTGTCAAAAATAACCCCCATTTTCTACCTTAATGCTGAAAAGTGAAGCAAGTAAAAGGGATGAAACCCTGCCATGAAATGTTTTTAAAACAGAATTTTCCACGCAAAACATGTATTACTTTTTTTTAGAGCATGCCTTGAGCAAAGAATGGCCTAGTTTTGCTTTTGTGTTTTTTTAAAATCCTCCTGATTTTCCTGCTGCAGCTCTGTACAACAAATGATGCTGTCATGTACCAGGGCAATTTTGGGCAACTGTAACTGCGTTTTAAAAAATGAGAAGATTGTTTTCTTTTCTTTGTAGAAATATGCTTGATCCCCGTTAGATCTTTTAGCCAATCAATACAGAGTTTAATCATTTTAGTCTTGTCACAAGTTACTTCATTTTTAATTAACAGGGGCCAGTGTGAAATGGACTAGGACTGGAGAGACCCATGCCCAACTCCTCACTCATCCACAAATCTCCCTGGGTAACCCTGGGGAAGTCACTATCTTAGTCTAACCCACCTCACATGCTTGTTTTGAGAATAAAAATGGGAGTGGGGGAGAGAACCATGTGTGTAGTGTTGAGCTCATTGGACAGAAGGTGAGAGAAATGAAAAATCTAATATATTTTGGTTAGAGGTAGCCTGTATAGCTCAGCCAGCCAGAAGAATTACATGGGTCCATGGGAGTGAAGGCATATCAAGGGACAGAATTGCCTGGACTACAGGACACCAGTTTTCCTATTCCTGGCTTTCATCAATTAATTTTGTTTTCCAGGGTCCAATACTATCACCATGGAGTATTTCTTCTTGCTGACGCACCTGCATAGGCTACCTCTACTCAAAATACATTGCAATGGTTGTTGGAAAGACAGCCTTTGCAGGCTTGAAATTCTGGCTTAAAAGGCAAGGATATCTGGGGAATCCTTTTATATCTACAGGATGAGATGCAACATAGCACAAGCAGGAGTTCACTCATGCAGTGGGGTTACTCCTCCCTTCCCTCCTCTCTACAGAAGCCTGCACCCCAAAGATCTTTTGCAGAGAGATGAGGGACAATTTGGAGCACATTTGGGGGGGTGCAGAGGGGGACTGGAGGAAAGAATAAGATAAACTGAAAATCCTGTAACACGTGTGGATTTCCATTGCACAAACAGGTGGAGTTAACTAGATGTCACCCTCTGTCTCTAAATGTAAAGAAAGCCTCTAAGAATGGACTGTGGGTGCACCTGCAAATTAATGACATGATGACTGCAACAAATGTGAATGAGCCATTGTGGATATCAAACCTTAGCTAGAACTTTCACCTCAAGTTTAACTCTTTCCCATGGAGTCAGTTCACACATTCAGCTGCCAGGAATCACATGTAGGGAACCAGCCCTATGCTGCTATTGTATTTTGTTGCAAATGAAAAGACGTTTAGTTGGAGTTCTAGTAATTCCACTTAGCACTATGAGGTAATGCAACTTAGAAATGGTACAGTTATAAACAGATGATGGGTTTCATTCAGATTTTCTATCTCTTAAAGCGTTTAATTCTGTCTCAGCCTAATACTAAGCAACATCTTGTCTGCTTGCTTGGAAATTTAGTGATGGCTCTTATTTCCCCTGACAAGTCAGAGAGCTAGTTTGATGGCTATTGGCTGGCTTTTTCTGTTTGCTGGTAGGATTTGTACTGCAGCCTTACCTCCTGAATTAATGGCAGACTGTTCTATTATGATGCCCTGAATAACCATGGTGCCACTTGTCAAGGAGATAACGTTTGATGCTCAGGAGTGCAGACTTAGAAGGGAGGAAGATGAACTGCATCATTGTTAATTCTTTAATACGTAAAACTACTTAGCCAGCCACAGTTAGATCAAAGCCTCCCTTGAAAAGATTGTGGTTTCAGGATAGAGGATCCTAGAAGTGGTTTGGACGGCTACATTATAGCTGGTAGCCCTGGGATGAAAAAAAAATAGAGTGTGAAATTGTCTCTAGGTTCAAATAGCCTTTGGTTTCAGTTCGGAATGAATTTGCTTGTGTATGTGTGTAACTATCTTTTATATGTACTTTGAGACATCAAAAAGAAGCTGAAGCTTGTTTGTCAGCAATGACTAATTGTCCTATCAGCAAACATATTGAGAGAGTTGGTAGCAATCACTAATTTGTTTACAGGGCAATCCTAGAAGTAACTGGATTCAATGAGACTTTCTTTCAGGTAAGTGTATGTAGACTTTCTACTGCATATACTTATAAACTGTGTATAAGCCACTGCAGTGCCAAAAATAAGCCTCCAGGATGGTTTATAATGTAAGCAAAATAATCGATAAAGAATAATACAGATAGTAGTATCAGCTGCGTATCAGTTCACCAAAAGTTTGGATAAATGGGAAAGTTTTAAGTTGGCATCTAAAAGATAACAGTGTAGAAGACTGACAAATCCATATTTGTTTTTCTGTACAAGTGTTATATGTATAGGGGTTGTACAAACAATGCAAAATGTGGCAGTATTAAAATGCACCTGTTCAGAAGAATATTCTATTCTCACTCACAATAGTTGGCATTCTGTGCACACTGAGCATGTTCAGTCATCATTTGGATGTTTTGGGGATTCCCTCCAATTAGTTTTTTGTTTTTTTTTTAATGAAAGGCTCTTAATTTTTGTACATTTACAAACTTTGGGTTCCCCCAGAACATGCTGACATCTTCCTCTTGTGCATGGATTGTGCTATTTTGACTAAATAAGGATCAGCCTTTGACTAGATCACTGTTATGGATATGATATTGGGAAAACAGAGGCACCCTGTTCCATTGAGTCTCTCTTGTGCTGCATCTGAATAAGATGGATTCACACAGCATGCTCACTCGCTGTAAGGCCATTTTTCTGTGGCAAAGAGCCATTTGAAACCTGGCTTTTGGATGGGTTTGTCAGGTCTTATTTTTCTGATAGTTACTGCAATCCTGGCTTGACATAGCATGAATCGTCTGGGGAAGGAAATGCTATAAAGGAATATTGCACCAGTACAATTGCTGGTTTAATATTCTCTTCCTTTATAGCTTTGCCTTGGCATGCATATTTGTGTGCCTGTATTTCACATTGTTTTAATGATTTACTTAAACAGCAGTTTTATATTATTGTTGTTTGAATAGAGCAATCTCAGCACCTAAATATTCTTTATAAACATGTGTGACTCACAGCTGTCAGATTAAAGGATTTTGAGGTCTGGGTTTCAAATGTTTACTGCTTTCTGAAATTAGACTGCATGGTTCAGCAAAGTATATTCCCTCTTATATAGCCAGCTATTATTCCACTGAAAAGTCAACCCTTTTACAAGGGACTGGGATTTAGTAAAGTGCTGTGGCGGTCAAGTGATAAAAGGTATGTCACATAGAATGTATGGGTAGCACATGGTAGTATCATTCATTCCTCAGCTTATGCTGTAAAAAAACAGATTGGTGGAGAAGACTGAATGCTTTTTTTCTGTTTAGAGAATTCCCCAGTGGCACATTTTACCTGGGTTTTGAGATGGCTCATTAATAACTTTTAGTAAATGAGAAGAGGCAGTTAAAAAAAGATGCCAAGATACCGAATAGGTTTATTCCTTTGAAACTTCGTACACACCAAATGTTAAATGGTTAATATAGAATAATGTTGCTTTCCCATCAGCTCCTGTTGGCATGTGGTAGTAGCAGAGCAGGGACTGGGAAACCTGTAACCCTCCGAATGTTGTTGCACTATGATTATCATCATTCCTGACCTTTGTCATGCTGGCTGGTTCCCCTCCTCCGATTACAGTGGTACCTTGCAAGACGAAATTAATCCGTTCCGCGAGTCTCTTCGTCTAGCGGTTTTTTCGTCTTGTGAAGCAACCCTATTAGCGGCTTAGCAGCTTAGCGCTATTAGCGGTTTAGCGGCTATTAAAGGCTTAGCGGCTATTAAAGGCTTAGCGGATTAGCGGCTAAAAGGCTATTAGCGGCTTAGCGGATTAGAAAAAGGGGGGCAAGTGGAAAAAAATCGGAACACTTGCAAGACGTTTTCGTCTTGCAAAGCAAGCCCATAGGGAAAATCGTCTTGCGAAGCAGCTCAAAAATGGAAAACCCTTTCGTCTAGCGGGTTTTCCGTCTTGCGAGGCATTCGTCTTGTGGGGCACTGTAATTCTTTTTCTCAGTAGTGGCAGCCCTGTTCTGAAAAATGCATTGTACACTTTCAAGAGACAGTTGAGAACAGTGTTGTTGTGCAGTTGTCCTTCCAAAGTAGCTGTGGTTTTTAATAGGTATTTATTTTTTGAATTACGGTACTTTTATTCATTAAATGCCTTTGTGATTCACCCTTCTTCCTAAGCCTGAGTACAGCGACCATAGGTCTACTTTACAAAAGTAACCCGCTCTCATTGAAGGGATCCTCTGTTTGAATGACTGTCTGGTCCAAGACCAGTTAAAACAAAACAAAACTGGAAGAAGCAGGGTCAGCCCAGGATGTTCTGCTGCCTGATGCAGAAGACAAGATGGTGGTCCCATTCCCCAGCAAAAGTCAGTGTGGGCAACGAAATAGCGTCCTCCACAGAAACTGAGGGAAGCAGGATAGTTTGGAGAACTGGGTACAAGACAGGCTGCATGGTCCACAATTCTCAGTCCTCAAATAGAGGGGGATGCTAACCCCTTCCCAACATCTGCTGCCTGAGGTGGTTGCCTTACTTTGCCTAATGATAAGAAGGGAGAGAAGGGGTCTGGAAGTTGCCCATCAACAGGCTGAGCTGGTATACAGATCACTTGTTTACAGCCTTCACAGCTATGCCCTGTATTTCTGTTTAAATTATAACAGTTATTTCTAAATTAGAATATGCTTCCACCCCCTCAAATCTGTGTCTTCTTTTTTGGTACTGTGTAAGTCTCCACCTCCAATATACTCAGGGGAAGGGTACAATTTAAGATACAACAAAGACCTCCAGTTTTTGTTCTTCTCCCACTCTTCACTCAAAAATTACAAGCTCTACTACTTATGTCTGGAATGCATTATATGTGCTGGGTTGTACAGAAAAGTAGCTCTGTTGCTAAGGAATCACAGCAGCCACAATACAGCAATGTGTTACAGCATGAAAAGGGCTGGTTTCTATGGATTCTGGCAAACAGCATGTAGTGGGAATTCCCTTTGGATACACATTACATTAATCTTTCCATCTCACATCAGAATTGTAGTAAATTAATTTATGTTCCAATATCGCGGCTTGGCTGTGGAGCACTCTGAATGAACAGTTGTAAACACAAATGAAACAAATGGGTCTCCTGTGAGCTTTAGTTGCCATTTTTTCCTGTTGTCTCAGCAAAGCAATTGTGGAACACTCAAATTATTTTCAAATTTCCTTACAAATGTGCTGTTCGGGATTCTAGACGCTTGGCCTCCTTCTTTCCTCACACAGCTGCACCAAAGAAAGAGGCAATGTTTTTCACTGTATGCCTCTAAGTGGCAAGCGTATGGCTGGCATTTGTTAACACAGGAATAAAAGCAGACCTAATGTACTCTGTGGCAATACTAACCAAGACAGGGAGTGTACAGCATGGGTTATAAGAGCACCTTTTGTACTTGTTCTCTTTGTTTGTGTCTGTTAGCATTTGTGTTACAGACTGGTCTCCACAGTAGTCTCTGTGATGTGGAGGTTGTACTCACAGTAGACTTGCAGTATTGGAAGCGAGACAGCAGCTGCAGGTGACAGAGGTGGCGAGCATTTTAATTTCCCACAATGTGCTAATATAGCTTCACTCCACGACATTACGGGAAATATAAATGGTAGCTCCCCAGAACTAGCCAGGATGCTAATGACAGGGTTTGGGTAACACCAGTCCTAAGTATGGTATTTGCTGTTACTGGCATTCCAACACCTACTCCTCCCAGTCTGCTCCCTCTGACTACACATCATTGTCCCACCACCAATCCCCTGACTCTGCGCCTTCTTCCCCTGGGGGTTGCCTTGGGGGTTCCCCTGAGGGTTGCCCCCTACCACTCTTCTGCATCCAGCTAGTCCATGACATAGCCTCAGGGTGAGTTATCATTATTATTGTTGTCACGATTGGGATTCGGCAAAGTAGATAAATCCTCTGTTTACTTGATCAAGGACATTTCTGCCCACATAATGAAAAGAGAACTAACATGGAAGTAAGCCCCACTGTTTTCAATGGACCCTACCCATCCAAACCTATATGTGTTTATTCCGAAGTAAGTACCACTGAGCTTACTTTTAGATAACTAGGTATAGGGTTGTAGCCACATTCCTAGGAACGTATACTTCAAATTGTAGCTTAAAATTATTTAATGTGTCTTTTGGCCTTGTTCAGTTCACATAAGGGACAGTAAACATCACATGCTGTCTCAGAGAGGGGAGAGTGGGAAGAAAGACATTTTAAGAAGAAAGGAGACCATTCCTCGCCCACCCCTGGGGCTCAGAATAAGATGTTAAATCTGAAACCCTCCTGAAGGTTGAAAATCTACTTGTGCTCTAGACACATGAATTGATATAGAAACAGCTGGGCACAGCTTAGTGAGCAGTTGTCAATAGCATGAAATTTATTATTATAATTGGCCGTAGATGACATTGCTGGAAGGGTCACCTGTAAAAGCAAGGAGTGAATTGACCTGGAGCTTTTTAAAAAATCCAGGTCTATGAGGTCAGAGTTTAAGTAATGTTGAGAGAGTCTTATATTAGCAAGCTCTGGGTTCTAAACAACCAAGCAAGACTAGATTGGGGCAATGCAGTTCTGAAGCTATACTGACCAAGGGTATGGCCACTTATGCAAAAAGAGAACGATGGAGACAATTTGAAGAGGCGTCTAAAGATGGATGTGAGATGCTGCTGCTGCTGAAGAAGACTGATCTAATCCAAACAGATTTCACAAAGAAAATAGTTTAATTCTACTTTCAGTCATTTTAAAAGTAATACTACATTCATGAATTTTATGTGGGCATAGATTTGTAGAGGTCACATTTTGAAGTTATTGGTTAGCATGACTTCATCCACTGAAGATATGTGGATGCTATGCAAAACTTTATAAGTAAAACATGACCATTAGAAGTGATGCTAAAGGATGATCTGAAATTAGAGTAGTATAGGACAACTAGGGCCATGTATTTGGTTTGACTCCATCACATTTATGAAAGACTATAGGTAAAGGTAAAGGTACCCCTGCCTGTTCGGGCCAGTCTTGCCAGACTCTAGGGTTGTGCGCTCATCTCACTCTATAGGCTGGGAGCCGGCGCTGTCCACAGACACTTCCGGGTCACGTGGCCAGCGTGACAAGCTGCATCTGGCGAGCCAGCGCAGCGCACGGAACGCCGTTTACCTTCCCGCTGGTAAGCGGTCCCTATTTATCTACTTGCACCCGGAGGTGCTTTCGAACTGCTAGGTTGGCAGGCGCTGGGACCGAACGACGGGAGCGCACCCTGCTGCGGGGATTCGAACCGCCGACCATGCGATCGGCAAGTCCTAGGCGCTGAGGTTTTACCCACAGCGCCACCCGCGTCCCATGGAAGACTATAAACTCCAGATTTTATTAGGAATTCAGTTCAGTTCACATTTAAAGGTGAGCCTATATATTTTGCACTTTATGAAACAATACGCAAACTGAAACACAACCATCCTTTGAAATTCACACTTCTTTGAATTTTGCAGTGCAGTTCCCCTGCCGGGTAATGTGCATGAAAATGTGTATACTGGGGTAAGGTGTGCACAGAAATGCATATAAGTGAAAGTAACATACGGAAATTAATTACATTACAGGAAAGTGTCAGAAATTTGTAGATTCACCCTTCCCTAGCTTTGGCTTAACATTTTGCTTTTTCACAGTAGTTCTCCTGGGATATCTGAGGAGGAAAGGGGTTTTGTGTGCATATAACTTTTCTGAAAGCAGGTCGCATGATCATAGGATAATTTCTTGATCATCTTTGATAATGTTTTTGTACGGTCCTTTCTGATAAATGGTAGGCATCTACTTGGGGTTATTCCTGTTGTTGCCATGGAGACTTCTGTACACAGCTGCAATTTGGAAGGGGGATCCTGTGGTTCAGTTATTTTCGTTGCACTGGAGATGCTGCAGCAGGAACATATTCCTCCTCCCAGCTGTTCATTAATTTCATCCATGTGCATACCTTCAATTTTCTCAGTCCGTTCCATGTGTGCCATCTAGAAAGACCTCATGCCGGATAAATCAGTTAATCTCTGAACTGACACCACCCCACTGTGCTCTTGCATTATATGCTAATTTGAAAAACATGGTTTTTAAAACTAGTTGTATGTGTTCCTAGAGTTGAACTGCAGAATGAATATACATCTTTGATTCTGTAATGACAGACTAATCTCAAAAATACAGAAGTGTGTCTTCGATGTAGGAACAAATCAAAGAAGAATTTTGGCTACCACAGGAAGGAAGTTGATATATACATATCACAGGATAAGGCAACCTTATCTGGCTAACCATGTCAAGACCACTATCAGACTGGAGACAGGGTGGACTTTGGTAATATGGTGTCCTGAGGACAAAATTTGGCACCCCCACCAACTTTTAATAGGTACCCATATAAATACAGGTTTATGGTAGTAGTAGTAGTAGTAGTAGTAGTAGTAGTAGTAGTAGAAGAAGAAGAATTTGTACCCCCTTGGCTGAGCACCCTTTGCCGGGGGACCGCCCTCACTGCCCTAAATCCCACGCTGGTCTGGAGTCATCCACAAACAAATGTACAGGATGAATAGATAGGAAGGTCACATATTTCCTATCACAATAGCAACATACTTTTGCAGCTCTTCAAGCCTGCTTCCTTCTAATGAGTTTCAAATGCTCAAGTTGTTTATCTTTCACTGGTGACATTCAAAACTCTCTCTCTCCCTACACACATGCAAAAAGAGAGCAAATGTTGGTCTTAGCATCAGGCTGGCACCAGGTAGGTGTGAGCTGACCTTGATGGCTCATTTGAATTGCTTATTAATGAGCAATGCACCAGTAAGAAAAATCTCAGAACACTATGGTCAGACTATTGTTTATTTCTTGTATGCCTGTTGATACCTAACAATACTGTGTAGAAAATACAGTTTGACAGTAAGGTTAACTGTTTGAAGAGAAAAGCAACATTTAAATGTTACCCTAGCTAGTGTTTGAAACTCCCATTATTCTAGGCACATTTTGCAACAGGGGATTTCATTAGCGTGAGCAGTTTCTGAGCTCTGAGCATAGTACTGTGCCTAAGATTTCAGATTAAAACTGCAGAGTGGAAGGAAAGGAGGACCCTTTTCTGCTTCCCTACTTCCAGCTACTCTCTGAAGACTGGAGAAAAGACCTAGAATCATAGAATCATAGAGTTGGAAGAGACCACAAAGGCCATCGAGTCCAACCCCCTGCCAAGCAGGAAACACCATCAGAGCACTCGTGACATATGGTTGTCAAGCCTCTGCTTAAAGACCTCCAAAGTAGGAGACTCCACCACACTCCTTGGCAGCAAATTCCACTGTCGAACAGCTCTTACTGTCAGGAAGTTCTTCCTAATGTTTAGGTGGAATCTTCTTTCTTGTAGTTTGGATCCATTGCTCCGTGTCCGCTTCTCTGGAGCAGCAGAAAACAACCTTTCTCCCTCCTCTATATGACATCCTTTTATATATTTGAACATGGCTATCATATCACCCCTTAACCTCCTCTTCTCCAGGCTAAACATGCCCAGCTCCCTTAGCCGTTCCTCATAAGGCATCGTTTCCAGGCCTTTGACCATTTTGGTTGCCCTCCTCTGGACACGTTCCAGTTTGTTAAGAATTTAGGGGGAGTGGGCAGGGGAAGGACTAGACCATATGAAAAATGAATATAATATTTTAGCTGCAGTTCATTCATTTTCAGCTTTGTATTCTTGTTATTAAAAAAAATTGTGCCTAGACATTCTGTTGTTGTGCCCAAAACCTAGGTTAACGGTCCCATTTAGCTCCTAGCTTTCATATATCGGTTTGTAAAACCGACATTAGCTACTAAGCAAGGTTTTGTAGTAAAATCCATCCGTCTGGCATGAAACAGTGGGCAGAACTGAGATGCATCCTGACATCCTGTCTGGCACCATTGCTGTTGCCTTTGTTTTTGCAGGACAGCTACTGCAAGGAATAATTTCTCTAATGGACATATTCTCTGCCAGGGGCTTGAGTCCATGATATGTATGTCAGCCATTTTAATTAAGAGACTGGAATTAAATCTTCTCAGTAATTAACCTTCCTTTACAGTTGCGCCACTTTTTACTTTCCCTTTGATGTGAGAAAGGAATAATAGCTCGATATGCAGAAAAATCAATACCCTTTCCTTTACACATATTTCTTCTCCCTGCCCCACCCCAGCTCCAGCAGTTCACATCTGATAAAGGTGATGTGCTTCTGCCAAGAAAACAAACTCTCTAGGTTCCTTTCCACATAAGAAGCTACATGGGTGAATTGGTTCCTGAGCTATGGGGGAGCTAAAAAGGTAAAGGTACCCCTGCCCGTATGGGCCAGTCGTGTCCGACTCTGGGGTTGCGTGCTCATCTCGCTCTAGAGGCCGTGACCCAGGAATTGAACCTAGGACCCCCTGCATCCTGAGCATGAGCTTGATCCCTTTCCTTCATTTATTTAGTAGCAACCAGGGCCTTGCAGAACCAGGCAGAGGCCCGGGCCAGGTAGATAATGTGCCCCCCCTTTTTTTACCCTGGGGATAACTGAAGTCTTATAAATAAGTAAGGATATAAATAATTTTCACTAAAGTTATGCTGGCAAATAATTTTATTTCAAGGCTACGGAACTGATCTGTAAAAATATAAAACATATATTTTTTATAATGTATTATAATTTTAAGTACATTTTACAATAAATACTTTATTCATTTTAAAATGTATGATACAGTTTTTAATAGTTCAATAATGTATTTAAAAATCTATTTTTAAGTAGACAAATTTGACTATTATAATTAAATTATAACTTCTCCGTCTTATTCTACTCTTAAAAAAGATGTACGCTTGTGAGAAAGCCACTATTGCTCATAAGCCACTATTTCTTTAAAAAACATGGTTTCCACCAAATATTATCCTCATTGAGCTATATGTACTCCTCGGGTGTAAGTAATATTCCTGGCCTAGTCAAAATTATTTTAAACAAATGGCCACATCTTCATCAATTTTACATCATTTTTTTTAAAAAAAAATAGCGATAAGAAAGTCAGCACACTTATCTTTAAGGTACGTGTGGTTTTAATTTTTGGCAAACAAGATTTCAAACAAAAACTAACCAACTTTTAACAGCATGAGAAACTTGGTCCACCATCACGTTCGTGGTGCGCTGGCTGCTGGAGCCTTGGTCACCTCCACCCACCCAGCGCCTGTTCTGTGTTCCTCTGTGGAGCCAATTGCAGGCCCTGCTTTTCTCTCGCGCTGCCATTCATGGCCCCAGGGAATCCGCCCATCGCCACCGCCGCCTTTGCGCCTCCACGTTCACCCCAGTGAATCCCCTGTGATTGTGAATATGCTGACCGAGGCCCCCTTTGGTATCTGAGGCCCGGGCCAAGTGGCCCATATGCCCCCCCCCCCTCTGTCTGGGCCTGGTAGCAACCACCAACACAGCTTAGAATCCTTCAACAGTTAATTGTAATGTTGGATGGCTGAGCACGCATTTCCCTGGTGAAATAGGATTCTCATCCCTATTATATATTTTTCATGGTAAAAGGTCAGCTACATAACAACAACCAATTAGCAGCATTTCCTCACTTGGCATCTCATAGGTATATTATAGCCATGGATAACTAAATATGGAGGCAGAATTAACTGTGCTTTATAATTGGGTTGTTTTTTGTTTACTTGCATAATGCAAAGTAAACTCTTTGTGCAATGAAGCTAGAAGTGTGGGGAGGAAAACGACATTTTAACTTACGTGGGATAACAGTTATTTTTGTAGCCTTCCCCACATCTATAGTGCTTTTCAGTTATCTCGTTCATTACTGGCTTTCATGGTGCGATATTGTTCAAGCATTAATGACTTGAATGAAGACGCCTTTCATCTGCAATCAAAGGTTGGCAATTCTGCACGTTTCCATTTTTGTCTTGCTTGTTACCTTTTGGGGATGGTTAGGAGGATCAATCTTTTAAGCACAGCGATTCTAGTAAAATGGAATGGTTACCTGAAATAGCATCTCCATAGCTAATTCTGCTATAAGTCAACCTGACACTAAAGGGGTATCGCAAAGACCACAAAAAGGAAAGGTAATAAATAAGACATTGAACAAATGCTAATTGGGCTCTTTTTGTTTTATTTTTACTGCTAGATGTGTCTGACTCTGGATCCTGGAGCTAAATTACCGTGAATGTTCAAACTATGAAAGTTAGTGATTTAATTTCTACAACCCACCAATTAGGGACTATGCTGGTGGTGAAAATAGCATATAAAACTTATCATGGGAGAAGTTGCTTGCAGACATGGGTATGTTAGTCTAAGTGCATTCAATTTATTAATATAAATTCACATTAAAGTACCGAAGAATTTTCATGAGGATTTTTAAAAAATGTGCAGAAATATGGAGAACTGAATTTAAGACTGGGAAAAGGAGAAACTAAAAGCATTGAAATTGACAGATCCTTCAATCCCCAGTGATGACTCATGTGTTGTCTCCACACAGAGGCAGCTAGTGAGCGCACTGTAGAATTGCAACCTAGCACATATTATTAGTTCTGAGATGCTTGAGTAAATGTATTACACACGACTGTAGAGCTAGTTTCAAGTATTCATTATACCAACAAGATATTATCAGACACAGCAGTGATTTGCAGAGGACCTTTAAACTGGGAAGTAGTCCTTCATCCTCAATGCATCTTGTTGAAGCTAAAGTTCATTCTTAATTTACAACATTTTGTACTCACATTTTGTCGTCATTTTATCCTACTTAGTTTAAGCATTACTAAGCCACCCCACCTTACCCTTTCTTAGCATTGTTTCCACAGCAATCAATGCCCAATAAAAAGTTTTCTTTCTTCGGAATTTCACTGTGTGCTCCCCTTGACTTAATTTTGTCTCTAAATCCCACTACCTCTCCATCCAGTATTTGCCCTCCTATCTTGACAACTTAGCCCTCAGTTTGCCAAACTTGGCAGCTTGCCTCTCCTTATCTTCCTTCCTAAACCCAGTCTTCCATCCTCTTGATCCTATTTGCCTTTGAGCTTCCCGTCGTTTGTCAACAGCTTTTCATAATGGAATAAAACAAATGCAATATTTCATAGACGCTTTACTCCAAACCCTCCAAATTACGGGCCGGAATCCAGAGGGCTGCTATGGGTGTCTGCAGGGGGCGGGTGCTGGAATTGACAGTTTCACAACAGCTGTTGCATGGAGGCATCAATCCTATACGGTCCTGCTTTGCAAGCGGCTTTTCTGTAGGAGCACCTTGCACTATGCAGGATTGATGCAAGGAGGCATCAATCCTGTGATGTGCTGCTTCAGGAATGGCGTGTCAGGCAAGAAGGAGAGTCAGAAAAGTCTCCTGGGAAGACAAAAGTGGCAGTCAGGTTACGTCTTGGCATGGGTTTTCCTGCTTAATGCCTGCCTTTTCTTCCTCCTGATTCCCTGCCCCCTGACCCCCCCCCCAAATCATCCTGGGCCATCCAATCTGTCCTACAGCAATCAGTGGCTGTCCCTCAACCCACCTCAACCCTTTAATCCCTTCAAATACACCCAGTTTGGCTTGGGACTCAGCCAAATCTGGTGCACAGCCCCAATTAATATGTTGTTGTTCTTCTTGTTAATATCCCACCTTTCCCCCCGACTGGGACTCAAGGTGGCCTACACAAAGCAAAGCAACAGATGAAAGGCATAAAGTTAAAAAGAAATAAAAGGTGATAGTTTAATTACGGTAAGAGAATTAAACCAATGTAAAAACAAATCTATTAATATGCAGGTTGTAAAAACAGCACAGCACTATTAAAAGTCCTTTTCTTAAAACAAAAGTCATTTCTCAAAAGCCCGTTGGAATGAAACAGTCTTCAGCTACTGAAAGAAGCATGAGAAGGAAGCCAGTCTGGCTTCTCTAGAAAGGTCCAGTATAACCAGCAGGGACACAGTCTCCCTGTCCAATTCACAGTGTAAGTCATCCACCAAGGTGGCCGAAGCCATCTCTGCCCCACAACCAGGTCTGAAACAGGATTGAACTGGATCTAGATAATCCATCTGTCTCTCTATTTTGTATACCACCCTTCATCTGAAGATCACAGGGTGGTTCACAACGTAAAAATTCAGAAACCCTGGGAGCTGAGATGCCACCACATATTCTAGTACCTTGAACAGAAATTAAATATTGGAGGCTGGACGATAATTATCCAGTAAGGTGGGATTCAGGGAGGGCTTTTCAGTAGAGGTCTTATAACTGCCCCATTTATTTATATGTATTGTTGTATGTAACTGTAAATGTTGTACGCTAGTTAATTTAGGAAACCTGGAATGCATATGTGTAAAGTATGCATATAATAGGATATTTATAGCGTGCATAAGATGCATAATTGTTAGTGGTTTTAATGGAACTGATAAAAATAAAATTTTATTATTTGTGAGATCAGAGGGCAAGATGGGAATTGGAAAGAATGCATGCAGATAAGATCAACTTTGAGATTTTCAGAAAATTCCATCCCTACCAGAAAAACATCACTGTTTTCAAATAGTTCAGGAGCCTATTACATAAGCTCATTTGCAACCGTTCTCTCATCACAATTGCAATGTTTAATTTCTTTGTCATCTATTATATCAGGTCTCTCAAAATCATGGACTGTTGTCCTTATTTCTCCCTGAAGGGGAAATTTTGCTTTGTCTGTAGCTGTTCAATTCCCCTCCTCCTCTACCACCAGCCAGATATGTTGTTATGTTAAGCAGTCGAGCATTTCTACATGGTTTCTCTCAGCTCAGTCGTCCCCAGATAACACAAATGGACAGCGCTGTACATCAATCTTAAGCACAACAAACAAGCCAAGAAAATGTCGTGAATTTGGAGCTTGGTAGATTGGTTTTTAATTGAGTTTATTTTAAAAGAATTAAAAAACAAAGTGTATCTCCCCCCCTTCTCTCTCTCTCTCTCTCTCTCTCTCTCACACACACACACACACACACACTTACACACTTCAAATGCTTGCACTATACTGCTAATGCAATGGGAGCAGGTGGCTGATACATACATAATATGGTTGTGTCTACTAATACTCTAATTCAGAATCTCTTGAGGGGATTAATATCTAGACTCTTCAAAATGATATATTGTCAAAATCTGATTGGCAGCATCTCAGTTCATCTCCCCAAAGAAATTGTGTTATCTTTTTTGCCAATCTTCTTCCTTTGTATTGTTTTTCCTTCCCACCTAGAAAACTTTAAAATCATTTGACGTACACATCTCTAGTTAATCAGCAACTCAAATAAAATAACTTATTTTAAGGCTATAAGGTCAAGCCTCAAGATTTAACTAGCTTTTTAGGGTGCCTTTATGGTACAGTACTTTAGGTTCTCTACAGATAAAGGAAATTCAGCACTGAATGGTTATTGCCGAATGGACGCAACCCACCAGTCAATCTTCCATGCTCTTGACCAGCTCCCATTCATGTTAATGGGGCTAATGGAGAGAACATATTAGTGGATTGTGTCCTTTGTGTGTGTTGTTTGTTTCTTTGTGGTATCTGGTGACATTTCCCCCTTGATAAATGTTCCGGGTATTATCCAATGTTAGTCATACTTAGAGTTGTTGGCATCTGTATCTTATTCAATCTAATTTAAACAGATCTTAGTCAAGGAGTTGTAGTTTTGTAGGTGAAGTAGGAACAAAGAAGTCCCATAATCTTTTAATATCCCTACATCAAGGATGGGGAGCCTGCAGACCTCCGCTTATTGATAGACAACAACTCCCACCATCTCTTACAATTGACTATGATTGTAAGGGACTGAGGGTAGTTGTAGTTCAACAACAACTGGAGGACCACTGTTCTATATCTTTAGGGCAGATGAAAATTGAATATCATCTTGTCATGGAAATGCAGAATTTAGGAAGGTTTTACCTTGTGGTTTTTATGTCTGTTATGCTGGTGTTATTGGCATCAGAGGTGTCCAGAAAAAATGTTGGCAACCCTAAGAGATGCCCTTACCATCAGGTTTCTTTCCACCAGCTTTACCCCTTCAATCACGTGCCTTTCTATAGTACACTACCCCCACAGTTCCCCTTTATACCTCTCATTCTGTGGCTAGTTATTCTCCATAATCCATTCTGTTCTGCAAACACAGGTGCAATCCACCAATTGACTTTCTAAACAGAAAAAAATCATTCACATGTAGCATTAACTGTGCCCCGTAACTCAGATAGCACAGAACTGACCTCAAGTCGGTGGGCACCAGCTGAGCTTTCAACTTCAGAAATGAGAATAATCTATTAATGGGCCACAGAGTTTGTTGTAGGTGGATCTAACCTGCTCTGTCAGGGGTGGGCAACCTATGGACCTCCAGATTTTGCTGGACTACAGATCCCATAATCCCATAAACCATTGGCTGTACTGTCTGGGGCTGATGGAAGTTGGAGTCCAACAACATCTGCAGGACCATAGGTTCCCCATGAGTGCTAGGCACTCATTTTGGTTTAGAAATGAAGATATGAAACAGCCTAAGGCTGCCTCACAAGCGGATTTCCTAGAAATGCTCACAGCCCGCAAGGCTGAACTTGGGTTTTCCCCAAAGCAGGGCAGGTTTTGTCAATTTCCCTCTCGGCATCCTGCTATATAAGTCTAGTTACAGTGCTTCTGTTCCACATTTCATATAGTCTTCTGGACATGTAGTACTAAAACTTCAGTATTATTATTAAGCAGCCTGTGCATTTTGTTAAAGAAATAAATGAAATGAATGCCAAGCTCAAAAGCACTACTCTTTAGATCATGGCCAGGTCCTTGCTGTACCTGGTAGGAGCAGATGTGTCAACTTTTCGTTTCCTCAAGATACTTCATGGGCCTTTGGGGCTTAAGAGTGCCAATTACCTGTGAAATAACAGATGGCCTCTTTGATTAGCCCAGATGAGTAAAAACACAATTGCCCCTAACAAAGGATTGTGATTAGTTTAGTTACACAACAATAGAAAAAACCCGTAACAGCTGTACTTAGAAACAAATGAAGGGTTTATTTATTTATTTCACTTCATTATCTTCTTTCATCATCACACAATGCCATCTTAATATTAGGACCACAAATTGTACAGGTTCCTTTTCACTTCTTTTTGGCAAATCACTTTTTGCAATTAAAGGAATGGATTAATAATTGCTCCCCAAAGGAGCGGTAATAAAGGCTTAGTGCGGGTTTACATATAATTATTGCATTTGTTCCAAAAGTCTTAGCATAAATCATTAAACATATGTTTTAACTAATTTCTTTTTAAGTAATCTTCCTCTTAAAAGGATTTTCTTTCTTCCTCTTTTGTATGTCATTCATTTGGTGGTTCTGTGCATTTTTTTTTTTTTTTGGTATGCCTGATAATGACTATAGTAAAATTTGTTAACGGTGTACAAAGGCGTGTTGCTTCATCAAAGACTTTCCAAGGATGGGCTTTTCTGCAGGCATAAGCAAAAGATAAATAATAAAAGAACATGCTCCTGCATTAGACACTAATACAGTTGAATGCATTAGTGCAAGGTCTGAATACATTCATGAAAGAGGACACGTACCCCCCCCCCGGTTCAACCCTTTTCCAGTATCCCTCATGCGTGCTTCCATGCTTGCAATTTGTGCAGCTTGTGGACAGTTCTAGCAGAGGGGAGTTCCACCCAGTTTGGGCAGTATCTTCCATGTGCTTTGACATAATCACATTATGCAATGTCAGCTGAACTGAGAAAAATGACTGCAGACAAAGTCCCAATATCTGTCCCTGAACAAGTTGTGTCTTCTGTTTTAGAGATAGAACACAATGGTGCCATTAGGGTTGCGCTTGGAGGCAAAGGTTTGGACATCTGTAGCCCATATTTGCAGGGAGTGGGGGATGACATGTTCCTGCTCCCTTAGCTGGTTGCCCAGATTACTTCCAATCTCTCACTAAAGTCACTGCTTGGAGCCACAGCTTTAATTTTCAAAGGCAAACATGTTGGTGCAAAAAGAAAATATAGAAGGGAGAATTACTGGATGCCAAGATCCAAGTTTGGGGCAAATATTCTTTGGTGAGAACCCCAGCAGAGATTTAAAGTCACAAAAGCAAAGTATGCAGCAAACATTGCTGTTTGAAAAGTTTTTCTTCCTTTCCAGATGCAATTTTGTCAGGCTTAGCTGTACTTTTGACATGTGTCAGTGCCTATAGAAAGAAAACAGAGCCACTTTCCCAGTAAAAAGCAGGCCTTGCTAAATGGACAAAGCAACAGGGTGGAAAGGGAGGTAGGGAATCACACAACAGTCGTAGGACTAAATCCACATTGCAGTTCCACAAATCTTATTATTTAGAACTAAACCTTAACTTGCAAAGCTTTATTAAAATGGTCTTGCACACAAACACTTCTCTTTACTTATTCATCCCTTGTCCAAGTATCTGAAGCTAATTTGTCATGTTGACATAGAGAGAACCAGGATTATTCAACATTGCACAGCAAGTGAATAATACTCAGTAAAAGCCAAGGAGATAAGTTGGTCTGATATTTACATTTGTTTGGGATTCTCCCGATTGATCTGGGGGGAAACCCACATATATTTTCAAAACAAACTACAGCATTTGAGGTACAATAACTAAAATAGAGCATACATTTATAATTTGAGAATGAATCAATTCATGGAAATTATACCTTCCCATTTTTAGCTGCAGCATCTCATTTCCTCTCGTCGTATTTCTAATGGTGGACAAACTATTGTGCTGTATAAAATAGGAATTATTTATGACCAGGCCATTGACTTATGATCCGTTGTTTTTTAGAAGGGAATAGCTTCCTTTGACATCTAACCCTGGAGCTCAAGGTTGAGATAAATAAAGGACATTCCCAATGTAGGAGAGGCCATAATAAACCTTTTTATGAAATGTCAGATACACACACCAGTACAATACCCTCCTCTTTTCTATATGTTGGTCACACAGCCCTCCAAGGCAGAATAAGTCATATTTTGAGTTCACTTTATTTCCCCACCTCTTCTGGCTATATTGAGTGCATGATTATAGGAAAGGCAGTAAAGTGCTTCCATTAAAAAGAGGCTTAACCTGCGAGACAGAGGTCAAGGCACAACCTTAATCTCCATGACACAACTGTTGTATATGTGAATTCATCTATCCATCCATCTTGCTTTCAGTCGGAGCACAGGTTGTAATCATTTCACAGGATAGTGGTGTGGGAGGTTGGAATCAGAGCTTTTCCATTCCAGATGACACAAAAAGATTAAAAAGAAAAAGTCCAGAAAATAGCCCTGTAGTCTCTGCCACCCACCCCCCAAAACTAGGATTGGAGATAGGATCATACAACAAAAGTTGTTTGTCTTTGTAAAGGAGATTATAAAACAGCAGAATATTGGTGTTATTTCTTTCTGTGGTTCCTTGTTAGGTGGTGATTTGGGAGTGATTTTGTTTTCTAAGGTTTCATTAGTAACTCGTGCACTGGAATGACACAATAAGAGCTGCTTAGCATTCAAATGTCTGAAGCATAAGGCATATATAAAGATAAATATTTTTAAAAATAAATATTGTAAAGCATTTATAAAATTGTGCAGTCAGGCAGGGTTAGCATGCTATGCAGTGGTACCTTGGTTCTCAAACGCCTTGGTACTCAAACTACTTGGAACCCAAACACTGCAAACCTGGAAGTAAGTGTTGTGGTTTGCAAACTTTTTTCAGAAGCTGAACATGCTCCGTTTTGAGTGTTACGCTTCCGATTTGAGTGCCACACTTCCGTTTTGAGTATTACGCTGAGGTCTGTCTGTTTTTGCTATTTATTTTCTGTTTTTGCAACTCTTTTTTTGTTTTTGTGACTGTGTGGAACCCAGTTCAGCTACTGATTGATTGATTGATTGATTGATTGTGTGACTGCAGTTTATTGCTTTCATTTTATGGCTCAATGGTCTGGTTAGATAGTAAAATTTGTGTTAAATTGCTGTTTTAGGGGTTGTTTTTAAAAGTCTGGAACGGATTAATCCATTTTGCATTACTTTCTATGGGAAAACGCATCTTGGTTTTGGAACACTTTCGTTTTGGAACGGACTTCCAGAACGGATTAAGTTTGAAAACCAAGGTACCACTGTACTGGCTACTTGTGGTGCGTGATGTCATAGGCACTGGTCAATAGATACTTATGTTGATACTCAAACATCAGCAGTCCACACAGCATTGCAATGAAACAGAAAATGAAGCAAGAGCTGACTGGGTGGAAGAGAATCACATTTCCCCAGAAATAAAAATTACTGCTTGAATGCAAAGAAGATGCAATTTTGCCATCTCAGGAGAGCAACTGCAGGGAGAGTTTCCTGCTTGGCAGGGGGTTGGACTCGATGGCCCTTGTGGTCTCTTCCAACTCTGTGATTCTATGAGACATTTGTATCCCCCCACAACAGCTGAGTAATAACTACACATCCATCACGCAATAAAACAATTGCCTAGAAATGCTCTCAGTGTTCAACGTGACTGATGTTCTTTCCAAGAGTAAATAGCTGTTATGAAAAGAATAATTCAAAGGAAAACTACTTTTTTTTAATATCCATTTCAGTTACCTTGAAGAAGCAAATCTGACTGTTCAACTGAAATCCTAGTGAGGACTGAAAGATTTATTTCAGATTTCATGATTCTACACCACTTTATATTTATCGATTGCATTATTAGATGGCTTTCACGTTAAAGTCTCCCTTTGTGTAAACAAGGGGGGGGGGGAGCAGTGTCATGTCAGAAGGCTCCAGTCTGAGCTATGTAAGTTTATCTGAATATCACAAACAAGCCTGCATGTGCACACATCCATCTTATAAAGTAAGGAAACAAGGATTCATTAATCCCAAATGGAATGTCTGTAAGGTCCTAATGTTCAGGCTCTGATGTTTCAAAATCACAAAATAGTGCATCTAATGAACCGACCTGGATCCTGTGAACATCATCAGAGGCCCTTCTTTGTGGGCCTCCTCCACGAGACGTCTGGAGGGTGACAACATGAGAACAGGCCTTTTCTGCAGTAGCTCCGCGTTTGTGGAACGCTTTCCCCAGGGAGGCTTGCCTGGTACCTTCATTATACGTCTTTAGGCGCCAGGTGAAAACATTCTTCTTCAATCCGGCTTTTGCCTAATGAACATTCTATGTCCTTTTAAAGGTCTTTGTTGGGAGCTGTGTTCTAGTGTTTTGTTTTGTTTGTGTTTTTGTTATTATGTATTTTGGTTTTTTTTGTATTTTTATGCAAATTTCTTTGAATATAAACAGTATTGTATGCAATTTTGCCTAGCGTATACATGACTTGGCTGGACAACCACATTGCAGAAATTCAAGGAAGGGCAAATTTCAAGGGATGGTTGTCTTTTGCCTTGTGTATTATTTTGGTGTGAATTCAGTAAAGCGGCCTTTAAATGTGAACTGAATTGAACTGGATTTCTGCCCCATCTCTTCATCCAACCTTTCATCCACAACAAGACAATACCAACGCAACATTTCACAACAATGCCTTGTCAGCACAGCATGCTAGTAAAGGTAAAGGGACCCCTGACAGTCCAGTCGCAAACGACTCTGGGGTTGCGGTGCTCATCTCGCTTTACAGGCCGAGGGAGCCGGTGTTTGTCTGCTTCTGCAGACAGTTTTTTCCGGGTCATGTGGCCAGCATGACTAAGCCGCTTCTGGCGAAGCCAGAGCAGCGCACGAAAACGCCGTTTACCTTCCCGCCGGTGCGGTACCTATTTATCTACTTGCACTGCGTGCTTTCGAACTGCTAGGTTGGCAGGAGCTGGGAACGAACAACAGGAGCTCACCCCGTCACGGGGCCTTGAACCACCGACCTTCTGATCGGCAAATCCAAGTGGCACAGTGGTTTAAACCACAGCGCTAACTCCCCACAAAATAAACCTGCATCTTAAACATAGAAGCAGTCATGACAGAGCGTATTCAGAGGTACAAATATGTCTATTGTCTTCAGCAACCTATAGTCTATCTATCCTGGCCTGTGAAAACATACCAAAAGTCTCTCTTAGTTTGTATGTGTGCACTGAATTTGTTGGGTGATCCAACCCATAAAATAGGATTTACACAGCCATAACATAGTAGTTCCTCCCCTTCCTCTAATGGCTTATTTCATCTGTAGACAATCTGCATAATATAGGCAGATCTGCTTATGAGCTTCTCAGCTTCTTCTGATAGTCCCATCAGGGGCCCTGATGAAAGGGAGAAACCTTCAGATACAGATGGGGAATCATCCTTCATCTTTCATTCTGCAAACTGCCAAACAAACAGAAACCCCCATAGACAGGGGTAGGGGTTGCAAGAGTAGAACTGCAGCCCTTAACTGCAATTGATGTTCAGATGCAACTCCCACTGGGAACTGGTTCAAACAGATTTGCTAATGGTGAATAAATAAGAGCAAAATAAATAATCAATAATGCCCAGTACTTGTTGAGTCAATTGAGGTGGGGGATGGAATTCAATACTGTGAAGTATTTTGGAAAGGATGGGAAGAAGGGTAGCAGTATCACATCAAGGGTTTCTTTTTTAACTGACTGGTCACTTTGGTGATTTTGATTGACTGGCAGCTTTTCACGGGTTGGGGGGAAAGGTTAGGAGTTTCAGACCCGCCAGAAAGAGAGCTGTGAGTAGGTCACCCGTCCTCATTTTGAAGGCCAGAGAAGGCTGCAGGCAGAGCCTTTTCATCCACACTTCCCTGCCATTCTCTTTTCGTTCCTTTTCTACTTGAGCAATTTTCAAAGGCCCCCAAATTGAGAGTAGAAAAGGTGGGAGAGAAACAATTCGTTCCTCGCCTCCAGATCTAGTAGTGAATTTAAAGGGGAAACGTGCAGGAGGGGGCAGAAACACCTTCAGGTTGCAACCTGTCGGTTTTTAACCTCAACTGCAAGTTGCCTCCTCCCATCACCTCCTTTTTACAATGGTTCATTTGCAGCTTAAGTTTTTTTGTCATAAAGAAAGAAATAAAATCATAAAGATGCATTTTGAAGTATAAAAGGGAATTATTTACATAAAGGAGACATTTTACATCTGCTGGGTGATACAGTATTCCTTTAAAGTGAGTGTGATGAAAGGCTCCTGAGCACGTTTGTCACATCTGAAGTCAGAGCGTTTTATCGCACATTGAATATATTAGATTTAATCACACGGAGACTTTGAATCTTGTGTCGGGTCATGGGCCCCTTATTTGCAAGGCCAGCTCTGATGCTTTGTTTATGAGCCCAAATGTGAACGTAGAGCTGAAGGGAGGTTTGAGCTTAAATCAGAGATCAGAGCATTCGGTGTGATAGGTAGCAAGTAGTGCAGAAATATTCTTGATGGCTGCAAATTTGTTTTAGGGCCCCCCACCCCTGAAATCAGAGCAAATTAAAACTTGACATTATTGGGACTTGCCTACACTGCAGGGTAGCTGCCAATTCCCAGGAAAAACAAGTGTGTGTGTGTTTAGGTCACAATGTGCGTGTCAGACATGCCTTGCTCCAGACATACAATTCACCATGGTAGGTATACACTGGTATATTTGTAGAGCCCCTCACACCTGCTAAACACCTGGACATGGGGTTGTGGCAGGCTGGCCCACAGGGCTTCGCAACCCCCTGCGGGATTTACAATTTGGGGCACTGTAAATATTAAGCGGGATATCGTATTTTGGCAGCCAACTAAAAGGTTTGCAAGAACCCAACCAGAGAATAGAGAAAATACTCACCCAAGAAAAGACTACTGGATAGGGTGAGCTGAGCAACCAGTGAAAACTTGATCAAGAATAAGCAGTTAACAAGCACAGAATAACTTTTTCATAGGTGTTGATGAAGCAGATGTTTATGTACACATGGTCTGCTGAACAATGGCTACTCATGTGCAGGATCTGATTTAACATTCCAATATGAGGAAGAAATTCGGAGATGGGGGATGTTGATCACTTTGTAATGCAGCTAAGCATTTCAAGCAGGACATACTCGTATACTGAACCAAGTAATTATAAACGTGCATGTTACAAAGGAAGTTAGGCTGGCAAGGACATGAGCCAGGGCTTTTTGGGTGGTGGCCCCACAATCTTGGAATACTGTCTCATGTTATATTAGGGAGTCCTCATCCCTGGATATTTTTATACAAGCCTAAAAACCATGTTACCTTGGCTTACATAAACTAATAGTTGCTATGGATCTGATTGTGTGGACTGGTCTTGGTGGCTGTATTGCTAGTTTTAACAATATGGGTTTGTTTTGTTAAGATGCTTAAATGTTGTTTATTATTTTATTGTATTATAATGTGAACCACCTGGGGAAGACTTTTTATTCTAGATTGTGCATGAATTTATTAGATCAAAAAAATTCAGGACCGCCACCAGAAATAAAGGGGAGACACCCCACCAAAAAAACCAGTCCAATGAGGACTGCGTATGCTTAGTGTATGAATAATGCTAATGGACTGTTAAAAGGAATGGAAAACTGGGAGGGACATTGAGGGTCTTAAGCAGACATTCTCCACACTGCAACATTTTGTTGCAGGTCTCAGCAATCTTTTCCATAATTCTGCTGATTTCTGTTTGTCAGGGCCCTGAATGATGTAGGCTTGAGATGCTGGTTGCAAGGCTCACACAATTGAATGCTCTTGCATATATTTTTTAATAGTTTTTATTAAAGATTTTTTTTAAAAAAATCCCTAGAGCTAGATGTGAAGGAGAATGTTCTAGCTCAGCCATAATACCTAGTTTGTAATGCGCAGTGGCTTTTTGTTTTCATCTGTTTTCCTTTGATCTAGGACACTGTTGGCATCTTCCTCCTTCAGACATAATGAACGATGCAGTGTTGGGGACCTGTCAGCTCCACTGGACCCTTTTGTTTTCTATTCATCATTATGTCTTAGTTGTCCTCTTTAATTTAGCCAGAGTTCAGTGTGGGGCAGAGGATGGAAATCACTCGTTGCAGAAGACAATACCTTGGCTCTGCATGGAGATTTCACACATCCATTTATCATCATGTGTATATTTATACACAGCAGATGCAGCTGTTAGGATTAGAAAGAACATTTAAGGTAATGATTCCTATAGCTCATTCAGCGATTAATCGCTTATCTATGGTATAGACCGTTTCACTCCATAAGACGCACCTAGTTTTTAGAGGAGAAAAACAAGGAAAGAAATATTCTGAACGAAACAGTAGGTGTGTGATTTTTTTGGTGCAGGCTGTAGCCATGTACATGCTATGTGATCTGATGGTGAATTTGGGGTGACCCAATGCAAAAATCCCTGAGGATCCATGGGCTTTTACCTCCCCCCTTCCAGGCAGTCTCCTTTATCGCTAGCGTCCCTTATCTCCCTCCTGATCGCTGACTGATCAGCTGCTTCCTTTCAACACCCCCTTCCCTCTTGTTTGCCTTAGTGTCTTTTCCATAGCTGGAGCAGTTTTTTGCCCCTCCTTTTCTTCTAATTTCTCTCCTCATTACTTTAGTCTTCCTGTCTCCTCTCCTTGCAAGTTTGCTGTCTTTACCTCCCCGCTCCCAGGCAGCCTCCTTTATTGCTAGTGTCTCTTATCTCGCTCCCGATCACTTGCTGATCAGCAGCTTTGTTTCAACACCCACTTCCCTCTTTCAAAAAAAGAAAAGAAAGAAAGAAAAGCATGATCTGCTTTTCTCCCCTGGGCAATTCAGCTCCAGGGACCACACATTCGCTCCATAAGACACACAGACATTTCCCCTTACATTTTAGGAAGAAAAAAGTGTGTCTTATGGAGCAAAAAGTACGCTATTTTAAGGCCAGCATAGGCAATGCCCTTCTGATGTTGCTGAACAACTGCTCCCAGAATTCCTGACTGTTGGCTGTGCTGGCTGGGACTTGTGGGAGTTGTAGTGTAACAAATCTGCAGGGCCACAAGTTGCTTACCTTTGCATTAAGCAGCTGCTATTATTATTTTAATAACTCTGTCTCCTTATGTCCGACACATAACATCAAAAAGAGGTCTCTAATTGTCTCTGACATTAGCTTTGAGGAACAAGGCACTTACCACATGTGGATAGTCCAACCTTTGAGCTGCTTAGTCAGAGAAAGTACCCTTCACCCCACGTTAGGAAAGCTGGGTCGTACAAGCAGATGAACAGATCCCATTTACACAAAAACAGAGATTAAAATGCAAATTGATTTCCACATTTCTTTCTTCCGAATATGTACACGATCCATTTGATCTGGGAAGTCAAAACCAGTTGACTGAAGCCCTCATTTGTCCACAATCACCCTTGCATTAGTTGAGGCGAACTGCAGTGCATTGGCTTCTGTGGCTCCTAGAAACTATTCCCTCTTAATCTTGTTCACGTGAAGATTTTTGTAATCTCAGATGCATTTTATCTGTTGGAAATCCAGTTACGAGCCGAAATGCATAATGATACTATTTTTTTCTTTTATTTGCTGTTAATGGAGATAGTCCCCCCTTCTTCTTGAGAACTGTATTTTTGTATTGTGTTTGCTGTTCCAAAAAACTGGTAGCTTTATTTTTATCAAGTATACCCACCCAAGAGGGCATATTCCAAATGCTGAAATATTTATGATTTCAAAATTGTTGCACCTGGTTTTTCCTTCCTTTTTGCGTGCAAAACATTAAAACTAATTAATGCCATTCTTTATTTCCTTTATTTCCATTTCTGGCTTTCTGTTTTCAGCAAAATTGTGCCATTTTCATGAGAAAAATGTCACAGTATGAGAAAGCTGAAAGCTGTGGGGTGGGGGGATATATGTAGGAAATAAACATCATTTCTGCTTTCACAGATATTCAGGACCCTAAAGATGGCTGCTCAGAAGTAAGCCCTATTTAGTTCAATGTGATTTACTCATAGGAAGGGTTGGGGAAGAAATTTGATTAAAATTTAAAGGTGAATCCCCCTAATTTTCTCTTTCTGAAACAGAATGCAAATTGGAATGCAGCCAGCCTTCAGCATTTGCACTTCTCCAAATTTCACAATGCAATTCTCCAGCTAAGTGATTTGCACAAATATGCATATACTAGGATCAAGTATAAAAGCATGTGTTGGTGAAAAATGATATACAAAAATTCAGTATATTGTGCAAAAATAATATTTTCAAAAATATGTATAAGGCAAAACTGCATACAAATATATGCATATTAGGAGAAATTGACACTAAACTGCTAGTGTAGTAAAAATAAAAATGCAAACTGAATCAGAACTGGGGAGAACTAAATTTAAGATTAGAAAAATGAGAAACAGAGGGAAACCCAGTTTGACAGATTTGCCCATCCTTAATCCCAGTTATAGTTTGCAGCCTTAGAAAAGCCATGCTTATGTTGCTTTAGTAGCATTTGATCAATTTTGGTGTAGCCTTGCAAACTTTTTCTTCCCTTCCAATCTGCTTTGTTTTCTTTTTTCATCCCGTTCTGTATTACTTTCAAAAGTAACTTCACTTTTAATATTTTACCCAAAAGGATCCATGTCTGCTCAACTGAATGACTTCACTTATATTTATAAGCTATAAAGCCAGAGTAGGATTTGACCCAAAGGATCTTACTCAGTTTATTTCATGGAGTTTTAAGTATGGTTCATGACCATTAAGTGGTCTGGTTTTTTCAGCTGTTGGCAGAAGAAAGACTGACATTTCTAACCCAAATGTCTCATGGTTCTTATTTGTGCACAAGCCAGTTCTTGCCTCTCAGAACTCAATAAATTATCCAACTCCTATTTAAATACAATAAAAACTAGCACAACAACTTATACAGTGGTGCCCCGCAAGACGAATGCCTCGCAAGACAAAAAACTCGCTAGACGAAAGAGTTTTCCGTTTTTTTAGTCGTTCTGCAAGACGAATTTCCCTATGGGCTTGCTTCGCAAGACGAAATGTCTTGTGAGTTCTTGCGAGTTTGTTTCCTTTTTCTTAAAGCCGCTAAGCCGTTAATAGCCGCTAAGCCGCTAATAGCCGCTAAGCCGCTAATAGCCGTGCTTCACAAGACGAAAAAACCGCAAGACGAAGAAACTCGCGGAACGGATTAATTTTGTCTTGCGAGGCACCACTGTACATTATTACATAGTGCAATCGACAGTAGTTGCTTAAATGCAAGAGGCAGTCATGCATTGGGAATAGTAAATATACGCAAATATAGTGGGCTCTTAGATATACCGTATTTTTCGCCCTATAGGACACACTTTTCCCCCTCCAAAAATGAAGGGGAAAATGTATGTGCGTCCTATGGGGCGAATGCAGGCTTTCGCTGAAGCCTGGAGAGTGAGAGGCATCGGTGCGCACCTACCCCTCTCGCTCTCCAGGCTTCAGGAAGCTGTCCACAAGCCTCTCGCGCCTGGCGGGAGGTCCCGCCGGGCGCGCAAGGCTTGTGGGCAGCAGCCCGAAGCATGGGGCGAGCTGCGGAGCCCGCCCCGTGCTTCGGGCAGATGTCCGCAAGCCTCGCACGCCGGGCTCGCAAGGCTTGCAGGCAGCAGCCTGTTCTGGGGGCTGGGGTCAGGGGAAGCTCGGGCTTCCCCCGCGCCAGCCCCGCGCCCGGGGGGGGAAATAATTTTTTTTCCTTTATTCCCCCCTCAAAAAAAAACCTGGGTGCGTCCTATGGGGCGAAAAATACGGTAAATACTGTATTCCTAATAGTGATTAATATAGAATGGTATGCTGGGTTGTTCACATGTATTGAAAAATTAGTCTGTCTTTTGGAGGCAAAAGCCAAGCAACACTACAGGTTAGTGCATGTTAATAGCTGGCTGTATTTTGATGGTCACCACAAGGCATCTGTGGCAGGAATAAACAGGGAAAAATAAGCCTGCTGTAACTATACAGTACCCTGTCTCTCCTCAGAGTGAAGCTACTTAGATAGCAAATTCATGTCTAAGGCTTTAGAATGTTTATTCACAGTATATTAGTACAATCCTCCTTTTTGCACATTTAAAGCAAGGATGGGGAACCTCAACTTTCTGGCCCCCAGTACTGTCCTCAAGCGACACCCCTTCTTCCCTGGCCACACCCTTCCACTGTAGGCTTGCCATACGTCTGGAAAATTCCAGACATGTATGGAAATAGAATGCCTAAAATAGTGTCCAGGGTTGGTTTCCCCCCAGGGTTTTTCTCCATGGTGAGAGCTCCAGCCACCCATGGCGCTGCTGCTGCTGCTGCTGCTGTTGGCGCTGGCTGCTGCCTCCCTCACTTGGCTGTGCATAGCCACCCCATCCGGGAACCACTTCTCCAAGGCGCAGTTGTCCCAGCTCAGTGTCCCAAGCGTGGTGGGCTCTTGCCACAGCCGCAGTGCCAGCACCTGGCACACCTTTCTGAGGGGCCTAGACCCGCTGTTTACATCTTTGAGCCTGCCCTCCTGGCTACAAGGTGTGAGCATTCCTGCGCAACAACTCCCACCATCTCCTGCGGGTAAAAGGAAGGCAACATGGGCTTGTGTGCAAGTGTGTGTGTGTGTGTTATTCCGGAAATCGGAAGCGAAAGCATCGCTTTCACTCTCCATGAACTCTGTGATCCAGGGAGGTTGGGTGGCCTTTGGCCCTAGCGGAATAGGCTCCCCCTACCCCCCACTCTTGGCTGGAGGTGATGCTATGGGTGCAGGAGGCTAGGCAGGCTCCTTGCAGGCAGCAGTGGGAAGGGAGAGCAGGTTTGAAGGGGAGCCACAGAAAGCAGGGCAGCAGTGGCCAGAGGTGCACTAGTTATGGTAGCTAGCTGCATTATTACACATAAGGGTTAACTTTTCCCTTTAAAAAAAATCAACAATTTTGGGGATGTCTGGATTTTTTTACTTTTTGAAATATGGCAAGCCTACTCCACAGGGTCTTCTTTGTATCCTTGTTGAGTGTTTTGCCTAGGTAGAATGTGGCCTTGGACCTTGCTCATACTTCCAAACTGCCTTGATGGAGGGCAGAGAGGCATGTGCGTCTGTGAATCATCTAGTCTGCTGTACAAAGGTTCATATTCATTGGTCTGCCCCACAGGCCACCCCCAGAAGGTACCCTAGAAGGAAATGGTGGCCCTCAGGCTGAAAAATGCCTCCCACCCCTGCCTTTAAAGCCAGCTTGATGTGGACAGACTACGTCAGTGGTGGAATAAATCTCTTAGATGACATCATCATAATCATTATTATTATTAATACCCTGCCCATCTGGCTGGACCTCCCCAGCCACTCTGGATGGCTCCCAGCAGATTAAAAACAGAATAAAACATCAAACATTAAAAACTTCCGTAAACAGGGTTGCTTGTGAAGAAATATATATATGGGGGGGTGAGCTCTGCCCCTTCTTTCTGTACATGAATAGGAATTCCTGCACAGGGACTATGCATATGCGCCCCAGTACACATAGGATCTGAGTCAGGATGGATCTGATGGATTGAGCAGTCTACTTCCAGTCTGTGTCAGCTTCACATGTTCATAAGCCTGTTAAGTCCTGGTTTTGCATTCATTTGCATTTCTTAAAAAAAATCTGAATGAAAATTCATATTGAAATACATCTATGAGGTGGTGAGAACGATGGCAGAGGTTTCATCCTCTGCGAAAAGGACTCAAATGGACCACTTCCGTCTGTGGACTTCCCTTTCTGCTAATGGAGGGGAAGGTCTACAATGTCTAACTGCTCCTCAGCAGACCTCCTCAGGAACTTTGGGTTGCTCTCTTAACATTTAAAAGCCCTTCTTTGAAACTATTTACCTTCAGGATAACTCACTTTATGCACAAGATCAATGGAACATAAGTAAATATTATTTTATTTAAGTGAAAATGATGTCTTCCCTTAAGGAAATATTGAACCATTTTCACATTCACAGCCAGTTTTAAAATGAAATTGAGAGCAGAAAGAGAAAAGGGAGATATCCAAATGAGAGTATTCTTTGTCACCATGTGTATAAATAGCTGTAAAGTGATAGCATAAGTGAATGTCTCGCCTCTTCCACAGGCAAATGGAGCTAATAAAAGTGGCAATCCTAGGAGACTTCCATCTACAAATCAAATTTGGTCCTCCTGCTTTCATAAACTCCTGGCATTTAATCAGTGGTGGAGTGCTGTTTATTGGTTTGGCTTGCAGTGCAGATGCCTTCAAGATCATCTCTTAAATAAGCTCCGAAGGAATTATAGTGGAGTGCATTGGAATAGCTTGCAAATGCCTTGAGTTGGAAGACAGGGAGAGAAGTTCTTATGAGAAATAAAAGGTATCAAGTGCCTAAAGATTGTTAACTTTTTTTTTTCAAGAGTTGGCTCTTCAGCCTGAAGTGGCAGGCTCTGCAGTAAAGCTCTTTGATAGATGCTGGTGGAGGCTTTCTGGATCTGGTTGCAATGACAAAAGATAATGGCTAGGATTCAAAGACCTGCATAGGCTTACACAGATTCCAGTGAAATGTTTGACACACAGAAACACCGCCACCCTGCTTTATTTAGCTGCCTCCAAACTGTTTTTCAAATTTCCCTTGGTTTCAGAAGCAGGTTTCCCCCCAATAAAAATAAGTCTTAAAACCCCCGTGGCTTCATGAAACTAATGTAATGCTTCTTTGGATCCATGTGTTTTGGTGATAAGGATCTGAACACAACAGTCACCTATAACCTTTGTTATATATTTCTTGGGTGCCTCCTGGAACTGCTCAGAGATCATTATGAATTGGTTGGGTGCATGCCAACTACTAAAATTACTGGGTGGGTGGGAGGAGTGGTGATACTAATTCTCTGTAAGAAACATCAGACAGATGGTTATGAAAATCGTGCAGGGGTGGGGGATATGTGGTCTTGCAGATGTGGGCTGGCATTTTTATACCAGCATTGCCAAAAAATGTGCATGCATGAGGAGCACCCGTCTCACAATCAACACCCTTGATGAATGGCTCCCAATCTGTATAATAAAGAGACCCAGCAGCAGAAATACTCAGTTGTCTGCTTCGTTTTAATTCACATACCTTATTTTTAAAAAACTCACAGTTGTCAACTTGGTCAACCAAGTACGACACAGGGACTCTGCAACCTATTTCGACAATTTCTGATTATGTTTTTTTAGCTGCTTGGAAGGCCACAGAGGCCACATAGACCAGGATAGCTCCTTAACAAACAAACGCAAAAGCAAACAACAAACAAACAAACAAACTTATTCATATCCTGTCCTTCTTCATCATCTTCTAGACAGAATCATGAATAAACTGCAGGACAACCTGGAGCAGATGATACCATGAAGAGAAGTTTACAAGTCCTCTATTGCCAACTGCTTAGTAAGTAGACAGTCATCTGAATACTTTGATATTCTCTCTCTATTTTAGGTGTACTTACTTTGGATATGAGTAATGCTACTCTTGCCACCCCCTTCTCCCCCCTCTTAATGTTCATCAAAATTTATTGTATTTTTCCTTCCATTGTTCATCTCACACAACCCACCTTATCGCTTTCTTCCCTTTTCTTGGGCTCGGGGTTAAGCTGTTAAATTGTGTTCTTTTAAGGGCAAGCTAGTGGTGATAGCAAATGGATGCCTCCATGTGTCTTAGAGTTGGATATCTGCCAATTTCTCTTATAGCAGTTGTCTGAACTACTTGGGACAACCTAGCCATGTTGCTAAATGCCTGGATGCTGCCAAATGCATGAATGCCTCTGATAACTGCTTAGAGGTTTTGATGATTAAGGGGTATATATAAAATAAATAAAACTGCGGCTGCAAATCGTAATTCCCAGCTCCTCCATAGTGTTTAGAACGTAACTGTGTGCTGATGTTTTCTCCCCCCCCCCCTCGTTCTCAGTGATAAAAAGGGGAGGCAGTATAATGCCAGGCATAGGTGTCCGGTCCCAGCAAGGGTTGAGGTTGAGGTGGTGAGTGGTCTTTGGCACAGGCACTTACAAACAAGGTGCCATCAGGAAAGGTGGAGTCACATCCATTTCCTGGACAGAGGAGTGTCTTAAGATTTTGACTAGAGCATTTCCTTCTGTGCTGTATAGAACTGTTGATTCAGCAGAATGGTGGCGCAGTCATTGGTTCCTGCAGCATGGAAGTGATGGGGCATTATTAAGAGCATTGTCTTGAGTCTGAGGAAGATGGCAGTACATAATACATTCTCCAGTTTGGGTCTGAGAGCTGAGAACAGCAACTTCCCCAAAAGTTGTCTCCACCTCCCATGAGTTTTCCTCCAAGGAAGATGGCAATGGGGCCTGAAAACACAATAGGATGCAGGTAAATTCTACCAGATGTTATGATGGGGGAGAACAGAGCCAGATGTGTATTTCTTACTTTTTGTAGCAGCTGTACATCAGGTCACATTTCTAATTTTATTTTATTTATTTTTTCAAAAAAAAAAAAGAATTTTGGTTTTCACACTTATCACATAAAAAAGATACAAGAGAAAAGAAAAACATTACAATACACAAAAACAAAGAAAAACAAAATTATTACTTCCAAATCCTAATTTCATTACATTGATAACTGACTTCCTCGAATCCCCTCTAACTGAATTTCATTATATCTCCTATTTAGCAGTTCTCCAAATTCGTATTTCTAATAATATTAACTTCTTTGACATTTCTAATTTGAAGGTGTCTCTTTGTTCCATGCAGGACTTGTTTTTGACCTTGAACTCTCAGATATAATCTACTAGTTTTATTGTTGTCATAGTAGCCGTACTTTGCATATTTGCAGATGAAGAGTTTGTTTATCTTTAGAGCTGCTAAATAAAGTAAAATTAAAGGGGATAAATATGTACTCAGTTCCTTTAGTTTAGTTTAGTAGGTTTTATCTGTTGATAAATGTTTTATATCCAAACCTTGATTCATGTCATCAAATTACTTTCCGCAAGCTACATGCCATGCTATCTAATTCCATTAAAAGTTATTAGGTGTTTTAACTGCTATGGTTATTAGGAATTCTTTTGTGTTCATTTTTTACATAGTGATGGAATGTTTCTAGTCAGCAATAATCTATTTAGGGATTATGTATTTATGGAGCTATGGTATGGCAGAAAGTTATTTTCACATGTTCATAATTCACACAGTCTGAATAGATACATAGGATGTACTCATCTGTTTGCAAGTGAGGTTGAAAATCATTTCCGAAAAGAGGATTTCAAGTTAGTTTATGAGGGTCATTCCCAACCCATTTATGAAAGTAGCACAGATTAAGATGTTTTTCTATTTACTGTTATATTCATCACCACAAGATAATTTAATAGAGTTTGAGCTAATGAAAAGATTACATCCCAAGCTAATGCTAATTCAAGCACTGGTGAATGCAGTACTTTCTATAATGCACCTAAAATTTACTTCATCTGCACATAAGTGATTAGTGTATTATTATTACTGATGTAATTCACTTCATCTGAGCATAGCAAGCTGCTTTATTGGTTCACCTTGCTCAGTATTACCTGACTAACAGAGGTTTCTTCCTTGACTTCAAATAGGAGACATTCCTGGAGGTGCCAGGAATTGAAACTGGGACAGTCTACTTCCAAAGCAGATGCTCTGCCACTGAGCTTCAGCCTTTTCCCAACTGTACTTTGGATACATAGGCTACAAATCTTAGCCTTTGCATTCATAAGCCAGAATCTACTTCAGCTGGTGCACGCATGCAGCTGGCAGGTTAGGGCAGGGATAGCAATATAGTGCTGCAATTGTAGTGCCATTTACCTGGGAGAAAGCCCCAATGAATTCAGTAGGACTCACTCTGAGTAGACATGGTAGGGGTTGCACTGGTAGGAGATCAAAAAGCAGAGATAAACCATGGATCACCCAGCAGCTCCTCAATTCTGGCAGTCCCTTTTAGCTTGCTTTGCTTTTTGGTGGGTAAGCCTGCAAAACTGTCAACCACGTAGAAGCAGGTTGTTGTCATGTGGTGATGCATATTGCAAATTATGTGTATTATGCAGATGTAAGTCACAGACTGAAACATTCATTGATTTTTGCATGGCTTTTGAGAACAAGCTTCTAGGTTTCTAAAAAGTATTGGAAGCAGAATATAAAAGATGTGTCAGTCCTTTCTGTCAATGTCCCTGATTGCAAGATTTGCTTTGGGCTTTTAGTGTATAAGCTTTTCAAGAACAGAAAAGAGATAAAAAATACAGAGATCCTCTCAGGGATTTCAGTGACAAAAAAAGTACTGATGTGTTGTCATATAAACAGTGAAAGTGGCGCAACTTGTTATTAAAATACAACTTTTTCAAAAATGTGAATTTCAGCGCAGGTTGAGTGAATGAACAAGCTAATTTTTTTTGTACTATCTGTACAATGGAGCAGAATTGTTTCATTCTATCACTAAAGCTAGTTGGGGAGCGGGGAGAAGAATCTGTGCAGTATATTTGTTTGGAGCTATTGTAAAAGTGTTCTTTGTCCCTTACAGCAAAGAGATGATCTATATGTCTGTTTAATTTCCAATAAACTAGTTTGTTTATGCCTGCTAGGCAGACTTTCTACTTTAATGGGCCTGTTCCAATTGCTTTTCACACACTCCAGTTACCATTCATAAAGAGTAAGAACATATTAGACATGAATAGGGTTAGAAGGTTTTTATTCTGGAACTTTAATCCTCAAGGAAGCTGGCTTAATGTTGCTCTGTGAAACATAGTCTCTCTCTCTCTCTCTCTGGTAGTAAAAATGTTTACTGGGTTTTCTAAAACTGGTTACTAGTTCACATAAAATAACAGCTATAAAGATATCACCCTAGCCCGTGATCTTGGCCACATTTATAGGGAAGCCGAAACCCATTGGATCTACATGTAATGTTAAATGATGCCAGAGTCCCAGTGAAAATGCTGCTATCAGAGTGGAGGAGAAATTTCAGTGAGAAATGTAGGCTTGATCTTTCTGCTGAGTGAGAGCAAGTTTCAGGATGGTGTCGCAGCATTCTTCCATGAAAGATTCTCATAAATTTACCACCTACCTGCCTCGCCTCCTACTGATCTGCAGGAATACACATGGGTTCATGAGAGCATTACAATGGGCCACAACGGGACATCTATACAGTCTTCCTATAACCCCATCCAATATGGCTGTGCACCAGATTCGCTCCAGGTCCATGCCCCTAGCTTAAAATTGGACCTATTCACAGGGATTTTGGCATTGGCCAAGTTGGGTAGAGACATCCATGGGTTGCTGTTGGTCAGGATGCATGGCCCATAAGGACCCAAGGCTCTGGGGGTGGGGCATCAGTCAGGAAGGAAAAGCAGGCAGTGTTTGTGGAAACCCCATGTAGAGGCTCAGACCAACTTGACTGTGTCTTCCTGGGAGAAGGTAGAAGCCCACAACCACCTGGTACTCCCTCCTTCCTGGCACTCCATCCCTGAACGGGTACCTCACACAGGATTGATGCCTGTGTGCACCAGCTGTGGAGCCATCACACTTTCCGGTTGCTCCTTTGCAAGTGGCTTCCCTGCAGAGAATCTGCTTGCAAAGGCACACCCTACAATTGACCCCTCTGCTCTCGATCAGGGGAAGGGAAGGAGACACATGTCCCTCTACCATTCCATGTACAGTAACCAGCTGAACTGGCAACCAAATTTTAATTCAACGTTACTGAAAGGAGAGCATCTTTCACTACATAAAAGGCAATGTCACAACAGAGAGGAATGGTGGGGAGGGGCATTCAGGAAGAACAGCTAGGAGTTGCAGCTGTTGCCCCCCAGCACTGCCCACATGAGGCAGATGCCTCATTTTGCCTAATGGTAGGGTTTCCCTGCATCCAGTTGTCAGGAGCTCGTCCTATACTCGAGTAGGACCCTGGCAGAGACACATGCCCAACTGGCATGTTCTCTCCCTCCTGGTCGTTTGTTCAGGAGCTTCAAAAGCTTTCTTCAGCCCGAACATCACAGTGACTGATGCCAACACACTTAGGGATCTGGTACACTTAGGGATCCGCAGAGTCTTCGCAGCTTGCATAACAGACCTCAGCAACTCAGCATTTTGGCTAATCTACTTTATTTACATATAAACATACACAGAGCACTGTAACATGACTCCCTCTCTCTCTAGCATCAGACAGCAAAGAGAAAGAACAAAGTCCCACTTCACGGAACACAGTAACGCAAACATCCTGTCTCTGTCACTTCCCACTCTGTGGAGTCAAAGCATACACCGTCATGTGATAGACAAAAATCCCATGACTGCAATCATGGAGCAGGAATTCTAACATCAGTACCCTCCCAGCCATGCACATTTCTAGTTTGAAGCCTAACAGTATTTAGGGTGGCAGGGCTCTGTTGTAGCTATCAAATGGTAACTAAATTTTATATTATTATTGTTGTTGTTGGTGGTGGTGGTGGTGGTGTTATTATTATCATTAAAAAGAATGCATCTATGAACTCTTATGTGGAGTTAGGCTGTTATTCTTAATCCTCAGTAAGCATGCACAGAATAGAAGCTGTACATTGCATTTTCAACATTTCTCTGGTAGATATACATTCCATGCATAAATAAATAAGAAGAATGGGGAGAAGGAAACCAAGATTTCAAAATAGGTACATTGATTAACATCTTGAAACCACTACAAGGGCTTTTGTTGATAAGCGTCAATTAAAGTGAACATGTGTCTACAGCTTTCCTTCATTTGCCACCAGACACATATTATGCTACATTTGCTACTTTCATTAAGCGGCTGGCTTTGTAAGGAGAGTTTAAAAAACAACACACCCCTAATATGGTGATTAAGCCCTGCAGCCTGAACCATAATAATTCAGTATAGATGTTTGTTGTGCTTTCTTTCTCCATGGGTGGCTGAAACTGAATGTATAATAGTGAATATTTTGGGGGGAGGGGACTTTAAGTGACTGTGAAATTAAGCTCCCATCCAGGTTCTTTGGAGTTGAGCAGGACTAAACAGTTGTGCAGTGTGAGGTGTTTGTGGGCAAAGCTTCACATAGTGGGTTGGATCTACTCAGAAGTAAGTCCCACTAAGTTTCTGCTAGACTTGTTTTCAGAAAAGGTATATAAGATTGCAGCTAGGATAGCTGACTTAGCTCCTATTGAAATCAATGGGAAAAGCTAGTCATGACTTACATTCCATTAATTTAAATGAGAATTAAGTTCAACTTTCATTATTATTATTTATTGAACTTATATCCTGCCTTTCCTACTGAAGGACCCCAAGATGGCAAACACACCTTTATCAAATCTAAAATCAAATTTAAAAATCTAAAAACAGTGAAAACATTCACAAAACAGTTATAGTTGAAAGCATCTAAAACAGTTACAGTTAAAATATTCTTAAAACAGTGAAATCATTCTCTCATCTCTGAATCTATATGTTAGTTGCATTAAGGAGGCATCACACAGTTACTGAAGGGAGGAAAGGCCTCACTTAGCAGTCCACATTGATTGCATGCAGGCTTCTTCACTGAGGATGACTATAGTAATATGTGAATGACTGAAGGCAGTCCCACACAGCATGTCCAACACCAGCAATGGCCCCAGTAATCATGTGATTCCCCCTAATAACCAATCCAGTTCAGTGTCTCACTCCAATCCAGTGTTTCACTGGCTTTAAAAAAACAAAACAACATATAGCTAAGGAGGCCATGATTGCACACAGGGGAAGGGGCTGTTTAAACCTTTCTCCTCTTGAAGTTTAACAATTAAGCATTACCTCTGTGAAATTGTTCCCCCCCCCCCACCGCCCTGTGGTCTTTATTGTTATGAGTTTGGGGTGTTAAGCTATATGCCAGACCCTTCTAATCCCTGGAGCAAGTTGTAAAAGCTAATCAAGTCTTCTTATTCCTGGAAATAGTCAAACTAGGTTCCTGGTGATGTGATGGGGGATTAAGGGGCTCAGTGCAAGAGCCTCAACAGACAAAGCCAGCATTTGGAGTTCAGTTTTGCAGCCATGGGACCTAGATGTAAAGCAGTAATCTGGGAGAAAACAGAGAGACAGAACAATATTTTATATCTGTTTGAATCCAAGGCTGTGGCTATGGGAGAAACAATACCCTTTGGGGTGTTAATGCTGTTAACCTCTCCATCATAGGCTCAGGTTGTATATACAGTGGTACCTTGGTTTACAAACTTAATCCGTTCTGGAAGACTGTTCTTAAACCGAAACCGTTCTTAAACCGAGGCACACTTTCCCTAATGTGGTCTCCCACTGCCGGTGCCCTTCCACTGTTCGGCTTCCATTCTTAGACCGAGGTAAAGTTCGCAAACCGGGACACTACTTCCAGTTTTGTGGAGTTCCTCAACTGAATCGTTCATAAGCAGGGCTGTTCTTAAACTGAGGTACCACTGTATGTGTAAATAAACCATATATCATAAAGACACCACAGTCTCCGCTGTGCCTCATTCTCAAAGGAAACCCAAACCCTGGGTAAGCACCTGGATCCCCTGGAATCTTGCATCACTCAAAGATTGGGATGGTGCGCAACAATATATTTTCTTCTGTAGAGAAAAGCCACTAGGGAGGGAGCCGTTACATGGATAATGTATTTCCATAATATGAGCTGCTCACTGAATTTAGTTTTTCTTGTAGGCCAAGCTGAAAGCTCCTTAGTTTTTCTATATTTAGAATACACAATCAGAGCAGTAATAAATGTATACCATTCGGCAACACATTTGTTTGATATATTTTTGGAGTTTTTGACATTCAAAAAGCAAAGGATGTCACTTTCTGTTTGAGAGGAAAATATAACGCTAGGCAAAAAACATCATGAGTGGTGACATCTTCACTATTTATTCTGTCTGCTTTACTTTAAATTTGAATCTGCCTCTGGGAGTGCTGTATTCCACATCCAAAGCTCCTTTGGATCTAGCTAGCTTAGAAGGAAACAATAAGGAATGAGTTATATGACTTGGTGACAGTCCGCTCATAGAAAACAGCAGGATGTTCCTCTTCCTATCTGGAAAAGTTGGTTGTTGATGTTTTTCTCCCAATCAGCATTGCTTTCATATTCCTCTGTGCATGAACCAGTTCCATAGCAGAAATCCAGTTGCGTTTTCAGATTTCTTTGATCATGTCAAATAGTGTTTTTAAGTAATGCAGAAGGCTGCATTCCTGTGCTTAGTGACACATGCATAAGCCTTGCTGAAGTCAGTACGATTTGTGCATACATAATTGATGGCAGAATGTAACCGTTAGACTTCAGTGAAACTGGGCATGCCTCCTCTTGTCAAAAGTATACACTTCTTAAGACACCAATTCTTTGAATTTCAAGCAGGCATGTGTAATGCATAACAGTTTTCTATTCCTCAAAGCCAATGAGCATAATATTTGGATTTTGGATAATTGCACGTATGACTGACTTCAAAGCTTGTTCTTTGTAACTAGGGATGGGGATAAATTTTATTTTGTTTGAATTTTAATGGGAAGCTACTTTATCCACACATTTTGAATGCACATGTGAACCAGTCACAGTTATCTTTCTAAATTTATACTTTCCCCAAATTTGTGATGCAGTTCTTCAACCAAACAATGTGTTAGCATATATTAGGGGATAGAGTGCAACCCTCGCCATACATTTTTTAAAACAGCATGCCAAAATGCATGATATTTGCATAAATTGCTTGCAGAAATGCGTAAAACTGCGTACAAAAATGTGTATATTTGGAGAAATGATTAATAAAATGCTGGTGAATTTTCATGAGGACTTTTTTTATAATGCAAATAGCTGAAAAAAGTGTGGAGAACTGAATTTAGGTTGGGAGAAAGGAGAAACTGAATGCAACTGTAATTGGAATATTCATTCATCCCCATTTAACACACTGCAGTGTTTATAACAGATTTTCTGAGAAGAAAAAGGAGGTGGCAGCACCAAGAGGGCTGAAAGACCCTAGAAGGAGACAAGGCCTTGACAGAATGTTCAAAGTGGAAACATTTACAGGAAATGCAAAATGCCCAGTGCATTTTGGTGTATCACCTTCTGCATGGACAAAGAAGACAGCACTTGTGATGATTCTGAAGGATATTGTCTCAAATTTCTTTGTCTTTGGAGAAGGAGACAATTCATAAATATGAATCAAGCATGTTGCATTTCCCATAAATGTTTCCATTTTGAGTACCATTTCTTCCCTTTCTTGGCAAAAGGTCCTCTCCCCCATTAATTTTACTGCCATAAATACACGGTTGAACTCTGTTTGTTCAAATGTGTGGATATTATCTGGTCATTGTTTCCAAATTGAGGAACATGAGAGATCTATGCTGGTCATAGTGTAGCTTCCACATGTCTCCTCACATGTTTGTTTTTTTGTTTTGCTCAGCAGCTATTTCCCCAACCCTGTATCGCACCCCCAGACTGTCAACAAGGAAATACTTGTGTGCATGCCCCGTAAGGGAAAAGTTAATGGAGGGTAACTGAGAGTGTGAAACTAGTGATTGAGAAGAAAGGGGCAACACACAACCATGTGGTAACTTCCCAGCAAACACTACCCAGTGGGAAATGTCAGTGTATAAGTATCAGAGACAAAAGAAATGTAAAGTGCTTTTGTATAGACAAATGTATACAAATGCAGACACAGAAAGGAATGGATCTGTGTGACCCACATGCACACTAATTCCACGATATTGACACAACTTCAGTCTGGCTGATGCCTTTCTCTGTACCACATGTGCTGTTGGTTGGTTTGGTTATTAAATTTATATCTCAAAGCTGCCCAGGGTGGCAAAAAAGAAAAGAAAAGAAGTGACAGTACATCAAAAACATTTTAAAAACACTTCCAAAGCAGATGCAGAGAGGGCAAAGATGTTGTGCTGATTCCAACTTTAAACTGGCGTTATTGTATCATATTCATCCAGAATGGGGTGTAACATTAAGGGTATCATATCCATGTGTGTGCAAAATGAGCAGGCGAAAGGTTGCATAAATACATATAGGCAGGCCTTTACAATTTGTATTTGTTTTGCTCTGCACAGCAGAGACTTCCCTAACTCTGTATTGTACCCCAAACCATCAAACCTGACTTACGGTGCAGCAAGCAGTGGCAAAACTCCTTTGCTGAAATAGAATTAATGGTGGTGAATTGCATTCAATGTCACTCTAAAACCACAGATACATTTGGGAAGTTTTGCAACCTAGCCAAAAATGCACAGGCATAGGCTATTAAAAAGGGGCTGAGAGTATAGATTTGTATACCATGTTTTAAAACCGTGTCATTAAGTTTAGCATTAAAAGCTGATTGACGCCTACATGATGGCATTGGCTGGTCTTGTGAGCAGACAGGCAAATCCTTGCATTTGCCCACAGTTCTCAGCATGATAGTATCTTGACAGAAGGCATCTTCACTTTTATGCTCATTCTGACACGTTTATAAAAAGAGCCAAATGAAAGCTCTTTCAAGATTAATGAGAAAGGGTAGCTTTCTTTAATGCATATCCTCCATACACTTGCAATTTGCCAAGGCAGATTCCTTATGCTGGGAACCAAAGCAGTACAATGAGTTCATCCTATGCCAGACATATTAGTACAAGTTCATCATCTAATAGAAGATTTACATATGCAGTAGCCTATTTTCATACATGGCACTAAAAGTGTCTTTCAACCTCTCTCCCACTGCATGTGTGAATGCTGTCAGCTCAGAATCAGAAGTAAAGGAGAGCTATTTTAAAAATGAATGTATATTCCAGCCTATGTGATTACTGAATAATGTATGTAGGAAATGGGGGGAAATGGATTTAAGCATCACTGTAAATATGCCATTAGCCACTGACATCTGTGGCACCTGGCTTTTATTTAGAGTATTTATTTAGGGTGCTTGTGAACTGTCCTTTCTCTAAAGGAGCAATGGATGATATACAACAAGCACCAAAGCAAAATATATCATATATCTATATATGCACATCCAAGCTAAGAAATTAAATAATAAATCACTAAAACATCAAGTCATGCATTGCTGCTGTGGATTGAACCCCTCCTTATCACAGTATCAAACTGTAAAACCCTGGGTAAATAAAAATATATTTGGTTGACGTCTGAAAAGCAGCAATGTGAAAGACAGACACACCTCGGGGTGGGGGATAATTCCAAAGCTGAGGCCCCACCACATGGACCTTTCTGAACTTCCCAACTCCATGAATCCTGGCGGTGACCACAAGCAAAGCCCACCCACTTACCCGCCAATCTTAAGAATTGAATTGGCTGGCACTGGAGTATGTGCTCCTTCAGATGTTTGGACCCTGACTCATTTGGGGTTTATAAAATATTAAAGGTAAAGGTAAAGGGACCCCGGACCATTAGGTCCAGTCGTGACCGACTCTGGGGTTGCGGCGCTCATCTCGCTTTATTGGCTGAGGGAGCCGGCGTACAGCTTCCAGGTCATGTGGCCAGCATGACAAAGCCGCTTCTGGCAAAACAGAGCAGCACACGGAAACGCCGTTTACCTTCCCGCCAGAGCGGTACCTATTTATCTACTTGCACTTTGACGTGCTTTCGAACTGCTAGGTTGGCAGGAGCAGGGACCGAGCAACGGGAGCTCACCCCGTCATGACCTTCTGATCAGCAAGTCCTAGGCTCTGTGGTTTAACCCACAGCGCCACCCGCGTCCCCCTATAAACTATTACCAACACCTTTAATCGAGCCCAGTAGCACACAGGTAGCCAGCACCAAGCTTTTATTGGGTATAAGAAACAGTTCATAGGAAGTGCCTCTTTTCTATAGACAAAATGTGATGTACGCAGGGGAATGAGAACTACTTTCTATGTAATGGCTTGATGGCAGTGAAAGTGCTCTTATAAGCCTCTCCATTATCAGGAAGCATAATAGGAGGCAGATTTCAATGCATAACTAATCAGAGATTGTGGCAAGCTTCTGTCGTCCTACAGTACCCATATATGTTGTCACTGCAAAATGTAGCCATCCTGCATTTCTCCACCCCCTTCAGCTCATATTCACCACTCCTTCCCACCAAAAACCTCAATTAGTATGGTGATTCAGTCAATCCACACGGAGTAAGTAAATCTGCACAGGCTGCATTGATGTGCACAATTTGCTATTCCTCTAGAGTTCTAACTTTTCCGTGGTACCTAGTTGGAAGTTTCTCCATGCAGTTCTGAACACATCTGGCCTTAAGCATGCACTGCAATTACAGGCAAAACTTTGTAGCAATCTGCTGTGACAGTTCTTAATAGATAGCTCAATAGACTTGAATCTCACTGCCACTTTCAGCCTGGAGGTCTCCCATGCTGCTAACAAGTGTTCAACTGCATTTCTCAGCCTGGAAGAATATAAGACTAAACAGCATGATACCCGGAGTCCTTTGGAGCTATGAATCATTGCAGAAGTGCTTGAGAGAAGTTGGAAATTCACACACTCCCAAAAGTCTTCATGTCACATCTTATTTGTACTTTCAGAAAGAGTTCATAGAATATTAGAAGCTGCCGGTCTCCAATAAATTGCATGCAACTCAGATGATTTATAGAAAAGTTATGTCTCCCTTTTAAATCCTAGGGCTTTTCATTTCTCTATTAGCCAATTTGTGAGGCTCCCCTCACTCTTCCAAGTTCTGATTCGTTTTCTGTCTGGGCAGGGGCGGAGGGCAATGTTATGTATGTAGTGAGTGCAGTTGCACAGTGATAAAACTCAAGAGTTCCCCATTGCTGAAGGCATCAAGAATTCATGAACCGTTATTAAGGTATTGAATAATAAGAGGAAGTTGAAGAATAGCAAAATAGGCCATTCAGCATAACCTGAAATTTCCCTTAGTTGTGGAAGTAACAATTTTTAGCTTGCAATGATCAATAAATGGCTTCTATTCCCCCCCCTCAGAACTACCTTGACTCTTTTTTCTTTTGTCCTTATGAAATGGGTCATTTTGGCCACTAAAGCAAAAGTCCAGCATTTGTCAATCCATCCATTTGTTGTTGGTACCATTTGTGTCCTCCACTTCCTACCATATAATAATCTTGCTGCCATTAACATATATGAGATCTGTTCCTTATACAATGCTTTACTGAATGCAGTTTTTTTTTTCAATGGAGAGGAGAGCTAAGTCAGGAATGAGTGTTTGGCTGATAACCTATCCAATGATATAAAAAAATTAAGCCCTAAAGCTCTCTACTCTTTCATATGCCCACCACAGGCAAATATGACCCCTGAGATCCTCAGCCTCTCCAGCAAAATAGGGATAGTGAGTTGTGAATATAGCTGAGCTTTACTGGTGTTAAGTGCCAGTGATAAATCAGTTTCAGCATACCTTTATGTCGCTTTCGAATGGGAACAAGACTATAGATGTTACCACTAAGTATCAGTGATTGTAATATTGCAATCCGTCTCCCAGGCTTTAAGTGCAGAGCAACCAGTTTCAAATTTAAGATCCAAGAGGATCTTAGTAAGAATGGAGATGAGACCCTTTCGCTCCTTAGAGCATGGTTTGCAAAAGAATTCATAAAAAGTCAAAGAAAGAGGGGACAGGGACCCTCAAATCTGCAAACTGGTTGAGCAAAGGTTATTTGAGCTATTTGAAACCAAGAAACTCACGTTCCAGAGAGAAATTATTAGATTTTGCAGACGAGAATTCAGAGAGATTCTGAATTGTCAGTAGGTTCAGTTCCATTTTTACAGGGTGTATAGCCTTGACAACAAGTGATCTTGATCATTCATCAGTATTTTGTCAAAATCCATTGGTCTCTTAGCTGCTGATGGATTCTCAGATAATTATTTGCTGAAGATTTTACTTTAAAATATTCATACCATTGGGAATTTTCCCGGTGTAAACATCCTTTAATGTTTTAATTCTCCGTCAGCAGTCCATGGTTTGTTAAGACCATATATCTGAACAACGTATTACCTCCAAATCTCAAACCTTCCAACTTTTCTCTATATCATTTCATATTGATGGTGAGCCATTTGGGCTGGTTGGACTTTTATGTTGTTTCCAATTTCTCAGCAGTTCAGAATCAAGGAATTTTGTTTCGTTTGCTTCCTTGAAAATTACTCTCTTCCCATAATATTTTATGTAGTATGACCTTCACCAAATTCCTCTCAAATTTAGATGTCAGTTATCCATTCTTAAGAAAGCCATTTGATACAAGTAGCAGTATAGTATAATTTTATGTTTGGAATAGATTGACACCCACTTCACCCTGCTGCCTTTTTCATCTTATAATATTCTGATGTTAATTTTCCCCCCTTGGTGCTTTTAATTTTTCTCGTGGATTCATCCTGCTTTATGCTTTGGTTTATGCTGTTTTCTTTCATTTGTCTTTTTTTTCTTTTTCAAAATGGTTTTGTGTTGCAATAATTTCATTTTAATCTCCATTTGTAAATCTCTTGGAAAGCGGAATATCAGCTCTCTAAATACAATATGATCCAATAAATAGCTTTTCTTGAACACATTTTGAAAAACATGGCTGTAGACCTCTTGTGCCACTGTGGGGAGGAGTGGTGCATAGATAATATGCTGAAATAACTGAATGATTATCAGAGCTTTTGGACTTCTCAGAGAACTTTAGACATTAAAAGTTACAGCATGATTAAAACAAAACAAAACACCTCAGGTGATTTTTATCAGCTATCCTTGTAAACATATTACAACTACATCCCCACTCTCGAAAGTATAAAAGATCTCAGCAGCAACAGATGTATTATTAATATTTCTCTGGAAAGCAATATATTTTTGCACAGCTTGAACATTTCTCTTGTTCGTGAATTCGAACACTCCAATCATAACTCTAAAAACTGCTGTAAATCAATAGGATTCTTTTCCTCCTGTAATGAAACTTTAATAAATCAGAGGTGACAGAGAAGAGTCTTAAAAAAAGACTTTAAAGCTGGTGAAGTTTCATAACAGCAGTCAATCAGCTTTCCACCAATAAGCGTACTCAGCAACACAGGACGGGAAACTCTCAGAATTATCCTTCCCTTGAAAGGAATGATGTAAAGAGGTGTCCATGCTGCTTGATGCAAATGTTTCATCAAAAGCCTATTTTGAAGGAAAGAAAAATGGGTGAGAGCCTCTTCTTCCGTTTTTGGTTTCTGGAGCCCACCAGCTTCCAGTAAATTGGGCTATTCCTTGGAAGAGTTTTGTCTACATTAGGGATGGAGCAGAAATTCCAGCCAAGTGATGTGTACAGGAATGCATATACTGAGGTATAATAGGCATTAAAAATGCATATATTTGTGAAAATAACATACATTACATTAGGGAATGTGCCTTTGCAAAAAAAAAATGTGTATATTAGGCAAAGTTACATATAAAAATGTGAGTACATTAGGAGAAATGCACACTAACACGCTGATGAATTTTTATGGGATTAAAAAAACAACAACTTTGCACCCAAAAAACTGACCTGGAAATGTGGAGAACTGAATTTAAGATTGGAAAAACTAGAAACAGAGAAAAACCAGAATTGCCAGATTCACCCATTCCTAGTCTAAATGCATTAATTTAGAATCCTGGATATCAATTTCATGGAAATAAAATCATGAACTCCCTAACACAGTGGCTCCTTGCATATGGACACAGTAAGGTTCCTGGGTATGCACAGACAGCAGGGTTCGGCTGTGGCAATTATCTGACCCACTTATCAACAGTAATGAATGGGATACACTTCCCAGGAGGGTGTGTGCATGTCTTCATCTGGGATGAAACACTTAACCTCAGGGTCATGGGTTTGAGCCTCACGTTGAGCAAAAGATTCCTGCATTGAAGGTGGTTGGACTTAATGACCCTCATGTTCCCTTCCAACTTTACAGTTCTGTGATTCTATGATTCTGTGTGTAAAACCACAGACACCTCCTAAGGCATATCCTTTTTTTTTTTTATAAAATTTTTATTGGTTTTACAACATTTTTAAGAAAAACAAACAAACATTAAAAATGACAAACATACACGTATAGTTTCAAACATATTTTCATAAACCTCTTTTCTTGGACTTCCCCATACCCCCCCTCTCTGCATCCCAATGTCCGTAGTTCAACTAGCAACTCCCAATTGTTACTTTCCAATCTCTATCCTCTTAGTCCTCTTTTATAATCTAACCTTATATCCCTGTACCCCTTTGTTTCTGGTAACCACGGCATTTTAGCATTCATTAAGTTTATAGTAGTCCTTAAGATAACTTTTAAATTTTCTCCATTCTTCTTCCACCGTCTCTTTTCGTTGGTCACGGATTCTGCCTGTCATCTCGGCCAGTGTCATATAGTCCATCACTTTCATCTGCCATTCTTCCAAAGTGGGTAAATCTTGTGTCTTCCAATATTTTGCGATGAGTATTCTTGCTGCTGTTGTGGCATACATGAAAAAAGCTCTATCTTTCTTTGTCACCAATTGGCCGACAATGCCCAAGAGAAAGGCCTCTGGTTTTTTAGGGAAGGTACATTTAAGTACCTTTTTCATTTCATTATAGATCATCTCCCAGAAGGCCTTAATCTTCGGGCATGTCCACCAAAGGTGATAAAAGGTACCTTCAGTCTCTTTACACTTCCAACATTTGTTATCAGGCAAATGATAGATTTTTGCCAGCTTGACTGGGGTCATGTACCACCTGTATACCATTTTCATAATGTTTTCCTTTAAGGCATTACATGCCGTAAATTTTATACCGGTGTTCCATAACCAATCCCAGTCAGCTGACATAATATTATGTCCAACATCCTGAGCCCACTTAATCATTGCCGATTTAACTGTTTCATCCTGTGTATTCCATTTCAACAACAAGTTGTACATTCTAGATAAATTCTTAGTATTGGGTTCTAACAGTTCAGTTTCTAATTTTGATTTTTCCACCTGGAAACCGACTTTCCTGTCCTGTTTAAAAAAATCCATTATTTGGCGGTATTGGAACCAATTTTCTACTTTATGCTTCAATTTCTCCTGACTTTGTAGTTTGAACTTATCTCCATCCTGTTCTAAGATTTCCCAATACTTCGGCCATCCGACCTCCATATTGAGTTTCTTCACTGCTTTAGCCTCCACTGGCGACACCCATCTAGGGGTTTTGTTTTCTAATAGATCTTTATATCTTATCCAAACATTAAACAATGCTTTTCTGACAATGTGATTTTTAAAGGCACTGTTAACTTTACCATACCAAAGATATGCATGCCAACCAAAAGCGTTATTGAAACCTTCCAGATCCAAGATGTCCGTGTTCTCGAGGAGCATCCATTCTTTGAGCCAGCAAAAAGCTGCTGCCTCATAGTACAATTTTAGGTCCGGCAGGGCAAAACCCCCTCTTTCCTTAACATCTGTCAATATTTTAAATTTAATTCGGGGCTTTTTGCCCTGCCAGACAAATTTCGAGATATCTTTGTGCCACCTCTTAAAACATTCCATCTTATCAATAATCTGCAAGGTCTGAAACAAAAATAACATTCTAGGCAATACATTCATTTTAATTACTGCAATTCGGCCTAACATTGACAGTTTCAAATTTGACCATATTTCTAAATCTTTTTTAATTTCTGACCAGCATTTTTCATAGTTGTCCTTATACAAATTCTGATTCTTAGATGTTAAATAAACCCCTAGGTATTTAACCTTCTTGACCACAGTCAAACCTGTTTCCTCTTGAAATTTCTCCTTTTCCATATCTGTTAGGTTTTTCCCTAAAACTTTGGTTTTTTGCTTATTCAACTTAAATCCAGCTACCTGGCCAAACTGTTGTATTATTTCTAAAACCCTTTTCGTACTAGTGTTTGGCTCTTGCAAAGTCAATACTAGGTCATCTGCGAACGCTCTTAACTTATAATGTTTAGCTCCGACCTGCACACCTTTGACCTGCTGGTCATTTCTTATCATATTCAGCAACACCTCCAGAACTGAAATAAAAAGTAATGGGGAAATCGGGCACCCCTGTCGTGTTCCTTTTTCTATCTTAAGCTCCTCAGTCACAACATTGTTTACAATCAGTTTAGCTTTTTGTTCAGAGTATATTGCAGCCATACCATTCTCAAAGCCCTGACCTACCCCCATCCCATGAAGATTCTTCCTCATAAAACTCCAAGAGATATTATCAAAGGCCTTCTCCGCATCCACAAAGATCAATACTGCCTTGGTGTTTATATTCACCTCTAACTTCTCCAAAATATCTATTACATTCCTTACATTGTCTGCTAGATGTCTTTTAGGGAGAAAGCCTGCTTGGTCTTTATGAATCTTCTCCATCAAAACTCTTTTAAATCTTTTTGCCAAAATGTCTGCAAAAATTTTGTAATCCACATTAAGCAGGGATATTGGGCGGTAGTTCTTGAGTTGGGTCTTTTCAGTCTCTGACTTTGGTATGAGTGAAATATATGCCTCTTTCCACGATTCAGGTGCCTTTTTTCCCTCAAGGATCTCGTTACAAACTTCTCTTAGTGGTTGAGTCAACCATTCCTTCAGCGATTTGTAGTATCTGGAAGTCAGTCCATCTGGTCCTGGAGATTTGCCCAGTTGCATATTCTGAATGGCAGCCTCTATCTCTTGTTCTGAGATTCTCTGGTTCAAGTCCATCTTACTTTGATGAGAGATGTTTTGTAGTCCATATTTTCCGAGGAATTTGTCTATATCTTCTTCATTTTGCGGGCCTTGGGTGTAGAGTTTTTTAAAATAGCTTAGAAAGCAATTTCTAATTTCATTGGGTTTGGATATGTTCCTTCCATCCACCTCCAGGCTTGTAACTGTATTTAGTTTCTGCCTTTTCTTCAATTGCCATGCCAAAAGTTTGCCACATTTATTTGCTGATTCAAAAGTCTTTTGCTTCATTTGCCTTATCTTCCATTCAATCTCTTGGTTCATCAATTCCATATATTGTGTTTGGTATAATTTGATCTCTCTTAAAATGTCCTGAGACTTTGGTTTTGTTCTTAATTTCCTCTCTCCTTCCTTTATCATTTCCAGAATCTTCTCTTTTTTCTCATTTTGCTTTTTCCTCTTTATTGAGTTTTGTTGAATCAAAAATCCTCTCATCACCGCTTTACTTGCGTCCCAGATCACTCTTTTCTCCACGTCGGTCCTCAAATTTATTTCAAAATAGTCTTTTAGGGTCTTTTGGGCCTTCGTGAGAATCTCCTTATCTCGAAAGAGGGTGTCATTCATTCTCCATCTAAATTGACCAGTTATTGTGAGTTTCATCTCCATCTTCACGGCGTTATGGTCGGAGCAAGTTTTTGGGCAGATTTCCACTTTCTTGATCTTCGGAGCCATTCCACTAGTAACCCAGATTTGATCGATTCTGGTCCAGGTCATCATTGCTTGGGAGAAAAAGGTTCCCTCTCTCTCCAGAGGGTTCCTTGTTCTCCAAATATCTATCAAGTCCATATTTTCAGTCATTTCGAAAAAAGTCTTAGGGAGTCTCCCTTCTTTGGTGACTGTAAGTCTTTGTGCCTTGTCCATATTAGTGGAGACCACGCCATTCATGTCTCCCATAATTATCATATTGTAGTCCAGATAGTCCATCAGAGTTTCATGAAGTCTCTTAAAGAAGTCGGATTTGCCTTCATTTGGTGCATAAATTCCAACAACTAGGAATTTTTCTCCTTGTACTTGTATCTCCACAGCCAAATATCTCCCTTGTTCATCTTTGAATATCATTTTTGGAGCCCATTTCTCCTTCACATATATTACAACTCCTCTCTTCTTAACTTTGTCTGATGAAATAAATTCTTGTCCTAGCCTTTTATTTGAAAGTAATCTCCTGTGGGCTCTGGTTATGTGAGTTTCTTGTAAGCATATCAAGTCCAATTGTTCTCTATTCAATATATGAAATACTTGTCTTCTCTTCAAAGGCCCATTGAGCCCATTACAATTCCAACTGAGGAATTGCAGAGCCATCTTGTTATTTTTCTAAGGCTCCTCCAACAGCTCCGAGTTGTTGCTCTTCTTCTGATGGTAGTGGTTTTTGTCCAAACGGGAGATTCAGGATATCCAATGCTCTCCTCTGTTCTGCAAGTACATCAACAGTCCCCTTCTGTAAGTCCTCCTGGTGTCTTGCCAAAAATTTGTCTTTATCTTGAATTGTCTTTATTTTCACTTTGTTTCCCTTATAGTCAAATGACAGCCCTTGTGGGAATTCCCACCTGAAACGGATAGCGTTTTTCTTTAATAAAAGGGCTAAGTCCTTGTAGTAGTTTCTTAAGTCCAGAAAATATTTTGGGATGTCTTTAAAGATCTGTGCAGCTGAGTTTCCAATCTGCAAGGCCTTTTCAAAGTGTAGTCCCAATATTTTGTCTCTTTCCTCCTTGGATCTAAGTGTAATCAAGCAGTCTCTCGGAGTCTTTCTGTTTTGCTTCTTACCCAATCTAAAGGCAGTCGTAATTTTGAATTCGTCTTCCTGGAGTTCCCAACAATCCACAAACTCCCGTGTCAAGTATTCCACAAGGTTGTCTCCTTCATTCTCCGGGATCAGTCTTATTTTTAAATTTCTCTCTTTCCTCTGTAACTCCCACAAGGCCAAAGTTGCATCATGCTCATAGACCTTCTTGGCGATCGGCTCTAATTTCTCCTGTGTCTCTCCCGCAGTAGCTTTGGCGTCTTCCGCAATTTGGCGCGTAGTGGCGTTTTCCTCCACCAATTTATTTATAGATTCTGTATTCTGGTTTAGTCTTGCTGAAATTTCTGTTAATTTTAGTGTATTCTCTGAAGTCTGTTTTGTCAGAGACTCCAGAGTTTGGTTTATCTTGAGCAAGGCATCTGTCACAGCTTCCATAGAGACGGCTGCTCCTTTGTCTTGTCCTGTTGATGCTGTTGTTCCTGTTGATCCAACTGTTGCGCCTGAGATTGAGCCTCTTTTCTTTACCTGTGACTGTTGCAGCTGTTGTTGTAGTTGTTGCTTGGTCTTGGCCCTTGTGACTATCTCTTCTTGTGCGCCACTCATGTCAAGGTCAGTTCCCACGGGATTTATTCTCCCTTGGAAAATTCCACTGTCTTAGGCCGTGCCGGACTTCACTTTGTCCTCTAGAGGGAGCAAATCAAAATGGCCATAGAGCAAAGATTCCAGGTATAGAGACAAAGGAGACTGTCCCAAATGTCCAAAATATAAAAGGGAGATTAACACAGTCAGAAGTCTAGAAGCTTGTTACTTCAAATTGCCACAGTTGCCCTATTTATGCTACTTCTTGTTGTATTATACAGTAGCCAGGCACTGTGGAAACTTTGTATCAAAGTATCACTTCACAGGGAAAAGTCAGTTCAGTGTACTAAGAAGGCAGACCGTTTCATGCTTTCAAATAAGTGAGACAGCAGAGGTTTTTTACTTCCAATAAATCTTGCAGTTATTGCTCAAATTCACCTCCCCTCTGCCCTGCTAGCTAGAGGGGAGATCAAAGGGTCTGAATGTCCGGTTAAGCTGATCAAAGAGCAAGTTTAAACGGATGCAGGTTTAGAGCTCCGTTGCTTTCACTTTCATGCAGTCGGGGGGAGGCAGACTTCCTTTGTTTAGATCTCCCCCGTTTTTAGCCCAATTTTTAAAATTTTAAAGGTCCCGATTATATTTCAGCTCTTACTCACGGGGATTCAGTCCAGATTTTCTTTTCAGGAAGGAATCGGCGCTCTCCGCTTATGGCGACGCGGCTTCACTTCGCAGGCTGGGTAGCGACTCTCAGCACCGCGCTCACTCCCGATGTCGATCCGTAGCCTTTAAAAAGGCTCTTTCACGGTACCGGGGGGCGCAAAGGTGCCCACCGAGTCTCCTTGTTCTCAGGCTTCAGCGCCTGGGATTTTAGGGGTCCCCCGCTTGCCGTAGCGGGTAAGACCCGAACTTGCGAAGCAGTCCTTCTCCGGAGCTCGGAGCTAGGACCGCCATTAAGCGCTGGCACCGACCGGAAGTCCCCTAAGGCATATCCTAGTATGGCAAGCCATCACACATCAGCCCAATTCCTGTCAACTCATCTCCAGTGACCCCGATCCTCCTCTTGGCCTTCTGTGCAGCCTATTCATACCAGGAGCAAAAATTAGGTTTACGTCCCGAGCCCTGCAGCCCCAAAGACCATTCATGAGGTGGAGGCAACTCTATTGCTGGGTGGCCGCCACTGCAGGTGTCGTCATCATCATTTCAGTAAATGTGTGTGTCACGCTTCAATCAAAAAGTGGTTTCAGTGCAGTTTACTGAAAAGATATCAAGAGGCATGCAAACGATTTGTGCGCAACCAGAAGACTAAGCATCAGTAAAGGAATGGGAGGGATAGCAAATATAGTAATAGTGCGGAACAATATAATAATACATGTGTCAGAGCTGCTTCCAGATCCTAGCTCACAGAGGATCACGCTAGCCAGCGGTCACTTGTAAAAGTCTTTTATTGAGTTACAGTTTCCATTCTCAAGCTGCTGCGCGCAACTCTACGTCTTAAGGGTTAGACCGGCGAAGCTCCGTCTGAGTCTCCGCCCCCTGTACACCAACTTAATACCCTAGCCTTACTCCACCTTTTCCGCCTGACTGTTCTTCTCTGGGTCCCTCTGCCCCCCGGGGTCTCTTCCTTCCGGGATTCTTCTGACGCTGACCCCCCGGACCCTCCTGTCTCCTTGCGCCGGGCTTTAGGACCTGGCTCCCTTTCCGGGCTGCTTACTGCGCCACCTTCCTGTGCATTTGAACTTGGCGCGCGCGCCCAACCTTCCACTTTCCGTCTGACCGTTTCTTCGCTCCCCGATGGAGGTGTGGCCACTCCTGACTCGTGCCCTCCCTCCTGTTGTGAGCTTCCAGCGCTTGATACCTGGCGCCCTTCCTCTCCCCTGCTCTCTGTTGGTGACGCTGGTCCTGATTTCCAACTGCTCCCCTCTGAGTCCCCTCTGGCCCTTTCTTCCTGGGATGTCCCCCTAGGCTCCCCCCTTGCCCTGGCCACTGGTGCTCCTTTCTGTGAATCTTCTGATTCACTGGAAAGACTCGGAGATCTCGGGTCGTCGTCATCACTCATCTTTTCTTCTGCCTCCTCCCCCTCGCTCTCTGTTTCCTCCCTTGCCCTTGCCTCTGCTCCTGAACCCCTGACAACATGCTTATGTACAGATCCTGCACACACACAGTGGCCTCCAGTGACCATCCTAGCTTGATTATGCAGTTGGTACATGCCCATACTGGTGGCTGTGGCATGGCAAGTCTATATCCATGCCCCTCCTGCTCAGCAGTCAGCCTCAGCTTGGTGATGCAGTCCATGCACACAGAGAGAGTGTCATGGGTGCAACTGGCAGAGAATGGAGTTGTTTGTTTCAGTTTTATTACCTGTGTACAAGAAGGAAAGATTCTCGATTGGACCTCACTGATTCTGCGGGAACAGACTTCAGGTAAATGTACTGAGAGCTGCTGCTTAAAATAGTCACATTTAATTAGCCGCCTTGAATCAAGCAGCCCCACCTCTCTATATTTAGCTGTATCAATCCAAAACTCTTTTTACTACAGTCTTATTCCCCCTTGGCAGATGTTGGCTGCAGATGGGCTACATATAATCTCCTTCCTCCTTCCTTGTCCCCTCTTGCACTTCAAACCAATTGCAGCAATTAGTGGGTAGAAAACAGCTCAGCTCTTTGTGCTGGAAGCTACAGATGTTAGCTTTTTCCTTCCATCTGGGAAAACAAGGAGATTTTTTTTTTTTACCTTTTGTTCATAAAGGTCAAGCCCATGTTTTCAAAGATCCATTTCCATTATGGCTTCCATCACAAACAAGTTTGTTGGGGTTTTTGTTTTTTTGCTAAAATAGTTGGCCAGCCAATCATATAATGAGAATGTTTTTCAAGCAATTACTTTGGTACTTCTGTTAAACTTGATTGCAATCAGTTTCTCAATAATCAATTTCCTAATTCTATCAGACAGCTCGGGGCGTCTTTCAATAACTGTAAGATTGGAAAACCTAGCCTTACAAGCTGTTCTGTCTAAGTCAGAGTTCATATGATTTCTGCTTCCCCCTTGGCTCTATGGCTCAGTCCTCACTAAGGTGGCCAGTCTATGTGTGGGCTGTACCATTTCAAATGGCAGGTGGAAGCTCACATGGTTGCATACCTAATCATGCGAAACCATTCCCTCCACAGAGCAGACTAGAAGGCTTTCATCTAGATTTTTATATGGAGGTTTTGTTTTGTTTTTAATGGAGGAATTAAATCATGTGATACAAATAAAGCAGGAAAAATGATTACATCTGTCACAACTTATTCATTGTGAAATGCCCTCAAATATTTTTGCAATCAAATATTTAATCCAATTGTTCAGAGTCTAGCATACAGATATTTTAGCATGCCTGCCATGAATCCGCCTTTCTCTTATGAAGCAGTTTGTACGTCAGGCCTTAGAGATAATACTTCCTCGAGGGCAAGTATTCATATGAACTGCGTCAGTTTTATGGCTACTTTGCCTCTCCTCCCTCTCACTTCCCTCCCTTTCATTTACGGGAAATCTTGGCAATAGTTGTTACCATAGTAACATGGCAGGATAGTTCAAATGATGGGAGGGGCGGGAAATGAAAATATGAAGAATTAACCATAAACTGATTGAGGTTGCTTTAGCCAAAATGTATCTGCCCCCCCCCCAAATAGCAAAGTATATTCACTGAAATTATCCATAATTATTATTGAACTGTGCCAGCAATTATTGAAGAATATTTAAGTAGATCGTGTGTGTGTGTGTGCGCGTGTCTGTGAGTATTTGGTCAATTGCACACACACACACACACAAAAAAAACATTTCAAACAATACCATTAATCTTACGCCTGGCATACATGGGTAAATAGTTTCCAAGTCTTTGTCTCTCATCCTCAACCGCAAACTCACACAGAACATCACAAAGTAATAGTAATAATACTTACACGAACAAATATTGCTTCTATGTTCATGCTAACACGCAACAGGACGTTCCCAGTGGTGGATCCCTCATTATGGAGTGCCGTTAGTGGTAAGGTGAAGCTGTCTCCCTCATTACACACACACGCACACACGCGCACACACACACACACACACACACACACACACACCCTAACTTAGTAAATGCCATCAGTTTACATTGTTGAAAGAAGACACAAGTTCCATGTCAAATTGGAAGTCAATACCAAGAGCTAAGTGTCTCCGAGAGGAGAACATAAAGTTCTGGTCTCAGTCAAAACTGTGTTTCTCAGGGCAAGGCACTTGTGGAGTTTTCTGTCTTAGGTGCCAAATAACTTGGCCATAATTGGATGCTATATATTTTTGACTTTGGAAGAGGGGCACCTTTTGTTATTCTGCCTCAGGCAGCACAATGTCCTGCTCTGGCCCTCTGTGTACATTTGTAGTAGAACACATTGTCCTCATTTGCATATAGTGCTAACCGAAACACAAATGAGCAAAAGTGTAGGCTTCTAAAGAGCAAACAGTGGCTGCTTTGCACTAAGCAAAGCCAAGAAGAAGAAGAAGAAGAAGAAGAAGAAGAAGAAGAAGAAGGTGAGTTTGTATTTGATATCCCGCTTTATCACTACCCGAAGGAGTCTCAAAGTGGCTAACATTCTCCTTTCCCTTCCTCCCCCACAACAAACACTCTGTGAGGTGAATGGCGCTGAGAGACTTCAAAGAAGTGTGACTAGCCCAAGGTCACCCAGCAGCTGCATGGGAGGAGCGGGGAAGCGAACCCGGTTCCCCAGATTACGAGTCTACAGCTCTTAACAACTAAACCACACTGGCTTAGTGGTTTGGCTTAACATGTTTCCCAAATCTGGACTTATGATTTAGCCCTCTCAGACAAAGCCCAGACTGTAACCCATAGGACACACCTTTGTGATGGACTTGAGATTCAGTCCCTAGTACCTCATTTCCCAAGACCCTGGGAAGTGGGTTTGAAATTTTCTGCCAGTCAGAACTGACAAAACTGAGCTGAGCATGAGATTCTTAATCTCAGGGTTGTGGGTTTGAGCCCCACTTTGGGTGAAAGGTTCCTGCATTGCAGGGAGTTGGACTAAACGATCCTTATGGTCCCTTCCAACTCTACAGTTCTGTGATTCTGTGAGCTCAATAGATTATTTCTTCAACTCACACTACACCGAGTTCTTCAACTCAGTATAAAGTATCTCATACCTTCAAAATGATGTTGTGAATAGCTGGTGTGTGTTGCACTGGCATCTTATTTATTGGACCTGAAATAAATTTGAATAGGGGGAATTTCCTGGCAAATTCTCCTAACTCAAATGACATGCAAAGGAAACTGCATTTGTATTCTACTCATGTAGCAACCACCCATTGGAGGCTTACTTTAAAGGTTGTATTACTCTATTTTATAAATGTTGCTCAGCCTGATTCTGTCCCTCTCTAGATAATGCTTTGATAAAGCCCCAGTTGACTGGTTTTGATGGGCAGCTCTTCTGTATACATTGGTAATATTGGGAGAATATCACATAGCATAACAGAAACCTTGAAAAGGTCACTCTGGCAGAGAGGATATTGGTAAAGCACGGGTGGCAAATCAGCAGTTCAGCTTTAATATGGATGATGCTCCCAATGGCTCCTAACAGGCAAAGGGTTTATTTTTGTTGAGTTTTATTCTGATCAGCTTCAGTACACTGCCCTGAGGCTATTTGTAATTTGTGTTCAAATTGTGACACCTTAGAAAGAAAGAAAAGGCACCATGATTGGTAACAGAGGAGTTCCCGGCGGTTTCTGCTCCTTTAATTTTGAATTACGTTTGATTGCATGGCAAAATAATCTCTTTCAGGGAGGTCTGGAACCACCTATGTTGAGCAGGGCCAGTCCCAAGTTTAACCCCCCCCCCCCGGTAATCATAGACTCATAGAACTGTAGCGTGGGAAGGGGCTCCAAGGATCATCTAGTCCAACCCCCTGCATTGCAGGAATCTCAACTAAAGCATCTGTAACAGGTAGCCATCCAACCTCTGCTTAAAAACCTCCAGTGAAGTAGAGCCTGCCAAAATCAGTAGGGCTCCTTTCATATGGCTGCTCCCCTAAATTTTGCCAGGGGGAGATTACCTCATACTGCAGCAGTTCCCACATTGAACTAGATGGCAGGAATAGCCAGTGCGGTGCTCTCCAGATATTGTTGGACTACAATGCCCATCAGCCTTACCCAACATAGCCAGCCGTCAGGAATGATAGGCATTGTAAGTTCAACAACACTTGGAGGGCTCCATGTGAGCAACTTCTGCGCAAGGGCATTGTGTGGAGGAAATAGTATGGTGGGGTGGCCACCAGTCAACTTGCACAAGTGCTGGAGGTCCTGGTGGAGGGTGGCAAGAAAAGCAGGCACCAGGGCAGTGGGCCGCCGCACGAGGATCCCATGTGCTGATGCTGGGCCTGATGTCTAGAAAGAACCTTGAGTGAGGTGGCACCTGTCTTGAAAGGTGCTGTGTGCCTACTTTGTATTATAGTCAAAATAAAAAAATTCCTTCCAGTAGCACCTTAAAGACCAACTAAGTTAGTTCTTGGTATGAGCTTTCGTGTGCATGCACACTTCTTCAGATACTATTATTATATATTATAGGTACCATATTTTTCTCTCTATTACACGCAGATTTTTTCTTCTAAAAAGGAAGGGGAAATGTCTGTGCGTGTTATGGAGCGAATGTGGGGGGTCCCTGGAGCCGATTAGGGGAGCGCAGGAACAAAAATCAGCAAAAATCAATCCTGCGTTGTGTCCGAGAGGAAAACCTGAAAAGAGGAAGTGGCAGTTTTCCTGCATTCTGCCTCAGGGTCTTACTGCCCACCCTCCTCTGTTTCGTTGCTGTGTTTGCTCAAACGGAACAAAGAGCAGGCAAATCCCCTCCCCTCCAGGCAAGCAGAGGGGAAAGCAGAGGTCTTTCCTTCTAGTAATTCCTCTCTGTGCTCCTCGCAGGCAGCCAGAAAGCATGCAGGAGGAGAGAGAAAGCTGGCTTCGGTTTGTGGAAACTTTTGCCTTTCTTTCCTCCCTCCCGTAAAATCCCTCTCCTGCTTTCTTAGCCAGCTGCTTCTCTGCACAACGCTCTCTTGTCCCTTCTGTGTTTTTCCTTCACTCCCCACTTAAAATGTAGTTACAAAGCATGGATCCACATGGATCCTCAGGATCTTTGCATTGGGCCACCCCAAATTCACCATCAGATCACATAGCAGCCTGCCCCCCCAAAATCACACACCCACTGTTGCCTGGGGCTGCAATGGTGCAAAAATGTGGTTAAAAAGCATGGATCCACATGGATCCTCAGGATCTTTGCATTGGGCCACCCCAAATTCACCATCAGATCACATAGCAGCCTGCCCCCCCAAAATCACACACCCACTGTTGCCTGGGGCTGCAATGGTGCAAAAACGTGGTTAAAAAGCATGGATCCACATGGATCCTCAGGATCTTTGCATTGGGCCACCCCAAATTCACCATCAGATCACATAGCAGCCTGCCCCCCCAAAATCACACACCCACTGTTGCCTGGGGCTGCAATGGTGCAAAAATGTGGTTAAAAAGCATGGATCCACATGGATCCTCAGGATCTTTGCATTGGGCCACCCCAAATTCACCATCAGATCACATAGCAGCCTGCCCCCCAAAAATCACACACCCACTGTTGCCTGGGGCTGCAATGGTGCAAAAATGTGGTTAAAAAGCATGGATCCACATGGATCCTCAGGATCTTTGCATTGAGCTACCCCAAATTCACCATCAGATCACATGTCTGTGGCCACAGCATGAAGCACAAAAATGATACATCCACTGTTTCATTCAGAATTTTTTCCCTTGTTTTCCTCCTCTAAAAACGATGTGCGTGTTATGGTCAGGTGCGTGTTATAGAGCGAAAAATACGGTATGTGAATTAGTTGAAATGAGCACTCTCAGCCAGGCTGTGGCTGAGAGGGGCAGGGAGTGCCACCTTCCACTCCCTGAATGTTCTGCTAGCTTTTTTATTTGTGGAAATCCAAGGTGTGCAAGAAGCGTTCTACCCAATAGTTCACCAAGGAGTAATACAATTAAATACCTTATCAGGGTACATGTGTTTAGATTCTGCCTGTGATTCCTGACCCCCTTAGGCTCACAAAACTACTGACTCCTATGTTTTAAGGCAAGGATTATCCGCCTCTGTTATATGTTCCAGGTACTAATGGTTAAAGCAATCTAACCTCCTCATCTGCAGCTCTGCTGTTGGCATCATCTAATTGTAATGGCTTCCTAGGTATAGGGAGCATAAGACCATAAGAAGTGCCTGTTAGATCATGCCAGTGGCCCATCTAGTCTAGCATCTTGTTCCCACTGTGACCACCAAGATTCCTGTGGGAAGCCTGAGTGCAAAGACACTCTTCCCGCCTGTGGTTTCCAGCAACTGGTATTCAGAAGAATTTCTGCCCCTGACCATGGAGGCAGATCATAGCCGTCGTGGTTAATCACCACTTATAGCCTTATTGATAGCCTTAGAGCACAGGTATTCAGATGGCATCATGGGAGAGCACTGAAGGACAATTGCAATTCTATAAACTCCATTAAGAGGCTGAATGAGAGATCACGAGGGTCTCCTGCTATGAAGTAAGGTGAAGCACGCTGCCGTGGGTGGGTGGCAGGGTAGTGTCATGAAAGTAGGACTGGTTGTCTGAATGGTGCACCAATTCACCATTCACCATTTAATCACTATTTAAATGATACCATTTGTGGGGGGTGGCGGCGCTATTTGGACTCTGTTTCAAGTAGCAAAATGCCTTGGGCTGTTACTGCAAGTTCTTTGCCTTTCTAGAATCTACGAGACGGCAGTGGAACAACATTTCTACAAAATACAATGGATATAGTTGCTTTGTTTACTTTTCATAAGGTTTTAGTTAAAAAGCAATAAAAAACCTAGCATAGCAGGAAAAAGAAAAACTGAACCCTAAAGAGACCTGAGTATGACTGAAGGGGTTTCATTGCTTTGAAGGCACTCTGTTCTCTGTATAATCACCAGAATCCAACAAAACAGAAAAAGAATGAATGCTTTGGACAGGGCTGGGGACTTCTTGCTAAGCTAGATGGATGTAGAATAGCTAAAGTCACGTTTAATGATCCTTTACTGTGACAGAATCTAAAAATAGATGCATGTAACCAATGAGTTACCTAGCTTTGCACGTACACACCCACCTCTTATCTATTCTCTCTTTCTGTATATCTATATCATCTAAGGAGATATCACACACACACACACACACACACACACACACACAATCATCTTTGTTCCTCCATCCCCTTGTTGAGCGTGCCACAAAGCAACTGGCTAGGCGTGATGAAGGCACTTTAAAGTTCATCCTAATTAAAAGCTTTCATTAAATATCCTATCTTAATCAATTTTCCGGTGTGACACAAGGCTAGGCTGATTCTGGATTGTCAGTTTTGTGATTGCATGAATGCTAGCAAGAAGACGGATACATAGATTTAAATTAAAATATCCTGATTCTATACATGGTGGCATTTTGAGAATTCTGCTTCAAGGTTTGCCTTCCCCACCCCCGCTCATTTTTTACATTGTTCTTTGTACTTATTAAACAGAGCGCAGGGTCCAATGCTGCTGCAAATCAGCAGAGGCTGGCAGTACAGCGCAGTTGTCTGAACAGACCCTTGGAGGTTGAATTTAGGCAGGCATTGAGTGCAGTCCTCTCACAGACCCCGTTTTCCTTCAACATGTTTACCTGAGAGAGAGGCATGCTTTTCTTTGGTATCTCTGCAAAGATGGGAAACAGTAGGGGGATGAATGCTCTTGGAGTTAATGTACTCTTTTGACAAGTGTTCTCATTTAAATGCCTAAAATATTTGGTTGTTTGTGTTTGCTCTGCTTGCATTTTTGCTCTGCTTTGTGCTTGTTTACATAAACATGAAAAAAATCAAATGGAAAAAGGAAGAAATGGGCTGCTTGTCTCTAGAAGCTTGCCTTTTCCCTTATGTATTAACTGTTCATGTGTAAGATTTTAATAGGGGAGCACTTTCAACTAAATGGTTGCCCCTGGGCATTCTGGGCCACTATAGAATAATGTAGAGGGCTGTGCTGCGTAAATATCAAATCAAATAAACTCTTACTCATTTCAGATGTACTGTTGCACATCATCAGCATCATGTGTCACATTAATTCTGTTCTTTCTCCAGTGAGTTCCGGGTACCATACAATATCACTTACCCCCAGTTTTCCTTAGGCTGCCACAATGCTGTGAGGAAAGGGTTTGAAGCAAGGTAATTTGACTATACAAGAAGGACCTGGAATCATTTTTTATTTGTCACCCCACAGATATCTGCAGTCTTTGCAGCTACTGTAACTTCTATATTACAATGGCTGCTTTTTCACACATCTTCTGAAATTCAAACAAAAAGGAAACCCAGATCACAGAATTTGTGCTTTAATTTGATAATACAAATGACTAAGTTGAGTTCTACACAACTAATAAGAAATTTGTGACATGGGTTCACACAAACATTCTTTGTGCTCTGTGAAGAGTGAGGGTGATCTTAATATGGAGTATAACAAATATATGGTTCTTTGTACTTGCTTTTTCCCCTAGTAATTGCAAAAATAATGGAAATCTTGGTCAGTTGGCTCAAGTGAGCATGCAGAACAACTCACGGCACTATATAAACATTGAGAAGGCATTTTTACTTAATGCAAATCATTTCTACTACTCCTAAGTAAGCTGAATTGTGCCACCCAGAACAGATATTTACTAAGAGATTCAAGCCCCACCCTAAGAGTCTCGCTGTTGTTTAGCTTTTCTGCTGAAGACTAGTTTAGAAAGAGAATTAAAAATGCAAATGGTTCTCATAGCAATGAGATCCACACAAGGAAGTTACAGGTTATTTTCTGACGAATACTGGAGTCTAGTTTCGAAACATTGGGACGCCAGCCCTCTGACAATGTATATACAGTCATACCTCATGTTACGTTTGCTTCATGTTATGTTTTTTCAGGTTGTGTCCCGCGGCGACCCAGTAGCACCGGAAAGGGTTACTTCTGGGTTTCGCCACTCACGCATGCACAGAAGCGCTAAATTGCACTTCGCACATATGCACAAGCGCCAATCGCGCCGCTCAACTGTGCAGATACGGCGCTTCAGGTTGCGGGCTTTTCAGGTTACGAACGGGCCTCCGGAATGGCTCCCGTTTGCAACCAGAGGTACCACTGTAAATGGTGACTCAGTTCATTGTATGACCCTGCAGTAGACAAATTGAATTATCTTTGGTGGAAAGAAATATCCCTACATTGATTTTCTGTTGTTGTTGAAGCCCAACTGTACTGTCATGGTGGTTGACAGGGTCAAAATCTTCTCTTTTTGCGCACTCTTTTAACAGTATTGTTCAGATACATAACGCTTCTGTGACTTTAAAGGCAAGCTGCTTTCCAAACCAATAAAAGGTTTAAATGCTTAACATAGGGAGTGGTACTGCTGGAAAATTGGCATGGGCCAATTTGGATGTATGAAATGTTTAATAGGACTTCAGGAGCAATAAGGTGTGTTATCCGTTGCTGATACAATGAACTAAAATAACTTTTCTTACTCACATGCAGTTTATTTCCCCACCCATGAGAGCTCATTCTTGCCTCGGCTATTTCTTTCTGCAAGATCTCCTTTCCATGAAATGTTTTTCCAGACTCCTTCCGTACAGAAACGCTCTCAGACACTGTGTTAAGGATGATTTACTTGCATGCTCTCCATTCATGTGAGGTCATGGTTAGATTGTCAGGCTTGGATTAGGACGACTCTGGTTAAAATCCCCACTCAACCATGAAACACACTGGATGAACTGGAGCCGATCCCTCTCTTTCTCTCTCTCAGCCTAACCAACCATGTAGAATTATTGTGAGAACAAGATGGAGGAACAACAGAACCTTGTGTGCTGCTCAGAGGTCCATGGGGAAAACCTTTCATTATTTCATACACAATACATTTTGATGGTGCTGTGTTCACATTTAGACATCAAGTGATGATATACAGTATTGCTGAGTATGTGAGGCATCAGGTGATGTATATGCACGTGCAAAAGGGCCCTTAACCAGTCAACAGTCATTGTCTAATGAGAATATGGGTGATTTAGATCAGCCCCTGTGGTGCTGATGCTATAAAGGGGTAGAAGAAGGCAACTATGGAGAATGCCGTCCCCTCCAGACTAGTGTTTTATTGCATGTGTATTCTGCAGCATCTTCTTGACACAACAATAGTGGTGGATTTATTCTGCTTTATTAGTTGTCCTGCAGTGCTTCCCCAGTGCACATTAATGCTCTTCCTAGGGGCCACAGTGCAGGTGAGTAGATAAAAGCAGAACATTTGTGTTATGAAGAGTTACTGGATTTCGGCAAGGAGTTACCAGATATGCACTGATTGGAAATGAAGAAGTGTGACCATCCCAAAACTTTTGCAGGTGCAAGAGCTATTGGAAGTGAAATTGTATGTGACCACCCTGGTAGCATGTTGAGCACAAATCACCATGAACGCATGAAGATAGCACAGGATTGTTAGATTGCCTACAGGGCAGAGATCCTGTGTCTTTAACAAGGATGTGAAAGGGAGAACAGGAGTAGATGTAGCTTCTCCTGCTGCAACATCACCCTTTTGTCAAGATGGCAGGCTACACTTGAGGCATCAAAGCAAAGGTGCCACAAGCACATTCTTCACTCATTTGGATGTTCACTCATTTGGCTGTTCACTCATTTGGATGTTTTTTACAACTGGATCTCAACATGAATATAAGAACATCAGGAAAGCCCTGCCGGACCAGACCAAAGGCCAGTCTAATCCAGTATCATTTTTTATGCAACAAATGCCCCTAGGAAACAGGACACAAAGGTAATAACCTCCTTTCAGTGTTGTTCACCAGCGGCTCCTATTCAGACCCTGGAGTCAGCATATAGCCATCATGATGTAGTAGCCATTGGCATCTGTAGCATGCCCACTGTACTTCTGGCTACATAATTTTTAAAATGAAACTTATTGAAGTTAAACAGAAAAAGGGATTTATTTCAAGAATGGTAAACAGAAATATTTTGGGAGTTGGAAACCTTCAAAGAATCATTAAACTCTATATATATATAATCCAGTAGTTGTCGCAGCTGCTCAATTGGATGGTAAAATGGTAGATGTACAGCTTAGATTTACTTCAGTCACTTACACTTAACACAGAGGTGTTCCGGCTTAGGTTTCAATAACTTGTGAGTTCTGAAACAGGCTGGTACTTTCTGTGCTATTGCTTTTCAGATTCCCCACCTTTAGAAATCTCACACCTGAGGCTCCTCTAGTAGACTCAGTATATCAGACCTTCTAACTGGTTTGGGGTTATTCTTCTCTCACTAGAATATATATCCTATTCCTACTGAATTGGGGTTTATGTACAGCATCCCCCTACAACTCCACTTCTCCTCTCCCAAAATTCAACTTCCCAGTTCTCGTGTGTCTGTCTGTGACTTAAAACACAATAACCACTGTCTTTCAGTCAAACCCTCCAGCTCAGAGACTGCTTTCTCTGGCTGTAAATATTTCCTCAGGGCGAGTTTTACACAGCTCAGAGATTATACAGTTATCCAGCTGAAAGCCAAGAACCAAAACTCCTTTTCTTTTTCCATCTCAAAAGTGCTGTCTCCACACCCCTTTGGGCTAGCTGTACCCACAGCCAATCAGAGCGAAGCTCCAGCTCAGCATCACTCTGGTTGAATTCTGCCTGCACCACACCTCACAGCATCCCTTTCCTGCCTGAATTTGCCCAATTCCCTTTTAAAGCCATCTAAGTTGGTAGCTATCATCACAAAAACACCCACAATCACCATTTGGAGATCTAATGAATACACCACAATAGGTTTCTTGCTACTAAGCAGCAGCAGCACACGCTTCATTGACAAGCATACCTTCTGCATCCTGTTTGGGATCTGTAATTATTGCTAAACCAATTACTGCATAACTGTGGAGAAAACGCTTCATGTTCCCTCAGGCTCAAAGAAGCTGATTAACTGAAGGGCCATTGCGTCAGGGGCAGGCGTGTGTATTTTGCGTTTTGGAAAAGTATAAGCCTCTCCCTCAGAGCCACTTCACACATGGTGCACATATTCGCCAATGCAACATTATCTGGCAGGAAAACGGGGTTGTGGTGGTAAGTGTCAGTAGCGCTTTTCAACCCAAAGGAATGCACATGGCAGAGAGTTAACTCCTCATTGTCAAAGGCAACACAGTCACTTCTGCAGCTCTGGAGGCCTACGTGACTAGGCAGCTATTCCCAGGTCCACCCTGTGTGGAGCAGCTGCAGCAACTGGGGACTACTCCCCCTCCATCAGTTTACATACCGTCCCTCAACGGCTGGAGACTACACCTGCATGGAAGCTGATTTTGCTCTTCTCACTACAAATTTCGCCTGGTTCTGGGAGACAGTGTCATAGGGGAGAGTGGGGAAACACCTGGCCCCTCACTTGCCTGGCCTGCGTCTTCTTCCTCTTCCTCCAGCTCTGAAACTTCCCCTGTCTCTCCTTGTTACCTCCAGGCTGGTACAGGTATCCACTGCCCCCCTCTCCTGAGTCAGACTCCAGTCCCCTTCGCCCAGTGAACACTCATCAGCCTCCTGCCAGTCCCTAATAGCATTGCTTAGGAAGTGTAACTCATCTTTTTGTTTTGGCTCCTGAGTGCACACAGCAGTGTCTCCGTACATAGATTGCATTGCAAATTGTACATGCGTGCTACTGTTCACATGTAATAAGGATTAATCTGACAGCCGGGTGGGATTAGATATGATGCAAAAGTTGAATCTAAGATAATTGGAAATTTGGCCTGATTCAGAAGACTCTCTCATTAGGCACAGTGAAGCAGTTGCCTCAAGCAGCAGATGTTGTGTATGGTTGGGATGGCAGCAGCAGCACCCCAGCTGTTCATTTTGGGCTCCCTAGTCATTCCACTCTGTTGGAGCGTGGAGTTGTGCATGCCACACAACCTACCCTGAACCCCCTAAAGTAGTCTGCAGCCATCAGGTGTGGTGGGGAACACAGTCCTGCTGCCAGAGTTTTAGTAATACTACATTGCCAGTCTGGTCATCTTCTCTACATGGGAATATGGGGTGGGTAGGTGAAGAACACCTTTGTTACAGGTAGCAAAATACCTTGGACTAATCCTGGTTCTCCAAATGTATAAAGATGGCGATGCACTTGTATACTGCTTTGGGGGAGGTGTTCAAAGCACTTTGCATCAAATCATGCTCATAATAGCCCAGTAGGACTGAGTGGCATTTATTACTATACGGTGGGTGAAGGGCTGAATCTGAAACTGTGTGTCCAGGGTCATCTACCATAACATTCAGACCAAAGTGAGATTTGAAGTAAGGTCTTCCCTCTCCAACTGCGATTAAGGATTAGACTTGATATATACATTATTGATTTTAAAAGTCAGTGTAGCACTGGGTAGATCATCAAACCTTGCTAATTTAATCATTTTTAAAGAAAATACGCAGCACGCTTACCTTCTGATATCTGTCTGACAACCAGACACGTCAGAACTAATTAAAGTTCACCACGCTGGTTAGTTCCTAAGCCGAAGTGTCTGGAGGTTTTCTTCTCCGGCTAGCCAGTGCATCAGATTAATCAAACCTTTCAAATCCAAGCCTGTGTAACAAAGGATCACTGTAATCTGGCCATTTAAGGTCTGGAACCCAAATAAGTTCCTCCATATAGGGAAGGAATTCATCTCAAACTATGACATTAGTGATCTGATTAAGAGTGTGGTTTACTGGAAAGGTGAACTTGGATTGGCTGGGGACTAATCCATGGCAGAAATCCTAAATTAGCTGTCGGACTGCTGAGCGCATTAGGATATTGTATGAACCTTTAAACTTCTTCTGCTGTTCATGCATTATTCTACATTTTAATTAATCTCATGTAAATTAATCTTGGGGGTAGCTACACCATATTTCCTGATTTGTGTTCTTATATACATTGCATTGTCCTTACGATGATTTGCTGCAACCGCTACATTTTATGACATGCAATAAATAGGCCTTCAAGTAACATGCAACTATATAGCTCTATCCATTGGCTCTATTACACGAATCATCATGAGGAATCTGTTTTCCAGTGGCACTCTGTGCTGCTGCTCCTTCCTGTCCATAACGTACTGTGGCTTGGATTGCACATGTTAATCCGTTGAGAGCTAGTGGGTGGATACTTCTGACTTTGGGATACACAATTGGGCTAAGTGACTCAGAGTGATTCCCAATCATTTTGCACTGGGGATGCGGAACCTGAGGCCCAGGGTCAAATGTAGCCCTCCAGGCCTCTTTGTGTAGGTCAGAATTCTTCCCAGGCCAAACCCTGCTCCATGCTCTCCTCGGGTGCCTTTGCTTAGCTGGAACATGTTTTTGACCTAAGATAATGACTCTGACTAGCCCAGATGCAGAGATATGTGGGTGGAGGTGTGTGGAGAAAGTGCTGGCTTTTGTGTGGCTGGAAAGTACAAATGGAAGTATGCTGGAAAGTATGCTGAAGGCGTACAGCACAAATGGAAGAGCCACAACCATTGCTCGGGCCCACATTTGCCACTGCCCACACCTTCTGTTGACTCTGCCCCTGCCAACAACTATGTGACCAATAACATTGCCTATGAAGGAACGTGTCCCTCAGGTTGAAAAAAAAGCTTCCCCAACTTTGGTTTACACTGATCTGAGCTGGATCAAAATATGCCTTCCCTAAACTGCAGGATTTGTGTTGATCCTTTCCATATACAGCATCTCAGCTTAGGTGCCAGTTACAAGCTGGAATGTACAGAAATCTCCTCTCTGAAATATCACTCATCTTATTGCTTTTGATTTCCCTGAAGATGCTTCCTGGCATTTTACTTGAGCAGGACTTTCCATATAAGCTTAAAATATTTCATTAGATTAAATTCATTGACAACTCCCTTCTGGCCATAGATGGCAATGATTGGCTCCTGCCTAAATTAGAAATAGGCATATAGGATACGGATTTTGCCCCCAGGAATAAGTCCAGTTGAGAAATTTCACATATTTATGAGGTGGTTATGTAGCTATTTCCCTTCTTCCATTGGTATTATCTTTCTCCAGCCAAATGCATGTACATATTGCTTTAAATACCATGGAATATGAGATATGGGCTCAGGCACATGCAAAAAGCAAGGGGGGTGCATTTTTTTAATTGCAAAAATTCTGACAAATACCATCTTTGAAACTTTAGATTGCTGCTGTCTTTCCCCCCTTGAGCATCTTAAGAGATTTAAATTCTTTGTTAAAGAGAGAAAAATAATCAAGCACTTAAAAAAAACCACAATAGGACTTTAGCCAGATGATTGTCATGGAACTCAGTGGGAGCACATGACTGAAATTGTGTGTAATGCTTTGATTTTTTCCCTACAAACATGTTATCCAAATGTGTGTACTTGTAGATACATCCTGGAGTTGTAATTTTGCCTTTGTGAGGGCTGACTGGACACAACATCTTTATAGATGACTAATGCTGAGGCCGGCATGCTGCACATTTGACATTCATAAGTACAAAGAACAGATGAGAAATTTTCCCTATATAGCTTTGCCTCAAGCTGCTTACTCCTCCATTTTTGAGTGCTATTGGATTACAGAAAGCCCATTGTCAGGTGTAATTATTTCAGCAGAACTGGTTGAAAGAGCCAAGCCACCAATGCTCCATCTTCTCAGGCTCCCTTGAAATGTTTTTCTAGAAAATCCTTACCTGTGATGTGAGATAATCTTAGCTTAATTTGACCAGATTTAAAATAAAGTATCTGTGAAATGAAACTTGCTTTGAGTGAGGAATGTCAAAGGCAGGGGTGGGGGTGGACTGAAGGCCAATGTATACATGATGTTAATTGTGACTTTAAATCTAATGTGCAGGGGAGTTTCCCCAGTAAACGGTAAATAAATTGCAAATGACATCAGTTGAGCAGAATCAGATCTGGCATAGAGAGGGAAATAAACTCTCTTGTTCCCTGCTGTGATCCTGAGGAAAATTCCTACTATGCAGTTGGTGTTTGCGGGGGGGGGGGGCAGTCTCCTCTTGGTGCCAGTGAGCTATTTCACCACTACTCCAGCAAATACCGGTACCTGCTTCAGGGGGAGAGATTTTCCTTCCTCAGAGGAAAGAAAGGGTTAAATTCCTTCTCAATTGATTCCATTAGTTATTGGCTCCCCCACCTGATACAATTTGCAGTTGAGAAAAACCTGCACATTTGAGGCAAATACTCATTCATGTCTTGCCAAGGGAGATTTTGACAAGGGAGAAGTGATGATTGCACTCTTTTTATTGGCTGAAGACACCATTCTGCAAGATGCTGAAGCCCACATGCTTCTGCTAAAGAATAGCCATCGTCCCTACATCCTTCATGTTTATTAGGATTTCTGAATAACCAAATCCATATTCACATTGTGCATGTAATAAAAAGCAAGTGTTTCATAGTACAAACTTGAAAAGTGGTTTTGGATTTGTTCCATTCAAGTTAACTTTGTGCGAATGAGTTCTAATGTGTAGATATATTTGAAATACTGCATTTACTCAAGTCTAATGTGCCATCGAATCTAATGCACACCTCAGTTTTCAGAACCTTGAGACCAAAAAAATATTTGCTGGCAAACGTAAATGTGCCATCAAATATAACGTGCACCTTAATTTTTGCAATGTAATTTAGCCAAAAAAGGTGAGCATTAGATTCGAGTAAATATGGTAGTTCCTGCCAACCTAGCAGTTCGAAAGCACGTCAAAGTGCAAGTAGATAAATAGGTACCGCTCCGGTGGAAAGGTAAGCAGCGTTTCCGCGCATTGCTCTGGTTCACCAGAAGTGGCTTAGTCATGCTGGCCACATGACCCAGAAGCTGTACACCAGCTCCCTCGGCCAATAAAGCGAGATGAGTGCCACAACCCCAGAGTCGGTCACGACTGGACCTAATGGTCAGGGGTCCCTTTACCTTTAAATACAGTAGTACTGAAGTTGCTAGTCACAAAAGTAATTTCACTAACCCCTTACAGCAAGACTCTAAATTGCAGTAGGATGGATCTATGCTTTGGGGCCATTGAAATGAGTGGGATTTAAATTAGTCATGACTAACTGCCCAATGATTTCATGTGACTGACTTTATTGGGATCCAATCCAGTGTAAGTGGCACTTTGTCTGTGATGTAACATACCTTAGGCATGTCATGTCACAGCTGAAGACAAAACAACAAACTTGCATTATTAATTCATCTTCTCAGTGTGCAAATAGAAGGCCTTGTTTAAGAACCACAAATTGATTTGCCAAGTCTACCTCTAAAATGAGGTGCAGTCCAGATAGAATCTTAATGGGAAATGGATAACATGGTTTGACTAGATCAATGGGAATATAGAAGAAGACAAATTGTATTTAACTTTCCTTTTCCCCAGCCAATCAACATTTACCTCATGTTTAGCCAATAAAGAATAAAATCACATTAATAACAATTAATCAAGCATGTTGAATGCTTCACCTTGCCAACCCTGCAGCATCAATGCATTAAGAAAAGAAAGATGAGGTGTAAGAAAAGCCATATCCCCAATATTTCTAAAGTGGGTTAAAGTCAAGCTTATTTTCTGCCTACAGTTGCACAGTTAACCACATTGTTTATGTAAATGAACATTTATGGAGATGGTAAATATTGGGAAATTGCAAAACAGAGATTTTAAAAACAAATTACCAGCCTCATTCCCCGCATTGCTCAGGAGTTATAAGAAAACAAAAAATCAGTGCAGTTTTGGAATATTGAGTCCTCCATTTTTATTCAAAAGGGTGTCTGATTGTGTCCAAACATAGACAACAAACTGCTCCTTTATCTCAAGAATGATTATACAAAGTTTGGTGATCATATTTTAAAGAGGTGTCCAAATGCATAGCATAACGAACAACTTTCCAAAATATAGAGCAAATGTCAGCCTATTTTTCTTCTGTATCAGTTTTACAGGTGCCCAGTCATGGGTCTGTTCTATCTTGTTATTTATGAACTTTAAAAAACACACGGGGGAAAATCAAATTCAAATTGTATGCATTTTGTACTTCCCCTAAAATACGCTGTTGTATATATTTTGTGCATTTTTAAAACAAAACAAAACAAAATTGCACCAAAAATAGGAAAAAAGGAAAAAAGTGTAATCCAATTGATAGCTCTGTTCTGAGATCCTGATCTAGGAGCAGTGCATTAGATTGGTTTTCTTTACAATGCAGACTGAACAAAATTACCCTCCAGCTCTAGTAAATGTTAACAAAGAATCTTGTGGCAGCAAATGTATAGAAGCAGGCTTGAAATCATTTACACTTATTACAATTTGTGGTTTAATTTAGTTACACATTCTTGCTCTTCAATTGACTTGTGGCCTTTGCTATCCCCAAGGAGTGAAAATCCGTAGCTATGAGATAAGTGGGATGATTAAAGAACTTTCCGTTTGGGAATATTGGCTGCTGCAAATTAAAATAGCACCATAAATTATAGGGTGCTCACTTCTTAAGGTTAGATGTGGTCAATCCCAAGCCCCCAGAACATCTATAATATCTGACTACACTATTACATTTTGTTGGGATGATTCCCTCTGTTCTCATCACTGCTTTTTCCTCTTATTCAGTGCAAATGATTGGAGGTTTGTGAAAGGAGCTATATAATTGATATGTTAGCGATGAGGTAGCCAGTGTTTTGGACCACAGCTCTAATAATTCCTGGCCACTGACCAAACTGGCTGCCAGATCCTGAACTGCCCCACCCTCCTCAGGACACTTTGACATGTGAGTGGTAAGTCACCTGTCAATCACCTCATATCATACGGCATCATGTGACTCAACTTCAAAGGAGGAAAAGTACCAAATACAAGAAGTACCAAATTCTATGATTGGCTGAAATGGAAGAGTTGAAAAAGCACTGGAAAAGAAGAATTGGGAGCCCCCTTTGTGGGCCGTTCTTCCCAGATCCCAGTGCAAGTGTCAAATAACTAGATGGATGGATGAAGATGCAAAGGAACCCACAGATGACACAGCAACTGAGCAAATGAGGTTGCAGACAAACAAATCAAAAGAAAGAAATCCTGATGATTTCAACAGATACCCTGGAGTTGTGGGACAGCGTGGGAGGGAAGCTGATAAAACAAATGATCCCAAGCCATGCTGTTCTCCTGCTGTGAATGCTCAGTGACCTTAAGGTTACCCAAACAACAGGTGATCTGGTGCTTGCATTGTATGAAATATCTGTGCTTACCGCATCCTTGTGATTGCAGAAAGCTGCATGTAATCTTTAAAACAGCATGTCAGCCAAAGGACAGCACCATAGCTTACTCCTTCCTGTCCTTACATCCTTCTTTTGTACTCATTGGCATGCAGCCAGTATAAGAGCAGAAAAAGATAATCAGTGTAGTCGGAAGAGGTAGCTGGCTGCTTCCCCCCAACCCCCTTTAAGGCAATAAATGTGACAGTGACTGCAGATCTTCTACCAAGAACTCTTTGAATGGGGCTCCTTGCAGAATTTAGTCTTGACTAATGTTGCTGTCTGCCAGTGAGAATCTCTGGCTGAGGGACTTTTATGGAGACATCTGCCAAAGCTGATGCCCTGCAGGAACCTCGGTTGCTTAAGCACCTTCTCTCAGTAACAAGCTGCAAGATGAGGTTGCCTTTTACACTGACTACTATGTGGAAATTTTAATCATAATCACTTGGAGCTGGATATGTGAATTTATGGCAGGTTCCCATCACACAGGTTGTCATCACAGGACTTTCTGCAGCTGGATATTGGTGTCATTAAAGTTCAAGAATATCTGACCTGCTGCACTAATATATCTTGCATGCAGTATGCAAATATATTTGAAGATGAGTTCCTTTGGCCCCCAAACTTATCTGCTTGCCATTTAAATTGTGGCTATTGGGAGCTTATCTGCTTGTTTTGTACCTGTCTACATTCTTCCAACTAGGTGATCAGAAAAGATAGTGGCTGTTTTGGCAGTTGGTTGGTGTACGCTCTTTGTGAAATTGACACCCGTAAATATGCCGTTGACATAATGATACCTGTTATGTGTGTGTGCCAGCGTGGTTGCTCGAGAGCGAACAGGCAAGACTCCCACTGGTCTTTTCAAGGCTTTAATATCTGTACAAAACATTTACAGTGCAGAGTGTCTCAAGTCCATGTCTGCTCAGTCGCTAGCAGAATCAGGGAGTGGGCGGTCCTTAAACTTTCCCCAGCATAGCAGTCTTTTGACCCCCACTGGTGTGAATTCAGATCAACAAATATTAACCAATGTCCATTTTGTATGTGTATGCATTACAGTGGTGCCTCGCAAGACGAAATTAATTCGTTCCGCAAGTCTCTTCGTCTTGCGAGTTTTTCGTCTTGCGATGCACGGTTTCCCATAGGAATGCATTGAAAATCAATTAATGCGTTCCTAGGAAAACCGCCTTCAGACCAGGTCCGGGGACAGTCTGTCCCTGGACCTCTTCTGAAGGCTGGGGGGGACGACAACAAGGGCTTTTCTTCCCACCCCCGGCATTTTAAAAAAACCCGGGACAGTGGAGGACTTCTCCACTGTCCGGGCGATCTTAAAATGCTGGCGGGCGGCATTTTAAAATCGCCCCGGGACAGCGGAGGACTTCTCCGCTGTCCGGGGCGATTTAAAAGCCCCTGGGAAGGCAGGCAGGGGGGACAAAGACTTTTGCCCCCCGCCAGCCTTCAGAAGAGGTCCTGGACCTCTTCTGAAGGCAGGCGGGGGGCGAAAGTCTTTGCTCCCCCCCGCTTGCCTTCAAAAGCCCTCCGGGACAGCGGAGAAACGCGCTGTGTTTCTCCGCTCTCCCGGGAAGGCAGGCAGGGGGGAACAAAGACTTTCGCCCCCCGCCCGCCTTCAGAAGGTGTTCCCTCCCCGCCGCCCGGCTTCGGAACGATGCTCCGAAGCCGGGCGGCCGGGGGCAGGTGTTCCCGCCCCGCCGCCCGGCTTCGGAGGAGGTCCGAGGACAGTGGGGAAGACGCGCTGCGCTTCCCCGCTGTCCCGGATATTTCCCTATGGGCTGTCGTCTTGCGAAGCAAGCCCATAGGGAAATTTGTCTTGCGAAGCGCCTCCAAAACGGAAAACCCTTTCGTCTAGCGGGTTTTCCGTCTTGCGAGGCGTTCGTCTTGCGAGGTACCACTGTAGTTTGATTTGATTGTCAACACATGGCAATTGCAAACAACAACAGCTTACGTAGCCATGCGGTCTTTGGGCAGAAGTACAATTGTGTCAGTTCGTGAATGGCTACTACATTTTCATAGCATTGTGGACTCTGAAGGTACCCCCTGCATTGCTGTAATCTCAAGTAAAGCATCCATGGCAAGTGGCCATCCAACCTCTGCTTTAAAACCTCCAAAGAAAGAGAGTCCAACACCTTCCAAGTAATCTGTTCCACTGTCAAAGAGCTTTTACCATCAGAAAGTCCTTCCTGATTTTTAGTTGGAATCTCCTTTCTTATAGAGTGGTACCTCGGGTTACATATGCTTCAGGTTACATACGCTTCAGGTTACATACTCCGCTAACCCGGAAGTAGTACCTCGGGTTAAGAACTTTGCTTCAGGATGAGAACAGAAATCGTGCTCCGGCGGCGTGGCAACAGCAGGAGGCCCCATTAGCTAAAGTGGTGCTTCAGGTTAAGAACAGTTTCAGGTTAAGAACGGACCTCCGGAACAAATTAAGTACTTAACCCGAGGTACCACTGGAACTTGAATTCATTTGTTTTGGTCCCAGCCTCCAGAGCAGGAGAAAACAAGCTTGCTCTGTCCTCCATGTGACAGCCCTTTAGATATTTGAAGATGGTTATTATATCTCCTTTCAGTCACCTCTTCACCAGGCTAAACACCCCCAGTTCCCTCAACCTTTCATCTTAAGGCTTGGTTTCCAGACCCTTGATCATCTTGGTCTGAAATGGTGGTGCCCACATCTAGACATAGTACTCTAGGTGTGGTCTGAATGCTCTAAATTCTTGTCAATGTCCAGAATCCTTAAACAATACTACGCCGCATCTTTAAGCATGACAAGGAATATAGAAAATGCAGCCAAATGGTCACATACATCCAAGGACATGATATGTTAGAAACACAAGACAGGCGAAAATTCAGTGCACCTGGAAGTTTATTTGATGTGTTCAGCAGATGTGGGGTGTTTAAATCCTCAGTAATCCCCATGTTGCTGCTCCAAATGTTCCACACTTGGGATTTTCTGTACTTACCAAGAGAACTTAAGGTGTAAGTGTCATGGGCCAGGAGTCAGCTTTGCCTGCTGGACAGCAGCCTGAAGGGCAAGAAGGGGGAATGATTTCACCTGCAGCTGCTCAGCCTTCAAGGACTCAGAGGTGAAGGTCCTGATGAGAACCAGCTGGCTTCAGCCTTCTTAAGCAGAGCTTCCAGCAGTAGTCAGATACTGATAACAATGCTTGCAGTTCCTGTCTCAACCTTGCTGCTTCCTGTTCCTCTTGACCACATGATCATTGGATTCCCTGAACACACGGATTGCTGTTTGCCCAACCCTAGGACTGGACCTGACTTCAAATGCTGACTCTGCCTCCAGGCAAGTACACCTCAGAGTCAATTCTGGTTGGCTGGCCTCCCACTCTGCACATTGTTGCTCAGCAACAAGCTTATGACAGTAGGTAGCCCTCCAGGTATTGTTGGGCTACAGTTCTAATCATCCCCAACCATTGGCAGTGATGGCTAGGACTTACGGCAATTGTAGACCAGGAACATTGTTGGCTGCCCCCGGTTAAGACTCTCAATTTATCTGCTTCTTCAATGTGCCACTTTCAGAGCACTCTGTTGAAAAACAAAGTTTGTTCCTAGATGGAAAACTAAAGGTGTTACCTCTTGCACATCTGCCACGAAAGTGGCTCATTAAGATTAGGAACACCTTAGACATTGCCCTAATTATGCTTCTGAGAAGGGGGGTTAGCAAAGACAGTGACTTGGAAAAGCTCCTAAAAGGCTGCCAGATTCTTTGCTTGAATTGTGAGCCCGTCTCACTTCCGTGGTTTCTCTGTTGTCTGCTAGGCAGTGCAGTTCAGGTGTGCCTACGAAAGGCAGGCCAAGGTTATGTTGGAATCACTCGCTTCCTCAGAGGAAGGCAGTAAAAGAGCAGAGCAGAAGGTCAAAAGCTGCCTGTGTTCACTTTGCTCTGCCTCTTCACTTTCCCTTGCTTGAGAAGTGGCTCTTCGGCCGCTGCCAAATTGGCCTTGGTTTTGCTGAAGCAGCAGCCACTTCCATCAAAGAACGGTGGGACTGGTTGTAATCTGTAAATTTATAAAGTGGCACTTTATAAAGGTTTGACATTGTTAGTCGTTTGTATTTCAAGTCAGTCACCATAGCCAAGAGTTTGGCTAAGGAGAATTGGAAGACTTGCTGCTCTTAACTGCAGTGGGACAGGAAAGGACTGGATCGTTGTCAGGACAGGGGATGGGAGGGGGAATCTATGCCATGGTAACCTACATTCTGCACCCATAAAATATTAAATTTGTGACTCACGTACATTACAGCATGCAAACAAAATTGAATTACTCTGTTGCATTGGTTCTGTGCTTCTGCAGATCAACAGAGGGACAAAAATCTATGCAGGGCTATGAATCCTTGCCCACAAACTACAGCAAAAAGTACTTTGCAACCCTAGAGTCATGAGGAATTACTACACACTTTCAAGCATATCCTCACAATCATAGGGTCTAGAAATTTTGTTTTGTTTTGTTTTGTTTTTTAAAAAGCATGAGTGTGGGGATACCACAGCCTGCATTTTTCTGCAGTTGTCCAGAATCACAATACGTAGGCAGCTCCAATTATTACCATGAAAAGTTTAGACAAGAGTTCATTTCTAGACATTAAACAATGCAGGAAGTCCCATTCTACAGAAGATCACTCTGATTTGTCTGCTCTCCCCCTTTGTCTCCTTCTCCACTCCCTTCCTAATTTCTCTCCAGTGCTGCTGACTGTACTGGCTCCACTCTATTTCGCTCTCTTTTGCCTCTCGCCCTCTAAGTAATGGTTTGAGAGAGGTTTTAGCCTAAGGAGGAGAGTCCTGCTCAGCCCAAGCCATCAGCCCCACCATAGCCCTTGCAGCTTTCTCCCCTTCCTTGTGGAGAGCCAGTGTGGTATAGTGTGGTGTAGTGGTTAAGAGCGGTAGATTCGTAATCTGGTGAACCGGGTTCGCTTCCCCGCTCCTCCACATGCAGCTGCTGGGTGACCTTGGGCCAGTCACACTTCTTTGAAGTCTCTCAGCCCCACTCACCTCACAGAGTGTTTCTTGTGGGGGAGGAAGGGGAAGGAGAATGTTAGCCGCTTTGAGACTCCTTCGGGTAGTGATAAAGCAGGATATCAAATCCAAACTCTTCTTCCCACTACCACCACAAGGCTTCCCAGACTCCCTTGGGGCAGGAGGTGGGAGAAAACAGTGGTAGCAAAGGTAGTGGTGGCAAGAATTCTCTAAAGCAGGAATGGGGGATCTATGGTTCTTCAGACCTTCTTGGTCGGGCAGGGTGGGAGTTGTGAACCATTTGCCATGCTGCTCATGATGATTAATGGCAGTTGGTGTGCAGCTACATTTAGAGGGCCAGGGTTTCCCTAGCCCTGCTCCAAAGAATACTCATTTGTCCTAGGTATGTTCATCTAGAACCTTGTTTTATAGCCTGTCCTTCATTGCTACCGATACCACTGTGGGATATATAACACAGGGATGTAAGAAGGCAACGTTTTCTGTTCTGCCCTGTATTCATCACAAGCAGCGCTGTTTCCATTCCACTGTTGTTCATCTTCTGCCAAAAGCTATGTTGTTTGTTTCACTGTCCACTTTGTCAAAATCACATAACTTCCGTAATTAATTACAGTACATATATATTGCCCAAATTACATTATTTTGCCTCATTCATTTCATTGCAAAGGAAATGCAATGCAAAGCGGGGCAGGGGGACATAGCACTTGGAAGCTAACAGCAGCAGCAACAACTACTCAATCCTATTCACTGGATTGTTTTCCATTCCAGACATGGAATGAATGAGCTTTGCCAATTTCTGCTCCCATTTTGTTGGAATTCTCCAACATCTCTAGTACAAGATAAATAATTTAATAAATTAAATTATTTAAACTAAAAATAGGAATTCTTAAAACATCAGCAAACACAAATAATCACAGCTAAACAGAGGGGACGATTAAACAAGTTTTAATATTCCCTGTAATTTATTGGGGCCATGTTCTGTTTTTATCGTGGAAGTTTGATTTTTTGTTACTTTACAAATAAAGCTGCTATGAAGACTCTTGTTAAAGAGGACAATTGTCATATCTTTAGGATTGATAAAATGTGTTAATCAGTTCAACCCCTATGTAACAATACACAGATATGTTTTGATTAGTGCCACTTGAGAATTTTAAAGTCTGCTTCTCATGTATTGGTAGAAGCTAATTATAACTTAAGGCACAGTAGCTTTAATTAAATTGTCAGCACAGTGACAGTGGCATTTGGAAGATAATTGCACGGTCATTTCTTTTTAATGATGTCCATGTTTCATAATTGGGGTAATTTTGAGTTTATGAGGATTACAGGAACCATATGCCACAAAGTATTTCTTGCACATTTGTGTTTGAGAGGGGGAGGAAACACTAGAAAACAAAATATATTGTGTGCCAATGACCCGTGAACCTTTCCTGTTGAATCCCCATTTTACAACTCCTTTAAATGATGTGCTCAAGTGTGAAAGTACATAACCTTGCTAATTGTGAAAAACAAAGATTTCTAGCTTCTTGAACCATTATAAACATTTGTAGTTCTTTGGGGTCCCTACATTGCAAAGATGGAGAACCTGTGACCCTTGGGATGTCATTGGACTACAGCTCATCTCCCTGACCATTCGCCATGCTGGCTGGGGCTGATGGGAGTCTAACCATATCTGTAGGGCACCAGATTGAGGGATGTTGTTGCAAACCACTGTTTAATGTACCAATAGAAGAACATATGAAGACCAATTCTGAATCAGGCCAAAGACCCACCTAATCTTGCATTCCGTTCTCACAGTGGCCAGACAGGTGTTGATGGGAAGCCCACAAGTGGGTCTTGAGTGCAACCACATTCTCCCCTCTTGGACTAGTACTAAAGACTTTGACAGCAACCCGGCCAAAGTTAGCTGCTTTTAGGCCACCTGCTGATTTAAATGGGAGAGAATGGTGTATTGAAAACAATGGGACTTGAAAATGTGAAGAGGCCATTTAAGCGATCTGCATGAAAATATTTTGCCCTGTCAAATGTTAGAGACGAACTCCCCTCCCATTCTGCCTACAGTTCTGCCACGTCAGAGTTTCCATACACTTTCAGCCACTGCAGATTGTTCAATAATAGAGTATCACCCTACTTTTAATCTCTCATTATTTATATTGATAGCTGAATGAGAAGACGGGGGCTGCCAGCTGTACACTGCAGGCTGACGCAATCTGTCGTATTCCCTGTAGCCCACACCTTGCAAAATGAAGGATGGACTTGCTCTGTTCAACCACAACCTCATTCTTCACCATATAATAACAATGCCATTTGTTCCGCACGCTGTCAGGAGGGTGAACACACCTGGTCTCATCCGCTATCACATTTTAATTGTGTCCATTTCAAATCTGAAGGACTGCTGGTCTCAGCCCTTGAAGCATTAAATTATAGTCCTTTAAGAACTAGTGTTGTACAGTGAACATCAGTTATGAACATCCCCTATTCAGATCTCACCGACCTCACTATTAATTCAGCAGGTGGCCTTAGGGCTTAACTTTCAGTAGAAACTGGTTAGCTTCCCTCCCACCCCACCCCCCATTCAAAACCCATGAAATGACTAGAGTTGGGATATAGATATATTTGAATGGGTTATGCTTTTAAAAACAGGGCAACATCCATATTACTGTGAAGCAGGGGAAGCCATTGTGGAGCCCTCTAGATGTTGCTGGATTGCAGTGCCCATCTCTGATCCATGGTCATGCTAGAAAGGGCTGATGGGAGTTGCAGACAAGCCACATCCATTGGGCACCAGCTTGGCTTTCCCTGTTCCAAAGGGTTTTCAGTATTTTTATATTCAGGTACTGAATTCTTTTCATTCACTGGCTGAACAATGGAGAGAAATGAAAGTGACTGGCTCCAATTCTCTAACTAGGCAGAGAGCCCAACTAGACAAAGAAAAAGCGTTTTTCCTTCTTATGACCTAACAAGCATAGAAGTAATTTCTGCATTAGGAAGTCCAGCCTGTAGAGGCTTTGAAGAAAACAATGCTGAATACCTTTCAGAATCTGCTTTTGTTTCTCCTTTTGTATCCTGGATGTATTCAAATGCAGAGTGTGGTTGGGGTTTTGCTTGGTTTGTTTGCTTGCATTGTTTAGTCTTCACCAATTGCACCCTGGCCATTTTGGTTTCTTGTAACACTCTGATGAATTGGGGTTTTTATATATATATGGAAATTGTGGACAAAATGATTTCATAATTTAAATTATCAGAATTTATTATTATTTATTGAATTCTAAACCGCCCTATACCTGGGGGCCTGGGCTATATTTATGCACACAAATATATATTATATGTACACATATCTGTGTATATGTGCATGTTACCAGTAAGTATTCCTCTCTCAGTATATACACACACAAATATAGGTGCTCTGTCTGTGCATGCAGACATGAGAGACTGCTCATGAAATAATCCAAATGAGCAAATAGGTGGTGTAGTGGTTAAGAGCGGTAGACTCGTAATCTGGTGAACCGGGTTCGCGTCTCCGCTCCTCCACATGCAGCTGCTGGGTGACCTTGGGCTAGTCACGCTTCTTTGAAGTCTCTCAGCCCCACTCACCTCACAGAGTGTTTGTTGTGGGGGAGGAAGGGAAAGGAGAATGTTAGCCGCTTTGAGACTCCTTCGGGTAGTGATAAAGCGGGATATAAAATCCAAACTCTTCTTCTTCCTCAAAGTTAGGTTTGCTTAGCTCAGTGGAAGAGCATCTGGATTGCATGCAGAAGGTCCCAGATTCACTCTCCAGCATCTTCAGGTAGGGCTGGGAGGGACCCCTGCCTAAAACCCTGGAGATCTGCTGTCTGTCAGTGTACACAATTTTGAGTTAGATGAGCCACTGGTCTGACTCGGTATAAATCAGCTCCCTTTATCAGAGGGCTTAAGCTTTCTTAACTCCGCCTGCAGTCCTGTGCTTCCATGTATGCCCCACTGAAGCCAGTGGGACGTACCTCCATGCAGACATGCCCAGAATTGCATCTCATTGTTGGGTTATGGCCTTTGTGATTCACCTAGGCACACTCGCATTTCCTTTAATTTCAGGGTTGGCATGTAACGTACATGCACAAATACTAGTCCAAGAGAGACATAATGAGCACTGCTGCATCAAGGGATGACTTCCACATATGAAAGGGTCACTGCATCTCAGACATCACAGGTGTGTGCTTCGGCCACCTCTCAGACACAATACTTTTCACATCTGGCTAAAATACACAAAACTCATGGAAACAATGTCTGACTCAGCACAACCAAGCTTCCTGAATAGTGATTTGTATGAGGTGAGCACAACAATTCTTTTTTTAAACAAAAAACACCTAACTGTACTCAACAGAGGCAGTTCACCTTGATGAGAAATCAAGGATTGAGGACCGAGTGATGTGTAGGCATCACTGGCCCAAAGAGTCCACTGACAGCATCTGCTTTGTTCATCTGTGCGTGCAAGCATGTGAGAAGAGAGAGAGACTGTTCCTGAAATAACCCAGATGATCAAACAATTTGGCCACATCCCTACACAAATCTAAGTGTGCTTTGGGGGAGGGCTGTAGCTTCGTGGTAGAGCATCTGCTTTGCACACAGAAGGTCTCGGGTTCAATCCTCATCATTTCCAAGAAGTGCTGAAAGAGAACCTTGTCTGAAATCCTGGATAACTAGTGCCAATCTGTGTAGAGCTGGATGAACCAATGTTCTGACTTGCTAGAAGACAGTTTCCTATGTTCCTTAATCATGTGAATTCTTGCCCACTTCAATTGTTTTACACGCCATGTTAACAAGAGTGAAGCATTGCGTGAAGGATGGGTTGCAGTTATTGCAGACAGATCAGCTCCCTGAACTCATAATTAGGAAAATAACCCAGGGCTTTGCAGTTTCAATCATGGAAGCAGAGTTTTTCAGAAAGAGGATCCATTTGTGGACCTCCCTGAAGAAAACCCATGTGCATTGAACGACGACAGCAGAGCTAATTTTCCAAGGCCCTTTAAAAGCCATCCAAAGTGCTGAGGCCCATCAGCCAATAATGCCTTAATTGGCCTTTTCACAAGCTTGAACATTCTGTAACTGCCAACTGAGATTTACTCCAGGAAAGATGTGACCTCTTCCCCTCCCAGCACATCATATGAAATGTTGAAGGATCTTATAAATTATCTCCAGTCAGAAACTGATTTGCTAATCAGCGTAAGGAAGAGGCAGCATCAGAGTCATCAGTGTATTCCACCCCCTTTTTTTATATATTTCAGGAAGCTGGGTTCTCTTTCTCAATTATGCTCAACGGTTTTACATACTCTTAGAACCAATTTACATATTTTTCTCAGGATGAGGTAGCAATGGTTTGGAACGGGTGGGACGTGAAGTATGTGCCATACGTTTGAATGCTCCTCCATGTGAAAACGGCAAACCAAAAATCTGTAGTAGGCTCATGAATCTGGAACTTTTCTCTTTGATTTGCTACTGCATGCAAGCATAATTTTTATATAATGTGGAGAAACTTTCAAAAATACAAGCACACACATACTTTTATAGTCTGAAGTGGAACCGGCCAAGAATTCTGCCACCTCAGGGCCAAGTGAGAAGTGAGAGCTGGGCCATAAAGAAGGCTGATCGCCGAAGAATTGATGCTTTTGAATTATGGTGCTGGAGGAGACTCTTGAGAGTCCCATGGACTGCAAGAAGATCAAACGCATCCATTCTTAAGGAAATTAGCCGTGAGTGCTCACTGGAAGGACAGATTGTGAAGCTGAGGCTCCAATACTTTGGCCACCTCATGAGAAGAGAAGACTCCCTGGAAAAGACCCTGAAGTTGGGAAAGATTGAGGGCACAAGAAGAAGGGGACGACCAAGGACGAGATGGTTGGACAGTGTTCTTGAAGCTACAAACATGAGTTTGACCAAACTCTGGGAGGCAGTGGAAGACAGGAGTGCCTGGCGTGCTCTGGTCCATGGGGTCATGAAGAGTCGGACACGACTAAACAACAACAACAACAAGGGCCAAGTGACTTTGCAGGTGCATGACTTTATCTCTCTTATCTTTCAAGGCCCAGCCCCCTGCTAAAAATAGCTGTGAGGGGATTTGGATTGGGACCATGGCATAGAGCAGAGGAGACCTTGTGCACATGTTTTCAACTCCTTGGCTAACATAACAGATAAGAAGGGAGAAATTTGTTTCAGTTCACATTTAAATGTTACAGATAGGTAGCCGTGTTGGTCTGCCATAGTCAAAATAAAAAAATCCTTCCAGTAGCACCTATAAGACCAACTAAGTTAGTTCTTGGTATGAGCTTTCGTGTGCAAGCACACTTCTTCAGATAATCTGAAGAAAATGTATCTGAAGAAGTGTGCTTGCACACGAAAGCTCATACCAAGAACTAACTTAGTTGGTCTTATAGGTGCTACTGGAAGGATTTTTTTATTTAAATGTTAATCACTAATTCACACTTTTCAATGCAGTTCTCCAACCAAGTAATGGGTATAAAGCTGCATGTGCTAGGGTAAAGTGTGCATAAAATGAATATATTGGTGGAAATTACATACAAAAATGTATTATATTGGGGAAATTGCATAGAAAAATGTATATTTGGAAATCGTCACACTGAAATATGGATGAATTATCACAAACTGACTTGTAAATGTGGAGAACCGAATTTAAGACTGGAAAAATGAGAAGCAGAGAAACCAAAATTGACAATTGACTTGCCCACCCCTAACAGATGTCCAGGGGGCAGTGTGAAAAGGGGCTGCAGGGGCTCCTCCCCACACATACCTTGTGCTCACGACCCAGTTCTCTTCCCCCCCCACCCAATAGCAGCTTTTAACAACAAACACATCATAGAAACATTCATAGGTCTGATATATCTAGTTTGGTTGTCAGTCTGCTCTGTTCTGCACAATATGTAAATTGGCTTTCTGGTGGGGTCAGTCAGTTTTCTTTATTTACAGAAAGATTTAGAAAGAATTACTCCAAGGAAATACTCATTTGCAGGTAGCATAAGGGATCTGTTTGAACCATTTTTAACAGCTCCTCTAGGTTTGAATTAAGGAAATTTGTTAAGCCAGCTTGAAGGAAAACAGCAAAGCACTAGTCTGTCAGTTTTTCAGCTGATAAAAGATTAACCTCTTTGCTATGATCTATTTATAATATATCCAGCAGAAGGTTCTTCACAATTTGATCTGTTAGAAAGTTGCCTTTATCCTCAGCGAATTATGAGATAAATGGAAAGAACACTCTCTTTGTTAAGGGGGTTTTCAAATTACTTTTTATGTCAAGGCAAATGAATGGCCCAAGATTAAAAGTAATGGCGTGAATATGCATAGGAGTGAGAATTACTTCAAGAGAATATTAAAGGAGATCAGAACAACTGGGAATGAAAAATCCATGAAATCCAGCACTTCCCACCAGTGTCCTGACTTTCATTTAGTGGAAATAATTGTATTAGCTGCTTCAATAGTACATACCCTAATTAAAGATGTAGACAAATTAAAAGGTCCATCACCTTTCATCTTTCCATTTAGAAACTTCATTATTTAAAGGCAGGAAGTGGAAGGCCCCAGAAAATGTCCAAGGTCTATAATTTTGGCGTTGACATACAGCCAAATTTCCATATACCTGTCTACAATTCGATCATTGTTTTGCTTGTTAGGGTATGAGGAGAGAAGGTTGTGCTGTGGTTGGAAACCGGGCAGGCCCTACTATTGGGCAGAATGAGAAAGCTGCCACAGACAGCTTATTTAGGGTGACAAGAAAGGGCAACAAATTGATTTCTATTCATTATTGCATTTTTACTCTATACATTATTGCATTTTGGGGAGCAGGAGCCATCCTTTGCTGTTCCACCTCAGTCAGCAAAGTTTCTTGAGCCAGTCCTGATTGGCCTTATGTTAAATGATGTACCATTTTCACACCTGTTACAGGTTCTCGCCTTGGCCAGGTATTTCCATGTGTCTGGCTATAAATATGTGATCAAGTGGTGCAGGAACTCTTTTCTAGGCACCAGCATGAACCCTGGTTATCAGTGATTCTCACTGCTGATCAAAGTCACCCAAGAGTCTGATAGTCATGGTGGCTCAAGAACATTAGCTTTAAATTCTGTGCAGTTGCTACACCAAGCCGTGACAGTCAATTTCATCACTGTACATGCACCTCATACATTTCCTAAAGAAGGGGATGCTACCAAAATGGGCCCAAATGCCAGTCCAGATGGTTTAACAAATGGCAGATTGGAAACAGAATGTACATGGGGAGCAAGTTGTATAAACAGAAGTTAAATTTCTCCAAGAATAAGGAATCAACATTTTAAATCAGTAGCAGTATGCTAATTTTAAACCTCAGCTAGCAGAACGAACATTGGCTTCGGTAAAGATGAAAAATGCCAAGTTAAGTTAAAAGCAAAATCAAGTTTGGCTTCCAAATGTTTAATGTATAATAAATCTGTATTTAAAAAAGGAGTGTTGGGGGTGGGAGGAAATTAAATAAAACCCATCTTAGACATGATACACCTACAGGCTTTGCTTCTGAACTGGAAGTGAGACAGAGAAACATACCATCAAAAACAAAACAAAAATGCATCACTTTTATTTCTGGTCTTTGTTGACCAGCCAAATTGCTTAGTCATAACTTGCTAGCTCTTCCAAGTGTTAGCCAAGCTACGGATACGTTATGACTCTTGTTATGTTATGAATCATTCAGTTACTCTGCATGCACGAATGTGTGTGGAAACATAAAGCATGAAAAAAAGGGAAAGAGCGCGGAAGTTGCCAGACAGGGCTGGCTCAGATATTTTGGTTCTATATGTTGTAGTAAAAGAAAGATCAGGGAGAAGCTGAGCTATTTAGCGCTGTGCAAAAACTGCCCTCCAGTTTCAGCCACGTGTTCCCCGAGTTTGGATAGGGTAATTTATGGGGAGATACTTAGTGGGTGGCGCTGTGGGTTAAACCACAGAGCCTAGGACTTGCCGATCAGAAGGTCAGCAGTTCGAATCCCCATGACGGGGTGAGCTCCCGTTGCTTGGTCCTTGCTTCTGCCAACCTAGCAGTTCGAAAGCACGTCAAAGTGCAAGTAGATAAATAGGTACTGCTCTGGCGGGAAGGTAAACGGCGTTTCCGTATGCTGCTCTGTTTTGCCAGAAGTGACTTAATCATGCTGGCCATATGACCCGGAAGCTGTACGCCGGCTCCCTCGGCCATTAAAGCGAGATGAGCGCCGTAACCCCAGAGTCGGCCACGACTGGACTTAATGGTCAGGGGTCCCCTTTACCTTACTTAGTAACCAGGTCTTGTACTGGCAATGTACTCTCTTAGCCCCCAACACCCTCCCCTGGCAACTGGTGTGTGTTATTTTCTATTGGTGTGTGTTATTCTTTGCTCTGTGTACCTTCTTGACTCCCTTCAATATTCAAAAGAAACCTTATTTTCACACAGTTGCATCCCTTCTGCAAGATATCTTTCTTTGCACATCTATGCAAAGAACTGCCAAGGGGTCTCTCTCCCCCCGCCCCGCTTCTATCTCTCAGAGCTCTTGGGATAAACATAGACTGAAGTACAAATCCTTGTTTACCCATCCAGGTAAATGGGTGGCTCTGGGGAGCCAACATCTCTTTGCTTGTTTGTCAAATCTTCCTCGCACAGGTGCTGTGAGGATAAAATGAGATATATTGTAACCTGCTCTGAACCCCTGGGATAGGTCAGGGAAAAGTCTGAACAAATAGCCAATTGGGATTGGCAACTACTCTCCCCGAACTATAGTATGCCCTCTGAAAACATTGTTGTGTTCCACAGCTCTCCAATATATCATTGTCATTTATATGTATTTTCTCTTCCATGCTTAGAGTTCTAGACAGACCTTTAATTAGATGAGTTTGGAGTAATGCTGTTAACTAACCCACTGCACTAAGTCTGCTTTCCCCTTGAGTGCCTGGGGAAAGATAGACTTTCCCATTAAAATTATCCAAAGTGTGTCCCAAATGCATTTTATCTGTTGTCACTCCAGCAAGTGTTGCATCACATTGATCCCTAAGAGACTTTCAGCACCAGAGGTGGGCATGGGGAAGATCAATTTGCTGCTCTTTAGACATCCTACTAGATGCACACTCCCTAAGTCCCCCACTGGAGTTGAGTGGCAGAGGAATTTGCAAATTCAAAACAACGTTGGTATATATATAACCCCCCCCCCAAATCTTATTTGCCTCCTTCAGATATTTTTAAAAATATGTCTTCTTCATTAGGCATTAAATCACAGCCTGAGAGCCTCAAGCAGCCATTTTCCTTGCCTTAAAGGTGTCATCATCTTGGGCACCATGGCAGTGCAAAGGCTTTTTTGGTGCCCCTGGGGTGAACCACAATCCCCAGATCCCCAGCTTCCATTCAAAAACTATTTCTAGCAATTTTTGGAACCTGACATATGAGGCAAAATGCAGAGACACAATTTTTCTCATTCTTTGGGGGAAATTGGCCTGCTCCATTCTTCTGGTTTTTTACCCTGGAATGTGTGAGAGAAGAAGAGATGTGTGTGTGATCTGTGTGTGAGCGAAAGGGAAGCGGGCATGTATGAATTGTGTGGTCTGTTTGTGTCCTGAGGCCATGGCCCACCATCATCATTTCATTGGTTGCATCTGGATATGGATGTCATATAGGCAACAGTACCAGCATGGTCTTTGAGTGGTGGTATGTGCAGGAGGAGGCAGCGTGGAAAAGACTGGCACCATAGACCTGACCCTGCTCCATTCTTGAATGGTGTGAGGAGAAAGCAGGGTAGGCACATGGATGGAGCCAATCTGGTGTTTTCACCAGTGCTCCTGCACTACCCCAACCTTGCTGTATAGTTGTTGTATAGTTTTGTTTCTTTTTGAATAGTAAGAAATAAACAACTATCTGACGTTTAGAAGACATCTGAAGGCAGCCCTGTTTAGGGAAGTTTTTAATGACTGATGTTTTAATATAATTTTAATCTTTTGTTGGAAGCCGCCCAGAGTGGCTGGGGAAACCCAGCCAGATGGATGGGGTATAAATAATAAAGTATTATTATTATTATTATTATTATTATTATTGGTGCTGCCCTGCACCAACCCTGCATCATTGCAGTAAGTGATGGTGATGCCAGTGCCATGAAGCTACATCCTACTGGGTACAGTGGTGCCTCGCAAGACGAAAAGAATCCGTTCTGTGATTCTCTTCGTCTAGCGGTTTTTTCGTCTTGCGAAGCAAGCCCATTGGCGGATTAGCGCTATTGGCGGCTTTTAGCGGCTTATCTGCTGATCGGATCAGCTGATAAGCGGCTTAGCGGCTTAGAAAAGGGGGGGGAGGAAAAAACCCCCGCAGGAACTCGCAAGGCATTGTCGTCTTGCGAAGCAAGCCCATAGGAAATTCGTTTTGCGAAGCACCTCCAAAACGGAAAACTCTTTCGTCTAGCGAGTTTTCCGTCTTGCGAGGCATTCGTCTTGCGGGGCACCACTGTATGTGGCTTAGATGCTACTGGGTATGTGGCCTAGTTTCCAAGGACACTGAGGGAGGGGTCTGCATTTTTCCACCCCTTCTTATATTTTCTCCTTCCCTCCCTCCCCAGGGTGAGCATGTACTGGATACAGCAGTCCTGCTACCAGCATTGCAGTGGCATGTCTCCTGCCCTAGTGTAATTTGGGCATAGGGTTGCTCTGTCCCAGTAGTATAAACCTTTCCATTAACTCTTATTTATTAGAGATGAAATAAGATGTGGTTCTCTTACCATCTGTGTTTCATTCCACTCCCATTATCTTTAGAAGACCCACTCCTTGGCCTTCTGAATTCCAATATTTTTTGCTTCTTTGCTCCACTCAGGTGTGCAGGGGGGAACCAAGCAAGGGAAAGAGCACCAACTCAGCTGTAAAGGTCAGGTTGTTTTTCAAAGTTCAGCATCACAGCACACATTCCTCTTGTCTTTTTTTCCTCTGAGTGAAAAAGTGGTGCCCCCCCCCCAAAAAAGCGAGCCTAAAACACTCTCGAAAGGCATGACCAATCTGCAATGTGTGCTGGTCTCATAGAAAAGGCTCCAACATGGCCACAGAGGAATTTGTATTTAATGGGAGACTGGGAGGGAGGTGGGTGGGTGGGTTCTGAGTTAAACATAGCAAGTAATTTCCTCCTAAAGGTCATCCCGGTTTAGATGTTAAGAGAGCTCTTGTTGTGAATTTTTAAAATTGGAATAGAAATAGAAATGATTTCTAATCAAACGTTTATTATTGTAGCTGCATTTTAAATCATAGCATATGCCCATTTATGCTGTACAATTAGGAAAACAATCAGCAATATTAGAAATTAATACTGAAAATATCAATGTAAATTCAGAAACAGCAAGGGCCTTGAAGTTGCCCACCATGCAGAAAGAAGACAAGTTTTTTTCCACAGTTATAAGATGTATTGTGTTTGAAGTCCTGTGTAAATGATAGTAATTATTTAAAAACGTTCCTCTGCACACAAAAATTAATATATGTGATTTCTATGCAAACCTTATTTTTTTGGCAATGCATAATTTGTGGGCTTTGGAAGAAGGTGCAGATTTTCAAAATGACTAAGTGGGAAGGCGAAATACAGTGGTATCTCGGGTTATATACGCTTCAGGTTACAGACTCCGCTAACCCAGAAATAGTACCTCGGGTTAAGAACTTTGCTTCAGGATGAGAACAGAAATCGTGCTCCGGCGGCAGCAGGAGGCCCTATTAGCTAAAGTGATGCTTCAGGTTAAGAACAGTTTCAGGTTAAGAACGGACCTCCGGAATGAATTAAGTACTTAACCCGAGGTACCACTGTATAGCATTCGTTTCTTGGAAACTAATGCAAAAGTACACATGCAAATAGCTAGCCAGCCACAAAGCCCACCAGACCATATGCTAAAGATCTGATAAAGATAACACTGAGAGTGTGAGGTCTAATGCCTGGGAAGGCTTTAATAGAAAAGGAAGCTGTATTTGTTATTCACTGCACAGACTTGATTCAGCAATGGGACAGAAAGGAAACACATCAGCAGAAACCCAAACAAGAGGAGATGGTTGTGTGGCAGGCTAGCATCTTGGGACTGACCTGCAGTGGGAACAATTCATTGCTGCACCAGCTTAACATGGTCTTGGGCCATAAACATACCTGTTTCAGGGTGTGGTGGTTAATCTCACATATTGAGCTATATAGTGGAGCCCTCAGCTCCCATTCTTGGTAGGAGGAGGATTTTGTTGTGACAAATGCAGCAGGTAACTGGTGAGTCAAGGATGTGCAGGTATCAAATAAATTTTACCACCACAAGTTAGGGATGTGGGAGAAATTCAATTCAGAAGGTGCTGAGACGTCTCTTGCCATCATTTATTGGTTTGATGTCATTGCATCAGCAATGGTAGTTCTGTGGTGTTGGAATAACTTTTTCAAGGACGGGAGAATCAGTCAATTTCTGTTTCTCTGTTTCCCATCCTTAAGTTCTCCACATTTCCGTATCAGTTTGCGATGTGTTTGTGTGTGTGTGTCTGTTTTAAGTCCTCATGAAAATTCATAAGAGTTTTAGTGTGGAATTCTCCTAATATGCTACTATTTACAATTTGCCTAATATCCACATTTTTGCAAAGTGTGTTTTCCCCAATATAATACATTGTAATGCAATTTTCACTAAGTATGTATTTCTATACCCACATTACCTTAGTGTGTGGCTTTTTGGGTTGTTGTTGTTTCTTCAAACCACATATTACTGATTGCATTTATATCCCACCTTTTTCTCCAAGGAGCTCAAGATGGCAGACATGGTTCTCCCCCTCCTCCTTTAATCCTACAACAACCCTGTGGGGTAGGTTAGGCTGAGAACCAGTGACTGGCCCAAGGTCAGCTTCGTGGCTGGGTGGGAATTCAAACTGTGGTCTCTCAGGTCCTAGTCCGTCCCTCTAACCACTATGCCACACTATAAAATGTCATTGCAAAATCTGGAGAAGTGCTAATTTTGAAGGTTGCCTGCGTTCTGCGTTGCATATTGTTTTGGAAAGTACAGAGTAGGTAGATTCTCCTTTAAATGCTAAATGCATCAAATGTCTTCCCCATCCCTAGCTGTGCTGCATAGCAAAGCTGTCCTCTGCCACACACCAGCCTAGTTCTGTGCTGGCTTAATGGAGTCTTGCATAATGGAGTCACTGCAACCCCCAGTTTGCTGCACCTTACTACAAGGGTTTTTGTGCTTAAGTTAATTTCTTGCATTTATACCCTGCACTTTCAACACCACAGTAATAACCCATGGCATCTTCCCGTTAAGATAAGGAGAATAATAGTCTCAGATGACAATTGCAGTAAACAAAGGGCTCGATATGGGAGATGGTAGGCCAATGTTGCCATGCAACAGTGTGATCCCTTCCTCTGTGGGTCCTATGAGACTTGGGTGGAATAAAACTTGCCAGTATTTAAGGTGAAAAGAATTCTTTCATTGGAACCATAATTATTCAAGCCAATGCGGCAATTGCCCACAAAGAGCTAAACACATAGGTCATTTGTTTAACACACAAACAATGCAATAATCCTTCTGAGTCTGTAGAGAGGAAAAATAGACAATATGGCTTGCAATTTTGTAGTCAGACAGTCTGAAAGTTCCAAGTGCTGGGTGCTTCAGTCCCAAGGCAAGAGGACAACTGGTGAATTTATTATCCAAAACTCAAAGGACAGAGCCCTGCAGTCAGAATACAAATATAGCAAATAATGCTATATTATAAAGTATTGGAAGACACAAGATTTACCCACTCTGGAAGAATGGCAGATGAAAGTGATGGACTATATGACATTGGCCGAGATGACAGGCAGAATCCGTGACCAACGAAAAGAGACGGTGGAAGAAGACTGGAGAAAATTTAAAAGTTATCTGAAGGACTATTATAAACTTAATGAATGTTAAAATGTCGTGGTTTTCAGAAACAAGGGGGTACAGGGATATATGGTTAGAAGATAGAAAAGAACTAAGTTGACAGAGACTTGAAAGCAATAACTGGGAGTTGCTAGTTGAAGTATGGACATTGGGATGCAGAGAGGGGGGGTATGGGGAAGTCCAAGAAAAGAGGTTTATAAGAAAATATGTACGAAACTATGCGTGTTTGTTTGTCTTTTTCACTGTTTGTTTGTCTTTTTAAAACGTTGTAAAACCAATAAAAATTTTATTAAAAAAAAAAAAAAATAATGCAATATGTACATGAACTCAGTTCCTACCCGCTTCCTGGTTAACCAGACATACACGTAAGTTCAGTTTACCTTACACAAGGTCCTAAGATTCCAAGAATGTTAAGCTTCCAAAAAGAGCTCCCTCCTTCTAGCTCCCCACTATACCGTACTAGCCTAAACCAGCCCACTGATGGAGATTAACCGCACAAAGTATCCTGTTGTGCCCCTGTGATGCATTGAGTTGGCTTACCTATTCAGGGCAATATCACAGAGTTCATGGCACTTCCCAGGCACAAGAGACATAGTGCCCAGTCTTAACAGAGCATGGTGGCTTACGGGATCAGGCCATAACAATATCATTAGGAACCATAAGAAGCAGCCGTATACCCAGTCAGACCATTGGTCCATGTAGCTCAGGATTGTCTACACTGACTGGTGGGAGCTCTCCCAAGGTTTCAGGCAGGAATCCTTCCCAGCCAGGGATTGAATTCTGGGCAATTTGGCATTCAAGCCAGATATTCCACCACTGAGCTGCAGCCTGATGAATGCAGACTTGCACATATCCTAAGAAATGACATATGCATTCTATTCAGGAGCTGGGGGAGTCAATTAAAGACTCTCTCTACCCTCTCCTCCTCCTCCCGAGGATGATCTTTTTAAATTGAAGAGTCATAAGCAAAGCTGGTATGGCGATCTATTCCCCTTAGCTGTTCCTAATTGAAAACTGATTAATGCAATCATCCCGTGCATAATAAAGCTAGAACACAAACCAGCATAAACAGGAATTCTTCCAGCTTGATAGCAAAGACCTTCTTGAAAAGAGTCAATAGCATTAAAAACACAGACATTTAACATCACGTAATGTGTTTCTATCAGGATCTAAGGCCTGCAGGCAACCTATAGATTTATTACCTCTGACATGTGTAAAATAGCCTTGTACTGCCTATCAGCCTTCCTTCAAACCAGAAGGCTACTTACTTCTTATGACACATTATATTACAGTCAGTGGATGGCTCTACATTTTACACTCAGGCTTGGATTTTACATATTAAAGGGCCACTTTTGACCTGGCTTTTAGCAGGGAGTGAAGCAGTTAAGGAAGTGGGGGTGGGTGTCTGTTTATGAAACTGCTATCATTTTCTGCCTTAAAGATAAGCATGGGCCAATTCGCTTATCCTCAGTATACTACGTTAGCCATTATTTGCCTAGATGCTAAATCGTACATCCAGATCAGATGTTGACTTTATAGATTTGATATATAGAAAAATACACCAAATGTGCAATCATGATGACTCTGTGTGATGCTAAAATGTACTAATCTGCAAATTGCTGGAGAGCCAGATGCCCACATCCAGACACACATTCTCATGCGTTCCCATTTACATCAGTTTCTTGCCAGCCAACTTTATTTATGTGTTTGTTTGTTATAAGGATTTCTATCCTGCCCTTCCAATGCTTACATGCCACCCAGGTGGGTTTACAACAGTTAAAACCAATTATAAAATACAATGACAATCACGCTAAGATAACAATAGGATATGGTGAAGAGAGGTTCAACAGATGAAGCAAAGGCATAAGAAAGGAAATTATCTCCTCATTAAAACAGAGGTCTGCTGGAATAAAAAAATGTTTTTAACCATCCAGTGAGACGCAGCAGGAGAAGAGGGCTGTCAATCAAGCATTTCAGGGCAAAGAACACAACCATTGGAAAAGGCCCTTGTCCCTATCAGCCAAGCCCCCATCTTAGCTGGGACACAAAGAAGAGTATCTGCACCAGATGTTAGGGGGCAGGGAGGATGGTACAAGAAGAAGTGGTCTGTACGGTACTTAAGCTATTCAGAGCTGTAAGGATAGTTGGTAACATATTACATTATGGCCTGAAAGCGAGATGAGTGCCGCAACCCCATAGTCACCTTTGACTGGACTTAACCATCCAGGGTCCTTTACCTTTACATTTTTTACTAGCCATGATGCCATGCTTTGCCTTCACAGTTGGAGGCAGCAGTGCTTTCGAATACCAATTGCTGGAAACCATGGGAGGAGAAGGTGCTCTGGTGTTCACCTTCTGCGGGCTGGTTGGTTGGCCAATGTGAGAACAGGATGCAGGACTGTATGGGCCATTCGCCTGATCCAGTAGGCTGTTCTTATTTCAGATATGGTGCACAATTAACATAAAATTATGCAGGGCCGGCCCTACCATTAAGCAGGTGGCAGATGGTTGGTGGAGTGGGTGGCAGTGAGGTGTTGCAAGGACAGCTCGCTGCCTTAAGGTTGCTGCAGATCACCCGTGTTGAAAATAGTTTTGACTTCTTTTATGCAATGGGGAGGGCATTGCCCTTCAACATGGGCAGCAAAATGTATTGGGCTGGCCTTGACACTATGGTTAGTCACCACTTGGTAAACAGCCCCTATAATCGTCCATAGTCAGCTGAGCGTATAACTGGTTTCCAGCTCATTGTTTAAGAAGACGTAATGTTAGGCCAGCTTGCCTTCCACATGAGAGCATGATCAAAAATGATCCCTGATTCCGTATGCATTATAACACTTCTTTTAAAGTTCAGCTAATTTAAATCGATAGCTGGTTCTTATTATAGCATCTGGTATTTGAGAATATTGCTTACTGTAATCCAAAGTACCAATTGCAGCCAATTGTGTTTCATGCAAAAACACAACCCTGGTTCACCTAGGTCCATAAGCTACTTGACAAGTATAAAGCCTAAATGAGGTCCCTGTGATTCCTAAAACTGACGTGAGCAGGAACAGATTACTTCATCCCTTTAGTGCATTTTTGAGAAGGGACTGAACATTTGGCACATGTTTACCAGTGCCAAACAACTGCATCCTTGTGGAATATGTAGCATTTTGCAATTAACCTCGAAGGCTGACCTCTTGAGAGGCTTAATGTGCTTCCGAGGCCCAGTCCTAATCAAGACTTCAGCATCCCATCATTCCGGGACCACAGTTCACCTACGTGGGTTATTTCTTTCTTTTCAGCATGATGAAAACTTGAATTTCCAACAAAATAGCCTGTCATGAATGCACACAAAGTCTATTCTCTCTCTCTTAAAAGAAAAAACCATTCATGCTGATTTTTAATAAAATAGCCTGAATGTTCTTTGTAAGAGGTTTCCTCTCTTACTGGCATCCACTTCGGCCTTCTCCTGGACTTGGATTCCCTTTGTTCCTCGTTTCTTTGGTATTCTACACTTCAAATGTTTCTAATGTTTTTATAATGGAATTATTCTGCCTCGCCCTGCAGGCTGTGGGGCTGTGTGCTTTATAAATAATAATATATTTATTTTTAAATGAAAGCGCTGCCCACCCACTAAGAGCCTGCAGTGCTAAATCTCCTTTATTAATTTGTCTACCTGCCTGCCATTATTCTTGTGCTGCCCCTATTAGCTTAAATGGGAGCTGCTGTGCTGCACCTGAGGGAGCAGCGGCCATAAATATGCATGCAGTCAGCCTGTCAGTGTTATACCTCTACCTGGGACTGCCCTTGATGACTGCTTGGAAGCCTAAATTGACACACAGTTTTTGGCAGGGGTGGGAGCATATGTGTCAGCAATATCAGCATTAGCCTCCTGCTTTCGTAACAAAATGTAGGGTGCTTCTTTATTACCAAGAAAGCTTCCGATAGCTTGAGCCCAACATTTCTGTTTATTTAGGGAATGTATACCCTGTCTTTTCCCTAAAGCAGTGCTCAAAATATAATATATAAGCAATCTCAAAAAACAAGCAGTCAATAAAACAGTTGCAGGTAGAAAGGATAAAATCACATTGTATTATTATTATTATTATTATTATAGCTTGTGACACACAGAAACCTAATGTGACTTACATTAAAAAAGGAGGCTGTATACAGCGTGAGAAATATTAATGGCTGCATTCCACATGTTTGCTAGAGGAGATAATTGCACCACCCAAAGTAGACCAGAGAGGACTGAGCATGCTCAGTGGGTGTGGAATACTGACTGACTATTGAGGTGCAGGTGCAGATGGGCGAATCTGTCAATTTCATTTCTCTCTGTGTCTCATTTTCCCAGTCTTCAATTAATTTCTCTATGAATGGGTTTCCCCAGCCACTCTGGGCGGCTTCCAACAAAACACTAAAATATAATAACCTATTAAACATTAAAAGCTTCCCTAAACAGGGCTGCCTTCAGATGTATTCTAAAAGTTTAGTAGTTATTTTTCTCTTTGACATCTGGTGGGAGGGTGTTCCACAGGGCGGGTGCCACTACCGAGAAGGCCCTCTGCCTGGTTCCCTGTAACTTGGCTTCTCGCAGTGAGGGAACCGCCAGAAGGCCCTCGGTGCTGGACCTCAGTGGCCGGGCAGAACGATGGGGGTGGAGACACTCCTTCAGGTATATTGGACCGAGGCCATTTAGGGCTTTGAAGGTCAGCACCAACACTTTGAATTGTGCTCAGAAACGTACTGGGAGCCAGTGTAGGTCTTTCAAGACCGGTGTTATATGGTCTTGGTGGCCGCTCCCAGTCACCAGTCTAGCTGCCGCATTCTGGATTAGTTGTAGTTTCCAGGTCACCTTCAAAGGTAGCCCCACATAGAACGCATTGCAGTAGTCCAAGTGAGAGATAACTAGAGCATGCACTACTCTGGAGAGACAGTCTGCAGGCAGGTAGGGTCTCAGCTTGCATACCAGATGGAGCTGGTACACAGCTGCCCTGGACACAGAATTGACCTGCGTCTCCATGGACAGCTGTGAGTCCAGAATGACTCCCAGGCTGCACACCTGGTCCTTCAGGGGCACAGTTACCCCATTCAGGATCAGCGAGTCCTCCACACCCACCCACCTCCTGTCCCCCCAAAACAGCACTTCTGTCTTGTCAGAATTCAACCTCAATCTGTTAACCGCCATCCATCCTCCATCCGCCTCCAGACACTCACACAGGACCTTCACCGCCTTCACTGGTTCTGATTTGAAAGAGAGGTAGAGCTGGGTATCATCTGCATACTGATGAACACCCAGCCCAAACCCCCCTGATGATCTCTCCCAGCGGCTGCATGTAGATGTTGAAAAGCATGGGGGAGAGGACAGAACCCTGAGGCACCCCACAAGTGAGAGCCCAGGGGTCTGAACACTCATCCCCCACCACCACTTTCTGAACACGGCCCAGGAGGAAGGAGCGGAACCACTGTATGACAGTGCCCCCAGCTCCCAGCCCCTCTAGACAGTCCAGAAGGATGTTATGGTCAATGGTGTCAAAAGCCGCTGAGAGATCCGGCAGAACTAGGAAACAGCTCTCACCTTTGTCCCTAGCCCGCCGGAGATCATCAACCAGTGCGACCAAGGCAGTTTCAGTCCCATGATGAGGCCTGAATCCCGACTGGAAGGGATCCAAATGGTCCCCTTCTTCCAGGCGTGCCTGGAGTTGTTCAGCAACCACCCGCTCAATCACCTTGCCCAAGAATGGAAGATTTGAGACTGTTATTTTCACTTGCATATGCATTTTTTAATGCACACTTCCCGTAGTATATGCATATTATACAAATTGCGTGGCAGGAGGAACCTCATTGGAAAATCTGGAGAAATGCAAATTGCAAAGGATGGGCGTGTTTCAGTCCACATCTTGTTTCAGAATATGCAAATTGGGTAGGCTTGCCTTTCAATGAGAACTGAAGGGTGTGCAGAATGAAATAGAGTACAATATATGGAAAGGCAGTGTCCCTGGGTGGCTAGAATCAGGAGCCCTACACATTGCAACATTTGTTACAGCCCACATCTGTTTCATCTACAGTACAGTATATAGCCGAGGCTTATCTGCTTGCTTCATTTTGATTGGTAATTGGTAATTAAAAATGTGTTATTAATAGATTGCTGCTCACCTACCGAAACTCTATGGATAGAACAAATTAAAAAGCTACCCACACTCACATGTCCAAAACAGAATAATATACACATGGTCCAGTTTGGCTTTCAGCAACAGCAATGAAAGAGCACTTGTCTGTGCAACATCTTTTCCCCAGTTGCCTGGCTGATCTGCATGGCTAAGACATCTGTGGTCTGCTGCAAAATTCATGTGACATAATTATTATAATAACAATTGAGAGTATTTGGCTTGCTTGGGCCAAGAGTTTTCCTGTCAGTTTCAGCTACAGTCTGGACTGTGAGACTGACTGTAAGAGATAAGAGCTGCAGCGCTGGCAAGAAGGTTTTGTTTGCTTGACAATTTGCTGTCAGAGATACAACCCTGACAAAGAAAAAGCTAATGCACTAAGAGTTTCTGAAAGCAGAGAAAATAAGTGTGTATGTATATGTATGTATATTGGAGCGGGTGGGAAGAGGGGAGATTCCACTCAGGGACAGATGGAACCTGATCCATGTGGTTTTGCAATTAATGAGAAAATAAATATGTCTTGCACCCATTATGATCTAAAAGCAATCAAATTAGAAAGAATCAACAAGCTCATAGGAAAGAGTGTTTGACTTGGGGTAGGCAGACTTGGATTCAAATCCTGATCACTGGGTGGCCTTTGGCGAATCACTTACTACCTCTCAGTCTAACCTACCACAGAAGGTTGTTGTGAAGATCAAGCAAAATAGCTCCATGTGGGGATGCAGCCTCAGGCTGGAATACAAATGTGATGGATAGATCTTCCTTGCCATGGGGTAAGCTTACATCCTGGGGGCAGGGGGAGAGAGAGATTGTAATCAAGATACCCTCAAATCAGTGCATTTTGTTTTAAAGCAGCAGTGGTCAGCATGGTGGGGCAGAACTGCAGAGCTGCCCTCCCACCATAACTGTAGCTAACCTGGATGGGGCAGGGGTGAGGCTGGGTGGCAGTGAGGTCAGGACTGTGCAGATGCAGTAATGCCCTGGCTCACCTCAGGCTGCATCCACACCATGCATTTAAAGCACTATGATATCACGTTAACTGTCATGGCTTGCCCCAAAGAATTATGGGAACTGTAGTTCACTAAGAATGCTGAGAGGTGTTAGGAAACCCCTCCGAGCTACAATTCCCGAAGTAGTTTAACAACTGAGCCTTCTTCCCACATGTACATTCAAGCCTAGATATTTTGCTTTCAAATGATCCTTGGTCTTCTCTTTGTTAGCATAATAGCTGTTGGTCCATTTTGTGTGCATATATATATAACAGACCTAACTTTTAAAATGTGTCTTCTGCCGTGCTACTTTCATTATGCACTTGGTGCCCTCCAGACATTTTGGACTATACAGCCTCACTGGTGGAAGTTGTTGTCCAATACTGGAGGGCACCAGGTTGGTGAAGACTGGTTTAGATTAGCTTGGCAAGCCTGGTTATTAACTGATAATTTACACACACAAACTGTGAGGGTTAGACAACTGGCTGTTTGTTCTCCCTCCCCTTTTCTGTTTTACATTTTATTACCCTTGCTGATAAATATCTTGTGGCCAAGGTTACCTTGAGGAAATAGTCGTAAGGTCCATCTACGTGCTTCTGGCAGAGAAATTGGCAGCGAGCAAATGTTCATAGACAGCTCCCAGCAGGGATACTTTTTGAATAAAGGTACAATAAATAGCCTGTAACACCAGGCGCATGTTAGCTGGGAAAAGATAGCACTGCATTTTTGCACTGTTAAATGTTCTCCGTAGCCTAGCAAGGAAGCAATTGCAAAAGACACCCCTGATCCCTAACTTCCTCACTCCCTTCCACCCACAACTAGCACATATTTAAGAATACATTTGTGCTTGGTTCAGGGGTCTGATGTGCAGGAGGGTCCAAAATGCAGGCAAGTGTTGTTTCATTACACACACACACACACACAGAGAGAGAGAGAGCGCAACAGTACATAGCATAACACCCTGTTAATTAGGATCAGCCAATATACTAAGACACAGGCCTCATTCTCTGACTTCTCGTATACTGAACTGCCATAAACAATAGTAAAACGTAAAAGCCTCATTATAACTTCATGCACCTGCCAGAGCAAGGAGAGACCATTGGTTATCCTGGTGCTCCAGCAGGCAATGCTATTGCCCCTCCTCCAAAAAGGGGCCTGGAGCTGCCTTCCTCCCCAGTTGTTGCCCCTCCACCAGTAGTTGCCAGAGGAGCAGCAAGGTCAGGGCAGCTCACCTGGCTTCCCAGTGTCACACAACACTGCTGGATACCAAGGGCAGGGGAGAGCAAGGGGCAAGGCCGCGGGGAGCTTGGCACAGTGAAGACGCAGCAGTGGAGCCAACCTGATGCCCCTACTGCTGTTCCCATGCTGTGCTGAATTCCCCACCGTCTTGCCCCTTCCCCTCTCAGTGATTGGCAGCAGTGCATGCTGTCGGGAAGCCCAGGGAGCAACAATGCCCACCTGCCGCTAGTGCCCTCCGTTGGATCAGTGCATTTGAGCACAGTTCAGAGAAAGCTAAGCCCATTTAGGACTGGTTCCACATGAGCATTTAAACCCTTTCACATCGCTCCCACCACTCAATGGCTTGCAGCCAAGGGGAAGGACTTGGTCTCTACTGAAAAGTGTAACTGCATCTCAGACCTGAACATGGGTCTTCTGCTGTTTCTGAGTTTTAATTTTTCAAGCGAACCAAATCTGGGAGCCTCTGGGGGAAATCATTCACTCACATGCTGCAGAATGTTTTCCGCTTTTCATACTGAAACTGCAAATGCTGTTACGCAGCCTTTGTCAGAGAGGTGAATAATTTTTAAAAAGAGAGAGGGAAATATGCTTGAAGTTTATTTGCCTGTTTTAGGAAAGCTACAGTGGAAAAATAGCTATCAACTTCACTTTTAGATTTGTGGGTGTAGCGTAAATTTACCTCAGTTAAAATCTTTAAAGACAAGAAAGGGAAAGTGGCTGAGGCAATTCAGATTATATGAAACCTCCACCTGCTGGGCTTGATCTCTTGAATGCGATGATCGCACATGTGTCAACTGCTGTTGAGATCAGTGGGATGCGGCTGTGCTGCATTGATGTCCCTGGGGCATGAGCATGCTTCACTGTTTTGCTTGTGGCGCACAGTCCCGATATAACGATCGGATCTGGACACTTCAGTTCAGGCAAGGGGATGAATGGAGCATCTGCCTGATATGACTCCCCTGTTTGTTTCAGTTCTTCACACACACCACTTTACGCTTGGTACATTTTGTGTAGTTAATTGGGGGGCGGGGGGCAGGAATGCCGGCATATCCACTCTGCAGCAGCAGTGTTAATTGCAATTGGTTCAAACCACTGAAATCCCCAGTTTATAATTTGTCATTAGGTTTGCTCCACTCTTAATTGCACAGCTCTTATTATTGCATAGTAATAATTCAAGGAGGCCTGTAACAAGGGTGGCATCAGTAGATCAATACAGAAATAAAGTCAATTTTGATTAATTGATTAATGGATGAAACGGTCCTTTGCAAATGGAGACAGTATCTTTTCCCTAAAATCAATAAAGCTTTTGAAGATTCCTTGGTGTTAACAGAGAATAAGAAGGGGGTGGGGGGCTCATTTGAAAGCAGAGCCAGACATTCAGAAGGATCTCACATTGCTGTCTCCTGGGGCCCTCTGAGTTGGCTCCAGAGGCTCAGTGAAATCTCATGCACATTTACCCCAAAGTAAATATCATTGTGCTCAACGTGTGAACAAACAGTGAATAAGCAGCCTGCTGACCCATCTTAGACCCCATTGAAATCAATAGGACAGGCTAACCATGGTGTAACTTGAACCCCATCTCTTTCAACAGGAATTAAGCACAACTAACTTAGTCGGGATCTGACCCCAGATGTTTGCTTTGTGGCCAATGGTTGGCTGGGGATTCGCTGTGTTACGGTTAGTAGGAATGCTTGAGAGTGAAGCAGAAGATTGGGAAATGGTACTGCAGGGAGAGAGTGCAGCTTCTATCTCAGAAAGCTCATTAGGGAGGAAGGGCAGGATATGCATTCAAAAATAAATAAACTGTTGCTAATGAAATGTGGAACCTTTATTGCAGTTTTCTGTTTGATTTTTATTGCTAATGTTTTATCAGTATGCAGTTTTATCTTTATTGTAGTTTGTATTTGATTTTCGTTTGTAATGTTTTAATTTTGGTATTTTGTCATGTCCTATTCAGTGTTTTATAATAGGTTGTTAACTGCAGAAATAACTGTCAAGGAAATTCATCAGCATTTTATTTTGAATTTCTCCTAATGCACACATTGCATTTAATCTTGTGTAATAATGCACATTTTTGCAAAGCAATTCTCCCTGGTGTATTGTTATGTTATTTCCACAAATCTATACATTTTTATGCACACTTTACTCATTTCTGTGCACACTGCTTTGCTGGAGAAAGGTGGATTTTGAAAGATGGCTGTGTTTTGGTTCATATATTGTTTTGGAGGGTGCAAATTAGGTAGGTTCGCCTTTAAATGCAAACTGAATTGCATTTCTCCCTCATCCATTATCACAGAACAGTCTGCCCAAGAACCCATGGTTGACTTGGAGGCACCACTCAGTCATGCAATTGGTCACCAGCATCCTGAAGTGCTCCAGTCCCAGAAGGCTGTGCTACACATTTCTCTTGTACATGTAGCTGAGTCCTGAGTTCCTCATATTTATGAATCCCTCCTCTGATACCCATTTGGCTTTAGCTGTTTTTATTTCTAGTCCACAGGCAGCCTTTCAGAACTAAGAGAAGCAGAATGTTCCAAGTACATGGCTAATGTATCCAGGATTTCAATGAAAAATCAATAGTGTGCAGCATGAGGGCAGTAAAAAAACCAAGAGCAGGGAGCAAAGCGGCAAAAACGGGTTGTGCAAAGACACCTTGATGTTTTGTTTGGAGAGCATTCCATCATGGAAAGTTGTGGTTAACTGAAGGCTTGTGTTTTAATATTTTGTGGAGTTTTTGATGGCTTCCCCTGCGAATCAGTGCTAAACAAATTAACCAAACAAAATTTCAGATGATATATTCCTTATTGTAAAGCAGGGGTAGGGAACCTTTGACCTTCCAGATGTTGCTAAACTATAGCTCCCATCGGCTGTAGCAAGCATGGCCAATGGCCAGGGATGATGGAGTTGTGGTTCAGAAGCATCTGGAGGGGCAAAGCTTCCCCACACTGGTTGTAAAGGGTTGTGATATGGAGTAGAGCTGGAGTGGGAACTTTTCTCAGCCTGATGGTTGCATTCCCATCTGGAAAGCTTTCCAAGGGCCACATGCCAATAGCAGGACCAGAAGCAAAAGGGGGTAGAATAATTAAATAAACCTTTGTTTAATAGGCTGTGTTCCACCTACGCAAAAATACAAGGTTTCTGCACACTCACATCTTTCCATCCTCCGTCCAGGCAAGCAAGGGGCACTCTCACAGTTCAAGGCAACATTAGACAGAAACACTTGAGGAGAGTGCAGATCACAGCCAGTGTGTGTTGTTGCCTTTGGAGGGGCCCAGTGAGAGTCCCAAGGGTTGTGGTATGGAGGTATGGAGGGCTGCATTAGGCTTCCAAGCCTGATGTTTCCCATCCATGGAGTAGCCAATTTATCAAGTTCAGATGGCACAGCAAGCTGTGGTTCATCTAAAAGAGAAGCAAAACCTTCCAAACTGGAGGAGGAAGGAGGAAGAATCAGAGTCCAATATAAGACTTCTTACCAATAAAACATAATTTATCTGGCTGCCTGACATGGTCACGATCTCTTGAGTTTGCATAGAGGGATTCTTTCAAGCTACTTTATGTGGTATTATTGTTAATATCAGTAGTAGTAGTAATAGTATTTCCCTACTATTTCCCTGCATGTGGCGCTGTGGTCTAAACCACTGAGCTTCTTGGGCTTGCTAATTGGAAGGTCAGTGGTTTGATTCCATGCGATGGGATGAGCTCCCGTTGCTGTGTCCCAGCTTCTGCCAACCTAGCAGTTCGGAAGCACACCAGTGCAAGTTGATAAATAGGTATTGCTGTGGCAGGAAGGTAAACGGTGTTTCCATGTGCTCTGGCTTCCGTCATGGTGTCGCGTTGTGCCAGAAGCGGTTTAGTCATGCTGGCCACATGACCTGGAAAGCTGTCTGTGGGCAAACACCAGTTCCCTCGGCCTGAAAGTGAGATGAGCGCCACAACCCCATAGTCACCTTTGACTGGACTTAACCGTCCAGGGGTCATTTACCTTTACCTTAATAATATTTATTAAATTTGTATACCACTCTCTGTCTGAAGATCACAGGGCAGTTCACAACATAAAACATTATAGAAACAAATGCATTCTTCAATGCTGAAAACTAAGTTTCATTGTTAGTCTCTTTTTTGTTTTATGACTTATAGTTCAGAAGATTGTGTATCCTACATATTCATTTTGTAAGCCAGATTGATTTGTTACTGCTCTGCAGCATTTCTCCATAATACAGTGGTCCCTGAGATGGCAGTAAAATAGTTGGGTGGAATCCAGTGAGTGCCCTTGCACTCAGGGAAGAGCTTCTGATTTCTCAGAAGGACCCAGCAATTAAAGAAAAGGGGAGGCAATTTGGGGGTAAGTGTCATAGCTCAGTGGCAGAGCACTTGTCCTGCTTACTGAAGGTCCCAGGTTCAACTTCAGGTAGGAAGATGTCCCCTGTCTGAAATCACTGCTAGTCATTGTAGACAATACTGGGTTTGATGGAGCAATAGTCGAATTCAATATAAGACATCTTCCTCTGTTCTCTCCCCTTGTAGCATCTACCCCCTTCCCCTGAAAATCAGCTCCAGAGAATGGTTGGATCCTCCAGAATAGGGTGGGAGGGGATGTGCAGGAGAGGTTAGGTGGAAGAAGGAATGGGCAAAAAAGCATTTCCATTCCTCTTCCATTAGCAGATGCTATAAATGAATCAATAGCCCTTCCGTTAGTGCAGAGGCACCAACTGGAATCCGTCCAATTATTTTTTTAAAAAAAAGTTTAATACAAAATAGAGCATCTAGAAAATAAAAATCTCCACAGATTTCAGCTCAAGTTAAGCAAATGTATTTATCACCTACTGAAATCTGTTAGAATTAAAAGTGCTTAAGTTTGACTGGATCGTGCCCTTAACATCTTCTAACTAATGAATATTCACACAAGGCACTCTGGTATCTAAAGGAAATGTGCTGTGGTAGTGAAGGACAGTTAAACGAATTACAAAAAGAGAATTCATTTCTCACTGGAAACATAAACCACCAGTCAAACAGAATATATTGCCAAATAAATCACAGCTTGGTTGCATATTGAATCAAGAATTTTTAGTTTATCAGCCACATGGAATCAGCAGAGCAGATATTGTGGAGGTACTTCAGATGCTATTTCAGTATTCTCAGCCCTCAACTACCAAATCTAATTAATCAAGTAATGGATCATAAAGGTTCTCTATTAAAATGCCAAGCGCTTTAGCCCTCATTAGCAGAAGCAGTTCCAGTGTTCTCTCTGAGGTTGCTCTATGTAAAAGCACACAATTTACTGCGTCAGCTTAGGCAATCCGTTATTCTAGTTCAGTATCTGTCTTCAGAGGAAGGCAAAAATCTATCTGTTCCTTTACCACTTGTGTTGTCCTCTTTATCAAGTGGGAGAGGAATAACTTATGATACCTGTAGTGATCATCCGACCTTCAGAAGAATGAGATGTGATCGCCCCTGTATTAGTAACACCTGCAGTGACACATACTATTAGGAGGCCAAATTGTCAAGTCCCTTTTCAAATGCTGCTGTAGCATGTTGCCTTTGTGATTTCTCTCCTGAATGAATGCTGCTCCAGTGAATTTCTTCCTTTAGGTGAAAGTCTTCAGGAGATATAAAATCACTGAGGCCCAGGCAATGAGTAGGCTCTTGTAGACGTTCCGCAATTCTACCCTGGTGTCCATGTGTCCCTTGTGACAAAGGACAGTCCTCTATTTGAGGTGCTCTCCAATCCAAATCTGGTTTAAAGAGAAAGACTCATACGATGGGGCCCAGAATTTGCCCATCTGTGGTTAGCACCTAGACAACAGACTGAGCGGGTGCACACAGGTTTCTTGCGGGCTCACAAGATTGGCTGGGCAGGCTAGAAGGAAAATTAACCAGCAAGCAAACATCCTAATCTGGAGGGGGAAAACTTTATCCTAAAAGATCAAAGTTCCTTAGGGAGACATTGGAAGACTGTGTGTGTGTGTGTGTGTACACATGCACACATGGGACCCCTCTAGACTGGATATTTTTGCAAGTGTCTTGTCTACACCTTGTCACCAGTCACATATACACCGTACATTGAAAGCACACTTATAAAGCTTTATCAGTCATAGCATCTGCCAAAGTATCCTTGGAACTGTAGTCCCACACCATTCCTAGTTCCCCTAGGAGCTGGGGTAGGGTGTGTGGCCTCAAGGATCTTGGAAGACCTCATCCAGGCCCTGGAACTGACGTTTCCCACCCCTGATTCACACATTTCAGATGCATGTAAACAGTCATATTTGGATGTCCGAAATGGTAAAGATAAGGCAACCAAACCCACTTTTACTTTCTCTTTGATTCTTTCCTACCCTTATACTGCCACTACTTTCGACATTCTGAGTCAGCCTTTGTGACATAAAACAAAACCCTTCACCCAATAGGGTCCTGTGCAAGCTGTACTTCATGCTGGGGCGCCATTATGCCATTGCCACGATTCCTCCGAAATGCCTTAGAGCGTTAACTGTGATGCGCTCAACAGCCAAAGGCCACACTGTCAGGTAAATAGCAACAGCAAATCTAAGTGGTGGTAGAAGAAAAAAACAGCTGCACATCTATTCTATCTCCCTTGGCAACAGCATCCTGACAACCGAAATGCTGCCATGTAATGGCTAAAAAGGAGAATGGGTTTTATAGAGTAGAAAACTAGAAAGGGCAGGTGTTATTTGAACAAAGAAGTGCTAGGGATGATTCACTCAGAGAGGAATGGGGGAGAAGTCCAATTCGGTTCATATTTAAAGGTGAATATACCTAGTGTGCACATTCCAAAAGAATATGTGAACCAAAGCACAAGATTTACACCTCTGAATTTTGCAATGCAGCTCTTGAGATACGTGTGCAAAACTGGATATATTAGTGAAAATAACACCAAAAACGTGTACATTGGGTGAAATTCACATTAAAATACTGCTGAATTATCATTAAGATGTTTATTAAATGCAAACTGATGCAGAAATGTGGAGAACTGAACTTTAGACTGGAAAAATGAGAACCTCAGAGAAACCAGAAATGACATACCCATTTCCCCCCTATTCACGCACAAATGTGCATCACTCGGATGCCCTTTCACCCTGTGCATGTGCATATTTCCATCAAATGTGGATATTTTTGCCTCTGAATAGCCGCATTGCAGCTATGACTAGCCTTGCTCAGTTTGGAATATTCTTACAGAATCGTCATAAAACTTGGCATTAATAAAGTACTTGTGTATTCGGAGCACTTCACACATGTGTCTGTTTTCCTGAACTTGGTGCCCTCCAGATGTTTTGGACTGCAGTTCCCATCAGCAGCCAGCTTGACCGGTGGCCAGGGATTATAGTTCAAAGCCTCTGGAAGACACCAGGGTGGAGGAGGATGATCTATGTAATCCTCCTAACAGTGCTATAAGGTAGGCAAGATTCATTATCCACCAAACACAGGAGAGGCCTGAGGCTAAAAGGCAGTGGCTTGTCTGTGGCCAGCCAGTGGATTCCTAGTACAGGGGTGGAGAACTACAGCTCCCATATCCCTGGGACTATACAAGAACTACAGCTCCCGCCATTCCAGGTCATTAGCTGTGCATGTTGGGGCTGGTGGGAGTTGGAGTCCAACAATATTTAGATGGCCAGAGGCCACTATCTGTTCTAGTGGAAGTGAGAGTTGAATTGGAGAATTAAAATCCACACCAACTCTTTCTACACCAGGCTTGCACCTTTACAGGTTGTGTCTCAGGTGTCCATCATACATGTATATAGAAAATTACACCATAGACAAGGTCGTCAAGACATTGCTTTTCTCCGTTTACTTCACTGTCCTTTTCCCTTAGCCCCATTGCAACCAGATGTCTTAATTTTCTAATGAAGTAAGGGGGGGGTGGTTCTTGAGTCATTAAGGCTAATGAGGAATGACTGGGGCACTTGCTCCAGCCAAATAATTGGCCAGAGCTTTCTCAGTAGGAAGTTTCACAACTTCTCTCATTTGACAATGTTTTCTTAGGCTTCCGGGCTTCTCTTGCCTTCACCTCCTTCCCCAGTTTCGAAGGTGGTTATATGCTGCTCTTATTTTAACAAAATGTGCGGGGGCGGAGCTTAATACTCAGCTTCCACAGATATAGGCAGCCTACCTTGGCCCTGATCCATTACGCCATACAAATACATCACAGTGTTAAGACCATTGCATTACATCCATTACATTTCTGCCTTAATCCCATTGATCTCTATAGGATTAAACCTGTAATGATTACAGATTTAAAACCACAGAAATCAATGGGATTAAGGCTGTAATCCACTGTGCATTTACCTGTGAATAAGACCTGTTGAATGCAATGCAGTTTACTTCTGAGTAGACATACGAAGGATTACACCAGGTGTCAGCAACCTAAGGCCCATGGGCCGGAAGCAGCCCACGGAGGCTGTATAACCGCCCCCCGAGCCGCCCCCAAACCGAACCGCCCACTTGGTGAGTCCCCGCTTGCTGCACTAAACTGGCACAGCGTGACACGGGGACTCTCTTCCACGGCTCTGGAAATTGCTTCTGTGCATGTCCAGATGCCGGTAATCGCGTCTGTTCGTGTCCGTGGTGCCGGAAATTGCTTCTGTGCAGGCATGATTTTCAGCATCTGGGCATGCGCAGGCGCAATTTCCAGGATTTTGGTCCGACCCACGGAGGATGTCCGTGGGAGTGTTCTGGCCCATGCCTGATAAGCCTTGCTGACCCCTGGATTATACTGTATATGCGCCTGACTCTGCCAATCCTATATATGTCTCCTTGGGAGGTTAGTAGCTAAAGGAATGCAACCTGAAGCTACTTTTGTTGATTTCCCTACACTCCTTGGTCTCTTAATAAGTCTGTACGCAACTGGGTAATTAGCAGATTCAACTTCTAATTCCTCAAGTACTGATCTAACAGCATGAAAATTTCAAAACTATACAAAACATGAGATACCTTCAGAGAATCAAAATTGCATATTGAAATATTCTTTCTTGCCCAGTGCACATGATCAGTTCAGAAGAGGGGGTGCCCACTTAGCAGTTCCACTGCCCACAGAAGTTTGAGGGGTTGCCCCAGGAGAATGTGTTCTCTGTGTCAACCCCCATGTTACAGAATTCCCTCCCCAGAGATATGTTTGGTACCTTCACTATTGAGTTTCCATTGGAGAAATAGTTTTTTAGAACTTGCCCTATTCTTGTGACTATAATTTGCTTTCTACCGTTTTAATATTGTATGTTTGATTTACTGGAACCTATCCTCGGACCACATGGTGAAGGGTGGTTAAAAATTGAATTCATCATCTCTTCACACACTAAATATCTGGTTTATTTTTACTGAAGAAATAACACAGAAGGAGAATGAGAGGGGTCACTTATGTTGATCAGATGGTTATATAATTTAAAATACCAAGCTATATATTTTAAAATACCAAGGAGCTCCAGGAATATACATGGCCAGTGATCAAGGATGGGACCTAAAGGCTAACAACATCTAGACAACCACTGCTTCCCCATCCCTGACCTCCACCAGTGTTCTTCAAACTTTGGGTCTCCAGCTGTTGTTGGACTGCAACTCCTGCCATCCTAGTAGCTTATCTAATGGTCAAGGATGACAGGAATTGTAGTCTAACAGCATTGAGAACCCAAGGTGGGAGATAACTGGACTGACTACACCATCACTGAGAATAATACTCTCTAGGATATAGGTTGATTCCACACAATCCTCAAAGCAGAGTGTTGGAACATTCTTCACTATGAAGGAAATACTGTTCAGGATTGGAACCAGAGAGGGAAAGAGCATGTCAGAAGGCAATTCAGATTTCCCTTTTTAAAAAGAACAACAACCCAGATTTCAAATATCTAAAGAGAACAGGTCTAGAAAACAATCTCTCAGTGTGTAAAATCCAGCTGTGTGTATAGCCAAATTACATGTCAGAGTATGAGCAGTATTCCACCTTAAAATAGGAAATTAGTCCAAGCCATCAGGATGTGCCACTGAGAGGCTAATGCTTCCTTCCCAGCAAACCAGAGCAGCCAGGAGATCTTTTGTGTAGCAGCATCTGAGTCTGGCACTGCAAGTGTGTATGTCGGAGTGGAAAAAACCCAAGCTGGAATACAAAGCAGCTCAGCAGGGGAGCAAATAAGGCTCAGTAACTAATAAGCCTTCCTTGCCTTTTGCAAAAGTATTGCACAAAGGAGCAGGCACTAAGCCTCACATTCCTGCAAGACACGCCTGCGTACTGTGTGCCTGTCGTCTTTGCTCCCAAGCCATCCCAGCATTAGCAGCAAAACTCTCCTCCGGCGAAGTAGTGGCTTAGCAGGCACAAGCCACTTCCTTTATTTATTTTTTTAATTACTAAAATATGAAGCTTCCTAGCCTACATGATGTGAGTAGGTGAGAATGTCTGCTGACAAGTCCAAATGATATTTTCAGGTGAGTAATTTTATTACCTAGCGCAATCTGATCAGTCTCATCTCACTTTTCCCCTATTTGACCTCCTCCGTTCAGTAATTACAAGGCGATTTAATTCCCCGTGATCGTTTTCTGAAGGGTCAGCTATTCAGTTGTCTGAATGTTTTTCTCAATAGGCGTTTCTGAACCCTCTGTTATTTCCACAGAATCTTGCTTTCTTTCAGCTTACCGTGAGAATGAATGGGGAGACCGCCTGCCTGCCTCTTCATGTTAATGTTCTATTTGTAATCTCTATTGTTCCTATTGCTTGACAGTCTGAGAGGGAACTGAATTTCTTGATTTATGAACTGACTCGCCTTAAAGCTTGGCTAAAAATTCGCCTTCTTAGTAACAGGGCTGATGGCTCCTCTAATGGGTTTAATTGTTGAAAGAGCTGGACACTCGGTTGCTTTGTCAAGAGAGTGCTGTGCTTGAGCTGAATAGTGCTTGTTTCCTATGATAAGCTGTATATATTTTGGAAATATTTTGATTTCCTATACTTTTGAGCAAGCAAGATTTTGTTCATGCTGTAGGGTGAATGGCTTTCTTTTGTCCTCTGCCTCCCGCCCCAGCTAGCCCCCTCTCAGTTTACCTGTTACTATGAGATGGGCTTTATCAGACTTGATCAGCCCAATCCCTATGTATGTCTACTCAGAAACAAAGTAGTTTATTCCCAGGGTTGCAGCCATTTGAATCAATGGTGATTATTTTGAGTACTAACCCTGTCTGTGTGTTTTTGTACTTGTTATATGGAATTGGCATTGCTTATGTTGTGAACTGCCCTGAGGAGCATAAGATATAAATGAAGATCATGGCTATCGCATTCCTAGATTGACACCTATGAAATATTAACTGGGATGTGCCCATTCTTGGTAGATGTGCCCTAACCTGGGTCTAGGCAGGGCACTGGGAGGACAAATAACTTTTCTTCTTAGTATGTCATTAGCTGAGAAATACACATTGGTGCTTTGTCAGGGAACTCCTGTCTGAAGGCTGGCCAACCTGGGGTTCTCCAGATCTTCTTGTTGGGCTGCAACTCGCATCAGACCCATCCAGTGTGTCCAGAGATCAGGAATGATGGGAACTGTTGTCCAACAAGCTCTGAAGGGCCCCAGGTTGTCCATTAGGTTGTTGAAATAGTCCCAAGTGAAAATCTCCAGAATTACATCAGGGGTATTTATGGGAACCCACTGATTTTGAAAGGTTTTGTTTGCTTAGGCAATTTTCACATATGGTTCATTTCAGACAAAAGACGCCCCATATCAACATCAGGCGGCAAAGCTGCATCCCATGCACTGTATCACCTCAGAAGCAAACATGTAGACTGGTCCCAAAACCAAACAATGGGATTGTTTGTTCACAAGGGCTAGAAGGATCTCTTGCAAATGGCACTGCAGGAAGATGTCTAAAATTGCACTCAGTGCGCTCCTGGCACAATCCTGTCTATGTCTACCCAGAAGTAAATCCTGTTGGGTTCAGTGGGGCTTACTTCAAGGTGAGATAGCATTTAGGCAAGGTTGGGGAACCTCAGGCCCAGAGGATAAATGGGACTCTCTTCCTGAGTTACACCCCCTCTTCCCAGGCCACACTCAACAGAGCTACTTTACACCCTCCATGAGTGTTTTTGGCTTCGCTGGAATATGTCCTTGAATTTGGATGATGCCTCTTGCCTGGATGGATGGTGGAGAGCAGGATCTGAGCGCATGCAAAGCCAGTCTACAGTACAAAGACAAAAAAATCATTTGCTCCAGGCAGGTAGCTTTTCTTCCCTAATTGAATGCCACGGGTGAGGTATGTGAGCACAGAAAAGATCTGCTCTTGACTTCCCAGAGCAACAATGCTTTTGAAGCCCCACTGATCAAGGAGGCTGTGTTTATCCTGCCATCGTCATGTCTGAGATCAGAGGATGAGACTGAGGTGGGTGGGGGCTGAAGAGACTCTTGGCTTTGGAATGCAAGGCTGAACTCTTTGTGCGTAAATTCACCGTGGAAAAATGCCTGCACAAGCAGTAAATGTTTCCAATGGGTTTTTGACAATTCGGACTCGGTCCAAAGTCATAGGACTCGTTGGGAAGTGCCCAAGTACTTTGATATACAACTGAAACAAAAGCAGAAAAAAGCCCTCTACTTGACAAGTCAACCTGATGCTATGAACTTTCATAACCTCCCATATAAACTCATGCTGCTGCCTGGCTGGGGAGTGTTAATAAACTTGTGAGGACTTTTTGTTAGTGGCTGCACACAGCCAGCATCAATCTAAATCAACCAGCCTTAAGGAACACTCTAAACATGATCATAGGACTGGCTCTATCATTGGACAAGAGGGTGCCAGCTCTCAGACAGATAATTTTTACCGTCAAGAAATTTAATGTGTTGTGGTAGCATCTTTACTGCAAAGGAGGAGGGACACTTGTGGGTTTTTCCTGCTTCAAGTACCAAAATATAGCCAGCCTTAGGTACTATGTACCTTAATTGGGAGGAGGATGTTATCTACTGCTGTCTTAGGCACCAAAAATATTTTGGGCCAGCCATGGTAGAAATGTTTATTTGCCCCATTCCTGCATAAAGAGTGTGTGTGTGTGTGTGTGTGTGTGTGTGTTAAAAATTAAACATAAAAGGGAGATGCAGGTAATTGTCCCCCTTCCCAACTTTACTTTGCAATGGTCCATTATTCAGTTGGAGGGGGTGGGAAAGTTTTTCTCTCCCTCACACACACCTTTGGGTGTTAAAAGCACACCCCTAGGTGCTTCATCCATAAAACTGAGAAGAACCTTGGCTGCAATATTCAGTCTAGCAAGGCCCTAAAATCAGGGCGTGGGTGGGGGCAAGGGGGCTGTGGCCCCGGGCACGCAATTTTGAGGGGGCACAAACAAGATGCCCCCACAAAGGTCTGGCTTTTGCAGGGATCCCCATCCCACCCAGGCACGTCCTGGCAGGGCTCATCCCCAGTTCCCCATCCTTCCCTGCCTGCTGCTGAGCGCTGTCCTCTCCACAGGTTTCACCTGCCAAGGGCCACATCGGCTAGCTACCCCCCCCCGTAAGTGGCATAGTGTGGCCCCACTTGGCTTTATAGGGGGCGCTCTGGCAGTGTCAGCATTGAGGGCTGGGCTGGTGCAGGGGTTCTGTTCACCCTCCGCGCCCTGGTCGTCAGCAAACCACGCTATGCTGCTGCCAAAATACACTTTTTAGCTTATAAGAAGAAATATTTTAAACTAGGGACTCTCAAATCCCATCAACCTCTGCCTGCATGGCCAAGAATCAGGAACGCTGGGTGTTTGACTCCAGCAACATCCAAGTCAGATTGCCCACACCTGTTCTAAGGAAATGAGCTTGCATTGACTCCCCTTCTGTGACAGTGAATTCTTCTTTGATTATGGCTGGTGACACAGGAGATCTGGAATAGCATTGCTGAGGAGCAGTTGCAAGATTTGCTCCAGTACCAAGCAAATGGTGAGGAGCTTTCATGTAGGCCCAGTAGTGGGGGTTGGCAGATGAAGTTTTGGATTCTGGAAGTATGGGCAGAACCATGGAAGACTGGAAAATCCCCCCTCCCCGCCCCTTTGTTCCCCTGAGTTGGAAAAGGTTCATGGCAGAGTGCAGTTCCCAACATTGTTGGCAGACCTTTGGGTTTTTTGTTGATGCCACAGTATTAAAACAAATGAAGGCTGCATACATAATATACCTTTAAAGTGCATGTGAAGCACATTTTCCCCTCAAAGAATTCTGGGCCCTATAGTTTACCTCTCCCAGAGTTACAATTTCCAGCAACCCTCAACAAATTAGTGCTCAGAACTCTTTGAGGGAAACCATGTGTTTTGAATGTACTTTAAAGGCATTGCGTGTACACAGTTTTAGGGAAATGGTTTGTTGTACTTCTAAGTAAATAAATATCAATGCATTGATGTGGGAAATACAGATGTCCTCCTGGTGCTTCCATTGTCTGGAAGGTGTGATATCTGGAATATAAGAGTAAACAACCCATTGAGATAAGTAATCAAACAATGCTTCTCAGATTCTGTTCTTAATTTCCCTGTGCTTATTCATACCAGGCCTTCTCTTTCAATAATATACAAGGGATGAATATTCTCTGAAGTACAAGTTTGAAGCTTCTGTGAGATCAGGTTGGACAGCTGCCCCCCCCTTAAGCCCTCATAACTGTGGAGGAGCTGCTGTGTTATATTAGACCAGTGATCTGAAGAGAAATGTGTCCTAAAATGACCTTGAGACAGAATGTCAAATTGCTCCACAGATGCTGTCTAGAAGCATCCAGTGTCCTCAGTGGCAGTCAGATACTTACTGCAAAGTAGTAGCTTGTTGGGGGGTCACAAAGTAAATGTTTGTCTAAGATTTTGAGGGTACCTCCTCTTCCTCTGAAGTCTCAGAGTTAGCATTAAATGGAGACACAGAGCTCAGAAAGATTTCTGCTGGAGAAAGTTCAGCGGCTATGCTTTGCTTTCATGCTCAGATGATAACTGATTGCCACACTGTGACGGAATTTTCCCTCTAGCTTGACCGTATGGTTCGTTCTCCTTTTGCTTTCTACTGTCATGCATGACACATCTCATTTACTTGAGCCATCTGGATGAGCTTTAACTAAAGGTATTTCTTGTCCTACATTTACCTCTGGCTTCTCTTCTCCATATGTTATATGGCATTATCTGGAACCAGGAGTAGGGTGGCTACTTGCACATCACACACACATACACAAGAGGGAAATGCATCGCTTTGAAAAAAAAGAGGAGAAAGTGGAACACATTTGCATAAAAAGTGCACATGCTAAATGCTAGGCATATATGGAAATTTAAAACAATTACTGTAATTTAAATAGAATTGCAATGCATCTCATTCTGGTTGGGCAGGCAGGAAGACTCAAACCAGGTGGCATGTGTAGCTTACTCAATCTGCTATCCAGGTGTTGGCAAGTGAATCCCAGGTTCCTCTCTTTGTATGGTTCTGTATCTTTAAACTGGACTTGTAAACAGGGGCAGTCCTAGCTGATTTCTACATTCGTTCTACTTCGTTCTACAGACAGTGTTCTGCAGACTATAAATGTATTTTGATATACAACAAGCTGACCTCTTTCTAGGTAGAGCAATGCCAATATAACAGTGGTGCCTTCTAACCGTTTCAGTTATAAATTGTGTGTGCTCAAACATAGCCCTGCTTCAAAAAAAAAAGGGGGGTATTGTGATAAAGTGTAAACTATCTCCGTTCCTTACAACCTGCTAGTGTTGTGCTGTATTGCCTTATGAGTGAAAGGGTGGGTTTGAATTGTCAGGTGCCCAGTATAATTGCTTTAGGCCCAGATCCAACCTGCTGGCCATCCTGGCTCTGGTCAACAGAAATTAGCATTTTGAGATTTGCAAGGTTGTGTGTTTTCTGCACAGTGTGGTGAGTAACTGTTGTGAAGTACTTTGAGTGTTAGACTTGGCCTAAGAAGATCTGGGTTCAAATACCTGCTCACATGAAACTCACCAGGTGGCCTTGCCTCCCCACTCTGTGTCTGTCTGTGTCTCTCCGCAAAACCTACCTTTTGTGAGGATGAAGCAGGATACCCTCACATGCTCTGTCCTAACCTGTGTAGTTGAAGACTGGGCCATAATTGTTTAAAATAAATGAAACTTACACACACACACACACACACACACACACACGCAAGGAATATGGGTAAGAAAGGGCATTTCTGCACTGCCATTAATACTTTATACATGTAGAATTTTTTTAATCAAAGCTGAAATTCTCTGGGTTTCATATTCTGTACTGGAATATATGTTTGGCAAGCATACAACCTTGTGTACAAATGACCCAGCTGCAATGCAGGGAGTGAGCTTCTGTTGCCGTCACCTCAGTCCCAAACCTGCCATTCTGATTTTATGCCAGTTTGCTATGCTTTGGGTTTTCTTCACTGCAATCTCTCTCCTTGCAGGCGTTCTACTGATTTTGGCACTGACAGAAGAACTCGTGTTTGCAGTTCAGGCACCGTTTCCCAGCTTGGCATCATCTTGGGGCCTCCTGACAGACAATAGCAATATCTCAGCTATGGGGATGACTCCTGGACACAAAGGCCGTCACACCACCAAACTCTTGCCCACAGCATCCCTTGCAAACTTTCATCCCGCTAGCTCAGTGGAGACTTACACTCCTTCTGTTGGCCAGAAGGAATCAACCAGCAGCCATCCCATTGGCAACAAAGAACCATATCACTTGAACAACCAGAGTGCTTTGTTTTCCGGAAAGACTCTCCCCCAAGTGAATGTCTCTCAGGTTGTCAATGGCGATTCCACAGAATTTACAGAGCCTTATCGAAAGACGGGACAGCACTCTCCCCCGACCATGAGGAACTGGTCTCCAGATCATCCCTTTCAGTCTCAGTCCACAGCCCACAGTCGTAGTAATGACACCATGCTGGTAACCACAACAGACTCACTTGCATCTTTCCACAGTGATACCTTGGGAGGCCTTAACACGACAGGGAAGGGGGGCTCATCCGAACTGGTTACGCAGGAAACAGGTCTCAAAACCCCAGCAAATGCCCCATCAGCTGCTCCTGAAATGGTGACAGTGCCTTTTAAACCCCAGCGGTATGGCATATGGGATATTCTGGGCAAAAATGACTCTTGGGTACCCTCGAGCCAAACTATAAACCAGGGACCTTTTTTTGCCAGCCCTGGGACTGCAACAGCAGCAGCATTTGGTCAAACGGGCACTGATGCTGATGTTTCTTCCTCGCATACAACAAGGAACCCAAATGAAACATCTACTGCACTGAATCCCTCTGGGCGTGCCAACTTGCCAAGCACAGAGCCCTCCACGTGGATGCCGAGTTCCACTTCAACAGCAACAGGAAACTTCCTAAACAGATTGGTACCCGCTGGGACCTGGAAGCCTGGTATGCCAGGGAATATTTCTCATGCCTCAGAGGGAAACAAGCCCCAGCACAGGGCAACCATTTGTCTCAGCAAAGTGGATATAGCATGGATCATTTTGGCCATCAGTGTGCCCATATCCTCATGCTGTAAGTTGACTTCTTTTTTTGTCATACATTCTATGGTAGATGTTTGTGATACTCCATCCTTGTGTTATGTATATCTAATGTAACGGAAGAGCCTTGAATGCTCAGGTGCTTGAAAACTGGATGCTAGGAATTGGATAGTAGCTTTTTTCCCAAAAGCAAGGCATTTCTACATAATTGGGTTTGCTGGTAAACCGTGCCTTATACATCTGACTGGTACTCTTATGAGAAGAATAGTGTCTGTGTATTTTGCCTGCTATCTCAGGTTCAACAAATGCTAGAAAGGTACTCTTTTAGAATGAAAACTGGTGATCTGGGACTTACGAGTCCAGCGCTCCCAATGAACTATATCACATATAGCATTAAGAAGGGAAAGAGCACTGGCTGGATTACTTTTCCCAGTTGGTCACGCAAACACTGTTGGGTCTAATTAATTTTTCTCTTCTACTTGATGAATATTACTTCATGGGAGTTAATTATAGCTAGTACTAGTCCATCAGGGGAGATTAAGGGATTTGGTTGTGGAGATACTTGAAGCACTGCAATTTCAGTTCTCCCACACCAAGGTGAATAGCAGGCTGTGGAATTCCCTATAAATGGCTGCTGGGATTTCAGTATCAATTGTCAACTCCTCCCAAGTCGTAACATCATGGAGTGTGATCAGGGCTGGGGTGACTGAAAAAGATGGAACATGCAGTGATGTCTGGCCTTGCAGATACAATTAGTTTGTACGACTACCTTCAGCAAGACTGAGAGGTTGCCAGGATGGACTGAAACAGTGATCTACCTCTTCTGCGGCATAGCTTCATAGCAGGGATGGAAACATAGATAAGTGGCAGAGCACAGTAAGCTCTACCTGTTTGTCTCATTCTGTGTGGCTGATGAGGCAGCCACATCCTGCTCACTTTATGTGAGAGGAATTGCCAGTGGCAGAAAACTCTTAAGAGGTGGTAGTAGTCTAGACAAATATGTGCCATGCTTAGTTCACTTTTGGATCAAGAGGCAACCATGTCAGATCACAAAACAGTCTCAATATAATGCCAATAGCTGAATGGTCCAGAAGTATTAACTCAAAAATTTAAAAGTCCACAATTCTCTTTGTACAAGCCTAAGCTGCTCTTTGGCTTCTGGCCCATTCATAGTCCTTGAAGGATTTGGGTAGCGGTTCAAATGCTTCCCAACCTCTCTTGTCCAGATAACAATGGGACAAAAGAATACGCCATGGACAGCAATGTTTTTTGTGTCAGTTCAACTTTTTTAAAAGCTCTTTTCTGTCTCCATCCTGTAAATGGCTTTTTGGGCCAGATGTTGCGGTATTAACATATTTCTCAAGTCAGCAGCTGGACTGTTCTATTTGACTTTGTTTCCCTGAACAGTTCGTTCTCTCACGAGCTACACCCTTCCTGTCCAATTGTAATTCAGGGGATGGAACGCTTCGCAAGGCAGGTGCCATGCATGGTGCCGCATCAGGATAATAAGATAATGACAATAATCATAGTATAATCTTTCCTTGGCTCTGCTAACTCTGCAGGCTGCTTCCCCATCATCTCCCAAGTTGAAAGGCATGCATTACATACCAGATGCGGTACAAATGCCCACCCCGACAAGTCACTTTTCTTGTCATGGTAATGTGAAATAAATTACTTGCTCCCCCTGATGGACAGACCAGTTGCAGCTCCCTTGTACATGATCCCAAGGCAGAATGCTTTGGTTTTCCTGAAAATATGTTCTTGCCAAAAGAGTGCAATTTCATATTCAGCATCGCAGCACAGCTGCAGCTGTAGGCTCCAAGGCAGATCACCTGACAAATGGGTCATGTAACTAGGGAGGTTGCTGCCACCTTCAGGACACAAGGCAAATAGAGTCAACCTTTTGTCTGACCAATTTGCAGGTTTATTGTTGCGCACATTTTTTATTTTTAAAGTCAACGGGGTTGCTACCAGTCAACACGTTAATGGCACAGGAAGCAAAACATGACACAGTAAACTTCAGTTTATTTGACTGGCAGGCAGTACATCAAATACAGTACAGGATTATTGTGACAACCACAATGAAAAGTAGACATATAGGTGCACAAATGGTACACAGCTGTGCAACTGTGCAGTTAAGGAATTCTTAGACCCTGAACTTAATTATTGGAAGAGGAGCATTTAGATATCAATGTGTTAGTACTTTATGTACTTCAAACTGATAAGACAGCCTTGCTGTATCTGGGGACTTTCATTCTGCTGTGCAGGACCCTCGACTGATTCATTGTTACATCCTCATGTTTATATCCCACCTCTCTTCCAAGGAGTGTCTTCCTCTTTCCATTTTTCCTTGACTATAACCCTATGGGGTAACAGTGTGCCTAAGACAATCCAGTGCAAGCGTGCCACCTTGCACAGCTTCACGGCATGTGGTCACGCCTAGGGTGGGCTGACATCACTCGTGCACGCCCCACGGCTTGCACGTGACACAAGAATGCCCCACAACATGTGCACATGGCCACCAGGGAATTATGAGAGGGCCCAACCACCCCCTTGGAAATTTGGTTCCCCCTCCCGGCCCCCGCTAGTTGGTGCGCCTGATTCACAGCTAAGCAAAGGTTTGAACTCAGGTCTCTCAGGTCTATACCACACTCTCAGCACTATACCACAATGACGTGTCTCAAATTCCTGCCCTGGTGATGCCAGTGGTTGTGATTCAAATGGAGTCCCTCATTGTTTTGATATTTTAAGACTGCAAGATAAAATTTCCTAGGAAACATGCCTGCCCAGATATGGAAAGTCAACATTTTACTGACTGGTAGCCTTAGAATTTCCATAGTTTGGTTGGGTTTAGCATTTTGCTAGTTATCCAACTGGGTCTGGCTCCTACAATAGTTTATCCAGGTGCCCCTGTTCATGTTCTGCTTCTTGTCCTGGTGCTTTTTTAAAAGCTCACACAATTGAGAATAATACCACGTAGCCATTCTCTAATCAAATTACCGTATTTTTCGCCCTATAAGACGCACTTTTTCCCCTCCAAAAATGAAGGGGAAATGTGTGTGCGTCCTATGGGGCGAATGCAGGCTTTCGCTGAAGCCTGGAGAGCGAGGGGGGTCGGTGCGCACCGACCCCTCTCGCTCTCCAGGCTTCAGGAAGCTATCCGCTAGCTGTGGGAGACCCAGCTCTCCCACGGCTAGCGGACTGCTTGCCGGCACCCAGATGTTTGGGGCGCGCTTGAGCTCCGCACGCCCCAAGCTTCGGGATTAGCGCAGCGCTCCACTAGCCCTGGGAGAGCCCCGCAAATCTCCCACGGCTAGCAGAGACCTTGCCGGCACCCAGAAGCTTGGGGCGCGCTGAGCTCCGCACGCCCCAAGCTTCGGGATTAGCGCAGCGCACCTGGGGGGAATAATTTTCCCCCCTTTATTTCCCCCCAAAAAAACTAGGTGCGTCCTATGGGCCGGTGCATCCTATGGGGCGAAAAATATGGTAAAGGGTTCTGGCAGCCATATTTCCACTTCAAAAGAAATGTGGCTAATCTTCCCATCACAAGGAAGTGATGGGGAGTGTGGGATTAACTGAACAGTGAAATTTTGTATCAGTATAAAGCATACAGAAATCAGGAAGGTGGAGGTTTTTTGCACAGTGTTCAGCATAAGTCCCCATATCCATAAATGTAACCAAAGAATGGAGTTTCAGAAGAAGCATTTTCCAGGGTTAAAAGAGCACAGGGGGAGGTACAACCATCCACAGGAATTCTCTCTTTTCAGAGCAAAATCTACAGAGTCCCAGCCAAATCATGAGAGCAGCCAAATTGTGAGAGACCACATCACGCAAAGCACATATTCAGCTCATTATTGTACGCTCAGGCCAGCTGGTTTGGCCAGCCAGGGAATGAAGAAGTAGTTCCCAAAATCTGTGTGGTTTTGACCAATGCATTAGGAAGTACAGAGAAACCCTGGAAAATGTGTCCTCTATTTAACTAGTACTTACTGTACATGCTCAGCAGAGAAGTGCTTAAACCATAAAAATGCATTTTCATCTTGTCACAATTCCAGTGGGTTTTATGTCCTCCTTGCTGCCTTGAGTCATTTGGGGAAGAGGGAGAATTTGTAACATGAAGTAGCAAAATGTTCAGCACAATCACTTTGAAAAACTTCTCCAAGCTCTTGGAATCCAGACCTTTTAAGGAAAAAAGAAAAGAAACCTATTGCTGCAATTAAAGGCTGGTGTGATGAAAAAGAGGAGGATGGGAAAGCTGTGACTTCAATTCATGACTGAATTAATTTACCCATTACTGTTCATGTGAAATGGAGGCCAGCTTGGAGTGTGGAAGTATCAGTAGAATACCAAAGATGCATGTGGCGTGTTCCCTTGGATCCTGTTCTAGCTCATACAGTGGTACCTCTGGTTATGAACTTAATCCGTTCCGGAGGTTCGTTTGTAACCCGAAACCGCTTGTAACATGAGGCGTGCTTTCGGTAATGGAGCCTCCCGCTGCTGCCGGCATGCAACTTCCACTCGCATCCCAGGCTAAAGGTCACAACGGGAGCATCTACTTCCGGGTTAGCAGAGCTCGTAACCCGCAGCGTTCGCAAGGGGGACGGTACGTAACACGAGGTTCCACTGTATTTCACATCCTCAGAACACTTGAGTGCTCCTCCTGCTTTTATTAACTCAGTATATCAGCAATTGGTTAAGTTATGTTTGGGTTTTGGATTCCTCACCACCACCATTGAAATTCAGGAGAAGCGTCTGGCCCTTCTTAGCATCTGAAGGATAAGCCTTGCCACTGAGATAGGCTGCAGGTGAAGATCACCATTACAGTACAGCTTTAGTATGGTGTCTTTGCATGGATTGCCTTCTACGCAACCCTGTGCTTTCCCTATCCAACTCACTTTGCAAGCCTATTTTTTCGGAGATAGATCCATTCTGCTCAATGGGGCTTACTCCCTAGTAAGTTTGCTTAGGATTATAATTTAGACATATGGTCCTGTTTATGTCCCCCCCCCCCCAAGCAAGACATGTTTAACCTTATTTGACGCTCACACTCACTTAGCGTGCATTTGCACTTTGGCTCACAGGTCAGCAGTGCTCCTTTTAAGTGGTGAATGCAGTTTAGATGTGCTTTGACACTGTAATGAAAGTCAGGCTGCCTCAAATTGAAGTGTATTGCTGCAGAACCTGGAAGCAGCTTTTACACTTATCTAATTCTCCACACCACATTAGCGCTTCCTATAGGAGAGGTCTGTAGCAGCTGCTTTCATATCAGCCAGCATGATCCATATCAATGGAGGAAGTGTAAATCAGCTACTTTGACATTCTGCAGATTGCTGTCCAACTTACCTGGCTGTCCTAGAAACGCTGATGTAGGAAGACCCAGAGCCATCACGCTAAGTGGATTCAGCTCTTCAGGAGTGAGCCAATTCCTGGTCACTCAGGTGTCTCTCCAGTGATTTCTTGGGGACCACCAAGCAGAAGTCTTTCTCAGCCCTGCCACTTTAAATCTGTAATTGGAGAAGCCCAGAATTACATTCTTAGCCATGGTGCAAAGCATGTGGTCTGCCACTGAGCTGTGGTCTCTCCTTTGAAAGACTGGAACCTTATATTGGGAATTTCCATTGGTTTGAAACATCCAAGCCTGTAGTATTATGCAGCTCTGTACCATTTACATTAAAATCACTTTCCATTTGGAAACCCTGCATGGTAAATTACTGGTCATCTAACCCCAACTAACCAATATGAACCCCACACATGCAACTTTCATACTTTTAAGTTTGGGGTTCATGTTTACTGCCATTCCACTTGAGAATAAAAAACAAAGCAATCACTGTGGCTTAGATGCAACAAATCTGTCTTTCCGGCCCACCAGAGGCAAACCTGATGCTTTTCTGGCAACATAATTTGACGAACATCAAACCTAACATTTCCCAAAGGCTTACGCAGATTTAGCTGCAAAACCTCCACCCACCGTAACACAAGCCCTGTAATTAAGTATCTAAGCCATTCAGAATGGTCTGTCTAGGTGAAAGTACTTTCAGATGCCCTTCCCCCTCCAAACCCTCCACCTCTGCCTAATATAGGGATTCTTTGAGGGCAGAAGAAGGCACACAAATCATCTATACTAATAGTGATCTGAATTCTCAGAGTACTGTTGTTTATGAACCCAAAACTGCACCATCTACAAAAGGCAAGCTATGGCTGTGCACTACTGGCACACAGAAGAGTTTGAAGGGACATGAGGGTCATTTAGTCCAATCCCGTGCAATGCACGGTAAGTGACTTGAGCAGATGGGTGTGACTTAGCACAGTGGTTTATGAAGATGGGGATTGACCTCGGGCCAGTCATTCTCTCTCTCAGTATAACCTGCCCCACATGATTGCTAGAATAACATGGGGAAGGGGAGACCCATGTAAGCTGCCTTGATCTCCTTGGAGCAAAGGAAAGATGTAGTTAAAAGGGCATTTCCTAAGAACCCCGGGCTGTCATTCCAAATATTGTTGATCCTGACTCAACAGCAACCGCATAAATAAGCTCTGAAAGAAGATCAATTCTAGGGGATGAATTCTTCTCTAAGTGGGCACTTACGTACCAAGTGCTTTTCATTGCCACCGTGGGACTTCTTGCCTACACATCTGTTTGTTTGCTTGGGGACTAAGATTTGTACAGTAGGAATTAAATGAATGGCACCAGATAAATGGAACCAAAGAGCCCGTCTTAAGCATTGTGGTAGGCGTATAATAGCCTGCAATTTTGAATGTGACAGGAGTAATAACTATATTTCTATTAATTCAACAAAGAGATTTGTAGCAGACACACACCTTTTCCTTTGAATAAAGCAGGAACTAAATCAACTGTTCTGATTAACAGCCTCCCCTCCCCCCCCGCAGTGCTCCCTGTTACTTTAAACAGAACTCTGACCCCCTATGCACTGGTAAAACGTCCATAATTTATATTGTGAGGTGGGAAACGTTCATTTGAATCCCTGATGAGCAGTGGGGTATAGTGGTTATTAGTCCCAGACTAAGACCTGGTAGCCCGGAATTCAAATCCCAACTCAACTACAAAGTTCATGAGGTGGCCTTTGGCCAATTGTCACTTCTCGGCCTAGCCTACCTCAGAGGGTTGTTTGTGAGGATAAAATGGGTAGCTCCTTGTGAGAAAGGTGGGCTAAAAATGCTATGCATAGATACAAAGAAACCTCCTAGCACATGTAGTCCAGCATCCTGTTCTCACAGTGGCCAACTAAATGCCTATGGGAAGGTCACAAGCGGAACCTAGTGTGCAACAAGACTTATTTGCAGTGGCTTTAGTTGTCAAACTATTCAAAGGGTCTTTGGCCTACCAGCATTTGCTTCCTCCCACCTCACCAGCCAATATTTTTCTAATAATAATAATAATAATAATAATAATAATAATAATAATAAATTTATTTATATCCCGCCGAACCCGGGCTCAGAGAGGCTAACAACAGTAAAATGATACAACATTCTAAAATCATTTCATTATAAAATCATTTCATTATAAAATTTACAAATCTAAGATAAAAAGTATGGCTCTTGGGTAGTTCTTGAATTGTTTTCCTTGGACTAAGAAGCTCCTAGAGAGAAAGGAATGTGCCTTTTTCACAGGGTCTGTTTAGTCTGCCCATGTAACTAACAGCTTAGCTGTTGGATATGCATCAAGAATAGATGTGTTTTATATTCTGTGGACCCGTCCCTAAAGCTGGTTTTTTTACCACATCTTTTCTTTGAAAGAGCAAGTATGTGGTATAATGGTTAGAGCATTGGGCTAAGCCAAGCGGGGTGGGGGTGGGGGCGGTACTTGGGTTCAACTTTACCTTCAGCCTTGAAGCTCACTGAGAAATTTTGGGCCAGTCACTGTCTCTGAGCCTAACCTACTTCACTGGGCTGTTGGGAAGGTAAAAGGAGGTGGGAAAATCATGAATGCTACTTTGAGCTTCTTGAACGAAAGACAGAATATAAATGTAAATAAAAAGCTTTCATAATCACTATTTTAGATAATTGGTGTACACAACAATGCAGAGTTATGGTTCAAAAGTTTCCCCGGAGTAAGCACTTCTGTTTGAAGGCTCTCCTCCCAGAATTCAACCCATTATTTCCCAGGCTAATAGAGACCCTGCAATTTGGTTGCATAAGTGGGAAACTAGAGTAACATAGGGGTCACCAACTTGGCACCTGTGGGTGCTCATGCGCCCAGAGGCCATCACTGGCACCCACAGGGTCCAACTGAAATCAGGCTTGTAAGAAGCATTCTCTTGCAGCCATTAGACATAGGGTCACATTCACACCATACATTTAAAGCGCATGGCTTTCCCTGCAAAGAACCCTGGGGGCTGTAGTTTAAGGGCGAAAGGAATTGTAGCTCTTCGGGGGATAAACTGTAGCTCCCAGGATTCTTTGCAGGGAAACCCTGTGCTGTAAAGGTAAAGAGACCCCTGACCATTAGGTCCAGTCGTGGACAACTCTGGGATTGCAGCGCTCATCTCGCTTTATTGACAGAGGGAGCCGGCGTACAGCTTCTGGGTCATGTGGCCAGCATGATTAAGCTGCTTCTGGTGAACCAGAGCAGCGTACAGAAACGCCGTTTACCTTCCCGCCGGAGCGGTACCTATTTATCTACTTGCACTTTGACGTGCTTTCGAACTGCTAGGTTGGCAGGAACAGGGACCGAGCGATAGGAGCTCACCCCATCACAGGGAATTGAACTGCCAACCTTCTGATTGGCAAGTCCTAGACTCTGTGGTTTAACCCACAGTGCCACCCGCGTCCCAACCCTGTGCTTTACATGGGCATTAATTTGACTTTAAATGTATGGTGTGGGTGCGACGTAGTGCCCACGACAGCTTCTCCTATTTGCATGTGCCTAGAGGCCCACTGATTGTTATAACCAGTAACAAAGGAGAAGGTCACAGTGGTGTTTAAACTTCACTAGATGCAGAAATGTCTTGCCAGTATCGCCCAACAGGAAACAAGCCTCGAGACTTTTAGCAGCAATAGCTGCTTCCTGTGCCCGTGCTAGTATGCTAGCGTTGATTTATTTATCAAAGGAGCCCTGGGCAGCAAACATATCTATAATAAACAATACAATGAAAAATAAAATAAAAACCTATTTGAAACATTTAAAAGCTGTCAACGCAACATCTAAAAACAGTGAAGCACAATCAAACATGCAACCGGTTGTGTGACTGACTTGGCCTGCCGAAACAGCAACATTATCACCAGGCATTTCAAAGAATCCAATGATGGCACTTGCCTAGGGAGTTCCAAAGCACAGGTGCTGCCACACTAAAGGCATGACACCTGATGAACATCACAGGAAGACAGTAGGCAGGGCAGAGATTTAATATTGTGCAGCTAACATGCAGTTCCTACCCATATGATTTCCCACAGCTACGCAATGCAAAAGAGGATGACTAGCCTAGCGAAGTGATTATGACTGGCTTAGATGAAATTGCCCAGATTTTGAAGCTTTTTCAGTGGTAATAAGAAGATAAGACATCTCTTGATCCAAATCAAAACAGATACGATTATGCTTGCACTCTCTCTCTCAGTATTTTGTGTTAAGGATGGAGCCTGCTGTGAGACCTGATTATAGTGGCCCTGCTGGTAATATTAACTCAAGGCTTAGCCTTGGCTGTGTGCTGTGTTATCCAGAGAATCGTAGATGCTTATGAAATTAGAATGGAACACGTGACCTCTGATACTACTAAGACTGAGAGCGGATTTTGGCCAAGCATTACACAGCAGGTACATGAAGCAGCCCAACAGATTTCTAATGAAAAGCAGCTACGGAAAGGAATGGTGAGGAGGGAGGAGAGGCAGCTTAACCCCACTCCCCACTTGCATCCCGCCTTGCCAGCTGCTTTTCCACCAGTGGGTGGGGAGAGTTACGTATTTTCTTCCCACAGCTGGAAAAACAGCTGCACTGAATTTCAAACAGAAAAATGGCTGGAGGAGAAAGGCTTTAAGTAATCTTTTCCCTCCTTCCACCATTAAAGTTATAATATAAATTCTACATATTACACTGGTGTTTCTCAAACTTGGGTCCCCAGCTGTTGTTGGACTAAAACGCCCATCATCCCTAGCTAACATGACCAGTGATCAGGGATGATGGGAGCTGTAGTCCAACAACAGCTGGGGACCCAAGTTTGAAAAACACCATTACTCTGTTTTTGAGTGTATTTCCTGGAAACAAGCTGGAACAAGAGCAGTACACACTGGTCTCTTTGGACTACAGAAACAGTGTCGAGCATTGTCAGCAGTTTGCTTCATTACAAACAACACACCTTGGATAAATACTCCACTGTATGTTTCCAAAGCCACTGATTCAGAAGGCAGGAAGGGAACAAGCAATTGTGTGTTTTGGTCTGGCCCATCCAGGCCAGCATCCTCTTCTCCCAGTGGCCAACCAGATGCCTATGGGAAGCCCAAAAGGAGGACCTGAGCACAACAGCAGTCTTCTCACCTGTGTACTCCGTAACTGGCATTCAAAAGCATACTGCCTCCAACAGGGGAGGTAGAATATAGCCTTGTCTTCCATGAATCTGCCTCTTCTAAAGCCATCCAAGTTGGTGTCTAACTACCTGTTCTGGGATGGAATTCCACTAAGTGCTGCATGAAGAAGCACTTCATTTTTTTCTGTCCTGAATCAGAGAACTGTGCTTTTGTCCTTCCTGGGAGCTTCCCAAAGGCATCTAGTTGGGTCACTGTGAGAAGCAGGGTGTGGTGGCCTAGATTGCTCTGACTTCTTATATTCTTACATCTCTTTGATTCAGAACATGAAAACATTAGGTGGTCTTGCATGGTGTTCTTAATTCATCAAATGTTGCATCTTCCAGTGGTACATGAACCACAATGTGAACTTTTCATAGATCTGTGCATGCAACCCACAGACAGTGGGGGGTAATCTATTACAATATACAGTCTATTACGCAAGCCACCACCAACTAATTTCCCATTGTTGCACAAGCACACTCTCAAACATGTTTGTGTTAACAGCTGTCCTGCTCACCATCTGCTGCATGCGGAGAAAGAAGAAGACATCAAACCCAGAAACCAACCTGAGCTATTGGAACAATGCTATCACTATGGACTACTTCAACAGGCATGCTGTAGAATTACCCAGAGAGATACAGTCCCTTGAAACCTCAGAGGTAAGATCTGAACTCTGTTGGCAGTGAACCTCCCAGGTAGTTCATATCAACAAGCGGATTTTAGCCACTCTGCTTGGCTCTCACACATAGCGTTGTGAACTCACAGGGCCCTAATGATAGGAGAGGTAACTGGGAGAACTTTCCCTTTTAAGCGGTTCTGAAAGGCACATGGACCCCCTCAGATGCTACTCTTTGCAAACATGCCTTCTTGGCTTCCATGCACATAGTGTCTGGCTTCCCATTTCTGTTGATGCCCCTCCTGTTACCAGCATATAGACTCCTCCTGGACCAAGACAGGGTGGCCTTGTGTCCTACTTTACAGAGGAGAGTACTTGACTCAAAGAGCTGAGTCCAAATCCTTTTAAGAGTAAAGAACAAATGGAGACCAGGGGCCTTGAAGTGACCCATCTGAGCTGGTACACCTGGTCACATCTTTCTCACTATATTGAGAGGAATTGTGTTTCTATTCAAATGGTAGTAATTGCTTCTAAATTTGCATCTCATTCAATTTGTACACCACTTTTCCACAAGAAAAATATATATGCTCAAAGCGGCATGCTACAAAGAAACAGGTGTGCATCTCAAGCAAATGCCACAAAAAATTACATAATGACACAGCAAAACAATGGCAAATATAATAGCATTCCAAAAAAACACATTTCAATTCTACCCATATACAGTGGTACCTCGCAAGACGAATGCCTCGCAAGACAAAAAACTCGCTAGACGAAAGGTTTTTCCTTTTTCGATTTGCCTCGCAAGACGAATTTCCCTATGGGCTTGCTTCGCAAGACGAAAACGTCTCGCGACTTTTTTTTCTTTGTCTAAAAACAAAGACATGTTTTGTTTATAAAGTTAATTTATTTTCCCTTAAATTTTTGAACTGCTCTTTACAGTATGTGTGACTTTAAAGAGCAGTTAATAAACTGTTGTTGTACCAAATTTGGCTTTGTTTGGACTTTTTTTGACCATAGGAACGCATTAATTGATTTTCAATGCATTCCTATGGAATTTCGTGATTCGCAAGACGAAAAATTCGCTAGACGACAAAAATTGCGGAACGAATTAATTTCGTCTTGCGGGGCACCACTGTAACAGTATTACTTAAACAACACCCAGCATCCAATAGCAAAAACAAGGGAGCGTCACAGTTTCCCCTTGGTCCTAGAAACACGCCTCCCGCGAGGGTGCCACAGTCCCTCTCCTGCAGCAGCTTCTTACAAGGCTTCCAAGGGCAAAGGGTGGGGTAGCTGGAAACCCCCCTCCCATTATGTTGCTCCTATATATATAGTAGCATATGCAAATAAATGTCCTCTTTGGCCCTCTTTTTGGGTGCATAAATGGCTACCCTCACACCAAGGGGTGTTTTGCCCCAGCCCCACTGACTTCTCTGTCCCAATTCCGTTAGCCATCTCAATTTACCCAGTTTCATTCTTATCTTCTCCACACCGTCCAAACCACCTTCTCTCTCAGATTTTCCCTACAGCCCCATCTCTCTCTTTATACAGGGATGGAGAACCTGTGGTCCTCAAGTTGTTAGAGCACCACAGGTTCCCAATCTTTGCTCTATGTATCTATCCCCTCCCCCATCTTTTCTTTTGGTTTCCAGTTTCTCCACACTTCCCTCAAGTTCTGTTTCTCAGTTGATAACCTGCTCGGTCTTTTTTTTGTTTGTTTCAGCCACTATCCTGCCATTAAGCTTTCCTGCCTCCTTCCCATCAGGCTTCCCTACCCAGCCCCTGCTATCCCAATCTCTATGTGAGGGTTTCCACACTTGCTTCCCAGAAGCTGGGCTATTTATGAACAATTTGCTGTTGAGAGATTTTTCAGCTGCTAGAATGTTCACAAAAAGTCACAGCTGATTCCATCACCTAGCATGGATGATCCACCAAACCAATTATACAATTCCACATTTTTCAAATGAACAAAGCTGGAATGGGGAACCTGTAGCACACCAGATCTTTTTTGGACTACAACTCCCATCATCCCTGACCTTTGGCCAAGTTGCATGGGGCTAATGTGAGCTGGAGAACTGCAACATCTGGAAAGTCACAGGCCTCCAATTCTTAGTATAAAGGAACCACCTTTCTCTAAGGGGACACTGACGTTTCTGTCTCACCCTACTGCTTTTAGCTCAGACCAGTGAATCATGCGTATTACATTTTTTAAAGCTTTGCTTTGGCCATACTGAACCATTGGTTGAGTGGATACTGGATATTCTTCAAGACTTTGTCCTGCCAGTGCAAATTCTACCATGTTGACTGTCCCTTATTGTGTTTCTGAAGCTTAATATTTTCTTCCCTTTCTCTCCCCTGACCCCTTTTTCCCTGTAGGACCACCTGTCTGAGCCGCGCTCCCCAGCTAATGGTGATTACAGGGACACCGGCATGGTCCTTGTTAACCCTTTCTGTCAAGAAACGCTATTTGCAGGACATGAGCAAGTGTCTGAAATATGACTTGTACTTGCAGTCCAATCTCCATTGTCTCCAAAATCTATATATAAATCTATATATATATATAAATATATATATTATAAATATAACCTTTGTGTAACCTTGAATTATGAGCAACCTTTTGAGCTTCCCCCCACCCCACAAGAATTATCAACCTCTTTTTTATAAGTGTGATTAAAAACTTTACAGACCAAACTCCAGCTTTATAAAATAAAAGTGATTTCTAAGCAAAAACGCCTGCTGAACCAGTTCCTTTTGTCGCCTTTGCTAGATGCTTTTAATTTGTACTCCACTTGCATGTAACCAAGCGAGGGTTTTTTTTATCACATCATTCTCTGTTCCCTTCTCTCCTCCCTTTCACAAGATTGAGCAAGCGCAGGAGCCTTTGCTGATATACTAGGCTATAGCCTAGCATTCTTTTGGGTTGAGCCATGGAACAAAAAATACAGCTATCCCTCTTCCACAAAAACATTGTGCTGTGACTAAACTGCGTGCTGACAGAGCATTCTCTGAGCATTAAGGGATTGGCTGACAAGCCAGGCAAGACTCCACGCTCTGCCATATAGGCAAATAGGCAGCCAGGCTCAGAGAATATTTGTGGCATTCCACTTGGTGAGCCTCTAACAGCGTCGCTCGGTGGAATTGTTATGCCAGCCTTCCCAACAGCTTCCAAAACCCAATTTTTATTTGGCTCTGATTCTAAATCAGCTTTTAGTTACATCTTGCTGGACGTTTTGTGTTGTTACAGATTTTAAGCTAATTTTATCATGTTCTTTAGAGTGAGTCTTCCTGACCTATGGATTAGGGGACATATTGCCTTTCTGCCAGTCCCAAACACTGCTAAGCAACTTGCTTTCTTTTGAGCACTTTGGTCTGCAAAACTAAGAGGGTTCGGGACTCATCAAGCGAGGTTGTTCCTGTACTATTTATAATTTTTATTTACAAAGGCTACACTTTCAGTTTTCATTGAATCTGATCTAACAACAACCAAATGAGGGAGATTGTTATTCCCATTTTAGAGATGTGGAGCTAAGGCCTAGAGATGAGGCACCCATAAAATAAGACCAGGGCTGAATTTGGAGCCAAGTCTAACTCCTGCCTGTTCCCTTCATCACACATGATCAATGTATTTCTGTGGGTGGGAATGTATTTTGTGCTTCTGTCACCAGCAAAAATATGAAGGAACTCCAGAATAAGTGACAAGAGACTTAATGAAGAATTGGCCAGTTTTCACTTACTTATTGCTTTCTTATCACTGTGAAAGTGTTAGGCTGGTGGGTCGTCCCTGTCAATCATAGAAACTTACAATAGCAACACACACACACAACGTGGTAGCAGGCCAGTTTGCTTCAAGCTTCTACTCTACTTTTCAAAAATGATCATTCATGTGTCAACAGCCAGGAGGCCTTTTGATGCTCAGGATCAGATGGGACGGTACAACCAGTGCTGCTCGCTTAAATTCAGCTAGATCTGCTCCTGGCATATAAGAGGCATCTCTGCGAGCTGGACTCATGCCAGTACACGTAAACCCTGCATTTGGAAGCCCAGAGAAAAGCAGCATTTAAACGTGGAAGAAACTATCTCTCCTCGCCCTCTACCCAGCCCAAATTGAGGCTCTGGACCACATTGTCCTTTCCATGTGCTGCTCTTGCAACAGACAGATCATTCTCATGAAATAGATTGCTGACCGAGGGGAAAGGCCCAAACAATTGTTCCCAACAAACACGCCTGTGGTACGCAGCCAAAGACAATGAGAAATGTCCCAGAAGCTCTCGGGACAGAGCACAGATAATGAGCCCCCCTCCAAATCCTGCTTCGCTCTGCAGATCTCGACCCGCCGGCTGCAGCAGCAGCAGCAGCAGAGGGGCACGTAGGAAAGAGGCTGCTCATTTAGTGCAGGCAGTCCGAGGTGCAGCATGCCCTTCACAAGACGCAGGGCTTCCTTTCTGGGGCAGCAGCCCTCTACGTCTGCAGCGGAGAGCGCGGGCACCGCCAGCCGTAGGGTTAGCATCGGTGGGGCAGGCAGCCTGTCCAGGCCGTCGGGGGTTTATGTGGGAATTGTGCCAACAGGAGGTGTCAGCAGCCTGGGCACCCGGGTGTCCCGCAGAGCTCTGGGTATAAGCAGCGTCTTCTTACAAGGCCTCCGTAGCTCTTGCTCTACTGTCCCATTGCCCCAGGGGCTGGAAAGAGGACGGGGCCTATCTTACGACAGCCTGAATGGGTGCCTGGTGGACTACATTGAAAAGGTGAGAGCTTTAGAGCAGGTCAACCAGGAGCTTGAAGACCGCATCCGTGTTTACCTGAACAAGAAATCTTCCAGCGCCAACAACTGGGGAGCCCTGAGAGAGAGCTGGGAGACCATCTACCACCAAGTGAGTATGAAAACTGGCAAGAAAGACAAAGACGAACGAATCGTTAACCAGAACAAAGAGTTTCTGATGCCAATGATAAGAACTCAGCCTCGTGCTAGGGTAGAGCTACCCTGCCTGGCACATTTTAATTTTTATCTTCATGGTAATTAACATCATTTCACTCTGTGTGTGTGTGTGTGTGTGTGTGTGTGTGTGTAGGGAATGCATTATGTATGGGAATTGCCCTGAGGAGGTTCATGCACAAGAGGGGAAGAATGGAAAGCTCTCTCTCCCCTCTTTGGCGTAGTCAGCCAATTCTCTTCAGAGCAGTCGTTACATTTAGGAGCAAAACTACGAAAGAAACGCTGCCAAAACAGCGAGTTTATCCTCTTGGTGTTATCTCATTGCCAGCTTGATGCTGTTTGTAATGAGGAAATACCATCTGAGTGGTATTTGCTGCTTTCATTCATCATATTTTCCAAAAGCAAGGTCTAATTTTATTTATTTTTATTTTCTTCCACCCCTTACGCAACGTTTAGCATGGAGGGGAACTTTTCAGTCAAGGTCTTTGCAAACAAAAAAAGACTTTTTTTCACCTAAAATTTGTGGACATTTTTACCCATTTTATAAAACTGCCTTAAAAAAAAACTCCCAACACAACCCAAATATCTTATGAAATTAAAGCATGATCATACATACTGCAAGAGGCAAAAGGGCAAAATAAATAAAAAATTATGACCCTACAAACACTAGGAAGGCACGCCTATATCGAATCAACATTGCTGCAGCACTATGGTCACCTTGTAGATCTTGCGGAACTACTGAAGTCCTGGATGCCTCTACTCCAATGGTTTTCAACCAGTGTGCCATGGCATCCTGAGGTACCTTGAATGATAGGGGTGTTGTGGGCAACACTGGCCTCTGCCCCTCTTTCCTTCCCTCCCTTCCTCTGATGCCCCCTTACATCTCTGCCTCCCAAAGGCTTGCACAGCTGTTTGTTGCAGCAGCCCTGGCTACAAGCTCCCCAGGCAAATGGTGCCTCTGGGTCTGGCCAGGGGGTGCTTTCCAGGCCCCTGTGGGGCAGTGTAGGAGGCCTGTCTCTTTGAGGCGGGGGGGGGGCAGCTCAGAGACCAGGGGTGGCCACTGAGGTTGCCCAGAGGACTCCAAGGAGAGGGGAGAGGAGATGAGGCTGAGGGAACACTCCACAAGGGAGGTTGTTCAAAAAGGAGTGAGGGGCTGCCAGCTCTGCAGGCAAGGGGTGACACAACTGGGCTCCTGAGCCCCACAGGGGTGCCGCAGAAAGAATGCAGTTGGTCAAGGGAGCTGTGGACTCAAAAAGGTTGAAAACTTCTGCTCTACTCTAATACAATTTCTTGGGAATGTTTTGGTGAACAGGCTAAGGGGTCAGAGAAACAGACCTTTCAGGGCCCATGGACACATTTGGAATGCTCAAATTGTGATGTGGGCACCACACCCTCCGGTCACTTCTTTCCACTCCACCCCCACGAGACAGAAATAGGAAAGTCCTCAGTTATTCTGGATTAATTCAGCTGGGACTAAGAGCACCACTTTCCATGCAAGCAGTAAAATACTTGAATCATAACTCTGCACTTAGCCTATACACGCTAAACTAACCCAAGAATAAATCCAATTGAACTTGCTTCTAAATAGACTTCCATAGCATCTCACAGTCAGGTGCATTTCCTAGATAATTTGGTGTCAATTATGTGTCAATTATGTTAAATCATTGTACACTCATCTTCTCAACACAGTCCTGTTCACATATAAAATGTTAATGTTCATTATTATTGCTATTATTTTAAAAGGCTTCAGTCCTATAAGCAATCCTTCCTGTAAACTGCCCTGAGACGTGCGGGTATAGGGCAGTATATAAATTAAATTAATAATAATACTACGGGGAGGGAGGTAAGAGTGCCTTGTACTGTAAATGGGCTGCATAGATATCACAAATGCGTTATTACTGGCAATGCTTTTTAAAACTTACTTGATTTTCCACAGAAAGGGGTAAATTTAGATTCAATTGGAAGGCGGGGTGGGGGTGGGGAATAAGGGCTGGCGTTTTGTTGCCAACGATGTTGTGCATCCTGAATGCAAAAGGAATACCCATGCCACAAAAGGAGGATGACTGATAAAGAGGAAGGTGGCTGTTACTGCATCCCCCTGAACCTCAGACAGACTGAGGTTGGTGAGGGAGTGCCCAATTCACCCTAATGGACTAGTCTCTGCTGTGCACCAACTGTGCCCCAATGCAGAGTTATAGCAACATTACTGGCCCAGAGAGGTGGGTGCCTGTTGCGTCTCTGCCTGAGTCACTGCTCTGGGTCCACCGCCTTCCAATATGCCCGGACAGAAATGAAGTTCTGTAAAATCCTCAGAGGCTGGGATGCTGTCTTTACATATTCTGAAAAGATTCTGAGTGAAGCCTCTCTGCTTCCAGAAGTTGTGGGATGGAGTGAGGGAGAAACTGTTCTAGAGGCACACATTACCAGTCAAGTAAGGCTGATTTACAAGCCTTATTGCAGCATATGCTGCACTTAAAGGGACTCAAGGTATAAATAAGTGCATGAACACTCCTAACAACATTGCACAGCAGTCAAGTTCAACTAAAAAGAGCAGCTATTCAAACAAAGCTAACAAAATCACAGAACAAACTGTTTCAACAATCAGTACAACCATACTAAATTCCTGACAATTCATTTTATTAGTACAAACAGCACTATAATCAAGTATTAAATATCAAGCCACAATTTGTTGATTTTAAGCTAGTCAAAATCACCATCAGAACTCAGTGTAAATAGTAGCTATCACAAATAAATTAAAGTGCCAATGGAACAGGCACATGAAAAGAGGGAGGCATAACAGTCAGGCTGTGTATATATTTTATTTTCTAATAAAGCGATTCAACAAACCAGTTAAGTTTGGTGGCTTTCTTCTTGCAGGGACAAAGGGGGGGGGGTCCTTTCTTCTTTAAAGGGTATTCTGTAAAATGAACCTGTAGCCCTCCAGATGTTGCAACTCCCATCAGCAAATAGGGAAGCTTTTTAAGGTTTAATGGTTTATTATGTTTTTATATAAGGGACACAGGTGGCACTGTAGGTTAAACCACAGAGCCTAGGGTTTGCCGATCAGAATGTCAGCGGTTCGAATCCCCGTGATGGGGTGAGCTCCCGTTGCTCTGTCCCTGCTCCTGCCAACCTAGCAGTTCGAAAGCACGTCAAAGTGCAAGTAGATAAATAGATACCGCTCTGGCGGAAAGGTAAACGGCATTTCCGTGAGCTGCTCTGGTTCACAGAAGCGGCTTAGTCATGCTGGCCCCGTGACCCGGAAGCTGTATGCCGGCTCCCTTGGCCAGCAAAGCGAGAAGAGCACTGCAACCCCAGAGTCATCCGTGACTAGACCTAACGGTCAGGGGTCCCTTTACCTTTACCTTTATGTTTTTATATATGTTGCAAGCTGCCTAGAGTGGATGGGGCAGCCCAGTCATATGGGTGGGGTACAAATAATATCATCATCATTATTAATGACCATTGGCCATCCTGGCTGGGGCTGCTGGAACATCATCTGCAGGGCCACAGGTTCCCCATCACTCCCTTAGGTTAACAGGCAGAATTTGCACCAGGTTTTACAGGCAGAACAGACAGAAACCACTAGGCTTTGTCCCCTGACCCAGGCCACATGCACACCATACATTTAAAGTGCAATACCACTTTAAGCAGACATTGGTTGCCCCAAAGAATCCTGGGAGCTGCAGTTTGTTAAGGGAGCAGAGACCCCCTATTCACCTTCTCAAATCTCCAAAGTCCCCTGTGAAGAGGGATGGTTAAACCACTCTAGGAATTGTAGCTCGGGGAGGGGAATATGCGCTGCCTAACGACCTCCAGCACCCTCGACAAACTCTTAATGACATCTCCCAGAATTCTTTGGGGGAAGCCATGATTAAGGCGGCATCATAGTGCTTTAAATGTATGGTGTGGATGTGTCTCCAAGCAACCTCCTAAGTCCATGCAGGCAAAGGAAATTGGCAATCTTAGCTGTGCAGAAGGCCAAATCTACATGCAGGAAACAGCATGAATCCTGTGAGCGAGTGGTTTGCAGTTGCTGAAAACCTGTAGGGCTATTCCACCATAGTTAGATGCTGTGGGAAGCTGCTACAAATCGTGTGTGTGTGTGTGTGTGTGTGTGTGTGTGCGCACACACACACACGAGAGAGAGAGAGAGAGAGAGAGAGAGAGAGAGAGAGAGAGAATTGGCCCATGAGATTTGAATTCTGGTTACATTATTAAACAGTCCAAAGAGAGCTTTTTGATAAAAAATATTCCCCAGAGTCAGCAGGACAGCTGTGTACAGTCAGTGCAGCAAATTAAAAGATGGCACTTCTCTCTGAACCTGAGAACAACGTGTTACAAATTGCAGCCTTCCTTCTAGTTTAGAAGAAAGTGAGCTGAGAAAAATAATTAACAAAAATCTCCATCTAATTCCAGTCCCCCCTCCCAAGAGAGGTTTACTGCTGAAGCAGTTAGTATTACACAAGGGAAATGTAAAGTGTTATTTTTGTAAGCTGTAAAGTGTGAAAATGCATATTTTTAATTCCCTTTTAAAAAATCCTGACATAGTTTACGGCAGTCATATTTCCAAACCCTGGGGATCCCAGGTGGGAAGACTGGATTTAAAATAAGGCTGCAGGATTTGATAGATGAAAATGTTTTAAAGGACACAAATTGTTTGGTCAGCAGGATTAATTTTTTTTTACTACTGTTTTCGATGCAAATGCTTATAAAAATTGCATATGGCAAGCACCACATTGTCAGGGCAATGCTAAAAGGAGGGGGAAAGGATAATATGAGGCAGAGGAACCACCAAATTCAAAATCCTGCCTGCTCTAAATCCAGTCAGGCTGAAAGAACAGTGGTGGCTGGAGAAAATAACTACACTAGCTCCAGGCTGGTGCAATTTTCCCCACTATTATGGGGACTTGGGGGGGGGGGGGGGGCTTTGGATGTTGCAGAATCATAGAAGCTTAGAATTGTGGAGTTAGAAGGGACCATGAGAAGCATCTATCTGGAATTCCTTTTTTTTTTTGTATTACTGTTGTTGGAGCACTAACGGCAGAGCAGAACAAACTTTTTTAATGCAATTTTGCCTAATAGACTCTATTTTACAAAACAATCCCTGCTAATATAATGTATAATCCCATATTATTTTCACTATTATTTCACTTATTATTTCACTATTATGTGTATTTTTAGGCACATTTCACACTGGTATATGTCTTTTTGTACACATTACTTGGCTGGAAAACTGCACTGAAAAATTCAGAGAAAATTTTGCAGGATGGTTGTTTCAGTTTGCATATTGTTTCTGAAATTGAGAATTAGGTAGGTTCGCCTTTAAATACAAATAATCAAAATTCTTACCCATAACTATCAATAGTAAAAAGTAATAATTCCTACACCATGCCATTCCACTGCCCTCCCCAAATGTTATCTCTCCAACTAGTACCATGTTAGAGGAAGAAAAACTGCAACACACTGGCCATCTGCCCTTTATACTCTCAAGATGGTACCCACTGCATTCCTATATGCAAATTTATTCACAGTATATTGTAATAAATATATGATACCCTCCCTTTAAGCATTTGCTCCCATGGCCATGTACAAGACGAAACAATGCCAGCGAATACCAGTAATCATCAACATATTTCAGTTTACAAGCTTATCATTCTAGTCAAAGGCCATTACAAACTTGTATTAAGCAATAGTATTAATAAATGGTACAGAACATACATCCATAATATAATAATCCATAATATATTTTTAAAAAACTTTGCCAAGTTTCTAGGCATTAAAACAGTTTCCCTTGTGAATCTAGAATCCAATTTGCCAACAACCAGGATATAAGAGAGAGAAGTTACCAAAGACACCAACAAACTCAAATCCAGCTTGATTTCAGATTAAACCTCCAAATCACCACAACAATTTATAGGAATTTTATCCAGCTCCAGCTTGTTTTAAGTTACTCCTTCTGGCAACTGTGTCATGCAGCAAGACACTTTCCCCCAATAGCTCACCATGATAATCCAATAATTTTTTTCCTACACTGCCACAGCTCTTTCACAAGACTCCCATGAAGCCATTGGTTAATGCATATCAACCAACAAGAAATCTACTGAGTATTAACACCAAGGTGTCCAGAGCTGATGAAATTCAGTCTGGTCCAATGAAGGACCAGGTTCCGGATACAGATTGTATTTGTTATTTATATTTGACTGCTTCAACTGTTCTAGGTCGGCGATGCAGTCATGGAAAATGCCCGGCTTATGTTACAGACAGAAAATATTCAAGCCTGTGCCGAAGATGTTAAGGACAGGTAATCTCTCGTAGGTCAATTTTCTCTTCCTCTACTGATATGAGAGAGAAGAGGGGGAAAGATTCGGACTGGGAATAATAGTAGAGGGGTTAATCCTAATGAAAGGAATCAATTCATAGGCCATCTATCAGTGGGACAGAGCTTTTGACTGTGGTACATTAGTAATATTATCATAATCATCGTTACTTGCTCTCCACCAGCCGTTACAACAATTTAAGATGAAGTACTAAGAACAGTGAAAACTGATTACAGTCACAGGAATAGGATAGTCCCTTAAAACACACATCTCAGATGACAAAGGCCAGGGTAGAGAGATACAGTGGTGCCTCGCAAGACGAAATTAATTCGTTCCGCAAGTTTTTTCTTCTTGCAAGTTTTTCGTCTTGCGATGCACGGTTTCCCATAGGAATGCATTGAAAATCAATTAATGTGTTCCTATGGAAACCGCCTTCAGACCAGGTCCGGGGACAGTCTGTCCCCCGACCTCTTCTGAAGGCTGGGGGGGGGGACAAGGGCTTTTCTTCCCACCCCCAGCATTTTAAAAAACCCCGGGACAGCGGAGGACTTCTCCGCTGTCCGGGGCGATCTTAAAATGCTGGCGGGCGGCATTTTAAAATCGCCCGGGACAGCGGAGGACTTCTCCGCTGTCCGGGGTGATGTAAAAGCCCCTGGGAAGGCAGGCAGGGGGGACAAAGACTTTTGCCCCCCGCCCGCCTTCAGAAGAGGTCCTGGACCTCTTCTGAAGGCGGGCGGGGGGCGAAAGTCTTTGCCCCCCCCGCCTGCCTTCAAAAGCCGTCCGGGACAGTGGAGAAAGGCGCTGCCTTTCTCCACTCTCCCGGGAAGGCAGGCAGGGGGGAGCAAAGACTTTTGCCCCCCGCCCGCCTTCAGAAGAGGTTCTGGACCTCTTCTGAAGGCGGGCGGGGGGCGAAAGTCTTTGCTCCCCGCCGCCTGCCTTCAAAAGCCGTCCGCGATAGCGGGAAGCTCTTCCCTGCTATCCCGGACTGCTTTTAAAATGCTGGCGGTGGGGAGCAAAGCCTTTCGGCCCCCGCCGACCTTCCTGGACCTCTTCTGAAGGCCGGAGGGGGGGAAAGGCTTTGCTCCCCACCACCAGCATTTAAAAGAGGTCCCCGGAGATTTCCCTATGGGCTTTCGTCTTGCGAAGCAAGCCCATAGGGAAATTCGTCTTGCGAAGCGCCTCCAAAACAGAAAACCCTTTCGTCTTGCGGGTTTTCCGTCTTGCGAGGCATTCGTCTTGCGGGGTACCAGTGTATGTCCTCGGCATTTGCCGAAAGCTATACACTCAAACCTCGGTTCCCAAATGCCTCCGTTATTGTACGTTTCAGCTCCCGAATGCCAAAAACCCAGAAGTAAATGCTTTTCAAACGTTTTTCCGGAACTCGAACGTCTGATGCAGCTTCCGCTTGAGTGCAAGAAGCTCTTGCAACCAATCAGAAGCTGTGCCTCGGTTGTCAAACGTTTCAGAAGTCGAACGGTCTTCCGGAACGGATTACGTTCCACAACCGAGGTTTGACTGTATAGCGAATGAACCAGATATGCCTCTGTAAGGAGGGAGTTTCACAACTTGGTGTTTGCGTCAGAGGATTTGCCCTCTTCCCAGACTGCCACCCCCCAGACACCCATCACCCATAACCACTGGATATGCCAGGTGGGGAGGGTGGGAGTTGGAGTCTAGTAACATCTGAAAGGTGACAGGTTTCCTATCCCTGTAACAAACGCATCTGCCAGAAGACTGAGGTCTGGGCTGCAGTGTCCCAACGTCCTGTCCATTTCTTCTGCAGGTATGAAAATGAGCAACCGTTCCGAAAGGCAGTGGAAGATGAAATTAATTCTCTCTATAAAGTGATTGATGATGCTAATTTGACCAAGGTGGATCTGGAAAGCCAGATCGAAAACATGAAAGAAGAATTAACTTTACTGTCAAAGAATCATGAAGAGGTAAGTTGGAGCTGAGAACAGCACATGGCTAGAACATATCTTTTTAGGCGACTCACTGGCATCTATCCAAACAAAGGCTAACTTCTGCCAAAAATAGTGTTTATTGTTGAACTTTGCGATTAATGTCACAGTGCAGGGCTCTTAAATGGTGGGTTTTGTATTTGTTTTTTGCATAAGCTTAACTTAATGCCTTTATCTCAAAACAATAAGCAGGCTCTGACATACTTTGCTATTTTTACTTCTGTGTGACACAGTGCCATTTAAACATACGTGAAAGTCCACATTCATATAACCTTATAGCCAAACATCTGGGGGGAAACCACTTCAACTACATTCAGGTTATGAAGCCTCTGCTCTCCCCAAGGGGTTAAGCTTTTTGTGCACTGATAAGCTTAACTTTTACATGCTGCCTTGGAAACACCTTGATCGTGGGGTGCTCTCTCTACAGAAATGTAGGTTTTTATGTATGCAAGGTTGCCTCTTGTTCATAAAACCATAGGGGCTAAAAACAGCCCTGTAAATTTCCCCACAAAAGTTATTAGCATGAACTTTATGTTTTTACTACTATTCCAGGGGGCTAGTACCCTGTGTTTCTGTATGGGTATGCTTCTCCATGGCCAGCATGGAAACCCAGACTACTAGCTTCTAGTTTAAACAAAAAAAAAAAAAAAAAGCCTTCTACCAAGCAGACTGGAAACAGAAGGAATGGGTCCTGCAAAGAATTCTTTATCTCCTATTCATACCAGCTGAAATATCTAAAGAACTCTACATAATGCAAGGAGGCTGTGATTTCCAGCCTGTCCTGCATTCATCGAAATTACATAATTTCAATGGAAGAAAAATGTCAAGAATGCAAAAAATAACATAATTTTTATATAAAAATTAGGGACTGAAAAAATATGGCAGTGAATACCGCTGGTGTTTATTTGTGTGATTTCCATTCCTTACCTCCAACAAACATGCAAATTGTGGCAATTTCCATTCCTGCTTCCTTTTCTGATAGTATTCTCCAACATCCCTACTTATATGTCATCTTTCACAGCAAAACCCTCCCAAGGCAAACCACAAAATTTGGTAAAAGCATGAATACAATATATAAAACACACCCCAACACAACGCAGCAGCCATACCAGACTCCCTCAATTTAGTAGGCCATTACAAAGGATACAAAAAAAGCCAGTGGCAATGGCATGCTAAGGCTGCAATCCTATATGCAACTACCCGGAACTATGTCCCAATGAACTGAATGTTGCTTACTTCTGATAATATATGAACAGTAATGCACTGCACTGCACTTTAGAATCTGGGGCTATGGCAGAGCACCTAGGTTACTATTTCATCATCAACACAGTCATCAAAGTTGATGGAATTAAGATGGTCCCGTGAAATGACCCAAATACACTAAAAAAACCAAAAACCACAGACTTCCCATGAGAAACACTTTCTACATCAACTAGCCATGTCTATCACAGGCTAGGAGGAAAATAATTTCATTTCCAGCAATTCTAAACAAAGTTCCTCCTGAAAACTGAGCTCTGTCTGTCACCAAACAGCTTTTGCTCTAGAAATAGCTATTTGTGAACAGTAACACCATCAGTAATTCCAATCAGAATACAAGCGTTTTGTGGGGGGGAAACAGATCTGACCCAGGGGGAGAGCGCCCCCAGCAAAGTTTAAAACAATCACAGAGTTAAGCAGTAGTACAGTGTGGGGAATATAGGCTGCTAGAGCCTTTTATATATAGCATTTACTTTGCAAACAGCACTTGATCCTCTCTCACTACCCTATGGCAATGAACAGACCACACACTTTAAAAGCTTTACTTACAAAATTCAAGGTCTGATTCATGCACTATTTCATGCAGCAGCAAGGAGAACACAAATGGAATACTCTTGGGTACAAAATACAGTTTCAAGCATGCTCAGACACATCCTTCCTGGTCAGTTACATGGCACGAAAAGAGTGAGGAAAGGAAGAGAAAAAGTTTCACTTCCCCGTCACTTCTGAGTTCCTAATTGAGTTCTATGATCTTAACCCCTTCATGCATTAACTAGCCATATGCTTACTATTTATGTTTGACTGCAATTTCCCACGTACAGTCAAACCTCGGTTGTCAAGCGTAATCCATTCCGGAAGACTGTTCGACTTCTGAAACATTCGACAACCGAGGCGCAGCTTCTGATTGGTTGCAAGAGCTTCTTGCACTCAAGCGGAAGCCGCGTCAGATGTTCGGGTTCCAAAAAATGTTTGAAAACCAGAGCATTTACTTCTGGGTTTTCAGCGTTTGGGAACCAAAATGTACAATAACGGAGGTGTTCGGGAACCAAGGTTTGACTGTACTGCATTTACATTTGAGTGACTATTTGTAGAAAACAAACAACAAGAAATCAAGTAAGGCTGCACCAGCCATGAATGATGTCTACCCAGTTGCATCAATGGAAATTGTTCCTTTTGCTAGAATCTCAATGGGTGCTGCCCATTTATTTATGTGGGTGGTTTTCAGGATGTCAAGATGCTTTACAAGCAGCTTGCTGTCTCACCACTGGAAGAACTAGATACTCCCATTGGAACAGGCCTGGATGACATACTGGAAAAAATCCGGATTCATTGGGAGAAAGATATTGAGAGGAACCGAACTGAGACTGGCGCCTTGCTCCACACCAAGGTAAGAACAAAACAAGGTAAGAATAACTAAGACTGCAATCTTATATACATTTGTCTGGGAGTAAGTCCCATTTATCTCAATGGGCTTTGTGTTTTAGTAGACATGTATAGGTTTGCAATGTAAAATGATTAGGGAGATGGAGCACCTCTCCAATAAAGAATAAAGCCAGGCTTACCAAGCATGGACTGCCCATTCATTATGTGTGTGGGAAGCTTAAAAATAATACTGCCCAAATTACCCCATGAAATAACGCTCCCCTCCATTTTCTCCAATCAGCACTGTCAACCAAGAGTAATATTTACCGGTATATACCAGTATATGCTGTAAACGGAGGAGAAAGTGATGGATTTAAAATCCCAGCAGCATTTCTTCTGAATTGTATATGATATATTTGTGTAATGCAGGCATCCCCAAACTTGGCCCCTCCAGATGTTTTGGGACTACAATTCCCATCATCCCTGACCACTGGTCCTGTTAACTAGGGATGATGGAACTTGTAGTCCCAAAACACTTGGAGGGCCGAGTTTAGGGATGCCTGGTATAACAGAACAGCAAATAAGAATCTGCATTTTTTCCCCGTTCGTCACTGTTAAATGTTGTCAGCAAGCCACAGAAACAGCACCATCTGTACGGACACAAGAGGAGGAACTGGTTGAATCCCTGAGGGTAGAGTTTCATGAAACAGCTTGCAAAATCCAAAGCCTGCAAGCAGAGACTGAATCACTGAGAACTCTGGTGAGTCAGAAATGAGAAATGGTATCTGTTTATAGGTGCAAGGCTTTTGCTTCCAGGATGAACAGATTCCTATTTGTATATGGGTTTGACACCTTATGCTATAAGAGAATCAGTGCAATCCTTCTGTATGATTTCTCAGAAGTAAGCCACTGATTTCAATGGAAATTATTCCCCAGTAAATGTGCATAGGATTGCAGCTGACATTTTCAAATGTGTTCAACAAACCATTGTTCATCCATTATAATGGCAACCACATGCTTCTTGTGGACATCAAGGCTTGAAAACTCCACTTTTCAAAACAGTTTTTATAGCTATAAAACTTAGGGTACAAGCTGGAAAGCTTATAACTGTTTACCAGTGATTCCAGTAGGAGCATTAAGAAAGTGTTTAAATTTCTTCCACTGAAATCAGTAAAGCCCCTTTGGGTTCTTTTCAGGATTGTGGCCCAGTTTGCATGCAATGACAAACACAATGGCCAAAGACACAGAGCGAGTGTGCGGGTACTCAAAGCAAAAACTGTGGCTGCTTCACTCCTCCACCAGTCCTGCTTCTGCCACACCACTTGAAGCAAAGCCACAGTGTGGCTTAGTGTTACATTTAGAGGCAATGCTTTTTTTCTTAGATTCACAAAATGTTTAGGGGTATGCGTACCTGTGTACCTCCAGAAAAAAAACTGCATTTAGACATCTCAGTACATTTCTGAGCACAATTCAAAGTGTTGGCGCTGACCTAAACTGCCTCGGCCCAGTATACCTGAAGGAGCATCTCCGTCCCCATTGTTCAGCCCGGACACCGAGGTCCAGCTCTGAGGGTCTTCTGGCAGTTCCCTCACTGCAAGAAGTGAAGCTACAGGGAACCAAGTAGAGGGCCTTCTTGGTAGTGGAAAGCCCTGCCATCAGATGTCATGGAAATAAACAACTACCTGACTTTTAGAAGACATCTGAAGGCAACCCTGTTTAGGAAAGTTTTTAATGTTTGATGTTTTATCACTTTATTATTATTATTATTATTATTAATTACATGTGATTGTCTTGCTCACAATGAACCATGAGCTGAACCAATTTGTGCTCAGTTTACTACTCGTGGTTTGTTTGGGGAAAACCCACAAGGCTGGGTTCACACAAAATGCTAAGCCAAACCATGGGTTACCTTTGGGTAGCATAGCAATAGTAACACCAGGAGAATACCTGTCTGGATACCTGCATGCTTACTTGTTCTCCCTAAGCTATGATTTGGCTTAGTGTTGCATGCAAACAAGGCCTCTGTCAGAATGGTTGCATTCTGCGGAGCCTCTATAACATGGATTCAAGTATTTGTACACATGCTCCTCGTTGCCAACAGCTCCTCTCAATGTTCCAGACACCACTTGTTAACCTCTCTCAAGTTTCCAAAATTACTGGCCAAAGTTTCCAAAATTACTGGCCAACTAGTGTGTGGAGCTATTGTCAAGAAAGAAAGATGACACGGTTCAGGTGTCCCATTCTCACCTATGAAAACCTACACCGGACCTCCCCAGCTTATAACCACCAAATGCAGCCCTCCACTGTCTTATCATATGAGGCCACACTACATGGCTGCTGAGTTTACCTTGGTAGAGCACAAGTTGGGCAGGCCAAAAATATGTATTAGCATTTTTATTTTTTATATATATATATATATATATATATATATATATATATATATATATATATATATAATTACAACAGGATTTTGTTGTCCTTGCAGAAGAGAGGTTTGGAGAACTCCCTCTATGATGCCAAGCACTGGCATGACATAGAGCTTCAGAATTTAGGTTCTGTCATCACCAAGCTGGAAGCAGAAGTAGGAGAAATCCGAGCGGAGACTGAGCAGCAGCAGAGGGATCGCGAAACTCTGCTGTCCATTAAAACACAGCTGGAGAAAGATATCACTGCGTACCACTGCCTTCTAGACAAAGAAGAGAGCAGGTATTTCTTTGTATGGTGAATTGTGTCTTGCCTGCATAATCGCTTCTCTGTGCCCAGAGCGGACACAAAAGGATAAATCAAGCAGGATCTAGCAAATATTAGCATTGCTACATTATAATATTACATTGCCAACAACTTCATTCTGTTGTACAACTGATGCCTCAGTTACAGATTTGGATATACAGCTACTAGTTGACTGAACTCATATATATACTCCATTCCTAAGTCATATGTGAACAATTCCTCTTTACGAGGTATGGCCAGACCAGATTCTCCACTCACTCGCCACCTTCCCCAGAAACAGCAGGCACAATCCAGTCATTCCAGTACTCTTCAGATTTAAATGTTAGGCCTCTGAAGGAAGGGGTGGGGTGGAATAGGCTCAAGTCTTGATGGCAAAGTTATCCCCAACTGGCAGCAGTGAAGCTCAAACAGTACCATTGCCTGTTGCTTGGCTCAGAAGGCCAGTCAAAACCACATCATGGCTTAAAGTTTCCTAGAGCGGCACCATTTTCACAACAGGCGACACACTTGCCAAAAAGAATGGGCCTCTTTGATTTTGGCTGCTCCTTGTGGTCTCTGCAGAGTGCTGCAAGTGGACCTGAAACAAAAGCTGCAGCTTAAAATGCTCCTGTCCAGAGTTCCAGCCAGTCAGCCATGCACTTTTCCAGGATATACTCCATTTACTACTTAATCAAAAGTATCTCAGCTCACATTAATGTATTAAATGTTCATTAATATACCAAAATATAAATAAAATCAACATGCCATTCCCCTCTCCCCCACCCCAGTTTTCCACACCCCTGCCCCCAAACAGTCAGCATTCCATGACCATTACGGTAAATGTGATTACAGTAGTCCTCACTGTGCTATTTTGAGAAGTGGGTTCCTCCGGATTTTTTCTTAAACTTTTTGTGCATTTTTGCAAGCAATGGGGTTCCCCAAAGCTTTCTTTTTTTAAAAAAAAAGTTTACTATTTTACATTTATTTACATTAAGATCATATGACACACAATTTACATCAGAATCTATCTATCTTGGCAACTTCCCATCCTTATATTTGTGATGGTTTAATTCTTTCCCTCTTGAGTATAGACTGCAGACCCTCCAAGTGTCCCTATTTTCTAGATTTAGAGAAGCTTTCCCAATTTCTGATTTGACCCTGGAATGTCCCGCTTTTCCTTAGGACGTTCCTATTTTCATTGGAGAAATATCCGCCCCGAGACACCTGAAGGCAATAGTTTTTTACATGTTTTTCAATGAAGGAAGTTTGGTGTTTTTTTTAATGTTTAATGTTTCCTTATGTTTCTATATACCATATTTTTCGCTCTATAGGACGCACTTTTACCCCTTCAAAAATGAAGGGGAAATGTGTGTGTGTCCTATGGAGCGAAGACGTCATAGCCCCGCGACCCTCTCCGGGCTGGAGAGGTGACGCGCGGCTATGCCAGGAGCCTCTATAGCCGCACGTCACCTCTCCAGCCGGGAGAGCGCGCAAGGGGGTAAAGAAGCCATGGCCCCGCGACCCTCTCCCAGCCGGAGAGGTGACGTGCGGCTATGGCAGGAGCCTCTTTAGCCGCGCACCGACCCCTCTCGCTCTCCAGGCTTCCAAGGTAGCCGCCTGAACGCACCTTAAACGGCACCTTGTTTTAGAGCGGGAAAACAAGAGGGGGGAAATTCTCCCCCTCTCTGCGCAGCGCCTCCTGCCGCTTTGCTGAAGGGGCGCTGGGCAGAGAGGGGGAGAATTTTTTTTCTTGTTCTCCCCCCTCTAAAACAAGGTGCGTCCTATTGTCCGGTGCGTCCTATGGTGCGAAAAATACGGTAAGTTGGAAGATGCCCAAAGTGGCTGGGGCAACCCAGTAAGATATGTGGGGCATAAATAGTAAAATTATAATTATGGAAAGGGACGTCCCTATTTTCATCAGAGAAATGTTTGAGGGTATGAGACTGTAGCCTTTTAGCTACATAAGGGTGCACACTCAGATGTTTGCTATTAGTTTATAGGAACACTGCAAGACTAAACAAGCAGCAGAGCTCAGGGATATAGGTCCTGCCCTGGTCCCAATCTTCAGAAGATCATAGATACAAAATAGTGGGTGGAGATATAACACAGTTTGTTTGCATGTATTATGCATGAGTGCAGTTTTACCACCTCACTGCAAGCCACGGTAAGTCAAGGAGCAAGATCTGCATATATTGCAACCTTGGGATGCTGCCACTAGTTAAGACTGACAATGCTGCATCAGAAAAACCTATAACTCTTCTGAAGAACTGGCATCGCTTCAGATTTTCTAGCTTTAAAAAATTAACAGTACATGGCACCAAGTATTCTCTTCTTTGCAGAAAGGAAGCATCAGTCCCAGTTCAGCAAAGTAAATGAGATATATATTATTTATCAAAACAAACATCTATTTGTGTTAATTCTTAGTCTCTTGATTTACCAGCACATTCCATTTTTAAAAGCTAGCCCATTCTAATTCAACACAAAATACAGGACTTAGATTTTCATCTTTAGTGGGAATTCATAACAACTGAAGCCTTGACTGAAAGCACTGATTCATTACTAGATTAGTGTCTGCAGTGGAGCCCAAACTACCAACAAAAAGTGGTTGGATAAAGCACACAAAACTGCATGAACAGCCAAAACAGCAATGTATGAGGATTTGGCAGCAGAGCAAAAACGACTTTTAACATATAGTTCAGGATACAAACCAAGAACAACAAAGTTTTCCCTGTTAAAAATAATAATTATGTCTTCCATGGGAAACATTACACAGAACAGCTAGCTTTTGGTTTACCATAAATGGAATTCTCATCTGTAATATGCCAGGAAAAGCTGCCCTTTTCACTGGAAAATTTGATTTCCAAACAAGTGTATTTCTTTTCTGACAACTGACTCATGAAGACCTGGTCTGAATTTTTCCTATCAGTCTTGGAAGTCTTGGCTGGATTTAACATCCACTCTCTTCATTAGGAAGAACATATTTTCGCCCCCACAAAAAAACTCTGAATCCACTACTTTGATAAAAACACAAAGGACAACTTGGATTAGAATAGTCATCCCAGACCTTGAAGCCCACATATTCACTGCATATGTGCATCTATTTAATCATGCATGTGATAACCTTTCTACTTGCAACCACAAAGCTGACTTATACAAAGTGTGTGTGTGTGTGTGTGTGTGTGTGTGTGTGTGCGCGCGTCATTTTGTTGCTCATCTTGCCAAAACTGCATCAAATCAATTTGTACTGTTACGGGTCTGCTTATCTTTGGAGAAATAATGATTTTGTTTTTAAGTCATTTAGTTGTGTACGACTCATTGTGACCCCATGGACCAGAGCACGCCAGGCACTCCTGTCTTCCACTGCCTCCCGCAGTTTGGTCAAATAATGATAGTGTTGTTTTTGTTTTAACTTTTCAGCTGATTTTCAAATATGTTGTCTTCAGAAGACAATGATTGTTGCTCAAAGCACAGGATGATCTCACTGGCAAAAGTGTCCATGGAAACGATGAAAGCCAATGCAGCCTACTACAACTTGATTCGTCAACTTCAGTAGGCCACAGCTTGACCGACTGCACTAGGCATCCCCACGTATGATTGCTTCGCTTACAGGTTTCAAAACTTCCTATATGATTATAGAATAAAATATCAGTTCAACTTGATGGCTCTTTTTTAATATAAAAAACTGCTGGAAAAAAACTAGACTGATCCTGCATTCTTGTCAACACTCATTTGAGAATATATCTCACAGATCTCAGTTTGACTTTTTTTTTAAAAAGCAAAGGCACAAAAGATCAGGCCACAAGTGTAAAACTTTCTAAAGTCCCGTTTTACCGGAGGAGACCTGAAAATTGTATTCTGGACACTCCTGAAGTTCCTTAGAAGGTTATCTGGAGTTTGTCCACCATAACTGACGCATTCTGCAATGCATGGCTGCAAAAGAGCATTGAGTGTTTACTAGGCTACACTCTCAGTTCATATGGAGCAATGGTGAGGGAGGGGGCCTATAAGTCTAGCCAGTCCCCTGATTTAACTGAGGGTGTGTTCTAGAACATGAACCTACCCAAACTATATGAGACATGACTGGATCTCTGATATATTTGTTAAATTATAGAACAAGGCTGAAGAACCTGTGGCCACCCATAAGATGGACTCCAAATTGCACCAGTCCCAGCCAGTATGGCACAGGACTTGGAGTAGTTTATCCCCTTACCTGCCCATGTGCCCATTTCCTGATCTAAATTCTCCCTTCTTCAAGTTGCTGTTACCCCACTGAGGAAACACACAGCTACAGTATAAACCTATCTGCTTTCACTACTGAAGCAAATAGCAACCGGGGGAGTGGAAGAGAAAGAGATTTCTATTGAGAAAACAGTACAGAGAAAAGCTTTGTATGTTTGCAGGGGGTGGGGAGCAGCAACATACCTTAATCCTCCCCCCCCCCCAGTGACATGCCTCTGATCCACTTCAACTCCCCTGATGTAATCGTTACTTTGGAAGTTTAAAAAAGACACCTGGAGATCTGATCCCAGGTTTCCCACATCTCACCTATTTTGACCTTTAGAAATGGTTTCTTGGAGCTATGAAATCTCAAAATATTGTCTAGATTCAGAGAGGCCCATCATCACCAACAAACATGTGTTTATTTCTATGCTACTTTCCCACAAAATTGTGCTTAATGTGGCTCACAACATACAAACAGTAAGTACAGCATAACTACTAAAAAATATAAAATAACAGATACAGTGGCTTGGATCCCAGACATTATTTTAGAACACTGTAAACAGACACACACTGCCCTAGTACTGTCTCACTACACCAGCTTTCCCCAACTTGCTGCCCTCCAGCTGTTTTGAACTACAACTCCCATCATTCCTGGTGAGAGTTGTAGTCCAAAACAACTGCAGGGCACCAGGTTGGGGAGGGCTGCACTATACTACTAAATGACAATAGGAATACTTTTTGTCTGATCACTGGAAACATTTTGAGTCTAACCAAGTTTGATTTGAACACATCAATCTAAAAGAGAAAACTGATAGAATTAAATAATATAAGCAGGTTTGTAACAGACAAGGGTATTGTCAACAGCACTAGATGGAAGCTCAGTCACCTTGATCCCACAATACATTCTAAGCCACACCACTAATCCTCTCAAATTTGGTGCTTGTCACACAACTCACACTGAGTCGTCCAGTACCAGTAATACTTCTCAGCTGCTTCCCATCTGTCCATCTCTCATCATGGTGTACAAAGCTCCTGCACAGACATTCACAACCACACCACAGTTTACAATGATGCCTTAATTTTAAATTAATTTGGATCTCTGAGGAACGTGCACACAATAGGTCCACTCTGCGGATGTGTGGGATTTGTTCCTTTAGTTTATCTAAATTCAGGCCAGGTAAACCAATGTGTAGAGAAAGCAACAGTTCTATACCCAAACAATTAATGCTTTGACGCCAATACCCTGGCAGTAGGTCTTTCACTTTACTGAAACTATGCAAGTGTTTTCACAAAAAGGAGAGCATAAATAGTAGAGGCAAGCTATATAATTGTGAAGATATGTTAATATGGCCAAAGGAGGGAGGGCAGGATACTGGATGAAAATCGTTTAAACCATACTATAATTTTCCTGGAATTCTCTGAAGAGCCCTTAGCCCTCGCTTTAGCCTAACATCCCAGGGTCACTAGCAAAACTAGACACTAAAAAGCATGGAAAGTTGTGATCCATTCTAAAGACTTCAAAATCCACAGTTGGAAAATACCTTAACTATTACCAACCAAAATGTCACAAAATTATAAGCAAGCTTTCTAGTTCTTCAGAAATCTACTTCGAGCTGGATGCTAAGCAGCACACCCAAAAAGTGGGAGAAACGTTTTCTTGATATTGACACCACAAGGCTGTACAGTATTTAGTCAGTTTTAAGGCTTGGAAGATGGAAATGCAAACTTACCCTACACCCTACACAGCACAATCCTACATGTCTAGTCAGCAGTAAAACCTGCTGAGTTCAATGTTGTGCCCTTAACACAGGTATATACATTCCTCCAAACTACTCTGCAGACCTGCTTTGACTATAATGCCCCAAAGTAATTTCACAAAAGGCATGAGCTTATGGGCCCAATTAAAGAATGTCTTTCTTATGAACCTTACTAGCTTTCCTTGTTGCGTTTAAGCAGTAAGGTCTCCACAAAAAGCACTGTCTTCAAATGCATTTCTAAACAAACTAGCAAATAGGAGCCATGTCCATACTATAAAAGAAATCACAATCTGTTGCACATAAAGTTGGTGCAGAAAAGGCTAAAAAACAACAACACCCAATCAAACATGACTTAAGAGATTTCAAAAAGTTGATTTTAGAAAAAAACATCAGTTAGAAAAATGCTTAAAGAAATTGCAGCCTATCAAAGTCCCTGCTAGTGCTACTTATTGTATCTTACAACCTTATCTTATGGATTAGTTTTAATTGCTAAAGCCACATTCGTTACTGAACAAGCTGGGCAGAGGCATTCTCTGAATTCTAAGGGAACAGGGGTGTAGAATTTTGCTAACTGACCAACAGTATCAGGCAGTGCTATTTTTCTAGAAAAAGGTGCCATAACTCACCATGAACTCCTCCTTTGTTCTCTTATAATGGCAATGGTGCCCACTTGAGAGGTGCTGGAACTGAGTCGTTGAGCTCGGCTGGGGGGAAAAAAGCCCTGGTATCAGAACAGCAGCTTACAAAATTTGCCTATTTAGACTACAATCATATGCACATTACCTAGCACAAGCCACACCAAACACAGGTGAATCCATTTTGTGTAAATCTACTTTTTGCAGCTAAGGTTGTTGCTTTTTGTTTCATTATGACTTGCCTTTTGTGGTCGTGCTTTGTCCTTGTGTTGCTTACATAACAGAACAAAAAGTACAAGGATTAACGGTAAATTTACTTGCAAATATCAGAAGATCACTGTGTTAATTGCAAGTAAATTTATTCACGGTTGGCCCTCACCTGCCACTTTAGATAGCATATTACACACCTGCTCACAGGAGCTTTACTCAACTTAGGTGCTGGGACTGGTAATGGGTTCACTGTTTGTCCAGGGCTTTTCCTTTACCTAGATAAAAATCTATACTTCAGGAAACACTGTAAGGACACACTTAAATTGGAACTGAGACTAAACAAGTCTACATTTAATTAACCAACAGGCTTTTTGCGGCTATTGAGTCCTTCACACAATAGTGTCTGGCTTGCCAGAAGTACATATGAAAAGGATCTAGGAGTCTAAGTAGACCACAAGTTTAATGTGAGTCAACAGTGTGATGCAGTAGTAAAAATACCTAATGCTATTGCAGGCTACATCAACAATGTATGGTGTGAAGTCATAGTACCTTGGTCAGACAACACCTGGAGTACTGTGTCCTGTTCTTGGCGCCATAATTTAAGGATCCAGAGTGTGTGCAGAGGGTGACCAAGATGATCAAGGGTCTGGAAATCAAGCCTTATGAGGAATGGTTGAGGAAGTTGGGTACATTCAGCCTGGTAAAGTGGAGACTGAAAGGAGATATGATAGCCATCTTCAAATATCTAATATTATCTGGTCCAACTCCCTGCAATTCATCCATGACCAATGGCCATTCAACCACTATTAAAAAACCTTCAGTGGAGTTGGACCAGATGGGCCTTGGGGCCCCTTACAACTCTACAATTCTCCAATCTTATGGCAACTCATTCCATCAGGCCTCCTCACCTTCAACTGTCACCTGGGTGTTGGCATTCCATCACCCTGTCTCAGCGCAAGAGAGGAAGCTGGTTCATTGCATCCACTTTGCTGGAGGCCCAGCTGCCCTTGGCACCTTCTGCCTGTTAACTATGCCAGCTGGTCAGCATAGGAACAACTGTCTCTAGAAATTGGTGCTTAAACTTTTGAGATTTATTTCCCCCTGTCCTCTTGGGCGTCGTACTCCTTTTTCATTTTAAGATTGTAAGGGAGCGTATTGCTTTAATTTCACATTAAGTCGCTGCGGGAGTCTTTTTGGCTGAGGAGAAGGATATAAACACCCTAAAGAAGCCAACCCCGCAGGTGCGGTTTTTCTCCCTCACAAGAGGCAAGGGGCGCAGCTGCACCGGTTGCGTTTCTGCCTGTCGTGCGCAGCTGCCGAATCCCGTCAGAAGGGGAGGGCGGCAGCATCTCGAGGGCTCAACGCGCCCCCCTCAGAAGGACGGCGAGTAAAAAAAAAGCGCGCGTAGAACCAAGGCCCGCTATCTCTGCGCTGAGGGAGAGCAGAAAGATCAAAGCCTGGCCCGTAACGAACACCTGCCCGCGCTGTACTGCCTCGTCACTCCCGGAGCGCCCAAAGGCGTCGACTTCGCGCAAGCGCACTCCCTCTGCCTTCTCTCTCCTCCCACATTCCGGGCCGCCGGGCCAATCACAGACGGGGCTGCTGACGCTTCTGCCGCACCCAAAGCTCGTCACCCAGGCCTCCTTTGCCTCTCATTGGCTCCCGGGCCGTTTGTTCCCTTTGGGCGGGTTGGCCCCGGCGGAAGGAGGCGCGCGCGGCCTCCCGCCTCTGCGCCGCCATGCCCAATAAGGTGCCACGTTAGAAAACGCTCCTGCCGCTTGGCTCCGCCCCCACCTCCTCTCTTCCTTCGCCCCCACTTTTCCTTTGGCTGTGTCAAGCGGCGGCCACCAACGTGGAGAGCGGAAGCCGCCGCCGCCGCCGCGTGAGCTGAGGAGGGAGAGAGGCGTCCGGCGCGCGGGCAGCTGGCGGTTTGAGGACTGTACCATTCGCCTCCCGCGGAAGGGGCGAGCGACTGCCACCCCCATTGAGGCGCACGTGAGGGCTGCCGTTGGTGGGCACCTGTGAGGGGGTCGCTCGCCCGCTCGCCTTCCCTCGCTCACTCCCCCGCCCCCGGCGCAGCGCGTCGGCTTGGTAGGCGCCCAACCGCCGTCAGGCGCGAGGAAGACACGTCCCGTCAGCCACAACCGGTTTGAACCGGAGCGCGAGGAGGAGCCGCCGCTTCTGCCGCCGCCATGGCCGAGACTGAGGAAAGGAGCTTGGACGACTTTTTCGCGAAGCGGGACAAGAAGAAGCGGAAAGAGAAGAGCAGCCGGGGGGCCGCCTCGGCAACGGCCGCCTCCTCGGCTGCCTCGCACAACGCCCCTGCCAACGCTTCTGGCGGGGGTGGGGGCGGGGGGAGCCGGCAGGGCGAGGGCGGCTCCGGGACGGCCTCCAATGCCCACGCCGCCGCGACGAAGGGGGGGATTAAGGTGAGCAGGCAGGGCGGCGGGTGCGGGTCTGAGCCGGGTGGGTTCCAGCATGACCAGTCATGGGGCGGCGTGGGGGGGGGGGGGATGGCGGTGAGAAAGAGAGAGAAGTAGGGAATTATCGGCTTCCTGTGGGCGTTGGTGACTTCCTGTCAGCAGAGGGCGCCTTTGCGGGGTCAGCCCGGCCGCCGTGGCCTTGGCGTGGGGCGCGCGGAAGTCGCACCCATCGGTCACTCCTTAACCCTCCCGGCGGATGGGGTGGGAACGAGGGCAGAGTTTAGGACTCCCGTATTTAGCGATAAGTAGATACCCGATGTGGAACCCAAATCAATGGGCTTGAAATAGTCGTCTTGCGCCCCCACCCACGCAACCCCCGGCATGTTCTAGCTCTTTTGTAACGGCGCCGGAGTTTGCATAAACTGCTTTGTTCCCAGCAGCCTCTGTTCATTTGAGGCATGTCCGTAGTAACTGAGGCCGTGGCTCTCTCCCTTGAGCTGTGCCTTCATGCTGGCAGGCAGGGATAAATTTTTTTCCTGTGTAATCGTCCAGTCGTGCCACTGAGTGCTTACCTTCAGCCGTAGAAGTAAATGGTAATGCAACTTCTTCCGGGGCTTTTCATTGCCTTCCAAAAATGGTTCCCGAAGTACTTCATTCAGTTGCATTGGAGCTGTGTAACATGGATTAAGCAGCTCTCACTGGCACATGAGGTTTTTGCACACAATGCTGCTTTCTTGTTTTATCTGGTCAGTAGCTTTCAATATTTGAGACACTGCAGTTTTTATAAAGCTCAAGGACAGGGCAGATTTATATATATCTATAAATCTAATTCTACGTTTGGCCGTTGTCACATTGAGGCTCATCCTCTTGTGGTTGGGTGGCCACTGTGAGAATAGGATGCTGGACTATACAGCCCATTGGCCTGGCTCAGCAGGCTGTTCTTAACCTAATGCAGTGATTCTAGATCAGATGTTTGGACAACATTGCAATGATTTTTTAAGATGAGGGAATAAGTTTGGTGACAAATCCACATTAGGGAGCCATAGGTGGGCCTGCAACAAAATGCTGTGGTATGGATTTTTTTTATTTTTTATTTTTTTTGTCTCTTTCAATCCCTTCTCCCCCAACACTGAGCAGCTGTCTTCTGTCCCTGGGGACACTGAAAAATAGATTTTCCGTGTGAACCAGGAGGCCTGTCCAAGCAATCAGATGCTTCTTTCTGTCCTTTAATATGTGTGTGTGTGTGTGTGTGTGTGTGTGTGTGTCTTGTCTCCTGTTCAAGCCACTCTATTCTATTCCACGTCTTTAGAAGAGCCTGCTAAATCAGGACAAAACCCCATCTAGTCCAGCATACTGTTCTCAAACTGGCCAACCGGGTTCCTATAGGAAACCAGCAAGCAGGATCCGAGCGCAAGAGCACTTTCCTCCTGCGGCTTCCAGCAACTGGTGTTCAGAAGCATTCTTGCCTCCAACAATGGAGGCAGAGCATTTAAAAATGCTAATAAATATCTTATAAAAAAAAAACAATGGAGGCAGAGCAATCGGAGCTAGTAGCCACTGCTAGCCTTATTCTCTTTTAATTGGTCCAATCCTTATTTAAGCTATCTAAGTTGGTGGCCATCACTGCCTCCTGTGGGAACAAATTAGTTTATACTATACACTGCATGAAGGAATACTTTATCTGTCCCTAATTCAGCTTCATTGGATGTCCACGAGTTTTCAGAGAGGGAAAAATTGTCCATGCCATGCACAGTTTTTCAGATTTACACCATGTCACCTCATGTGCCTTTTCTCTAGGCTAAACCCCCACCCCCCAAAAGTTGCAATATTTTCTAATGGGGAGCTGCTGTTAGGTTCTTTCCCTTCTCTCACAATGTTCTGTGCAACTCAGGGTGCTTCTTTGGGGTCCACCTGTTTTTCCCTATAGATTTTTTGGTACATACCCATACATCAAAGTTACTCTGATCTGCTAATGTGCTTTGATGGTGCTGCTTTGGCTACATAAGCATGAGCACTATAAGAATAATTGGTATGAGTATACAGTGGTGCCTCGGGTTACAGACTCCGCTAACCCAGAAATATTACCTCGGGTTAAGAACTTTGCTTCAGGGTGAGAACAGAAATCGTGCTCCGGCGGCGCAGCAGCCGCAGGAGGCCCCATTAGCTAAACTGGGGCTTCAGGTTAAGAAGGGAAATCCAGAACGAATTAATTACTTAACCCGAGGTACCATTGTATAGGTAATAAAAGATGGACCCAGCTACTGAAAGAGTGTTGCTTTGATGGACAACAAGTTACCAGTCTAGAATGCTGTCCATCTGTGTCTCATTTTTTTTGGAAGATAAGAGTGTAGATTTCCTGTTAGCAGATACTTTTCAGATCAGTATTTTCTTCTTGGGTAAGATCTGTTGGCCGTAGATAGTAACTTTCCAGCTGAAATTTAATCCTCTGCTTAATAGATGGCCGAAATTTAAAGGAAGACAGTGGCATGGATCCAAAGTGGAAAGCCCTTCCACTTGCATGAGAGGGTGTTGTTGCCAATTTTCTCTCCACTATCTCTAGTCCTCAAAAAGCTAACTCCAGAGAGCCAAGAAGAGCCTATTTTCCCATCACCTCTTGCTCAAGCTGAACTGTGGAGTCTTTGGATCCAAACTATTTCCTGTAGACTCAAGGATTCCACTGCATCATGGGGAAACTTCACTAGTGTATGAACCCACACTTGCACACATCGTACACTGTAATCATGCCTGCCATGAAGAGGCTTGAATATATTAGGAAATAAGTGCAAAGTGTTATTAAAGTCTATTCCAATAGGGCCAGGTTGGATGATAAAAACAAAATGCTTAGGCAGAAACACAAGTTATATGCACTCTTCTTTACTAGCTTAAGCTAATATGTTAGAATTGAGGTAATCATGTATATTAATTAGAAATAAGAAATGTATGTGAAATTCTCTGGAAACTTGAAATGTATTATGTGCTCTTAAAGTAGGCAGTGCTTACTTCATTGCAAAGAAATAGAAATATTTGCATTCTGTGAGGGGTTTTTTACTATTGTACAATTTAATATTTTTTTTGTTTTTTATATTACACAATAATTTTAGAGCTTATTGTGCTGTTTGCCTTCTGTTAAGAGCAGATAATGAGTCTACGTAATGTTTGTCTCTCTTACAGGAGGAGGATGAGTGGAAGGAATTTGAGCAAGAAGAAGTAATTGACTACAGTGGTCTCAGAGTTCATTCCATGCAAATTAGGTATTACTGTCTTAAAAAAACACACTTGTTAAAATATAATTGTACTCATCAACTTTCTGGATGTGCCTCACTGACAAGAGATACTACTTGCAGCCTCATGAGTTATTTCAGCCTAACATACAACAGCTTAATAGCTGAAGAAAAGGCACTAACAAAGTCATATCCCTAGACTTGCCACAGAATGGCTTGAAGCGATCAGCACAATCTATCTGTGCATCTTAGCCACTTTTATAAAATGTTTCCTTGAAGTTCTGCTGCTTTGTATGGCTTAGAAAGCACTTGAATACTTTAAACATGTTTATGGGTGTTCTGTCACTTCTCAGTAATTGTCAAACTTAAAGAACTAAACTGTGGTTGTCTACTCTACTTCCTTTTGCTGGGTAATATGCTGTTTAAGCATGTCTCTTAAAACAGATATGGGCAGAATTATATTGGAATTATTTGCCTTTGCTATCCCTTGAGTTGTGTAATTCTAAATCTTTGTCCCTCCTTTCCTAACTACAGGCCCATTTTTTAAATTGCCAGACTCTGTTGATACTTTTGTATATTCACACAGGGTGGAGAACTGTACTTAATGTCATAATATGCAAAATGTGCATGGTGTCATACATTCTTGCTTTACGAAAATGATGAACATGTATTTCACCTTCGTTTTTATTTCAGTGAAAAAGATGATGAAGATGGTGAAAAGAGGGAAGAGCCAAGGGATAACAGTGAAGAACCAGGTGGGGGTATGGATAAGTTGTCAGGTCCTTGGAATAGATCTGCTCCTACACAGACACCTGTTGCTGAAATTATTGGTGAGTTGTTGGTTTTTCCGCTGTTTATTTTAAAGGTATATTGATTGAAATGGCTTGTATTGGGCTTTCTGTTATTTGAGCTTCCCATTGCTTCTCAAAATTTAATTGCAGGATACAAACCTCTGTGTTATGTAGCATGATTCATACAAATTAATAAGGTTGGTCTTCTATGGAAAAAGTGAAACAAGTTGACAGAACTAAGGAGAGGGAAAGTAATCCGGTTTGTTAAAATTAAAGCATTGTTTACCAATGCAAGGGTAAGTAGTGTGTGTGATGCAGTATAGCCATCGCTCAATAGGTGTAGGGTGTTGTTCCTGCTGTACAGTATTAATACCAAGAGCTAAAAAATAAAATAAAATTCAAGCTCCCTAGGTGCCAGAATTCCTAACAGTTAACATTTGTTAAACATTTTCTTCATTTGAGAGGAAAATCATAGTATTACAGGGAGATAATAAAAGCAGTACATAAGATTACTGTTGCTTACCTTGGTAGTATACATAGTTGTATTTGCCTCTGCTTAAAAAGGATGTGCAAATAATGTTTTTCTCATGCATAGACAAGATGCCCTTATGTCCAGTGTTAGAAACTGGGATAGGAAAGCTAGGTGCCCTGTAGGTCTTGGGACCTGGGGTTTGGGCATTTTCTTTTTTGCTGCCACACTACCCTGCAGACCAGGTGATTTGCTTGACAGTGTGGCATCTCCAGTCAAAAAAGGCCGGTTGCCAGTCACAACTGGCGCCGAGCTGTTTTCAAATGCTGATGTATACTAATAAATATTTTCTTGATGTGGCTAATTAAAAAAAGAAAGACTAGGAAGTGTCTTGGAAGCATCTTGCCACAAACAGCGCCACACGACATTTAGGTGGATTCGCATACTTCCCCCTTGCCTTCCTTTTTTCACTCAAAAAAGAGGAAATTTGAAGTTTCCATTTGTAGTTTGGAATAAACCACATTTCTCACTGTGTCTGATATCCCAGTTTGTGAACTAATTTCTGTAAGGTAACAGTTTCCATATTTGGCAAAAGCAGGAAGACAATAGTTTATTCTGAACTGGAAATAGAAGTTTCAGGTTCTGCCCATCTCTTGAAGTAGAGACAACATTGATGTAACAACAAACCATGATTTATCATTATTCCTGAAAAAAGCAGTTGGGATTCTTTGTTTTTAAGATTAGTTTTGATAATAGGTTGCCTGCTAGCAGCACTCCGCTACACCAGATGATTTTTTAAATCCAGGCTGAATATATTAAACTGGAATATTGTAACAGGTTCATATAATAATTGAAGTATGCCAAGATGGTTAAAAAACAGCAGAGTCCTTCATATTAATCTAATTACACATGACTATTTCTAATACTCTTTTTGTCTTACTTGCAGAAGCCCCAGAGCCAGTTCAGTCCAGTGGAGTATATAGGCCACCCGGAGCAAGAGAAACAAGAACAAGGAAAGTGCCACAAGGACCCCCAGAGATTTATAGTGATACACAATTCCCATCGTTGCAGGCCACTGCCAAGCATGTAGATACTAGAAAGTAAGTATAGTAATAGGACTCTGCACATCTGCTTTAAAATCTCTTTCCCCCCTAATCATTGGTTCAAAGCTTCATAAACCTGTCCACTGAGACCATAAACAAGTTTGTGGTGTTATTTGCACCAGAAGAAGCAAGTGGATTTTAATTGCAGATATGTTATTCTAGGAGCACTGCCTGCATAAGTTTGGTCAAGAGGCTTTTAATTTGTTTTACAGGAAAGTGTTCTGAGGGGTTGGGTGGTAGAATGTTGAAAGGCATGATGTGTGCCAATTCCACATAACAAATCACAGTCCTGTGTGGATCTTAAATTCAGTGTGCCATTTGCAGGACTTCAGTGCTTTTCTTATCTCAGCAGAAGAAATAATTTTATGCCTCAGAGTTGACTTGCTCGGCTAAACTACAGCTTAAACCCTGTTGCAATTTTGTCTGCCTGTGGAACAAAGTATGTTAACAAAGATGGCATTTGCAGGACATTCAGCACAATCTCTCACTAACCCTGAGATTGTGATTGTGACTGTGATCCTGAGAGCTACTTTAAGGGCCCCCAAGGCCTTGGGCGTGCTTGGTGGAATGCTTTTCTTTGACTGTCAGACACACACATACACCCAATGCCACATCACAAACTGTTTTTGAAACCTGAGCACCCCATTTCGAAAGAGGCTTTCCTTAAACCTCTCTTGGGCATGCAGAACTAGTTGCAGGGTTTTTTTTTTGGAATATAGGCCAATGCTTTGGAACAGTTACTTTAAAATATTTACAATTGTTATGGTATTGCAGTGTTCAAACCTCTGGGAGTGTGAAGTAGCATGTTTGTTTATGGCCACAGTTCAGCCAACTCTACCACTAACACACTCTTCAGCATAGCTTTGAACTTGTTTTTTTGAACAGAAGATAATCTGCTGGTGGTGTTTTGAAAGCAGTTTGTGTTAATGCCATTGAGGCTTTGTGTTCAAAGAAATATCCCACTTAACATGCAGAAGCTCTTGACTCTGCCTACAATAGCCCCCTGGGTTCTGGGCCATATATCCATTCTGTCAGTGGCCCTAGCCATGGAACTTTGCAACCAAAACTAGTGTCATTGAAATAATATTACTAAGGGGCAAGTGTGTGTAAGACAGTTACTGATTACATTTATTTTCCCTTAGGGATAAAGAAATGGAGAAGAGCTTTGAAGTAGTAAAACACAAAACTAGAGGTAGGGATGAGGTTTCAAAATCCCAGGCAACTAAACTTCAGCTAGACAACCAATATGCTGTGCTTGGGGATCAGTAAAGCTGTACACACATTACAATTAAGGAATGGTTATTTGATACCTTTCCAGTCTAAGGTAACTAAACCACCTATTATGAACATGCCGTCTTATATCTGCTGGATCTACTGCAACAAGTGCAGACCTCTTTGACGTAAGTGATTTGCTCCATGGAAGTATGCTTAATTTGGTACATCTGACACTTCTTTTGGATATGAGGGAAATTAATGTAACTGGTCGAACAAGAGTCCCCAGTGTTTTGATTACTCTGCAAAAGCTATCGGCAGCCAGTGGTTATTTCAAATTTTTTTATGTTCAGATACTGAGCCTTCGTAAGGGTTGACTACCTCAGACTTGCTGCACTCATTGTGGACACCATGTGGATCACAACTTCTGGAAAAGGTTACAACTCTTTAGTGGCCATCTGAAACTCGAAACCAGCTCTACTGGATTCCTCTCAGAAATCCTGCAGAAGTCAGCCATCTGGGTTCTGATTTATTCTAAATGACAAATTTAAGTGACCTTAAATGAGCAATTTGTCCTGTGCCCCCATTTATTATTCCATCCTTTCATATGTAGCCATAACTTACTAGGAACCTCTAGCATATACCACTTTCAAAAATATGCAGTGTAGTGTTGAGCTGTTTGTTTGGGTTATGTTTCAATTTAGGTTTCCAGAAAATAAATATCCATCCAGATAGAAAACTTAGGTAGGGACACTAGTCTGCGTATATTAACTGGTTTCATCTATGTAAACTCTTTTATTTTTTAAAAAATGCCTTTTTTTTGGCTTGAGAAATTGCAGCATAGTCAAGTAGCAGTATGGATTATGCAGACTATCCATACATTATTTTTTCTTTATTTTCAAGTGACTAGGATTTCTGTAGATTTGCATTCAATGGCCAACAAATGTCTATGCGCCCCTAGTCTGTGGAGCTCATTTTTGAAAAATTCAAGCCGTATACTTAACCTTAACAATGTATTATGGCAAGTATCAGCTGTTGGTCGCACACACTATTGTATTTGCAGGATGGAAGTAATTATATGTCTAGTGAAAAATGTCATTTGTTGTGGTTTCTTACTGGTTGAAACATGGAAATATTCTGGAAATGTGTTGCACTTATGACAGTTTTTTGTCTGTTGCCCAAAGATTAAGTGAAAACTTCAGTCAAAGATCAGTCTTCTGACCAGCTGTGTGACATTTGGAGAGATACTAGTACAATAACACTTATATGCTAAGATTTGTGCTTTACTGTACAGTATGACACTGATCGTGAATAGAATTCAAACCAACTCCCAAAGAGATACCTGGTACAGAAGGTAATCCTCCATAAATTTTCTTCTCAACTAAATCTTGATGTGGCTGCTGCTGCTACTGTGTCTTTTCAAGAGTCCTGTTGCTTTCTTGACTCTTGAGCAGGAATTCAGACATCCTCAGAGCATACAGCTTTGTGAGATGGGTAGGTAAAATACATTCATAGGAAACAGCTTTAGTTATAAACATGGGGTGACTTTGCAATTGACGACTGGCTATGATGTGAAATGATTAATATTCTGGGTAACGAACTTTCCCCCTCTGCCTAGAATTGCATTGGCTTTGTGATCAAAGAATTGCTTGGCATAATTGAAAGAAAACGCTACTAAACAGTTGCCTTTTGTAAAGCTAGGCCACTAGATGTCCATATCACTGAAGTAAATCTACAGCTGACACCATTGAGTTGTGTATCTTCCTCAAAGTGTGTTTCTTCGCCAACAAAACATTGGCAGGGTATTAAAGCTAAAGATTATGTGTAATATGTATGTCACTTAATGACATAGCAAAAACTTAAAATTGCAACTTTGCCATTTTATGAAGGTTGTTACTACACATGAATCAAGTTTTAATATACTGTATGTTAGAGTAGGATGAAGCTGTCCTTTGTATCTTCACTTGAGTTCTTGGGCATGGTCGACAAAGCAAGATAACATTGTAACATTAATAAATATAATACATGGCAATGTACATGGCTTCTGGAGTCTAATGAATCTGTACATTTAGTTATGATGCTATGTCATTTAAACTGAGCATGGCAAAGCTGATAAATGATCATGAAGTTGAAACTCGAGGCTGCAATTTTTTATACATGACATGGGAGTAAGTTCCATTGAACTCAGCGTGGCTTACTTCTGAGTAGATGTGCACAGAATTGGGACTTCAAAGCAGCTGTTGCTAATGAGGAGTGATCTTCGTTTAGCTTTGTCTGGTTACTGTCTACCTCACCCATATACTACTATTAACAAAAGCCACAAACTAATGGGAAGTAGCAAGTAAGCTGATTGCTTGCTATGGTGAGGAACTAGAAGTGCTGAGGTTTGTAATCAGAGCCGCTGATTGCAATCACTAATCCCAGTTGGACAGCCTTCTGAAGTCCTAGATCTGGGGTAGCCATTGGACATGCTGGCTGGGACTGATGGGAGCTGGAGCAGCATCTTGAGGTACCATGTTGGCTGCCCATTCCTTAGAGTCTGAAGCCTCAAAGAGAAATATTTCACATAGAAGAACTTGATTCCATTGGCCCAGTACACATCTCACATTCAACTACTGTTAAAAACAAACCCTGGTTTAATGTGAGTGTACAGCACACTGGTGCACAGTGCTGAACAATTATGAAAAGCTCCACTCCTGCTGCTGGGAAAGCCACAGTCTGATTTGTTGTGATGTCACCACCTGGGGTTCTTACCCGTTTCTCTGCAAACAAAGAGCAGTAACCAAGATTATTAACTTACTGCTTAGAGTGCATTTCTGGGGAAACTAAGCCCAATCATTGGTTCAAGCATCTTGAAAAGTCAAGGGCCTAGCTTGTTTCCTGGCAGCAGCAGATGTGAGAGGAAAGAAAGCATATTCACAATAAACCAGTTTTAACTATGGTTTAACATGATGTGTAAATCAGGTCATTGAAGCACTAGGCCTCTGAATTGTCTAAGTCACAAATATTTTCCAAAACCCAAGATACAGCTCAAAGAAACATGGCATATAGTTCTTTTCATACTGCTGAATCGCTTTTAGGACAAAGTGTAGCCCTACTTCCTTGGTAGGCCGATATGCATAGAGGCAGTCTGTGACTAACCTTTAATGCTGTGTGAAGTTGCTGGATCCTTATGTATGCCTATTTTACCTATATAATGGGATACATCCTGTTATAGAACTGCTTTACAGTTTATGATCCATAGGCTAAAAGGAAAGGAAGATTAATTTAGGCATATTGAGATTGGAAGTGAGTAATGGTTCTTTCTTGACATCTGTTGCCAGTTCGTTATTGGTAAACTTCCATGGTGAAGTTTTAGTTATTAGCATGAAGAAATCTGGCCCTGCTTTTTGTTTCTAGCAGCCACGCACTAAATTTCAGGAACGCCCCAACAGGAGCATTTCTAGTATATGTGCTGCCGAAGCAAGCACAATAGGAACATTTCTATCCCCGAAATCAAACCTGGTCTTGTGCAATCCATTTTCTATTTGTGTTCCAGTAGCTATTCTGTGAATGGACGTAAGACTGACTTTTGGCAGAACATGCACCATATTTGTAATTGGTCATAAAAATATTTAGTTGTATTACTGCATTATTGACACTTTATAATGTTCATGACATCATCTTGTTCAAAGCAGGCGTAATAGTTGTAACCTATTCAGTAAAGCACTTGAAAGCCAACTTCATGCAAAGAAAGGAATGTGAGGGTCAAATAAGCCAGGCTTAAATAAAATAGGGTTTTAATCTGAACTTTTGAAAGCATAACAAGAAATATGTGTTGATGGTAGAGCTTTTTATTCCAAACATGGTTGGATCATTTTTAATGCATCTGTGATGCATGGTAAAGAGAGCCTATGGAGTGGGTGTTCATTCCATGGAAGCATTAGGAGTGCCTGAGAGCCTTTGCATCACTTTCAGAGGCGTCTGTACAAATGCTATAATGGTGTGGTTGCAATGCAAGCTTTATGCAGATGTGGCTCTTAACAGCAGCACTCATAAACTTTAGGGGGTCATGAGTGCCCTTGCACTGCTGGTGCATCTGCTTGATACCTGTATATTTCGAGTCTCATTTGAATAGGGGACTATGTGCATATTGCCCAACCTGCATAGGCCCAAACAGCACAATTTTTACTCCAAGGACTTGGAGGTATTGGGTTCTACATGCATAGGCTCCCATTCAGATATGAGATCCAGTATGTTAGCATCAGGTGAGCAGGGTCATTCCTCAGCTTCCCACCACCACCTGTCAGGCTGTACTGTTAAAGCCATGTCTGCATAGACAGTGTCTTCTATATACTCTTAATACTTGACTTCAGTGGGACCTGTATGTGGAAAAGTTTAGTGATGAGGCCTTAGACTGCTGTATCCCTGATAATCCATGTTATAGCTGAAAGTGTGGACGGCTGCAAGTAATGTTAGAAGAGTGAAACAAAATCTGCATTATTTTGGATAAACTGTGCCTAGGCCTAGATAACTATAGAGTCAGAACTGATAGTTTTCATGAAGCTGTTTTTAAAGCAAGGTAGGCAAAAATCCAAGCCACATTGAGTAGGCTTCTTTGTATAGTTTTATTAGCTCAAAAGAGCCCACATAAAGAAAATTTGATAGTAAGCATTACATGAAACTTTCCTGGGAAGTAAGACTAAAAGGTGCAAAATGTAAAGGAATTCTATCCTGGAAAGCAATATCCTTATTTTACATAATACCTACATAAAAGTGCCCAGGAATTGATTCACTTCATACTTGAGGTAATCTTGTCCCAAAGCTCTGATGCAGCTATAAAACTGCATTTTTATTCAATGTGTCTGAAACAACACAGATACTAAAAAGGAACTGCAGAAAAATACTTGAATTGCTCATAGAGGATTCAGAAAATTCTGAAGAATAAATCATACCAGCTCTATGTGCAGGGGTGGGTGGCTTGTATTTTTAATGATCCTCCACATTCCCCATAAGTAGAAAACAAAAATATATAGGGTGTTGCCAGGCCCTATATGAAGCTTCATATAGAGGAGAGTATTTGAAAAGTGCACCCAACCTATAATAAGAACTTTAGAATTCTGTCATTCCTATTCTGCCAAATCTGTAGAATAGTTCTCAGAGGAAAATAACAATAGGAAGAAATACTTTAGGATGATGTATTATCTCTGCAAATATGAACCTCCAGAGCCTTCAAGCTGCGATTAGGTAAATGGGGGTTACTAAAATGAAAGATTAGTTACTTCTAAATATATATAAAGTAACTTTAAGAACTAAAAAAAGTTTGACATTTCTATTAGAATATGAATTACCATAAACGTTGCTGGTATATAGACCACTTGCTTCGATTTAAAACGTTAACATACTTGCCAAAGGCAAGTCCATGAACATCAATGAAAAGAATCTGATCCCAAACCATTGCAAGGATGAGAGCATAGTCTGCTGCAAGTATGGCATAGGAGTGGATGGAAGTCTTGTTGTGCCTCTGTTTTCTAGGCTGTAAAGATAATGCTTCCCTACCTCACAGGGGTGTTGTGAGGCTGACTTCATTGTAAAATGCTTTTGAGTTTTCCTGATGGAAGGTGCTATAGCAGTGCACAACATATAACTAATCGGCCAACATCTGATGGCTGATTCTGTCACCTTATTCAACTTTTTCATTACAGTATTTTGCTACTACTATAGAAGGCTTCTTTACAAAACATTATTTAAATGTATGGATCATGTAACAATGGACTTTGCAAGAAGGCATGGTTGAGTTTTCAATCTTTATGCATCCCCTTTCTGGTTTTATGTGATTAACTGTGCAGCTCTAATTGTATTAACAAGGTTTTTTGGGTTTTGCATGGAAATTACTTAAGATCAATTATCATATTTTTTTTTGTAAACCCCCTGAATGAAATAAACTTATGTTCACACTGTTTGTTATCCCTCTGGTATGATCTACTGTTTTTAAGTGTATGTTTAAAGCCAGGGTGGGGGAACCTGTGGCCCCCCCGACATGTTTCTGGGGCACACTCCTACCACCCCTTGCTGGTTGATCATTCTAGTGTTTATGAGAATTAGAATCCCAACAACATTGGGGGTGAGGTCACAGGTCCCCCATCTCTGGTTTAAAATAAGGAACTGTCCATTGTTAACATGTGTCTTAACACCCCCTGGTCATACTAACTACATAGAGACTTGTGAACAATGAGACACTATTTTTCTTTAAGAACGCAAGAGCCCTGTTCATCAGGCCAAAGATCCATCTAATGCAGTATCTTGTTCTCACAGTGGTTAGGTAGTCTATGGGGTGGGGGGAGTCCCTCCAACAACAGTCCAATTAGGATAAATGGCATGGAATGTTGAGAGGAGCTGCTTGGCAGAATGAATCTGGATGGTTGCATAGGAAGGAGGGAGAGTGGCTTACAGATCTTAAATTTTGTAGAAAGAACCTCAAAGTATGAACAGGTCATTTCCTCTCCAGCAGAATAGCAAAAAAGGGGGTTAGGGGGGAAATGTCCCTGGTGACAGAAGTGAGTGCTGTCAAAATAAATCAATGGAAAATCATTATATTAAGGGGGGAAAGCTGATTTCACTTCCAATAAACCCAAGATGACTGAACACAAAAAAGGAAGGCGTGGTGGTGGAATGGAGCAGCTGAAATCCTGAACAGAAGCATTCTACCCAGCAACATTTGGAAAGTGGGATACAATACGCTATTTCCTCCCCTCAAAACTTGTTCAGGTTGCACTAGCTTAGCCTTTTTCAATCATTACTCTGCGAGTAGCAAGCAGTTTCCAGGGCACACCTTTAGCCCTGCTCTCATTGTCAAATGGCTCCTGGCTTCCCATCTGTTTACTGCAATGGGGAGCCTAAAGTACAGCCGTTTTGCTGCTGTCGATTATTGCCCTTAGCCCATGGGAAGCCAGAAGAACACAAGAATCAGGAAACGTCTGGTGTTTTATAGTTTTTTTGTATATGCTGTAAGCCACACAGCCAGATGGGTGGGGTATAAATAAAATTACTATTTATTAAGTATGACGGCAGGGAGCTAAAGGCATGGCCCAGCAGTCTCTTGTTGCCTCAAAATGCAAATAATGACTGAATAGGGCAGGGGCTAAGAAAAGTTCTGCACTGAGAGTAAATGCCCTCCTATGCTTCTTATTAAACATACAGTGGTGCCTCGCAAGATGGAAAACTCGCTAGACGAAAGGGTTTTTGGTTTTTGAGTTGCTTCGCAAGACGATTTTCCCTATGGGCTTGCTTCGCAAGGCGGAAATGTCTTGCAAGTTTGTTTCCTTTTTCTTAAAACCGTTAATACAGGTGCGACTTGACTTCGAGGAGCAACTCATAGCACGCGGTGTGGTAGCCTTTTTTGAGGTTTTTGAAGACTTTGGTGATTTTTGAAGCTTTTCCAAAACTTTTCCAACACCGTGCTTCGCAAGACGAAAAAAATCGCAAGACGAAAAAACTCGCGGAACGAATTAATTTCGCCTTGCGAGGCACCACTGTATTGCATTTCATTCAATATACTGAAGTGCCTGGCTTCTAGAATTTATTAAGAATGCTGTACATTCCAGAACTGAGGGAGCTCCTACAGGTAGAAGGTTCTGGAAGTCCAGCCTCCAGAAATGGAGGAATCCTCCATCACTGACCTCCAGCTGAGCAGAACTAACCTTCACAGTAAGTCCAACATCCTTTATTCTAGAAGTAAATGTAAAAGCAGCCGAAAAGGGATGAAAATATGCTATGGGGAAGCATGACTGGGCTCCACACAAAGGGACATAAATCTACTAAGAAAATAAAGAATAAATTTAAAATATTCAAAGAACCAACTTTACCCTGGCAGCAAAAATCAGTGGAGTCTAGTTTCTGAGCAACCAAATTTCATTTTAAAAGCCATATACACAAAATATTACAAAAAACATTTAATGACCTTTTTATGTGGAAAGAAAACAAGTATAAATAGAAATTTGAAAAAATATTTTTAAGGTATCAACATACTCAGGCTTGCTTTATCGGGCGTGTTTCTTCAGGAGATATCTGCTTCTAAGATAACCCGGTTTCATGTTCTCTGCCAGACGCTGCTGCCTATCTTCATACCAGCAAACGATAACCTTCCATTTGAGGTGGTTGCTCCTTCAAAATAAGATTTTAGTTTAGTTTAGTTTAGTTTAGTTTAGTTTAGTTTATAAAGATCCAAACCATCACTAGTCCCACATTTCTTTACCTAGGACGTTCTTAAGGCGTGCCCGTTACCAAGACATGCACACCCACCCACAATAGGAACACATGCTTCCAGCTTTTAAGTTTTCCTCTCAAATATCGCACCCTTGAATTCATTATCAGACATTCTCTTTCCCTACATATTACCCTAGCATTTCAGCAGGAATACTGGCTAAAGTCTGCCCTGTCTGCAGACCTAGCCCTTTTTGCTTTTTGTTCTAACCAGCTCTGGCAAAGAAAAAGACAACATCCACCTGTCTTGAAATGTCATGTTTTAAGCTGAAGAAAATGGGTCAAGAGCAACGTAATCATCACAATCTCTGCACCTGAGGCACAATCCATAGCCTTGGGAAGGCAACAGGTTTTCTATCTTTTTCTACTGCCAGACACACAGCTTTCCTATTGGTCATACAAAGGGAAAGGCCTTGTGGGAAACCTGTGGTCCTCCCGGTGTTCCTGATTTATAACTCACATCACCTCCGACCATTGGCCATGCTGACTACTGCCACTGGGAATTGCCCCAGGTTTCCTAATCCTTGCTCTAGGCCAGGGGTCTGCAACCCGCGGCTCCGGAGCCGCATGTGGCTCTTTTACACCTTTGCCGCGGCTCCGGGGCGGATACTGGCGAGGGGAGGAGGCGCATTGTGTGCCCCGACACTCCCCACTGTGGCGGGCGCTGTACTGGCTGTGATGTCGCATGGGGGCGGTGCGTGCGTTAGTCACGCACCATCCCGATGTCACCTTCCTGCCCGCTGTCAGATCGCGGCTCCGGAGATATATTTGTTTTAAATGTTGCAATGGTTTTGCGGCTCCCAGATTTTTTTTTCTTCGAAAACGGGTCCAAGTGGCTCTTTTTGTCTTAAAGGTTGCAGACCCCTGCTCTAGGCACACAAAATTCTGCACATAGTTGCTGCAACAGCTCTGATTTTTGAGATGTGGCAAGTTTTCTTAAAAGTAACAAAAGTCACATTGTGCTACTGGCATGCAGACCTGTATAAGATAGTCAGCAATGTATTCTGGCTTCAGGCAGTTCACTCCATGAGCAGAAGCCTCTCCTAAATTAACTCTTAAATCCTCAGGCTTCAGTTTGTTAAAATCGGCAAAAAGATGGGTGGCTTCTCTAAAGACAGAGACAGAATGAGCAGGCAGCACCTGTAATTTCAAACACAGAGACACTGAATTACTTATATATATGGTACACGGGTACAATTAACATTTAAACTAGCCTTGCCAGCAGAATTTCAGAAGGTGGACCGCCAGCCCTGCTGGCAGCTTCCAGGATGGCCCTGGAAGTGGAATGCAAAATTAAAAACATATTAACTGTTACATTGTCAAAATAGGGTGCAGTGGTTGTACAACATCTCCACATGGCTAAGCCCCCATGACTCTGTTCCTCTGACACCTTACCCTATCTCTAAGCATATTTTCCACTCTCCCAGAATACTAGGAAGGAAATTGGCTGGACAAGTGCCATTGATACTGCACAGTATTACAGCACAGTGCAAAGGGTGGTAGTTCTCCATGTCACATGCAGCTTCTGAAACTATTTTTGAGCCTGTGCACACAGTGTCTTGTGTCCAGTCTCAAAGAGCCAATGGCTAAGGAGAGAATGTGGAATTGAGGGGTCTGTGAGTAAATTACTTGCCACAGAGAACCTAGCAAGTGGCTACCCTAGTCTGAATTATACAGACAAAAATCTACCTGTTCTGTTAAGAGGGTGTTCAACCATTACTTGAAAATATTCAGCTTTCCAGAATACCAGGTATTTCCAACAATTGAGACTTCAATCGTACCTTCTTATTAAATCCTTGTATTTAACAATTTCTCCAATTTAAAGCAGTAATCAGGATGCAACTAATCTAATAGCAATTATGGAGGAAATATATTTGGGCTTACCAGACATATCAATCCCACATATTTAGCCAACTGAGTACCAGAAAATTATTTTTATTAGCTCTATTCCCCCACCTCATTTTCTGCAATGGTTTCTTCCATTTCCTCCCTCATATACATATATGAGTTTGTACATATAATACAATTGCAAATTTGGCACAAACAAACCTCCATTTCCCCCCCATCATGAGTATATTAGCTTTAAGTCTTGGTTTATTATTATTTCAAATACTTTTTTAAAGATCTCTTGCCATTTTGTTAGTTACATGAACTTGGAGAGATTGAAATAGAAAAAAGGTTGGTAAAATAACCATTGTCGTTACAGATAACTCCACACACACACGTTTGTGTTTAAGTAGCTGGAGAGAGGTGTGAATAACCCTTTAACCCTCCAGATGTTACTGAACAACAACCCTCATCAGCCCCAGTGAGCATGGCCATGGATAGTGATGATGGGAATTGTAGTTCAGCAACATCAGGAAGGCCGAAGGTTCCCCGCACCTGCCTAAATTATTTGCTCAATTTTTACATAATACTTATTTGTAAAACAAAAATACTGATTGATTTCTCCTCCCGCCCCCAAGTGGATCTGGAACAATAGACACTACAATACTTTTAACTGAAATTAATGGAAAAATAACATTGGAGTACACTTAATGGATGTGTGTTGCCATCACAGGACAAAAAGTTTCTGGTGACACAACCAGTTCCATCATTCTGATCGAATAAGAAATTTTAAGATACTATGTTATTATTCAGAAAGCAGCAATTCAACACCCACTGGCATCTATACTGGCAAATGAACAGAATACATACCTTTGCTCCACCTGACTCTAGAAGACGTTTGAAGCCTGCTTCCTTGGCTGGGTCAACATTCAAAATAACTTTCCAACCCCGAAATGCGCCCTACAAAGATAGAGCTATTAATATGTGTGTATACACATGAACACATACTTATAAAATGCTACAAATTTTTAAAGCAAGTTTAGCAACACATTTTCTAAAAATAGTTTAACAAGTTAGAATGCTTAACGTTAGTAAGTCAGAATGCTGTTTTACTACACTGAAGTACATCTCTTGAATATATAGTGATATAACATACCTTTTTATTTCTTTATTCACTTTTTGTTTCTATTTTATTTTGTTCATTTAAATAAAATGAATTGCATCTCTCTTTACAGCCACAAAGTGTCAATCAATCAATAAATAAAAAGCTGAGAGCTACTTTCAAAAAACGCACTACTCCTCAGGAAAAATACCTCGGTAATGCCAGCTTCCTCTCGCCGTCTTTGTATTATTTTCCTCCACCTCATTGCTGCAACTGCTAAATTCCTCTGGGATTCAGATATTTCAGATGCAGCACTGAGTATGGAATTACTTCCCCATTCAAAATCTTCCTCCTAATGGGTGGAAAGTCTCTTATTCACTGCAATTCAGTCAACAACATGAAACAAGAAAAATCCCCAAAACAAGAAACCCATACAGTATTTTATAAACAAATAAAATACATGTAACATTTACACTGGGTGCCCTTTGAGATTTTTTTTAAAGGGAAAGCATGCTTTTAAATTACCCAAGTTCAAGCACCACTCAACCTAAATAATGAATTCTCAGCTTAAATCCATGGAGTAGCTAATCAAAGTGGGATTCAGTCATTTAAGACATTGCGGTGAGGAAAGATTTCGGTTCATTGTTTCCCCCTCATGTATATCCCTGCCTCTATTCCATGGAACTCAAGGGAGAATATGTACAATTTCCCATCTAGACACTGCCCAGACCCAGACCTACTCAGCTTCAGCAATTGACCACATCATTTGCTTTCTGATCGCATGCGGCTTTTGTAAATTATATCAGCTTCATTTATGCCTTTGCACCATGAATGGTGTCCTGATGTTTTAATCTCTGATATTTAAGTTTTGAATTTTGTATATCATATGTTTTCATTTTGTAAGCTGCTGACACAGATGTGGGGAAAAGCAGGTTACACATTTAAAAACAAATACAACACTAAAAGAGTTTTTAAAACAGACTAAAATTTACTTAAAGGTATGCCGTACCGGTAGAAAGCATTGTACTGTTCTGCATGCATCCAGGTAGGAGCAATGAAGTACCCACTTTCCAGCTGCCATTGATGCCAAGAATTTCTCATTGCCAATAGGGTGCCCCACTATTGTGTGGGTACACCTAGGGTCAAAGCACTGCTTCTCAAGCACCACTCCACCTAAAGAATGGGTTTTAAATATAGTTATTTTTACAAGCAATTCCTACTAGGGGAAGGTCAGACATAGAAAGTGATGAGGTGTTTTGTAACACAACAACAACCACCACCACCAGATGGAGCTCCAATATGCTCTGGTCACCGATTTCTTACCCAGCTCTTCAATCATATGGTAATAATCAATCCGTGCCTGAGGGCGAACAGAAGACAGCTGGAATCTGTACTCTTTTTTTGGTTCTTCAGCAGTCATTTGGTCTACTCTAATGAGCTGAAACGGTAAGTTTGGGGGAAAGAGGAAAGGACAAAAAGATGTCATTGATTCCCAGCAGTTTGTCCCATTATCCATTTAATTCAGTCACATTTTTAAAAAACCTGTATGATAAGCCCATAGAGAGACTTGAGTTACATATTTGTTATTTTAAAAAAACATTCGATATCTTTGCCCGAGTCTCTACTAAATGGCAAGGTATACAGTAGAAGCTATTTATTCTGATCAAGGATAGCTGAATGTATCAGAGCTGAAGTCTATCTATATGAAATATGCATTATACAGTAATTTAGCAGGTAGCACAAAGTCAGCAAGCACTACATGAAATTAAATACCTCCAGATATTTCAACCAATATGTCAGACCCTTGAAATCATTCCTGAACTCCTAGTCCCAATAATGAAATTATTTTAACAGAACAAATCACAGGTACTTCCTATTTCCTTCAACCTCTCCATTATTCTTGAGCTGGCAGGAAAAAGCAGGTTGCATATGGGATTTAAAGTAATTGCCAAGAAGCCACAGGGATAAAATGATTACTGTCTGCTGCGATCTATTATCTGTATGTTAATATTAAACTACTACCAACTTCAAATGAAAGTTCAAACGAACACTGGAGTACAACTTCTCAATGCAAATATTAATATATGAATCAGCATGCTGTCATAAGGCATACATTTGTTTTTGGCTGAGGAGCCACAGCAGGATTTGCCAAAGGAAAGGCAATGGCAGGAGCCAGCGGAGTTGGGATCAGACTATCTTCTTTCACAGGGATTTCTGGATTTCTACAGCCTGGAAGCTTTGGGACCTCAACCCAATCTGTTTTTGCAGGTTCATCAATTTCTACAAAGAAAAAAACCCCATCAAATCACTAAAGCAGGCAAATATAAAACTGAACAGTTCTCAAAGGAAGCCAAGCAGAAAATGAAAAGGAGAGAAAAAAATAATGTATTATTTAAAACAGAACCTTCAAAAGTGGCAGCTACAATCCAAAACATGTAACCCTGTTGATTTAAATAAATGACCAAGACTGCAGCCTAAACTTACAGGAAATCCTTGTTTTACACAGGGGTTCCATTCCAGACCCCCATTTGTGTCGGTAGCATAAAATAATAATAATTGTACATCAGATGGTAAAACTGTTTATGAATTCTTATCATTGTACCAGTGGTGGGTACTCACATGACTGAGGACTCCACTATACAAAGGAAATCTTCATTATATATAGAAAATATGCCTGATCTTAATTCTAACCTAGACTTCCCCCCCCAGACACGCAGCATTTAAAAACAAAACAAAAACAGGGAAACCTTCAATAATACAACTACACATCTACAGTCTTAAGTGAGCAAAATCCAGGGAATTTTTTTAACCATGAAAACCAGCTATTTCAACTCAATCACACTGTTCTTTCTTCTTACCCATTTCAGCAATTTCCGTATCAGTAAAGGATTTTGTAAGCGAGAGGTCTCCAGCGTTTACTGCAATAGGTTGAATTTGTTCGGAACACTGTGAGGGGCTGCTGGGCCACTGAAGGTTACTAGCAAGCCTTGCCCGCTCTTCTCTTGCAGTGGGGTCATCCCAAATAATCTGTTCACTCTGTGATGGCTCTGTGTTGACATCCATTGCTACCTGGTGTGACTGCCTAAGGACCCAAATGAACAATGAGGATGTGCACTGCTTTAGTAAGTATACAGAGTTCTCTGTACAGCAGAGTTGGAAAACCTCTGGCCCTGGTTTTCAGCTATGCTTTTCTGGAGTTGTTGGCAGTTTGAAGTCCAGCAACATCTGCAGAGTCACAGGTTCCCTAACCTTGTGCAACAGTAATGAAACATATTGGATTAGAACAAGCTTAGGTTGGCTGGACTTAGGTTACAATGCAGTCAATGGGATAAGTTAGTCTCCTGTGCACTAGCATGGGAGAACTGCATTCACAGCTGGGCATTTAAAGTTTCTGTTGCAGACACTTGCGCAGCTGATCAGACAAGTCACTTTTCTGTTTAGAAATGTGTCATTCAGTCACACAAGCAGCTGCAGCAAAAACCTCAGAAGACACCTCTGGCTGCCTATGCGTAGCTTCCTAGGATGGTAGCCCAGAAATTCAAGATGTGTTCAAAATGTCACATAGAATAGAATAGATATTTATTACGGCCATAGGCCCATACAGATAAAAAACAAGACATAACTAACAGCTTGTGCACGTGGGAAAAAACAGCCGCTAAAACATCACTATAACAATAAAATACTGTAAGATGGAATGACATACTGCGCCTTAATTAGCTTGTAGTGCACCTTGGCAGCGCTTTTGGGTAAGGACAGCGACCAGAAACCTAGCCACTCTCAGGGTCGTATGGATATCCTTATCCTGCAGGATTTGGGCAAGGTGGAATTTTGGTGGGGTACCCTCTAGCTTCTGTATGATTGATCCCAACAAATTTGCCCGTGGCACATTAAACAAGGGGCAAGTAAACATAATGTGCTGAAGCGACTCCGGCGTCTCCTTATCACATACACACATGGCGGAGGCTTGGCCCTTTGAGAATCTATGTCTCAGGACATTGGAGGGAAAAACGTTAAACCTCGCTTTGGTGAAGGCCAGCCTATGGGCAACAGTCGAAAGGGAGGAGAGGTATGATGGAACGCAGTAAGTTAAAGTGATACCAATGTTCTGGGGCGAACAAACACCTCCCCCCAGCGAATAATTTCGCTGTAAATCGATGTCATCCAGTCTTTGGCGGATCAGTCTTTGAGCAGTGATTTGATCTAATTTTAGGGAATCTAAGGGAGAGATTCCATAGCTCAAGAGTTTGGCATGAATTCTACTAGTCCAAAGGCTGGAGAATTCATCTCGCCATAAGCATTGGACAAGATAATGGTCTGGTAATCTATGCCACAATGATAACCAATAATTGAAGACTTGCTTCCACAGGCAAGTTTCTAAGGATGCGATCTTCAATTCTAGTCGCATGGCTGCGTTGCTTACGCACAGGGGGAGCATTAGGAGCCGACGTAGGAATTGGTTTTGCAGAGTCTCAAGAGGAGCAAGATCTGTCATCACGGCCCAGAGCGGGGCAGCATAAGCTAGCACGGGAACCACTTTTGCCTTGAACACCTTTAGGGCCGAGGGAACATGCAAAGCTCCATCCGAAAAGAAAAATCGGAGGAGCGCATATGACAGAGTTTTGGCCTTGTTAAGTAGGTGTCACATAGTACCTTAGGTCATTAATGTCACATAGTACCTTAGGGCTTCCAAGACTCGGCTACGGCCGTTACGAACAGAACGAGGGCCATCTGGAGTTGTCGGAGAATTGTCAAAGCCGTTCCTAGACAAAGATTTTCTTTGTCCTTGAAACTTTGCTAGTGATGTTGCAGTCATGATTTCCTGTAGCTGCCTTTGAAAGTTCTCCCTCATTTCCAGTGTCTGTGTTAAAACTGGAGGTTCAAAAGAAATGTAAATAAATAACAGCTCTTTCTACTTAAAATATGTCAAATGCCATGTAATAAAATCCATGTGGGCCCCTTCTTCATTGCTTATTAGTTACGCATACTTTGCCCTTCCATATTCCGTACATTTCAAGAACTCACTGAAAATTCTGCCCCTCATCCTAAGGTCCCAGGGGTGGGTCACACAAATTAAAAATACAACATTAAAAACAGATTACAATCACAAGAACAGGGTGGGTTCCAAAAGGTCTGCGTAAAGAAGTGCGTCTTCAGCATATGGCAAAAACGGATGGTAGACGCCAAACAATACAATAATGCAAACAAACAGTTACCTCCTTTTGATGCATTTTCTTTTTCGACAGAAACTGCCTCAGTCACTTGATCCATAGCAACATCTTCTATATCATTAGCATCCAATGACATTTTCTGAAACAGTTGATGTTCAGGTCTTACACAAGTCATATCTCAGAACAGAAAATGTATGGCAATTTGTCCCGTGTTCATTATTGATGCAAGGAGAACTGTATACAAACTTTACTAATAAACCCAACAAAAATATTCAACAGTCCAACAAAAGTAAATCTACTTCCAGGTTGTCACTATGACATTAACACAGGAAGTTGCCTTATACCAAGTCAGACCAATGGCTCACCTCGTTCAGTACAGTGGTACCTCGGGTTATGAACGTAATTCGTTCTGGAGGGCCGTTCTTAACCTGAAACTGTTCTTAACCTGAGGTTCCACTTTAGCTAATGGGGCCTCCTGCTGCCGCCGTGCGATTTCTGTTCTCATCTTGAAGTAAAGTTCTTAACCTGAGATACTATTTCTGGGTTAGCGGGGTTTGTAACCTGAAGCGTCCGTAACCCGAGGTACCACTGTATTGTCTACACTAGGAATGGGGAACCGATGGCCCCCCAAATGTGTCTGGGCTGCAATTTCTATGTCCCCTGAACACTGGCCATTCTAACTGGGGAAAGGTGAAGGTGAAGGCAAACAACATATGGGTCCCCACTTGTGGTCTACACTGACAGAGAGATCTCCAGGGATCTTTCACAAGCCTACCTGGAGATTCTGGGGCTGACCTACATGCACCACAGATATTCTACCATTAAGCTCTGGCCTTTCCTCCAAGTAGCTGAATGTGGTCATATAGCAGTCAATTAGTTTAGTCCTTTTACTTTCATAATGTTGTGAACACTAACTGCCATATCTACAATAAATTGAAACTTTTGGCATTTATTAGATTACAGAATTAGCATAATCTAAGTGAAAACAATTGCAGGAAGCCATTCACTGTTCTGTTATTTATTCATCCAGGTTAAGGTTACCATAATGATTTTAAAACACACATACATACACAAATTGAATCTACCATACCTCGTCTTCCTTCCCTGTTTTTTCAGATGAATCTAGCCGATCTGAGAATCTGTCATCTTGAATACCACTAATATTCAAACTCATTTTAGGGTTATATGTGTAAGGATAGAGAGATTCAGGCAGCCGTTTATATTCTTGTGCACTCTGGAAAGAGTTAGTAGGGAGAGGAATTAATGCTACAAACTTAGAGCAAGGAAGTGAGCAATTTTATTTTATTTTTGTTAAGGAAACATTTCTTTTTCTGCCCAGCCAACAATAAATATGTCCCTTGAAAATGTTACTTTGTTGGTAAAACAAACAATCCTGTGGCTCCTTAAAAATTAACAATTTTGTTGCTGCATAAGCTTTCATGAACTAGAATCTGTTTCACTGGATGCGTGAAATGTTTATTCTCTGTTACCAGGGATTTGGGGGGGCCCTCTGGGGAGGGTCTCTTCACAAGGCAAAGACACAGGAGGCTTTGTGAAGGCCTCCCACCTAACAGCTGACATGTGGGGTAGAGAAGCATCAGCAGCCACTGCTTCCCCGCACCTCAGCTGCGCAAGCCTCACAAGTCGCAGGGACAGCGCAGCTTGCACAGTTGACATGTGGGGAAGCAGCGGCGGCGGCGGCTGCTCTACCCTGCACATCAGCTGTCCGGCGGGAGGCCTCAGCAAAGGCCCACTATGCCTCTGGCTTGCAAGAAAACCCTCTCCAAAGCCCAAAGAGGATGTCCTTTTGGGGCTCTGGGGAAGGTCTCCTCGCGAGCCAGGAGGACTCACCAGTGTGCTCCCAATATAAGCAATTTCAGTTACATGCACAGAAGTGTGAAATGTAACCCTAGTGTAAATTGTGAGTTGCCTGCACACCACTTAAAAATTATAGCAATTAAGTGATAAACAGAGGCTTTAAAATAAAAGGAAAAGCCTATCGAAGGCAATGGAGCAGGAGGATAGATGAGTGGGGGAACTCGAACTGGGAGCCACACAAGTAACTAAGGACAGAAGACAAGACAGATGAGAGACACCTGAGTTGGAAGACAAATACACTTGTGAGAGCTGAAAGAAAGACAGGAAATGAACTGAAGGGCTGAATGGTAGAGGAATAGATATCCAGGAAAATGTGCTGTTTACAGTGTATGTATTTCTGGCTGCTACTTTGCAGGGTCTTCTATTATTTCCTTTTTGGTCCTACACCAGTCATTGGCTACTTAGTACTGCCACACCAATGGAAACAGCACTGCCCTTAAAATCACAAATACAGTGGGACCTCAGGTTGTGAACTTAATTCGTTCTGGAGGTCCGTTCTTAAGCCGAAACCTTTCTTAACACGAGGTGTGCTTTCGCTAATGGGGCCTCCTGCTGCTGTGCCACTACCGCTTGCATTCCGGGGCAAAGTTCGCAACTAGGGGCATCTACTTCCAGGTTAGCGGAGTTCATTACCCGAAGCATTTGTAAGGACAGTACGTAACACGAGGTTCCGCTGTATATTACTCAAGAGTACAAGTTGCCAATGTGGTGCTCTCTAGATGCTGGGCTCCCAACTGTCCTCAGCCCCTAGCTAGCGTAGCCAATAGTAAGGGACAATGAGACTTTGAATCTAACAAAATACGGTGGCCGGCATACTGGCAACCGCTGACTCAGAGGCTGTGTTTCTCACTTAATAGCACTTTCACCTCATTCTCTTTTAGTGCAGTGCTTCAGCGACATACTGAGTAGCATACAAGCAGCAGGTGACAAGTCTTGCTGAAACACAATCAAGCTTTTGAAATACAGATGGACCTTAGAAGAACTGCAGTGTAAGCGCACAAATATTGCCAAGCTACATTTATAGATATATGAAACAGAAGTAGCACACACGGCACTTTATTTGCTGAACCCTTATATTGAATAGCCTTATATTGCTTGTAGACTGGCATGCCCAGAATACTCCTTATGAATGATATCCAACTAAACTCAGAGTAGGCTCACTGAAATCAATTGACTTTAGCCTTAATATGATTAATGTAGGCTGTCACCCCATATATGCCCGATTTTTAAAACAGATTCAACTCACATTAAAACAAGAAGTCAGTAATGACATGTTGTGCAACCTTCCCCTTTCCCCATCCTTGTGTTAGGAAAAACCTGTTTCTCCATACCTCCAAAAGCCAGTGTTCCGACACTACATGTATGCCCCTTTCTTTAGCAGATTTGTATTCCCGGTTACTATCATTTTGCCTTCCTTGGTAGATAAAATGAGTTACAGTTTCATCAAAGCACCACCTAAAAGATACGAAAGACATGTTAAACTCCACGTTAAGTGATTTCCAGTTCTGGGAATGGGGGGCGGGGTGACTTGTGGTTATCATGATGCCAACTCAACATTACTAACACCTGCACACACCCCAAACTGGAACAGCTCTTAGAAATAACATCCACCATTATCACATGCAGGAGGGTCCACATGCCTCACCCCGAGAAGACCAGGGATGCTGATCATTTTCTATGGTAAATATGCCAATAATATTTTTTTTTAAGAATCAATCAGTCGACAAACATAGTGATTTAAAACCGTCCTTCAAAACCATGATCTGTTTTTCAGAAACATAAAATAAATGTCCACCTGGTAATTCAAATTTAATAGTCACATTTTGATGGACATCTTTCTAAGGTAGCGGAGGAAGCTGCCTTATACTGAATCAGACATATTCACCCATTAACTCATTACTGTTTACTAGCAATGGCACTCCGGGGTTCAGACAGAAGGTATTTCCAGCCAATGCCAGAGCCTGAACCTGGGACCGTCTGTATGCAAAGTAGATGCTGTACCACTGAGCAATGGCTCCTTCCCAGGGTTATTCGCTGTGTTACATTCAAAAACTGTAACAAATTTAATTAATTTATTCAATATTTTAGAAAATAGGTTCTCAAATGAGTTACAGGTCTGCAAGTTTTATGGTCTGCAAGTTACACAAAACAATCACAGAAAGTCTCAAGCTTCCATTGCATTGATTCCAATAACTTACAAGGCACAGCCACTTATCAACAAATATAGTATACTGAATGCGACCACTTCTCATATGCATCATATCTATTAATTTGTCCCTCTCTGCACTATCATTCCCATCTAGTTGGAGTTTGTGGGTTTTTCCACTTATACACCCAGACTTTTTTTTTAAGATTTTAATAAATTTGTTATTAGAGATTTCATATTCTTTGACGCATCAGCTCCTATCCATTAAATCAGCGTAGAGCTTAATACCAATCATAGCCATATAACACCAATTACTTGTCTCTAAAAGTCACATGTCATCTGGCATTCCCACCACATATGTAAGAAATTGGCATTTATAGCTGAAGGCTTCCAACACCTGAAACATGCATCTACATTAATTTTATTAAGCCTAGCAAGTGTCAGATATCACCATAATAGTCTATATTGAGCTTTCTGTATTGTTAGGCTCAGTGAAGAGTTCTTTACGGAGTTCCAAATCATACTCCATTTTTGTTCAGATACAGTAAATCTGAGATCTCTATTCAACCTAGATCCTTCTTCCTTGGCTTCTGCTCATGGTTTGTTTAGAAATGACACAAGCCAGATAATGGCTGTTTTTCCACCAGTGCAGCAGGGGTGAGGAATATGCACCAGCATACTGTTCATTCACATAAAACCACAATTTATTTTACCTATGGTTCAGTGTGACTTGTGAACCAGACCAGTGAAATAAATTGCCTTACCCTCCAATTCCTCCCTCCATTTTCCTTTTTGAATTATGTGTACTAGACTGTAAACCTGAGGGCAGGACCATTACTGCTTTTTAACTTTGTATAGCAACTAGAAAATTTTAGGCACTTGAATCACTATAATAATTTCAAGAGCTAGATGTCAAAGTCTTATCAGTGAAGAATTCTGTTAACTGCACGTACCTGTAATCTGCTCCAAGGGAAGCAGCAATGGCATTCAGCTCGCTCTGCTTTTTACTGAGCTTCTTACTCACACATATGACAACATCAGCTAGAGGCTTTGGCTCCTCTTCCTGTTCAAAGTAGAATTAACAGAAATGTTGTTCAGCAATACCAAATTCATGAAGGTATCTCTAGAAATGTAGTGCCAGTTATGACAGCACTGATTATTTGTTAATAATTATAATAATAATATATATTTTTTTGTATCCCGCCCTCTCCAGCCAAGGCCAAGCTCAGAGCAGCTAACATCATAAAAACAACACAATATGCATAAAAACAGACATCAATTAAAATACATCTTAAAATCAATTCAGACAAGTTAGGCAGGTGGCAATTATCAGGCTGGAATGGAGGGTGGTTGATACTTGCCAAGACCAACTGTTTCCACTGATCTTAAAAGGACATGTGAGCGGGTTAAAGGATTTGGGGTGGGGTGGGTGGGAGTGAATTGAGGTGACCCCTTCCACTGCCTATTGATAACAAGTGATTGGCAATGTCAAATGAGACAACACTGGTCATCTACATGTTCAGGAAGTACAGGCGGAGCCCATGGCTGGTTTGCAGATTAGAACCAACGTGTGTAATTTCACTTCTTCCAGTTGACACACAACCATGGTCACATCCCTCCTCTCCCCACTGAGCCATGCTTACTTCCAAATGCAATTTGAATTCTGCTGCATTTAACCAATCTTTCTGTACAAACAAGCAGCACCCAATTTATGCTATATATGCCCAATCAATCTAAAACCCAAGCCTACCACTTGTTGAGTTGCAACTTTCAACTGAGGGCTTGCAGTGAGAGCAGCTGCTTGCCGAGTGCTGTTTGCCAAAGCCACTTTTAAGTTCCTGCCAATGACTTCTGAAAGAGGAGTACTCAGTTTTCTTTTTTGTGGATTAGAGCTCCCTGGAGTTTCCAAAGCTGCTAGCGCATCCTGAAAAGCAATTAAAATGCACTTATTTAACTGTGCATAGGTTCTCTGCTCAAAGGGATGTTCATGCGATAAAAATGTTTTACAAGTTATTAAAGGTAGTTTACACGTTTCTTCTAATTCAATGATAATCGTAGTCGTCACCTAATAAATAAACTGGGAATAGAAAGGGAGGGGATAAAAGAAGGAGGCTGTTATAGGCCAAAGAAGATTTGCAAGGTATTTTACCTTTACATCAAAAGAAGGTTTGAACAGCTTGTCCTTAGATAAAAATTTAGATGGTGTGTCAAGATGCAGGGATGGTTCCTTCTGTACTGGTTTCCCCGCTTGTGAAGGGCTTGGCTTGTTACCAATATGATGTGAGACAACCCTCTGGAAAGCTTTACTCTGGAACCGATTCATATCCAGAGGTGTCACAGCTGTTCTTCTCCCAATTTCAAGGAGACTGCTGGGATGGTCACGTGTATTTGGAGATTCAGAATCCATCTCTGCCTCAGCTGGATGATTTGTGAAACACTCTTGTTTTTGTTGAGTAAAAAATAAAAATAAAAAACCATCATTATTTTTTACTTATTTCTTTTGAATACAGTTTTTGTAATAGAGCATTTAATTAGGTTCTTTTAGCTAACACATTTTTCAGCTTTTGTATGGTGCTAGGGATGATGCTACAACCCACCTTTGGTAAAGATCTGAACCAATAGTGGGTCCTGACCTACCAGCAGAAGACCAATGCTAACACTGCTTTTCTCCTTTCACAGATGGAAGTGAACATTCTAGGCCTTTTCTGGTTGTGTCTTATAACTGTGAAGGACTGTGCAATTCAGCACCTATGCTACCAAGACTTGGGGGGTGGGGGTGGGAGGGGAAAGGAATTCCGCTTATAGTGAGGGTTGTGTGGAAATTAGGGTGATGAGTGGTTACTTATATGTTTGCCCTGGTTAGCCAGGGGTTTGCGGGGGGGGGGCACACAGATAATTTATCCAAGTGAGCAGAGTCAAATTGCAACTCATATTCATCATTTTAAATATTTTATTTATTGAAACAAGGAATCCATATTGCATAGATTAGGAAGCACCATGTAAAAGTTCTAAGCTCCTAAAAAATCTCTCTTAAAATCTTACAGTCTCAATACTGAACAGCTCCAAGAATGGAGTCTAGGGCAACATAAATAACTTAGGTCCATTGATTTCAATGGCTCTGCTCCCAAGAATGACTAATGTTGGATCACTCATAGCATTTCACATATCAATATGCTGCCAGTAGATGCTCAGGATTAGTAAGCACAGAATACGTCTGCCTTACGCAATCATGCTACTGAACACACCTACAAAGCTTCAAATGAACCAACCTTCAGTGTCTACATTGTCAATCAGGAACTTGCTGTCATCAGGCTTCTTTCCTGTCCTTGCAGACTCCAGCAGCCAAGCCATGGTAACAGCGGGAAGGTTCCACTTCTTGGCAGCTTCATACTTCGAACCTTCCGGCTCTTTCACCACCAGGTGGGTGCTGACAAGCATTCCTTTCCTTGGGTTGGCTTTTCTCACAAAGAATTCTTGCACTCTGTAATCAAAGCCAGGTGACATTTCCATACTGTTAGGGATTGATTAGCTGCTTGTGCGTAAAAACGTGCTCCCTCAGAGTTTGTGCGACCCCACAAACCTCCGTGTGTGACGGAGCTCCTCAGACATGTCTGCTCTAGTCACTAGTAGAGTCCGACAGTGGCTGTCTGCAGAAGCGTTTCCAGCAAAGGAGCTCCTTAACGGAAACGCGTCTCCTGGACTCACGGCGTGACAGTTTCCGGCGAGGTGTGGGTCTCCCTATGGGAGACTCAGATACCTCCCCACTGTTCTCGCTGGAAGCTTCCCTGAGCCCTCCCTCCTGCTCGCATTCCCTCAGAGACCCACTCCTCCCCCTGCTGGTCCCTGCTTCAGCTGTTGAGTCTCTTTCTTCCTCCCTGAGTCCCTCCACCACCTGATGCTCCGATGGCAGTTCCCTGACATCCACCTCCCCTCCAGGGCCCCCCTCACCCCCTCCCATTTCCTCTCCCCTGGGAGGTGAAGGGCTAAAACCCCGAAACGAATCTTCCTCATCTTCCGACGTCTCGAACAATTCCCTCCATCGATCGTCGTCCTGGCTCGCTGAATCCTCTTCCTCTTCAGAATCTGGGAACCCCTCCAACTCCTCTTCCTCGTCGGTGGTGGCAAAGTATTCCCTTCGGAACCTCGCTACAGGCTGAGGTTTACGTGGGAACCTCTGATGAAAAGTCTCTATTAACACTTCGTCATTGACATCCTCTGCCCTAACCCAGGTGTTTTCCGACTCCGGTTCCCCTTCCCACATTACCAAATACTCTACTTGATCTCCCTTCCACCTGGAATCGAGGATCTCCGCTACATGGTAGCTGTGTTCCTTCTCCTCCATTGCTGGTCCCCTAGTGACCCTCCCTTCACTGTCTCCTCTATACGGTGACAGCAACGACCTGTGAAAAACTGGGTGCAGCTTCATGTGGTTCGGTAACCGGAGCCTGAAAGCCACTGGATTGACCTGCTGCATGACTTCAAACGGACCCAGCCTTTTGGGTCTTAATTTCTTACAACCTCCTTTGAACGGCAACCCTTGGGTTGACAGCCACACCTGGTCCCCCACCCTGATGCTTTCACCTTCCCTTCGGTTTTTGTCTGCCTGCCTCTTATATTCCTCCTTAGCCCTGTTTAAGTTGAGTTGGAGCTGGCGATGGATCGCTTCCATTTCTTCAACGAACTGTTCTGCAGCTGGAACGCTCCAGTTCTCCCCCTCCCCCCCTGGGAAGGCTCTGGGATGGCACCCGTGATTAGCCAAAAAGGGGCTCATCCCCGTGGACACGTTCTCTGCATTGTTGTAGGCAAATTCTGCCAACGCCAGCTTCTCCACCCAATCATTCTCTCTGTCATTAACATAACACCTCAAATATTGTTGAAGAACCCCATTTGCTCTTTCCGCCTGCCCGTTGGTTTCTGGATGACGGGCCGTTGAAAAATTAACCTCTACATGCAGTAAGCTCATGAGCTTCCTCCAGAACCTGGAAGTAAATTGTTTCCCTCGGTCTGAAACCACCCTCAAGGGGGCGCCATGCAACCGAAACACATTCTCTACAAACAATTTGGCTGTTTCTTCTGCTGTGACCGCATGTGAGCAGGCTATAAAGTGGGCCATTTTAGTTAACAGGTCTACTACAACCATGATGGCTGTTTTCCCTCTAGACCTTGGCAGATCAGTCATGAAATCTATTGCCACTGCTTCCCACGGTCTTTCAGGTGTGGGCAGTGGTTCTAATAAACCAGCCGGCGCCCGCCTCTCCCCCTTGGCTCTTTGGCATTGTTCACACCCTCTCACATACTCCCGCACATCTTCCCTGACCTTGGGCCACCAAAATTCCCTGGTAACCAGCCACATGGTCTTGTGTTGCCCAAAATGCCCTGCTGTGGGGCTATCGTGCAGCTGCTTGAGTACCTTCTCCCTCAATTCCCCTTCAGGTATATATAACGCTCCCTTATAATACAATGCCCCGTTTCTCTCCTCAAAACCACCGGATTTGTCTTCCTCCCTCCTGAGATCCCTGAGTTTGTCCTGGGCGTATGCATCCTGCACCGTACCCTCTACCAATTCCCTTTGCCCCACCAAAGTCGCCCCACACACCCAGCGGTCCTCTGGAATGATATGGGTTTCTTCGGGTGCTCCCTCCCCCTCCAAATATTCAGGTTTGCGTGAGAGAGCGTCCGCCCTAACATTCTCTGGGCCTGGCACGTAACAAATCTCAAAGTTAAATTTGGAGAACTCCTGGGCCCATCTCAACTGCCTTTGGTTGAGCACTCGCGCAGTTCTCCAATACTCTAGATTTTTATGGTCCGTGCACACTTGCACCTTATGTTGTGCACCAACTAGCAGATGCCTCCATCTCCGGAACGCCTCATGAATAGCAAGAAGTTCTCGGTCGTACACCGTGTAGTTCCTCTCGGATTTGTTCAGCTTTCGCGAAAAGAAGGCACACGGTCGCCACTCTGACTCCTCCTTCCCCGGCTGCAGAAGAAGCACCGCCCCTATGGCTCTGTCAGATGCGTCTGTTTCAACCCTTAGCTTCTTTCGTAAATCCACATGCAGAAGTTGTTCTTCAGAGGCGAAGGCCCTTTTCAGCTCCTCAAACGCTCGCTCCGCCTCCGCCGTCCATACAAACTTCTTTTTACTGCTGAGACAGTCAGTGATGGGCGCCGTCAGATGGGCGAAGTTGCGGATGAACTTACGATAAAAGTTTCCAAACCCTAGGAACCTCTGCACATCCTTCTTGGTTTTGGGTGTTTTCCATTCCAGCACTGCCTGTACCTTGCCGGGATCCATGGCCAATCCCTTGTCTGACAGGCGGTACCCCAGGAATTCCACCTCCTTGGTATGGAACCGACACTTCTCCAGTTTGACCCACAGCCTGTTGGCTTGCAGTCTGCTCAACACTTCTCTGACGTCTCTCACATGTTGCTCCTCATTCTCCGAATACACCAACACATCATCTAGGAAAGCAACGCAATTCTTGTAGAGCAAAGGGCCCAGTACGTGGTTCATAAAAGATTGAAAACACGCTGAGCCTGCTTGTAATCCAAATGGCATAACGAGGTATTCAAATGCCCCCAAAGGGGTAAACATGGTGGTTTTCCATTCATCCCCTTTCCTTATGCGTATCAGGTTGTACGCCCCCCTTAGATCCAGCTTTGTAAAAATCTTTCCCTTCCTCACCCTGGTCAAAATATCATCAATTCTGGGCATAGGGAAAGCCACCGGTTCAGTCACTGCATTTAACCTCCTAAAATCACATACAAGTCTCGGCTTGTCCGCGTTTTTTTTGTCCACAAAAAACACTGGGCTACCCCCTGCTGCTTTGGACTCTCTGATGAAGCCTCTCTTCAGGTTCTTGTCAATAAACCCTCGCAACTCCTGCATTTCTCTGTCTGACATGGCATACAACTTGCCCACGGGAAGCTGTGCTCCAGGGAGTAAATTGATCTGGCAATCAAAGGGTCTATGAGGTGGTAGTTGGTCAGCTTCCTTCTCGCTGAACACGTCGCTGAGATCTGCATACTGTGGTGGTACCTTCACCTTCTCCATTACTTCAGTCCCTGCTAGGGTGGCTTGGGCCCCTGCTGAACCCTTTTCCCCTTTGCAGTGTTCTAAGCAATGTGCTGAACCAAAGGACACCACTCTTTGATGCCAGCCAACCAGCGGATCATGTAGAGCTAGCCAGCTCATTCCCAAAATAATGGGAGCGCCTCCCAGGGTGGCCACATTAAACGCTATCAGTTCTGTGTGTCTTGCCACCCTCATTATCATTGGGACAGTCTGCAAGCTGACTCCTCCTCCCAACAACTCCCTGCCATCAATCGTGGTCACCTGCAGGGGGTTGCTTAAAGGGATAGTCTGTATCTGGTGTTCAGCAGCAAACTCCTTGCTCATAAAATTGCAGGAGCTGCCTGAGTCCAATAGCGCCTTTATTTTTAGGGGGTGCCCATTTTGCAGCTCTAGCGACACTTCAATCACTAGAGCAGGTCGAGGAGCTTCTGGCACGGGCACTTTCACTGCTCTTTGGCCTGGCTGCAGTGCCCCGATTGTGGCAACCAGGCGTTGGCTTTTACCTGCTCCGTTCCCCCCTGTTCTCCCCCCTCAACAGCTCCCACCATCCCTTGCCATTCCTTCCTCTGGGGGCAGACTCTGGCAAAGTGGCCTGGCTGTTGGCAGAGATAGCATTTCCGGGGGCCCTTTCCCTCCTTCTTAGCCCCCTCGCTGGTTTTTGAAAATGCGCGCGCGCGCGCTGTTCCGATTTCCATCGGCTCTGCCGGCGGGAAAGCTGGCTCAGGAATGTCTGGAATGCGGAACTCCTTCCAACGTTCCCCTCTCCCTTCCCGCCTCTCCAAGGCTCTTGCCTCCTGCCGCGCTCCTATGGTCAGCGCAGATTTGGTCAGCTGATCCATAGACTCCGCCCTGGGGCTCCGTGACAGCTCGTCTTTCACCGCCGAAGAAAGACCTTCTTCAAATAGCATTTGAATGGGTGCCGCCGATAAATCCCAACTCAGTCTGTGAATCAGCATGGTAAACTCAGTCCAGTACTCACGGACAGATCGACTTCCCTGCTTACAAGCCATTAGCTGTCTGCGCACCGCCCCCTCCTCAATATCGCTGGAAAACATGATATCCATTGCACGAAAAAACTTCCTCGTGTCCTTTAGTATGTCATTGTGCGTTGCCATTAGGGGTCGAACCCAGTCTCTCGCCCCTTTCTCAAGATGCCCAATTACGAAAGCAACTCGCGATTCCTCATCAGGGAACTCATCGAACTGCACATTAATGGCATATTGCATCTCTGTCCTAAAGGCATGGTAATCCTTGGGGTCCCCCCCAAATTTTTGCACCAATCCTGGTACCTTTCTGGGGAATTGAGTGGCTCTCCCCTTCTTGTCTGCATCTTGAGCCCTTCTCTCCTCCAGCCTCGCCGTCTGCAGCGCCAGTTGGACCTCCAACGCTCGGTATCTATCTTCCAAGCTTGGACCAGCTCCAGCCCCCGCTCCTCCGGTTCCGGTTGGTTCGCTCATGATGCTTTCTCTTGCACAGGCAGCGTACAGAGACTGTCGGACTGCTGTTAGGGATTGATTAGCTGCTTGTGCGTAAAAACGTGCTCCCTCAGAGTTTGTGCGACCCCACAAACCTCCGTGTGTGACGGAGCTCCTCAGACATGTCTGCTCTAGTCACTAGTAGAGTCCGACAGTGGCTGTCTGCGGAAGCGTTTCCAGCAAAGGAGCTCCTTAACGGAAACGCGTCTCCTGGACTCACGGCGTGACAGTTTCCGGCGAGGTGTGGGTCTCCCTATGGGAGCCTCAGATACCTCCCCACTGTTCTCGCTGGAAGCTTCCCTGAGCCCTCCCTCCTGCTCGCATTCCCTCAGAGACCCACTCCTCCCCCTGCTGGTCCCTGCTTCAGCTGTTGAGTCTCTTTCTTCCTCCCTGAGTCCCTCCACCACCTGATGCTCCGATGGCAGTTCCCTGACACATACCAAGCCACACTACATTAACCTTACAATAAGATCTGAACGCTACTTCATATATGCTCACAATATGCTCGCCTCCTTAAGACAAACAGTGATTTAAAGTGATAAATCACAGTAAGTACATTTCAACAGCAACTTCCATTGCTGAATTGATTTATTTTTGTAAAAAACTTACACGTTTTCTCCTCTCTCCAAAATCTATGAATTAATTTATGGGGAGGGTTGTGTCCCTTTTGTATCAGAGGGAAAGTCTTGCTTTTTTTGTTCCTTTTTCGGTGTGTTGTTTGATGAAATATGTTAAACTGTTCTGTATTTTTGTACGTATTCTGTATTTATAGATGTATAAAATTGTGGTGGGCCATGGCTCTGAGCAACAGATTCTTACCCTTTTGATATTTCGGAGGTGAAACATTACAACTTGATTGTACAAAATTAACAAAAAAATAAAAACATAACTACATACCTTGCCCCAAGCAAATGTGCCAAATATATTAAAGAATCTCTTTCTGCCCCATTAAACTGACTGAAAGACAATACACATTGTTGTAACGGAGTGTTTCCTTCCTTCACTGGCACAGGTGTGAAAAGTGGACTCGATTGGGGATCTAATAGGGACTGCTGTTCCACACACGTCACCTAAAGATGAGGAAATAAAGATTAACCAATAACCTAGACGTTCTTTCAACTACAATACAGAAGTTCTGAGACAACAAGCCACTGTACTCTATATACAATGTTGCTGGAATCCATCCATCTTGGGAGACAGTGCAATACACTCTATATCCAACTTTCTGGGACTGTAGTAATGCTGTTACACATATTTATTTGGTAACTGTCTAGTTGTTTAATGCAACTGGGAAATTAAACTATGGTTCAGTACATAAAGCTACTACTTATTGTTTTGTAATTGTCATAATATTTGGCACCACAATTCATCTACTTTATTCAGATGTATCAAACAATTAGCTGTAGCAATTGCTGGATGACATTTGTTAACCATCTTCCAGTGAGTCTCTGGGTTCAGTTTATGAATGTGGACAGATCAGATATCTGCAGCACATGATTTTTGTGATTGGAACAGTGATAAATAGAACAGAAACATAAAATACACATTTAAGATTCCTAATTTAGTGAGGTTCTCTGTGTGTGTGTGTGAGAGAGAGAGAGAGAGAGAGAGAGAGAGAGCGCGAGAGAGAGAGCGCACATTATTTTGGGGTATGCCATCCCTCAATGCAAATTTAAAGTTGGCAGCAACATTTTTTCTTTACTGACAACTTTTCTTTTTGCACATTCCATGTATTATCCTATGACTTACACTTACCAGCCATGTATTTGTAACCACATCTCCTACAGTTGATTCCACGTTGTAGCCAAGTAGAGGAACCACAGCATAGTCAGCAATAGCTTTACTTTGCGGAGGCAGAACCTTCCCACCATTCTCTTCAATCAGAGGCCTCATGCAGGATTCATCCTCTTTACCAAAACCCAGAAGGATGAACCTCTTTCTGTTGAACAAGGCTCCTTCAATGACTGTAGAAGTGTTTGCCAAGGAACTATGGCTGGCACTGAACTCTTTTTCTTCTCTAAAGGCAGTGTGATCAATATCACTGTAGTTATTGGCATCAACTGGAAGAGGGGGAAATGTTGCTTCAAAACAAATATTAAAGTGAAGATGTGTTGATCGTGGAAATGAGAAAACGTTCTCCAAGTTACTAGGCTGAAGAGATGTTGAACTGGAGTCCTATCACTTCTTTACACATTCAAGAGGTTACCTTCTTTAATTACTGCAATCCACCAAGCACTTCTTCCACACAACTGTCTCTCATTTTAGCAAATACTGAACTCAAGACTTACACCCCTCCAACATACAAACAAGCTACACTGCAACCAACCGAACACAACCAACCAAGTTCTGGACCCCCCTAACCTCTCGCAATGTTAATATATATAAACACTGGTCCTATCCACGTGATGCTGATATAGCCCCTATACTAACACTGCTGTAGAATGAAAGAACAGCAGCCCCCCATCTCTCTCCCTCCCCTCTCTCCCCCCCCACTGTACTTTCCTCTGCTTATTTGTCTGTTTTGTAACACAAGAAAATCTTTAATAAAAACTATTTTTTAAGAGAGAAAATGCTGAACTCTTTAGTAAGCCCCAGTTTTTTAAAAAAATATGTGATTGTGTAGCAGCCAAAGAAGCACCAAGTAAATCATGCCCCACATTTTAGAAGCAAAATGCACGTATTTAAATGAAAAATATGAAGAGGTTCCACGAGATGGGCTATATTTGCCCCTTAGTTTCCCTAAGAGTCAGGGTGACTGGGGGAAGGGAGGCAAAATAGGGAGATGATTGAAAAGCAAGTCCTCAGAGAACAATTAACAGAGGTGGCAGAAGGCCAAAGGAATGCAGTGGCAAATGAAAAGAAACAGGACAACTAGAGATAGAAAATCTGGGAAATTTTACACAGGCTCTAAGGATAAGATAAATTGTAAGGTTCTGGTGGAATAGTGAGGGAGGTCAACATAAGGGAGCTGTAGATAGGTGGGGATACTGGAACAAGGAGAAGAGGCTACATTGCGTAGCAATCTTACCTACTGTGGACTCATTAGCTGAATACTGAGACAGTAGAGCTTCGTCTGCTTCTGGAGCCTGCACTGTTCTCACAACTTCTTTCTTTGAAAGACTGCTTCTTTTTGGAAAGATAGGCTGCTCTAAAACTGGACTGTCAAGTGGCTGGTAGTTTGCCGAAGTGTACTGATCCTCAGGTAGTAAATAACCTTTTCTAAAACATTCCAACAACCACTTTGCTGTCACAATATATGGCCTATAAAACAAAAAAAAATTAAGTTACTATGGGCAGGAGGCTATAGGCTTCCATAAAGGAGCAACCATATTGACATTGCTGCAATGAAGCACAGGCAAGGAGAATTTTTTAAACATAAAGAAGTGGCACACAGAGATGTGTCCAAAACACACCCTTTGATACTGTAACAATAAAGATGTTATCTTGGGAAAAGATGTGTAATACATGATCTGCAGTCACAATCCATGTTTCTGTCCCTATATGTTCAAGTAAAATCAGAGGGCTTACATTTACTTCTTTGGACAGGAGCACCATTACAGAGAATAAAGCCCGTAAGACAATCACTTTCATTTAACTCTCTAAAACCTTTTTAGTAATTTACACTGAAATATACATGTCAAAATGTGAATCATTGCACACAAAAGGATATGCAATGGGGAGACAATTTATTGTTATAAATATTTTAATATTAGGGCCGTATGCTGGCAGAAGTTAAGGCTCCAATCCTATACCCATTACCTGGGAGTGTATTCCAGTGAATACAACAGGACTTACTTCTGAGTAGATATGTATAAAAGGTAAAGCACCCCTGACAGTTAAGTCCAGTCGCAGACGACTCTGGGGTTGCGGCACTCATCTCACTTTACAAGCCAAGGGAGCCAGCGTTTGTCCGCAGACAGTTTTTTCCGGGTCATGTTGCCAGTGTGACTAAGCCGCTTCTGGCGCAACGGAACACCGAAACCAGAGCAGCGCATGGAAACGCCATTTACCTTTCCGCCTATTTATCTACTTGTGCATTTTGGTGTGCTTTCGAACTGCTAGGTTGACAGGAGCTGACACCGAGCAACGGGAGCTCACCCCATCACAGGGATTCGAACTGCTGACCTTCTGATCGGCATGCCCTAGAGGCTCAGTGGTTTAGACCACATCGCCACCCGCGTCCCTATAGATATGTATAGGATTATACTAAAAAAAGGTAAAGGTAAAGGACCCCTGGACAGTTAAGTCCAGTCAATGGTGACTATGGATGTTCATCTCACTTCAGGCCGATGGAGCCAGCGTTTGTCACAGACAGCTTTCTGGGTCATGTGGCCAGCATGACTAAACTGCTTCTGGCACAATGGAACACTGACGAGTGCCAGAGCGCACAGAAAAGCCATTTACCTTTCTGCCACAGCGGTACCTATTTATCTACTCTCACTGGCGTGCTTTCGAACTGTTAGGTTGACAGAAGCTGGGAAAGAGCAATGGGAGCTTACTCTTTTGCATGGATTAAAACCGCCAACCTTTGGATTATAAAACTCAAGAGGCTCAGTGGTTTAGACCACAGCACTACCCACGTCCCTTTAGGATTGCACTACAAGACATGTTATTATCAGTACCTCTGTGTAGTCTTCTTCAAAAACAGTTTAAGTTCTTCATCATCATAGTCACCCACAATGACATGTGTCACATCTTCATTGAGTTGATTAAAACGAACACCACCTCCGGAGTTAATAAGCTTTCTCATCTTATCTAATTTTCTGCCACTAAAGCCACAAAGGTAAATCTACAAGAAAGGGTAGAGAAAAATTGTGGTTTACTGGCACACTGAGAGACTCCAAATTCAGTCGCAGCTTTATTTTAAATTCTCTCCAGCAGCTTCCACTACTAAATCTGTAAGTCACTGTTCAGTACACATCACTTTCTGTACCTATGTCTCCTATTGATTGTCAACTTTTACAATTACAGGGTATCAGTAACCAAATGCATGAAGACAACTAATCTTGATTGCGTTTAATTCCATTACAAGGAAAACCACAAAGGAAGCAGCTAGGCTATGTGAGTGGTGTCCTAGGAGATCATGTTAATACCTTTAGCTACCTGTCCTGACTTTAGGACAGCAATGCTCCCAAGCAAGTCACTCATGAATTTAATACCTAATTCTCCTCAGCAAAACTCACAAACTATATAGTTTGAGGTGTCCAAAATGGCTGTATTCTCATCATCAGTATTATCATCATCATCAACATTTATTACTTGGGTAAATATGCACATGCACATTTAGACATACTCTGCATCCATCTAGTAAATCTTCAGGTGCTTGCAAAGAACTTGTATCCAAGTTGTTCAGGTCATCTGAAGAGGGATCCAGCCTGCTATTCATAGTAGAATTACAAGAGGTTTCATTAACACCGCTTAAATTAATATTTGAAATGTGGCTGACATCTGAGAGTGTTCGACCTTTGAATAAAATGCAGATAGAGACAAAAGTTAGGAGTTATTTCGGGAAAATGTTATATCTACTACCTTTTTATTTTGGTATAAGAAAAAAGGGTAAAATGCCAAGGTTATTATTTATTTTAGCATTTATTAACAACTAGCCCAGTTCTATCAACTGAATATAGTGGTCTGCTATCGTATATAGACAGAACTCACGTTCTGCTTCCTAATGCTTATTCAGGTCCCTCCAAGAAGACAGATTACTCAAAATAATTATTTCCTAAGTTATGAATTTTCTTCTGTCCTTAAGGAGAGAATGTGAACCAAAGAAAGAAGTGACAAGAAATTTAAGGGAATTCTTGTTTTTCAAGCTAGAATAGCTCAGTTGGAAGACCATGAGACTCTCAATCTCAGGGTTGGGCAAAAGATTCCTGCAGTGCAGGGGGTTGGACTAGATAACCCTTGTGGTCTCTTCCAACTCTACAACTCCATGATTCTATTATTCTAAATATATTTTAAGGCTTTAAGGATTTCATACAGTATTTCATACAGTGATCTAAATATGGAACAAAAACAATATATGGATGAATTATTTTAACTATAGAGAACACTTAAGGTTGCAATCCTAACACACATACTAGCACGTATAGCCCAATGAATACAATACAAAGGATTTTTACTACTGAGTAAGTACACTGCATGCATTTAATCCTCAGGTTACTATCAACCACAGGCCTTGATTTCCCCTTGGAACTATGGCAAGATATTGTAGTCATCCTGCATACTAACAGCAAGCTCATTCTCAAAGTGTGGATTATTATAAAGCCTAAACAACACCATCCATACACAACAGAGAAGTATCAACGGGCTCAGGAAAGCCATGGCTGGAACCTTAAACAAGAGCACTCCAAGCTACAACTTTTTTTTTGCAAGCCCTACTTGTCTACTTGAAAAACACAACAAGGCTGCTCTTGCCTTGGGCTCCAAACATTTCCAAAATAATAGAAAACCTAGACTAGTACACAGGTTGTCAAAGTTTATGAGCCAAAAATTCTGCAAAAATAGACATTAAAAGTGATAAATCAAATCATAATGCTATAAAGATCTCTGATTTTTCTGTTCATAGAGAAGTTAACACATTACAGAACTTAATACTTACTATCGGGCTTGCAAGTTAGGCTAGTAGGAGTTGATGTGCTTGGTGCACTTTCTTGCTTTGCTTTAAGGTCGACTGTGTACATGGATTCATCCTGGCAAAATCCCTTCTCAATGCTGTCAAAAAACCACTGGACTGAAATGCAGTGGACATTCCACCTTCTTGCGCATTCATATTTCTGCCCTTTCCCAAGTACAAAAATAAATACAGTTAAAGTTAATATTAAAATAAGTTTCTCAGATAAATATATAGGGACAGATATTCAAGCATTTTTTTAAAAAAAACCAGCAAACTTTTGTTTCTTAATTCTTGTTTGGGGTGATACAGCACCCAAGATTTAAACACATCCTTAAGAGAAACCCTGAAGAAACAAAACATTGCAGTCAAACCACAACGATTTAAGTGTTGGTTTAACCATTCCGGCAATGCAGGAAGTAAAACACAGCTAGCAGAAAACAATGCATTCTTTTTTGTAATTATCAACTGTGATTTTAACATACTATCAATTTGCATCCAGATGATGTTTCTTCATTTCAATAGAATGTATGTCCAAATAAATGTGCAAATGCATTGCAGCCTTAGTTTATTATTTTCAATCTATCACGCTGCTGTTACTCAAAGATATACATATGCCTGATTCCATTACACTCTCTGGCCAAACCATATGCAGATTTTACACATTGAATTAAATTCCTTGCATCATTTTCAGGTTCTGGAAAAAGCTGTTCTAAATTTGGCCAAATGCAGTCCTGTTAGTGATAAGACAGGTGGGCAGCCTTCAGTCCACAGGCAATAAGGCCCTTCTTACCTGTTTGCCCTCTGGCATCCCTCTACGTACTTGCCAATAATGGTGGTGAAATGAATGGATGATGAATGAAATTGCATGCTTGTGTATAGAGTGGGGAGAGAGAAAATGAATAATTGAAGGATATGAGAGATATGGTAAAGAGAGTGATGAAGTTGTGCTCCATCTCCTTTCCAAGTTTGGTCCTACTCACTGCCAGCTCTGGGCTCACGCACCAGCAGTATGTGCCCACAACTGTTTTCCCTCCAAGATAATGTGGTCCTCAACTTCAAAAGGGGTATCTACCCCTAACACATAGAGTGTAGAGGGAATAAAATGGTTGCTTGTGAGAGTACTTGAAAAAGTATTTTCCACTTTTCCAAAGTAATGAAGTGGTTCAGTGGGTTTTTTTTTAGTGTCCTTCCTTTGGGAAAAGAGAAGCATTTTCCTTCTGTTTATGTGAGATATTCCCTAACCCTTGATACTGAAAATTCTTCTCTATACAGAGTGAAAATGGAAGCATGAAAGCCAGAGGCTCACTCCCAGTCTCCATGTGGAAGGAGAAGGGAAGGAAAGGAATGCTGGAAGTGGTTGTGAACAATGGATTGCATGGCATTTTTGTTGCCATGAGGACTCTGTTCATTGATTTGTCAGACAGGACACCATAGATGGCAGCATAAACAGCTTGCTACTTGACATGTTTTGCAGCATGTCAAATTAAAATGAGTCTGCCTGCATTCAAGATGTGAAACCAAATTATTTTACACAAATACACAAGAATCCTGAATTCAACTATTTTTTTATTTTTTTTAAAAAAATTACCTTTTGGTTCTTGAACAATAAGATGGGTACATTCATTCATCTTAAGTTGCCCTGTATACTGACCACCATTCTCGATAGTGATACGCTGGACTGCTTTTCGGTCTGCACTGCTTAAACCAGTCACACAGATTGTACAACCAAGAAACAAAGGGCATAGGTAGTCTTCCATATTGATGTCTGTGTATCTAAACATCCTGTTGGGAACAAGAGCAATAAAAGTATGTCTTGCCATTTCTCTTCATTAGCAGAAAAACAGAGTTGTGCATGAGTTAAGTAAAGCCAGTACAGAATTTAATGGCTATGCAACAGAGTCAAGGATATATCATCATTCTTAGGTGTTTAAACCTTCTCCTATAAATCCAAGTAAAGAACAATACAGTATGTCTTTTTTATGTCAATGGTATGAAGCTTGCACTTTGCAACATGATCACTAACATATAAGTTTAAATTACTATTTGGAGAATACCGTACCATAGCTCAGAATTTTTCAAGTAGTCAGTGTTAGAAACCGAAATATGAAAGCTAGGAGCTAAATAGAACCTGAAACCCAGGTTATGGGTGCAACAACAGAATGTCTAGGTGCACTTTTTTATAACGAGAATACAAAGCTGAAAATGAATAAATGCAGCTAAAATATTATGTTCATTTTTCACATGGTCTAGTCCTTCCCCTGCCCACCCCTCTAATATTCTTAAGAGGGTTTCTTCTCCAGTCTTCAGAGAGTAGCTGGAAGTGGGGAGGTAGAAAAAGGTCCTCCTTTCCTTCCACTCTGTAGTTTTAATATGAAATCTTAGGTGCCCAGAGCTCAGAAACAGCTCACGCTAATGAAATTCCCTGTTGCAAAATGCACCTAAAACAATGGGAGTTTCAAACACTGCAAATAGTATTACTTTTCTAATTGCACGAATGTAGTCTTACCTATGTTGGGATTTATCCCACAATGCTTTTACCCAGGAGGGAAGCAAAATGGGTTTTTTTAAGTTAGCAGCAACTAAATATTTCTTGCTTCCAACTTCTCCAGCTATAAGATGTGTTACTGACACATTAAGATCTCTATATACACGGCCGCCCATCATCTGCACATACTTGTGGACCTCTTCCTATGAAAGAGAAAAAACAGCAGCAAATGAAAATAAACCAAGACAAAGCAGATCAAATGAGGATTAGCAAAACACTATAAAACAAAAACAACAATATGGTATCATAAAGCTAACAGAAGTACAGCTGAAATAGGGTCAGGTGTGCACAGTGCATTTAGTAGACAATACTGGCAGACTTAAGATGATTCAAGGAAAAGCAAAAATAAAAATAAAAAACATGCCTGTGATGCACATTTTTGTTGTAAAACACCCTTAAATCCAGATTGGATGAAAGGTGGTACCTAAATGTTTCAATAAATATATAAAATAGCAGACTCAAAGTAGGTATTTTCAGACTGCAGAAAAAGAAGACAGGGAAGATTCATGATAATCTTGAAATGTCTGACAACCTTTCCGCACTGTAAAAAGAAAAGGACAAGTACTACTAATATGTATAAATTAGCAAAGAACAGATCTGCGTTACGTATTACTAAAGCATTCCTAAATCAAAGAGAAGGGCAACGGAATATATTTTCTTAAGGTATACAATTGATGTGGTTTACAAAATTAGACATTTATCAATGATATTTTAAGCAAGGTAATGTTCTTGCTGCACTGAAGAGTTTTGGCCCTTCTGATCTTGATTTCAAGGCATCAATGGCAAATCTATCTATTTAGCTGAAATGGTGACATATCAAAAGACAATTTGACTCCTAGTTATGACTAGATGTTTACAATAAGATGAACACCCAACTCTTCAAAACACACCAATAAAGAAGAATTACCCTAGTTTCTTTTTGAAGGCTTGTACAGGATACAGTTACATCAGCCATTGTCATATTAAATACTGGATGGTCGGCCCTTGGCACACATCGCTGGTTCTGCATACAGTAGACAACTACTTGTGGTCCAACAATTCTGCAACCAAGCTGAAACAAGAGATAAGACAAAACAAGATGGTAAATAAGAACTTTTTCCTTAGAAAAACTGTTCTCCCACACTTCCAATACACATGGCACGCCTAAAAAAAAAAAAGAGCAAATAATAATAATAATATTTTATTTATATCCCCAGCCGAAGCCAGGCTCAGAGTGGCTAACAACATTAAAATGATACATTCTAAAATCATTTCATTATAAAATCAATTAAAATCAGATTAATGGCAACCATTGGGCTAGAGATCTGTGTGGATTGCCAAAGGAGGGGGTCAGACAAGTTTGGTGCCAAGGTTGCAGGCTTGATCCCCAAATGAGACAGCTGCATATTCCTGCATTACAGGGGTTTGGACTAGATTATCCTTAGGGTCACTTCCAACTCTACAAATCTATGATTGTGTGTCAGTACATATCTTGCAACACTAACAATATACACGTGGACAACTGTTCAATCAGATGACACTGGATTATTTCAGAAGGCAAATAATGACATATAAACCATCTATTTCTTAATCCCATTTATAGTCCCAGTATCCACATTAGGTTCTGCTAGTCCAGTTTTCTTCAATGTTGGGTCCTCAGATGTTGCTGGACTCCAACTCCCATCATCCCTGACCACTGGCTAAGCTGGCGGAGGATGATGGGAGCTGGAGTCAAACAGCATCTTGCAGAACACCGTGCTAGCCTACACTTGATTCCCACAGGAACATACAGAAATACTGACATAAATCTGCTCTCCGTGAAATAATTAAAAACAGAGGTGAGATACATCTACATCCACTTCCCTCCCCACCCGATAACATTAGTGTGTGTATGTTAATTACATGAACAGATTTTCAATTCCTTCAATTTATCAAGATACAGCATTAACAAAGTCACTATGTAAATAAAACACAAACCTTTTGAAGGTGATTAAAAACAATGCCACTGAACTGATCACAAATATAAAGGGATTTGTCATTCTCTTGTATCCTCAGTGCAGCTGTATTTTCAAGAATCTGGAGGGATTCTTCTGACTGAAATTCTTTGATGGACTGCAAAATATAACAAAAGCAGTAGGCAAGTATTCTGTAGATTTGCAAACAGTTTCTTTGAATATAAACGGTGGCTGCACTGAAATATGCCTGTACTTGGTGATACTTACTAAAAACATATTCACATTCAATTCAAAATATTGGGCCAGTTCAGAAATAACTGTAAGCCAAACCATAGCCTACTACAAACATCTAGGTTCTCAGAGAGAAGATTGCAGCTGCTGCACTAAACCATAGTTTAGCTTAGAATTACATCTGAACCAGGGCTTGTTGTTTACGTTCTCTAGACAAACTACAAGAGACAAGTCATAAAGCAAAACTTGGCTACAATTTGTGCTTTGTTTACATTGAGATAAACCATAAAATTGCTGTTTACTTTTTCAACACACAAAACTTAATATTTAAAATACATATAAAAATGTATTCATTGATCACATTACATTCACAGATCAACTCCACGTACTAAATAAGCTTACCTCAAGGGCCTGAAGGAAAAATTCTGAGTTTTCTGCAGACTTTATAAACTTCACAAAATATGGTTCCTTGCTATTTTTCATTGTTCCACTAATGAAGAAATAGGAAAGCAGATTTAGCTTTATTTAGAAAGGAAAACTATTATGAACAGGTTAGTGGAAAAATCAGTTGCTAGTGGAAACCTATGCATGCGGATACTATGGCACAGACCAGTTTTTACCAAACTATGTTGGCTGTTAGGAAGCACCTGTTTTCTGCTTACTTTAAAATACAGTAACAACCCATTTGACGAAAATCCCAATGTCCTCTTTACTAACGATGATTACTCCCGATTAGTTCTCTTTGTTTATACTCCTATCAGTTATTCATAAAAGACTTTATGAGAATATACAGCCTGCATTTATGTTTGTTGTCTGGGCAGTTCAGGATGGAGGTGCACACATTGCCCAGGCTTGCGCCCCAATGTAGCCAATGCTTGACGACACCTGTCCACTTCCTCTGCCATACATTGAGGAAGGAAAATGGGAGGCTGCTGTTGGCTCCAAACCCCATAGGCAAAAACAAACAATGGCCAGGTGTATCTTAGGCATAATCTTATGTCGAGGCCCATGGTTCCCATGGGGGCGGGAGGCAATTTGGTAGCTTGTTTAGACCACGTTAATGGCCTTTTAGGCTTCCCTCCACGTGAATAGGAGCTCACTTTTTGAATACTGTAAAAAAAAAAGTAAAGGGACCTCTGACCATTAGGTCGTCGTGGCCGACTCTGGGGTTGCAATGCTCATCTCACTCTATAGGCCGAGGGAGCCAGCGTACTGCTTCCGGGTCATGTGGCCAGCATGACTAAGCCGCTTCTGGCGAGCCAGAGCAGCGCATGGAAACGCCGCTTACCTTCCCGCTGGAGCGGTACCTATTTATCTACTTGCTTTCGAACTGCTAGGTTGGCAGGAGCAGGGAATGAGCAACCGGAGCTCACCCGTTGCGGGGATTCGAACCGCTGACCTTCTGATGACAAGTCCTAGGCTCTGTGGTTTAACCCACAGTGCCACCCACATCCCCCTTGAATACTGTAGTAAGTATTTTATGTCACAGGAGCGGGGCATTAGGATTTTAGAGATGCTTAGGAGGGGCATGGCCAAAAAAAGGTGGGGAACCACTGGTCTAGGCGCTGGCTGGTTCCAAGCTAAGCACAGATAAGAACATGGGCAGGCAAACTAAGGCCCGGGGGCCGGATCCAGCCAGTCACCTTCTAAATCCGGCCCGCGGACGGTCCAGGAATCAGCGTGTTTTTACATGAGTAGAATGTGTGCTTTTATTTAAAATGCATCTCTGGGTTATTTGTGGGGCATAGGAATTCTTTCATTTCCCCCCAAAAAATATAGTCCATGACCCCCACAAGGTCTGAGGAACCCTGCTGAAAAGGTTTGCTGACCCCTTGCTTAAGAACCAAGGAAGAGCCCTGCTGGGTCGGGGTCAAAGGCCCATCTTAGTCCAGCATCCTGCACCGCCGTTTGCAAGGAAGGGTGCATTGTCCTCAAGTGCAGCAGGCAGCCAGCGCTGAGGGGACTCGATTCAGGTTGTGGGGATACAGTGGGACGGACCCACGGCCACCTGCCCCACACAAATCATATGGCAGGTAAAGGGACATGGCAGGCATTGTGCTTGGTTTGGGTGCGTCAATCATAGAACTGGGGAGCGGGAGGGGGACCTCCAAGGGTCATCTAGCCCAACCCGGGAATCTCGCCAAAGCATTCACGGCAGACGGGAAAGGAGCCCCCACCGAACACCTCAGAAAGCTCTTCCTTGCGATGGGGGTTGGGAGCCCTGGGAGGCCTCCGCTCCCCCCTCAGCCTCTCCTTGCCTCGAACGGCTCGTAACCGAAAGCCCCGACCACGACTGAGGCAAACTGGGCTGGGAGGGCGAAGAAGTGTGAGGGGGTGGGGTGCCCGCCTACTACAGGGGCGAAAAAAGGCCGAGGCGACGCTCCCCTTCCGCTTACCCCGTCGCCTCAGCTCTCCGCCGCTGCTTCGTTCCTCCCCTCAGAGGGACCCAGAATCATAACCTCCCGAAGGCTGGCGGGAAAAGACGAGGAGCCTAAAGTGCGCATGCGTGAATGACGCCGGAGCGCTTCTCTCGCGAGCGAGCGAGCGAGCGCCCTCTCCCCGCCCCGCTTTTTTATTGTTGTTGTTAACTCCTTCGCTGCTTCTCGCGGCTCCTCCCTTTTAGGGACGAGAGAGAGAGAGAGAGAGAGAGAGCGGCCCCTTTTAAAAATACACCGCGACGTCGCGGAAAGGGAAGCGCCGGGTTCAAAAGCGCAGCGTGGGAGCGGCAGCCGCCGGGCAATCCCCTCTTGCCTAGGAGGCTTGTGAAGTACATCGCTAAGGAAGGAGCGGTGTTCACGTGTTTGGTTCACGTGTGAATGCGCGGACGAGCTCCACGCCGTGCTCGTGTTTTGTTGGCAGCCGCCCAGAATAGCTGGGTAAACCCATCCAGATGGGCGGGGTATATAATAATAACATTAATAATAATAATAATAATAATAATAATAATAATGTTTTGTTTTGTTTTATTATTCGTGGAAGGAAGCGTGGAGCACAAGCCCGTGGTGCTTTAGCGGGGGGGGGGGGTCCTACCGCGCGCGCGTATTTTCTTAGAATCATAGGATCCTGGTTTTTGTTTAGAGCAGCGCACGATTTTAGGGCGGTGCTGGCGGTTTCCCGGTTCAGGGCGCCGAGCGGAGGGGGCTAATAGTAATAATTAATAAAGCCTATACATATATGGGTAGCTACTGAGAAGATCTATAAAAAAGCAACTGTACTGTTATGTACTGAGTTGAATAGGATCCAAAATGCAGCAGTCTGATTGGTCCTAGAACAATAGGCTCCAGAATGCAGGAGTCTGATTGGTCCGCAGGAGCCACCCAATCCAACACCAGGTGCAAGTGAATCCGCAATCTGATTAGCCTACAGGAGAATCCCAAAATTAGCCAATCAGGTGGGGCCCTGTGAGTCTGATGGTCTTCTGTCTGGGACCATCAAGGTTGGCATGCCAACTGGGTAGGGTTCCTGCAGACATGTTGGTACGCTCGAGGGATTATGGCTGCCCTCTATAAAACCTTCCCCATTTTGTAGTCCTTCCTTCATGGAGTAAAATAAAAGTGGAACGGTCGGATATATGGGTGATTTTCTATGAATTTATAACAGAAGCGTCGCGTATGTCGTGTGTGAGTGTGTCGAGTTTGTACAAACTGAATGATTTGGGGAGGGGGGGGTTCCTGCAACACTTCCCATAAACATCTGGTTGGCCACAGTAAGACCAGCATCCTGGACTTGATGGGCCACTGGCCTGACAGGATGTTCTCAAAGCTGTCTTTAGTTTAGTAAAACAGCTCTGCTGTTCTGAAGTGAAAATAAACATGTTGGGTTATCCAGTTACCCATCTGGAGAGGGTAGAAAGCTCCATACTGATTTGTAGAAAACCCTATACAGCAGGCATAGGCAAACTCGGCATGCCAGATGTTTTGGGACTACATTTCCCATCATCCCTCACTGGTCCTTTTAGCTAGGGATCATGGGAGTTGTAGTCCCAAAACATCTGGAGGGCCGAGTTTGCCTATGCCTGCTATACAGCTTGGGTCAAGGATACCCAAAAGATTGTCTCACCTGACCAATCACTGCAGGTGAGGGTCTCCTGAAGATACCATCTTATCGGGAGGACTGTTCTGCACATTATAAGATCCAGGCCTTAAGGTTGTTTCACAATTCCCTGTCTCTGTTGTCTCTTTGGCACCTACTGAAGACCTTCCTTTTCCAAAAGTACTTTTAAGTACAGCGCTACCTTGATACTTGAACTGCTTGACTCCCAAACAAATCCGCTCCCAAACGCCACAAACCCAGATGTGCTCCGGTTTGTGAACATTTTCAGAAGCCGAACATCTGGCGCAGCTTCCGCTTGAGTGCAGGAAGCTCCTGCAGCCAATTGAAGCCGCACCTTGGTTTTCAAACGGTTTCAGGAGTCAAACGGACTCCCAGAACGTACTAAGTTCGAGAACTAAGGTACCACTGTAGAGATCTTTCCCAGTCTGCATCTGCATTGCAATTGTTTGCAGAGATTTAATTGGTTTGGGTGTTTGCCCCCCTGGGCTCCTTTGGGAAGAAGGGCGGGATATACATTTAATAAATAATAACCATTTCCCACACAATGAGTGTTGGTCCCTGAGGAAAACAAAAGAAAAGAGCTATTAGGTACTGACTATATTATATATTCTGGGAATATACGATAAGCAGGGTATGTTTGGGGACCTGCATTTTTACTTCCACCACCCCGTGCAGTCTTGGTTAAGTTTCTAGCTCTGTGACAGAGGTGACTCCAGAAAAACATGTTGGGGAAATAAAAAGATGGCAGACATCATTATTGGGAGAGGAAGGATTTAATCTACATTATATAGGACTTTAATATACAGCAATTTGATGCTGAAGTAGTGAATGGGAAATATGGGGGGGGGGGGTCACAGCAACTGCGCTTCATTATTTTCCCCATCGGAGTTGGAGGCAGATTTTATGTATACCGCATGGGCAGGCAAACTAAGGCCCGGGGGCCGGATCCAGCCCAATCGGCTTCTAAATCCGCCCCACGGACGGGGTGGGAATCAGTGTGTTTTTACATGAGTAGAATGTGTGCTTTAATTTGTGTGGGTTATTTGTGGGGCATAGGAATTCCTTCATTTATTTCCCCCCAAAAAATATAGTTCGGCCCCCCACAAGGTCTGAGGGACAGTGGACTGGCCCCCTGCTGAAAAAGTTTGCTGACCCCTGGTATACTATATATTGATACTAGTAAACTCTCTTATTATCCAGTTTAGTTGGCATCATCCCATTAAACTACAGGCAAAACCTATAATTTTCAGAACTCCAAAACACGAGGAAGCAAAATTTAATGACTACACATGTATATTGTAGTACAAAACAAGCTTTTATTATTGGATTTATAACAAGTCAATCCTGAGCACATTTAGGTGAACATTTATCCCACTTTTCACAGCTGAATAAGCAGTTCAGCTTAATAAACAGCACTATGTTCTCCATTTATTACGCTCACCTTATTGGCTTGTGTCAGGGATACCAGTTCCCTCTTTCTCATTTAACAAAACCTGCATTTGTATAGCTGTTCTTTAATATTCCGCGGCCACCAGTTTCAAAGCCTGGTAGCTGATATAATAAGTTTAGGCTGGAGATGGATGCCAACACGAGAGATAGGTAGAACTTTAAGCTTGTTGGTTTATTAAAAGGTACTATGTACATAAGGGAATTCTGATATTTGCATTGGGGTCTTAAAGGTGCTCGATTACTGTTTCTGAAGACTTTGAAGGTCCTGTTGCTGACACCAGCCTCTAAGTGGCTTTTATCTGAGGCTGAATTCCCTGAACTTCCACCCCAGTCAAAATACTCTTGACAACTCAATCCAGCCTCTGTTGGGGGACAGTCTGCCTCTGTACCCCAAAGCTCTTCTGGTTGTAGTTCTGGCTGTTTGGACAATTAGGCCAACTTAAAAAAACCCATTTGTGTAACCTTCCTCTGGCAAGACTTTTGCCCAAGGCAGCTTTTTCAGATCACCTCCGCCGCTGATTCCTTGCTCCTGATCTTCATCAGACAGGTATTTATAACAAGCTGACATTTGTATCCAGACTTTAGCTATTCTCATTAGCCTTTTTCTCGGACCTTTCCCCTCAAACCTTTCTCATCCACTCACTTTCCCGCAAAAATCTAACTTCCTTTCCCTGACAGTTGACTCTCAGCTGACTAGGAACTCCAGCCTGTCAATGTGCTATAACCCAGATCAATCAGAATGAATACAGTGATACCTCGGGTTAAGTACTTAATTCGTTCCGGAGGTCTGTTCTTAACCTGAAACTGTGCTTAACCTGAAGCACCACTTTAGCTAATGGGGTCTCCTGCTGCCACCGCGCCACTGGAGCATGATTTCTGTTCTCATCGTGAAGCAAAGTTCTTAACCTGAAGCACTATTTCTGGGTTAGCAGAGTCTGTAACCTGAAGCGTATGTAACCTGAGGCACCACTGTATACCTGTTCCAGGCCCAGCCTAATACAGTTGTACCTTGGAAGTCGAACGGAATCCATTCTGGAAGTCCATTCGACTTCCAAAACGTTTGAAAACCAAAGCGTGGCTTCTGATCGGCTGCAGGAAGCTCCTGCAGCCAATCGGAAGGCGTGGAAGCCCTGTCGGAAGTTTGGCTTCCAAAAAAAGTTCATAAACCGGAACACTCACTTCCGAGTTTGCAGTGTTTGGGAGCCAAAACATTTGAGAACTAAGCTATTCAAAAACCAAGGTACAACTGTACATTCCCCAAATGATAATCCATCTCTCTCTCTCTCTCTCTCTCTCTCTCTCTTCACAGAAGCTGTCAAGGAAAACTACTGCCAATCAGGCTTGCGGCATCATAACAGTACAAGGCCTCAAACCAACATTAGACCAGACGTTAAGTGCAATGATCTTGCACCCGATATAATTTCCTTGGGAAGAGTTGGCGGGTAGGTTGTCTGCGTGCCAATGGCTCAGTTTGCCATGGTTGGAACTGGGAAGGAAATTGCACTGCTATTTACTCTGCAACCAGCTTTCCCGGTGCACCTACCTTCCCTTTGCTTCAGATGCAACATAGTTTAGATGCATGGTTTGATCTGTCGGGGACCAGAAAGTGGATGATCATGTTAAGCAGGAAGGTGCTAGATAGCCATTGCTCCCTTCCAACATTCTAGCTGCAGGTGGTGAAATGAAGACATGGTTTTTGTCTGTTAATGCATGACCTTGCAGAAAACAAACTGGGTGTGGGAGCAGGGTGTTTAGTGTCCTTAAGGACAGAGCAATAGGCTCACTTGTGCAAGGAACTATAGCATGCTAATTTGTGCAGACATTCATATAAGATTAGATTTGGCATACATTTGCATTAAAAAAGACACACATGCATTTCAAAGGCAACAAGAGAGCAGCGTATAAGATGTGCTTGATATTAAACCCCTGGTGATGTTCATAATATCTCCGGTGTCCTTGCATGTAACATTTGTTTATCACTCAGCTTGTGAGCTGATGTAAGCCAAGCAGTTACAGTATACATCTGACCCAGATCGTCTCTCTTGCCATAAAAGCAGCTTTTGTCGGAAGCAACTCAGCCCTTTTAAACTGAGTTTAGACTGCGAAGCTCAAATGGATCTGGTAAGTTGCACCGGCAGAAGTAAGTTTTACTTTTTCTCTCTGGAAAGCCACTACAACACCGCCGACATGTCATGCTCCCCAGTAGACTGGGAGTATGTGGAACTGGCACGTTCCAGGGGCTCTGTATACAGAGAGAGGCATGTTTTTGGAAGGTGGAGAGCCACGTGCTTTCGGAAAAGGCTGCAAACATATTTTCTGAACTTCTCGCCAGCAAAAGCGTAGATCACAGGATTGATGCAGCAGTGAGCCATCGCTATTGTTTCTGTCGCTTGCGCTGCTATAGCCAAATTACTAATGGAGGCACAATTGCTGAGATCAAATGCATCTTGGAATGTCTGTAGCAGAAGAACAATGTTGTATGGGGCCCAAAAAATGAAGTAAACTATCATGATGATAAAAATCAGCCGGACTGCTTTGCTCTTCTTGTCATTCCTGCATTTCATTAGCGTGTTTATGATCTGTGCATAGCAGAAGGTCATGACGATCATTGGGAAGATCAGGCCTATAAGGTTCATTTTCAGTGTAAAGAACTGGTTCCAGACAATCTGATTTTCATAAGAAAAATGAGGAGTGCACACGGAACGATTGTCTTCCTTTTGTAATCTGTTAAAGACCATTACCGGCACAGAGGCTAGGAGTGCCACGCCCCACATGACGACGCTTGTGAGGATGCCATAGGTAACTGTCCGGGCTTTTAATGCAAACACAGCATGGACGATGGCTAGATATCGATCGATGGTCAAAAGGATTATGAAAAAACTTCCGCTGTAGAAGCCTACGTAATAGATCCCAGAGAGAATTTTGCACATTGCGTCTCCAAATACCCACTCGTGCGCTGCGTAATAAGCCCAAAATGGGAGTGTGAAGATGAAAAGCAGGTCCGAGATGGCTAAATTGAGCAGGTAGATATCAGTCATGCTCTTGAGCTTCTTGTATCTGATGAGGATCAGCACCACCAGTGAGTTGCCCAGCAAGCCAAATATGAGCACCAAAGAGTAAAGCGGTGGCAGGAACTGGGAAGCAAATTCATTAACACTGGCACTTGGGCATGGTTCTGCTGTTTCGTCATAAACGTATTCTGAGGTTGTTACATCTTTGTAGTAGTCTGTGCTCGTAGCAGTAGGCATCTTGTTCCCTGCAATTGTAGAAGATATATTTATATTTACGCATCCACACTGCATGCACAGTAATCATAAAATGCTGGTTTCCGTACATAGGAGAATATACTGAACTTTCAACACAGGAGGGGAGAAATCAAAATGCAGAAAACAATAGATTTTGTTCATGCAGATGTTTTCATGTTTAGGCTAAGCACGCGCTTATTAAAGATCAACAACTGCTGGGACTTCACCAATCTACAGATATGCAATTATGCAACTCAATAATAACAACATTGTGTATCTGTGCAGAGGCAGTTGCATAGGAGTGATTATAATCAGTGAGCCTATTGCCAAAATGCCATTCTTTCCATTATAGTTTGCTTGGTGCCCCAGCACTGTTCCAGCACATTCTGAATCCCACATTGTACGGTATGTATATTTTGCACATAATTACAATCGTGAAGTGAGAGAGAAATTACAGGTAGTCTAATGTAAACGTTAAGGGACGCGGGTGGCGCTGTGGGTTAAACCACAGAGCCTAGGACTTGCCGATCAGAAGGTCGGCGGTTCAAATCCCCGCGACAGGGTGAGCTCCCGTTGCTCAGTCCCTGCTCCTGCCAACCTAGCAGTTCGAAAGCACGTCAAAGTGCAAGTAGATAAATAGGTACCGCTCCGGCGGGAAGGTAAACGCCGTTTCCGTGCGCTGCTCCGGTTTGCCAGAAGCGGCTTAGTCATGCTGGCCACATGACCCGGAAGCTGTACTCCGGCTCCCTCAACCAATAAAGCGAGATGAGCGCCGCAACCCCAGAGTCGGTCACGACTGGACCTAATGGTCAGGGGTCCCTTTACCCTTTACCTAATGTAAACCTTGGAAACCCATTGCATCACTCAGTAGATTCTACACCAATCACTTACAGTTTAACAAATGAGCATCCTCTGTTGAAAAAAGTGTCGTACCGTATCCAAAATGAAAGAGGCTGAATGAAAGCCTCTTCACCATTGTTAGTATATAGTAGTTTCATTTTCATTAAAGTCACCCCAAAAAGATGGCCATATGAAATCACCCTTGGATGTTGACCAAAATTTCGTGCAGCCCAGAAATGTATCTTAACAAAACGTGAAGAAACTGTTGGATGCCCAGTAGCTGTAATGCAGCTCAGAAAAATCAACATGAAATGGTTATCTTGCGAAGTGTTGTCTCCTCCCACCCCACTCCCTGACAAAGAGTGCTAGTAAATGTGTATAGTATGTCACTGGGCAAAATTTCGCTGAGGATTTCTTTAGTAGTCAGCCGTGTAGAAACGGAAGAGTCTACATTGCAACTACTTTTCTTTCCATTTGGAGGAGCTATAGTTACATTTTTCAAGCTTGAATGTGGTTGAAGGACAGAGGGCTTAACCACACACCATCTCAAACTTTGCCTTGTGGTTTGCTCCTTCCTTCATTTTTTGGGTAGGAACCACACAATATTTCTACTGTGACTAGGTGATACGTTGTTTTTCTGGAACTAAAATCAAGTAATCGATGGTGATGCAAAAAGTGTTTTTTTTTAATTGCTTACATGACTTGTAACGTGTTTGCCGCATCACCCTTTTTTGCTTACTCCATTTCCCCCTGTTTCTTAACTCCTCCTCTGTGTTGCTGCCCATGACCTCAGCAGCATCCATCTCTCAGAGGTGAATATAAGGGATCACAACCAGTTTGCCCACAATGAGCACCGAGCTGGAAGGGGGGCACAACAATAACTTGGAACAGAAGCTGAGAGGCAGGGAGCACTGAATTTTGGCATTGTACAGGGCGCCACTGAAATTTGAAAGTTTAAAGTCCTTCAGGGAGAGCAAATGTGCTTAGCGCAGGGTCCCCAAAGGCTCGGCTGGTTGTTGGGAGCGGCACATAGTGGCTTTGGGCAAGCTGTGCCCTTCTGGTCAAGCTTTTTCCTTACCTGTATGACATCAGGTAAGGGGTGGCACTGTGGGTTAAACCACAGAGCCTAGGACTTGCCGATCAGAAGGTCAGCAGTTCAAATCCCCACGATGGGGTGAGCTCCCGTTGCTCGGTTCCTGCTCCTGCCAACGTAGCAGTTCGAAAGCACGTCAAAGTTCAAGTAGATAAATAGGTACCACTCCGGCGGGAAGGTAAACGGCGTTTCCGTGCGCTGCTCTGGTTCGCCAGAAGTGGCTTAGTCATGCCGCAAGAGAAAGAACTGACTTGGTTTCAAGAGCAGTTTGCCATGTTGCACAAAGGACTGCTGATGGAAGCCAAATCTCAACCTCCTTAGGACTCCCGAAATACTTTTTGCAGTTCTTTGCCCTCCTATTTGTGTTTGGAAATAAGTGTTTCCTGCAACTCCATGGCACAGGAATAAACAATTGGTCATGGCTTCCTATACCACACAGAGGGGAAACCTCTGTGCCTCCAGAGGTTGTTGACTCATCATCTTCAGCTGGCATGATGAAGGGTTGGGTGCTGTAGTACAACAACATCTGGAGGGTCAGAGATTCACCATCTCTCTTACAGAGTGTCCTCATCAGGACAGGCACATTTGGTAGGTGCAAATGTGGCCCATAGGTTTATCATCCCTGCTGTAGAACATACTCATCAGGACATGCTCATTTGTTACCTAGATAATTTCTGAAGCAGCCCTAAAACTCTTGGTAGCTGGGTGTTCATCAGTATGCAGATGATACCCAGCTCTACCTCTCTTTCAAATCAGAACCAGTGAAGGTGGTGAAGGTCCTGTGAGGCGGTTGGAGGATGGATGGCGGCTAACAGATTGAGGTTGAATCCCGACAAGACAGAAGTACTGTTTTGGGGGGACAGGAGGTGGGCAGGTGTGGAGGACTCCCTGGTCCTGAATGGGGTAACTGTGCCCCTGAAGGACCAGGTGCACAGCCTAGGAGTCATTCTGGACTCACAGCTGTCCATGGAGGCGCAGGTGAATTCTGTGTCCAGGGCAGCGGACTGTCTTGCCAGAGTGGTGCATGCTCTAGTTCTCTCCTGCTTGGACTACTGCAATGCGCTCTACATGGGGCTACCTTTGAAGTTGACCCGGAAACTACAACTAATCCAGAATGCGGCAGCTAGACTGGTGACTGGGAGCGGCCACCAAGACCACATAACACCAGTCTTGAAAGACCTACACTGGCTCCCAGTACGTTTCCGAGCGCAATTCAAAGTGTTGGTGCTGACCTTTAAAGCCCTCAATGGCCTCGGTCCAGTATACCAGAAGGAGCGTCTCCACCCCTATTGTTCTGCTTGGACACTGAGGTCCAGTGCTAAGGGCCTTCTGGCAGTTCCCTCACTGCGAGAAGCCCAGTTACAGGGAACCAGGCAGAGGGCCTTCTCGGTAGTGGCACCTGCCCTGTGGAATGCCCTCCCATCAGATGTCAAAGAGAAAAACAACTACCAGGCTTTTAGAAGACATCTGAAGGCAGCCCTGTTTAGGGAAGCTTTTAATGTTTAATAGACTATTGTATTTTAATATTCTGTTGGAAGCCACCCAGAGTGGCGGGGTATAAATAATAAATTATTATTATTATTATTGGAAGCTTCGTTCTTGGTTGGTAGACTGTACCTTTATAACTGTCAAAAAGAGATGTTTGTGCAGGGCATCTTACATGAGCATGAATAATGAATTCTTGTGAAAAGAAGACACACTGGGGCTACAGAAATGAACTAACAAAATCAGAAAGAAGGCACTGTTGCAATAATTTAACTGAAGATTTATGGTGCAATCCTAGCCACATAAACAGCCATGGAGCAACTGTTCCAATGGTTACATTTCTACTCTTAAAATGCATATGCTTTCTATAGGAAAGATGTCTTTCTGTGTCAGGAATGGATTGAACATAATAGTTTAAATTGCCTTCATGTCTGTGCACATACATTTTCTCAAGGAAATGATCAGCAAAACGCCTCCTGATAATGGCATCTATACCAGTTTAACTGTGATGGTGCTCTGCAAAGATTCTTGGGAACAGTAGTTTAATGTGTATGCAAAGAATTATCAGTTAGGTACACACACGTACACACACACACACACACACACACACACACACACACACACACCATTCCATCCCTACTTCCAGAACTGCAGTTCCCAGAGTTTCTTGTTAATTAATTAATAACACAAGCTAAAATTTTGACTGACCCGCTTTTGCAAACTCATGTGCCAAGATAGAGAAGTGCATCAACCTTCCATAAACGCTGAAGACAAAACATTGAGCATAGCCACTGACTAGACTCTCTAGGAATATTTAATGTTGCTAAACACCAGTCATGCAAATAATTAATGCTAGGTTGCATTCGATGTATGTTGTTGTTGTTGTTGTTGTTGTTGTTGTTGTTTAGTCGTTTAGTCGTGTCTGACTCTTTGTGACCCCATGGACCAGAGCACGTCAGGCACTCCTGTCTACCACTGCCTCCCGCAGTTTGGTCAAACTCATGCTGGTAGCTTCGAGAACACTGTCCAACCATCTCGTCCTCTGTCGTCCCCTTCTCCTTGTGCCCTCCATCTTTCCCAACATCAGGGTCTTTTCCAGGGAGTCTTCTCTTCTCATGAGGTGGCCAAAGTATTGGAGCCTCAGCTTCAGGATCTGTCCTTCCAGTGAGCACTCAGGGCTAATTTCCTTAAGAATGGATAGGTTTGATCTTCTTGCAGTCCATGGGACTCTCAAGAGTCTCCTCCAGCACCATAATTCAAAAGCATCAATTCTTTGGCGATCAGCCTTCTTTATGGTCCAGCTCTCACTTCCATACATCACTACTGGGAAAACCATAGCTTTAACTATACAGGCTTTTGTTGGCAAGGTGATGTCTCTGCTTTTTAAGATGCTATCTAGGTTTCATGTATAGAGGTGGGGAAACCTCATTTGCCAGAGCAAATGAATTTTGCAAGCTAAGATCCAGAAGTCTCTGTTTAATGCAGGCAGCTGGTTTTTCTAACCAAAGAGGCAGAAGATGGGGTGGTCAACAGCCAGTAGTGTTAACATGGCTGTTAACCAGCTTGAGCCAGGAGGAGTCATAATTATCAAGCAAAGCCAGGGATTCATAGCCCAAATCTAAGGGGGGATAGATATTGGTGGTGCCAATAACCCATTGAAAGAGTCTGTACTATTGTTTCCAAAGAACAAATGCTTGCTACCAATTTCATTAGATGCAAATATGGGATGCAAAAGATCTTTCTCACCAGGGATTCTTTAATCCCCAGTATCCAAAGTAGAAGTCTGTACATAATCTTGGTAACTAGTTTGGCTTTGTACACCTTCAAAACTGAAGGTGTATGCTGGCCACCTTTCCTCTAGGAGAATCTCAGCAGTGTAACTAGAATATTCAGGGTACACAATGTGGAATTTTCAACCCGAAGTAACCAGGGTAAAGTAAATAGCAATAAATATTCAATAGATATTGTAGTTATAGGAAGTGAGGGTATGAAAAGTGTTACACACACACACACACACACACACACACACACACACACCCTTCTCACAACTGTGTAAGATAAGTTGTTATCTCCATATCACAGCGTACAGGGTGGGGTTGGCTAGAGAAGCTGTGACTCAAAGATAATGGTGCTTTTGCAAGGATGATATTTCAGATTTCCGTAGGGAGGAAGGCAAAATTTTCAGCGAGGCTGAGAGGCTTGTTTTTTGGTATTTCCAATTGCAAAACGATCCTTGTGTTTTAGGAGCATTTGTTAGAAGCACAGAATTGTAGAGTTGGAAGGGACCCTGAGGATCATCTAGTCTAAACCCCTGCAGTGCAGGAATATGCAGCTGTCCAATATGAGGGATGAACCTGCAACCTTGGCGTTATCAGCACCACGTTCTAACCACTTTGTGTTTGTTTTCACTTTATAATGGTTACAGCAATGGTATAAAATCTGTCACCCACCCCTTTTGTTTTTAGCAAAGAGGCTGCTAATTTGACCATGCATACTTAGCACATAGTGGGATGCAGGTGGCGCTGTGGTCTAAACCACAGAGCCTAGGACTTGCCGATCAGAAGGTCAGCGGTTTGAATCCCGCGACAGGGTGAGCTCCTGTTGCTCGGTCCCTGCTCCTGCCAACCTAGCAGTTCAAAAGCCCGCCAAGTGCAAGTAGATAAATAGGTACCGTTCCAGCAGGAAGGTAAACAGCGTTTCCGTGCACTGCTCTGGTTCGCCAGAAGCGGCTTAGTCATGCTGGCCACATGACCCGGAAGCTGTACACCGGCTCCCTCGGCCTATAGAGCGAGATGAGCGCCGCAACCCCAGAGTTGGCCATGACTGGACCTAATGGTCAGGGATCCCTTTACCTTTACTTTACGTAGTACATAAGGGATGCGGGTGGTGCTGTGGTCTAAACTACAGAGCCTAGGGCTTGCCGATCAGAAGGTCGGCGGTTTGAATCCCCGCGGCGGGGTGAGCTCCCGTTGTTCGGTCCCTGCTCCTGCCAACCTAGCAGTTCAAAAGCACATCAAGTGCAAGTAGATAAATAGGTACCGCTGCGGCAGGAAGGTAAATGGTGTTTCCGTGCGCTGCTCTGGTTCACCAGAAGCAGCTTAGTCATGCTGGCCACATGACCCAGAAGCTGTCTGCAGGCAAACGCTGGCTCCCTCGGCCAAAAAGCGAGATGAGCACCGCAACTCCAGAGTCATCCGCGACGGGACTTAATTGTCAGGGGTCCCTTTACCTTTACTTAGTACATAGACCTAGTAAACTATTTCTAAGGACAGTCAGAAGCAGACCAGTTCTGATACATGTTTGAACTCAGTGGGGCTTCCATTCTAGTACGCTTGGCCCAGTGATTGTCATCATCGTGTTATGGACCATAGAGTTCATAACCATAGAGTTAGCTAGAAAGAGAATAGCAATAAGTGCATTGCGTTTGAAATATAATGGGTGAGGCGCTCCTGACCACTTTCCTTAAATGCAGTGCTCACAGTTGGTTGGCACCGAGTGGGATGCCATCTTACTTCTTTCCAAGCAGATCAAAAACAGAACGGAACGAAAAGCAGACCAAAATACTAACACACCCTCTTTTTCTTCCCACTTCAAGCACTGAGGTGAATGGACCCAAAGGTGAACTGGATGCGGCCTGGTTTCATAGCTGTCAACTTTCCCCTTTTTTAAAAGGGAAATTCCCTTATTCCGAATAGGATTCCTCGCAAGAAAAGGGAAATGTTGACAGCTATGCCTGGTTTGCAACTAAATCATCCCACTTTCTCGCCTCTGTCTTTGAACACTGAGTTAGCGCTGTGCTTGATAGACTTGTAGCAGCTTTAAAGTTGGGGCGTGACTGGGAAGACGGTGGCTCGTAGCTCACGCTCATTCTAAATAACCAATGCTAGAACCAGGGCTTTTCTTTTTTCAGCCAGCTCATCGGATCTCAGCTCCGGCACCTCTCAGGTGGGTGCCATTGCCATTCTAAGAGAACACGGGAGAAGTTTGTGGTGAGTTCTGGCAACTCCTTTTCTAGAAAAATAGTACTGGCCGGAACCAAAGCGTGATTGGAAAACCCAGGATGGAGCCATGAAGCCTGGGTAAATGAAGGCTTTGATGAGAGTATAGGAAGCTTCCCAATGCCAAATCAGACCATTAATACTATCTAGTTCAGCACTACTCTACACAGACAGGGTTTTCATAAAGGGATATTTCCAGCACCAACCAGAGAAGAAGAAGAAGAAGAAGAAGAAGAAGAAGAAGAAGAGGAGGAGTTTGGATTTGATATCCCGCCTTTCACTCCCTTTAAGGAGTCTCAAAGTGGCCAACATTCTCCTTTCCCTTCCTCCCCCACAACAAACACTCTGTGAGGTGAGTGGGGCTGAGAGACTTCAGAGAAGTGTGACTGGCCCAAGGTCACCCAGCAGCTGCATGTGGAGGAGCGGAGACACGAACCCGGTTCCCCAGATTACGAGACTACCGCTCTTAACCACTACACCACACTGGCTCAATGAGATGCCAGAGATTAGACCTGAGACCTTTTACATGGAAAACAGACACTCTCTCTCTGAGCTACAGTCGTTTCCCCTGAAGGCTAGGATGCCCAGGTGCAGGGAGCAGATAGCTATGGCTTCCCTTTAATTTATTCCACTTAGATAGTAGCCATTCATTCCTATGGGAAAACCGGGCAACATTTTAGGGGACATGGTTGGAGCGAGGGCAGAATCTGCTTGCCGAATAGCCTGCCCTCCCCAGCAGGAATTCCATGGGGAGATGTGCCCACAAGCAGAGTGCATAGATGTCCACAGGGTTCCCTGCAATATTCAGGTCTCTCCTCCAGTGCCCAAAGTGATGGGCATTTTGCTGATCCAATAGTAAGCCGCCTCTTTTTCATTCAAAATCATTATCATACCACACATTTAAAATGACACACGGTTAAACAGCAAACTTTGCTATTAACAAAATATAAAAAAATAGCACATGATCCATATTTACACAGTCGTGTGAAAGGCATGTACCTGCAACAGCCTGCCATGATAACCAAGCATGTTTTACACTATTAGATGCACATTTTTTGCAGTATTACTCACATAGGAGTAGTTACAGGTAGGTAGCTGTGTTGGTGTGCCAAAATAAAAATATAAAAAAATTCCTTCCAGTAGCACCTTTGAGACCAACAAAGTTTGTTACTGGTATGAGCCAGTGTGGTGTAGTGGTTAAGAGCGGTAGTCTCGTAATCTGGGGAACCGGGTTCGCTTCCCTGCTCCTCCACATGCAGCTGCTTGGTGACCTTGGGCTAGTCACACTTCTCTGAAGTCTCTCAGCCCCACTCACCTCACAGAGTGTTTGTTGTGGGGGAGGAAGGGAAAGGAGATTGTTAGCCGCTTTGAGACTCCTGAAGGGGAGTGAAAGGCGGGATATCAAATCCAAAACTCTTCTCTTCTTCTCTTCGTGTGCATGCACACTTCTTCAGATACACTTCTGTTTCAGTGTATAACAAACTTAGTTGGTCTCTAAGGTGCTACTGGAAGGAATTTTTAAATTTTGTGTCACATAGGAGTGTTTTCCTTGTGAAATGGCCCTCGGTCCATATATTCACTGAATAAATGACACCCAAGATTTAAAGGGGAAAGAATTTTGCTATTTTTGCCTGGGGAACAACCGCCCACAGCCTTGCGTATTCTCTTGTCAAAATTTGGGACAACTATCTGATTGGATACCTCACTGCAGAGAAGAAACAAGAAACAATAGCTCTTTCATATCGCATTCAAGCTACTGAAAAACTATTAACTGCATCTAGCCAAAGTTAATTTTAAAAAATGGCAGAAAAGCCCAATTCGGTCTTTATGGCTTTTTTTCTGAACAATATGAACGTAAAGAAAGGGTCACCAATATTAATCATCAGTTTTCAGGGTTTGTAATATGTAATAACTGCCTTTTTTACATCTTGGTAGGTTACTCTCATGCATCATTCCTAATCATAGTTAACTATTTTTTGCTGTTAATTAATATATATAAATGCAACCCCCCCAACTTAAATTTACTTACCAATTTACAACCGCTTGCTTTTCAATGATGCTGGTGACTGGCCACGTTGTAAAAAAAACCTTCCTGTGTGAAGAAATACTTGTTCTGCAAATTTATAGTGAACAAATGTTTCTCCTTTCTTTAAAAAAAAAAAAGATAAAGAAATGGTTCCCTCCTTCTAAAAATAATTGTTTAGCAGGCTAGCAAAACTCAGCAGAGGATTTTAAAAACTGCAGTGCATCTTACTACTCCGTGGACTTCAATTGCACAAACTTGGATTACAGCCCATGCTGTAAAACACAAAAATACAACGAAGAAAATCTTCATCTACCAATTTTGCTGTTCAACATCTTTATGAAACCACATATTTTTTTCACATAGGAAATGGGTTCCATTTAAGGGTTTTTCACTCTGTGGATTACTGATAATGGTATCATCAGCATCTGGTTGTTCATTGAACACACTCCAAAGAACTTGCAGAGCTGCTTATATAAGACTTCCGAGGCGGTCTTCAGAGCTGCCTTGCTCAATGTTCATGCAAGACTCTCAGAAATCCTTGAAGGCTGGCCTTAATGCAGCGGCGGAGGAAGGTTGCTCGGGCACCTGGAGTGGTGCACCCAAGGGTGGGGCGAGCCGCCCATAGGGGCAGGGCGCACCACGGGGCCTCTGGAGTCTGCCTGCCTCCTCCCACTCAGCCGCCCTACAGCTGGGGGGGAGGCAGAGGGCAGACCGCTTGGATGTGTGGCTCAGGCGCGGTGAGTGCTGTTAAGTTGTGGGTGAACATATCAGACGACACAGCGATTCTTCAAACAGCTCTTGTTTATTCACAGGCCAGGACAGAACTGAACTGAAGGGTTCAGTCAGCCTGCTTATATAGAGCTCCAGTACAACGTTACTGTAACAACTTTCTAAAACTATCCAATTACTGAACGTCACTTTCGATCCCTTATTTGCATAACTATCTACAGTATCCCCCTGCTGTCCCAGGGTGAGAACTTCAGTACATAACAAGTGCCACCTGGCATTTTGTCACCCCCCTCAGTGGTGACACCCGGGGTGGCCCTCACCCACTGCACCCCCCTTCCTCCGCCCCTGCCTTAATGCACAGCAAGTACTCACTTGACCAGATGTCCCAAGCTTCAGCAGTGTGACTGCATCTCCAAGTAGCTAGAGAAGGGTGGATCTGGCGTTTTAGGTTCTCTCAGGGCTTTCCACCCTTACCATGAATACTGGCACAGTTGCTTTTTGATCCCACCTTTTAAAGAGTGATTTTGGAGCCGATTCTCTGCACTGATGGTCATTTGTTTCTCTTCCTAGAGAGCAGTGTCGTTTCCCCCTTCCACATTAATGGTGGGTGGTGCCCAATTTGAGAAAAGTCCTGTTGCTATGGTCACATCCCTTATGTACCCTCATGTTCCTCTAGCCAGTAGATGTTAGTCACGAGGATGTATGCTGAGATAGCCCTTTTGTGGGAGTGAAGGCAGTACAGGAAGCCTAGTATTCCAGAATTCCAACTATTTGGAAGTATAGGAGAGTAGAAGAGGTTAGGCGAAAAGCTCTGATCCTAAACTTCTGCTGCTTTGCAGGATACCACTTTAAAAGGTAAGTGCAAAATTTTCCCTATTTTCTCATTTCTCATCTGTCCACATTTCTACATCAGTTCGCAGCATAAATATATATATATATATTAATTATTCATTTTCAATAATAACCTTCCAATTAATGACAAATTAAAGCAAATCAATCCAAATTACAATAACAACAATACACCAATTATTTATTCCAATTATCAAAATTTTATCGGGACTTCCCATGTTCCAGATGTCTAGAGATAATCATCCTCATTCATGTCTCTGCATTTTCAGTATTTTTCAAATTCAAAACTAATATTATCCATTTTTATTCTCAGTCTAATCAGCTATTGTTTCTGTGGCTCACATCTTCTGTAGCAAAGTTTCCATATTGTTAATCCACAAGAGGCATTTTTTTAATCATCTATTCTCTGTCCAGTTATTTGGTATTCAGTCCTCTTATCTCTCTTTTGTTCGTCAAGTTCTCATTAAAGACACTGGGCTTCATTCCAAAAGTAAAGTTTATAAATGGCCAATCAACAATGCCTCCCCGATGTCTTTTAAAGAGCTGATGACCGTATATGTCTGCATATATTGCTGTACTGTGGGAAGTGCTTCCCAGCTGTATATTATATGAAAATTATTTAAATTCCTCCAAGAACAACAGGATACCCCCCCCCAGCTCTTCCAGGCCTTAGAAGAGCTGGCAGGGATCCAGCGCTCTCTGTCTTTCTGTCCACAATAATGTATAAAAATAATCCACACAAGCAGATATATTTTAGAACGAAATACAGTGCACCCTAAGTCCAAAGGAGCTCTTTTCCGTAAGAATCCCTTTTTTTTGTAACTGCGCAATAATGATCGCCATTTTGTTTCCGTCTTCAGTCTGAACTGCCATAACTGATCTTGTTTTGCCAACTTCTCTTGGAGTTTTTGAGGGCTGTATATCATGCATTCAGTTATAATTTTCGCCTCTTGTGTTTTGTTTAAGTAATTAAATTCTTTCTGGCTGAGCTTCGCCAAATCATGATGTAATATAGCAAGTATGGAAAGATAGTGGTTAATCCACCTCCTTAATCCACGTTTCAAGATGGGAGTCCGTTTAAAGTCCGAAATTCAACATCCAACGCCTGTATAATTTAGCAGGGTTTTTTCTTCTTTTTTCTCCTCCATCTGGAACATGCCTGGTTCCCCCCACACCCAATCTTATAATTATGAGAAACAGGTGTCTCTTGCATGTAGGAGTGGCTCTGGAGAGTGCCAGCTTTGCTGTGCCGTTAGACCCAGCATCCCTGCCGCTCGCACCATGATGCAAGCTGACAGATCACAGACGATCTGCGGGTTTGTGAGACAGTCCTCCCTGCAGCATATATTTTAAGTTCTCCAGAAAATTCACCAGCATTTTAATTTTGATTTCTTCTAATGTAACAAAACCCCAGATCTGTGCTATGTGTAAAGATTGGGGAGGAATTAGATTCAGTTCTCATTTACGGACAAGGCTACTTAATTTGTTCTTTCAAATGCAATGCAAGAACCAAGATCCTTGGGAAAATGTGCATTTCTCCAAATTTTGCAGTTCACTTGTCCGGCCAATTAATGTGTACAAAAATGCATATGCTAGGATATAAAATGTCCATTAGAATGCACACGTTAGTGAAAATGGCATATGAAAGTGCATTATATTACAGCAAATCAATTTGCAAAAATGTGTATGTTAGGAGAAATTGCATAGAAAAGATATTAGTGGAAATGATGGTGAACTTATATGATGACACTTTTTTTAAAAAATCGCAAACTGCTGTGGAAATGTAGAGAACAAAACATAATAATGGAAAAATCAGAAACTTGCTGAAATTGAAAACTGACAGATTTGACCATGCCTAGTCTGGCAGTAGTATACTTATAAATTTTAATGTGCAGGAGTTCATCATGATAGTCCCCTGCTCCTTAGGTATAACAACTAAACAGAGGCACATAAACAAAAAGAGCACACAACTGGAAATCACTTTACAAACCAACAGAAATGTCATGTTCTGTTGTACTCATGTAGGAGGAAGTAGACCGATCTAAACTAGGGTGATCGCGACCTGGACAGAGAGGAACTAACGTACACTTCTGGAAAAAGATAGAGGTATATTTCCTAAATTTCTCCCCCACAAAGGCATAGATGACAGGGTTGATGCAACAGTGGATCATCGCAATGATCTCTGTCACCCCAATGGCTACAGATAACTTTCCCTCACAATCATTTTTTAAGCCACAAGAGAAAATTGAATCTTGATAGGTCTGCAACAAAAGAGTGATGTTGTATGGCATCCATAAAAGGAAGTAAACAATCATGATGACAGAAATAAGCTTGACAGCCTTCTGCTTTCTCTCATTTCTACCCTTAATCAAAATCTTTATAATCTGCATGTAACAGAAAACAATGATGACTGCAGGAAGAGCTAGGCCCAAGACAACCCTCATTAAAGTTAAAAATTGCTTCCAATCATTTTCATGTTTTGAAGGATAATGAATGGTACATTTGTGGATCTCAGATTCCGTTTGAACATGGTGAAATACAAATTCTGGCACAGAGGCGAATAAGGCCACAACCCAAGTGACGACGCTTGTGAAGGTGCCATAGGTGATTGTCCGGGCTTTTAATGCGAACACTGCGTGGACGATGGCCAGGTATCTATCAATTGTCAAAAGGATGATAAAAAAACTTCCGCTGTAGAAGCCTACGTAATAGATCCCAGAGAGAATTTTGCACATTGCGTCTCCGAATACCCACTGGTGGGCTGCGTAATAAGCCCAAAATGGGAGCGAGAAGATGAAAAGCAAGTCCGAGATGGCTAAATTGAGCAGGTAGATATCAGTCATGTTCTTGAGCTTCTTGTATTTAATGAGAATCAGCACCACCAGTGAGTTGCCCAGCAGGCCAAATATGAACACCAAAGAGTAAAGCGGTGGCACAACATAAGACGCAAATGATTCCCCCGCCACGATGCGGACTGGGGCTACGTCTGTATCATAGTAATAAGATGTGGTTAGATAATAATCTTCTTGCAAATCAATATAATCGTCCATCTTCTTCCCTGAGAATAAAGAATTCACATACATCATATAAGATATCAGCATGAAACTTTATTGTAACATATAATTTATTTATTTATTTAAAAAAACCTATTGCCAGTTGAATATTCAGTCTGCTTATGAGGATCAAGATACTGGCGGACAGTCTAAATATTAAGAATAAAGAATAAGAGTGAAGAAACACAAAAAAAAAAAAAACCTGGGAGGGGGAAATGGATCATAGAATCATAGAGTCATATAGTCAAACCCTCTGCAATGCAGGAATCTCAACTAGATCACACATGTCGACCTCTCCTTGAAAACTTCCACAGAAGGAGAGACCACTATCTCTCAGAGTCTGAGAGCTCATGCTGTCAGAAAACTCTCTGGTGTTTAGTTGAAATGTCCTGTCCTTTTAACTTGAATGCATTGGTTTGGTTCCTAGCCTCTGGAGCAGGAGAAGACAAGTTCTATCCTCCATGTGACAACGCTTTAGATATTTGAAGGTGACTATCACCTTCCCTTGATTGGGACGCTAGACTTCTTTTGATGCAGCCTAGAATAGCATTAGCTTTTTTGCTGCTGCTGCATCACACTGTTGACTCGTGTTAAGCTTGTGGTTCGCCAAGACCCCTAGATCCTTTTCATGTGTACTTCTGGCAAACCAGGTGTCTCCCATCTTATATTTGTGCAGCTGGTTCTTCCTGCTTAAGAGTAGAACCATACATTTGACCCTATTGATATTTGTTTTCTTAGTTTTAGCTCAGTTCTCCAATCTGCTTAGGTCAGCTTGAAATATACTTCTATCTTCTGCGGCATTGCCTACCCCTCCCAGTTTGGTGTCATCTGCAGATTTGATAAGAATCCCCTCAACACCATCATCCAAGTTGTTTATAATGATGTTGAACAACAGCAAACCCGAGACAGAACCCTGCAGATGTTAACATACTTGCCTATAATGCTCTGATTGTATTTCTGACCACCTTCTCCCACTGAATGTCTTTATTGGTTAGGGATGTTCAAACACATCTTAGGGATGTTAATGCAGCTTCCGGGTCGTTAATGCAGAAATATATGTTCTCTTTTGTGTAGCACACAATAGACACCAAAATCTCAGTCATCAACAGATATTTGCAAATCAACTGCATTCCTTCGGGTCCCCTTCTAGCATAAAGAAACAGATCACTCAGTTAGTCTTCTGCACAAACAGAAGAGTCTTACGACACCTTAAAAACAAAATGAATGAAGTGACTTAAGAGCAAATCACCAAAGCCTTCTCACTGAAGGCTTCTATGGCTACAAACCAAAGTGTCTGCTCAGAAGTAGCTCCCACTGAATTCAGTGGGGTTTAAGGTAAAGGTAAAGGGAGCCCTGACCATTAGGTCCAGTTGTGACCGACTCTGGGGTTGCAGCGCTCATCTTGCTTTATTGGCCAAGGGAGCCAGCGTACAGCTTCCGGGTCATGTGGCCAGCATGACTAAGCCACTTCTGGCGAACCAGAGCAGTGCATGGAAACGCCATTTACCTTCCCGCCAGAGCGGTACCTATTTATCTACTTGCACTTTGACATGCTTTCGAACTGCTAGGTTGGCAGGAGCAGGGACCGAGCAACGGGAGCTCACCCTGTCACGGGGATTCGAACCGCTGACCTTCTGATCGGCAAGTCCTAGGCTCTGTGGTTTAACCCACAGCGCCACCCGTGTTTATTCCCAGATAAATGAGGTTAGGATTGCAGTTCAGTATAAAGTTCTGGAAGGGCCAAAACTCAGTGTTACAGCATCGGCTTTGCATGGAGAAGGTCTCAGGTTCAGTCGCTGGTGTCTCCAGGCAGGGTTGAGATACATCAGAGAGGCTGCAAAAACTGAGCTAGGCAGCGGAAAGGGATGGTTTAATGTGGAGAGGAGGGGAGGGATTTAAAATTTAATTGAAAATGAAGACTTTGGGTGGTCAAAAATAGGCAGTCGAATCCAGCTGGTTCTTCCCACTTTGGGGGAAAATAGACGACTTTACGGAGTAGTAACACAACACACAGATTGCAAAGTGATCACTTCTAACCCAGTGAAAGGAACAATGATGAGTTAAAAATTCACAACAGGAAGCAGGTTAAGGTTGAAATCCTAACCCTACTTTCCAGGGAGAAAGCCTCACTGAATTCAGTGGGATTTACTTCTGAGCAGACATGGTTAAAACAGCCATTTTACAGCATGTCAGTTGCCTTTGGCAACAAACGATACTACAGAAACAAGAAAACAACATGAAAAAGGAAGTATCCAGAAGTGCAGAACAAAAAGGAGAAATATGTCTCAAAGATTTAAAAACAAGGGCATGTTTTATTATAGATACTGTATGTCCGGCACGTTTTGGCATTATTGTCTATATCAAGGGCTTTTCTGTAAAAAACAATGCTGGCACATCTGCTAAACCACAAATATTGGACACCACATTTCAGAAACTTTTAAAGTTGCCTTTGACTGGACTTAACCGTCCAGGGGTCCTTTACTCTTTTTTGTATTATAAAACCTCATATTAATAATACAAAACCACTTTGAGGGTTTTGGTGTGGGGTTTTTTTGCAACCAAGTGATGTATACATTTTATTAATTAATAAATTAATATTCAGGGTCATCTACACAACTATTAAAGTGCAGAAGTCCTGCTTTCATTAGACTTTGGCTAACCTATCCAGAATATTACTTTACTTTAAAAACAAAACAAACAAAACTCTGATCGACTTTCAAAATACTCCGCCTGCATATTCATTTCCTCCGGATAGTGTTTTAAGATCTAGGCTGATACTAATTTCAAAACTCTGCTTTCACATCACTGAAATTGTGTAAATGGATCAGCTCCAACTGGGGTAAGTTGTACATTCACTGGGCAATCCTGTACATATACATTGAATTCAGTGGGGCTTACTCATGGATAACTGGCTATAGGATTGGAGCTTTAGTTTCATCTGCACATTCAAGAGTACTGGAAAGTGATATTTGGGTCAATTAAAAGCAGGCTTTTAATTGACCCAATTTTTTGTGTCAATTAAAAGCAGCCAAGGCATGTATATTAGTTTAAAATGTTAGCACCATTGGTAAAATCCAGCAATGGAAGTGAAAATTAAAGGACTTTGATTACAAAAACTGACTATGGAATTCCAATGTCCTCAACAAAATGAACATAACAGTAAAGTGTTAACTGGTTCATTAATCATCAATATTCACATATTTTACATCTTGGTCAATTTACAGGCTTAGAAATTCATGCAGAATTCCTATCTATGTTGACTTTTTCACTGTTTATTCACATAAAGGCAAGTGCTCCCCCCCTTAAATTAACTTACCAATCTACAAAGTTGCTTGCTTTTAAAAGATGGTGGTGACAGCTAGATTCTTTGGAACAGGAACATTGTAAAAAGCAGAAAGTAAGAAATAGCCCTTTTCTCTGTGAAGAAGGAATTGTTCTGCAAATTTCTAGCCACCAAACATTGCTGCTCAAAATCAAGACTAGTTCCCTTCTAACAGGAATCATTTGGTCAGCAAAAGCTATTTCTGTACTACTACAGATGGTTTTGAAAACTGAAGTACAGTATCTTGCTAGACTTTCGTTGCACAATTTTGAGTTACAGTTCATGTTGCCAAATCAAATAATTACCAAAAATCCATTCCCATCAACTCACAGGACTGTTCACAAAGTATTTCTGAGGTGGTCTTCAAAACTGCCTGTCTTGGAAGGTTGTCTGACAAGTGCTCACTTTAAGGGGTTCTGTTAAAAGGTTTCTCACTCAGCGGATTCTGATAAGGATATCACTTCTGAACCAGAAGTGAACATGAACATGTGGTTGTTCATTTAACCCACTTAAAAAACAACAACACAGAACCACTCCCAGTGTTGTCTGGCCCAGTGTCTTCATATAAGAGTCTCAGTAATCTATGAAGTATAAGCTTTTTTTTAGTATTTTCCACACAACAACAACACGTAAGATATCTAAAAATAACAATACACAACACACAAAAATCAACATTCAAAATCTAAAGAAAGCAACAACAACAACAATCCATATCTTACAAGTTAATATTGTTGCTGTTTAGTCGTGTCCGACTCTTCGTGACCCCATTATTATAAACACTAAACAACAACAAGACATTGACTTCCACCAATCCCACAGCACCTCCTTTATCTCTCATTGTGTCTTCCTGTTTTCCTGTTTTCTTTATCACCTCTATCCTAACATCTAGATATAAATCCCTCTTTCATAAGTAGAAGCTTAATATGCGACAAGTGCTCACTAAACCAGAGGCCCCAAACTTCAGCAGTAGAGCAACATCTCTGGGTCGCCCAGATTGAGGATGATTCTTACGACAGAGTCTTTCAGTGAGTCGCTTGTCTTAAAAAAATTAATAAGCCTAAACCTAGGAGATCCTCATGTACAGGGTGAGTCCTTTAAAAGAAGCCCCATGGATACAGAGTACACATGTTCCATGGGGCCTCTTTTAAAAGACTCGTCCTGTATAAAAGCATCACCATTAGGCAGCAGAGATCTTCAGAAGAGAAGCTAAGTTACCCAAGGCCAGCCCACCTATGAAGCAAGGTGGGGTGGCTGCCTCGGGTGGCGGGATCCACAGGGGCAGCAGATCTGACCTCCCAAAAAATGCACACACCCCCACCGCTGCCGCCACAAGGGTAGCAACGGCTGCAGAATGCACCTTAGAGACTACCTCTGCCGCCTCTACAGCAGCCTCTTGGCGAGTAGGAGGCACTGGTGGTCTCCTAGCACCATTGTCCCCAATATAGATCTTTAATTCCCCTTGTTCCTTCTTCCCTGGCAGGGTGTCTGCGCCATTTCGTGGTTTGCCTCAGGTGGCAAAATGTCTTGGGCTGGCTCTGTAGTTACCACGTATGAGGTGATGACTTGGGCCCAATTCATCTATGCCTCTCTAAGCAGCAGGGGATCCCATGTCACGGGTGAAAGCTCCCAAATATCAAAACCTGAGTACCGTATTTTTCGCTCCATAAGACACACTTTTTCCCTCTTAAAATCTAAGGGGGAATGTCTGTGCGTCTTATGGAGCAAATGTGTGGTCCCTGGGGCTGGGGGGGACCCGGGCTTCCCTTGCCAGCTCCGACAAGCTCTGGGAGCAGCAGGAAGTCTGCGCACAGCCTTTCCGCTGCTCCCCAACCTGCTCTTTGGGGCTGGCGGTGGCTTTCTCAGGGCTGGCGGTGAGGGAAGCTTGGCTTCTCCCACTGCCAGCCCCACAAGCTGCGGGGAGCAGCAGAAAGGCTGCACGCAGCCTTCGCGCAGCCTTCCCGCTTCTCCCCGGGGCTGGCGGTGAGGTAAGCTCGGCTTTTCCCACTGCCAGCCCCACAAGCGAAAGGAACCCGAGGCTATCTGGAGAGCGAGAGGGGTCAGTGCACACCGACCCCTCTCGCTCTCCAGATAGCCTCCTGAAGCCTCTGGAGCACAGCGGGACCTCCCACCGCGCTCCGGAGGCTTCAGGATGCCTTCAGCTGAAGCCTGGAGAGCGAGAGAGGTCAGTGCGCACCAACCCCTCACGTTCTCCAGGCTTCAAAGATACAGTGGTGCCCCGCAAGACGAAATTAATTCGTTCCGCAAGTTTTGTCGTCTAGCGAATTTTTCGTCTTGCGAATCACGAAATCCCATAGGAATGCATTGAAAATCAATTAATGCGTTCCTATGGTCAAAAAAAGACCAAACAAAGCCAAATTTGGTACAACAACAGTTTATTAACTGCTCTTTAAAGTCACACATACTGTAAAGAGCAGTTCAAAAATTGAAGGGAAAATAAATTAACTTTATAAACAAAACATGTCTTTGTTTTTAGACAAAGGAAACAAAGTCGCGAGACGTTTTCGTCTTGCGAAGCAAGCCCATAGGGAAATTCGTCTTGCGAGGCAAATCGAAAACGGAAAAACCTTTCGTCTAGCGAGTTTTTTGTCTTGCGAGGCATTCGTCTTGCGAGGTACCACTGTAGCCGCCTGAAGCCTCCGGAGTGCAGCGGGAGCTCCCGCTGTGCTCCGGAGGCTTCGGGTTCCTTTCACTGAAGGGTAGGTGCCCCTTCAGCTAAGGCGCAGCGCCCCTTCAGCTAAGCAGGAGGAGAAATGGAAGGGGCTCCGTTTCTCCTGCCATTTCGCTGAAGGGGCGCTGCGCAGAGAGGGGGAGAATTTTTTTTCCTTGTTCTCCCCCTCTAAAACAAGGTGCGTCCTATAGTCGGGTGCGTCCTATAGAGCGAAACATATGGTAATAATACCACACAGGATCCATACAACTGGCTTTCATCCCGCTTGCATGGTTCTTGGATTTATGTGTTCCTTCATGACTAGGGGCATGCCCTAGCAGTTCGAAAGCACCCTTAAGTGCAAGTAGATAAATAGGTACCGCTTATAGCGGGAAGGTAAACGGCGTTTCCGTGTGCTGCGCTGGCTCGCCAGAGCAGCTTCATCACGCTGACCACGTGACCCGGAAGTGTCTTCGGACAGCGCTGGCCCCTGGCCTCTTAAGTGAGATGGGCACACAACCCTAGAGTCGGACACGACTGGCCCGTACGGACAGGGTTACCTTTACCTTTACCTTTACCTCATGACTAGGGGCAGGATCTAAATTAAATATTTAAAAACTATTAAATTGAAGGATGCTATGGAAATGTTTTAAACAAGGAAACTAAACATTTCATGCAGACAGTTTGCACGTGAAGGTGGTTCTTCCAGGGTAAGGCTCATCCATCGCATTCCTGGTGTGCTGACTCCTGTGATTTTTCCAAATGCAGGAAACTCGACTGCATAATTTGCTGGATAGCTCAGTTGGGTAAGGCATGGTGCTGATAAGGCCAAGGTCTCAGGTTCAATCCCCATAAGGGGGATATTGCTGCATTGCAGTGGGTTGGTCTAGATGATCCTCAGGGTCCCTGCCAATTCTATGATTCTAGGAGAACAGGATGCTGAACTACATGGTCTATGAGTAGGTACTGTATCTGCCTATGTGAAAGCAGAGAAAAGTGGAACAGGTCTCAATCCTCAATCGTCACATGTGGAAAGGACTCAAATGGTGCATTTTCAGAAAAAGACAATGTGCTAGAAACTCTTCATCTCTATTCCGAACCCAGGACAGAGAGCAGTTGGGAACATGCCATCAAATAGAGGCTGTAGTGTAGCCTTATTAGACTTTACCGACTGGTGGGGTCTGCGTTGCTCCCGGACGGGAGGGAGGAAGGAAGTCAAATGACACCGAGGTTTGGTTCAGAGAAAGAGTTTATTCTGCTCTCCGGATAGCAGAAGGCACTTGCGTGGTCAGTTCACAGCAAGTCCAAAGAAATGAGAGATTCCATGCAGTATATATATCCTTCAGGCACCCTCTCCCCCCTTCCCCAGGAATCCAACCACGTCAGCTTATACACGTAAGTTGACATCCATGACCATAAACAGTTGTTCCTGTTCTGGCACTCTTGACCATAAAAGGTTGTTCCAGTTCCTATACTCTTATCTTGGGGCAGGAGGTCACCAACTCTAAGAGCACTCCTGGCGCCATTCCCAGGTCTCTTGTCAGACCTGACAAAGTCTGTGCGTCTTTGTGGTCAGGATGTAAGATAAGACCCAGACATGCCATCCCTGCTCTACTCGGAACTGGCAAGGCCATCCATTGCCGTCACGGACTGATAAAGGAGAGGGCTTTGAGTACTTGTTTATACAGCTGGCTTTCTGTTTATACATTGACTCAAGAGCTCAAGTTAATGCATTTTAGAAATGCTCCCTTGGAGAAGGAAAAATGTGGATTTTGGGTCCCGTTTCAGACTGACTGCACAGAAACCCATTCCTTCAGTAGAACTGGTGGAAGAATATTCCCCTCCATCCACTACTTGAGCAGCACGCAGAAGGCATACATCTAGCAAGTAGGATTGGAGCTTGTTCCTGGACCAATGCAAAGGATTCTCTGTTTACATTTTGTGCAGGGTACTGACCTTCTCCTACCCTTTGTCAGACAAGAAGAAGTAAATAATGGTTTGATGTACCTTAATGGCTTAAGATCTGTTCTCCAAAGGAGCCAAAAGTTTAGGTGTATGAGTAGTGACAGATGGTGGTGTAGGAAGTACAGGATCTCATCATGACGTTCCCCGTAATCCCACTCCCAAGGAGGATTCCAAACAGGCAAGCAACAGTGTTGATCTATTATAAAATAATATACACTCTCCCAAAGGTGGCATAATACAAAATTTATTAGGATCAGCATGACTGCAGTTGTATACAGAGTTCACTGGGAGTAGGTTCCATTGAATTTGGTGGTGCTTAACATGGAGGAAGTTCCAGCTTCACTTCAGTTAAATGATCCTATGGTAGCAGAAAAACACAACCTGAAGCCCTGGATCAACTGCTGCCTATCTAAGTAGAAAGTAATGGGTTAATGGACCACCTAAGACAGTTTCAAATGCTCATATGAACCTACCAAGGAAGACCAAATGTTGATGGAGGTATTTAATTAACATCCTGTGCTTCATGGTCCTTGGATCAGATTCTGTATCTCATATTGAGAGAAGTCCTATATGAATTGTCTTCACTTTCCAAACACAACTGGTTTCTATTTATACATGCACAATCTTTTCAGTCATTTGTGTGAGTGGCTATGCAACACCTATTATAACGGGTTAGTTCACCAGAATGTGTCTCACCAGATCTGCCTGCTTCCTTCCCCCATGAGATTTCTGACTGGGAAGGGGCAATGAAATGGTGTCCTTCTAAAGATCATAGGCTATCATTTCTCTCTCCCCCTTAGCAGTCTGGCATTCTTCTCCCAGACATACCAACTAAACTATTTGCAAATAAAACTGGAAATCACTTCACAAACCAACAGAAATGTCATGTTCTGTTGAACTGGTATAGGACGAAGTAGACCGGTCTAAATGAGGGTGACCGCCACCTGTACAGAGAAGAGCTAACATACACCTCTGGGAAAAAATAGAGAGATATTTCCTAAATTTTTCCCCCACAAAGGCATAGATCACAGGGTTGATGCAACAGTGGATCATAGCAATTGCTTCTGTCACAGCAATGGCTACAGATAACTTTCCCTCACAATCATTTTTTAAGCCACATGAGAAAATTGAATCTTGATAGGTCTGCAACAAAAGAGTGATGTTGTATGGCATCCATAAAAGGAAGTAAACAATCATGATGACAGAAATAAGCTTGACAGCCTTCTGCTTTCTCTCATTTCTACCCTTAATCAAAATCTTTATAATCTGCATGTAACAGAAGACAATAATGACTGCAGGAATGGCTAGGCCCAAAATGAACGTCATTAAAGTTAGAAATTGCTTCCATTCTTTTTCATTTTCTGAGGGATAATGAATGGTACATTTGTAGCTCCCTGATTCCTTTTGAACATGGTGAAATATAAATTCTGGCACAGAGGCGAATAAGGCCACAACCCAAGTGACGACGCTTGTGACGGTGCCATAGGTGATCGTCCGGGCTTTTAATGCGAACACTGCATGGACGATGGCCAGGTATCTATCGATAGTCAAAAGGATGATAAAAAAACTTCCGCTGTAGAAGCCTACACAATAGACCCCAGAGAGAATTTTGCACATTGCGTCTCCAAATACCCACTCGCGGGCTGCATAATGAGCCCAAAATGGGAGCGAGAAGATAAAAAGCAAGTCCGAGATGGCTAAATTGAGCAGGTAGATATCGGTCATGTTCTTGAGCTTCTTATATCTGATGAGGATCAGCACCACCAGTGTGTTGCCCAGCAGGCCAAATATGAACACCAGAGAGTAAAGCGGTGGCACAAAATTAGACGCAAATGTTTTCCCCTTCTCGCTGTGAACTGGGGCTGTATCCGGACCATAGTCAAAAGTTGTTTCATCATCTGGCATCATGGAAAAATTGTCCATCTTGCTTGTCACAGAATATGAAGAATCTACGTAGATGATATAAGAAACAACAATTAAATAAAACAGCAAAATAATGTATTTGTAATCAATGATAATATTGAATATTTAGTCTGCTGATGAGGATCAGTATATAGCCAAATATAAACAAGATTAAAGCAGTGACAGAAAATGGGGAATGCAATGATGTTAAGAATGAAACCATGCATTTTAGTCCGTGATAATGCTAAATGTGTGGTCTATTGCTGTGGATTAGTGTATCGTCCAGCAGACTAAATATAAATGATAAATATTAAATCAGTGACAAAAGATGGGGAATAAACTCATGTGAAGATACTGGCATAAAACTTTCTAAATGGCTGTCTGAGCAGCAAATCCCCTAGAATCAATTCACTGATATCCAGGAAACTTTCTTATACTGAATTAGAACACTGGTATTATCTACAATAACCAGCAGCAGGAATCATAGAATTGCAGAGTTGGAAGGGACCTCAACGGTCATCTAGTCCAATCCCCTGCAATGCAGGAAACTCAGCTAAAGAATCCAGGACAGGATAAAAACCTCCAAGGAAGGAGAGTCCACAAAGCTCCTAAGGAGGCTGCAGGAACTCACAAAAGATTCAGACAGGAGTCTATTTGAGGTCCTCAGGGATTGAAACAGGGACCTTTTGCCTCCAAAGCAAACAACTGAGCTTCATTTCTGCCATATGGAATAATACATGGGAGATATACCATTGGAAATTGGAAGGGGGGGGCTTAGCCCTTGGTCAGTACAGTGGTACCTCGGGTTAAGTACTTAATTCGTTCCGGAGGTCCGTTCTTAACCTGAAACTGTTCTTAACCTGAAGCACCACTTTAGCTAATGGGGCCTCCTGCTGCTGCCGCACCGCCGGAACACAATTTCTGTTCTCATCCTGAGGTAAAGTTCTTAACCAGAGGTACTATTTCTGGGTTAGCGGAGTCTGTAACCTGAAGTGTATGTAACCTGAAGCGTATGTAACCTGAAGTACCACTGTAACTGGTTGCGTGTCGAGGTTCCCCAAGCCACCCCTCACAACACACACATAAATTTTGTTTAAGGTTTTTGGCATAATTTTGGCCACAACTTTATTTAAATACATACATGTGAGTGGTTGCTTAGGCATTGGTTACAACTATCTGTCCTTGCCCAGGGACAGAACTGACTTCTGGATTCCAGCAGAAGCCAGTAAGGGAAAACAATATTGGGGAGAAATGGAGCTGAGGCACAGACCCTCCCCCCCTTCCCGCATGCTCCCCAGGGCTTGCCGGCCCTAGCCCCATTCCAGCGATTCGGACGAAAAGATGGCAAGCCCCTGGATTCCTTTAACGGAATTCCCTTTCCGCAGAAACCTTGGAGGGGCAGGCCCAGCCAACCCTAACCCCTCCTCCATCCAATTGATAACCAATGCCTAACCGCAACCTTACAAGTTGTGACGATTTGCGACGCAGTAGGCAAAAACCAAATAGCCCAGCCAATCAGCCAGATGGACAAAATTCCTACCAGGCCCCTGCCCCAAAAGCAGGCGACCCCATGACAGGCATAGCAAGGTCAACGCAAAACCCATAAACTTAGGGCGGGTGGGCGGGTGATCCGTTGCATGCAGCGAAAGAGAAAGCTCCCAGCTGCGTTCACAGGATTTCAAACATCCGATCCTTCACACCAAATTGCAATATAGAATTTACCCCAGCAACCCAACCATCCAATCGTTGCCGCAGGCTTCCTTGGTAATCCTGCCTGACAACAGAGGGGTGGCCTGGTGGACCCCACTGCAACATGCGCTCTCCATGAGGGAGAACACGCTTTACCATATAACTGGGTAAACCAATATGTGTCCATAAGTCCCATCGAATTCAATGCTAGGCTTTCTCCTAGAAAAGTGTCTATAGAATTAGGACCTGTTTCCTTCATTCAGAGTTCTGTATCGTGGTATCTGGCTTTTGTGATAGCCAAGGCATGTAGCTTCTAAGTAAAACGTTAGTATCACTTACCCTGCGATTGGTAAAATCCAGCACAGGAGGTGAGAATTCAAGGACTTTGATTACCCAAACCTCTCCTGACTATTACAGTCAGTTTATTTCCCTTGCAATTCCAAATCACGGTCGTGAGCTGTGCAAATCTTAAGAGCAGCTGTTCGGGAAATGCTCAATGCTGCTGATTCTGTTTTCTGGGCCGCCAACTGTAAGAAATGATAAAAAGTTGGGTGTCTATAGGAGGAGCAGGAGTTCTAAAAACAGGCTGGCTTCAAGTCCTTCATGTACATCCAGCAGTTTCCGTGGAATGGCAGGGAAGGGGAGACTTTGGTCCAAGTCTGGGTGTAGGACAGGAATGTGTAGACTGTGTTCGGCAAGTCAGATCCAGCCCACCAAGCCAGACAAAGTCGCCCTCGTAGATTTGGGCAGCTTCAGACCAGTGGTTTTGTGGATTAATTCTGCAACATGTCATTGGCACAATAGTGCATTCGTGGTGGACTGTCAACACATCAGTGTCTTTTATCAGCTGTTCCCTGATGCTTCCCCAATGTTACTATATTATCGCTGCCTGCCATTGCAGCTGAACCAAAAAAGCTTCGCTCAGTCTAGAATTAGAGATGTGGAGTTCTAGCAAAGACGAAGAAATTCCCAGGGGTTTTCTGCTGTCACACTGAGGTTTGCAGCCACAGATTTATCATTGATTTATGTTGCGGTGTTCCTTCTGCATTTCACTAAGGAAGTCATGAAGGCACAGCAAAAATACAATGCTGGGAATTGCATCGACAAAGCCTCATCATAACAAAAGTGGGAGGAAATATCCAAAACTGGAGTGGCTGGTTAGCTCTCCAGATGTTACTGAATGCCAACTTCCACCTGCCCCAGCCAACGTGGCCAAATGCCAGGGGAAATGTGAGGCCAGCAACATTTGGAGAGCTGCAGTTTCCCCATCTCTGGCCAAACGTCATTGCAGCCCCAGCAGACTAGGGCTCAAGGACTTGTCAAAATCACTACTAATAATTTTTAATAATAATTTTATTATTTATACCCCGCCCATCTGGCTGGGTTTCCCCAGCCACTCTGAGCGTCTTACAGCATATATAAAGACATAGTAAAACATCGAGCATTAAAAACTTTCCCAAACAGGGCTGCTTGTTAAGATTTCATTGCTTTCCTGAGCTTATTTAGCTTATTTCATTGGAATCACAACTGAGAAAGGCATCATTCTAACACTAACCAGATTTAGCTCAAAAAGATATTGATTCCCACACTCAAAGCTAATTTAGGAGGTTGACAGAGTTCCCATCCTCTTGGTTAGCATTATGCTCCACCATTCTTGTTCCTTTTATTTTTGCAACTATCCCATGAGATAGATAGGACACGTTACATCCACACGCAGCCATATGTAATACCACTAGGCATCCCAAATTGGGCTTCATCGCAATTAGGGATGGAGGATAAATTTTATTTGGTTTCCATTTAAAGCAGAAATTATCAAATTCGCACTTTCCAAAACATTACGAGAACCGAAAATCTTGCAGCCTTCAAAATCCACACATTTGATCCAGTTGTCCTGCCAAACAATGCTAATAAAAATGCATAAATTAGGAGAAAGTGCCTATAAAAACAAACATGTTTGTTGAACTAGTTACAAAATGGGAGAAATGCTTGCAAAAATGTGTACGTTATTCAAAACTGATTGTAAAAAAAAAATGGTTTGTTAGGAGGAATTCGCACTAAAATTCTGAAGAATTTTCACGAGGATTGGTTTTGTTTTTAATCACAAAGAAGAACTGCATCTAGGACTGAATAACTGAGAAACCAAAACCGACAGATTCTTTCACCCCCAACGCACGATAAAGGACTGAATGAAATGAAGGAAGTCAATTCAAATAAAACCACGGTACTTTGAAGCACTCACCCTATTAGTTATAGAAAACAATACCAGCAGAACATCTGCCAAACTGATTGCTTGCTTGACTGATCAATTGGAGTCTTGATTGCAGGGCAGGCTAAAATGTGCCCCTCTCCAGTGTGGCAGATGGCTGCTCAGTAGACTGTACCACAGTGTTAATTTCCTTTTCCTGCCCCTCCTTTCAAAAGTTCATGCAAAAGTACCTTAAAAATAGGTCTTCCTTTCTGTCCTTCTCTGTTCAGTTAACAAATATCTGCATTTCAGGACGAAAGTCTAGGGCTTTCCTTCCAACAATAAGAGCCACAAACAATTCCAGTTGACTCTAGCTAGCAGACATTCATATCAATACATTTCCCCCATCTAGATCTTCTGCAAAATTGATGAGATTTAAACCTGGTTGTGTTTGTCAGTGATATTTTGGCTATTTTCTATATTTTTGATATTTTGATGTTCCAAACTGTAATATTATATATTCCAGATCTCCAAACTGATGAAAAACACAAGGTGCTGAGGTTTTCCACCCACCACTCGCAAAAGGGATGGGGGAGGAAATTGGTTGAGTTTGCAAACCATTGTGATTCAGACTTCCTAAAATAATGCATGAACTGAAATGCAGGTCTCCTTCAAAATTCACACTTTTCCAAAGTTTGGAATGCAGTTCTCCAATCAAAAAACGTGGGCAAAAGGCATGTGTTAGCAGACTAAAGGTAAACGTAAAGGGACCCCCGACCATTAGGTCCAGTCGGGACCGACTCTGGGGTTGCGGTGCTCATCTCACTTTACTGGCCGAGGGAGCCGGCATACAGCTTCCGGGTCATGTGGCCAGCATGACCAAGCCACTTCTGGTGAAACCAGAGCAGCGCACGGACACACCGTTTACCTTCCCGCTGGAGCGGTACCTATTTATCTACTTGCACTTTGAGGTGCTTTCGAACTGCTAGGTTGGCAGGAGCAGGGACCGAGCAACGGGAGCTCACCCTGTCGCGGGGATTCGAACCGCGACCTTCTGATAGGCAAGTCCTAGGCTCTGTGGTTTAACCCACAGCGCCACCTGCGTCCCATGTTAGGAGACTCTGTGTGTGGAAACTCATATATTTGTGACAATAATATACAAAATGCATAATATTAAGCTAAAATTGCTTGCTAATGTCAGGAAGTTAGGTCATGCATGCAGAATGTGTAAAAGAAAGAAGGATGGAGGTGTTTGAGAATTTTAATGAGAACGTGTTTGAAAAAAATCACAAGCTGATGCAGAAATGTAGTGAATTGTACTTACAGTTCCAAAAATGAGTAGGAGAAACTGCTCTGGAGGTTGCAGTCTTAGCTGCAAAGATTCAACATGCTGGTTCAATGCAATTTGTTATCTTAGTCACTCATTATTATGAACTAGCCAAGAGTCATGAATATGTTTCGGTGGGGACACAAAGGATGTACTGATTGATTCAGAAGATTTATACCATCACCTCTTCAAGCTACAGAGGGTCCCAAGATGGCTTACAGGTGAGTAAAAATAACACAATCACAATCCTGAAGCTTACAATTGAAAACGACAAAACACAAAGAGAAGAAATGGTGGGGAAGAAAGGAGGAAACGTACAAAGTCAGGCACAAAATTCACACAAATGCAACCCCCCCCCCCTCCCTGCATTACTTAGATTAACTCACCAATTTACAAAGGTGCTTGCCTTTAAGATATGATGGTGAAAGCTGGATTATTCGGAACAGGCACGTTGTGGAAACCAGAAACAAACAGCCCTTTCCTGTGGGTAGAAAAGTTGGTTCTGCAAATTTCTAGTGGACAAACGTGACTCCTAAAAATCAAGAAATAGTTCCCTTATTCTAACAGTAATGATTTGCCTGGTCAGCAACATCTGTTTCCGTACCCCTGCAGAGTATCTTACTAGACTTTCATTGCACAATTTTGAGTTGCTGTTTATGCTGAATGGCAAAAATACCAAAAGCAATCAAATGAAGTCTCACGGGACTGTTTATATGGGATTTTATGTGTTTTTAAATGTCCTTAAGCAGTCAGTGGCACTTTAAGATTTTTCTTATTTCCCCCCCTTTTTGCTCTGTTGGGATGGGTGAGATGGATATCTGGTTGGGGATTAGTTTTAGTATAACTGCTTTTTTATTGTTTTATCGGTTGTTGTATAGTTTGCGTTTTGTTTTTAAGGGGCGGGATCAGGGCTGCCTCGGAGTGGGCCCCAGCCAATAGAATGGCTGGGGCAAGTTCCACAGGTGGGGGGGATGCACTGGGACATCCGATCTCAGTGATCATGGGCAGGAGGAGGAATTACGCTAAGACCAGACCATGCCATTACCGAGGAGGCAGGCTTAGTCATTGTTTGAAGACTATCCCTGCCTCCAGGTCTGGTCTTGACCGGATGGATACTGGAATCAACAAGGGAAACGCACATGACCTGAAGGTGTTGCTGTGCAATGCTAGGTCAATGATTCATAAGACCACTGCCATCCATGACTTGATCGTGGATGGAGGACTTGACGTGGCATGTGTAACAGAGACTTGGTTGGATGAAGCAGATGGTGCTGTCCTAACTGCTGCTTGTCCACCAGGTTTCTTTTACAGACAGCAACCCAGGTCATGTGGGCAGGGAGGGGGGTTGCAGTGATTTTTAGGAAATCACTAGCTTGCATCAGGCGTCCTACTGGGAAGACCCAGTTCTCTGAGTGCACGTTCTGGAAGTTGGGCAATAGGAGCAGTACAGGATTCCTTTTGGTGTACCAACCTCCCTGCTGCACCAAGGATTCCCTGCCCGAGCTGCTTCAGGTCATGGTGGATGTTCTCCTGAAGACACCTAGTTTGGTTGTCCTAGGGGATTTTAACATCCATGCCGACACGACCTTACAAGGGGCCGCTTGGGACTTCGTGGAAAGCATGGCCTCCATGGGGCTGTCCCTGAATAAGTTTGGCCCAACTCATAGTGATCTGACACTAAGTAAAAGTGAAACAAAAGAAGTGCCATGGTCAGATCACTTCCTGGTGCAACTGGACTTCTCCCTTCCCCTATGCAGGGAGGTGGGACCAATTTGGGTGGTCCATCCCTGCCACTTAATGGATCCAAATGGTTTCCAGAGAGTGGTAGGGGATGCTTTATCCCATGTTGATGGCCTTTCAGCTGATTCCCTGGTGGCCCGCTGGAATGCAGAGTTAACCAGGGCTATCAGCTGTCTGGCTTCAAAGCACCCTCTCCGATTGCATGGAGCCCGGACAGCCCCATGGTTTCCTCTGGAGCTGAGGGCGAGGAAACAATCGCCGAGATGGCTTGAGCGCCGGTGGCAGAAAACTGATTCTGAATCAGACCGGACATGGGTTAGAGCTCAAGGTTGAGCTTACCAAGTGGTGATAGCAATGGCGAAGAAGACTTTCTTCACCACCTCTATTGCATCTGCAGAAAATAGTAGCAGGAGACTCTTTCAGGTAGTGCGCAATTTAGTGGAACCACTTTTTACCATCGGGGCCTTGTAAAGACCCCAAGATCTCCTGCAACGATTTTGCAACGTTTTTTGCAGATAAAGTCGCTGAGATTTGGAAGGAAGTAGACTCCACCGTGGGAGCAGGGCTGGGGCAGGAGAGTGCTAGAGCCCTGTCTGGTCAAGTTGCATGGAATCAATCTTAATCCGTTACCTCTGAGGATGTGGACAGGCTGCTTGGACGCATGAAACCAACCACCTGTCTCTCCATCGTGGCTAATAAAAGCAAGCCGGAAAGGGCTGGCCGATGGGCTCTGCGGGGTGGTGAATGTTTTCCTCTGTGAGGGAGCGTTCCCAGACCTGCTGAAAGAGGTGGTCATTAAACCGCTTCATAAAAAAATCTTTAGACCCAGCCAGTGTGGCCAACTATCGCCCAGTCCCAAATGTTCCATTCTTGGGCAAGGTGATTGAGCGGGTGGTTGCTGAACAACTCCAGGCACGCCTGGAGGTTGCGGACTATTTGGATCCCAATTCAGGCCTCATCATGGGACTGAAACTGCCTTGGTCGTGCTGGTTGATGATCTCCAGCGGGCTAGGGACAAAGGTGAAAGCTGTTTCCTAGCATTGCTTCCTCTAACTGTGGAGACAGAGCATAGCCACATGGCTAGTAGCCTTCAATAGCCCTCTCCATGAATTTGGTGGCCATCACTGCCTCCCGCAGGAATGAGTTCCATGATTTAACTACACACATCATGAAGAGGTGCTTTATTTCATCTGTCCCGAATCTTCGAACATTCTGCTCCATTTGACGTCCACGAGTTCTATTGCTATGAGACAGGGAGAGAAACCTTTCTCTTTCCACTTGTCTTCATGCCATGTCACTGTCAGGTTTAGCACTTCTCCCACACAAGACACGACACACCGGCAGTTCTACTAGTTGAGGCTTATTTATCAACAACAGGCTTTCAGCAATCTGAGCTTCCCACAACTCATACCTCACTGTCAGAGTCAGTTGACTCGACTGGCTTCTGGCCCTTCCCAAGGCCAGATATACGCCAAGCCCACCCCCACTTTCTGCTGGTCTTCCTTTGTTCTAATCGCTTGCTCCGCCTCCTACTTCTTGGAGACTCAGGTGCAGCCAATTCCTCCTCCTCTGGAGTTGAATCCAACCCCTACGACCACCTGCATCCTGCTCCTTCATCTCTGTGCTGCTGCGAAAACTTACAGGCAGCAATTCAGAGCGAGAAGGGATTATCTCACTTTCGTGGTGTGAATGAACCAAGTTCCTGTTTTCCTCTGCTTCTTCCTCCCCCTCTGTTGAGTCCTCTCTGCCAGCCATGTCTCTGCCAGTCATGTCTCCTCTTCTATCTTACTTCCCTTCCTCTAAACCTGTGGTTCCCAACATGGGGCACACGACACACAGGGGGTAATTTGATTTTTAAGGGGAGCAATTCAACAATGAGCTATTAACAACTAATGGTCTTTTAGGCTTCCTCCACATGAACAGGAGTTCACTTTTTGATTAATAAGAATTATATGTCACTAGGGGGGGGGGCACCAGGATTTTAGAGATGCTGTCATGAAGGAGACAGCTCCCAGTGAAGGTTTGCAGCCAACTGAAGAAAGAAGCCAGGTACAGAGAGAGTTAACTGTCATGCAGGCTGAGCATTGGCTAGTGCCAACTCCTCTGCCCCTTGGAATGCCGGATGATAAGGGAATGACTGAGAGCGGGAGGGAACCCAGCCAAAGCTCTCGGGAAGTTCCAACAGGCGGGAACAGAGAAGGAAGTAGTCTGTCAGAACAGGAAGAGATTGGAGCTGATCCAGTCCCTCCTAAGAGTCGGCTAAGGGGCGGGCTGTTAGACAAGAAGCAAAACAAAAGACGTAGCATACACAAGTTCAATATCTTTTGCAAAACCCAGAAGGAGTCTTCAGAGGGGTCATCTTGAGTAATGATGCCAGCAGCTTTGTCAGAGCTGTCCAGAGCTATCTGTTTGTTTTTGCAATAAATCCTCCTTTTTAATTAGCTACGCTTACTGTGTTATCAAGCTGGGAACCTGAACTCCTAACAGGCTGGGAATCACTGCTCTAAACTAAAAATCCCCAAATGCTGCAACATTTCTTCATAGGCCATCATACTCTTCAACATCTATCCTATGAAAATAGGGATGTCCAATTCCATAATAATAATAGTTATAATAGTAGTAGTAGTAGTAGTAGTAGTAGTAATATTTTTACTATTTATACCCCACCCATCTGACTGGGTTGCTCAAGCCACTCTAGGCATCTTCCAAACGATAGAAAAACATAATAACACATTATTATTATTTTTTAACCTTCCCTATACAGGGCTGTCTTCAGGTGTCTTCTAAATGTGTAAAAAGGCAAACAGCTGTATTAATACATTGTGAAATAATGCAGACTCTCCCAAAGATAGCACAATACACAATTTATTAGGGTCAGCATGGCTGCAGTTGTATACAGAGTAAAGGAGGAGTAAGTTCAATTGAACTCAATGGTGCTTTACATGCAGAAGGTTCCAACTTCAGTCCTTGATATCTTCCCTTATAGGGCCTTCTGGTAGCTGGACTTGAGAAAAACTCAGCCTGAAGTCCAGGATCAATTGCTGCTTATCCAAGTAGACAATCTGGATTAATAGACCAAGAATCTAACACTGCCAATGGTAGCTTCAAATGTTCATATGCACCTATCCAGGGCTTAATGTCTCCCTCTAGTAGAAGATCAGGTAACAGAGGAACTATTTATCATCCTGGGCATCATGGTAATTGGAGCAAGTTCTGAGAGAAGGACTATCTGAGTTCAATAGGCTTCCGCAAAAGTCTTTCCTGGGTTGTGCCCTTAGTCATCTTTCAACAGAAATCGAATAATGTCAAGTACAGCATGTTGACAGGGTTGTTTTCTGCCTTGACCTCAGTGACCAAAATTGCATCTATATGTCCTTTAAACATGATGGGTAATGTCCTGGAAATCTGCAGAGATGTGGATATTTCCAACTATAGCACCTATTAAACTGGATATAACTCTTATTTGCCATTCCCCCAGGAAAATACAGTTTTAATATGGATAGGACTTAAAGATAATAATAATAATAGAATCCTGTCTTTATCTTACCATGTCATTATCTCGTGGGGAAACCACATGTGTAAGGGAGTTACAGCAGTCACATTAAAAAAAAAAACAACTAAAGTTTTGGGAAGATGCAGTTGTGAATGGAGGAGCTTCTGATGGGTGGAGAGAGAGGCAGCAGGGTGCTTTGCCTTTCCCTTTCCAACCACTTTTTCTGTTCCATCTACCACCAGCTACATTCTCTCCTGGTTGGATTGCAGGGCAGGTTCATGAGAATAAGCCTTGCTCAGAGTTTTGACCTTGCCGTTCCCTTTGTCAAACAAGAAAACACTGATTATGGTTTGATGTACCTTAATGGCTTAAGATCTCTTCTCCAAAGAAGCCAAAAGTTTAGGAATATGAGCAGCACCTGACAGAGGTGTAGGTAGTACAGGAGCCCATTATGACATTTCCCAAAACCCCAGGATGACAAACAGCTCCTGTGCTGATTTATTATAAAATAATATACACTCTCCCAAAGGTGGCATAATACAGAATTTATTAGAATCAGCATGACTGCAGTTATATACAGAGTGAACTGGGAGGAGGTTCCATTGAATTTGGTGGTGCTTAAATGTTCTAACTTCAGTCCTTGACATCTTCACTTATAGGGCCTTCTGGTAGCAGGACTTGAGAAAAACTCAGCCTGAAGTCCTGGATCAACTGCAGCCTATCCAGATATTGGGTTAATAATGGATCAATGTTCTGGTCCACTTAAGGCTGCTTCAGATGTCCATATGAACCTGTCCAGGACTTAATGTCTCCCTATATTGGAAGAGGGACATGGGTGGCGCTGTGGGTTAAACCACAGAGCCTAGGACTTGCCGATCAGAAGGTCGGCGGTTTGAATCCCCACGATGGGGTGAGCTCCCGTTGCTTGGTCCCTGCTCCTGCTAACCTAGCAGTTCAAAAGCACGTCAAAGTGCAAGTAGATAAATAGGTACCACTCCGGCGGGAAGGTAAACAGTGTTTTCGTGCACTGCTCTGGTTCGCCAGAAGCGGCTTACTCATGCTAGCCACATGACCCAGAAGCTGTATGCCGGCTCCCTCGGCCAATAAAGCGAGATGAGCGCCGCAACCTCAGAATCGGCCACGAGTGGACCTAATGGTCAGGGGTCCCTTTACCTTTACCTATATTGGAAGACCAGATAATGGCAGACATAACTCATTAACATCCTGGGCTTCGTGATCCATTTCTGCATCTCCTATTGAGAGAAATTCGATAGGAATTGTCTTCACTTTCCTGATACAACTGACTTCCAAAGCAAGAGTTCGGCATTTATTTCTACAAGCTCAGTATTTTTCAACAATTTGCGTGAGCAGTTTTACACCACCTATCATAACAGGAATTGTAGTACATCAAAATATGTCTCACCAGATCTGCCTGCTCCCACGGGAGCCCCAAGGGGGAAGGGCGCGAGAACGGTTTCCCTCCAAAGGTCATAGGGTATCCTAACACATCGTTTTCATCTTCCCCTTAGCAGTCTAAAATACTTTGGTCAGATATACCAACATTGGATTGGCATATTTCAAAACGTGAAAATCTGGACGCAAGAGTTGTTGGGCTTCTTTTGCAAAATCTCAAAAAAGAAGAAGCAGCTTTAAGAAAACTTGCCCCAAACTAGACTTCCGACATGAATTGCCATACGTACGGATTTGCCTGGACATTTAAGCGATTTCTTCCCAGACACTGCTATCTATACGGCCTATACGGCCTAGGACCCTCGTACCTATGGGACCGCCTCTCCTGGTATGTCCCACAGAGGAACTTATGGTCTTCAAACAAAAACATCCTGAAGGTCCCAGGCCACAGAGAGATTAGGCTGGCCTCAACTAGAGCCAGGGTTCCAATCTGGTGGAACACTCTGTCACAAGAGACTAGGGCCCTGCGGGACTTGACATCTTTCCGCAGGGCCTGCAAGACAGAGCTGTTCCACCAGGCCTTTGGCCAGGGCACAGCCTGACTCCCTCCTTTGGCAATCTTCACAGAACTCTAGCCCAATGGTTGCCATCAATTTGATTTGAATTAATTTTATAATGAAATGATTTTAGAATGTTGTATTATTTTATTGTCATTAGCCGCCCTGAGCCCGGCTTCGGCTGGGGAGGGCAGGATATAAATAAAATTTATTATTATTATTATCTTCTGGCTATGTCCTAGAAATCCCGGACATATGGCAACCCTAACCAACTAAAGTCTTTAGAAAGAAAAGATGGACAAAGACAACAGGAAACCACTTCACAAACCAATAGAAATTTCATGTTCTGTTGAACTTATATAGGAGGAAGTAGACCGTTCCAAAATAGGATAATTGCGACCTGGGCAGAGCCTACAGAGAGGAGCTAACAAGCACTTTTGGAAAAATATAGAGGTATATTTCTGAAATTTTTCGCCCAGAAAGGCATAAATCACAGGGTTGATGCAACAGTGAATCAGAGCAATTACTCTTGTGACTTCAACACCGAAAGTTACCTTGCCCTCAATATTATTCTCTGAGTTAAATGAAAAAAATGAATCTTGATAGGTCCGCAGCAAGAGGGCAATGTTGTGTGGCATCCAGAAGAGGAAAAAAACAACCATGATCACAGCAATAAGCTTGAAAGCCTTCTGCTTTCTCTGATTTCTACCCTTAATCAAAATCATGATAATCCGCAGGTAACAGAAGATAATAATGACTGTAGGAATGGCTAGGCCCAAAATGAACTTCATTAAAGTTAGAAATTGCTTCCATACTTTTTCATTTTCTGAGGGATAATGAGTGATACATTCGTATGTCTCATTTGCCTTTTGAACATAGTGAAATACAAATTCTGGCACAGAGGCGAATAAGGCCACAACCCAAGTGACGACGCTTGTGAGGGTGCCATAGGTGATCGTCCGGGCTTTTAATGCGAACACTGCGTGGACGATGGCCAGGTATCTATCGATAGTCAAAAGGATTATGAAAAAACTTCCGCTGTAAAAGCCTACACAATAGACCCCAGAGAGAATTTTGCACATTGTATCTCCAAATACAAACCCCTCATGAGTTGCATAATGAGCCCAAAATGGGAGCGAGATGATGAAAAGCAGGTCCGAGATGGCTAAATTGAGCAGGAAGATATCAGTCATGCTCTTGAGCTTCTTATATCTGATGAGGATCAGCACCACCAGTGAGTTGCCCAGCAGGCCAAATATGAACACCAAAGAGTAAAGCGGTGGCACAAAGTAAGAGGTGAATCCTTTCACATTTTTGTCAGTGACTGCCTGTTCTACAATCGCATAGTTAAAAGCTGTCGTTATCCCATAATCTGGCATCGTGGAATAATCATCCATCTTCTCTGTCACTGAATATGAAGAATCTATATACATGAAATAAGAAACAACAATGATAATTAAACCAAGTATTTTAATCAGTTATAGTGCTAAATATATAGTCTGTTGATGAGGATCGGTATACAGTGGTACCTCTGGTTACTTACTTAATTCGTTCCGGGGGTCTGTTCTTAACCTGAAACTGTTCTTAACCTGAAGCACCACTTTAGCTAATGGGGCCTCCTGCTGCTGCTGCGCCACAGCCGTGCGATTTCTGTTCTCATCCTGAAGCAAAGTTCTTAACCTGAGGTACTATTTCTGGGTTAGCAGAGTCTGTAACCTGAAGCGTATGTAACCTGAGATACCACTGTATTGTCCGGCAGGCTAAATGCAAACAATAAACAGTAAAGCAGTGGCAAAATATGGAGAATAAACTCATGTTAAGATATTGGCATAAAATCCTCTAAATTTCTGTCTGACCAGCTTCTCCCCCTGAATGTCTTCACTGTTACCCAGGAAACTGCCCTGTACTGAATTAGATCATTGGTCTATCCAACCATAAGAGCTCTCAAAGGATTCAGGCAGGAGTCTTTTCTATCTGAAGTGTTCAGGGATTGAAACAGGGAACTTCTGCCTCTAAAGCAAATGGCCTATTACTGAGCTTCATTTCTGCCATATGGCATGGGAGATATAACACTGGAAATTTGAATTAAGGGCTGGGCTTTCTCCTGGATAAATATCTATAGGGTTGGGACCTGTTTCCTTCATTCACTCGGAGTTCTGTATAGTAGTATCTGGCTTTTGTGATAGCCAAGGCATGTAGCTTCTAAGTAAAATGTTAGTATCACTTACCCTGCGATTGGTAAAATCCAGCACAGGAGGTGAGAATTCAAGGACTTTGATTATCCAAACCTCTCCTGACTATTGAAACAGTCAGTTTATTTCCCTTGCAATTCCAAATCACTGTCGTGAGCTGTGCAAATCTTAGAGCAGCTGTTCGGGAAATGCTCAATGCTGCTGATTCTGTTTTCTGGGCCGCCAACTGTAAGAAATGATAAAAAGTTGGGTGTCTATAGGAGGAGCAGGAGTTCTAAAAACAGGCTGGCTGCAAGTCCTTCATGTACATCCAGCAGTTTCCGTGGAATGGCAGGGAAGGGGAGACTTTGGTCCAAGTCTGGGTGTAGGACAGGAATGTGTAGACTGTGTTCGGCAAGCCAGATCCAGCCCGCCAAGGCAGACAAAGTCGCCCTCGCAGCTTTGGGCAGCTTCAGACTGGTGGTTTTGTGAATGAATTCTGCAACGTGTCATTGGCACAATAATAGTGCACTCGTGGTGGACTGTCAACACATCAGTGTACTTCATTCATTTCCCCCCCTGATGCTTCCCCAATGTTACCCTATTACTGCTGTCTGAAAGGGCACTCGTTCTATAGCACCGCCAACGTGGGGCAGCTCCCTGCACCCTGAACATCTGCGGGATGACAGGTTGCAGGTTCTCAGCCTAAAGGTATAGGATTTGCAATGATAGGAAATGAAGCTGTATGAAGGCCCCAAAGGTTTCGCAAGAGCAAACAGGATTTAAAGCAAGATCGCGTATAGTGATACTGTAATGAGCACAGATTATCTTTAATGCACAAGATTCTTTATCTCCCAATGTGAAAGATTTGTGCAGAGGGGGGGGGGAAGCAATATCAGCATCACCCCATCACTGGAGTGGAAAGGGTTTCTTCCTGTTTGGTTTGGTTTTGTTTTTGTGTGTGTTCATGGCTGTCTATGCCTGTGTGACAATATGTGAGTTCTCTGCTTGTTTGTGTGTGCTGCGTGTGTGGTGAATATGCATCTGTGGTGAGTGTATGTGTGATCTGCATGAGTTGATGGGGCACATCCATTGGTCAAACCCTTCCTTTTCCTCTGTACTTCTCCCAGATTTTCAAATCAACACCTGGCAGCAAACATAGATCTGGAAGCTCCATGCTTGCAGCGCAACCTAGGGTTCCAGTCTTAAAATCCATTCTTAGCCCAGAAAATAGTATTTCTGGTTCAACAGGACTTTGAATTCAGATCTCCTACACATACAAGTGAAGCACGCGCCCTATTAGTCCTTGGCTAGCTATAGCAAAACAACAACAATACCCCCTTTCCAGTGAGGCAGATGGGTACACAGCAGACCACACCCTTTCCATTCAAATGTTCATGCAAAAAGAACTTAAAAATAGGCCTTCCTTTCTCTCTTTATCTCAAGTTAACAAATATTTGCATTTCAGGATGAAGGTCTGGGGCTTTCCTCCCAGCAATAAGAGCCACAAGCAGTTGACTCTAACCAGCCAATAATAATATTATCAAAGATCTCTTCAATCTGCAACTTCTGCAAACTTGATGAGATTTAAACCTGCTTGTGTTTGTCCGAGATATTTTGGCTATGCTTGTAGCATGCTAGATTCCAAGCTGTAATAGTTTATATTCCAGGTTCCAAAACTGATGGGAAACACAAGACCCTGAGGTTTGCCACCCACCAGGCACAGTGGGAGTGGGTACGGGAATTGGTTCAGTTTGCAAACTGCCTTGATTCGGACTTCTCAAAATAATGCATGAACTGAAACACAGGTCTCCTTCAAAATGAACACTGTCCCACATTTTGCAATGCAGTTCTTCAGTCAAGAGATGTGGGCACATGTTAGGAGACAGTGTGCATAGAAATCCAGATATTATTGACAACAATACACAAAATGAATCATATTAAGCAAAATTCCTTGCAAATATGTGTATATTAGGTCAAACTGCACGCAGAACGTGTGTAGTAAAAGAAAGAAGGACTAAGGTATTTGAGAATTTTAGTGAGAACTTAAAAAAAAAAGCAATTCAAACTATTGCAGAAATGTAGTGAATTGTACTTAGAGTTCCAAAAATGGGTAAGAGAAACTGCTCTGGAGCTTGCAGTCTCACCAACAAAGACTCAACATGTTGGTTCAATGCAATCTGTTATCTTAATAACTCATTATGATGAACTAGTCAAGGGTGGTGAAGTGTGGTAGGCGGGACACAGAGGGTATACTGATTGATTCAGAAGACTTATACCCCTGTTTGGAGCCAGATAGGATCCCAGTGTAGCTTATGGGTGAATAAAAAGAACACTGTTCTGCCTTCAAGCTTAAAACCTAAGAAGGCACAACATGAAAGGAAAAAGGGATGGGAAAGGAATAAGAAAACAGGCAGATTCAGAAACAGAATTCTTGATGTTACAAGATTATTGGAATGCTCAGCTTGGATATAAATGGGTTGTGCATATTTCAGGAAAACAGGACAGGGCTTCCTGGCCCCTGAGAAATTGGGTGGCAACCCAACCTTCCATGAAGTGGCTGTAACAAAGCCAGAAGCTATTAGTCGTACAGGGTGTGGTCTTCTGGGAGCTAGCTGGAATTGGCAAACTTTTTCTCATGCTTATCTTTGGTAGGTCGGCTCACAGTTGATACCATCACCCCTAGGACTGATGTTCCTCCTAGTCTTCCTCAAATGGGAGGTGGTTCCAAAAGCCTGGAGGGGGAAGGGGCCCAGTCAGTTGGTGAGAGTAGCTGCAGCTGAAGATGGGAAGTTCCTCACCGCTTCTCTTTTTCATACGGCACTTGGGACCTAACCCTTGCCTAACCCTTGAACGCCCTTTTTCATAGGGCACTTGGGACCTAACCTTGCCTAAACCTTGACCACCGTTGCTTGTGTCTCCCAGTTCAGCACCCTCCAATTTCTTTTTTCACCACCACCAACTTCTGCCCTGAAGCCATCTCCACAGTATCCTAATCTTAGCAAGCAAAGGGCAGGACCATTGTCAAAGACCTTCACTGTGGGTCCCTTCCTTCTCCAGATCACCAGGATGATTCTCTCTCTTTGTCCTGTCTTGAGTGGGAGAGCTCACAGCGCAACAAAATTAAGGGGTGTGGAGAAGTTGAGAATGAAGATGAATTTCTGCGACACTTTAGCTGCAGGAAATTAACAGCACACACTTCCAGCAAGTAACTGTGTTTAGAACTGGGGTTTTGATATGCGCTTGATCTTATAATACTCCCTTCAAAGTCACCGAATGGCTATAAAATGTGATAAATTTAAAGCAAGGCCGCTTCTGCACTATACATTTAAAGAAGTATCGTACTACTTTAAATACTTTATGCTGTAAACCACCCTCTGTGATCTTCAGATGAAGGGTGCTATAGCAGCAGCAACAACAACAACAATAGGAATCCTGGGAATGGTAGTTTTTAAAGGATGCTGACAGTTGTTATGAGACCCCTTTTCCCTGACAGTGCTATAGTTTCCAGAAAACCCTGGGAAGAGGAATTGATTATTAAACCATTCCAGGAATTGTAGCTCTGTGAGAGGGATCTCTGGAAACTATAGCACTGTCAGGAGAACAGGAGCCTCCTAACAACCGTCGGCACCTTTAACAAACTACAGTTTCCAGGGTACTTTGGGGGTAGCCGTGACTCTTTAAAGTGGCATAATACTGTTTTATATATACAAAGCAAATGAAGCCCAACTTATTCCACCAGAACTGTATTGGTTTAAAATATAAGTTGCATTATATAAGGACCTAATCAATAAGCTCATTTTCTGCGAACTATGCTGATGTCGCTTCTTACTGATTCTATATATGCTCTCTTTGAGACATAGATAATATCAGTACGTTCCAGAGCAGGGCATGAAATTGTTATTTAAAAATAAAATAAAATAGTCAAGTCTCCTCCTAGTCCAAGTAAGTTTTTGACTCCAAATAAAGTTTATTTATGAGCTGTGTATCGATAACACATAATAATAGAAATATGAATACTCACCAATCCGTTCTTCTTGTTGATGAGAAAATCACGGGTTTTGTGACAAAGCAAGATTCTGTGCCTAGATTTCAAAGGAGCGTATCATTTCCTGAATTAGAGTACACAGTTCCACCACTGACTGTTTAGCAACAAGTGAAAGAATAATGTCTCTTTTTCTGAAAATGACTCTTCACTTGAACACCACCCACCGTGGCAAATACTGCAATACTAAGTGTGACAAAGACATCCCATTTCATAAATGTATTCCCTACCATAGGCTAGTGAAGTCGGTGCGAGAAACTGCCTTGTTTAAAATGACCGCAAGAACAGGAGCAGGACCATTTTTTGCTTGCTGTGTGTCCATAATACTTAAATAGCTATGCAATCAGATTTATCCAGTATTCCAACAGCAAACAGTCACTCAAAATAAGTCGAAACAAAATAAAAAAATTACTTCCAATAGCACCTTAGAGACCAACTAAGTTTGTTATTGGTATGAACTTCCGTGTGCATGCACACTTCTTCAGATACACTGAAACAGAAGTCACCAGACCCTTATATATAGTGAGAGGGTGGGGAGGGGTATTACTCAGAATGGTGGTGGGAGATGGGTGATTGGCTGATAGGCATGGTAAACCTGTTGACGACTGTTAACAACTGCAATTGGTCTTACAGGAAAAAGACTCGGGTGGCGCTGTGGGTTAAACCACAGAGCCTAGGAATTGCCAATCAAAAGGTCGGCGGTTCGAATCCCTGTGACGGGGTGAGCTCCTGTTGCTCGGTCCCTGCTCTTGCCAACCTAGCAGTTCGAAAGCACGTCAAAGTGCAAGTAGATAAATAGGTACCGCTCCAGCGGGAAGGTAAACGGCGTTTCCGTGCGCTGCTCTGGTTCGCCAGAAGCGGCTTAGTCATGCTGGCCACATGACCCGGAAGCTGTACGCTGGCTTCCTCAGCCAGTAAAGTGAGATGAGCGCGGCAACCCCAGAGTTGGTCACAACTGGACCTAATGGTCAGGGGTCCCTTTACCTTTGCCTTTAAGGTGCTACTGGAAGGATTCCCCCCCCTACTATGGCAGACCAACACTGCTACCTACCAGTAACTCAAAAGAAGGCGATATCAGCAACTAGCCAGTGTATAGCAAAGGTTAGAGTGTTGGACAAGGAACTGGGAGAGCAGGATTTGAATCCCCATTCATAGGGTTGCCATATTCCCCAAAGCAAAAATCCGGCCCTATAAATGAAGATGTCAAGTTGGAACTTTCTCCATGTAAAGCACCACCAAATTCAATGGAACTGCTCATATTCCTAAACTTTTGGCTTCTTTGGAGAAGAGATCTTAAGCCATTAAGGTACATAAAACCATGATTTGTGTTTTCTTGTTTGACAAAGGGAACGGCAAGGTCAAAACTCTGAGCAAGGCTTATTCTCATGAACCTGCCCTGCAATCCAACCAGGAGATAATGTAGCTGGTGGTAGATGGAGCAGAAAAAGTAGCTGGAAGGGGAAAGGCAAAGCACCCTGCTGCCTCTCTCTCCACCCATCAGAAGCTCCTCCATTCACAACTGAATCACCCCAAAACTTTAGTTGTTGTTGTTTTTTAATGTGACTGCTGTAACTCCCTTACACATGTGGTTTCCCCGTGAGATAATGACATGGTAAGCTAAAGACAGGATTCTATTATTATTATCTTTAAGTCTTTAAACTGTATTTTACTGGGGGAATAGCAAATAAGAGTTATATCCAGTTTAATAGGTGCTATAGTTGGAAATATCCACATCTCTGCAGATTTCCAGGACGTCACCCATCATGTTTAGAGGACGTATAGATGCAATTTTGGTCACTGAGGTCAAGGCAGAAAACAACCCTGTCAATATGCTGTACTCGACATTATTCAATTTCTGTTGAAAGATGACTAAGGGCACAACCCAGGAAAGATTTTTGTGGAAGCCTATTGGACTCAGAACTTGAGTGGTGCAGCAGTTGTTACTGACTTGCTTAAACTGCCATGGTGCAAGCTTTTGGCTTACCCTCTTTAACCTTTATCCACAACAGGCATTAATTTTCTGTCTTTGATGTTTTCCCCACGGTCGGTCAGAATAAAATTGCAAACTCCTCAGGCTAGATATACACATATACGTATGCAATTGATCATTTGTGAACAGCACTTGAAAGCAGGGGCATTTGCAAGGGACTGGTGGAGGAGAACGAAGAAGCTTGTGTCTTTTGGATTAAGGCTGGTAGCTTGTCTGAGCTGTCTGGAGACTTGATTGACAGTTTGTTTGTGGGAGTGGCTGCATGCTCTGCTAGAGCACATGGTCAGAGGGGGAGGAGCTTGTGAACAGGACTCATAAACAAGGGCGTTTGCAAGGGCATTTAGTGGAGGAGGCCCAGAATGCTGTCTCAGTTGGAATCTATACACATAGAAAAAAACGTTCTGGAAATGCTTTTTTTAAAGCGTTTTTAAAAATACATTGAATTTTCCATAAGGCCCATCATCACCATCACATTGTATATTGCACTAAAAACACACTTGAAACATTTTATTTGCAGCTGTATAGCTGAGTCCTCACAGTGTGCACAGGACCAAGAGATATGACTTGCAAGACCTGTGCCGTGTTTGTCATCCACCTTGAGAACATGCAAAACTACAAAAAAACTGCAAACTGGTTGCCTTGCTGGAAGAGAACAGCAACTTGAGGCCTGCATAGCCACATTTTGAGCTATAAGGCAAGATGAGGAATTTCTTGATCGTGCAGAGTGGACTGTGCTGGAACAGCAACACAGGTGGGTGCCCCTATGGTGGAGGGAGAAGAAGAAGAAGAGTTTGGATTTGATATCCCGCTTTATCACTACCCGAAGGAGTCTCAAAGTGGCTAACATTCTCCTTTCCCTTCCTCCCCCACAACAAACACTCTGTGAGGTGAGTGGGGCTGAGAGACTTCAGAGAAGTGTGACTCGCCCAAGGTCACCCAGCAGCTGCATGTGGAGGAGCGGGGAAGCGAACCCGGTTCCCCAGATTACGAGTCTACTGCTCTTAACCACTACACCACACTGGCTCTCCCATTGGAGGAGGAGAACCTTTGGAGGAACATGACATGCACAGGTAGGTCTGTCGGGAGCCATGCTGCGTCACTGGAACTGCAAAATGAACTGCAAATTTGATTCCATGCCCTTACCTCGGACACTTATTCTGCGTCAGAGGAGGAAGCACTCTAGTTGCAGATCTCAGAACACACTAAGGTAGCTGTGGAAGGTACAGTGGACAGAACAGGTACAACAGAGACTGAAACTCCCTCACTGCGTGAAGTTTTGTGCAACCAATGTCTCTTGACAAAACAAACATCAGAGGGAATTGTTAGCCTTGGGGAAGGAGGTTTCTGGTTTGAATGCCATAATTGGTACACTGTTGGGTTAGTTATCTCCTCAGACAGGACCTACCAGAGAAGATATTGAAATTGGTGATGGTTTGGAGCAGGGTTTTCAAACTTGGGCCACCAACTGTTTTTTGGGGGACTACATCTCCCATGATCCCTGACCACTGGTCCTGCTAGCCAGGGATGATGGGAGTTGTAGTCCAACAACTGCTGGAGACCTAAGTCTGGGAAACCCTTGTTTGCAGGTACATCAAGACAGGAATAGGCCCGAGCTCATTAAGTCCCTATCAGATTCAGTAGCTAAACAATTAAGGAAGCTCCTGCAGCCAATTGGAAGCCGTGGAAGTATCATTGGACGTTCGAGTTCCAAAGAACGTTTGCAAACTGGAACACTCACTTCTGCGATTGCGGCATTGGGGAGCCAAAATGTCCAAGTACCAAGGCGTTCGGAATCCAAGGTACAATTGTACCTGATTTCAATGTACAGAATCTGTGAAATGAATCAAGAACTGAATATTTTACCTATTCAGTGGGACAAAGTTTTAACTTTGGTGTCGCTAGATTACAAACTACATAACAAAAAATAATATTAAGTATTTATTAGACTCCGCTATGTTTGGACATAAACAGACAGTGTAGAACAACACACTGTAGTTAGGATAATGCTTCTTTGAAACGTATGTTTATGCAACGTCAGCTTTTGTAGGAAAGTATTAAGATGTATAAATATTACTTGGGAGAAACATTTAAAATTTTCAGATGGTCATATTATCCTAAATCACATCCCAACTACAGTGGTACCTCGGGTTAAGAACTTAATTCGTTCTGGAGGTCTGTTCTTAACCTGAAACCGTTCTTAGCCTGAGGTACCACTTTAACTAATGGGGCCTCCTGCTGCTGCCACACTGCCACAGCACAATTTCTGTTCTCATCCTGAAGCAAAGTTCTTAACCTGAGGTACTATTTCTGGGTTAGCAGAGTCTGTAACCTGAAGCGTCTGTAACGTGAAGCGTCTGTAACCCGAGGTACCACTGTATACAGGTGTCAACCATTTTAGAGGCGTCCAAATGGCATATGACCACCAACACACAGAAGAGGGCATGGCAGAGCGGGCATTTGCATGCTCTGTCAACACACACAATCACCCAGAACACAATCCCCAGGCAAATCATAGGTTGCCTGTGTGTGATTTGATAGCAGATCAACAAAAATAGAGTCTTTGTGCCCCTACTTCTGCTAAAAGACTTAGATTGACATTCTGGAAGGATACTACCATGGCTGCCTTTGAATGATGGATAGAATATATAACTACACTTGCAACATAAAAACAGGTTGCTTTTAAATGTAAATTGTGTAAGGATAAGTATAACAACATCTGGACATGGGTGGCGCTGTGGTCTAAACCACTGAGCCTCTTGGGCTTGCCAATCCGAAGGTTGGCGGTTCAAATCCGTGCATTGGGGTGAGCTCCCATTGCTCCATCCCAGCTTCTGCCAACGTAGCATTTGGAAAGCACACCAGGGCAAAGAGATAAATAGGCACCACTGTGGCAGGAAGGTAAACGGCGTTTAATGCGCTCTGGCACTCTTCACAGTGTCCTGTTGCACCAGAAGCGGGTTAGTCGGGCTGGCCATGTGATAGGAATTTTATGGTCTTAGATATATGGTAATGTTCATAACTGCACATACATAGATCAACACAGGAAGACCAACCTGGAACCATTTTGATTCCTAAACTGACCAAATCCTTTCTCTGCAAGGTTAAACTGGAAAAGCCTCCCCATTGTCTCTTTCCTCACAAATCCTGTCTCAAGGATATGTCTGTTTGAATAAGGCGTGAGCCTGTGACCTGGCCCAGGAAATAAGTATTTTACCACTACAAAAGAATGGCCAGGCTCCCCAGGAAATCCAATCAAGTAACCTGCTAGACAGGAGATAAACAACAACAGGAGAAAAACAATATTAAAATTTCTGTGATGTAGGTGGGATGTATCTGAGGGGTGGTCTTAGGTTACACCCCTTCTGTGATGTATGCATAATGTTTCTGGGGGTGGTCGTGATCTAGAGGATGGGAATTTCAAAAGTCTTTATAAGCCCTTGCACAGCATTTTTGTGGGTGCTCTTCCTCTCCTGCGTGTGAGGGGAGTACCCTGTTGCAACAGATCAATAAAGATCAAGCTTACTAGCTGCTTTGCTTCTCAATATTCTCTGGTTGGCCTCTGTTATTTTCTCCTACCAATAGGGAACCTATGTAAGGACTCTATATGGGCTCTTGGATACCCCATAAGGGAAAAGGGCATATTTTTATTTACAACAGCCACATGACCCAGGAAGCTGTCTGTGGACAAATGCCAGCTCCCTCAGCCTGAAAGCAAGATGAGTGCTGCAATGCCATAGTCGCCTTTGACTGGACCTAACTGTCCAAGGGTCCTTTACCTTTACCTTTACCTTTACCTTTAATGGCATTTGGATTGCTTTATAAAAAGCATAATGACTTTTTAATAAGTTTATACTTTTTACAATAATTGTAATACCTCAGTGCTCTTTTTCTAGAAAAAGAGGTGCCGGAACTCAACATGAAACCCTGCCTCATTCTGTTACAATGGCAATGGCGCCCACCTGAGATGTGCTGTGGAATCGAGTTCTGGAATGTTCCGCCTGAAAAAAAAAAAGCCTTGGTCATACTTACCTACTATATTGTACCACAGTTTCAAGTACTTTTCTCTTTGTTTTGTGTTGTGTTGCCTTTTCCTCAAAAATGTTTACTTTATTTCTCTACTGAAAGTTTTCAATAAAATCTAAATATTTTAAAAACCATGGTTGCAAACAGTGTGAAAAAGAGCTCATCACGACATTCCCCAGAAATACACTTCTGAAGGAGGGTACAAAAAGGCAAACAGCTGTGTTAATCCCTAATAAAATAAAATAAAGGTAAAGGTACCCCTGCCCGTACGGGCCATTCGTGTCCGACTCTGGGGCTGTGCGCCCATCTCACTTAAGAGGCCGGGGGCCAGCACTGTCCGGAGACACTTCCGGGTCACGTGGCCAGCGTGACAAAGCTGCTCTGGCGAGCCAGCACAGCACACGGAAACGCTGTTTACCTTCCCGCTATAAAGCGGTACCTATTTATCTACTTGCACTTAAGGGTGCTTTCGAACTGCTAGGTTGGCAGGCGCTGGGACCGAGCAATGGGAACGCACCCCGCCACGGGGATTCGAACCGCCGACCTGACGATCGACAAGTCCTAGGCGCTGAGGTTTTACCCACAGCACCACCCGCGTCCCTCAATAAAATAAAATACACTTTCCCAAGAGTGGCACTATACAGAATTTATTAGGATCAGCATGACTACAGTTATATACAAAGTGAACTGGGAGTAAGCTCCATTGAACTCAATGGTGCTTTCCATGCAGAAGGTTCCAACTTCAGTCCTTGACATCTTCCCCTAGAGGGCCTTCTGGTAGCAGGACCTGAGAAAAACTCAGCCTGAAGTCCAGGATCAATTGCTGCTTATCCAAGTAGACAATACTGGGTTAATAGACCAATAGTCTAAGGACACAGGTTATCGTTTTCCTCTCCCACTTGGCAGGGTAACATACTTCTCCCAGATATACCAACTAAATAGTTAGGAAGGAAAAGATGTACAAACATAACTGGAAATCACTTCACAAACCTATGGAAATGTCATCATCTGTTGTAGTTGTGTAGGAAGTAGACCATTCTAAGAGGAGGTTAAGGGAGAAGAGGAGGTTAAGGGGTGATATGATAGCCATGTTCAAATATATAAAAGGATGTCACATAGAGGAGGGAGAAAGGTTGTTTTCTGCTGCTCCAGAGAAGCGGACACGGAGCAATGGATCCAAACTACAAGAAAGAAGATTCCACCTAAACATTAGGAAGAACTTCCTGACAGTAAGAGCTGTTCGACAGTGGAATTTGCTGCCAAGGAGTGTGGTGGAGTCTCCTACTTTGGAGGTCTTTAAGCAGAAGCTTGACAACCATATGTCAGGAGTGCTCTGATGGTGTTTCCTGCTTGGCAGGGGGTTGGACTCGATGGCCCTTGTGGTCTCTTCCAACTCTATGATTCTATGATTCTATGATTCTAAGTTAGGGTGAGCCTGGCCTGGGCAGATCTTATAGAGAGGAGGAACATATGCTTTGGAAAAAGGTAGAGATATGTTTCCTAAATTTCTGCCCCACAAAGGCATAGATCACAGGGTTGATGCAACAGTGGATCACAGCAATTGTCTCTGTCACAGAAATGGCTACAAATAACTTGTTCTCAATATTATTCTCTGAGTTAGATGAAAAAAATGAATCTTGAAAGGTCCTCAGCAAGAGGGCAATGTTGTATGGCATCCAGAAGAGGGAAAAAACAATCATGATCACGGCAATAAGCTTGACAGCCTTCTGCTTTCTCTGATTTCTACCCTTAATCAAAATCATGATAATCCACATGTAACAGTAGATAATGATGACTGCAGGAATGGCTAAGCCCAAAATGAACTTCATTAAAGTTAGAAATTGCTTCCATACTTTTTCATTTTCTGAGGGATAATGAATGGTACATTCGTATGTCTCATTTGCCTTTTGAACATGGTGAAATACAAATTCTGGCACAGAGGCTAATAAGACCACCACCCAAGTGACGACGCTTGTGACGGTGCCATAGGTGATCATCCTGGCTTTTAATGCAAACACTGCGTGGACAATGGCCAGGTATCTATCAATAGTCAAAAGGATTATGAAAAAACTTCCGCAGTAGAAGCCTATATAATAGATCCCAAAGAGAATTTTGCACATTGCAACTCCAAATATCCACTCGTGCCCTGCGTAATAAGCCCAAAATGGGAGTGAGAAGATGACAAGCAAGTCCGAGATGGCTAAATTGAGCAGGTAGATATCAGTCATGCTCTTGAGCTTCTTGTATCTGATCAGGATCAGCACCACCAGTGAGTTGCCCAGCAGGCCAAATATGAACACCAAAGAGTAAAACGGTGGCAGAAAATTAGTTGCAAATGCTTGCACAGCATGGCTGTAGACTAGGCCTGTGTCAATATTATAGTCAGAAGTTGTCGCAATCCCATAATCTGGCATCATGGAAGAATTGTTCATCTTCTCGGTCAAGGAATAAGAAATATCTACATGATACAAAAAACAACAATAAAATATGTAACTATGTATTTTAATAAGTGATGATCTTGAGTATTTAGTCTGCTGAAGACAATCAATATGATGCCTAACAGGCTAGGTATTAACAACAAAGATTAAAGGAGTGAGAGATATGGAATAAACTGATTTTAAAATATAGGCATACAGTAATCCCACAGTTCACACGAGGATTACATTTTGGGGATTGCACCGAAAACCAAAATCACATATAGTCAAATATGTGTGACTATATAGTCACATTCAGTCGTACCTTGACTCTCAAATGCCTTGGCTCCCAAACAAATCGGCTTCCAAACGATCGAAACCCAGAAGTGAGTGTTCCGGTTTTCGAACGTTCTTTTGGAAGCCAAACATCCAATGGGACTTCCAGCAAGCCCCATGCTTGTCTGCCATTGGTGTTTTCTGGGCCCAGAAGCCTGGTCTGACCTCATCGCTGCATCACTGGCAGAGGCCGTCAACCACGGATGCGCTTGCTCCCTTCCTGGAGCTTCCTGCAGCCCATCAGAAGCTGCGCTTTGGTTTCTGAACATTTTGGAAGTCGAATAGACTTCTGGAACGGATTCAGTTCGACTTCCAAGGTACAACTGTAGAGTCAAAATCACATATAGTCTGTGGTGGGTGGGATTGCCAAAATTATTTTTCCCTACCCCTTTTCCACCCCTTTAAAAAGATTTTTATTTTTATTTTGCAATGTATATAAAACTGAAAGTGCACAAGTTAAATGTGTATAAATTGTGGACTTACTGAATAATGTTCTAATTATCTGGCCACCTTCTTCTCCTGAACGTCTTCACTGGTACCTGGGAAATTGCCTTTTACTGAATCAGAACATTGGTCTACCTAGTTATCTATTATCTACGCCATTGGCGTAGTGTGGGGGGTATGAGAGGGGTGGTTGCTTTGTGCGTATTTCGGGGGGTGCTGATTCTCATGCCTCTCCTCCTGGGCTGCACAACCTGTTAGGGGCCGCCACTGCTGCCCAGGCACATCCCAGCAAGCCCCATGCTTGCCTGCCGTTGGGGTTTTCTGGGCCCAGAAGCCCAGTCTGGCCTCACTGCTGCATCACTGGCAAAGGCTGTCAACCACGGATGCACTTGCTCCCTTCCTGGTGCGACGCGCTCCCTGGAAAGCGGCAGGAGCAGCCCAGACCCAAGATGAGCAGGCATGGATGGAGGGGGCAGGCAAGGGGCAACCCCCAAGTGCAGCCCTGCCGGTGCTCCTCTCTGCGGGCTTCACCAAGGGCCACATCAGCTGGTCAGGCTCCCCTCTGCGCAGGCAGGCAGGTTGCATACCCCAGACGTCAGCAACCCTTGCTATGCCACTTTCCAAAGGTGAAGATGGGTCCCTCAATCTCCCTCAATCTCAACAAAAGGGACCAGCTGAGAACTAGAACAAACTTTCCATTCCTCGCTGTCCTCTGCTCCTTTTGTCTTTCAAAGGGCACGTGGGACGTTTTCCTTACCATCACACCCCCTTAGGCGATTTCGGCTCTGCAGTCCAGTAACCTTCAGATTCGCTTTTCACCTCAAACCCACTCCCCCAATTCCTTTGCCACAGCTTCTGCATGTAGGCAAGCAAAGGACAGGACCGTGGACGAAAAAAATTATAAACCTTCAATTGGCGGCCCCTTTTCTTTGTCCTGTCATGAGGGTGAGAGCTCAGAATGTGACAAAGATAAGGAGTGTGAGGGTGTTGTTTTAAAGGGGAGATTAAATGAATTTCTGCCGCACTTTAAACCTGTGATCCTGGCAGCACGAAATTAATAGCACATACTTCCAGCAAGTAACTGCGTTTAGGACTAGGGTGTTAATATGTAATTAGTCTTACATTCCCTCCTTCAAATTTACGCTATGGCTATAATCTTTGAAAATTGTCATGCTGCTTTAAATGGAGTTCCTTCGGAAAGGGAGGCATTGATTGTGAAACCACTCTGGGAAGTCCAGTTGTGTGAAGGGAATAGCGGTCTTCTAACAGATCTCAGCACCCCTAACAAAGACAGTTTCCAGGATATTTGCGGGGAAGTCGTGACTGTTTAGAGTGGTGTAATACTGTTTTAAATATTCAGGACAGATGGAGCCCAACTTATTCTAGGGGAACTGTATTGATTCAAAATATAAATCACATCATTTAAGGACCTTCTCAATAAACTTACTCCCTATGAACTATAGGATGTAGCTATAAATTCTATGCTCACTTTGAGATATAGATGTAGATGTTGATTCAGATAGAATTAGATATACAGATAGAATTAGAGATAGATAAGATTAGTAGATTCTGGGACAGGAAATGAAATATGACATGCTAGACATGTCAAACACTTGTAATCAGTTTTATTTTCTTCAAGGCCCCTCCTAATCCCAGATCCAAATGAGTTTTCCCACTGATACTGTATTCAAATAAAGATTCTTTTGGGCTAGCACACAAATGACTCTTTCTGAGATATTTCTTGATCACACATTTACTATGCTTTATACATTTAATGGTGATAATATCAGAAAAAAATGAATACTCACCAATCTGTGTTTCACACTGATGAGAAGAAAGTCACTGATTTTGTGACAAAGCAAGATTCTGTGCCTAGATTTCGAAAGGATTTATCCTTTCCTATGCTGGAAATGAATGCTTAGTAAGAAGTGAGCGAAAAATGTCTCATTTTCTGAAAATGACCTCACTGAAGGACCGTTGCATATCCCTTTCAGTCGCCGTGTTCATGGAGACTGCCAAGCGATGAGGTTTGATCCAGGTGTGGATAACCTGTGCTAATATTATGAAGGTCTTGTGCCATCAGCTTTGCCCAAAGACCAGCTGTATCAGACACCTCCTGCTTCTGAATTGTCCCAGCTGGCCATTAGAAGAACAACAGTTTAGGAATTGGTAGAGTCAAGTTTGAGTTTGTCATCTTCCCTCCCATCCTTTTCCCCTTGTGTATCTTTTTTCTTATTATTATTATCATTATTAAGATTGTATGCTTGCAGGTAGGGACTGCCTTGTTTTAGTTGCTACACAGGGAGCCTTTGGGGCTCTAAATAATGAATAATCCAATGTAGGAGTGCAAATATCCAGAGTGTGGGATCAGATGGGATTGCAATGAGGAATTATAAAATATGCATCAAGCCATTGTGTCCACGATGAATGCATTGTGTTGACTGGGTTTGATACATTGACAACAATTTCTGATCAAATCCCACAACCCTCTGCATCTCCGGCCATTTCCTCTACTGCCCACTTCTCTCTCTTCACAAGTCACGTACACAGCCCGTACACAGCTTCGCCAGGCAGGCTCCTGGGTCATCAAAGATAGTGGGCAAGCTTCTTTGAAGTAGCTTTCTAATATGTTAATCCTAGGGTGTTAATCTTAGGGCCAGGAAACAGATCTCACATGAAGGTGATAATGATTGTTGTCCAGTGGCGTAGCGTGGGGGGTGCAGGGGGGGGGCCGGCCGCACCGGGCGCAACATCTGGGGGTTAGGGTTAGGGGGTGCAAATCCACGGGTTAGGGGGCGCAAATTACTTGCCTTGCCCCGGGTGCTGACAACCCACGCTACGCCACTGTTGTTGTCCTACTGGCCATCCTCCTTATCATGTATATTGCTTGTTTATCACCTCCGGGGTTGCCAAATGGACTCCTTTGTAGTTCTGTTAATTAGTTTTGGTGGTTTAACTTCTCCCCTCGTGGGTTTGTTGAAATGCTCAGAAGAAATCTGATTGGTTCTTTCGAACACTCTGTAAAAAGTTCTTTTGTGAATAAAAGGACCTGGGCCGAGAGGGCTAGAGGCACAGAGAGAATATTATACGCACCCTTCCCAGAGTCTTGCTGGTTCAAGCCTCTGTGTTCTTATTATTCTTATTCTGTATTCTTATTAATCAGAGTTCAGTCATTCCTTTACTTTGTGAACGCCTCAATCCAATCAAGTTTAAAACATTCCTTTTGCAAACCGATCTTGTCTTCTCCTTAAACAGGAACATTATTGTTTTTTGTTTATTGAATTTATATACCACCCTTTACCCGGGGGCCTCAGGGCGGTTCACAGAATAAAATCCACAAAATACATAATAAAAACGGATCAACCAAAGGCCCAGTTAAAAAGGAACATTTTTGCCTGGTGCCTAAAGGTGTGTAATAATGAAGGCACCAGGAGAACTTCCCCGGGGAGAGCATTCCACAGATGGGGAGCCACTGCAGAGAAGGCCCCGTTCTCGTGTTGCCACCCTCCGGACATCTCGGGGAGGAGGCACACAAACATTCCCATGTGGACAACACAACCAGGTTTACCAGCTTCAGTGAAACAATCAGGCTTATGTCTAACATGAGTGACAACAGATACAGCAGAAGGGATAGAGAGGATTTGGGCACACGGTTGAGCACATACGTTGCAGTTGGAAGGGTTCAAGTTCAATCCCCGACACACCTAGGACTTATTTTTATAATATAAAAATGCGTAGTTATCTTGTAAAAGTGCGACATTCCGGGATCAGATCAGAAACCGGGATGGCTTCTCTAAATCAGGGACGTCCCTAGAAAATAGGGACGCTTGGAGGGTCTGAGACCACACATTGTACACAATGATCTGGAAGGAAGCCACAACAGCCATTGCTATCTAAAAGTAAAGAAGTCATAGTTGTGAGTGAAGGAACCTCTGAGGCATGGAGAGAGGCAGCAAGGTGCTTTGCCCTTTCCTTGCAAACTGTTTTTCTGCTCCAAACGGCCACCTGCTTTTTCTTTCTTAGGGCTGCCATATTTCAAGACCTAAAAATCCCGACACAAAAAGTAGTTGAGCTTTTTAAGGGCAATCTCCAGATAGCACCACCGCCAAGCCAGAGCCGCCCATTCCTGAACCTGAACCAGAGCCCAGGTTGCCCCAAATTCCAGGACATTTACCTTAAAATGTAAAAATTCCCCCTGGATGGGCATGTAGGACCCCCCAAAAGAGGACATGTCCAGGAATCCCTGGGTGTATGGCAACCCTATTTTTCTCCACCACTGGATTCCAGCACAGGTTTATGAGGAGAATCACACTACCTCTGAAATTCCATGATGGGTTTTATATCTGTTTTTGGCTGGATGCTGCTCCTCTTCTCATAGACAGTAAGTGCTTTTTAGTGTTCTCTTCCACCATATTTTTAGTGCACCGAATGGAAATGTTTAAAGAGCAGAGCACTAGTCTGTGAAAATTCAAACCTAGACCTCTACCAGAAGCAAATACTGTATACTTCTAGAAGAATAACAGGGATGTGCTATAAGCCAATCTTTCAGTGCCTGACTTTTACATACCCTATGCTTTTTAAAGACAGGATGAATACAGTAATCTTAAATACATTGATGGCTGTGGGGCTTCTGTACCATACTTAGTTCTGGCAATACTGATAGTACCTAGAGCTTAGATTCAAATGTTCATGGAAATGCAGCCAGCTCTTCCATCGCTACTTCCCACTTAGTGGACATGTTGCTTTGTCTGGTCTCCTCTGCCATGAGCCAGCTCCCTTCCTCCCTCCCTCCCTCCCTCCCTCCCTTCCTTCCTTCCTTCCTTCCTTTCTTTCTTTCTCTCTCTCTCTCTCTCTCTCTCTTTCTTTCTTTCTTTCTTTCTTTCTCTCTCTCTCTCTCTCTCTCTCTCTCTCCCTCCCTCCCTTCCTTCCTTCCTTCCTTCCTTCCTTCCTTCCTTCCTTCCTTCCTTAATTCCTTCCTTCCTTCTTTCCTTCCTTGCCAACCTTTGTGTCTTACTGTCTATTTGTAATGTTTCCTGATTCTCCAGAGGTCAGTTGGTTCTCTTCTGCAAGTCTGCCAGTCCACAGTTAGTCCTTCATTTGAATCCTGTATATTTTACTCCGCAAACTCCCTGGCCAAAGATTGTTTATATTCTAGTCAGGATCTTCTGTCCACTTACTGACCTTATTGAGATTTGGTTTGATGATAGAATAAAGTTTTATATGCACAAATGAACAGGAGCTTTTTAAAAAAATAAAATGAAATTCCGTTCTGGGGAGGGAAGAAGATGGGGGCAATTATCCTGAGGAGTAACTATTTTCACTTTCACTTGGCAGGAAAATGGCTTGCTCCCAAAGCTGAGGCAGGCATGGCAAGTGCAGTCTTGGCATCGGTGATCTCAAGGTTGGATTATTGCAATGCTCTCTATGTGTGGTTTCCCTTGGGTTAAATTCAGAAGCTGCAGCCTGTGCAGAATGCAGCAGCTAAATTGTTGACTGGGGGATCTGATCTCACCGGTGGAATATGTTGAATTGGTTTGTGGAAAAAACTCCCACAAATGTACGTTTTTCATTTTGTAAAGGCATAAATCTCCCGAGAGTGTCTTCCTACATACATCCCTTCCCCATCCTCGTTAAAAATGAAATAAAATTATTTAGCATTAAAAAAACAACAATTTTTATTAATTTTTTCAGTCAAAATAAACATTTGACATAATATGATGTAACAATTGACTTCCCTCCTTCCCCTTTCATGGTTCATTTTACTTATCATCATTCCTGCATATTTTACTATAGCAAATCTAATCATTTCTCCATTTTACATCCTTCAAATATTTACCATATTGTTGAATTTATCTAAACACTACCAGCATTTTCAATTGTACACAATTGTTTTCTAAATATTCAGTAAAAAAGTTCCACTCCTCTTTGAATAAAGATTCTTCTTGCCCTCTTATTCTATGTTAAACCTGCTGCTTCTGCAAATTCTATCATCTTAAGTTGCCTGTCTTCCTTACTAGGGATCTCGCTCATTTTCCATCTTTGGGCTAGCAAAATTTGAGCTTCCGTGGTGTGTGGAGGTGGGGGTGGGTGTATATGCATGCACTTTGTTTGATTAAAAAACCTCTCATTACCGCCTTACTGGCATCCCAAACCATGTTTAGATCTGTTCCTTTATTAAGGTTGAGGTTGAAAAATTCTTGTAGGGAACATATTCCCTTATTAACAATTTCTATATGATGTAGTATCGCATCCTTTAGCCTGCCATGGTCATCAGAATACCATTGTGATCTGATAACGTCCTTGGTTGGATCTCAACCTTTTTTACTCTCGTTGTCAGGTCTTTCAAAGCCCATTACAACTCTATTCTACTTGAAGAATTGTTGCGTTTGAGAAAAAAGTGGCTTCCCGGACCAGTGGGTGTCTGAAACACCAAATATCAGTTAGATCCATGTTGGCCACCATGTCGAAAAAAGCATTAGGTAGTTTCTTTAGAGTCTGATTTTCTTATAGATCAGTCTAAATCTAGGGACACCACACCCTTAAAGTCACCCATCATTCTGACAGCAGCTATCAGACCGTTCTGAGGTGTCCATATCCTTGTGGCCAAACGTCTTCTTTGACCTCATTAGTGGGAAAAGTTGAAACGGGATTTCTGTCTCCATGTCGATTAACCTGGTGAAATGGTTTGAAAAGTGTATTGGTTTTCAGAGACAATAGAATTTGATGTAATTTATCAGAACTGAACATTAGCTTCTATCAAGAGACGAGTACTGGCACCTCCACCAAAAGCACCGCCTTTTGGAAACTTAGAGGTGATATGATAGCTAACTTCAGATATTTCAAAGGCTGTCATATGGAAGAGGAAACAAGCTTGTTTTCTCCTGCCCTGGAAGCTAGGACTTGAACCAGTCGCTGGACCACGATTTCTGTTCTCATCCTGAAGCAAAGTTCTTAACCTGAAGCACTATTTCTGGGTTAGCGGAGTCCGTTACCTGAAACGTATGTAACCTGAAGCGTATGTAACCCGAGGCACCACTGTACAGGGAGACCAGGCAGTTTCAGTGTCTGTCATGTAACAGATGGCTGGATGCAAATATTTATCTCACTAGTAAGGTATACATGGTGGTTGTGCACCAGTCTGGGCTGAATCCTGAACTGAATGGGGCCTATTCTGGGGGATCCATGGTTCACCTGAATCAGATGGAGGCAGCCCTGGATTGCTGTGGGTCAGGTGAGGTGACCCAGAGTGATCCAGGACTGTCAGAGGGTGGGGTGTTGGATGAGCAGAGGCAGGAAGAAAGACGTTGGGTAGCAAGAAGGAGAAGCAGTGAAAAGGCCTAGGAGGAGAGAAGATGGACGTCCTGGGCTGACCGTATCTTCCCAGGAGAAGTTAGGGGTGGGGTGCCTTTGGGTGCAGGGTGCAAGCTGCTCCTTCTCAAAGTGGCTTTCCCGCCTGATCTCTCCTGCTGCCTGCCCACGGTCTGCAGCAGAACCCACACGAATGTCCTTCCCCACATGGAAGCCACTTGTTAAGAAATGACACACTGGACCAAACACCCCTGCTCTCGGCTGGAAGAGGGCAAGGAGACACAGCGTCTCCCAAGGGACCTAGAAGCAGCCTGGCATTAAAACAACAACAACCAGCTACACAAGGAAAATCCTGCTGCCCATCCAAACTCTAGCAGATGGCACTTTGAAATAGGTGAGCTCCAAAATCCCAGTTCTTTATTTAAAACAATCTTTATTGTTGAAGTTTTATCAGGCAGCAGGATTATTATTATTATTATTATTATTATTATTATTATTATTATTATTAATCCAATGCAGAATAATAATAATAATAATAATAATAATAATAATAATAATAATAATAATAATATTTCAGGCAGGATCTCTCCCAGTCCCACCAGGAGATGCTGGGGACTGAACCTGATGCCTTCTGCATGCTAAGCAGTTGTTCTACCACTGAGCTATGGCCCTAGCTCACAATATTGCTGTCAGGATAAAATGGAGAAGGTGGAGGCAGAGCTGTATATGCTCTGTGGAGGAAAGGTGGGGTAGAAGTATAAGAAGGAATCAAGTATGTAAACTAGCCTATAAGTGAATAAACTACAGTATATTTTTAACTTACTCTCCTAATAATTTGTATATAAATTCTAAAAGTGGTATATAAATTTGGCATTTTTTTTAAAAAAAAGAGGAAATGTTCAGACTTTCAAACAGTATGTTGTGCCTGAGCCTTCATTGCTGAAACTCCCAACAGCATTTTCATGCTCACAAACACCTGATGAAGGCTTAAGGAACCATTGTGACATAACCCATTCAAACAGATTTAAGGGGCAACAGGCTGTCAACAGTGGCAGTAGTTGGGAGCTCCCAGCTATTGAAAAGCCACATAGAGACTTTTCATACTGCCTGAGGAATTAATTTCTTATTTAACGTTCCTAATTGCTGGATCAATTGAACAGGACGGGAGCTAACATTTGCTTGCATTTGGCCCCATTGATAGGGAACTGCCTGCTGCGTCCTCTGCTTTGAAGCCACCCTGGTCTTTGGGCCTCCAGCACCTTCTTCAGCATGTCCAACCCATCCAAGAGGCGTATGATACTGGTGTTCCACTGGATTAGGAAGACGCCCCTGACAGAGAAGCCGTGCTCTACCATCTCGGCCAGACCTTCTGCCTCTGCACCGGCTTGCAACACTCCTCACATTTCACCCTACTTCACGAGGAGCAAGACACAACCCGCTCCGCTCAGGAGGTCCAGCAGGCGCAAGGTGCTGCGCTTTCCGAATCTGACCGACACCAAGATTTTAAGATCTGTCATTGGCAGCGTTGGCCGGAAGAGAGCCCACAGGCATGGCAAGCCAAAGAAGACTCCAGCGTAAACAGGACAAGGGGAAGCAGCCTACTGGAGTTGCCATTGACAACCACTCTCAGCCTCCTTTTCCCCCTTCTGGCCCAGCATGCTTTGTGCGCACCCAACATGGCGGCGCCCAGCCCCAGCACGTCCCGACCGGCGCCCGCTTTCCCTTTCCCATTCTCCGCCTCGACGGCTGGGACTGAAAAACCCACGGAGGGGCAGCCTCTGCCGGCCGCCGAACCGAATAAGAAGAAGCCGCCCTGTCGGGCCTGCACGGACTTCAGGAGTTGGAATATTGTCTAATATTGTCTTTATTACTGTTCTGTTTGTAATCTTGCCTCGTTTTTTTCTTTTTTTGAGTATCAATTAAATAAATAATAATAATAATAAACAATACTCTGGACCAATCAGCAATCCATGGCTTTGTAGGAGAGGAGGAGGGTGGCTGCTGTCACAAAAATGGTGGAGAGTAGTAAGAGAAAATTCTGCAAAGTGGCCTTTTCTCTTTTGGGGAGAGAAAATGAAATATCTCAAGCATTTTCTATTAAAAATTTCCTTTGAAAATCTAACCTTTGTTATCATGGTTAATGATCATCATTACGAAACTGGGATAAAACAACTCTAACGTGCCTTCGATGTGTTTATTGATAAATACTAATTCTGCATTGGACTGCCACTTTTCATTGTCGTTGGCTGTATTCCCAAGCTTTTAACCGCAGGCTATCATGCAGTAATTAAGCACTGGAAGTGTTCCCAATTACTTCCACTCACTCTGCCAATTTCCAGGGTCTCAACCTCTGATTGTCATGCAGATGTGATTTCCCATTAAAAAAAAGCTTGTATGTAAATAATTTAAAACCATTTCTTCTTTTACATATAAAATATTTTTAAAAACATACATGATTGTAACATTCATGTGGATGGTAACAAGTGCAGTTATTATAGCCTGTACGTATAATCCAAAGGAAACAAGCAAACTAAAAGAATCTGCAGTCCATAGAATCATTTCAGTGTCATACATGTAAATACACTCAGTTATAGAACTAGGATTAATAAGGCATTGGCTGGCAAACATGTTTGATGGGGGAAACTCAATTATGAAGCTGAGTCAGGAACTGGAAATACAAGGCGAAGTGAGAACACTGGCACTCCTGTGTCTGCAGCCTCTCATTCTAAATGTCCTTCGAACAGCTAGACTGGTGACTGGGAGTGGCCACCGGGACCACATAACACCGGTTCTGAGAGATCTGCATTGGCTCCCAGTACGTTTCCGAGCACAATTCAAAGTATTGGTGCTGACCTTTAAAGCCCTAAACGGCCTTGGTCCTGTATACCTGAAGGAGCGTCTCCACCCCCATCGCTCAGCCCGGACACTGAGGTCCAGCTCCAAGGGCCTTTTGGCGTTTCCCTCATTGCGAGAAGTGAGGTTACAGGGAACCAGACAGAGGGCCTTCTCGGTAGTGGCGCCCACCCTGTGGAACACCATCCCTTCAGATGTGGAGGAAATAAGCAGCTATCCTTTCTTTAAAATACATCTGAAGGCAGCCCTGTTCAGGGAAGTTTTTATATTTAACGCTGTACTGTTTTTAACACTTTATTGGGAGCCGCCCAGAATGGCTGGGGAAACTCAGCCAGATGGACGGGGGATAAATAATAAATTATTATTATTATTATTATTATTATTATTATTATTATTATTATTATTATTAAAAACAAGAAAATCTTTAAAATAATAATAATAATAATAATAATAATTATTATTATTATTATTATTATTATTATTATTATTATTATTATTTTAAAAGATTTCAGGCAGGATCTCTCCCAGTCCCACCAGGAGATGCTGGGGACTGAACCTGATGCCTTCTGCATGCTAAGCAGTTGTTCTACCACTGAGCTATGGCCCTAGCTCACAATATTGCTGTCAGGATAAAATGGAGAAGGTGGAGGCAGAGGTGTATATGCTCTGTGGAGGAAAGGTGGGATAGAAGTGTAAGAAGGATTCAAGTATGTAAACTAACCTATAAGTGAATAAACTACAGTATATTTTTAACTTACTCACCTAATAATTTGTATATAAATTCTAAAAGTGGTATATAAATTTGGTATTTTTTTTAAAAAAAAGAGGAAATGTTCAGACTTTCAAACAGTATGTTATGCCTGAGCCTTCATTGCTGAAACTCCCAACAGCATTTTCATGCTCACAAACGCCTGATGAAGGCTTAAGGAACCATTGTGACATAACCCATTCAAACAGATTTAAGGGGCAACAGGCTGTCAACAGTGGCAGTAGTTGGGAGCTCCCAGCTATTGAAAAGCCACATAGAGACTTTTCATACTGCCTGAGGAATTAATTTCTTATTTAACGTTCCTAATTGCTGGATCGATTGAACAGGACGGGAGCTAACATTTGCTTGCATTTGGCGCCATTGATAGGGAACTGCCTGCTGCGTCCTACGCTTTGAAGTCACCCTGGTCTTTGGACCTCTAGCACCTTCTTCACCATGTCCAACCCATCCAAGAGGCGTATGATACTGGTGTTCCACTGGGTTCGGAAGACGCCCCTGGCAGAGAAGCCGTGCTCTACCATCTCGGCCAGACCTTCTGCCTCTTCACCGGCTTGCAACACTCCTCACATTTCGCCCTACTTCACGAGGAGCAAGACACAACCCGCTCCGCTCAGGAGGTCCAGCAGACGCAAGGTGCTGCGATATCCGAATCTCACCGACCCCAGGTTTTTGAGATCTGTCATTGGCAGCGTTGGCTGGAAGAGAGCCCGCAGGCGTGGCAAGCCAAAGAAGACTCCAGCGTAAACAGGACAAGGGGAAGCAGCCTACTGGAGTTGCCATTGACAACCACTCTCAACCTCCTTTTCCCCTTTCTGGCCCAGCATGCTTTGCGCGCACCCAACATGGCGGCGCCCAGCCCCAGCACGTCCCGACCGGCGTCCGCTTTCCCTTTCCCCTTCTCCGCTTCGATGGCTGGGACTGAAAAACCCACGGAGGGGCAGCCTCTGCCGGCCGCCAAACCGAATAAGAAGAAGCCGCCCTGTCGGGCCTGCACGGACTTCAGGAGTTGGAATAGTGTCTAATATTGTCTTTATCACTGTTCTGTTTGTAATCTTGCCATTTTTTTCCTTTTTGGATTATCAATTAAATAAATAATAATAAAAAACAATACCTTGGACCAATCAGCAATCCATGGCTTTGTAGGAGAGGAGGAGGGTGGCTGCTGTCACAAAAAATAGTGGAGAGTAGTAAGAGAAAATTCTGCAGAGTGGACTTTTCTCTTTTGGGGAGAGAACATGAAAAATCTCAGGCATTTTCTTAGAAAAATTTCCTCTGAAAATCTAACCTTTGTTATCATGGTCAATGATCATCATTAATAAACTGGGATAAAACAACTCTAAACGTGCCTTCAATGTGTTTATTGATAAATACTAATTCTGCATTGGACTGCCACTTTTCTTGGTCGTTGGCTGTATTCCCAAGCTTTTAACAGCAGGCTATCATGCAGTAATTAAGCACTGGAAGTGTTCCCAATTACTTCCACTCACTCTGCCAGTTTCCAGGGTCTCAACCTCTGATTGTCATGCAAATGTGTTTTTCCATTAAAAAAAAGCTTGTATGTAAATAATTTAAAACCATTTCTTCTTTTACATAAAAAATATTTTTAAAAACATACATGATTGTAACATTCAAGTAGATGGCAACAAGTGCAGTTATTATAGCCTGTACGTATAATCCAAAGGAAACAAACTAAAAGAATCTGCAGTCCATAGAATCAATTCAGCGTCATACATGTAAATACACTCAGTTATAGAACTAGGATTAATAAGGCATTGGCTGGCAAACATGTTTGATGGGGGAAACTAAACTATGAAGCTGTCAGGAACTGGAAATACAAGGCAAAGTGAGAACACTGGCACTCCTGTGTCTGCAGCCTCTCATTCTAAATGTCCTTCGAACAGCTAGACTGGTGACTGGGAGTGGCCACCGGGACCACATAACACCGGTTCTGAGAGATCTGCATTGGCTCCCAGTACGTTTCCGAGCACAATTCAAAGTATTGGTGCTGACCTTTAAAGCCCTAAACAGCCTTGGTCCTGTATACCTGAAGGAGCGTCTCCACCCCCATCGCTCAGCCCAGACACTGAGGTCCAGCTCCAAGGGCCTTCTGGCAGTTCCCTCACTGCGAGAAGCCAAGTTACAGGGAACCAGGCAGAGGGCCTTCTCGGTAGTGGCGCCCACCCTGTGGAACACCCGACCTTCAGATTTGGAGAAAATAAGCAGCTATCCTTTCTTTAAAATACATCCGAAGGCAGCCTGTTCAGGGAAGTTTTTAATATTTAACGCTGTACTGTTTTTAACACTTTATTGGGAGCAGCCCAGAGTGGCTGGGGAAACTCAGCCAGACGGGGGGGATAAATAATAAATAATAATAATAATAATAATTATTATTATTATTATTCTGTAAAACAAAAAAATCTTTAATAAAATAATAATAATAATAATTTTTAAAAAAAAGATTTCAGGCAAGATCTCTCCCATTCCCACCAGGAGATGCTGGGGACTGAACCTGATGCCTTCTGCATGCTAAGCAGTTGTTCTACCACTGAGCTATGGCCCTAGCTCACAATATTGCTGTCAGGATAAAATGAAGAAGGTGGAGGCAGAGGTGTATATGCTCTGTGGAGGAAAGGTGGGATAGAAGTGTAAGAAGGAATCAAGTTTGTAAACTAGCCTATAAGTGAATAAACTACAGTATATTTTTAACTTACTCTCCTAATAATTTGTATATAAATTCTAAAAGTGGTATATAAATTTGGTATTTTTTTAAAAAAAGAGGAAATGTTCACACTTTCAGTGTGTTATGCCTGAGCCTTCATTGCTGAAACTCCCAACAGCATTTTCATGCTCACAAACACCTGATGAAGGCTTAAGGAACCATTGTGACATAACCCATTCAAACAGATTTAAGGGGCAACAGGCTGTCAACAGTGGCAGTAGTTGGGAGCTCCCAGCTATTGAAAAGCCACATAGAGACTTTTCATACTGCCTGAGGAATTAATTTCTTATTTAACGTTCCTAATTGCTGGATCGATTTAACAGGACTGGAGCTAACATTTGCTTGGATTTGGCCCCATTGATAGGGAACTGCCTGCTGCGTCCTACGCTTTGAAGCCACCCTGGTCTTTGGGCCTCCAGCACCTTCTTCACCATGTCCAACCCATCCAAGAGGCGTATGATACTGGTGTTCCACTGGGTTAGGAAAACGCCCCTGATAGAGAAGCCGTGCTCTACCATCTCGGCCAGACCTTCTGCCTCTGCACCGGCTTGCAACACTCCTCACATTTCGCCCTACTTCACGAGGAGCAAGACACAACCCGCTCCGCTCAGGAGGTCCAGCAGGCGCAAGGTGCTGCGATATCCGAATCTCACCAACACCAAGATTTTAAGATCTGTCATTGGCAGCATTGGCCAGAAGAGAGCCCGCAGGCGTGGCAAGCCAAAGAAGACTCCAGCGTAAACAGGACAAGGGGAAGCGGCCTACTGGAGTTGCCATTGACAACCACTCTCAGCCTCCTTTTCCCCTTTCTGGTCCAGCATGCTTTGCGCGCACCCAACATGGCGGCGCCCAGCCCCAGCACGTCTCGACCGGCGCCCGCTTTCCCTTTCTCCTTTTCCGCCTCGACGGCCAGGGCTGAAAATCCTGCGGAGAGGCAGCCTCTGCCGGCCACCGAACTGAATAAGTGAATAAGAAGAAGCCGCCCTGTCGGGCCTGCACAGACTTCAGGAGTTGGAATATTGTCTAATATTGTCTTTATTACTGTTCAGTTTGTAATCTTGCCTTGCTTTTTTCTTTTTTTGAGTATCAATTAAATAAAAATAAATAATAATAAAAAACAATACCTTGGACCAATCAGCAATCCATGGCTTTGTAGGAGAGGAGGAGGGTGGCTGCTGTCACAAAAAATAGTGGAGAGTAGTAAGAGAAAATTCTGCAAAGTGGACTTTTCTCTTTTGGGGAGAGAACATGAATCAATCCATAGAATCAGTTCAGTGACATACATGTAAATACACTCAGTTGTAGAACTAGGATTAATAAGGCATTGGCTGGCAAACATGTTTGATGGGGGAAACTAAACTATGAAGCTGAGTCAGGAACTGGAAATACAAGGCGAAGTGAGAACACTGGCACTCCTGTGTCTGCAGCCTCTCATTCTAAATGTCCTTCGAACAGCTAGATTGGTGACTGGGAGTGGCCACCGGGACCACATAAAACCGGTTCTGAGAGATCTGCATTGGCTCCCAGTACGTTTCCGAGCACAATTCAAAGTGTTGGTGCTGACCTTTAAAGCCCTAAACAGCCTTGGTCCTGTATACCTGAAGGAGCGTCTCCACCCCCATCGCTCAGCCCGGACACTGAGGTCCAGCTCCAAGGGCCTTTTGGCATTTCCCTCATTGCGAGAAGTGAGGTTGCAGAGAACCAGACAGAGGGCCTTTTCGGTAGTGGCGCCCACCCTGTGGAACACCCTCCCTTCAGATGTGGAGGAAATAAGCAGCTATCCTTTCTTTAAAATACATCTGAAGGCAGCCCTGTTCAGGGAAGTTTTTAATATTTAACGCTGTACTGTTTTTAACACTTTATGGGGAGCCGCCCAATATTCTGTAAAACAAGAAAATCTTTAAAATAATAATAATAATAATAATAATAATAATAATAATAATAATAATAATTTTTAATTATAGATTTCAGGCAGGATCTCTCCCAGTCCCACCAAGAGATGCTGGGGACTGAACCTGATGCCTTCTGCATGCTAAGCAGTTGTTCTACCACTGAGCTATGGCCCTAGCTCACAATATTGCTGTCAGGATAAAATGGAGAAGGTGGAGGCAGAGGTGTATATGCTCTGTGGAGGAAAGGTGGAAGTGTAAGAAGGAGGAAGTGTAAGAAGGAATAAAGTATGTAAACTAGCCTATAAGTGAATAAACTACAGTATATTTTTAACTTACTCTCCTAATAATTTGTATATAAATTCTAAAAGTGGTATATAAATTTGGTATTTTTTTAAAAAAAGAGGAAATGTTCACACTTTCAAACAGTATGTTATGCCTGAGCCTTCATTGCTGAAACTCCCAACAGCATTTTCATGCTCACAAACACCTGATGAAGGCTTAAGGAACCATTGTGACATAACCCATTCAAACAGATTTAAGGGGCAACAGGCTGTCAAGAGTGGCAGTAGTTGGGAGCTCCCAGCTATTGAAAAGCCACATAGAGACTTTTCATACTGCCTGAGGAATTAATTTCTTATTTAACGTTCCTAATTGCTGGATCGATTTAACAGGACTGGAGCTAACATCTGCTTGGATTTGGCCCCATTGATAGGGAACTGCCTGCTGCGTCCTACGCTTTGAAGCCACCCTGGTCTTTGGGCCTCCAGCACCTTCTTCACCATGTCCAACCCATCTAAGAGACGTATGATACTGGTGTTCCACTGGGTTAGGAAGACGCCCCTGGCAGAGAAGCCGTGCTCTACCATCTCGGCCAGACCTTCTGCCTCTGCACCGGCTTGCAACACTCCTCACATTTCGCCCTACTTCACAAGGAGCAAGACACAACCCGCTCCGCTCAGGAGGTCCAGCAGGCACAAGGTGCTGCGATATCCGAATCTCACCGACCCCAGGTTTTTGAGATCTGTCATTGGCAGCGTTGGCCGGAAGAGAGCCCACAGGCGTGGCAAGCCAAAGAAGACTCCAGCGTAAACAGGACAAGGGGAAGCGGCCTACTGGAGTTGCCATTGACAACCGCTCTCAGCCTCCTTTTTCCCCTTCTGGCCCAGCATGCTTTGCGCGCACCCAACATGGCGGTGGCCAGCCCTAGCACGTCCCGACCGGCGTCCGCTATCCCTTTCCCATTCTCCGCCTCGACGGCTGGGACTGAAAAACCTCTGCCGGCCACCGAACCGAATAAGAAGAAGCCGCCCTGTCGGGCCTGCACAGACTTCAGGAGTTGGAATAGTGTCTAATATTGTCTTTATTACTGTTCTGTTTGTAACCTTGTCATGTTTTTTTTTTTTTTTTTTTGAGTATCAAATAAATAATAATAAAAAGCAATACCCTGGACCAATCAGCAATCCATGGCTTTGTAGGAGAGGAGGAGGGTGGCTGCTGTCACAAAAAATAGGGGAGAGTAGTAAGAGAAAATTCTGCAGAGTGGACTTTTCTCTTTTGGGGAGAGAACATGAAAAATCTCAGGCATTTTCTTAGAAATATTTCCTCTGAAAATCTAACCTTTGTTATCATGGTCAATTATCATCATTAAGAAACTAGGATAAAACAACTCTAATGTTCCTTTGATGTGTTTATTGATAAATAAAATACATTTGCTGAGGGAGCTGCATTGTCTTTTGATATGTTACTGAACGTAGTTCAAGGTTTTGCATTTAAAACTCTAAACAATTTGGAATCAGATGTCTTAAGGGACCACTTCTCTGATGATGATGATGATGATGATGATGACGACGACGACGACGATGATTTCTTTACCACCCTATACCCCTAGGTCTGGCTGTCACCCACACTCCTCAGATGCAGCCCTACTGAGAGAACTGTATGCCCCAGAGATGTGCTCAGCTTTTACCAAAAACTGGGCTTTTAGTGTTGCAACATTATTCATTACCAGCTGATATTAGGTTTGTGCACTTGTGTCGCGGGGATTCAAACTGCCGACCTTCTGATCAGCAAGCCCAAGAGGCTCAGTGGTTTAGACCACAGCCCCACCTGCGTCCCAACTGGGGTCCTTTACCTTTACAAGTTATGTAAGTCAAGGTTGGTTATCTCTTCTTAAGGACCAGGGCTTCCCTGCTGGGGTTTCTGTCCTCATCTGTGTTGCCCAGGCTTATTCTCATGCGTAGGCTGCCTTTGTGGCACAACACTATCGCAGCTCTCAACATCCCACCCCAAAGTTTTCTCTTCTGCCCTTCCCCACATTGTGCTTTGCAGTTGAGACATCACCAGAACACTTCTGGTGGAGTTCGCAAAGGTCTCCCATACATCACAATATCCTGCATGTGTTTTGTAGATCTTTTGGAGGAGATTCCTCGCAGCAGCTGACTCCATTGTAGACGTCCAGTCTTTTCAAATACATCAGAAGCTTCCATAGACCATGTGGTAAGGGCAGCATCTGGAAAAAGAGTGTTGCAATGATTCTTTGTCCGAATTACACAAGTTTGCAATTGCAAAACTCTGACTGGAGACTGGAGGTGAAAATAGTGATTTGGAAAGTAACAGATAAGCAAGTACATCCTAAAATATAGTAGCCCAGACACTCTCACATTACAAGACGAAAGACAATGCATAAGATACAATGCAGCATCATGAGATGACACTAATCCTTCACCGAATATATAAATTCATTGATCAGGACCAAAAGACCTTTCTTAGATGAACTAAAATGGTCTTGAGGAGTCCCAGTATAATTGTTGGCAACCCTTTTTAACAGGCCATGCCACGGCATAAATCCCTTTTGAAAACCTGCTCAGTTTCAAATGTGGTTTTCTATCCTGCTGCCAGTGAGTCAAGAGTGAATGAAACTAACTCACACAGTTGTCTGGATTGTAATCAGAGAATCCAGAGTATTCAGGTGATAATTTCATAGTATTGATGTTATTGTTTCTGCCAGTCTGGTCATCGTAACATTCATAAACCATTAGCTCATCAGTGTTAACTTTGTTCCTACTTATCAACTTTTTTTAAAAAAAATTAGATCATGGGTTCAAGGAGAAAGGAGGAATGAGAAAGGTAACTGGGGAGAAGGTATCTGATATTGTAGGTGAGCATATACCAAGATTGCAATCACTACTTCCTTTCTTCATTCACCTGGGACACGTACAGGGAGGAAAAGGCATGGATAATGTTAAGTTGTGGGTGAACATATCAGATGACACAGCAATTCTTCAAACAGCTCTTGTTTATTCACAGGCCAGGACAGAACTGAACTGTAGGGTTCAGTCTGCCTGCTTATATAGAGCTCCAGTACAATGTAACTGTAACAATTTTCTAAAACTATCAAATCACTGAACGTCACTTTCAATCCCTTATTTGCATAACTATCTACAATATCCCCCTGCTGGCCCAGGATGAGAACTTCAGTACATAACCGATAACCTAACGAAGAGAAGGGTTTTAAATTTCATATGAAATAATCTAACCGCATGTACCCTTGTAGACAGCAAGCTCTAGAATCAGTCTAGATTGTCACACTGAACAATAGATATAGGTCACAATATAGATTTTACCCTCTGGGAAAAACTCTGGGAAAAAGTAATCTGAAGTTCACAGCATGTTATTCTTTGAAGGAGACCTACTTGAAAATGATTTACCTGAAAATGATTCGCGACTGGACTTAACTGTCAGGGGTTCTTTAAAAAAAAAAGGCTTGCAAAGGTGTATAAGACTGAATCAGATAAGTGCTGGAAATGCAAAGAGGTTGAGGGAAAGTTCTTTCATACGTGGTGGGCTTGTAAAAGGGTAAAAGAGTATTGGGAAATGATCCATAATGAATTGAAAAAAATGTTTACAAGTACTTTTCCCAAAAAAAAGCCAGAGTCCTTTCTGTTAGGGATAATTCAGATTGAAATTTTCAGGTGTCAAAAAAGGTTATTTATGTATGCCACTACTGTGGCCTGTGTTTTGTTAGCCCAATACGTTTAGAGAAGGTTGGAAAACGTTTATTGAATATATGGGAAATAACTGTGTACAGCTGAAAATGCTGGCAGCATTAAGATAAATACAACAATGTAAATAAGTTAAGATGGATGTGATAATGGAATGCTGAATGGTATAGTTTCTGTGGCACAAGGAGAAGGGGACAACAAAGGACGAGATGGTAGGACAGTGTTCTCAAAGCTACCAGCATGAGTTTGACCAAACTGTGGGATGCCAGTGTGGTGTAGTGGTTAAGAGTGGTGGACTCGTAATCTGGTGAACAGGGTTCGCTTCCCCGCTCCTCCACATGGAGCTGCTGGGTGACCTTGGGCTAGTCACACTTCTCTGAAGTCTCTCAGCCCCACTCACCTCACAGAGTGTTTGTTGTGGGGGAGGAAGAGAAAGAAGAATGTTAGCTGCTTTGAGACTCCTTCGGGTAGTGATAAAGCGGGATATCAAATCCAAATCCAGTGGAAGACAGGAGTGCCTGGTGTGCTCCTGTCCACAGGTTCACAAAGAGTTGGACACAACTAAACGACTAAACAACAATATAGTTTCTGTAAAATATCCAGGGATTTATGATATGTAAAATGAGCCATGGAGAGAGAAGGAGGGAAGTCATTGATATTTTAATGATGTAAAAATGAGTGCTTTAAATTGTAAAACAGAAAAATTAATAAAAATAGAATCAATCTAGATTGAAAGCAGAATGCTGGGGTCAAGCATAAACAATTCCAGACTGAAACAAACTACATGTGTGCTACAAATGGGTCGGTGTTTATGCGGCCTGATATTGCAACACACCACCTTCTAGAGTTCTTGTGCAATACGGGCGAGCCAGGAAATGACACGCTGCTATTTCACTGCTTGTCTATGATTTGGCAATGTTGATGGTGAACTTCTCCTGTTCATCTGCACCCATCCACAGGTCCTGAGCATGAAGTCTGCTCAAAAGATCATTTTAATGCAGCTCAAACCCAGTCTTCCCAAAATCCTGACTCTGATCCAAAGGCTTCTTGTACATGTACCAATTTTTATGCACACATAGAGTTCCCACACCACCAAGAGTTTACCATGCAATGCTATGTCACACCTGGGCAAGAATTTCCTTAATGCCATAGCCCAATTCCATTCCTGTCACATGCTTTGCTATAGTGCAATGACATTTATTTCCCCTATAATCAATCATTGCTCCTCTGGATCATTTCTTAGTGTGAAATTTGCATGGGCAGGAGTAGGGATGGGGGGGGGAGGAGAGAAATTTAATTCAGTTGCATGTGAAGCCAAATCGATCAAGTTTGCACTTTCCGGAACAATATGAGAACCAAAACGCAGCCATCCTACAAAATTCACACTTATTCAAACTTTGTGATAAAGTTCTCCAACCAATGTTTTCAAGATGTATATATTAGGGAAAGCGTGCATACGAAATGTATAGATTAGTGAAAACAACATATGAAAATGCACTATATAAGGGGGAGATGCTTGCAAAGATGTGTACATCCGTCAAAACTGCATGTGAAAAGATGTTTGTTAGGAAAAATCCACACTGAAATACTGGTGAATTTTCATGAAGTTGTTGTTTAATGCAAGCTGCTGCAGAGACACGGAGAACTGGATTTAAGATTGAAAGAATGAGCACTGAAATAGACATATCCTTCCATCTTTTCTGCCTGCAGACACCTTGGGAAAGTTTCTTTCAAGCCTTCATTTCAGGACCTAAAGAAATAGTAAGGTGAGCAATCAATTGGGCAGGAGGCCATATTAAGTTGTAGAAACCCCATTTCCCTGATAAGAGCTGTCGGGGCTCAAACCGGGAAATTTTGGGTGCTGCGCAGTTGGCCACTCAACTGCATGTTGCAGCATCGGCGTAGGCAGCTTATGATGTTTAGGCCCTTCACTCATATGTGAGTCATTAGTTAGTCAGTTGTCATTGGCTTCTCCTGGACAGGAAGAAGGCTTCCTTTTTCCTGTTGCTTGGGCAACAACAACTCAACCTTAACCCACAATGGCAAAAAATTTGTAGTAGCTTGGTCTGCATATCACTGGCCCCACCCACAAGGTCCCCTTGTGTACCAGGTGCACCCACTCCAACCCAACCTTCTCTTACTGAGCAGTAAATGCTGAAGGGGCCTTCTAAGTTCATCCTAAGTAGGGTTACTGATTTGCTGAATGTGTTTGGAAGTGTCCTTCACACCTCTGTGGTAAATGTATGAGGGCATCAGGGTGTGCCCCCTGTGGGGATGTGGGGGGGCATGAACAGCACATACCCTGCCTGACACAATTTTTGCCCTTGTGGGTTCAGGTTGACTAGCTGAAGGGGGCTAAGGTCTTCCTGAAGTCTGGCTTGCTTGTCAATCTTGACATCTGGCTTGCTTCTTGATTCTGCCTCCTGGTGTCGCCCTCAGTCCTGGCTTTCTCCCATAGCCCTTAGCTCACCTCAGTCTGCAGCTGACAGTCTAGCTCTGACATTTACCAAAGAGAGTTTCGGTTACTAGCAGATTGCCAAATGTATGGGTTCCATTCCGTGCCTGTGTGACTATTGCCAAAGGCAGCAGCCCACGGTCTCCTCCAGTTCTCTTCTGAAAAGCATGTGATGGAATGTCAACACATCCATGAAAGGTTTCCCTGAGACTATTCCATGTCATGGGCTGCTTCTTGTGCAGAAACTTTCCAAGTTGCTAACACAATGCAAATTGTACACCACTACCTTGTGCTGGGAAGGGCAACTCAGCACTATCAACTGATCTCCTGCCTTTTCTTTTCTCACCTGAAAGCCTCTCCAATTTTGATCAGTTTTGAGAGCGCAAAATATGGTTTGAAGCTCAACATAACAAAAAAAAAAACGAAGATCATGGCCACTGGTCCCATCACCTCCTGGCAAATTGAAGAGGAAGAAATGGAGGCAGTGAGAGATTTTACTTTCTTGGGCTCCATGATCACCGCAGATGGTGACAGCAGTCATGAAATTAAAAGACGCCTGCTTCTTGGGAGAAAAGCAGTGACAAACCTAGACAGCATCTTAAAAAGCAGAGATATCACCTTGCCAACAAAGTTTCGTATAGTTAAAGCTATGGTTTTCCCAGTAGTGATGTATGGAAGTGAGAGCTGGACCATAAAGTAGGCTGATCGCCGAAGAATTGATGCTTTTGAATTATGGTGCTGAAGGCGACTCTTGAGAGTCCCATGGACTGCAAGAAGATCAAACCTATCCATTCTTAAGGAAATCAGCCCTGAGTGCTCACTGGAAGGACAGATCGTGAAGCTGAGGCTCCAATACTTTGGCCACCTCATGAGAAGAGAAGACTCCCTGGAAAAGACCCTGATGTTGGGAAAGATGGAGGGCACAAGGAGAAGGGGACGACAGAGGACGAGATGGTTGGACAGTGTTCTTGAAGCTACCAGCATGAGTTAGACCAAACTGCAGGAGGCAGTGGAAGACAGGAGTGCCTGGCATGCTCTGGTCCATGGGGTCACGAAGAGTCGGACACGACTAAATGACTAAACAACAACAAACTAAGAGCAACACTTTCCAGAGGCAATTGCTGCTGGTGATGCACATTTTTTGGCCTACCTCCTACCTCCAACCTTGGCCTCCATTCTCACACTCCACCACATGAGGGGTGACTCTGGTCCTTCTCCCCTGTGCTTGTGTGTCGACATAACATGGCATTTGGCCCCAAGAGGACTATCCAAAGACTCAGGCACTAACTGGCATGATCTATGGAGCATCAGAATCACCACCATGGTGACCCGGGGGAACAGCACTACAGAAACAGAATGTAGGTACAAGCAGAAGTAATTTCCACATGAGTCAGTTTAGAAAGAACCGAAGAAGCTAAGAACAGAAACCAATGAAATAGATAGGACCAAGATAGCTGATTTCAAGATGAGTCAGTTTCAAAGGAATTGAAGAAGTTACAGAAAGCAAGCCACATAACCGCAGAAAATAGAAAGGAACAAGATACAGCACATACAAAGCATCCATGAAATGGAGAAACGTGTAGATCTAGTTGTGCATCTGATCGTTTAAAGAAAGGCATTGTCGTAATAATAATGTTATGAGCTGGGGGTGCTAGACTTGCCCTAAACTCCTGGGATCAGTGGGCGCTAGAATTTAATTAAGATCAGAGCATCAAAACTGTGCTAGAGCTGTGTGTATTTAAGCTGTGTACAAGATGCTTCTGATCAGCATGTGTCAAAAGCTAATTAAGCTAGGATTAGCCTCATACTGTGATGATGATAATAATAATAATAGTAATGTATTATTTATACCCCGCCCATCTGGCTGGGTTTTCCCAGCCACTCTGGGCAGCTCCCAACAGAATATTAAAAACACAATAAAACATCAAACATTCAAAACTTCCCTAAACAGGTCTGCCTTCATATGTCTTCTAAAAGTAGGATAGTTGTTTATTTCCTTGACATCTGATGGGAGAGCGTTCCACAGGGCGGGCACCACTACCAAGAAAGTTCTCTGCCTGGTTCCCTGTAGCCTCACTTCTCGCAATGAGGGAACTGCCAGAAGGCCCTCGGAGCTGGACCTCAGTGTCCTGGCTGAATGATGGGGGTGGAGACGCTCCTTCAGGTATACTGGGCCAAGGCCGTTTAGGGCTCTAAAGGTCAGCACCAACACATTGAATTGTGCTCGGAAACGTACTGGGAGCCAATGTAGGTCTTTCAGGACTGGTGTTATATGGTCTCAGGGGCCACTCTCAGTCACCAGTCTAGCTGTAAGGTAGTCTAGCTTGGGGGAAATGAGCCATTGAGGGTACAAAGCATCAAAGGAACTCATGTAACATTTGTTTTCCATGTTGCCTCCCATATTTTTAAAGACCTGACTAGTCTTTTACAGACTTGAAGCTCAGTCGCAGGGGCAGTCTATCCAGCGTTGACTGGCAAATGGCTGTTTTGCTGCTGGTCTGTGGAGTGATTTCACGATGCCCCTATGAGGACCATCCCAAGGTAATTTACTGCCCGAGGCAAAGGAAAAGAGGCATTTGCCCTGCATTTGCTGGTTGCTCTGTCTTGCTCTGCAGCCCTCCCAACCCCTGCACTCCCTGACGTTTGGCCCAAAGGCTGTTGTTTGGCCAACCTGTGCCCACCTGCCCATATACAACATTAACCATGGGGCAGGTAAAGACACAGCTGGGCATAAATTGGGTTGGCAGGCCCTGCCAATCAACTAAGTGATAGGAACTGCAAAGCTTTCTGGTCAGCCTTTTGGAAGCCCCAGTCATCTACTGATGGTCAAGGCATCTCTGCACAGCACTATGTGAAAGCAAGTCACCCAACATCACGTGATGTCATGTGACTGACAGGAGAGCAGCCCCACCCACTTGTCAAACTTGGTCACTGGACGTCAGAGGAGGGGGAGGGGAGGAGATGGTGATCCAGTCCTCTGGTCAGATGTAGTTCCCTGCCCCTACAGCAAGGAAGTTATTTCCTGCCTTAAAAAATAAATATTGCACCAAAGCACAAAACTCAAAATAAGAAAGAGATTTTTTTAAAAAAGAACAAGCAAGTGGCAGTCTTGCTTGCTGTTGTTCCAAGAAGGAAACAAATACAGAAAATTCACATTTCAGAAATATCAGCAGCTGGGGGGAATTATTTCAGGAATTGACTACCTGAAGTACTGGTTTCAGTTTTGCTCTTCATCATAAGAAGCACAAACCACCCAGCAGAGAGGTTTGTGGAATGAAAATTGTAGTCCAAAGCAAACATTTACTTCTGAGTAAACATACTCGTGGTGTTGAGCACGGAGAGAGAGACTGCAAGGTTTTTGGGTGATTACATTGCTTTATTACATGTCAAGATGCAGAACCACAATTTTCATTTTGCATCCTATTGATTTTATTAATTTACTTACATTATTTATGCCCTGCTTTTTAAGGCGAGCCTCCACGAAGAGGTTTACAATATCTTAATGAATACAAAATATAATTTGTCAGAGCAACCCAATCTTTCAGTTGGGAGCATTAGAGCAAAGTGACAGATCCAAAGACCTGCCACTCTTGAAAAGCAGGGTGCAAGATTGGGGGGCGGGGTAGGGTCTGAAGAGAGGAAGAGAAATTCGATTCAGTTTGTATATAAAGACAAAGTCATCTGATTTGCCCTTCCCAAAACAGTATGCAAACCAAAGCCCAGCCATCTGTCAAAACTCACACTTTTTCAAATTTTGCAGCATAGTTTTCTAGTCAAGTAATGTGTAAAGGAATGCAGATACTACATGCTGAAAATGGAACTAGCATTAAAATGCATTACAGTAGGGAAACTGCTAAGCAGAGACAAGCATATTAGGGGAAATTGCATAGAAAGGTGTGTGTACTGGGGAAAATTCTGTCCCGAATGCTGATGACTTTCCATGATGTATTGTTGTTTTTTTAAAGCAAACTAATGGCATTTCCGTGCGCTGATCTGGTTCGCCAGAAGCGGCTTAGTCTGCTGGCTACATGACCCGGAAGCTGTACGCCGGCTCCCTCAGCCAATAAAGCAAGATGAGCGCCCCAACCCCAGACTCTTTCTTCTTGCAGTCCATGGGACTCTCAAGAGTCTCCTCCAGCACCATAATTCAAAAGCATCAATTCTTCGGCGATCAGCCTTCTTTATGGTCCAGCTCTCACTTCCATACATCACTACTGGGAAAACCATAGCTTTAACTATACAGACCTTTGTTGGCAAGGTGATGTCTCTGCTTTTTAAGATGCTGTCTAGGTTTGTCATTGCTTTTCTCCCAAGAAGCAGGCGTCTTTTAATTTCGTGGCTGCTGTCATCATCTGCAGTGATCATGGAGCCCAAAATCTCTCACTGCCTCCATTTCTTCCCTTTCTATTTGCCAGGAGGTGATGGGCCCAGTGGCCATGATCTTTGTTTGCTCTTGGTAGGCCCCTGCAAAAGCTACTGAGGTGCTGGCTCCATGTTTTGGAGAGCTCTTGGGCAAGACACCCTCACAACCAGAGTCTCCAGTTGCTCCTCTTGTTCCTCATTGTTGCTGCCACCTGCTTGCTGCCTTGCTAGGCAAAGAGCCAATGAGCATACAGGCAGTGACATTGACTGCTCCTTCTTCTCACCAGCATTATTGCCTGGGTCAGCAGGAAAGGTGAGTGACCAAGCAGGTTGCAATGGTGAAGAAGAGAAGTGGGTCCAAGTGGGCACTTGCCAGTAGGGCCCCTACTGTGGTGTGGGCCCTTGGCAGATGGCCAACCACTCTGACCCTTGAGGCCATCCTATGCTCCTGCAGGAGGGGGACACTGCCAACCCCTGGAGCCTCACAGCCCTCTTCATCTGCTCATTCCAGGTGTGAAAGCAGGGACAAAGAGTGAGGAGAATGAGCTGCGTCCTCCGCTCTCCCGCTGCACAGTTGTGCAGATTGGGCCCAGGGGTAGCGGGCAAGTGAATGGGCTGCCTGGCACCTTGCTCGCAATGCCACCATGACACCTTCAGAACATGAAGCCAATGGGTTGGTCTCCAGTATACTTCAGAGCCATCCTCATGTCCCTGGCTAGAGGGCGTCATTACTGCTATTGGCTTTGCAGATGATTTAAGAGGTTGACAGGGCTCCCGTATGGCTTCAAATCTGGGCTTGCTCCCCTATTTAAGCTGATATTAGACTGCCCTGCCCTCACCAGCCCTGAGAGTAGATGTGTGAAGACTGGAGTAGCTGTGTCTCTGAGTAAGCCTGTTGGCCAGGCCCTCATGGAGATGACTATAATTAAGTGATGTGTAAATTGTAGGGGGGGAGATGGTGGTGACCACACTGGAAGCCCTGGTGAGTGGCACCTCCTGGGAGAGGACAGAGTGCAGACAAAGTAGATGTCAATTCCAGGGAGCCCTGCTAGAATGCATAAGCTTCAGCAATTGCCCGAGAATTCAGGATATTATTGCCTGGTGCTATCTCTGAGTGCCTGTTATTTTTGTCCATGGAGTTTTCTTGGCAGGGATACTGGAGTGGCTTGCCAGTTCCTGCTCCAGGTGGATCGCGTTTGGTCAAAACTCTCCACTATGACCTGTCCATCTTGGGTGGCCCTGCACAGCATAGCTCATAGCTTCTCTGAGTTATTCAAGCCCCTTCGCCATGACAAGGCAGTGATCCATGAAGGGGAAGTGAGAGCTGGACCATGAAGAAGGCTGATCACCAAAGAATTGATGCTTCTGAATTATGGTGCTGGGGGAGACTCTTGAGAGTCCCATGGACTGCAAGAAGATCAAACCTATCTTTGTCCATGGAGTTTTCTTGGCAGGGATACTGGAGTGGCTTGCCGGTTCCTGCTCCAGGCCACCTCATGAGAAGAGAAGACTCCCTGGAAAAGACCCTGATGCTGGGAAAGATGGAGGGCACAAGGAGAAGGGGACGACAGAGGATGAGATGGTTGGACAGTGTTCTTGAAGCTACCAGCATGAGTTAGACCAAACTGCAGGAGGCAGTGGGAGACAGGAGTGCCATGGGGTCACGAAGAGTCGGACACGACTAAACGACTAAACAACAAAAATCTCTGTGTGGCATGGCTCCTTTGTAATAAAGGAGGAAATACATCACCAATGAGGATAAAGGAGTGCACCGAATCACATAACATTTGCATCTGCTCATTTATATCAAGAGATGCAAATTTAGAAATAATTATTACAGTTCATAAAGAAATATGTAATACAGCTTATCATAATGGGGAAGATTGTGTGTCTGCTCTGTCTGCTTCCTATTTTATGGTTGATGAACAACTTTAAGGGCTCTGCTCTCCCTTTTGTATTGATTTCTTTAGACTGGATTTGGCCTGGGCAGCCCTTCAAAAAGGAATTTATTTTGTAAAGTAGGGCACATGGCCAGCCTACAATTAGGGCGGAAGATAAGGAACCTAAGGCTGCAACAGGACTTCAGCCACTCTCCTGATAAATAGGGGTCCTTGACTTCTGAAGTGGAGCATGGTGGGACTTGTGTGGTAACTCCTTACTTATAGGGAAAGACATAATTTACTTCCAAGTTTCTTTAAACTTGAAGGGTGCTGTCACAAAGCAGTGATGAATTTGTGGGTGTCTCTTATGAATGACAGACTTGATATTTTGAGACTGATAACAGCGAGGAGAGAAAATGAAAACTTGCCCAATATTATTCTTTTTTCCTCTTCGCCAAACTTTTCTTAGGCATTGCAAGTATAGGCCATCGTAAAACATCCATATATAAAAAAATTAAATATATACAAATAAACAGTCATGTAAAATATGTAATGGTGAGGATTTTCTTTGGAATTTCCCCCTGCTAAATAGTGCCATTCGTCACTCTGAGAGATACTATTGACAAAAACTCAGCCACCCTTGCAGTTACTACTGGGTTAATGTCAGACATATAGAATCTGGTATTTTCATGGTGCTGTGATGTTAGACTACCCAAAGCAAGGGATAGCACGCATGCCCAATATTATTCATCTTCTTATTGAGGAATCCCTGCTAAGCTCCCAAAGAGTCCCAAATTTCCCTGAAATGCAATTTTAAAAGCATTGCTTTGAAATACTATGAAGGACATAAAGTATATACAGTGGTACCTTGGAACTCAAACAGCTTGACTCCCGAACAAATCGGCTCCCGAACGCCGCAAACCCGGATGTAAGTGTTCTGGTTTGTGGATGTTTTTCGGAAGCCGAGTGTCCGACGCGGCTTCCAATTGAATGCCGGAAGCTTCAGCCAATCAGAAGCTGTGCCTTGGTTTTCGAATGGTTTTGGGAGTCGAACAGACTCCCAGAATGGATTAAGTTTGAGAACCAAGGTACCACTGTACTACAATAATAAATACAAACTATTTACCACCACCACCATCCAGACTAATTTAAAAGAAGGTATATTTAGTACAGCTAACTTGGTACAATAGCAGAACCGATTAAATTTCACTTCCTGTTTTGAAGTTTGTATATTTGTTTCTGGTGTCCTGGTTTCTTTTTCAGTTTTCCACTGACCGCAGTGAAAGTTTCTTGCTTAGAGGGGTTTCAAGCCCATCCAGAAGATGGAACCGATGGACTATATGCTCGATTATGATCCAGCAAATTATGATCCAACCTCAGATTATGATCCAGCAAATTATCCTTCAGTCGAGTCGAATGTGTGCGAGATGGGGTCTGTTTCCACAATTACGAATATGTTTACCAGCATCCTGTATTCTCTCATTTTTCTCTTCAGCCTGCTAGGAAATAGCCTTGTCTTGTGCGTCGTAATGAAATACGAAAGCCTCACCTCCTTAACAAACCTCTTCATCGTGAACCTTTGCATCACTGACTTGACTTTCTCTTGCACGCTCCCTTTCTGGATTGTGTACAATTATTACGGATGGATTTTTGGCAATTTCCTCTGCAAAGCTGTGACTGCCATTTTCTCTATTAGCTACTATGGTGGTGTCATCTTCCTGACCATAATGACAGTCCTCCGGTACCTGGCTGTGGTGGATCCCTTGTCATCACTGAGAACTCAGACGAAAAGGTGCGGAAAACTGTTGAGTTTGGCCATTTGGGTGTGCAGCGTGTTAGTTGTGGTTCCTGAGATTATTTTTACCCGCGTAATACCTCACAATGGCGTACAGTACTGCGACTACGAAGGGGAATATATTTGGAAGCTGGTGGAATTGGGCCAGCAATCTGCCTTCTTCCTATTTTCCTTCGCGATCATTGCATTTTGTTACATAAGGATGCTGAAGATCCTGCTTCGACAGCGGTCTCAAAGGAGGCACCGGACCGTAAGGCTCATATTTGCTATAGTGCTGGTCTTTTTCCTGAGCTGGGCACCTTATAACGTGCTTGGTTCTGTGTACGTTTTGTCCTTTCAGCAGTACATTGTCCTACCCTGCGAACAGTACAGGCAAGTTTTCTTTGCTTTCGACATCAGCCGCAAAATAGCCTATGGCCACTGCTGCCTCAACCCGGTGCTCTACGTCTTCGTCGGAGTGAAATTCAGAAGGCACCTGAAACTCCTGTACAAGCATTATTCCCCTTGCCACAGCAGGATCCCACCTTCCAGCCCCAGAGCTCATTCTTTTCACATCAACTCCTACGAGGATGCATCAATGTACTGAAGAAAAGGCCGCCTGAAAAAGGAAGAGTCTAATTGACCCAGCCAGCCTAACAAATAGATGAATGGCCACAACAACAACTGTCATTTTGCAACATCTTCTTCTCCAGAGGAGGGAAGAGAATGTCATGCTTGGAATTGCTTCTGTTTTGCCAATAACATATATTGGGGATCAGTCTTTTCTCTGTCTTTACCTCTGCTAAAAATTTCAGAACTATAAATAAGAATCTGTATCCATACAGGATAAATCAACCGTCTTTTTGTTTTCAAATAGTCAAATATTACTCTAATCCCTGAAATGTTTAAATGATCCAGGTATTGTTGTGTGATAAATCAAAACTTGAGATATTAGTAGCAAGCTGTTTCCAAACAAGGGGTGTGTGTGTTAATATTGTAAATATGTCGCTAAGATATTGAATGGGTGTTGCAGCAACATGTCTTGCTATTTTTTAACTAATTGGGGGGTTTTCTCAGAAAGGCTAAATCCAGGTGAAATAGTGGCCCATGGGGAGGAGATGCAGGTTGCCATTTTGATGCCAAGGAACCTGCAAAAACTTGCATACACAAGGAGCTCCCATCCCACAATAAACAGCCATATGCAATTGCATATTTGACCCAACATAGCTACAAACACATGGAAACTCCCGGACATGAATTCAAATCTTGCATGCAGAAATTAGGAGGAGCAGAGTTTTGTCTATGTGCTGTTATATGTGGACAAATTTGAAGGGGAGGTGCTATAGTTCAGTGGTAGAAGCAGATATTTTACATGCAAAAGCTTTCACATTCAGTCCCTGGCTTTTTCAGGCAGGGCTGGTAAGAAGACCACTGTCTGGAGAAGTGATTTCTGTTAATGCAGAGCTAAAGAGAAAGACCGAATGTCCGACTCAGCATAAGGCAGTTTTTTGTTTTCCAAATGCAGGCTGAAGTTTTCATTCAGAGTTAGGATAAGGGTTTGACCATTAAGAAAACCAACTACTAATTTGCAGCACTGTGGTTGAAATATGTCCCACTTGAAATGGTGGCAAACCCTTCCACAATATACCGTATTTTTTGCACCATAACACTCACTTTTTTCCTCCTTAAAAGTAAGGGGAAATGTCTGTGCGTGTTATGGAGGGAATGCCTACGGGTGGCATGCCTACAGATTTTCCTCCTCTAAAAACTACGTGCGTGTTATGGTCGGGTATGTGTTATAGAGCGAAAAATACGGTAACCTCTTAAAACTTGTTTAGTTCTACAGTGAAACAGCATATATAGAGTTGCTACGAAACCTTCATATATATATATATATATATATATATATATATATATATATATATATATAGTTTTAAAAGATCTGTACTTTTGCATTATGAATGTCTGATATTTGTAGAAAGCTGTTCAGTTCCGATTTAAGGCATTTTAACCTTCACAGTTTCCATTATGAAAAGGATTTAAAATGCATACTCCATAAGTACAATGAACAAGTAAGCGAAAATAGCATTATTTTAAAAATTGCATTGTTTTGGGTTTTTTGCTGTTCCTAATAAAGTGTTTTTGAAAACTAAAGATGTGGTTTTTGAGCAGCATTTTATGCTTGGACATGGGCTCTGGTCACAGCTACTGCCAGTCAACATGTCCCCAAATAGATTCAGGTAGGTAGCCGTGTTGGTCTGACGCAGTCAAAATAATAATAAAAAATTGTCCAGTAGCACCTTATAGACCAACTAAGTTTGTTCTGGTATAAGCTTTCGTGTGCATATGAAGAAGTGCGCATGCACACAAAAGCTTATGCCAGAACAAACTTAGTTGGTCTACAAGGTGTTACTGGACAATTTTTTATTTTTTTTATTTTTATGTCCCCAAATAGTGCTTCAGGTTAAGAACTTTTATGTCCAAGAAATAGTGCTTCAGCTTAAGAACTTTGCTTCAGGATGAGAACAGAAATCATGCTTCGGTGGCACGACAGCAGCAGGAGGCCCCATCAGCTAAAGTGGTGCTTCAGATTAAGTATAGTTTCAGGTTAAGTACGGACCTCCGGAACGAATTAAGTACTTAACCTGAGGTACCACTGTATGTTAATAAAAACACCTTAAGCCTAGTTCAGTAGCAAACTTTCAGCCACTGCAGGTGTTTCCTCTCAGATGTTGCGTGCATGGCCAGATGTCCCTGCTCGCTACTGTGTTCTGCACCACCTGCAGCCTCCAAGGTAACCTTAAGGGCGGCCCAACACACAGTGAATAACAGTAGTCAAACCTGGAGGTTATCAGTGCATTGGTTACACTGGCCAAGTCGTTTCTTTCCAGGAATGAACATGCCTGGTGTTCCAACCCCTTCATGTCATGCACAGACACCCTTGACTCAGATGTAACTAGGTGTAAGTAACTAGCTCTGAGAAACAGAGCTGCCATCAGCTTATTTATGACATCTCCCCCTAAATCTCCTCATTACCTCCAACAGTGCCTTCATATAGATGCTAAATTGCATGGGACAAAACAGTATCCTATACAGTGGTACCTCTGGTTAAGAACTTAATTCGTTCTGGAGGTCCGTTCTTAACCTGAAACTGTTCTTAACCTGAGGTACCACTTTAGCTAATGGGGCCTCCCGCTGCTGCCGCTACGCGATTTCTGTTCTCATCCTGAAGCAAAGTTCTTAATCCGAGGCACTATTTCTGGGTTAGTGGAGTCTGTAACCTGAAGCGTCTGTAACCTGAAGCGTCTGTAACCCGAGGTACCACTGTACTGTATAATTGCTGAGGTACAGTCACCCAATGCTACTCTCTGAAATCTGCCCTGCAGACACAAGTTGAAACAGTCTTTCAGTGCCCAGTCTCCACAACTCCCAGTCCATAGATCTGATCCAGGAGGGTACCAATGGTATCAAAAGCCACTGTGAAATTGAGCAAGAGAATCAGGACCATACTCCCTGCTTACATTTCCAATAAAGGTAATTCATAAGGCAACCAAGACCAATCCCATCCCAAAACCAGACCCAAATGGGTCTGGTGTGGAGAACAGTTTTTGTCCACTGGGACAGATCACAGACTCTCCAAGTGTCCCTATTCTCTAGGGATGGTCCCTGATTAGATAGATAATATTTATTACGGCCATAGGCCCATACAGGTAAAAACAACACATAAGTGACAGCTTGTGCCGTGGGGAAAAGAAAAAACAGTCGCTAAAACACCACTATAACAATAAAATACTATAAGATGGAAAGGCATGCTACGCCTTAATTAGCTTGTAGCGCTCCTTGGCGTCGCTTTTGGGAGAGGACAGCGACCAGGAACCTAGCCACTTTCAGGGTCGTGTGGGAATCCTTATCCTGCAAGATTTGGGCAAGGTGGAATTTTGGTGGGGAGCCCTCTAGTTTCTGTATGATTGATCCCAACAAATTTGCCCGTGGCACATTGAACAGGGGGCAAGTGAACATAATGTGCTGGAGCGACTCCGGCGTCACCTTATCACATTCGCACGTGGCGGGGACTTGGCCCTTTGAGAATCTATGTCTCAGGACATTGGAGGGGAAAACGTTGAACCTCGCTTTGGTGAAGGCCAGTCTATGGGCAACAGTCGAAAGGGAGGAGAGGTATGATGGAACGCAATAAGTTAAAGTGATACCAATGTTCTGGGGCGAACAAACACCTCCCCCCAGCGTATAATTTTGCTGCAAGTCGATGTCATCCAGTCTTTGACGGATCAGTCTTTGAGCAGTGATTTGATCTAGTTTTAGGGAATCTGAGGGAGAGATTCCATAGCTCAGGAGTTTGGCATGAATTTTACTAGTCCAAAGGCTGGAGAATTCATCTCGCCATAAGCATTGGGCAAGGTAATGGTTTGGTAATCTATGCCACAATGATAACCAGTAATTGAAGACTTGCTTCCACAGGCAAGTTTCTAAGGATGCGATCTTCAATTCTAGTCGCATGGCTGCGTTGCTTACGCACAGGGGGAGCATTAGGAGCCGGCGTAGGAATTGGCTTTGCAGAGTCTCAAGGGGAGCAAGATCTGTCATCACGGCCCAGAGCGGGGCAGCATAAGCAAGCACTGCAACCACTTTTGCCTTGAACACCTTTAGGGCCGAGGGAACATGCAGAGCTCCATCCGAAAAGAAAAATCGGAGGAGCGCATATGACAGGGTTTTGGCCTTGTTAAGTAGGTGTTGAATTTGAGCTTTCCATCCCAAGTTGTATTGAAAAATAACTCCTAGATATTGAAATTTTAGGACTTGCTCTATTTTTGCTCCACCAAGCTTCCATTTGTATAATCTCCGGCTTCTGGAGAAGATCAGAATCTTGGACTTAGCATGGTTGATGGTTAATTGGTTGAGTTGGCAATACGTGGCAAAGATCTTCAGAGCTCTGGTTAGTCCAACACGTGTATAAGATAGAATTACCGCGTCGTCCGCATATAAAAGGAGTGGGCAGCGGTAATCCGCTAGTCTAGGCGCGTGTGTACTTGGAGATGAGTTAACTAGGGGTGCTCGCATGTCGCTGATGAAAAGGTTGAATAGGCAGGGAGCCAATATACATCCTTGGCGCACTCCCTTGTTTATTGGTATCGAATTTGTGAGGTCGCCCGCAGGAGTAAGTCTCACTCTGGCAAAGGTACCTTCGTGGAGCTGACTTATGAGCCATAAGAGTCTTCTATCAATGCCCTGTTTCGCAAGTTTCTCCCAAAGAATATTTCTAGGAACGCTGTCAAAGGCTGCCTTTAGATCTAAGAAGGCAGCACAGAGGTTGCCCCGGGGAGGTCCCTGATTTAGAGAAGCCATCCTGGTTTCTGACTTGATCCTGGAATGTCACACTTTTCCTTAGGGTGTCCCTATTTTCACTGGGAAAACGTTGGAGGGTATGGAGTTATCTGCCCCCCCCAAACCACCTGAAGGCAATCCTGTATAGGGAAGCTTTTAAAAAAAATGTTTAGTTTTTTATTACGTTTTTATACATGTTGGAAGCTGTCTGCAGTGGCTGGGGCAACCCAGTAAGATGTGTGTGGCATAAATAGTAAAATTATCTTTATGGAATGGGACGTCCCTATTTTCATCGGAGAAATGTTGGAGGGTATGAGATCAGTATCGCTGCAGGCCAACTTTGACAGGTGGGCAGGACCACCCATCTGCCAATCATCTGCCATCATGATGATGGCAGGTGACTGATACGTGAGCAGTCCTGCCCAGCTGTCAAAGGTAACACCCCACCCCCAGTGGGGAAAGTGGTCTACTTTGCTAGTGCATTTCCTACAGCAGCAGTACATGAGAAGTGTTATACAGTGGTACCTCGGGTTAAGTACTTAATTCGTTCTGGAGGTCCGTACTTAACCTGAAACTGTTCTTAACCTGAAGCACCACTTTAGCTAATGGGGACTCCTGCTGCTGCCGCGCGACCAGAGCACAATTTCTGTTCTCATCCTGAAGCAAAGTTCTTAACCTAAAGCACTATTTCTGGGTTAGCGGAGTCTGTAACCTGAAGCGTATGTAACCTGAGGTACCACTGTACAAGTTTTCTCCTTAAGCTCTGGATACATGTTTTAAACGCAGGAAAATACTAGTAAATGACCTGAGGATTGCTTCTGCTAGTTGAAAAGCAAAGCAAAAGTCTGTGACTGCTTACCACAAGATGTTCTGATGGTCAAGGACATCCAGCATGTGTGGTGAGGGACCACAGTACATCTTATCAACTTGATACCGTATGGTTTCCGTTCCTAGTTTTCATAAACATTTTTCTTGAGAATCCACAGCCTCCCACAACCCAAGTGGATTTTAATGCTTATCACTTCTTTCCAAGCATGTACTGTAGCAATGATACGAGAGAGATCTGTGACTGTTGGCTGAAATTTGCAAAACAAAACTATTCAAACTTTTAAAAGAATGAAGGTGGGTGCTAAAAATATACACCTCAAATGTCAAAAGCCATATGTATATCTGAAGCTTCTTCAGCCTTCACTGAAAGCTTTGCAATGAAAGTAACCTTGGAAAAGGGCAAGGCTGTCCTATTAACTTGAGTAACAAACTCTGAAGGTGTCGGGAGGGACCTATCCTGGCCAAACAGCAGTGACAATAGCATCAAGTTTACCTGAAACTGCCATGACTGAAAGGGAGAAAAGAAAAAGAGAAGTCAAAAGAAAAGAAGAACTGGGCAGCCCACACCCCAAACTGGACTACGCAAAGTGAGAATAAGTCACAGGAAGTGTTAGACAGGTTTTATTTTGTCTTGATGTGTTGTAAACAAAAATTGCCCTTTTCCCTTATGGGGTATCCAAGAGCCCATATAGAGTCCTTACATAGGTTCCCTATTGGTAGGAGAAGATAACAGAGGCCAACCAGAGAATAATGAGAAGCAAAGCAGCTAGTAAGCTTGATCTTTATTGATCTGTTGCAACAGGGTGCTCCCCTCACACGCAGGAGAGGAAGAGGACCCCCCAAAATTGCTGTGCAAGGGCTTATAAAGACTTTTGAAATTCCTATCCTGTAGATCAAGACCGCCCCCAGAAACATCATACATACATCACAGAAGGGGTGTAACCTAAGACCACCCCTCAGATACATCATACCTACATCACAGAAAAGGCAGTCTTAAAACAGAAATTTGAATGTTGTTTTTCTCCTGTCTGGCAGGTTACTTGATTGGATTGCCTGGGGACCCTGGCCAGTCTTTTGTAATGATAAATATTTAGTTCCTGGGCCATGTCACAGGCTCACACCTTATTCATATCTTAAATGTGCCCTTAAGACAGGATTTGTGAGGAAAGAGACAATGGGGAGGTTTCCCACTTTGACCTTGCAGAGAAAACATTTGCTCAGTTTAGGAATCAAAATGGTTCCAGGTTGGTCTTCCTGTGCTGATCTGTGTACGTGCTTGGTTAGTACATTTAGGAACATTTCCATATATCTAAGACCTCAAAATTCCTATCACAGATGCATGGTTAAAAGAGAACAATCAAGACATGGAACTTGATGCATTACTGGCCTATACTGAACTACATGTATGTTCCTCAGTCAGAGATGAATGAAATAAACTCTTTGTTGAGTCATAGAAAAAACAAACATCTCCCAAAGTTTTACCTGCAGATTACAATTTTACGTAACAACGCATAACACAAGCCAGTGTGTGCACGTTAGCCTGTCAAAACAGGAGACCCAAGTTCAAATCCCCAGTCGGCCACAATCTTCACCTTGGCCTAGTCAGAAGGTCTTAGTCCAGAGTTGTTGTGAGAATAAAACCAAGGGAAGGAAAGGTGGAATATAAATGTAACAATGTTCCTTTCACATTCATGGACCATTTTACCGCTCTTATCCAGCTCCTGTTTATTTCCAGTTTACAGTGGTGCCTCGCAAGACGAAATTAATTCGTTCCGCAAGTCTCTTCGTCTTGCGGTTTTTTCGTCTTGCGATGCACGGTTTCCCATAGGAATGCATTGAAAATCAATTAATGCGTTCCTAGGGAAACCGCCTTCAGACCAGGTCCGGGGACAGTCTGTCCCCGGACCTCTTCTGAAGGCTGGGGGGGGGACAAGGGCTTTTCTTCCCACCCCCAGCATTTTAAAAAACCCTGGGACAGCGGAGGACTTCTCCGCTGTCCGGGGCGATTTTAAAGCCCCTGGGAAGGCAGGCAGGGGGGACAAAGACTTTCGACCCCTGCCCGCCTTCAGAAGGTGTTCCCGCCCCGCTTCGGAACAGCGTTCCGAAGTGGGGCGGCTGGGGCAGGTGTCCCCGCCCCCCCTCCCCGCTTCGGAACAGCGTTCCGAAGTGGGGCGGCTGGGGCGGGTGTCCCCGCCCCCCCTCCCCGCTACGGAACAGCGTTCCGAAGTGGGGCGGCTGGGGCGGGTGTCCCCGCCCCCCCTCCCCGCTTCGGAACAGCTTTCCGAAGTGGGGCGGGTGTCCCCGCCCCCCCCTCCCCGCTTCGGAACAGCTTTCCGAAGTGGGGCGGCTGGGGCGGGTGTCCCCGCCCCCCCTCCCCGCTTCGGAACAGCTTTCCGAAGTGGGGCGGCTGGGGCGGGTGTCCCCGCCCCCCTCCCCGCTTCGGAACAGCGTTCCGAAGTGGGGCGGCTGGGGCGGGTGTCCCCGCCCCCCCCTTCGGAACAGCGTTTTAAAATGCTGGGGGTCGGGAGCGAAGCGCTGCCGACCCCCAGCATTTTAAAATCTCCCCGGGACAGAGACTTCTCTGCTGTCCCTTGGAGATTTTAAAATGCTGGGGGTCGGCAGCGAACGCTTCGCTCCCGCCCGCCAGCATTTTAAGATCGCCCGGGGCAGGCGGGGGGGGAGGCAGGCGGGGGGGAGCAAAGACTTTTGCCCCCCGCCGGCCTTCAGAAGAGGTCCTCTTCTGAAGGCCGGCTGTGGGCGAAAGTCTTTGCTCCCGACCGCCAGCATTTCCCTATGGGCTTTCGTCTTGCGATGCAAGCCCATAGGGAAATTCGTCTTGCGAAGCGCCTCCAAAACAGAAAACCCTTTCGTCTTGCGGGTTTTCCGTCTTGCGAGGCATTCGTCTTGCGGGGTACCACTGTATTATCACTGTCTTTAAAAATACTAAGCTTTTATCATTCTTTTTCTTTCAACATTTCCTCTGGTCATTCTCCCTCAGAGATTGAAGACCTTCCATGATCCGTCCCCCACTCCTTTTACTCCTTTACTTTCTCCTTTTCCCACCCCAGGCTCTCCATTTCCCAGAGTGGCTGCCCAATGCAGCCCTAGTCCTTAATGGAACTAACGTTAGTGTTATGTACTGAGTTGAATAGGATCCAGAATGCAACAGTCTGATTGGTCCTAGAACAATAGGATTCAGAATGCAGCAGTCTGATTGGTCCTAGAATAGGACCCAGAATGCAGCAGTCTGATTGGTCCACATGAGCCACCCAATCCAGCTCCAGGTGGAAGTGAATCTGCAACCTGATTGGCCTACAGGAGAATCCTGGAATTAGCCAATCACATGGGGCCCATTGTGTAAATAATGTATATAAAGCAGACATTTTGGGGGAACTTCCATTCCTCCTCACCACTATGAGCTGAATAAAGAGCATGAAATCCACTCTCGACTCTGAGTATATTTCAGTTAGTTAATGTTAATTAACATTAATTAGTTAATGGGGTAACTGTGCCCCTAAAGGACCATATGAGCAGCCTGGGAGTCATTTTGGACTCATAGCTGTCCAAGCCTACCCAGATGCTTGCAAAATCTAGATAATTTTAATCTGTTTTAGTATTTTAACTTCTGTGTTTTAAAGTAAGACACTGGATTGTCTCCATTTTATCGTTTCATATTGTAAACCCCTTTGAGGTGTGTGCGGGTTTTTTTAAAATAAAATGTAGCACCCTGCTTGTGGTTAACGCTTAGCTGGAATGAAATATTCAACACAGCAATAGAGAAATTAAAATAATAATTTATTTGTCAGACAAAGGGGACTTGCTACTGAATAAAAACGTTTAAGGCTGCACTGGCAATCCTGTACTACTACAACAAACAAATCCTTCCGTTGCCTTCTACACAGTCTCGAAAACTCTTGTCTGTGAGGGAAGGGCAGAGGGATATTAAACATCAGCAAATGCATTCACAAAATTTAATTTGCCATTCTTTTATTGATGGAATTCCCCCCCCCCCTTTCCAATTTTTTGCTATAAGCATCCTGGCAGCTGTTGTTGCATAAAGGAATACTTTCCTTTGGTTGCCAGGTATATATATATATAAAATAAAAGGTTGTCAGAATATATAAATCTGGCAAGACTCATAGCATTCATAAGAGGACAATGGGACCAGAAATTATTAAAAGAATGGGAATGCGCTAAAGAGTATATGAAAAAACATTGTTCTGGAGTAAGCATATCGGTATGTAATGAATGATGCTTTGCAGGGTTAAAGAAAAAGAAAAATGATGTAAAAAGTATAAAGATAGAGGTAATCTACATTAGACACAACAATTTAGAAACAGTAAAATTTTTGAGGTCTTAAAACAAAGGAAGGAAGTCAATATGTGTATATCTATGTAATGACTAGATTAGAATGAAGATATGGTTTTATTTGTAGATGTGTGCTTTTCTCTGCTTTTTGTGTGTTTTTCTTTCTCGTTTGTATAGTTTTATTTCGGACTCAATGCTTGTAATTTTTGTTGTGATTTTGCATTGAAAATAAGAATTAAAAAAGTTTTTAAAAAATAAACATCAGCGAATGCGGTGAAAGGGTTAAATTAAAAAAACAACAACAACAACAGGAGGGCGGCCGAGAGGCATCATGGGAGTTTGCAGGCCTCCGGGGAATCATGGGAGTTGTAGGAAAACGCCAAGGAGCGTCTCCCTATGTCATGGCCGCCTTACGTTCGAGGTAACGTACTTTGTTCTTTCTGACAGGGTCGCGGTGCGTCTCTCCCCTTTCCCCGCTTTGCCCAGGCAGCCTTGGCTGCCCTTGTATTCCCGTCGTCTTGTCAGGAAAGCGGCTCTCAGGCCCACTAGGCTGGGCAAGAGTGTATATATATATATTTTTTTGTGGGGTGGTGAGGGTAACTTTAAAACCAAAAACTTTTTATTTTTTATTTCCACTTGTTGCTGCTGCTGCTGCTCTTTCCCCAGCCTCCTGGAAAAGGGTTATGTCTCTTCTCCCCTAGCGAGAAAAGGATGTCGCTTTGATAAACTGAAGTGAAAAGGCGAAAAATAATAATCCAATAATTTCACGCCATCTCTTTTTATTTGTTTTTTTAATCTTAAAAGCAGCTGATCTGCCTTACTGCCTTTTCTTTCACTTCGAGTTCCTGGGGCGTGTGTGGAAATAATAATAATATCGCAATCTTATTAGCGATGAAATCACTTCGATTGTGTTTTAACTCTCCCAAAGTGGGTCGGGGATCCGATGCCTTTTATTTATAAGTCCCGTGGGAGTTATCCAGTAGGTTGTGTAACAGGCGCAGCTGAGGGGGGTGGGAAAATAAAAATAAAGTGTTTTTCGTGTCTCGTTCAGATCTGTCATAGGAAACAGTAAAGAAAGAGTGGGGGGCAGCGTGAGGTGCTTTTTTTGGTTTGTTTTGTTTTTTTGGCAGGGCAAACGAGAAGATGCAAATGAAAAGCATTCTCTGGCAGCCTGCCCACCCTGCTCCCTAGGCGTATAAAATACTCAGAATCAGCTGCTCATCCCTTTCTGTTGTGGGCTAACAGGCCCAAACCACAATTGGGGCGATAACCGAAATGTCCCCAAAATAATAATTAGCGAGTAAGGCTGTCCACTTCTCCCGAACTGCCCCTCAGCGCAGGCTGGATGGTAATATATCAACAGTAGAGGGACGACAACAGCAAACAAAATGGGCTTCATAATAATAATAATAGTAATAATTTTATTATTTATACCCCGCCCATCTGGCTGGGTTTCATGTTGATCCTGTGCACGTGCTTAAGCTAAGTCGAGATTCGTCCATTGCCGGGGGGTGGGGGTGGACTAGATGTCCCTCAGGATCCCCTTGCAACTCTGTGATTCCATGATTCTAAGCTTCACAGGGCCCAAATGGCAACTGTTCCCACAAGATTTCTCCCGTTGCTCACTGTCTCAGCAACCCCGATCTCATTTCCTTCCCAGCTGTTTGTGTCGCACGTTAATTTCGTGAAGACAGCCACTTCAGAAACAAAAGTTCTGCTTTCTTCCCCCCTGTATTTGATTATTGTTACACTTATCTTCTACCTTTTGTTCATGGAGTTTGGGCATACGATCCTCCCTTTATTCTTAACAATAACCCTGTGAGGAGGGTTAGGCTGAGAGACAGGGGCTATAAACCCAACCTGGTTAGCTTTGTAACTTGAGTGGGGATTTGGCTCTGGTCCAGGTGCAGTGCTCTAACCATAACATCACACTGACTCTGTCTCGCTGTCATTCTGCTTCTTAGCAGCTGTATACTTTTAACTCCTAGTCACTGTATTATTTACTCTTTGGAGAAGTGCCAAAAAGTAGCAACTTGTTTATTTCCACTTAAATTTCTTCATTTCAAAGAGAGTTAACTTTGATTTTTGCAATTAATTTGTTAGAAAGGACTTGGGGGAAGCTGCTGGTGAGTCTAAAAATGCGTTCCACCTTGTTAGATTTTAAAAATGCTGACATGTAAACATTCAGCGGCCTACTAATCCTGCTGGCCTAGTTTCTGCCAGATGACAGGGTGTTGCTAGCCTCTGCCAAAACAGTGAAGTTATTGTATCACTCCATGTATACCATTCTTATGATTCACGTCTGAAATACAGGTATAATAATTCCCTTCTGGAATTGTATCACCTGTTTGCTATACCGTTTGCATTCTTTTTTTAAAAAAATCAAAAATCCCCAGCTAACTGCCTTTTATATTTAGCTGAACTTTGCTACATACCGAAGATGCAAAAGTGACCTTATTCCTATCTATCTGAGCAGTGCATATAAGGTCTTGATGCTGGGTTCAAGATGTTATCGCTCCTCTCGGTTTCAGGCTTTCCATTGTTACAGATGAAACATCCCATTTCTCAGGCTTCAAAAGTGAGCAGGGCTAATGGTGGTATAGAAGACATGACCCAGTTGGGTGCATTTTTTAGGTTCAAGACAATTTCTCAGCAGAGGGGATGGAATAAAAATGTTGCTAATGTGTCAAAGGTTTAACAGTCAGGAGTTTATTCTCTCCTTAAACTAAAAAACGGTGCACCCTTCAGTAAAAATGAGTCAGATCCCCCTCTAGAGATACCATCAAAACACATTTTGTTCGTGATTTTGGAGGAAGCCAAGAAGTGGTTGAGAATTTAACAAAGCTCTTTTTCCTGAGGAAAGTGATCACAGCAAGATAAAGTACCAGAAGCATATCTTAAAATTACATTTCAAGCATGTTTCAACTAGTTACTATATTGTGGTTGAAATAGTGTGATGTGAAACTCTCTGAGGGCAGTGTTAGCCCTCTGTATACAAGCAAGCTGTGAACCATGTGCCTTAAAGAAAGGGGTTTTGAGATTTATTTTGTTCATGAACTAGGTTGTGTTTTCATCTGCTACTTACACTGCCTGCTTATGATTTAGATTTTTTTTTAATTACATTTTGCTTGATTGTCTTTAATTGTATTTAGGTTTATGACAACTTTGCTGGATGTAGGTTACTGTCACCACATTTTACAAGTGGGGGGCTAAAGCAGAGAACTCCCCAAGAAACTTCATAGGGGAAGTGTCAGGCAGTCTCTATGCATCAATGAATACAGGTACCACGTTTATGCTGGGTGCTGCAAAATAAATAGATTGGCCTTTCCTCGCTCAGGGCTGCTGCCCTGAAGTAAGTGAGGGAAAAACAGTGGCCCTGAGTGACTTCTAGGCAGCAGCCCCAGGAGCGCACGTGAATCACTTTCTCTCTCCTTCCCATGTGCTCTCCTTTTTAAAGTGGGGTGCTCCCACATCTCCCCCACCATCTTAAGAGTAACTGTGATTTTGTAGTAAGAGTTGGGGGAGAGATGCATTTAAACCTTGCTTCTGACAGATGGTGGTGTTTCTTCTATCTGCCACTTGTCTAAAGTCAGTTACACAGCACCTAGCTCCAGTGTTAGAAGCTGAGATATGAAAGCTAGGAGCTAAATGGCAGCTGAAACCGAGATTACGGGTGCAACAAGAGACTGTCTAGGCACATTTTTTTATAACAAGAATACAAAGCTGAAAATGAATGAATGCAGCTAAAATATTATGTTCATTTTTCACATGGTCTAGTCCTTCCCCTGCTCACCCCCCTAATATTCTTAAGAGGGACTCTTCTCCAGTCTTTAGCTGGAAGTGGGGAGGCAGAAAAGGGTCGTCCTTGCCTTCCACTCTGCAGTTTTACTCTGAAATCTTAAGTGCAGTACTGCGCCCAGAGCTCTGAAACTGCTCGCCTTAATGAAATTCCCTGTTGCAAAATGTGCCTAGAACAATGGAAGTTTCAAGCACTGCATATGTCTTATCAATGTGAACCACCCTGAAATCTGAGGGTATAGGGTGGTACATAAATTTTAACAAAACAATCAATGGCCTCTGGCAGTATTTTTATTTTATTATTTATTAAACTTAGTGGTTGCTGGGATGGTGGTCTGTATCGTCTGAAACACATATTTACAGTTGTTGGCATTGATTTATAGTTTTAAACAAAAAGTGCAAAGTTCTAATTTTAATCTGGCAGCTCCTGATGTGGCTATAACATTGCATGACTAATCATACTTCTGACTACTACCACTGCTCACCATGTGAGCAGTCACCTGACTACTGTGGCCTTTTTGATTGTGTCGCAGGTGATGAACCTCACCTCTGGTGGATCACTGACTTTGGGAGTCCCCTGTAAAACCCAATTTTTCCATTATGAATGCAACCACTTTGAACACATCGAAGGCACATTCCAGGGAGTATGGGGTGGGACGCTGAAAACTACCATCGAATCTAAAAGTGAATGAGCTATGAGTTGTTTCTCTTTTGACGTTCACTTCTATGCAGTGGCTCAATTTAGATTTCCACTGAATGAACAGAGAAGGAAGGAAATTGTTCCACTGATAAGAAAAAATAAAGGTATTGTTGATGATCCATATGAGGGCACTACCTTTATTAGACCAACAAAAATGTTAAAAAGTATAGTGCAGTAATCATGATTTAAAAATCAGAAATACCATAATACAGTAGCTGCCTGTAGCAGAATTTGTAAATACGAAATCTTTCTCTTCTCTTCCCTTGCAGATGCTGCGAAGACAACTAATCACTGCTAACCAGATGCCCACCAAGCATTTTACCCTCTTTGCATAGCTGGCCGAGGAGTCGCGTGGTGCACCTTTGCTTTCAGCAATGGCCAGAAGTGGTGAAGAAAGTCAGCTGCAGAGGATTATTCGGGATTTGCAGGGTAAAATGCTGCCTGGGTGTGATTGACTCATTTGTTGTATCGTGATGTGAATTTGTGCTTCTGTGGGAAAGAGAGAGACAGGAATGTTGTTGTGTTGGAAGAGAGGCTACAAGAAACAGAGGGCAAGAATTGTTGTTGTTGAATGAATTGATTTATAGACAGCTATGCAGCATAAAGCAATTGAAGCGGGGTAAATGATAAAAGCAGAATAAAACATAGAATCATGTGAAATTGCTTGCCATTCAAATTGGCTGTTTTCTCCAGGCTACCACAAATGCTCCATTTCTTCCACCCTAGTTTTTTTTAAGTGTTGAGACAATTTGCACAGGGAGCTACTGCACTCAGGTTTCAGCAGCCTGTGTGTGGTATCCAAAACGTTGCCATTTTTGTTAACTGCCTTGAGGCATGTGCAAAAGACAGCATATGCATCTCTGAAATAACAAATAACCCTGCCGATGATGTCTCAGGTGGCCCGTTTCAGACCTGCTGAAGGGAACATTTCAATGGGAACTTCTCACGCTCCCTGTTCAGCGTTATAGCCTTAAACCAGAGCATAGGGAAAGTTACTTCTTAAAATGTAGGTACAATGTGATCTAGGTGAAATCAGTGGCTGTGTTTGGACATCGTAAGTTATCACAAGGGGAATGAACCAGAATGAAACTTGGGTTTGTGTCCTCACTCACTTCTCCTGTCCCATGGCTGGAAGGAGTTTGGAAATGTCAATTTCTGCTTTTGGTTAGCTACAGCTTTGTTTGTCATCTGAACCAGGAGCTGTGGTTAAATACTTCTTTCTCTGAACCTTTATTAGGCAACTCTTGCAAATCTTGCCAAGTTCACACCAGTATTGCCCTGACCAATGTATTTTTTCCTCCATTTGTGGCATTTTATGTTGCCTGAACTCTTGACCCTGTGTAAGACGCTGTATGAAACATAAAATATATTGATGGACATAAAAGAGATTATCGTTTCAGTTATTCACATTGTTCCTGTTTAAATTCACAAATGGTGCTTTGTGTTTTTCTCCAAAGATGCTGTTGCAGAACTGAACAAAGAATTTACAGAAGGAGGAGAACCAATCACAGATGACTCTGTCAGTTTGCACAAATTTTCCTACAAGCTAGAATACCTTTTGCAAGTAAGTAGTGTTAGCATTTACAAGCGGACTATTTCCTGAGAGCTTTCCCTTAAAGTAGCTAAATGAAGAGGCTGATAACCAGAATACATATTAAGAGTTGTTAACCAGGGAACTGGCCAAGGAAAATCTACATATTAAAATGTGTTAAAAGGTCAAAGAGCATTATTATTATTATTATTATTATTATTATTATTATTATTATTGGAATTTTGTGTAACTTGTCTTTGAAAGTGCACCCTTTTGCCTTAGAACCGTAACGGTACATGTTGCTGTGTGTTCTAAATCTCATTCATTAAAACAGAATAATCTACAGGAATAAGTATGTAAAAACAATTCCCTGGGTTCTCTCGCATTCTGCAATGACCAACAAAACCCGCAACCCTCCAGAATGGGGCTATGCAAACTGGTTCAGACTCAATTTGTGTTGTCTTTCATTGAATTCTGTGACACAAATGAACATCTTACGCTTGTTCAACTAAAACCAGTTCATGATGCTTGCCCATGATGTTCAAGTCAGGAGAATGACATGTAGTTTGGTCAGTGTGCTAATTTTACGAGTTGCTGAATCTGGGATAACCTTTTTTAGGTCTAACAGCTTTGTTGCACTGTCTGTTTCCATAGTACAGTGGTACCTCAGGTTAAATACACTTCAGGTTACAGACTCCGCTAACCCAGAAATAGTACCTCGGGTTAAGAACTTTGCTTCAGGATGAGAACAGGAATCATGCTCCGGTGGCGCGGCGGCAGCGGGAGGCCCCATTAGCTAAAGTGGTGCTTCAGGTTAAGAACAGTTTCAGGTTACGAACAGACCTCTGGAATGAATAAAGTACTTAACCCGAGGTACCACTGTATTTATAAACATACGTTTCATATTGGCAGTGTTAGCCTATGTTAATTCATCCAGTGGCTTTTAGGTCTGTTCAGAAATCCCAGCGGTTATTGGTGGGAACACGCTTCACTTTTCTTTGAATGCTTACAAAGAGAGCAAGCGATGTTTTGGCAAATCATCCGCTTGAAGTTACCCTTTCCCCTTTTCTCTTCCAAAGTTTGACCAGAAAGAAAAGTCCAGCTTACTGGGCAATCGGAAAGACTACTGGGATTATTTCTGCGACTGTCTGGCAAAGGTTAAAGGAGCCAATGATGGAATACGCTTTGTGAAATCTATTTCAGAAGTAAGTGAGGTGCATGGATCTGTCATTGGGGCCATGAAGCATAACGTTCTGACAGGCCACTCTAACTTGGATGGGTGATGCTGGAGCAGAAGCTGTAGATGCCAGTGGTCCTGCTATCTAGGCTCCCTAATATGAAGCCTTCCACCAATTCCTGAAGATCCGTCCTTTTGCACAGGATATTTCAGTACTTGTGGTATGGTGCTCTAGGGCTACTACATCTCTCTTTTATATATATAATTTTTATTGAATTTTTGAAAAGATTTTATACATATAAAACAAAATGATCTCCGACATTAAGATACAGAGCTCTTTCGAACCCTTAGACCTCCTTCCCTCCCTCCATGGGTTCCATCTTTAAGATTAAATTTACTGCATCTTTTACCCTTACCTATCTATTAAGGTAAAGGTAAAGGGACCCCTGACCATTAGGTCCAGTCATGACCGACTCTGGGGTTGCGGCGCTCATCTTGCTTTATTGGCCAAGGGAGCCGGTGTAGAGCTTCCGGGTCATGTGGCCAGCATGACTAAGCCGCTTCTGGCAAACCAGAGCAGCGCATGGAAACGCCGTTTACCCTCCCGCCGGAGCGGTATCTATTTATCTACTTGCACTTTGACGTGCTTTTGAACTGCTAGGTGGGCAAGAGCAGGGACTGAGCAACGGGAGCTCACCCCGTTACGGGCATTTGAACCGCCGACCTTCTGATCGGCAAGCCCTAGGCTCTGTGGTTTAACCCACAGCGCCACCTGTGTCCCTTCTATCTATTTATTATATTACCATAAAATTAAATTCCACATTACAAGTGTCTTTACGTCCCTGCCAAAGATTTTAACTGTTTACAGTGGTCTTTTAAATAAATTACAGATTTACTCCAGTCTTTCGAAAATACTTGATCTTCCTGGTTTCGAATCTTCCCAATACATCTTTCATAGCTGTTAATAAAATCATATGGGCTGACAACTTTTGAGTTGGGAAAATGACAAAGACTTATATCAACATATATATTTAAATGTAAATATGGTCTGCATTTTGATAGTGTGCAACAAATGTATCTTCACCCCTCTCCCCTTTAGATTCTTGACCTTCATTCAGACTGCAAGCCAGGAAGGGCCAAGTCACATGATAGATTCATTTTCCTCATGTGATCAGTCCTGACAGTGGTATCTCCCCCTCCCACATTTGTCCTTCTGAGCATGTGCCCAAAGATGTTAAGAAGTGCTCTAATGAGCAGATGATCACGTGGCAGCCAGCCCTTGTTGCTCACTTCTTGCAAGCTACAGAAACACAATGGGTTGTATGTCTTTCTTCCTCATATATTTTGATGGGCTGGATCCTGCTATTGTACTCCCACCTGCACTGAACTTGCATCAAGTGCCAGGGTTTGTGGTTCCCCATCCCGACTCATAATGAGCTTCCTTAAGTCAATAATAATGGTTGGAATTTTCCCGCCCTTTCAAACAGAATTAACACAAACTAAAGAGCATTTCTTTAGAAGTGTTCACTGTAGTCCTTGGTTCAAAAGTAAACGTCTCCAAATAATAAAGGGCAATTGGTTCTAGGGAAGCTTCAGGGTTTGCAAAAATGGAGGGGTGCAACTGACAGTCAACATACTGGGGGGGAGGTACTTAATATTTGTATAGTGCTATCTGTGTGCTTGGTGCTCTACAAAATACCACAGGAGGAGTCCCTGCCCTAACAGTGTAACAGCTCAGTTATGTGCAAATTAACAAATAACCTCAGGTAAGGCCCTGGAAATCATTGATTCAGTTTCTGGTGCTCAATTGTCCCCTTATTCTTATTACCACAAATATAAATTTGGCCCCTATCAATGACGCCCATGAGATTTTTTCTCCCAGCAGATATTCAACATAAATTTAAGATGACCTTCCTCGTCGTTTGGCGAGCCAAGTCAGACATTTTCTGACAAGCTCTAGCATAGAAATTATAGAACATAAATAAACATTACACAGATTCCATCTGTCTTAGGAAAGGGGAACACCAGCAAATCTACTGCAAAGCATTTGAGATGGCAACACTGAATCTGGCCAGAGTAAAATGCCAGTGGCTACATATAGATCCTTAAAGTAAGCAGCTGATTGAAAAGGAGCATCATAAGACAGTGGCGTAGCATGTGTGAGCCAAAAGGTGTTGTAAGGAAACATCCCAGAGGCTTTTATTTACTGGGGCTAATGCAGAATCAAATCCCATTTGAAGAAGAGAATAGGGTTTCGCAGTTCAGTGCAACAAGCTTTTTGAGGCAACAGACTTTGTCTACAGTGGTAAATACTTAGGCAGCCCTGCTACCATCTTAAAGATCTTAAGCCAAAGCTTTAAGACTGCTAACCAAGCTCTCAAAAGGGCACTGCCCTGCTTCTAATAATATAACTAGGTATATGTAAAGAAACACAAGAAAAAAATAGCTTGGTTGCATTTTCAATTTGATGACACTCCCTTCTCAGCTCCTTTATGCAGCTGCTATCTGAGCACTGACAATGAATAGCTTCAGGAATATACTGACCCCCTTTGGTGTAAAAGAAACAGTGTAGTAGAATGACTGACTGAAGCTTCCTAAGAAGCTTGTGTAGCCCAAGAATACCACCCCCAAATAGTGGAAATTTTAATCTATTCTATAATTTAGTGGTTTAACACCCAACTACACTGCGAAAGCCTCTTTTAAAATACTAAAATCTTTTATTGTCTAGCTGATCTTTGGACAATGGAGCTTGCAATAAGATGAAAACTTAAGACAATAGCTGCCTTATCCCGGGTCTGGAGTGGAAAGAATAACAGCAGCATTGGTATAAAGTAGAATACAAACTTTCCTATTGTTTGGTTTTGGTCATTTAAGACATTTTCAAGTTCATTTAAGAACAGATTAAGAAGCCTTGCTTAACTCCCTTTGACATGAGGATATCCTGGGTGAGCTGTCCGTGATTGCAACATCTAATCTGTAAAAGACTTACTATGCAAACCTGCATGAGATAGAAAAGTCTTTTATCATCAGCAGGAATGTTGTCCAGGTTCTGCCATAGCTTAACCTGAGACGGAACTCGGAAGCTTCCTTTTGATCCATAAAGACAGTAAAAAGGACCCCTGCATATTTTTCAGCGTGAGAAAACCCAAAATAATTATATTGAATTGAGCTGTTCTTTCTAAATGCCTCTTGAGAGTCAGCGAGTAAATTCTTGAACTCAAAAAAATGAGTTCAGCATACCTAGTATATGGTGCCCCCATAATAGATAACAAGATAATGGATGTAAAGTTTCCTGGATCATTGACTTGGCCATTTCTGAAGATGGGTACTATTGTTGCATTCTCCTAACTAGAAGAAATCATCCCAGAGCTTTGTTTGTAGCAAAAAGGGCAGCCAATAATGGTGATTTAGTTTAATAAGCTCAACAGGGCTACAATATATCCCTAGAGCCTTCCCAGTCATAAGCTGATTTGCTTATAGAAATAACTTCTCTTTATAGTAACAAGGTTCCACTTTAGTATGCCTGCAAGTACAGCATCAGACGCAAGTCCATCTGGGGCCATAAAGATGGGTCTAAAATGTCCCTCTCAGACCTGTGCCAAAATATCATGGTTTGGAGCTTGAGATCAAGAGCACAGAGCTTCTGAAACCAGCTGCCAAAAGTTTCTTGAAACATTCTTGAGATAAGCATTTAGAAGCAGTGACTCCGAGTAAAGTTAGCTGTGACAGTTTTGAGCAAAACAGCAATGCCTTATATTCTTCTTTGAGCTGAAAACAACTAGGGGGAGGATAACTTCATCTGGATGCCCTGTAGCAAATCTTAGTGCCCTTTTCACAAAGCAGCACTCTGCCTCGAACCATTGGGCACCATCAGAGTGATTTAAACCAAAACTCCTACAGGAAGGGTTTAAATCTAGTATTCTAACTAGCTCCTGTATTAGCTCCTCATTTTCCACAATAACAACAGGATAGTAATTGCTTAGGAAGTAATATAATATAAATGATGTTAAAAGATATTACGAGGTCTTAAACGAGGTCTTCTGGCTTGGCATCAGATTTGATGGAGGCCTTTGGCAAGGTATCTTCCACCCAGCAATGTTGATGTGTGTGGCCCTGCTTTTTCAATAACCTTTAAAGCCCCGGTGCTGAAGCCTAAGGCTGGGCTGCTGCAGGTTTCTCTTTTCCTTCAAATTGCTCTCGGTCTTGCCCCCCAACAAAGTGTCCATTTGCAATGCAGTGCTGGGCCCCAGAGAACCACTAGCAGAAGCATTTGGGGAGAAATAGAAGTTAGTGGGCTTGACTCTTCTCAAGGACAGCTGACTGTCCTTATCTCCCCCCAGCAGGCTTACCTGGCAATAGGTAGCAAGGACATTGCAATGAATGGAACATTACAGCAGTTTCGTTAACAGAGGTAAAGGTAAAGGGACCCCTGACCATAAGGTCCAGTTGTGACTGATTCTGGGGTTGCGGCACTCATCTCGCTTTATTGGCCGAGGGAACAGAGGAGGACCCCCAAATTGTAGTTCAAGGGATAGTGATGTTACAGTTTAAATGAAGAACAAAAGATTAATAATCTATTCCAGGATTGTGCTATCCAAAACATCTGGAGGGCACAAGATTGGCAGTGGCTGCCCTTGATAGAGCGAGCTTTCATGAATTTGCCTACTCTTTCTTTTTTTCTGTATTGAAGGAGAATTATCTGCCTTGAATCATCCATTCAGTCTCCTGCAGTGCTTTACTTTCTCCATATTCTTATTGACAGCTTCCCACCTTCATTTAGGCAAGATTTTTTCCAAACTCAGTGCTTAGGCCTGTAGGTGGCATTATACACCCAACCCATATTAGTTAGTAGACTTCTATCCTGTTCTTCAGGCCTGAAGCCTACCAGAGCTAGGCTACTATTTTGTTTCAGCTTAAACCTTCCTCCATCTTTGCCTTTTGAGAAGGATAGCAAGAATAAGTGGCAAGTCTATGGAGAGTCACCCACAGCTGCTTGCTGTTAATTGATAGATTAGATTAGTTAAGAGGATGCTTCTAGAGGGGTTTGAGATATGTTTACTAAGTCTGCTAGTAAATCTTTGATTTCATGTATACAAACAGGAGTTGCAATGTCCAATAGATGAATATCATGGTGAAACCAAGTTGAGAAGGGTTAAACATAATGAGCTAAGGAAGCATAGTATTTAGAAGAATCTATTATTATTATTATTATTAATTTCATTTCTATACTACTTTATATTTTTAAGGAAAAAAATCTCAGACTGGTTTACAACACATTCAAACATCAAATCAAACAATCCAGAATAGAACACTACTGAAGAAAGCCAAATATAAAATATACATTCAGAGCAACATAATTAACAGGAAACTAAAATTTTATCTTAAGATTTCAAAATAAAACATTACGAAGGAGGTCAACTACAGGATGCACATTTAATGCAGCAAAATTTTTAAAATGCACGTTTCCAATACTTCAAGGACCGCCTCTCCCAAAATGAACCAACCCAAATTCTGTGATAATCATCTGAGGCCCTTCACTGTTTGCCTCCTCCGTGAGATGTCCAAAGGGCCATAACACAAGAATGGGCCTTTTCTGTGGTGGCTCCCGCTGCACTAGTTGGACTCTTTGTGCTGGCTCCTGCTCCCATGGCTGTTTAGTTGAATCTGGCCTAATAGCTCTTGAAAACCACCCCCAGCTTCACTAGAATCTCCCACTTCAATGGCAAAGGGAGAACTGCATGGAAATTTGTGTGGGATATGACTAATGTTTCCCCTAACCTTCTTGAGTAAAATGCAGAGGTGTTTAGACATGATCCATGTGGAGAATGGCGAAGTGTGAAAGTACTATGATTTCTACAGATAACATTTTCGTCCATCTTCTCCAAGAATGAAGTTGCAGGGGGAGGTGAGAGAGAACCTTTTCAATATTCTGGGAAGGCTGAAGGCTGAATTTTCATTTGAGACCCCAGTGCTTTCTCTTCTCAGTTAGGTTTTGACAATGTTGATGTGGCCTAGACTTCAGGCAATCTCCCCACTTGCTTGCAAAAAAATAAGGACCTAGTGTAAGGTTCGTGGTTGTCTAACAACTCGAGCCCTATCAATGTAAGACTAGAGATTACTTTGCTGACTTCTGGTTTTTAATGCTAAACACTTGCTGGGTAGAATGTGGCCCCAGCCTGGTGTAACGCTCTCTCACAAGAGACCAGGGCCCTGCAAGTTTTGACATCTTCCGCAGGGCCTGCAAGACGGAGCTGTTCCACCAGGCCTTTGGTCAGGGTTCAGTCTGACTCATTTTCTCTTTGTAGAAGAACAAGTGCAAAGGAGGTTTCCCAGCCCACTCACAGGTCCTTATAATATCAGTGGAAACAGTTGGTCCTGGCGAATATTAACCACTTGCAATTTTAACCTGAGGATTGTCATTTGTCCAGTTTTAACTTTAACTTTAATTTATTTGAATTAATTTTGGGATGCATTTTCAATTGATTGATTGATTGTTTTTATGCATATTGTATTATGTATATGATGTTAGCTGCTCTGAGCTGGGCTCCTGCCGGGGAGGATGGGGTACAAATGACATTTTATTTTTATTTTTATTACTGATCATTATGTCCTAATAATCACTTTTTTCTGTGATTGTCTTTTCCACCCCCAGCTGAGAACATCCCTTGGTAAGGGCAGGGCATTTCTCCGTTACTCCTTAGTACACCAAAGGCTTGCAGACACTTTGCAGCAGTGTTTTATGAATACCAAAGTAACAAGGTAAATGTTGCTGTTGTTTTGTTCAACATTTATAGGATGTCTATCAAATGGTACAGTGGTTTTATAACAACTGTCTCTGTTAGTAGCTTTGCATTCTGCTAAGAAAACCGAGAAGGTGAAAAGAGGAAATGGGAATTGCAACGGTGGGAATGGGAAGTGGTGAACCATTAACAGGAACCACCAAGTGTGTGGTTTTAATTGGCCGGTGGCCAGGGACTTTTGAGAAAATCATTTGGTTATGCGTTTTATTGTAGCAGTGATTACAAATGTGAGAATGACTTATTCCTCTGAATGCCTGCTTTAGAAAAAGACATCAAGTCTTTTTAAGATGCTACAAACTTTGGAGGCTGTGGAGATCACACAGGGTCCCCGGACATTTAACGGTCTATTGATCCCTGTGCCACCAGTGTGCTCGCTTCCCCGCTGCCATCAACCCGTTTCTCTTGGGTACACACTGAGTCCAGACAGTTGTTAAAAGTGAACCAAATAAACAAGTTTATTTTATAAACTTTAACAAGTTTATGGTTTCTCAGATAATATTCCTGTCAGTATCTTAACTTTAGTTTCTTTACCGGCCTATACCTTCCTAATACCTTCTGACTGATTATCTCAACTGTTTGACTGACTCCTCTTATCAAACTCTCTCACTCTCTCACATCAGACTAGCCAACCCACAGACTTAACCTCTCTGTCTCTTCTAACTCTAGACTGTCTTCTCAACCACCCTAACTCTTAACGCTAACTCCTCCCCTTGGGTTCCCATTGGTTAGTCATATTACAATTAGTTAACCCTTTGCTTATGAACCCAGTAAACGCCACAGAGCAAACGCCACAGAGGCCAACACCTATTATGTCAGGTGTCTCTAACATAACAGAAGCCCTTCTGGATCTGACCCCCTATCTAGTCCAGGGTTCTGTGTCCCCCAGTGGTGGAGCCACATGCCTGTAGCCCTCAGCGATCGGTGTTCAGAGGTATGCTGCCTCTGATGCTAGAGGGAGTGTACAGCCGTCATGACAAATAGGCATTGATAGCTTAGACCTTCATGAATTTGTCTACCCCCCACCCTTTAGAGCTATTTAAGCTGCTGGCCATCATCACAACTTGCAAAAGTACCGTATTTTTCGCTCTATAGGACGCACTTTTCCCCCTCCAAAAATGAAATCTGGGTGCGTCCTATGGGGCGAGTGCAGGCTTTCGCTGAAGCTTGGAGAACGAGAGGGGTCTGTGCGCACCGACCCCTCTTGCTCTCCAGGCTTCAGGAAGACATCCGCAGCCTAGGCAGCCCTGCGGGAGGTCCTGTTCCGCAGGGCTGTCTAAGCTGCGGAAAGCAGCCTGCTTCCCGGAGCGCCGGGCGCGCTGAAAGCAGAGCGCCCGGCGCTTTGGGAACACATCCACAGCCTAGGCAGAGTGCCCCACAAGCTTGGGGGACAGCAGGGAGGCGCTGGTTTGGGGGGGGGAATAAAGGGGAGAAATTTTCCCTTTGTTTCCCCCCCCCAAAAGGGTGTTCCTTTTTTGGTGATGTATTGCAGCAAGTGGGCACCACCTTATACGTGACATTAAGACCATTTAACAATTTGTTTGTTTGTTTTTTAACGTGCTTCCCAGTTTAAATTGCTGACTCTAACTAGCCAGTTAATTGACTGAGAGTTGTTAGTTGTTTTCGTATCGCACAGACTGGGGCATCTTTTTCGGTGTGGGCGTATCGTTGGGGAGGTATTTCTTAATGGGTGGGGGGAGTAAAATTTGCATCTAGTTTTAAAGAGCTGATCTTGGACACATCCACTGTTACTTTGCAACGGTGAAATGTCCTTCAAAACATCTGTTGCGGTTACATTTTTATAGCCCCTAGTAACTAAAGATGTCAATACTGAAAAGAATGTTGATATCTCTCGAATATTGTTGCAGGATGCAAGGGGGAAAGACTGTCTCTGCGTTCCCTAAATGTCACCCAGGGGAATGAAGTAAACAGAATGTGTGAAATATGTGGGGCGTGCAAGCAAGTGTGCTGCATACGGTCTAAATGTCTTCCATTAAGCCTGTGATGGGTCCTGGCTTGGTTGATCTACTGCCAGCTTCCAGGTGTGCAGGAGGGTGACTCGCTGGTGGGATCCTTGTCAGTGGGAGCCAATAGAAAGCCCCAAAACACAACATTCCAAGGATGGGGTGGGGTTAAGCCAGGCCAGGATCAGCTGGTCCTGAGGCAGTCTCACTGCTGTTGTGCGATCCAGGACCGATCATACTGCCCCTGCCCCTTCTGCCATGAATGCAAGGGTTACGGATACAGTCGTGACCCCTCTGCTCCACAGAGTGGAGGGAGAAGTTAGGATTTCACCTGAAATCTCCTCCATCCTTTTCACTGGGACTTCGTTTCAACTCGTTTTGTAGAATTGTATGCTGTGGACTCATGCAAGGATTCCCTGTGGAGCAGCTCTTTCATTTGTGGTAGAACAGCTGTGATGAAAATGGAACCACGCAGCATTTTGGGGAAATACATAATCAACAATGCAGTAGTCCTGATATTCTCTTGCAACTTGTTGACGATTATCGATATGAGCTTTTTGCTTACTTACTGCAATCCTTGTTTCTTTAGTGACTGGTACTATGCAAGAAGTCCCTTCCTGAATTCAAAAATGAGCTCTGATATTGTCGGTCACCTCTACGAACTCACAGAGGTCCAGTTTGATCTGGTGTCTAGAGGCTATGACTTAGACTCGGCATGGCCCACGTTTGCCAGGTAATACAAACCAGCTGTTAATTTCTATAATTTGTATGCTTTTGTCAGGGGACTGACATCGGAACAGGGAAGGGAGGCAGGGGGCCGTTGGGATACAGGGAACCTCTAAAAATCTTGCAAAGCAGTTCCTCTTCCTGCGGTGGGGAAAGCCACCCCTCCGGTGGGGAAGAGGGGAAGGGACCAGAGGATGCTTCTGGGAGCCCCAGCGCCATACCTTGTCAGTCTGAGGGTGGGGAAAGCCACACCTCCAGGGTAAAGGAGGAGAAAGAGCTAGAGGATGCTGCGGGGAGCCTCAGCACCACTCCTGGCCAAGCTGGCCAGGAGGCAAACATGCCTCTTCCGCTGCCCACCTTGCGCAGAGGGGCGAAACGCAAAGAAGTAAGGAAACGTCTGGGGGTGACTAAGTTTTTATGTTGGGGGAGGACCCAGAAGGGACCACTCCCGGATTCTGCTAGCGATTGAGGCAGACATGAACTTGTGGTTCTGCACTGTAAATAGTTTTGCACCAAAATAAAACCTGTAAAAGACAGAGTCCTGCCTGGTTACTCACGAGCAACCACCATTGCCATCTGACAGCTTTAATAAAACATTTTGGGACTTTAGAATATATTAAAACTTCAGTATTTGAATCGTGGGTCAGATGAAACTTCACTTTGGTTATTATACTGATCACCCTGCCGCTCCATCAATGTTCTATGAAGTCCTTCTGACGTGTCATGTCAGATGAGACCACCAGAAGGCCAGCAGAAAATAGATTTGCTTCTAGACCTAATGACTAAATTAGCAACGACACTCTTTTTAATCATGGTTATGAATTTATACAACTTGGTGTGTCACATCCAGCTCTTGCAGCGAGATAGCATCTTCTGCTCATGTCATCTGACTTGCGACAATTGAATAAAAGGTGCATTAATTCTCAGGGGCCTCCTGGGCAGTGAATAAGTTCCTCTTAATGGAAAGAAAGGTCACAACACATTTCCCCCATCATTTCCCCCCTTTTATTAATAGATAGCAAATCTGTTCAAGCTTCACTATGCTGATGTTAATTTATTTTATCCAGTGGAAAAGATAACATGTCCCTCTTCGTTGCCATTTGCAGTGTATGGCCATAGTTCATAAGCATTGTAAATAGCTCTGTGTACATGGGGTATAATTGAAGTACTATGAATTGCATTGTCCTGCAAGTTGGAACAGCATCATCACCAACATCATTATTAACATTTAAAAAGTGGAAAAACAAGATTAAAATAATCTTAAAAAAAAAGAGCAGATCCAACTTAACCCCACTAAAAGAAAAACAGGAAATTAAGATGCAAAAGCCTGGAAGACCAAGAATGTTTTTGCATGGTGCCTCAAAGCAGAGAATGATGACTCTAGGCATGCCTTGCTGAGAAAGCATTCCATAAATGGGGAGCCACCACTGGAAAAGCCCTGGCTGCTGAATTGTGCAGCAGCTGCAGTTTCCAAGATGTCTTCAAAACAGCCCCACATACAACACATTGCATCTTATTTACCTATATCAGGGATGGGAACATCTGGTCTGCAGGTTGAATGTGACTCTCCAGGCCACTCAGTTCAGCCCTTGGAGCCCTCTCCAGGCCACAGTAATCACTGGCCCTGCTCTCTTCCCTCCTCAAGTGCTTTTGCCTGCCTGGGCTGTGTCCTTGAACTGCAGTAATGCCTTTTGCTTTCCTGGATGGCAGAGCGTGTGTGCAGAAACTGCTGACTTTCACTTGGCCAGAATGTAGTGGTTGCCTTGCCTACCTTTTCCTACATTTCCACCCACCGTTGGCTCGAGGCCTCCGAATAGTCGATCACAAAGGAATCTGCACCTTTGGGATGAACCCTTATCAATATCTACCCTCAGTTTCTGTGCCCCTATACACCAAGGACTTCAATTTAAAACCTCACCACAAAAATAGAATAAATTATCATGTAAACTCTGATTTCCCCAGCAGTTTGGAACCAGCAGCACAAATGCAAATTATTACCCTGCTTCTGAAGAGCATTCAGGCTCAGCTTTTGTAGAATTTGAGGGTCAGTTCCTCTCTGTTCCATTATTGTATGTACAAATTTGATGCTTTGATGGTGTAGTCCAGGAAGTTCTCTTGTTTTGTTGGAACAGAGGGGAAGAAGGTCCATGTATAGTGCTGCTAGGCAGAAAGCAGCACCTCACATTGTAACGGGGGGTAATAATGCCAAGCCAGAGCAAACGGAGGGATGTGCTTTTAGTAGATAATTTCAAGGTGGAAGCTGTTCAAAATATGTGCATGGTGGCGGTGGTGGTTTCTTACTTTCTAAAATAATTAAAACCCTCTTCCATTTGCAGGAGAACATTGCCTTCATTTGGCTCCTCAGCTTACCAGTGGAGGCCTCCAAGCCGCACTTCAAGCATGAGTAGTTTGGTGAGCAGCTATTTGCAGGTAATTATATTGACAAATGACTACATGTGCAACTGTGGCGATCACACAGGGTCCCCGGACGTTTGATGGTCTATTGATCCCTGTGCCACCACTGTGATTGCCTCTTCGCTGCCACCAACCCATTTCTCTTAGGTACACACGGAGTCCAGACAGTTGTTAACATTAACAAATAATCAAATTTATTTTTATAGGCATGAACAAGTTTATGGTTTCAGTTATTTTTTCTTGTCAGTTACTTAAATCTTAGTTCCTTTAATGTCCTATACATCCCTAAAAACTTCAAACTGATTATCCCAACTAACTATCTGACTCCACCTAACAATTCCTCTCACTCCCACACAACACAACACAACTCTACTAACCCACAGACTTATCCTCCCTCTTCCTTCTCCAACTCCCCAACTCTCAACTAACTTCCACACAACACCGACTCTAACTCTAACTCCTCCTATCAGTTTCTCTCTCCCCAATCACATCACACTCATTTAACCCTTTCCTTATGACCCACCTAGGAGGCAAACGCCACAGCAACATTTCCTTATAAGAGCAGCAATAGTGCTACTGTTAGTCTTCCTTATGTGTAATGACCCCTTACCATTAGACTGAACATACGAAGGGGAAATTACGGTAGAATCCACTTGATGTTATTTTTCTAATTGGTCACCTGAGAGGAACTCACTCTGTGTTCCTCATTTAGCTGCATGCCATTGTAAGTTGATGGAAATAATAGTCCTACTGTTCTGGTTTAATTGTATATTGTGATGATTTCCCAGCCAGAGGCTTCTTCATACTAATCTGAGGTGGATTCCAAATGCTGAATATACAATATATACCAAAGAGGCATCTCTTCTTCTAACTAAAACCATTTTTCTTCTAATTTTCTTAGACCCAAGAGATTCCCTCCAGCCCCAATGGGAATAGCTTTTTAACTGCTGAGCCTCTTGAGGGCCTTGATGAGCTACACGTGGAGCTGGACCAGGCAGAACTGCGGCAGAAAGAACTGCAGGATCGGATCCAGCATCTAGAAAAGGAAAACCAGGAGCTCAAGGCGGCCATCAGCTTTGAGAAGCAGCAAGCGCAAACAGAAAGAGAGAAGAGCAGGAATATCAGCGAGGAGAACTCCAGGCTAACGAAAATGCTGGGGGAGGTGGAGAAACAGCGTGAGATCTCCCACTGCACTCAGGACACCATTCAGGACCTCCAGAAGTGCCTGCAGACATTAGAACTGAATGCAGTTGAGAAGCAAAAAGAATATTGTGCAAGGCTGGAGGAACTGGAGTCTGGGAAAAAGGATTCTGACTCAAAGCTTCTTCTCTTGAACCAAGAGCTGGAAGCTGCAAGGGCTTTGGTGTCCACGAAGGATGTCCACATTAGTGAGCTTCTGGCTAAATTGCAGTCAGGAGAGCAGAAGAATGAAGAGCTTGTTGCCAAAGCCAATGCTCTAATGAATGAAAAGGCACAACAAGCCACCAGTCAGTTTGAGTCTGCACTGAAGATTGAGGATTTGCTGAAGAAGCTTAATGAAGCGGAAGAGGCAAAGGCCAATGCTGAGGAGTTAAATAATAAACACCTTTCTCTCCTTAAGATCGCAGAAGAGCAACTCCAGTTAAAGGAGGAGGCACAGAAAGTGTTTGAATCAAAACTGACGAACCTCACTGTCAACTGCAAGGAAGAATCTGAAAAACTTTGTGGTGATCTGGAAACTATGGCAACTAAAATGGCAGACCTTCAGAAGGCATTAACAGCAAAGGGCAATGAGGTGGCTGATCTTCAAATCCAGTTGAAAGGTTTGTTGGATTCCATAAAATCCTTGGAAAAAAGCCTTGAAGAGGAAAAGAAAGAGAAGACAAAACTTGAGGGTTTGGTCACGCTTACAAAAACAACAATGGAAGAAGAAGTAAAAAACACGATGGAGCAACTTGGACTTAGGGAAATTCAGCTTTCAAAACTAAGTCAAACAGTGAAGAGCTTAGAAGAGCAAAAGAGAGAACTTATTTCTGAAAGAGAGCATCTCAGAAAGACAATAGAAAGAATGGAGGGACAGGCCACAGAGCAAAGCTCCTCACTGAGAATGATCTCTGAAGGAAACGAGAAGCTCAAGTCTCAGAATGCAAAGCTGCAGCAAACCAATCAGAAGCTAGAAGCGAAGCAAAGAGAGTTGGATGCTTCTCAATCTTCTCTGGAGGCTGAGGTTGCCAGATTGAGAGCCTCCGAGAAACAGCTCCAAAGCCAGATTGAAGATTCTGTGGTGTCCGTGGATGAAAAGGAGAAGAAACTCCGGGGACAGAACAAGCTGCTGGATGAAAACCTGCAGAATGCCACAAGGCAAAACCAAGTTCTGGGAGAAAAGCTGGATGCCCTGCAGGCTGATTACCAAGAACTGAAAAAAAGTGAAGAAGCTGCCAAAGAGTCCTTAACTGCGCTGCAGACAGAGCTCCAGAACACCAAAGAGCATGGCCTGCAGGTGGAAAAGAGCCTGTCCTCCTCAAGGGAATATGAAGGATCTCTGAAGTTGCAGCTCAAAGAGAAAGAGGAAGCATTACAAGACTTGGAGAGCCAGTGCAAGGAGCTACAAGGACAGTCGGAGAGGTACAGGAAAAAGATGGAAGCCCTGGAGGCAGAAAAGGCAAAAGCAGAAAAAACCTGCCTCCATCAGACAAAAGTGATTGAATCCCTTGTTTCTGAGAAGGCTTCTGTGGAGAATGCCCAGTTGGAACAGGCATCTTGTCAGGAGAGAGAAGCCAAAGAACTGGCTTCAAGACTGGCCCTTTCGGAGGAACAGTTGCGTCTCAACCAGGCAGAGGTGTTGAGACTTCAGGAGGAAATGGTGGACCTTCAAGCCAAGCTGCGACAGGCAGCAGCAGAGCAGCAGAAGCTGCAAGAAGAGTTGGATGTTGGAAGGGCTGTTCTGAGCGAGCAAAAGACCCTGGCCCAGCAACTGAAAGAGCAAGGCGAAGTCCTCAACAGAAAGCATGTGAAGGAAATGCTTAAGTGTCGCCAACGAGAGGAAGTGCTGCAAAAGAAGAGGGACCAGGAAGCCCAGCAGAAGGTGGAGCTGGAGGAGAATGTGCTGAGCCTCACAGAGGAGCTGTCCAAGGCCAAGCAGTATTTGGAAGCAGTTAATGCAGAAAACGTAGAGATCAAAGACCTCCTCCACAGGACCAACACGGACATGGCTGAGCTTGGCATTCAGATCTGCAGTCTGACATCTGAAAAGGCAGAAGCAGAAGAGAAACTGTCCCAGCTCAGGGAGGAACTCAGAACTGCCAAGGATAAAGCCACCAGAGAACGTGAGGAGCTTCAGCTTGATCTCTCAAGACTCACTCAGGAGAAACAGGAATTGGAAAGCAAACTGGAAGAGTCTAGGGTTTGCAACGCAGCTCTCCCTAGCCTGCAAACTCAGCTGGAGATGGCAGAGAAGCATCACCAGAAGCTGCAAGAGACCCACAAAGAGGAGCTGTCTGCAGTCAAGTTTCAACTGAGCACAGAAATCATAAACCACCAAACAAAACTTAAGGTAAATTAACGTAAATAAGTCCTCATTGCTAAAATAAGACCCTGCACACACTTTCCTGAGAATGCATCCTGTTGATTTCAGAAGCACTTCTGATTAGACCTGTGTAATGGTTGTATTGGGTTGCAGGTGGCGCTGTAGGTTAAACCACAGAGCCTAGGACTTGCCAATCAGAAGGTCGGCGGTTCAAATCCCCACGACAGGGTGAGCTCCCGTTGCTCGGTCCCTGCTCCTGCCCACCTAGCAGTTCGAAAGCACATCAAAGTGCAAGTAGATAAATAGGTGCCGCTCCAGCGGGAAGGTAAACGGTGTTTCTGTGCGCTGCTCTGGTTCTCCAGAAGCGGCTTAGTCATGCTGGCCACATGACCCAGAAGCTGTACGCTGGCTCCCTTGGCCAGTAAAGCAAGATGAGTGCCCCAACCCTAGAGTAGGCCACGACTGGACCTAATGGTCAGGGGTCCCTTTACCTTTAATGGTTGTATTATAGTGTCATGGTTATGAGAATCCTCCTCAAATGAAGAATTAAAAGCATTGAAAACTTGCAATCTAAATTTGTCGCCGCCGCCTCCCAGGCTCTGTGGAATGGCAGAGCTACTGCTGCATCTGTAGCCTGGCCACTCACAGCAGTTCAATTTGGGGTGGTAGGCAGATTGGGCCCAATCCCTGTGCCAGTTCCAGCCTGGCACAGCGACTGGGCCTGAATTATGTGGAATGGTGGGGAGGGGAAATGCTTCTCTCACCAGGTATCCCTGCATATTGGCCCCACCACCTCCACCCTTGGTGTCTGCACATTTAGCATGAAGGCCTGGAAAGGACTTCACAGCATGTTTTGGCTGAATCTGTCTAAACGTCTCCCCCGTTATCAACCCTTGTCTTCTTAGTGTTCCTGATCGCGACCTGGGTGTCAAAGCATATTCAGCGGCGCATCCTTAGAAGCTCAGTTTGACACCCCCTCTAAAACACACACACACACACACACACACACTCTCTCTCTCTCTCTCTCTCTTTTGAATACTTAAAAAGGGTGATAGTTAACCTCAGATTTAATAAAGCATGTGGCTTTAAGAAGGGGAGGAACCATGTAACTCTTTGTTTTGACAAACGGATAACTTCTCTTTAAAAATAATAATAATCAACGCTGATGTGTGTTTTATGGGTCCTGCCAGGCTCTCAGTGAAGACTGCGAAAAATTAAAGCGGGAAGTTGAAGAGCAAAGCCAGCAAGCACATGTTGCAAAGGAAGCACTCAAAGAACTGCAGGTTGGTCCATGATCTGATTGAAATAAGAAACTCATTGAAGCAACTCTCTCTCTCTCTGAGGCTGCCAGTGTGCTTCAATGGTGAATATGCACTGACACTTAACAGACAGGAACCTGAATACAGCAAAAGTGGGTGGGGTGAAACTACGGCCAAGATACAGAGATGCAAGCCAGCATGTTCTGTGCTTGCATACATATTTTTTAAAAACAAATAATATGCCCTTGAACCCTGTTTTCAAGCTGCATAGAACTTGGCATATCATCTCCTTATGCATATAGATCACCCTGTAACATCATCAGGCTCCGATCTGGTGGAACGCTCTGCCACAAGAGACTAGGGCCCTGTGGGACTTGACATCTTTCCGCAGGGCCTGCAAGACAGAGCTGTTCCACCAAGCCTTTGGCCAGGGCACAGCCTGACTCCCTCCTTTGGCAATCCTCACAGAACTCTACACAATGGTTGCCATCAATTTGATTTGAAGTAATTTTTTTTAATGAAATGATTTTAAAATGTTGTCTTATTTTATTGTTGTTAGCCGCCCTGAGCCCGGCTTCGGCTGGGGAGGGCAGGATATAAATAAAAAATTATTATTATTATTATTATTATTATTATTATTAATCACCCTGCCATCACCCCAGGGTCCAGCTGATTTCCTTTTGCCCTCTAGCTGAAACAGGAGCCCAAACACTGGAAAATCAAGAGACTGCAGCACGAATATAGCCATCTGGATTTTAGCTTTCCAAACTCAACCCATTGAGTTTTAGTTTGTGTTTTAATTGTGTTTTGACTCTTTTTGTACACTTGATTGCAGCTAAAAGGGCAAAAAGCAACGTTTTTACAAGTGTTTTTTTAAGAATTGTTGTGGTTTTTATCATTTTATATTGTGTTGAATGTATTTTTAAAATTGCTTTATCAGTTCATAAAACTATAACAATTCTTTTAAAAAAACTTGTAAAAACATGTTGCTCTGTCATGGAGTGTCCATTAGTTTGCTTTCTACCAATAGCTCTTGGATTACACAGCATCTCTACTTCCACTGTTGGTGATTACTGAGATGTGGTTACTTAGATATAGCTTCTGCTGGCCATTTGGGGAAAATACAGGAAAATTGTTACTTAGAAAATCTCTAAGGCTTTGGTGATAACAAAAGGTTAACACTTTGAATGGAGTCTCCTTCTTTGGAGGTCTTTAAGCAGAGGCTTGACAACCATATGTCAGGAGTGCTCTGATGGTGTTTCCTGCTTGGCAGGGGGTTGGACTCGATGGCCCTTGTGGTCTCTTCCAACTCTATGATTCTATGAATATACCCTGCAACCACATCCGTGCAGTTCTCAGTTAGCAAATTTATTAAAGATTTTGAATGGAATCTGAAAAGCCTTCTATACATCTTTTTTATTATTTACCTTTTTTAAAAATCATCTTCCTAGGCTGTGAAAAGAGATCTGTGCACTGAATTGGACCTGGCCATGGATCAGGTGACAGAGTACAAAGCAGCCCAGCAAAAAAGAGATGAGGAGGTGACACAGCTTAAAGAAGACCTAAAAAGGTGGAAACTTTGTTTATCCTGTTGTTTTTTATATAAAAAGTTTTAAATCTTGCAAAGAGAGCTGATGTAGCGTAGTGACCAATTAGAGGCTAAGCTACAAATCAGAAAGTTCTCCGTTAAATCTTTTTGCCCTGAATTTGCTCGGTGGCCTTAGGCAAGCTGCTATTGCTTAACCTCAACCTCACCATCATCGGTACGGGAGGATATTACCGTATTTTTCTGTGTATAACACGCCCCCCCTGTATAACACGATCCCTATTTTGGGGGGCTACAATTTTAGAAAGTGGGGGGAGACGGCCAAGAGTCGTTGAGCTTTTAGGGGGGAGGATTGCCCCCAAAGTTGTTGAGTTTTTTGGGGGGAATGCCCAAAGTTTTTGAGGTATTTGCAGGGGGGGTGCACCAAAAAACACTCACCTGGCTGATAAACGCTACCAAACATGCAGAAGAAGCAACAGAGCGTCTGCCGGCGAGCTGAAAGCAGCCGGCATTCGCACGCCCAACTGCCGCAGCGCTAGCCAATCCACAGCAGCAATCTCAGCAGACTCCATTCTCCCACCCAATCACAGCTGACAAGCTATGACTCATGCCTGCAACCATTCGCCAGCACCAGAAAAATCACTATCCGTGTAAAAGACTAGCCACCCCCAATTTTTATCCTTCTTTTACAGTTAAAAAAACCTTGTCATTTTTTTTATATATAGATTTTTATTAGGTTTTTTTTTAACATATCATTCTCAACAGTAATTAAACATACTTTTACATCTTATTCAAATTTTTGACTTCCATCAATCCTGTCTGAAAACTTTCCAATCTAATCTCTCAGTATGCATTTCTTACCTTCCCTGTTACATTTCAAACTCATAGCCTCATAGCCAATGTCTCTATCTTTTTCTACTTTAGTAGATAGGTAGCCGTGTTGGTCTGCCATAGTCAAAATAAAAAATTCCTTCCAGTAGCACCTTAAGGACCAACTAAGTTAGTTCTTGGTATGAGCTTTCGTGTGCATGCATTCAGTGGTATCTGAAGAAGTGTGCATGCACACGAAAGCTCATACCAAGAACTAACTTAGTTGGTCCTTAAGGTGCTACTGGAAGGAATTTTTTATTTTTTCTACTTTGTAACACTTCATGTATTTCACCTTACAAAACTTCTTGTAGTCCTACTAGCGTAATTTGTTGAATACAGTTGCTCTTCAAATAATTCATATACTTCTTCCAATCTTCTGTAAATCTCTGGTCCCTCAGGTTTCGAATCCTTCCTGTCATTTTGTCTAATTCTGCATAGTCCATTAATTTCGTCTGCCATTCTTCTTTCGTCGGAATTTCTTCTTGTTTCCATTTCTGGGCTAACAATACTATTGCTGCAGTTGTTGTATATAAAAACAATTTAACATCTTGCCTATTAATGTCCTGACCTATAATACCAAGTAAAAATGCTTCTGGTTTTTTTTAAAAAATGTATATTTCAACATCTTTTTCATCTCATTATATATCATTTCCCAGAAGTTCTTTACTTTTTTACATTCCCACCACATATGATAAAATGTTCCTTCTTTTTCTTTACATTTCCAACATTTATTATTTGTCTTATACATTTTAGCTAATTTCACTGGTGTAATATACCATCTAAGGGACGCGGGTGGTGCTGTGGGTTAAACCACAGAGCCTAGGACTTGCCGATCAGAAGGTCGGCGGTTCAAATCCCTGTGACGGGGTGAGCTCCCGTTGCTCGGTCCCTGCTCCTGCCAACCTAGTAGTTCGAAAGCATGTCCAAGTAGATAAATAGGTACCGCTCCAGCGGGAAGGTAAACGGTGTTTCCGTGCGCTGCTCTGGTTTGCCAGAAGCAGCTTAGTCATGCTGGCCACATGACCCGGAAACTGTACGCCGGCTCCCTCGGCCAATAAAGCGAGATGAGCGCCGCAACCCCAGAGTCGGCCACAACTGGACCTAAAGGTCAGGGGTCCCTTTACCTTTAATATACCATCTATACATTGTCTAATACACAGAAAAGTACGGAAATACCGATTTATCTTTCAGCATGGGTGGGTAACCTCCGACCCATGGGCCTAATTTGGTCCACCAGACATTTCCATTTGGCCCACCAGGCCATTTTGGTCAAGCCACGCTCACCTGCCCTACACCTGATATCATAGCACTTTGAGGCCCACCTAGCAGCTTGTCAGGACTCTGCAGGGCTCTCCACAAGCACCAACATACAGCTGGCTCCTGGTGTTTGAGGAGACCCCAGTACAGCAACAGCTGGGATTTGCAGCACAAAGAATAAGACTCCAGATCTAAAAAGTCTAATATATGGAAATTAATCCCCCTCCCCAGATGAAAAACAAGCTCTCCTCCACGGCTAGCATTATTATTTTTTTGAAAACCTGCCATGGTTCTAATGATTCATTATATGCTCTTGAGAATGAAGGGAAACTAGAAACAATGTTGTGATATAGCTGTGCTGTGTGGGAAAGACATTAATCATAGTACTAATTGAGGTATGACTGAGGTCAGGAATGGTTAAAGATTATAGATATATATATATTTAAGGGCTCAAATGGAAGTCAACAAAGCAAATGAGCAAATTCAAGACTACTGCGAGAAACTCAGCAAGACGAGAGCAGACCAAGAAAGCAACGAAAGGAAATTACTGGCTGAACTCGATGACCTAACAAGAACAAAGCAGTTCCTTGAAGAACGGTTAATTGAACTTCTGAGGTTGGTAGCTTTATCGTTAAATATTTCTAACCTGGATGGAAAAATTTTGTCTTTTGATCCCTGGCACGTTCTGCAGCAGAACTAAAGAAAAAATTATAGTGTAAGCCTAAACAAGCAAAATCAGAAGTAACTCCTACTGAGCTCAGTTGGGTTTACTCCTTAGCAAATGGTGTTCAGGATATTAGGATAATCATGATTATGGTCTTTTGTGGAATGCTGGAAGTGACAGACTTTCCAAACCCTTAAAAGGTAAAGGGACCCCTGACCATTAGGTCCAGTCATGGCCGACTCTGGGCTCATCTCGCTTTATTGGCCGAGGGAGCTGGCATACAGCTTCCAGGTCATGTGGCCAGCATTACTCAGCTGCTTCTGGCGAACCAGAGGAGCTCACAGAAATGCCGTTTACCTTCCTGCCGGAGCGGTACCTATTTATCTACTTGCACTTTGCCGTGCTTTCGAACTGCTAGGTTGGCAGGAGCAGGGACCGAGCAACGGGAGCTCACACCATCGCGGGGATTTGAACCGCTGACCTTCTGATCGGCAAGTCCTAGGCTCTGTGGTTTAACCCACAGCGCCACCCACGTCCCTATCCAAACCCTTACCCATGTGTAATACTTCAACCACAGCTCCAAGGAAGTAAGACGTTATTTAGGAACGGTCTTTGCCTCCTTGGGCCTGCAGTGGTTCAAACTTTTGACCTTCTCCATAACTCACTATGAAGGCCCACTTGTTGGATCACAGCAGTTCCTGGCAGGGCAAGAAACGCTGTTACTGAGTAATGCCTTGCAGCCCTAAGGCTGTTAAAGATATGGATATGATACCGTTCTACCTTTAGAAAAGCCAGAGTTGTTACTTGAGCCCTAGGTGCTCAGGAGACATGATGGCAGCAGCGCTGGTAGGAAGTATTCTCTGATAGGAAATATTGTCAAGATACTGCAGGTTGCATCCTCACTGAGGGTTGGCACCACCATGTGGTTGAAGGCAGCAGTCAGGGGATCCAAAAACCCTTCAGGCAATTTGCTTTCTGTTAGCAGAGAGAATCTGTGTGTGTCCCCTTGGCTATTGCTGTTGCAGTGTCTGATTTCCCCTTCCTTGGCTTGTCATAATTGAAACTTGAGTTCCAGTGGAGGGAGGGACTTCAAAAAAAACATTGAAAGCAGCAATTTTGCCTTTAAACCACAAGGTGGCACTCATGTCCCAACCTGTGGTCACCTGTTGCTTGAAATCTCTTTCACATGTAAGATTTATTTGATTTAGTATTTTTTGACATAGAATTTTAAAAACCAAAGCTCCATGTGGTTCCAGTGTAAGCGTAGAATATTGTGCAGCAGGGGTTTACCCCGCTCTTCTCAAATGCTAGTGGATTATTTGCATGGAGCTCCTCATTCACATCAATGCGCTGTGGAGTTTTAGATCAACCAGTGTCTCTGATCCAGTGATCTTCTGCAGGCGATGGAAGCTCCCACGCTTCCAATGCCCCCATTCACTCCAGTGGAAGGGGGGGAAATACCTATGCTCATTTCTTCGTCATTTCGCCATTAATATCAAAGGTGAAACTAACTCAGGAAATCAACATAAATTGCCTACCTTCATGCAAGCTACTATTCAGTTTCCTGGCGAAATCCAGTAAAGATCAGCTCTCCAAAACTGCTATTTGCATTTCAGGGCAAGCTTCCCTTAGCAACAATGGGTGCTCCCCTCGAAATGCGAACAGCAGCTTCAGAGAGGGGTTGTCGCAGGGAAGGATAGTTAAATGTCCCCCTCCACTCCCCATGGTCCTGAGGCTGCTCAAGCTTCTCTATGCCTGCACGAAAACAGCGCAAGTTAACTGCATTTGTGCAATCCTTAATAAGTAAGGAAAAAGGGACGCAGGTGGAGCTGTGGTCTAAACCACTGAGCCTCTTGGGCTTGCCGATCCAAAGGTCGGCAGTTCGAATCTGCGCAATGGAGTGAGCTCCTGTTGCTCTGTCCCAGCTCCTGCCAACCTAGCAGTTCAAAAGCACGCCAGTGCAAGTAGATGAATAGGTACCGCTGCAGCAGGAAGGTAAACGGCATTTCCATACGCTCTGGTTTCCATCATGGCGTCCTGTTGTGCTAGAAGTGGTTTAGTCATGCTGGCCACATGACCTGGAAAGCTGTCTGTGGACAAATGCCGGCTCCCTCAGCCTGAAAGCGAGATGAGCGCCACAACCCCACAGTCGCCTTTGACTGGACTTAAATGTCCAGGGGTCCTTTACCTTTACCTTTTTTAATATGTAACTAATCTTCTTAAGACTAAGGCTTCTCTGAAGCTAATTTTTGTTGTTGTTATTTAAGGGAAAAATATGAGTAAAAAATTGGACAAAAGGTAGCTCATCTATGTACAGTGGTACCTCCAGTTGTGGATGGGATCTGTTCTGGAGCTCTGATCGGATTCCGAGGTTTTTGCAACTGGAGGTGCCTGTTCTGCACATGCGCACAGTGTGGTAGAGCGCTTCTGCACATGCGTGCGAGGTGAAACCCGGAAAAATACTTCTGGGTTTGCCACATGCGTATCCCGAAGTATACGTACGCATAAGTAGAGGTACCACTGTATTGTGAAGTGATACCTAGTGTTACATCTATGGCTCAAGTACTAATTCAGCAGGAACAGCATGGCCTCTGGCTCTTTGCAGCCTCTGCAAAAAATCTAGCAGTGACCATAGAAAAATAGCAGTCTGGGCCATGGAAAATGCAAGCTGAAGAACCAAGCCCTAGTGCATGAGCCGCAGATCTGATCCAGCCAAAGGGCTGGATCCAAAGCTCCCACAGACAACCCACAGGCCATTTTGACAGGTGGTCGAGGCCCGTCCTCTGTCAATCACCCAGCATCACCACGACATCTGGTGACTCAGTTTCAAAGGAAAGGGCCAGGAGCACACTCTGAAGTGTACTCCTGATTGGTCCTTTGCATCAAAAAGTGACCCCTTTTTAAATTCGGCACTGCTGCAGCTTGAACTTTCCAGCCCCTAGCATCATCCAGGAAAGATGGGGCTGGTTTGGAGGGGTCCAGCTTCTGAGGACCATGGGCCCACCACTGCCCTAGTGTTTCCTGAAAAAAAATTGTGGGTTTCTGATTCTAATGGTGGAGCATAGCTAAGGCCACCTGCTCCTAAATCTTTGCGCTGGCCAATTTGCTTGTATCACTAGCTCAACACAGCTCCAGCACAAATATGACCCCAGGGTTTGTGGTGAGGCCAATAGTGCACCCCATCTGAGAAACTTTACTCATTTATGTTCTCAGTTACTTTGCTGATGGCATTTTGAAGAACTGGCTACTTGCAAACTGAACCATCTTTGTTTCTGTTTCCTGTGCAACTGTGGTAGATTCTATGCAATGTAATGTTCTCTCGGCAGTGGCATCACACCTTGCTTCTTAATGATACATCTTCACCACATATTTTGCAATTACTTCAGCACTTGTTAAGTCCTGTGGCTTGTGGGTCACACTTGACATTTTAAACCACAGAGAAATACACTCCCCCAAACAATATCTAGCACAGAAGGCCTAAATAGATTTGAGCAATGCATGTTTAATAAGTCTCCCTTTCATACATGAGTGTAGTTTTTGCTCATCTTTACAGGTTTACCCTCCCTAATTTATTCCCACTTTCCTGGAAATAAGTCCCATTGAAACTAGTGCAACTTGATTCCGAGTAAACATGCACACGGTTGCACTTTAGTTGTTGTTGTCTGAAGGTCTGAAATGGTATAAAAGTCTGAAATGGTATAAAGATGGGAGATTTCAACCTTTTTGACATTTGTAATCTTTAAAAGGTAAAGGTACCCCTGCCCGTACGGGCCAGTCGTGTCCGACTCTAGGGTTGTGCGCCCATCTCACTTAAGAGGCCGGGGGCCAGCGCTGTCCGCAGACACTTCCGGATCACGTGGCCAGCGTGACAAGCTGCATCTGGCGAGGCAGCGCAGCACACGGAAATGCCGTTTACCTTCCCGCTAGTAAGCAGTCCCTATTTATCTACTTGCACCCGGGGGTGCTTTCGAACTGCTAGGTGGGCAGGCGCTGGGACCGAATGACAGGAGCGCACCCCGCCGCGGGGATTCGAACCGCCGACCTGACGATTGGCAAGTCCTAGGCGCTGAGGTTTTACCCACAGCGCCACCCGCGTCCCTTTGTAATCATTACTTGATCATAATTATGAGTCTATTTCACATGTTATCGGTATGTGTTACTAACATGCCCTGTCTTCCTACTAAAACTGTAACATTTAAAACCATCTCACTGTAGGAACCATAATGGCCCTGGCTCTCTAGTGCTGTGGTTCATCTGTTTAAAACAAAAAAACCACTTTAAGATAACTGATTCTCACTTCACCCCAACACCATTTCACAAACTGTTTCTGACACTCTTCTCAGTTTCCAAAACTGTTTGCCATGTGGCATAGGAGGTTCTTCTTGGAGGAAAAACAAGCCTTACCCTCCCTTCAGCTTCACAGATCCTAGCCAGAGTTTTTATTAAGTAAACTTACAAACAGAGGTTCACAAATGTTGGCTTGATCTGCTAACCAGGCGATTATTTGTGGCTGCCAGTGCTACCCTCCCTCCTCCTTTCAGTTCTCTGGCAGACTTTCAGATTTTCTGCATGATAAAATGCAATAGATAACATATTATTATTTAGATCTTATAAAAGTGAAAGATTGAAGCATAGCCAGCCATAGTAGAGGGAAATGGTCTTGAGAGGCTATGTTTTGTTTATGTGCACACATATGGGCTGTCTTCCTTTCGTACCCACCCACATGGTCTTGCTCAATGTCATATATGGAATGCTTGCAAAAAGACAAGCATGGCGTCCAACTAGAATTTTAGCTAAGAATCCATTGTATTTAAATGATATTTGCCTTAATAGGGGAGATTTGTTTTTCCTGTGATGGGCTGGCATTGAATTTTTAAAATCTAAAACTCACAGATGATGAATTGTTATTTATGTACACCTTTGAAAGAGACAAGGATGCCCTCTGGCAGAAGTCAGATGCTTTGGAATTCCAGCAGAAACTCACTGCAGCACAAAGATGGCTTGGTGATGCGGAAGTAAGCTGTTGCCTAGACTGCAAGAAAGAATTTGGCTGGATGAATCGCCGCCACCATTGCAGGTCAGTTTGTAGGGGTGACTTGATAAACACTTGTGAGCAACTGTATTTGGCCGGATGACAAGTAATCAACAAGATGCTATACTGCAGTTTTTCAGGCCACATTTCTAAATAGTGCCATTGTAAATAGTGTCGCTTGGAATTACAGCAAATTCTACCTTAAGTGGCATTCATAATGCATTTGTGGTTTCTGCTTGAAAAGACTGTGGGACAAAAGCATTGTTTGTGTGGATATGGAGATCTTTCCAGACTCGACCTCATCTCAATCTGGAAAAAAATGACAATCAAAATTATCACTGGTCTTCTCCCCATTAATCTCTCTGCAATATTATATAAAGGAATTACTTTATAAAGGATTGTTGGTTTGGGGAATGGGTTGATATAGTTGGCCTTTCAGGTGTATATTTAACTCAGCATCCAATTACGTTACACTCAGAGTAGACCCATCAAAATGAATGGGCCTAAATTAGTCATGTCTGTTAATTTCAATGGATTTACTCAATGTTGGATAAAACCCAGTGTTTTTCCATTGACTTCAAAGGGAATCCAGATTGGCAATATTATGAAGAAGGTCGCTTTCTGCATGTTGGATATTGTATCCCTTAAATGCCTTCATTTTGACATGAAGAACTCTTTTCTCTCTTAAAATCCCATTATTTTTAGAATGTGTGGGCGCATTTTCTGCTACTACTGCTGCAACAACTATGCCATGTCAGAGCATACTGGCAAGAAGGAGCGCTGTTGCCGGGCTTGCTTTAAAAAGGCAAGTGCCATCTCAGTTGATTCTGGATCAAACGCAAGCCAGGAAGAACCACCATCAAGCCTGCTAGCTTCACCACTGTCACTGGTCCATAGAGTTATGGGTGAGTCCTTCCTGTGTATAAATGGGATTAAAGTTCTTGGAAAAGAATCTCCTGTGGACTTCAGCTCATATTCTATCCTTGTGTCTGCTTTGGTACAGATAGCAGTGTTTGATGTCCCTTCAAGTCCCATAAGTCTATAATGAACACTGAGAAGTTATGTTGGCTTACTTTATATGCAGCATAATAACACTTTCTTGTTTTGTGTCCTTTGTTGTGGTACAGTTACAAATGAAGCCTCTAAACCCACAGATGACGCCGTGTTTGATATAATCACCGACGAGGAAGTGGGCCAGATAAAGGAAGACAACTCGGTTCACAATGAAAGCCAAACTGAAGAAGAATCTTTGGACCACGGTATAACCGATCTGTAAGTAAACATAATTTATACACATATGCACACACACACACACACACACACACACAGAGAGAGAGAGAGAGAGAGAGAGAGAGAGAGAGAGAGAGAGAATCTGTTGCAAAGTAGAATAGGCTTGTAAAGGGCAGTGGCGCAGCATGGGTTTCTAGTGCCCAGGGCAAGTATCCTTGGCACCGCTCATCCGATAGGCTGGAATGAAGGGGCAATAGCAGAGGGCGCCATAGCAATCAGCTGTCACCCAAATCCTCTCCTCAGTCTGCCCATGCGAACATGGGGAGATTTTCTGTGTGAGGGGGAGGGTGCACTTTTTTATTTATTATTACTACTACTATTTTTTTTTCTTTAAAATTGTGTGCCCCTAAGAGTTTTGCACCCCCCAGTAACTGCCCCTGTGGCCCTGCCCATGCTATGCCACTGGTAAAGAGCCCTCCATTGTCCATGGGAGAGCGTAGCTGGGGAAGGAAGGTTAACTCTTGCCTCCCCAGCTGCACTCTTGAGGAAGATCACCCAGCCAATTTTGTTTGGAAGAAAGTGAAAACACACTTTTTCAAGTCTAACCACTGGCAAGGAGGAGTGTGCCTTTGGTGTCCACAGCAGTGTCCACAGTTTGCAAACATGCCCATGGGCCCGGTCAAGGTTATCAATCCCAGTTTTAAAGGTTTCCCTTCCCACAGTCAGGCTTATAAACTAGACCAGAGCTCATCAAGGGGTGGGGAGGCTTGTGGGGGTGGCTGGGGGGGTAGCATTTGGAGGCAGGAATTGGCATGTGTAATCAAGTCCCATTCCTTCTGCCAAGGTAACATCTACTTTCACCCTACATAAGAAAAATAAAACGTATAGCCCACAGAAGTATGAACTAGTATGGCTAATTGATTCCTTCAGGGTTTATAATCCTATGAACCAGGGTTGGGGAGCCAGTGGCTCTCCAGATGTTGGGCCCATCAGCTCTGCCAGCATGGCTAGTGGTCATGGATGATGGGAGTCATAGTCCCTGCTGTAAACACTGTTAATAATTCCTGTCTGCCTTGCTCATATCAGAACTGTATCAAAGTGCCCAGCAATGAAGTGTTTGTTCGTTTCCACAATGTGAAGCAGCCAGCTCAATGTCAGGCAGGAAGCTTGCATGAGAATGCCACAGACACTTCTGGTTAAGAGTGACAAGGATTCAGGTTCGCCGTTTCATTTGTCGGCGCACATTTCCTGCCCAAAGTGTCTGCCTCACACAAACCTCCCTTCCCTTTTTTGCTTGCTCACACCAAAAGAGCAAAGTTTTGATGCCAGTGGCAAAACTGCTGACTTAATGACTTTTGTGAGCAAAACAACCTTTTATCATACATGGTGGGGGATGTAAAATTGTTTTTAAAAAATTGGAACGAGGTATATAAGGAACTGAAAAAACTATTTAAGATTTCGTTTATCAAAAAGCCAGAGGCTTTTCTGTTAGGCCTAATATCTAATGACATCCCCAGAGATAATAAAAATGTATTCCTTTACGCAACAGCAGCGGCCAGAATATTGATCGCGAAGAATTGGAAGGGGGAGAAAATACCATCATTGTTAGAATGGCAAAGCTAGCTCTGTGAGTTTGTGGAAATGGCAAAATTGATGGCAATCATTAGAGGCCATTCAAAACAGAGAATAATTAAAGAATGGGATGGAGTGAAGGAATACATGAAAAAATACGGTTCCGGAACTGGAATATTAATAGATAATATGTAAAACGTGCAGGGGTAAGCAAGGAAATAATAAAATCAATTGAATAATTATTAAGCTACAACAACACAACAAGATAGAAGAAGTTAAAAGAAATATTGAGATCACAAATGGGTGAAGGGGAGTGGGGGTTATAGGGGAATTTATAAAAATTTCTAATATAATATTTCTAATTGCGTTGCATTTATATATAGCAAAGGGAAGTCTATAGCAATTAGGTATATTTTAATCTAGTCAAATATGTAATAGGCTTATGTTACAAAACGAATTTGGATTTTGAATTTGATGTTTGTAATTCTTTTTTGGTTTTGGAATAAAGTTAAAAAAAAGAGAGTTTTGTGAGTAAAACAAAAGCAAAAAAGGAAAACTGGGCAGAGAATGCAGAAGAAGGGTAAATCTCAGACTGATGGCTGGAAAATTAGTGGGTCTACTGTTCACTGAAGGTAACCTTCACTTCCTTGCAACTATTTGAGGCCCCTGAAAAAAAATATATATGGAAGGCTAGGAGATGCCTCCCAGTGTTTGGTGGAGTTCAAGGAGCTGTGGGGGAAGAAGGGGACAGGAAGTTTTCCTCCCTTTAACTCACAGTTCCTCAAAACAGTAGACCTAGGGACTACCAGTGGGCCTCAAGCCATTTTCCTGCTTGTTGCCTCATGAGTTGGCTGTCCTTCCCTGCCCCATAGCTATGCTGTAGCCTTTTGGTTAGACTGATGCCAACCCTAGCAACTCCTTCTAGACTTTGTCAAGGTGCCCCGGAAACAGAGGAGTTTGTGGGCGTGGGAGAGGCCTCTCTGCTCTGAGGGAAAAGGGCCAGAGAAGGTGCTGAAGGAGATTAGGAAGAGAGATTATAGCCTAAAATTCTGAGGTGGTGATGATTAACTGGGCATAGAAAGGAAGGAGATTAGAGAGAAAAGCTATTTTAGGAGGAAGAGGTGAATGGAAAAGGACCTGGGAGGAAGGTTGAAAGAAGTTGTCAGTTGGAGAGGAGGGTGGAGTAAGATACAGGTGAATTGTGGAAGGGGAATGGAATAAGAAATTGCAGGAGATGGGTAAAAATACCTTAATTTTTGCTCTATAAGACTCACTTTTTCCCTCCTAAAAATTAAGGGGAAATGTGTGTGCGTCTTATGGAGCGAATGCAGGCTGTGCAGCTATCCCAGAAGCCAGAACAGCAAGAGGGATTGCTGCTTTCGCTGCGCAGCAATCCCTCTTGCTGTTCTGGCTTCTGGGATTCAGAATATTTTTTTTCTTGTTTTTCTCCTCCAAAAACTAGGTGCGTCTTATGGTCTGGTGCGTCTTATAGAGCGAAAAATACGGTGCTTTCAGAGTTCTGTAGGGAGTGGGAAAGGGGAAATACAGTATAAACAGCCTTCTACACTTAAAGCCTCTGGATGACCAAGTTGCGCCTAAAATTGGGGGAGAGGGGGTTATGTCACAGTGCCTCCAGAGCAAGTGTTTGTTCTTAGTTTGAGAAAGCTGAGCTATGGAACTCCTTGACACAAGAAAAGACGAGAGATACAAACACTGTGTATGTTTTTTGTTCTTGTGTATGTTTTTGGTTCTCCATGAACATCTTTCTTTATTTCTTTATTTATATAAAAAAGATTCATATGGTGAGTCAAAGCAAGTAAAAACATGGTTTGCAAGTTCTTGCATGCCAACCACCTGAAAAGTGTGTCCGCCATTCATGCTTTTCCAAACTGTTTTCATGACCAGCTTTGAATTGCAAACTATCATGACTTAACGTTCATAAAGTACCCAATGTTTTCGAAGCGCTGTACAGAGGTTAAAAGATAGTCCCGGCCCACTGGCTCACAATCTAATAATCATGATGCAAAAGGGGGGTGGGGGTGGAGAGAGACAGAGAGGGCAGAGTAAATGAAGCCTTTACCAGGGACAAGATGGCCATCTCCTTGCCAGTATGTTCTTCCTGGGAAGCAGTGTGTTCAGCTTCCCACTGGCACTTCCTTAAAATAAGGGCAAATGCTAACCTAAACACCCATTCAGCATCTCTTCCATAGCTGCTGTATACCTTAACGCAATTGAGTCTTTTTTCTCTTTTTTTTGGAAAAGTTTTTATTATTAAAATAATTAAGCATTAATACACACATATTGCGAATATACAAGCATACAAACATACATTATCTGTGGGATTGAGTGTAGGTATGTTGGAACATTTTTAAGGATTGTATGAAATGTAACGCAATTGAGTCTTTTCTCGTAAGATGCCTCTAGCATAAGAATCAGGGTGGCAATGACATTCTGCAAAGTTTGCTTGTAGGGAAGCTTTCACCAACTTTACAAACAGGATAGCTATGTTGAGGAGATTCTGCCTGTTGCTTTTGCTCGCGCGAATGCCCAGGGCGACTAAAACCGAAGCTCCACAAAAGAGATGCTCTTCAAAATCCTCTTACAATGGATACATGCTTGTTTCCTCTGCGTTCTGTGTGGCGGTGCAGGATTTTGAGCAATCATCATCCGTAGTTTGGCATGGCTTCCTGGTTTGTTCATGTTTAGCACATCCAAGCTTTTTAAGGATTTTTACCAGGTTCCTCCTAAACTTCAAACCGATAAAGAAATAGAGAACAGGGTTGAGGCAACTGTGGAAATAAGCAATGGCTTCCGTTACGATCAAAGCATATTCAAACCGGAACCCGTTGTCCATCATGACGCTCTGGTCCGCAGCACGAATGAGTTTCAAGATGTTATAGGGCGTCTGTGTAAAAATGAACACCACGACGATGGCAAATATTATTTTTAAGGATTTCTGCTTGCGGAAGCCCTTCGCGTAGAGTAAAGTTTTTGTGATGATTGAGTAGCAAAGAACCATGACCAGCATAGGGCAGAAGTAGCCAAGAGTCATTTGAATTCCTTCGGTGAGCATCTGCAAAGAATTTGAGGGGTAGTCTGCAATGCATACCTTTTTGCTATACTCCTTCTGGGTGCTAAATAAAAACTGTGGCAAAGCAAATAGCAATGAAAGCACCCAAACCAAAATGCAAACCATTTTACCCCAGACTATTCTTTTGGCTTGGCTGATGTGTGCTTTGGTGGCTTGGACGATAGCAAAATACCTGTCAATGGTTAAGCAGGTGAGGGTTAGCATGGAACCGTACAGATTCAAGGTGTAGAGGCCTCGGATGATTTGACACAGCAAAGTGTAAAAGATCCACTCCTTAGCAGCAGAATAAGCCCAGAATGGCAAGGTGCAAAGAAAGCACAAGTCAGCTACAGCCAAGCTCACCAGAAATACATCCGTCAGCACCTTTACTTTTTCATAGAAGATGAAAATGATAAGAACCAAAGTGTTCCCTGAGACTCCAAAGATACAGGCAAATGAATACATGCAGACCAGGAAGACACTGCTAAACGCTGTAAACGTCTTGTGTGCGCTTTCATCGTTCTGAAACGTGGTGTTGGGGTATTCAGCAAAATAATCATCATCGGTAGCCATGTAGCCTGATTTCTCAAATACCTGTAAAACATACACATTTCAAAATTGTCTCAGTAGGTGGATTGTAATGTCTCTCTACATTGCTGCAAAACTCTTAAATTTAACTTGCTCTGTGATGAAACCACATAATCATTGACAAGGGACACGATATAAGCCCTGATTATGTAATGCATATACCCCCATCTACGGTTGTGTTTGCCTTATCTACCCCTGAGTGGGGAGGAAGTCCATGTAAGCTAACTTTTGAGACGTAAGATGTAGATCGGTAGATTCAAGCCAGTGTTGCTTGGGCTGAGTTTCGAACTCTTGGAAGTGTTTGTACAGTGGTACCTTGGTTCTCAAACTTAATCCGTTCTGAAAGTCCGTTCCAAAACCAAAGCGTTCCAAAACCAAGGCACGCTTTCCCATAGAAAGTAATGCAAAATGGATTAATCTGTTCCAGACTTTTAAAAACAACCCTTAAAACAACAATTTAAAATAAATTTTACTATCTAACGAGACCATGGATCCTTAAAGTGAAAGCAATAAACTGCAGTCACACAATCAATCAATCAATCAATCAATCAATAGCTGAACTGGGTTCCACACAGTCACAAAAATAAAAAAGAGAGTTGCAAAAACACAAAATAAATAGCAAGAACAGACAGACCTCAGCCTAACACTCAAAATGGAAGTGTACTCAAATCGGAAGTGTAACACTCAAAACAGAGCACATTTGGCTTCCAAAAAAAGTCTGCAAACTGGAACACTTCCAGGTTTGCAGTGTTTGGGTTCCTAGTTGTTTGAGTAACAAGGTGTTTGAGAACCAAGGTACCACTGTGCATTGTGCACAGTTTATTGAAAACCGTCATTAGCAACAACAGTAAGATTCAGATAGACAGCTTGTTTTCCACACTCTGGTTATCTTGAGGTAGCAGCCCCTGAGCTGCTTTAAACCTCTGTTTTGTAATATACTTGTTCAAGGCCTAAATTCAAAATTTTAAATTAATTTAAGGAGGCCACAAGACCTGGCAAGGTAAGGGTTTTAAAAAAAATCTTTTCCATCACAAGAAAAGTGATCATGTAAACCAGGAGTGGGGAACCTCTGGTCTGTGGACATCATTGATGAGCAGGGATCAAAGCCTTTTGCAGAAACGCTGTTTGAAGCAACTCATTCTTTTTATTTGAGGAAGCAGGTTGTGGCATCAGTGGTATTGTGGGCGGGGGGAAGAGCAGTCTCACCCACCCACCCTGCTGTCACCAACACAGAAATGTGAGCTGCTTCGAACAATACTTTTGCAAAGGACGTGCAAGGCAGCTTTAAAGTGTTTTGCAAAAGCACTGTTTGAAGCAGAAGCCACTCTTCTCATTTAAAGGTGAAAAGGTCTGTTTCAAAGAGCACTTTTGCAAATGGCTTTAAGGCAGTCCCCACACTGCCATTTCAGTCTGAAACAGGAGCACAGGGACTGTCTTAAAGCCTTTGCTAGCCTCCCCACACTCCCCTTTTAAACCTCTGCGATTAGGAGTTTACAGAGAGAGCAGGAGGCAAACTTGCAAAGTTGCACAAAGGATTTTGACAGGTGGGCAGGGATTAATGAACATCATTCTGCACTAAAAACTTTTTAAGACCCAGCCATAATTATACAGCAATGAAACCCACATCCAAGCAAGACTGTATAAAGTATGCACATTTGTAAAGGTAAGGTGAAGGGACCCCTGACCATTAGGTCCAGTCATGGCCGACTCTGAGGTTGCGGCACTCATCTCGCTTTATTGGCCGAGGGAGCTGGAGTACAGCTTCTGGGTCATGTGGCCAGCATGACTAAGCCGCTTCTGGCGAACCAGAGCAGCGCACGGAAACACCATTTACCTTCCTGCCGGAGCGGTACCTATTGATCTACTTGCACTTTGACGTGCTTTCAAAATGCTAGGTTGGCAGGAGCAGGGACCGAGCAACGGGAGCTCACCCCGTTGCGGGGATTCGAACCGCCGACCTTCTGATTGACAAGCCCGAGGCTCTGTGGTTTAACCCACAGCGCCACCCGTGTCCCTAAGCACATTTGTACATACTGCTTATTTTTCAAAATGTACTGCCAGCAGCCTCAGGGAGAAATCACTGATATGCATGGAACAGAAATTCTGCCTTTTGTGAGCTGGAACTCCCACCCATGCATCCCATTTCCCTGTTGTTTAGATTTTGTCAGTCATAGCCAGTATCCATTTAAAATCTCTTTGAAGTCATAAAGGCTAGAAATCTAATTTTTTTAAAAAAACATGCAGAGCTTCTTAGGATGCTGAATTCTGCACATGATTCCATATTATGATCTTGCACAGCCCCGGTGCAAAATTGCAGAACATACACTGCACTGATAATAAAATTCTTGGGGGCAGCATGCTTAATCTACTGGGGATCAAGTATTGGACTGGACCAAGGTACATTACTTGGCTTCAAATCCCCACTCAGCCCCAAAGCTCACTGGTGTTCTTGGACCACTCCGTATCTCTCAGCCTTACCTAACTCACAGGGTTGTGAAGATAAAATTCAGAGGGGGGGAAAAACATATGCCACCTTGAGTTCCGTGGAGGAGAGGCAGGTTCTAAATGGAATAAGTAAATAAAAATTAATTGAGTCAAGCCGTAGGCCACTTAAGTTACATGGAGTCCTTGCCTCTTCCCCTTCATTTTTATCACAATTGTCCCTGCACTTTTAGCTGCTCTTTCCTTGACTCCCCAACATCTTACTCTAGCTACTGTTCTCCATATGATGCCACACAGGCTCACTATCACAAGGGAGTTTGGAACTGGGTTGCCAGAATCCCCTCCTGCCAAGCAGGAGTGGCAAGTCAATAAGTAAACTGGCCATCCCCACCATTTGAATGGAACTATTTAATTCAGGAACAGGCATTCTGTGGTCTTCCAGACATGGCTGGACTGCAACTCCCATTATCCCTTGACCACTGGCTGGGGCTGATGAGAGTTGAAGTCCATCAACACCTAGAGGGCCACAAGTTCCACCTTCCTGATTTAACTGGTAGTGTGTCAGGAACGAGCTGGCAGTAAATCACACTGTGCAAGTTGGAGCTAACTCCTTATTAGCAAGGACAAGATCTGAACAAACTTGGCGGAGTCTCAGGCCTGATGAGAACAGCAGCTCATCCCTGGAAGGTCTTGCCCCATGGATCTGTTGCCCAGATGGAAAGTCCCTACCTCCTCACAGCTGTCTTAAGTTCCCTCCTCTTCTGGGTTTCCCCACAAGCAATCAGAGCCTGTGCCAACTTCTCTGCCCTTTTCTTGCCTCATCTGGTTCTGGGAGTCCAGTAAGGAGGACAGCTTGTCGCAGCAAGAAGGGCTCTTCAGCAGCCCAACTCATCTCTCCCTCTTGACCTCCCTCCTTCTCTGCTTCAGCTTCTGCCTCTGATTCTGGACTTCTCTCTGCCACAGACTCTCCCAGCTCACTAAGCCCTGTCACCTCTCCAGCTTCTGACACCACCTCCTCCCAGTCGTCTCCCTCTGACCACTCATTGTCGTCCCACCACCAATCCCCAGGCTCTGAGTCTTCTTCCCTTGGGGGGTTCCCCAGCTGGTTCCTCCCACCATTCTTCTGCATCCAACCAGTCTGTGACACAGTGCCCCAGATAATTATTCTAATTTGTATTTGTTGGTGAGGCATCTGGGATACCTGTGAGTTAATGATAAACGAATACATTTCAATGTTAGCTTCTCTTAACTTGTGTGTCACTTTCTTGAAGTTGATGGTATAGATGACAGGCAATAAATTACCGGAGATAGGATCTCATTGCAAGACTAGGCTTTAGAGTTTCATTTCTTTCATAGCACAGTGTTTTTCAAACACTAGTAATAGCAAAACCACAGAGTTATCTGTGACTAAATAATACCAGAAAGTATACTCATGAAAAGGCAGCTGTAGCCATCAATCCCATGTCAGTATTGAGTGAAAGGAGCTAAAGAGCCGTACTTCATAATCTGGGTGTACTTCACAAGCTGTGTTTTCACGATAACAAAGTTGACCTGGACCCTGAAAGAAACAACATTTCCCAAATTGAGCTAGAATATGACTCATCAACAGAAAAGAATGTTCACATTAAAAGAGTAAAACTAGCAATCTAGAAGAAGAAGAAGAAGAAGAGTTTGGATTTGATATCCCGCTTTATCACTACCCTAAGGAGTCTCAAAGCGGCTAACATTCTCCTTTCCCTTCCTCCCCCACAACAAACACTCTGTGAGGTGAGTGGGGCTGAGAGACTTCAAAGAAGTGTGACTGGCCCAAGGTCACCCAGCAGCTGCATGTGGAGGAGCGGGGAGCAGAGCCAAACAATCCCACGGAAAGAATTTTGTGGGGGTTTGGGGGAAACAGTGGCAATTTTGTGTTGTTTTGTGCAGTCATGGTTCCTCCTGATTGTGTCACATGGCTAATAGGAAGCTGCCTATACCAGGTCAGACTATCTTCTGTCCAAAAAGTAGCTCTCCAGAGTATGGATGTAAGAACACATCATTTTCCATTCCACTCTGTATTTGCTGCATGCAACAGTGTTTCCATTTTGCTGCAGTTCATCTTTTGCCAAAAACAACATTATTTGTCTCGCTGTTCATTGTGGCAAAAGGACATAACTTATATAATTTGCACAAAGCCATTACATTATTGCACCCCATTCATTTCAATGCAAAGGAAACAAAAGAAGAGTCTTCTGGATCAGGCCACCAGCCCATCTATTCCAGCATCCTGTTCTCACAGTGGCCAACTGCATGCCTGTGGGAAACCTTCAAGCAGGATTCAAGCTCAAGATCCACTCTCCCCTCCTGTGGTTTCCAGCAGATGCAAAGGAGGTGGAAATGTAATCAGTTACATATCGTTGGCAGGCTGAAAACAATGACAGTGAATGTGCCAACAATATCTGGAATTGTTTGTGCCTATCTCTGGTAGATGGGAAAACTCAAATAATAATATATGCCCCAGAAGATGGTTCAAGTGCCCTATTGTCTTAACCTGACTCTGTTTAAGTATATAAGATAAACATATTTTTTTACAGCAAAACCTCTTGGTAAAGAAAATTAACCTATTTCTAACTTGAAAGCTACTTAAGTTAGCTTTCAAGGGGCTTACTAGAGGAACCAACTGGGCCCCGCCACAACCTAATGTTTACAAAGATGGGATAGCTTTCCGTCTGAGGCAAGAGGAGGTAACTACATACCTTGCAGCAGTCAGTGCAAGAGATGCGACTCAGATTCAGATGTCAGCTCGAGGTAGTGGTGGTTGTGTGTATTTATTAGAGCTGCTGCCTCTGGAGTTTCCTTTCAGTGATTTCTTCGTTTTATACATCAGACAAAACCACAAAGCGGGGTAGAAGAAAGAGTGTTGCCTATGCTGCCAGGCTAGGGGTGAAAATAAAGCTAATATGTAGATCTATATCCCAAAATATGTGCAACCAGGGCTGACCAGTGCATGGTCAGTTCATGTTACTTTGGCACCTGAGGCAAAATAAAAATAAAAATCACACTGCCTGCCTGGCAGTAAAAATAAAATAATAAATAACTAAGCATCTGCTGCCCTTTCATGACACACAAAATCACCTGCCTAAGGTGGCTGCCTTACTCAGTCTCTTTATTGCAGTCAGTGAGCTGTATTCAGAAAGAAACTTTGCAAATATATAAAAAATAATGCAAAATAATACCAAACAAAATAGAGAACCGTAACAATAAAATTACTAGTGCTGTAGAATGCCAGACGTAGAAGATAAAATTATGAGTTTGCTCAAATTAGCCCGCGGCAAGTTTTACATGAAGCAGCGCAATATTTCGCCATCCTGAAAGTGTCAACTGCGTCAGGTTTTCAACGCTTGCTTAGAACTTCCTCACACTGGCTTTTCCTGAAGTGTGAGCCTAGCTACTGATTAGTTTATTTGAATTTTGATTTATTTATTTATTTGCAGTTCATCATATTTTAATGTACACTGCCAAGGTATTCTCATATAAATGAATGAATGAATGAATAAAGGTACGGCTGAATGAATAAAGGGACACAGGTGGTGCTGTGGGTTAAACCACAGAGCCTAGGACTTGCTGATCAGAAGGTCGGTGGTTCGAATCCCCGCGACGGGGTGAGCTCCCGTTGCTCGGTCCCTGCTCCTGCCAACCTAGCAGTTCAAAAGCACATCAAAGTGCAAGTAGATAAATAGGTACCACTCCGGTGGGAAGGTAAACGGCGTTTCCGTGCGCTGCTCTGGTTCTCCAGAAGTGGCTTAGTCATGCTGGCCACATGACCCGGAAGCTGTATGCCAGCTCCCTCGGCCAATAAAGCAAGATGAGCGCCGCAACCCCAGAGTCGGTCACGACTGGACCTAATGGCCAGGGGTCCCTTTACCTTTAATTCTCTCTCCATTCAGTAGAGATTACAGCCATGCCATTTAGCATTCAGGTACAAGCGTGTAAGGGCCCTTTCAGAAGAGCTATCCATCTGTAAACTGCATTTACTCATGAACACATGAAAGAGGCAGTCATTGTTTTATGATGACAGCATGTAGGAGCTGAGGCAAGATCCCTGTAATGTATGCTCAGTACTTATTATTTATTTTATTCCAAGGATTTACAGTCTATACCGCTTCTCAGCAGAAAAAGATCACAGAGTTGTTTATGGTACATATGTGGCTGAAACAATATATATTGTAGGAAAACTGTAGCTGTACATGATAGATAGAGAGACTGATAGGAGAGATAACTTATCACATCCTTTTCAATGGAATGGAAAACTGAACTAAATGATGCACATGGTTGGATGAACAAGATATCCTGTGGACTTGCTTATGAATGGGCTTTTTGTGGTGGATGAATTTATAAGATCAAAGCCTGTGAGAGAACCTAAAAAGAGTTGGGAAAGCACCACAGGAAAACTGAAATGTTTAACGCTTTATTCCCAGGCAGGTTTTCCTGTTTAAATCTCCACCTGGCAGGGTTACTATTTGTCCCACAGGTTTTTCTCAGCAGAGCAAATAGCAGGGGGGTTTTTTGAGATGGGTGGGGATAAGATTGGGAAAATAACATTGGTTAAACACCCTGTCCCACACCACTTACCATTCGTTCCCTGGTCCTTTAGGGATCCTCCACCCTGCTTTGATCTAAATAATAATAATCTATGATCTGTTTATGACTCTCCAGACACCACAAAAATATAACTGCATGTAAGCTTGCTTTCAAAATGCTGGCGTGTTTTAGGGATTTGTTTTGGCACAAGTTAATGTATTGCTGGTTATATTTTCATTGGTCTTTTGAAAAGGATTCCAGTGTGTCCTGCTCCTCAAAATGACTAGATAAGGCTTTAAAGGACTTTCAGCTACCTCTTGAAGGCACTTGCCTTCTTGATGAACAGAAATGTGAAGCGAAATGCAGCATTCGTTGAGGTGTTTGCTCCTGAAGAACCATCTTTTTGCTCAAAAGGCGCTGAGATCAGCCTGGCGCAAGTTGTTAAAATCACTTTTGTCCCTGTTGATTTTGTCTTCTCCTTATTTTAGGGGCAAGGCTGCATGCTTACACTACCCAGTCGTCTTTGTCCATGCAGTACGAGAGCTGTTGTAGTGTAATGGCTAGCAGTGCAGTCTTATACACACTTTCTTTGATTCTTTCTGATGGAAAAAGCAGTAGAGGCAACTCCCCAAAGGTAAAGGTAAAGGGACCCCTGACCATTAGGTCCAGTCGTGACCAACTCTGGGGTTGCGGCGCTCATCTCGCTTTATCGGCCGAGGGAGCCAGCGTACAGCTTCCGGGTCATGTGGCCAGCATGACTAAGCTGCTTCTGGCAAACCAGAGCAATGCACGGAAACGCCGTTTACCTTCCCGCCAGAGTGGTACCTATTTATCTACTTGCACTTTGGCGTGCTTTCGAACTGCTAGGTTGGCAGGAGCAGGGACCAAGCAACGGGAGCTCACCCCATCGTGGGGATTCGAACCGCCGACCTTCTGATCGGCAAGTCCTAGGCTCTGTGGTTTAACCCACAGCGCCACCCGCATCCCACAACTCCCCATTTACGTATGTCAAATTGATGCCTGATTGTGCCGAACCTGGGAGTGAATTTTAAAATTGCAAAAATGGCCCTAGTAGAGCCCAGAAAGGGCAAAAAAAATGTGGGAAAACAACGCCCAACAATCCCATGAACCTTTGCAAGTGCAATCCCAGCCCTTGCACTGACCATTGAGGCCTATGGAGAGTTGACATTTGAGCAAGGAGGTTTAGAGGTGGAGCAGACCCCCCCCCCATAGTGTCCCTATTTTCCAGGCACGGTCCTGGATTTACAGAAGCTGTCCTGGTTTCTGATTTTATTCCGGAATGCCCCACTTTTACTTAGGGGGTCCCTATTTTCATGTGCGACTCCTGAGCCAAGGAGATAAGTAACTATACAACTTTTAGAAGGCACCTTTAGAAGGCATCTGAAAGCAGCCCTGTATAGGGAAAGTTTTTTGCAATGTTTTTTAATGTTTTTATATATGTTGGAAGCCACCCAGAGTGACTGGGGCAATCCAGTCAGTTGGGCAGGATATTAATAATAAAATTATTATGATGATTATTATTATGGGATAGGACTTCCCTATTTATCGGAGAAATGTGGGAGGGTATGTGGAGTTTGGCATCTGGTAACTGCTGCTGTTTTTTTAAGGGGTTTTCAGGGGTTTCCAGATATTTATAGGGTGTTTGCAGGCTTTTCCAATGGTTTTTCAAATATATGTGATTTCCCTCACACATGCAGTACCTCGGAACATAACCCCCACATAAATTGGGAGTTGCCTGTGTATTAAAGACATGATGAAGAAATGCATAAAACCTATTTTTGTATGGAGCAGCATTCAGTTATTCCAAGCTATTTGAACTCTAAAGTTATACAGCCCAGACAAAGGTTTGCTACCTCAAACAGAATTAGGCCTAAGATAAACCATAGTGCTGACCTACTTTTCTGCAGTGAAACATATCACATTTGATCTGTTTCCTTTGACACGGCTGGTTTTTTAAATGTAAAAGCCACAAAAAACCCACAGACTAAGATGATTGTTATCTGTTCTTCTAAATTGTTTAAGTCTTGCTTTTTTTAGCTAAGGTGTGCAAAATGACTAAAAAGTGTTCAGATACCTTGAAGGCCTTACTAGTAAAAAAAAGGGGGGGGTAAAGGACCCCTGAACAGTTAAGCCCAGTCAAAGGCAACTATGGGGTTGCGGCACTCATCTCGCTTTCAGACCAAGGGAGCCAGTGTTTGTCCACAGACAGTTTTCCAGGTCATATGGCCAGCATGACTAAACTGCTACTAGCACAATGGAACACTGTGACAGAAACCAGAGTGCACGGAAACGCCGTTTACCTTCCCGTCGCAGCCGTACCTATTTATCTACTTGCACTGGCATGCTTTCGAATTGCTAGGTTGGCAGGAGCTGGGACAGAGCAACGGGAGCTCATCCAGTCACGGGGATTCGAACCGCCGACCTTCTGATTAGCAAGCCCAAGAGGCTCAGTGGTTTAGACCACAGCACCATCCGCATCCCTGCCTTACTCATTCCCCAAAGATCTGTCAGTATCAAGCACAGTATGAGTACATCATGCAGATTATCTGATTAAGGCAGACAGAGGGAAATATTGCCAAAAAATGACTCATGTCAGCTGTCATGTACTGACATGCCAGCTACATGTGAAAAATGTGAGTGCACTGCAAACTAGCTGTCAAACATTGACTGCTACTGCATTCTTTACAGATAGCAAATGCTGATGGTAAAGCTAAAGGGACCCCTGACCATTAGGTCCAGTCGTGGCCGACTCTGGGGTTGCGGCACTCATCTCGCTTTATTGGCCGAGGGAGCTGGCATACAGCTTCCGTGTCATGTGGCCAGCATGACTAAGCCGCTTCTGGCGAACCAGAGCAGCGTGCGGAAATGCTGTTTACCTTCCCGCTGGAGCGGTACCGATTTATCTACTTGCACTTTGATGCTCAATATCAAATACTCACTGAATCTTTGCACATCCAGAGATTATATAGAGCAGTATTTCCCAAAGGGTGTAAATCAGTGCTCAAGCATGAGGGCAGAAAACTTTAATCCTTTATCCCATGTGAGGGTCCCAATCCAGATTGGGTAGCCCCTGTGCTGGCAACCTGCATGTAAAAATCATCTCCCATTCAATGGGAGCTTTTTCCTATAGAAATTGCTAGCATGGGGTGTGGGTATGTGATCCAGATTAGGACCACAGCGAAGTCATTAAAGCCCCCAAAATTCCCACAGGTATGTGTTTGCTCATAGAGGTCTTTTCCCCCCTGCCAGGATCCACTCCCTCTGCCAAAATTAGGCTTGAAGAAAGCATCTTACTGTAGTTTGTAGAATAGGTTGCAGTGTGGGCTTCATTTGTAAATGGAACCAGTTAATCTATGTGAAGCTGTTCTGACAGCTATATAAAGTGCCATGCAACAAGATACATTGACTGTCTTGAAGGACGTCTGTTTTTCATTAGAACCGGAAAGCCTAGTTTATTCAATATTTTAATGAAGATTATTTTGTGTACAGGTGGACTGTGTGGGTTCTGCAGCCTTGTGAGGACATATGTCGCAGCAAACAAATGGTGATGGGGAGATAGTCATCCCCAAACATTCAGGAACACACAAGGGAGATGTGGTTGGGAGCCAGAATTGGTTTCACATTGTATAAACTGCCTCAGAGGAACCAGCCATCTAAGAGCAAGAAATGTGTGAAAATCAGTGTGCAAACTAAGGCACCTTAGTAATCCACTGCCATCTAGTGATGCTACAGCTAATCTGCTTTTTAAGTCAAATGGGTTAAAATCTATTGAGGTGGATTGTTTCATGCAATGTTCCGCCCCCCCCCCGAAATGGATTTATTTCACAAATGTTCTTATGAATATTCAAAATAATAGTGATCAAACACAAGTTTGGTTACTGCAGACACAAACCAACACAAATTACCACCACACTGTAAGTGCCTGTGGCCTCTTTGCGATAAAAAGCTTTTATGGGATATCAGAAAAACTCCAGTTGTCCTATGCAAAATGTACAGTATTCCTGGAACTAACAAGTCATGTTCCTTCCTATTAGTAACACAGCCAATATAGATCAACTGTGTGTTGCAAAAAAATAATTCAGTCTTAGCACTAGACTCCATGGTTTTTTTTGTCTATGAGAGTATGTTTTATGCAGTGTTAATTAAGGAGTTTGCATTACTATAGTGAAATTTTATCAGGGTGCTTCCACACAGTGTGTGTGGGAGAGGGGTGGAGTGGGGATGGATTGCAGCATCAGTTTTTCCAGTGTGGAAAAGCCCTATTAAGATGTTTCTGGCTTCCTGTGCCTTTAAACTGAACGCTTCCTTTTTGCAAATTCAGACCGTTATTATATTCTGTTGATCCAGGCTGCAACAATGACTGATGAATAAACTGCTCTTTGGGAGGGAGATTTTACTGCTTATTTCCTTTCATTAGGATTTCCCCAAAGAAACTAGTCAGCCCTATAGTCTAGCTAACAAATATACTTTGGTTTGATCCACTGTCTTTATGGGTGCAATCCTATACATGTGGGAGTAAACTACACTGGATTCAGTGGACCTACTTTTCAGTAGACATGTATAGTAGGATTGTACTGTAGAGTTCTAGCCATCCTTTCTACCAGATGGGGTCTAGGTCAGTTTAAGAAAGTCATAAAATTCAATTGTGAAAGCTGGATATATTTTGGAGCTATGGAATTTCCTCCTTAGAGAGGCCCAACTTGGCTCAGCTGTTGCCATTTTCTTGTTTTTTTTAGGTTTGTCATTTGATACATTTTTAATTCAACTTGGTTTTGTGCTTTGAAAATATTTATTGTAATCTACTGCATATTTGAGTCTGGGCATAAATATTTTAAATAAACATTAAAGATTGCTCTGTACTATTTTGAAGAATGATTAATGATCTCCTTTATCCCTTTGCCTCAGAAACAGCACCTATAATTCCTCAACTTTTGATGAGACTGACGACTTGCAAATGGCCCAGGATGCAGAGATATGCTTGCTGAAGTCAGGAGAACTGATGTAAGCAAAATCCATTGTTTAGTCTTTAATTATTATTATTTTAATCAGCAATGCAGTCCTATACATTCTGCTCAAATGTAAGCCACACTGAGTTTGTGTCACAGATTTTGGCTGCATGGAGTCCCCTCTTTCCTTTCTATTTCTTTCTCTTCTTCAAGAAAAAGCCAACGGAGAGATGAATTGGATATAATATGAGGTAAAAAATAATAATTGAGGTGAAAAAATCTGAAACTCGAGTTCCCTAATTGCTTTCTCTCAGGTGGTGGTTTTAATTTTAAAAAAAAATATTTAAAAAGAGCCTTAGCCCCATACCTGAACCACACAGAGGCCCAAAGTTTCCCTTTTTGGGAGCAGGGCTCACAGACTCTGCAAGTTTCTGAATGCTGCTCTGTGGAGGTACAGATCCCATGAATTGTATATCCCATCAATTAATTTCAGTGGGTCTGCCCTGAGTAAGCTGAATGCAACCCAGAGACCATGAAGAACAATTATGTTTTCCTTTCACATCATGTGGGACTGAGAAAACATGAAGGAAACACGCAATGGGTTCCCTTAGATTTGTATATTGTTAAAGTAGCCTTGAGTTTGAGATTCACAGTGCACAAATGTTTCTGCAGTAAAGAATGTACAAAAGGGACATGTACATTCAGAGCCCATGTGTCATGTGCATCATCAGACACAGTTCTGTCATGTGCTTTTGTTTCCTTCAGGCTAAGGCTGCCTCTAACCGTGGAGGAAATTCTAAAGTTTGGAGAAGCTAACAGAGAACTGTTCATTAAGTCAAATACTTACAGCATTATTCCCATCACTGTGGAGGAAAGTGGCCTTACAATAAGTTGGGTATTTTCATCAGACCCCAAAAGCATATCGTTCAGCGTGGTGTACCAAGAATCAGAAGATGCTCCTCTGGATCAGTGTAAAGTAAGGCAACTTCTTCATAGGGGTGATGTCAAATGTGAAATTGCTAACAAAACTTCTAACAAAAATATGTAACTTGCCCCTCAGATCAGCTTTCATACCTAAAACGTAGACAATGTAACACTAATTTTTACAATGGGAACTGGGGGAGGGGGACAGTCCTGGAAGTTACAAGCTGGTTAGCTTAACTTCTGTCCCAGAAAAAACTGGTGGGAAGTATTGTTAAATGCAAAATAACCAAGCATATAGAAAAACACGCCTTGCTGGAACATGAGACAGGTCTTATGAACCTGTTAGGAGTTCTTTGATAGTGTTAACAGACAGAGGTGAAGCAACTGGCATAGCGTACATGGACTTTCAAAAAGCTTTTAAACTTGTTCATAAACCATCTAGAGTTAGACTTCCTTTATCAAGTTGCTGCAAAATATACACATAATCTGTTAATTATTAACTTAATTGATACAAACCATGCCCTTTAAAGAGATCTTTATTCATTTGACCATGGCAAAGTTCCTGTAGACAAATTTTGTGCCGGTGTATCTCTTGCAGGTTCTTATTCCCATGATCCGGTGCAACTCCCATAAGGAAACCATCAGAGGGCAGGTGAAAGTCAGAAATACTGGTATCTACATCCTCATATTTGACAACACCTTTTCTAGGTAGGTGCAGCTGGAGTATGTGAAGTGGAATGAGCAGTCGTTTGTCTCCTGTAGCATTTTGTGTGTTCCGTTTCTGAAGGGGATGCAAAAGGCACGCTCCTTATTCTCTCTGAAGCCTTGTGGTTCAAATTCAGCGCCGAATGCAATCCCCACACCTTTCAGCAGGAATTGGATCACGGCACTCCTGAGTGGAACCAATCTCAGTGGCGCCTGCATTCAGCACCGGATTTTAAACAGTGCCAAATGCATGTCCCACTGCAAAGGGACAATCAGGAGTGCACTCATGACATCATGATATGACATCAGGTGAGTGACTGCGGGGTGGGGGTGGCCAGCCAAAAACTGCCAAAGGGGCCAAATTGGGCAGCCTGCCTTCTTCTTCTTTATTTCACAAATAGAGCCCAATTTAAACTTGACTTTCCACACCTAGTACATGTATGTACAGTGGTGCCCCGCAAGACGAATGCCTCGCAAGACGGAAAACTCGCTAGATGAAAGAGTTTTCCGTTTTGGAGGTGCTTCGCAAAACGAATTTCCTATGGGCTTGCTTCGCAAGACGACAATGTCTTGCGAGTTCCTGCGGGTTTTTTCCCCTTTCCCCCCTTTTTCTAAGCCGCTAAGCCGCTTATCAACTGATCCGATCAGCAGATAAGCCGCTAAAAGCCGCTATTAGCGCTAATCCGCTAATCCTTCAATGGGCTTGCTTCGCAAGACGAAAAAACCGCTAGACAAAGAGAATCACAGAACGGATTCTTTTCGTCTTGCGAGGCACCACTGTACTGTCCTTGCAAGCACACCCTATCTTCCATCTGCATTAGTTGACAGAGCATAATAGAAAGCAACTTGGTATTCTTCTACCACTCCCTCCCACCGCTCCTCCCAAAATTCATTGCTTCCTCTCACTGGATGCCTCGTCAAGTTTGAGCATGCTCATAGGTATACGCTTTCTTCATCTGCATACACATGCACACAGTTTAGGCTCAGCTAATGTTTTGGCTGTTGCTTTTTCCCAACAGGTTTATCTCAAAAAACGTCTTTTACCACTTATCTGTTCAGCGCCCAGTGATCTACGATGGAAGCGATTTTCCAGATCCTTGAATGTAATATTTATATACTGTACGTTTTCAATTTATATTTTTAAGAGACACTATTATTTATATACACATAAGCACTAAAATCAAAGATGTGTTGGGAGCCCTCATAAGTCATGCAATAATTTTGAAACCACGATTACATGTAAGTGTAGATATAAAGGAACGTAACTTTCAATAATGATTCTGGACTGCAGGTGCTTGTTCAAAAGCCATTTTGTTTATTTAAACAACCTAAGCTATGCAACGCTGCATTTGATGCAAAATTGTTCATAATCCGGATACGCATTGTAAAAAGGGCTAAGATACAGGACATCTGCTTTTGATTTATTCAGGGCCAACCAAGATGTGATGTTTCTTATATAGTTTGGTTCCCTATTGCGTTTTCTTTACTTTAACCAATAGGTAGTGGTGAGAGCAAGGGAGACAGATCAGGACCATGGAATGGGGGAGGGTAAGGTTTAACCCTTTGTTTTCACTGTGGTCCCAATAAGAATCTCCACACACACATATGTGCTAGCTATTTTCATAATGAGAAGAAAACCTACGCTGGAAGCGTATATATATATATATATATAACTATTTTTATATGTCGCTGCTTCTGCGTCTCATTTTTTTAAAAAAAAATGCTGCAAAAGGAAAGAAATTCAAATTCAATTCTGCAAAATCGTAGTATCTTTTAACATGGGCAGATTTACTCCAGTCAACCTTTCTATGCAGGAAGAAAGTGATTAGACAGATTTTGTTGCTGTTTGATCACATACTACACATGGCAGGAAAATGACTCTAGATGACGTGCCTAGTTAACTTGTTTGCAGTCTTCATAAAAGTCTGCTTACATTAATCTGTGCCTTAATGAGGAAATTCACCTGCTTGATCTTGGTCCTTTGTGGTAAAGGTAATTTTGTAACTTCATTGGTCCTTGAAACCTAAATGTGTCGTGTGGAAGTGACTTGCACTGATTTCAGTGAGATAAATTATTTCCCACTGATGCATGTAGCAGAAGCCAGCTTTGGAATTAGTATAAGGAAACCCTTACTTTTAAACCGCAGCATATTCACAAGGAGTTTCTTTTCCTAAATTCATTTTACCATTTCATAATTTAGTAAAAATCTATCCAGTAATAGTGCATCATATGGCCATGAGAATCATATCTGCAGAATATTTCCTTAAAGCACTTGTTTTTATAAATTGACACAATTTTTAGTTTCTATTTTTTAAGTGAAGAATAAAAACAAGTCTCAACATGACTACCTCCCATACTGACAAAACTTTGTGTAATACTACCAAGAGACAACAAACACTACCTTAGCCTAATTCTAAAACTATGAATGCTTAAAATCAACAAACTCAAAAGTTGCACCAGCATTTTATTTTGCCACTGCTGGCCAAATACACTGATGAAAATTATTAGGACTGGCGTATATGACAGCAATAGACAGAGGAATATGAACCATACGGATACAAGATGTATAGTAATAATGTCACTTAACTGCAAGAGTAGAAGGAAGTGTGGGGTGGATGCTTTAAGATATGGCACTACATATAAAATTGGTCAGACATGGAAATCACTGAAATAACAGCCAGTTAATTATTTCAACTATTCTTTTTTTTTCATATAATTTTTTATTGATTTTACAAAAATTTTTAAACAATACAAACATGTAAAAAGACATACAAACACATATAATTTCATGGCCTTTTTTTCATAAACCTTGTTTCTCGGACTCCCCCATACCTCCCCTTTCTGCATCCCAATGTCCAAAATTTTCCAGCAACTTCCAAGTTAGTTCTGTCAGACATATGTCTTATTGATCTTTCCTTCAGTCTAGTCTTATATCGCTGTAACCCTTTCCTTCTCAAAACCTCAACATTTTAACATTCATCAAGTTTATAATAGTCCTTAAGATACATTTTAAATTTCTTCCATTCAATTATTTCAACTATTCTTGCATCAGGAGCAGTTCAAATAGGAACTGCTGATACAAAAGACAAAAAAATGCCTGAGTTTGAATCCTAGATAAATCTACTGAAAAAGTAAGTTCTATTGATTTAATGGTGCTTATTCCCAGGATTGCAGTTTACAAATATTTTGTGTCTGAAAATAAGTGAGAATAACTTGAGAACTTTAAAAATTGCTTTATTTCATAGATATTTTCAGGGAAACACAAAATGCTTTCCTTCTATTTTTGTAAGAAGCAAGCTACTCCCCACCCCATTTCCCCCCAAAGTAACTTTTTTGGAAACTTTTTCTGGCAAGAATTATCATAGGAATGAAGGCATTCCTGCCATAGATAATCAGTATTGATGAATTTTTTATTGCCCACAGTAGATTTTGAGAAATTTGGACACTTCCTTCTGAACACTATTAAACTGCAGTGCCAAGGTCAATGCTTTTATGACAATAGGGGAACTATGGATATGTAATGAAATTTGTGAAAAAACTAAGTAGAGGGAGGTACCTTATTAAGGAATTATTTGTATGATCTAGATAAGACCTTCTACGTTACAACAGCCAGGATATTTAGGACAGGGCCCTACTTGAGATTGCCTAACACGTCTGTTAAGCCTAGTATCTCTTCCCCATGCTGAAACTTTAAGAAAGTGTGCAATATGTGCTGTAGGAAAGACTTACGCTGTTTTACTCTCTAGATTCCTTCAATTAAGAGAGCAACCAATTAAAAAAAAAGGTTTTTGCATCTGTAAATGTTTTGGCATCCTGTCTAGTCCTTTTAAAAAAAAAGGAATGAATTCAGACTAAGTTACTTGCACTTGCTTCCAACTGAAATCAGTGGAAAGTTAAGTCATTACTAACTTTTCACACTGTTTTCAATTAGACGTACGTGCAACTAATTTAGATCGAATCCAACTCAATGATTCATGGTAGGGAAAGGAGAAAGGAGCTATATTGTACAGGGAAGAAAGTTACTATAGCACAGAGCTATAGTAGCTTGGGCTCCATCCATAATATATTTTAGCCGAGTACATATCACATTGCCAGCTATTCTCCTGCTTCACATCTTTACTATCCCCTTATGTACAGTACAGTACTTGTTCTGTCAGTTAAGGCTGTGTGATACAGGAATGGCGGCTTAGTTAAATTGTATGGCAACATTATGGAAATACTTGTGCAGATTTGGGTGTGGGCTATATCAGTGCCACAGAGAAGCAGTGGTGGTGTTCATTATACAACTCCCCTCCTCCATGTATATTGCAGGTATAGTTTCATACAGATCTGTGCGATGCCTGACACGGTTGAGATGAAATTGTAGAAGGAAATGAAAAAGTAGAAGCAATATGGTATATATTGTGCATTTGCCATTTCATTATTGAATGGTGTTATTATTTAAGGGCTAGGGGTGTATTGTTTTGAATTGAGAAGCATTGCAAATTTAATGTTAAAAGTTGAAATGCTGTTTGCCATGGACTGTGCAATATAAAATGGATTTTGAACTGAAATCCACTTAATATTTTAGCTCTGGTTTTCCATTCTATTTTGCTGTGGTTTGGGGATAGAATGCTTTTTTAATGTTCTTTGTATTTTAAATTAATATGAAAGGGATACTGTAAAATGCTATATTTCAGATTTATGACTTTGAATATACATAATTGTTTGAAGAACAAGACATCTGTTATTTGTATTTACTTTATAGCTTTGGTTTCCAGTTACTATGTTTTTCAACTGAGGGTTGAATCCAGAGAACTTTTACCCTACAGAGGACCTTTCTCCCTCTGAGAAACTTGATTCCTTCAAGAAAAGAAACGTCTCTCGATTCAACCCCAAGAATATTTGTTTCGTGGGGCTCACTGAAAGCTCATCAGCATAAATGAGAACACATACTTACTGCATTTCATTTCAGATTGTTCCTCATACCAATACTAGTCTTTACACATTTCTCTCACCCATTGCAAGCTCAATTATGTCTCCCCAACCCTTAACATTGCACTTACACACATGCACGAATGCATCCAATAGGAGCTTTGATGTGGTAGCACAAACCAAACATGAGATGATGTCATGTCCAAGCTTCTATAAGCTCCTTTCTCTCAGCTCAGAGTATTGGAAGCCTCATTAGAGGTGAAGCCTATTATTGTCCCAATGCCCCTGACAGCGGTATCACCTTTGGATCACGAGCAGAGAGGCCCATCCAGATGCTGCTGCCGCCTCCAGAGTTTTGGCAGAAGGGAATGAAGTCGTTCACAGTTCTATTTAAACTTCCCGAAATAAAACTTTACAGTTCATCTCACCATCTCTAGGCTGAGCACAGGCAAAATACACAAAACAGAAAGTAAATTATGTAGCTGCACTACCATACGTAAAGGTTATCCCCGAAAACCATAGCCCAAACAATTCACAATAAATCACTTTGTGAAGGTAAAGATGCTGAAAATGGAAACTACACAATAGTTCAGTTCATCATCCCGGGCAAACATTGTGGCTGATGAATAACTGGTTGTTATTTATGAATATCCATCATAAACCTTAGCAATCCATTTTCCATTTTTATTTATTAGTGGCATTGCTCATTTACTGCATTGCAGTATTGCTAATAACAAACCACATTTCAGCTATTCACAAGTCTCGTTAGGTATGGTCCTGGAAATAAAGTTTTAATACTATGCACGCTTACCAAGGAGTAAGCCACACTGAACAGAATGGAACTTCTGAGTAAACATTCAGAGGACTGTACACCAAATATTGTATCTCTTTAGAAATGTATTTGCTTGCATAGTAGGATCTACCACACTAACAAGGTTTGCAGATATATGAAGAAGTGTGCATGCACACGAAAGCTCATACCAAGAACTAACTTAGTTGGTCTTTAAGGTGCTACTGGAAGGAATTTTTTTATTAAGGTTTGCAGAGGCACAAAGAACAAAACAGAATTTAGCTGGGGTTTGGATTGGTTTTCCAAAATTTTGTCCATTTGTGTTTCTCTACTTATTAATGAAGATTGGTTTATTAACCTGAAAGCTGCTATGTACAAAAAAGAGAGAGGGGGAGAGAGAGGCTCCGTAAAGAAAGCACAATTGACCAGCGACAGCATACAATTGGATATTTTGTTTTGTAATTGAAATCAGTGTGGTTTTATTTATTTATTTATTTATAAATTGTACCTGCAAAAATATATTGTGCACTGGAATGACACCAAACCTCAACTGATCTAACACAGGCCAAACCTACCCCCCCCCCCAATGTCTGTACATTTTATATCTGTACATGTGTATGGATGCAGATGGTTTTTGTACTAGAATGTTTCTTGATGCCTTTTATGCTCAGGAACTAAATAAAATATCTCTTGTCATTTAAAGTGAATGACATTTTACAAAATTAGTAATCAGTTATATGTAGGGTTGCAGGATCTCCTGAGTCACAGGCCAATATTCTGAAAATTCAGGACAGAGATCTGGCAGTCCTAGCAATATCACCAACAGGGAAATTTGCAATGCTAATGAATCTGGTTATCTCACGAGACTGTAGTTTTAAAATGAAATAGAATTTTATCAAGGTGATTTTTTTTAATGGTTCAAATGTTCGCTGTATGACCTATTTATTGAATATTTACATACTGCAATAATGTGTGCATATTGTATTTATATTATACCATTACATACCTATGCAACCTTGAAAACTGGAACAGATCTGCTGCCCACCTCTTTCCCTGGTTTGCGCCTTGTGATGGCATAATAAATAGGGCAGTATGATTTGTGAGGGTATGTTTATCTTTCCAAGTGTTTGGTTTTTGTAACCCTGTTTTGTAACATAATTCAATTAAGGAACCTAAAGGCAAGGGGCAAAAAGCTTTCCCCTCTCCCAAATACATACAGCGGCAGCTGAATTTTACTCCAGTGTCCTCCAGATGAAGGGCCGAATAATAATAATAATAATAATAATAATAATAATAATAATAATAATAATAATAATAATTTATACCCCGCCCTCCCCAGCCAAGGCCGGGCTCAGGGCGGCTAACAACCAATAATAAAATCAAGTTGAATGAATACAACTTAAAAACAAGATTAAAAAATTAATAATAATACAAATTTAATAAATAATAACAGTATTTACGCAGAGAGAGAATAAACGACATGCTTACACTAAATAAAACCTGAATTAGATCATGCATCTCTCTTGTTTTTATTTTTTTAAAGGGGGGGCTACTGCCGCCCAGAAATAAAAGTCACGTTAAAACCCCGGATTTCTCCCCCGCCCTATGGGAGAAATAAGCAAGAAGGCAGCCCAGTCTCGTAACATTAGAGCCGTCATTCGAACGTCCCGCGCTGCCTTCCAACTGCTCCGCCCCCGCCGGACGTTCAAATCCTAACGGCCGTTCCGCGCGCCTCAACTTCCGGCCTCGCGACGGTTTCCTCCCCCCTCCTCTTCCGCCAACGGCATTCCGAAGGAGGGAGTCGCGAGCCTCCTGGCTCCGTCGCTATGGCAACCGCCGCGCTGTAAACCGCCGCCGCTTTGCCTCAGGGCCGCCGCCGGTTCGACATGGTGAGCAACCGGCGCGCTACCTCAGCCTCGCCCCGCTTCTTCTTCTGCCCCCTCACGCAACGCCTAGCTACCCTCAAGCTTCCCGAGAAGGGAGAGACGAGGCCGCGGCGTCTCCCGCCCCCCCCCCAAGTGTGGCGCCTCCTTCGTCTGAGAGAGGCCTAAGCAGCCTGGGTTTTTCCTCGCTCCTCACCCCCAACGCACCCACCCACCCGGGTTTAGAAACTGGGGGTCCCTCCTGACTGAGGGAGCCCGAGCCTCCCTCCGTGATTCGCGGTCCCCAAAACCACGCCGGCCTTGATCCTTCAGCCGCCGCCTCCTCACCCCGCCCCCTTTCGTGTAGGACGGAGGGACTTAAAACATAATTTGGGACCTGTATTTTTATGCTCGTTTGTTGTGACCTATCCACATACACAACCCCGCGTCCGCCTTCTCCCAATACTTCGTTGCCACAAATAGAGCTCCTCTTGCCTACTGTATAGGGAAGCCTTTTAATGTGCACTGTTTTCTGATGTTTTTATATACATCATACATTTATATACATCATTTTATATATGGGGGGTGTTATTGGATTATTGTTCTTACTTTGATTTTATATATTGTGATCTTTTCTGTGAACCGCCCTGAGACCTCTGGGTATAGGGCGGTATATTAATTAATTAAATAATTAAATAAACAAACAAACATTGGGAGCCGCTCAGAGTGGCTGGGGCGACCCAGTCAGATGGGCAGGGTATCAATAAAATGACAACAACCACCACCTTGCAGGACGGATAGGGGAGGAATGTATTTCTGCACAGCTTTTAAGTGGGAGAGAGGCCCACTGAGTTGAGCTTGCTTTAGCATGTAATTTTTTTATTAAAGCTTTTCATAGTACACTGCGATATAGAAAACTAATGTAAATAAAAAACAGAAACAGCTACAAAAAAATACAAATAGAATAAATAATACACGGAGTCCTCTCACCATGGAAAACCCAACATTTCCTTGCTTCCAACCCAGGGTCCTCCATCAACCATCTACCACCCATGAGGGCTTACTTTCAAATAAATGCACATAAGAGATGGTAGGGTCATGAGGGTGAGAATTGGGGACCAAGACCAAATGACTTATTGCTATGTGTTTTGGGTGTTTCCTTGGTTGGTTGGTTGGTTGGTTGGTTGGTTGATTTGGTTGTATCTATCTCTACCCCTGAACCTCTGTAGTGCAATGGGTCAGTGTGTCTAGCTCTTAACCGGAAGATTGGTGGTTCATACCCACCACCACTATGGAATAACTGTGGGCAGGATTCCTGTGTTGTAGGGGATTGGACTAGATGACCCTCAGGATCCCATCCAACCCCATTATTCTATTACTATTCTTGTTTCTTTCTCAACAATATATGGGACCTTCTGCTGTTACCTGTACAATAGCTCTGGCTCTGAGTTTTAATCAATTCATTAGCAGGAAATCCAAATACGATACTTTATTGATATGAGCTACATTGCTGTTTTTATTCTCGTTGCAGGCAGAGCTGGGTCTGAATGAGCAACACCAGAATGAAGTTATCAACTACATGCGATTTGCACGCTCCAAGCGTGGCCAGCGTCTTAAGACAGTAGACTCTTGTTTTCAGGACCTGAAGGAAAGCAGGTACCATGAGGATGGAATACCTATAATACAAATGTAAACACAAATGAAACCAATATTAGGTGTCATTCCTTAACAAACTATGGGAAGTGACATATTCCAGATGTCAGGCAGCCATGTTTGCTTGCTGATACTTATGTAGAAAGCAGGATCGTCCCACTTTTGGGATGATGGGCATAATTTGGAAGTGCTCAGTCTAGTGATGAGCTATAGCATTTGACCAGTTTGCCAGTCATCTTACTAGAAAAATAAATAGTCATTGTAATACTGCTGAAGCTTTGGGTTGTTAGCACGGTTGTTGTTTTTTAATTCTGTTTTGTGGGCTTTTCTGTTTAGGCTGGTGGAAGACACATATACTATTGATGAAGTGACAGATATACTGGATGGCTTGCAGACTGTGGTACACAGTGAGGTGGAGTCAGAACTTATTAACACAGCCTATACCAATGTATTACTTCTTCGCCAGATTTTTTTCCAAGCAGAGAAGTGGTATCTTAAACTGCAGACTGACATTTCTGAGCTGGAAAATAGGTAAAATGCTATAAAGAGAATTTTGTATCCACTTAAAGTGTATCCTTACTAATAAGGTCTTTCCCACCACAGTAGTTTCATAAATGGCAGTTTATAGCATAATACTGTTCATGCAGAAGTATCAGTGAATTCATCGGAGGTTACTGCCTGGTAAGTTTGCAGCCTTAGTCTCAAAATGATTGGCTTTTTTTAATCTAAGAAGTGATTGTTTTGTCTTCATTTAAAAAGGTTCTGTCTTGCCATAGTTTTTACATGTAAGACTTCAGGGCTAATTCTTTCATTTTCTAACTTTTCATTTCTTTATGAATTATAGAATATAACTTCGTGTTCAGTAGAATTGCTTGACTAAAATATTTTCTATTCTTTTTCAAGAGACTTACTAGAGCAGGTTGCAGAGTTTGAAAAGTCAGAATTTACATCTTCAAATAAGAAGGTATGTGTCTATTTCTAAAACTCACCAGATGAGGCTGTGAGGGTTTTGTGTGTGGTTCTTGTTTAAGGGAAAAGGTAACAGTAAAGAAAGTTCTTGCAGCTAGTGAGCACCCCTGCTGAACACAACATGTGAGAGCTTTACCCTGAGTAAGGGAAGGAAGATCTTCTCATGCCGTGCTGTTCTTGGAGCAAGCATCAGCTCTGAGAGAGTTTAGTACTGCTTTTGCCTGCTCCAAAGCTTGATGTCCTGTGGAGGTCACTGTCAGTCAGCTCTTCAGGGTGCAGAGAGTGGACAGGCTGACCCAGTTACCCAGCAAGCTAGGGAGAAAGCAGTGACAGCCCAGTTGCGGATGGGATGGAGAGGAAGGGGTTCTTTTCATGACTGGAAGACCAGCTGAGGCAATGTCAGCCCAAGATAGCAGACTTTTTAGGAGTGTAGGAATCCCCTTTTTGATCGCTACACCCCTCTTCTCTGATTACTCTAGCATGCACAGAGAATATGATTAAGGGCTCAGTGACAACCACAATTTTTAAAAGACATTTGAAGGCAACTATGTGATTTTTAAAAGACATCTGAAGGCAGCCCTGTTCAGGGAAGGTTTTAGTGTTTGGTGCTGTATTGTGTTTTTACTATTTTTGTTGGGAGTCGCCTAGAGTGACGGGCAACCCAGTCAGATGAGCCGTATATAAAGATGTTATGGACTACAATGCCCATCATCCCTAAACATTGGCTGCACTGGGTGGGGCTGATGGGAGTTGTAGTTCAAAACATCTGGAGGGCACCATATTTGCTACAAAATGATTAGTCTTCTGGCCAAAGTATGGAAAGGCTGGAGCAGTAATTGCTATTATAATGCTTGTTAGAAAGAACATGTTTAATTGAGTACTCTGTAACATTTTTGTGCCTACTGTAGCCTAATCCAGAGTTGGTGAAGCCTAAACTTACTCCATTGCATGAAGGAGCATCAGAATTATTGAACAAGGTAAAACTTGGTTTTTGTGATATTTATGGTGGTTCATTGTTGGTTCAACTGAACCTGTTTTATATTATTTCAAACTGTTTATAAGTTACTGAAGTCCCCATAGCCTCTTCTTAGCTTCATAAGGTGTATGTGTCAGTGGAGTGAAATGGTGTGCGTAATCAAAAGAAACTTGAGGGAGGGGACAGGAAAATATCTTTAAAGGCGAAGCTTCTGTCAGAAAAGAGCTTGAAGCTATGTCTTCAGAAATGGAAGCTGAGAACTAGAGGGTGTGCATAGAGCAATCAAGATTAATGCATTTCTACCCCAAATTAAAGTGAGAACATTTCCCTGCCACCACCAGCCTTTAATGATTCCTTTAGATTCAGTTACTTTCATCGTTCCTCATTCTGTGGTGCCTCAACAGCTGCCTGGGGAAACAGGAATGTTAATTAGTTGTGGATCCCACTTTTCATGCTAGTTTAATTTTCTGTACAGCTTCTATTTTTCAAATAAAGCAGGAACAAAGTACAGTATACCAAAACCTAGTAACTTTCTTGGTCTCACATAGGCATACATTTTTTTTCTAGTCTGAAAAACACTGTGTGCTAGGCATGATGTATTTAGGGTTTGGTCAAGAGCAAGCTAATTTTTTAATTGTTCACAGGAAATAGCAAGACTCCAAGAGGAAAATGAAAAATTGAAGACTAGATTAAAGACCATAGAAGGGCATGTAAGTTTGCTTGAGATGTTGGTATATGTGTATCAAAAGAGTAGTAATTCGATTACTTTTCTTAAAAAATGTTCTGAATGTTGTTTTCAATCTTTTCCAGGCTACAAGTGCACTGGATGAAAAATCAAAGTTAGAAAAGGCTCTACGTGAGCTACAAATTGCCCAGGGAGATCAAAAGGTTTTCACATCATTTCTATTGAATATTGCTGTTTTGATAAAATTACTCCATGTAGATTATTTTAGTAAATTTTCAGAAATATTCTTGTTAATCTTATTTATCCGGATGCGATCATATGTAATGCTGTTTTAAAACCAAATTTGAAGAATTATACCAATAAAACAAGTTTGGCATTGCAAAATAAGAATTTCTCTTTGAGTAAAGTAAAATCCTAAATTTGAGACAGGCTTTAAATTTTCTTTCATACACCCTTTTCACTGTTATAATTCACATTTCTTGTTTTGTTTTGCATTCTAATATGGTTTGCGGTATGTATTTGATTTCTCATTTCTAAGCATTTCAGCACTTTGCTCCAGGGTTTACACTTAAACTAAACTATGGTGCATCTGCTATTGTCAATTTAAAAGTGTTTTCATCAATTTTCTAATTCTGAAAAACCTTTCTATGTTTACTCAAAAGTACCCATTGATTTCAGACAGGCTTTATGTAAGTTTTCAGTAAGTTCAGAAAAACTATATGCATGCTTACTTGGAAGAACATTGCTGCCTCCTTCCCAAAGTCCAGTGTCTCGTTTACCTGGCTATGGGAAGGCAACACAAGAGCTGGGTGGGGGTGTCAAATTTTGGTCTCACCCCCTCTACCCCACGCAACAGGGCAGCGTGTGACTTAACGGGTTCTATGTCAAAGTACTCTTGTGGCCCACTTGGTATGAAAAGTTGGGCCACCCTGAGCTATGTTATTAAAATAAACAGAGTACTCATAGTGTCCAGGCACTCTTTTAAGTCACCCTGGCAAGAAGGGACTTATTTTTAGGTAACATTGTACATATTAAGTATACCATTATTTTCTGTATTGCTTTCCAGAATTAAGATTGTGCTATGTCAGCTCCACTTCAGAGTTCTATCTTTGATTTTTAAGTAATGACATAAAGTTACTGCTTTTATCATCCACTTCCTGTTCTGGAAAAAACGAGCCTGAGCTGATGTCTGAACTAGAATGCCTCCAGCTGATCATTAGAAGAACTCTATAATTAAGAAATAGTGCCATGAATTTTCTTTTTCTTTTTTTCTCCTCTCTTCTGTTCCCTTTTTCTTTTGTGTTCAAGGGCAGTTACTTTCATACATTTGTAAGATGCTTTGGGAACCTTTTTGCTTAATAATTGAAAGAGAGAAATAAGCTCATTGTATATATTTTTATCATTTGAAACTTTAGATTTTTACAGAGAACAATTGTTTACTCTTGTAACCAATGGTCATGCATTTATTTAATTAAATCATAAATATATTTTTTCTTTTTTCAGTTTAACCCAACTCAGGACATTAGTGAGTTAGAAAATACTATGGCTGATCTGAAGTGCAAACTTGAAAAGACTTTGCAAGACAGTACTGCAAGCCAAAAATCATTGGAAGAGAATTTGGTAACAACAAAGCATGACCTTCTTAAGGTTCAGGACCAGTTGGCTATGGCTGAAAAGGTTAGTTTTTATTCTGTTGAATAGTTATAGTCATTACCACCTTCCTTAATGCCTGTAACATAAGGCATTGATATAAGTGCACAAGCTTTTTCTGAAGCAGAATATTGTTATGGCACATATACACAGGGGCAGTAACTCAGATCCAGTGTTTCTGTGCATGCAGTTGACACATGAGGGTCCACACATGTTTTTTTTCAGCACCATATTAATTGGTGTTCTGCTGCTTGCCATCAACACCTGTGGGCACAGCTTGACAGACAATACCTCAAATGTGAGTTTTTCAACCCTCTTCCCCCAGTTTTCCTGCAAGGTTAAACTGCAGTTTGCTTGCTCATTTTTAAAATACATATTTTTGTGCAATTCTGATTTACAGAATTGTAAAAGATCTGTAGATCTTTAAATAAAAACAAACTAGGACTACTTAGTGCTTTGAGTGTACAGTGTGCTTGTACAACATCTGAGAGCAAGAGGCGGCAGGGTGCCTTCCTGCTGCAAAGGAAACACTGGCTGTTTTGTTTTTCAATCTCTCTGAGAGCTCCATGCAGCAGGAAGACTGTTGGAGCGGTTTGAAAATACAGCGAAAGGAGGCTCAGGGTTGATTGGATTCCTTTCCCCACCCCTCAGCAACACAATCAGATCCTGGATGCTTTATGCTGAAGCTGAATATCAATTGGAGAAGTCTGGGAAAGAGGAATTATATTAGTTTACAGATGTTTGGCACACGTGTACATGCTCCACTCAGAGCATTGAGCAATCCCAAACATTTGTTTTTGTTTTTGTAGGTTGCTCATGGAAGGAGCAACAAGAAGTAGAGGCAATAGAGGTCACCTACTAAAATGTCACTACCCATGTGACATACCACTCAGCCAGCCAAACAAATGCTTTAAGGGATTTTTAAGTGAGAGTTGTTAAATACATAAACAGTGTCTATTTCACTTTTAAAATAAAGTAAATATATTGGTAATTTCAAATTAACAGGAATTGGAAAAGAAGTTCCAACAAACAACTGCCTACCGCAATATGAAAGAGATTCTCTCCAAGAAGAATGAACAGATAAAGGAATTACGAAAGAAGCTTTCAAAGTAAGCAGTGCTCTTTCATTTGTCCTCTCAGCGTGTGGTTTGTATGGTAATGTTTGCTTTTGCAAAACTTTTAAGAGCTACATACTTCCATTATCTGAAAACAGGTTGGGGCCCAGTGAGCTTGCTTCTGATGCACTTGAACACTTGGGACTAGCTCAGTAAAAATTTATTCCTTTTTCTTTAAAATGCTGACCTTCACGCCATAGTACAAATGACATCAGAAACCCCAACATTTTCAAAACCTGTTTGCCAGTCAACACAAATCACTGCTGTGTCTGAAACACAAGGGTAAAGCTGCCTTGGACATTCAGATCTAGCTGCAGAGTTCTTTGGATCGCAGCCTGAGATCCTGATGTTCTTTCTACAACTTAGGCAGTGAACCCATAAACATGCATACCACAAGAGGTGGTCCTTACTGAAGTGCTGCAGAAAGGAGACGAGTAGCTCCTTCTGTTGACAAGATACAATGGTGGCAGATTACACTTCAAAAATTTGGTAAGAATACACCAGTAGACAGTGGAGGTGGACACTCGCCTGGCGTCTGGTCACCTGTATTGCTGCTGCGTACTGAAACAGGGTTATGTGAGGGCAGCATGGTGCCAGTGTGTTCCTATCTCACTGTCATGTTCCCTTTCATTTCCCTGGTATGTAGCAGCAGTGAGGCATCTTCCTCCAAATGTGGATATAGAGAGAGCTAAGTAACCCTAGTGTATATCTAGTCACTTAGATATTTCGAGTGTCCATCTGTTTCCGTACTGTTTCACTGAAATTGCACTGCAGAACTGGAATGGAATGGCTCAAATGGAGCTTTCAAATTCATAGGGTTTTGAGCTGCTTGGATAAGGTTTATAAATTCTAGGGTTATGTATTAAGATGGTAAATTATCTGATTATTTTGTAATTCAAAATAAATTAGATTATTGGCAACATCTTATGTGATTATTTAATCATTACCTTCCTATATTGCCTGTTTATTTAAAAAATATATATTTTAATCTGTTTTCTTATTTCTTTTTCTTTTAGATACGAACCAGATGATTAAGGTCTGAAGAGCATTTGCTGTGTTAAACTGCCACAAAAAGAAAATGCATAGGATTTTAAAAATATGAAATCTATTTTCCCCAATATGTTGGGATTTATGCTTTCTAAGGAGTTTATTGTTTTCTTTTTCTGAAAAAAATGTTTATTGATAGGAAGCCGTAATAGAATTGAGAGCAAAGAAAAGGCATAGTCTTTATTTCTGTACTTCATGTCTTTGGAATAGCTATCTTGTGGATTGCCTGGAAAACTACAAACATGGAGGTATTAATTCTTGTGAAGTAGAAAGATTTATTTTAAACAAAAACAAAAGTTCAAATTCCAGTTCTTTTCATACCTATAAGGTACAGACCCAAAGAGTTAAATTCCTGTAATTTACATGCTTCTCAAACATGGCCTTTCTTTTACAATTGTACTAGGAGCAGTGATTCTCTAAGTAACTTGTTAATTCATACCTGCTATTTATTTTAAAAATTATTAGCTCAATAGTTTCAAAAGAGCTTCTGCACTAAAGGGAGAAAAACAATCTGTTTGTTATGTGTAGGAAGTGGAAAAGCTGGTGCTCAAATGTTAACTAACTAGTAAAAATATATTTTTTGTCTTACACATCTAATTGAAATTACACTGTCTTAAATTTCGTTATTATATCACAGATGTAAGGAATCCCATCTCCAATACACCTTCCATTCATTTCTCTGATGGTTTGCACAGAAACTCTGGACACTCCACACTGAAATCAATAGGTTATATGCAGCAAACAGCCTTTCTGGAATCTGTCCCAGGAAATACATATCACATTCTAGAGGTAAATGTTCAATAGTAGAACAGAAAGTAGAGTTTTTTCCCAAATCTGCTAAGTTGGCAACAGACTAGATGAAACTATTGTTACTTTTGGGAGTGACAGGTCAACCAGTCTTCATCATGCAAGTATTCCAACCTTTTGGGTTCTGTGTATTTGCCAACCATATATTGCTATATATTTTGTCTTCGTTATATATGTTATTAAATTCCTAATTTAATTAAATTCCTAATTAAGGCTAATGAAACTTCTTGCCTCCCAAATCCTGTTTGGTTGTTTTTCAGCAAATACAGAAGGACAAGTTAGGCATTTTTGTATGTAATCTCACAGCAATTTACATCTCTTGACCTTATTCTCTCTTCTAAAAATCAAACAACCAGTGGATATCTTGAGTGAGATCCCATACTGTAGTGACTTATATGGAAATTCTGCTCATATAAATCAAACACAGGTATGCATATTTGCATAGTTCACCTTTTATGAAATTCAGAATATTTTGGTCAAGGCTGTATAGCGGAAATAGAGCAACTTTTTCAGCCTGAGAGCTGCATTCCTGCATACACAACCTTCCGGAGGCCACATGGTGGCTCAGAGGCAAAAATGGATGGCTCAATGGATGTGGCTTGCCTTTATACAGTAGGTGACATTATTATTTACCCCATCCCTTTTTAGCTTCATCTTTGGGTAGGAAAACAAAATAGAATGCAAGAGAAGGAATGTGAACTAATAATTTTACAGAGGAACTCTCTGACCAAACTCTGTTTCATAGTAACAGGCTTTGCAGCATCATTATGTGGATTATTCTTTATGGGCATGGTAAATCTTGGTTCTTTTATTTGCTTCAGCACACTATAATATAAATAAACATTTCATTATAGAGTATCAATGACTGCTGAATAATTACAGCAAAACTAAGTGCATTTTTTTTAAATACCAAGTTTTCTTTCACCAAAGTACAGCCTGTGCTAAAGAGCTGCAGACACAATATCCAGTATTACTGGACTAGCACAATAATCTTAAATTGCAGTGGTTGTTTTTTCTATTATGAAATGTAGTTTTAAATCTTGATTATTCGCATCCCCTCTCTATACATTAAGTTAACAAATCAACATTCTATTTAATTGATAGGAGGGGCTGAAAAGAACTTTCTAGAGTGTTTCCTAAGAATTTTGTTTAGCAAGTAACAACCAGAGGGAGAAATAGATGAAGGATATAATGGAAGAGGCAAGGATGAAAGCAAAGTATTTGAGGGGAGGGAGGAACTCTGTATCTAACAAAGTGTCCATCTAGTTTAACCTCTTGGTTCTAGGATCAGCCTTTCTCAACCTTGAGTCCCCAGATGTTGAATTACAACTCCCATTATCCCTAGCTAGCAAGGCCAGAGCTCAGGGATGATGGGAGTTGTAGTCCAACAACATCTGGGGACCCAAGGTTGAGAAACACTGCCTCCAGAAAGCCCACAAGCAAAACACACTCTCTCTCTCTCTCTCTCTCTCTCTCTCTCTCTCACACACACACACACACACACACACACACACACACTACCCTTCAACTGCTGACATTCACAAGTCATTTACCTATCGGGGATAACAGACGATAGACCTATTTTGTATGTGCTGGGTCTGAAGATTCCTTTCCTCTGTCAGAGAAAGCAACCCTTTGGCTCTAGCCCCATGAAACCTTTAAAGGCTTTTCTAAGAATGTGACAGGTTCTAGTGGCAGAGCCTATAACTTACATAGTGTGTATTTTAACATATACTTTACCAATACTTTACCATAGTGTGTATTTGTGTCTTTCATACCTGCTGCTTCAAGACTGCAAAGAAGCTCCTAAATACTTTCAGATTTAAATTACCCCAAAAAATCCTCAAAAACATAAAATTGAATGATTCCTTCTCTCATAGGCCAGCATATAATAGCATTAACCCCACTCTCATTTTTAATAAAATAGATTTTGTTCCCTGGCTGCACCTCAAAATCTGAATCGGATGCATTTACAGTAACAGGAGGTTGCGAAAAAATAACTTTTTCTTTCAATGTGCTTTTGTGCTTATGAAATGAAGCATGTTTTCTGTCAGTCAAAATTTAAGCTGTTTCACATTGCCATGACAGAATAAACAGCTTGCATAGCAGGGAAGCGGCTGAATTCAGTAGCTGGTCACTAATTGACTTGGAAGTGGTTCAAAATGGTGATACTTTAACTGTTCAGTATGTTTCATATGTTTTGGCGGCATTTGTCTAAAAAATAGTGTAAACCAGTATACTTAAAAACATACCCATTTTCTTTGATGTGTCATGAAGAAAAAACAAGGGTCATACAGTCCTTACTGAAAAAGCTCTCATGACATTTGGGGGCAAATGGTAGATAGTTGGGTGTGGGGTATAATTTAGACGGGAGGAAATAGCCCTAACATAGCAGCCTCAATCCAAATCAAAAACACACTATGTGGCTGCTCAGATTTCCCAATATCTTGTCTCATCTTACCTTCAAAAGAACTACTAACAGCAAATAAGCATAACAGAACAAGCAACTATATTTTGTTGCTTGTTTTAAGGCAGGCTACTTTCTGTGTTCCCGGTTTAAGTCATGAGGACCTCTGGTTTGGCACTAATGCACTTTACATGACTAACAATACAATCCCTAATCATATCTACTCAAGAGGAAAGTCCTACTCGCAGGTCAGTGGGGTTAGGATTGCAGCCTTAGTCTAAGGGTACTTCTATATGTGGGCTTCATTTGTAAATGGTTCTGAATTTACTGTATAACCTACTTGACATTCCCCAGATAAAATGCTGTGAGCAGCAGGAAATAGCAGCTAACATTCTGATATCAGTAATATTGTGTAGATGCTGGGGGGAGGTACATTATCCCTGCATGCATAAACAGTACTAAACATCCATCTGGAAGTACCCCTAATCTGATGTTGCAGCAATGATACTTGGTGCTACCTTTTAGACTCTTACATAAAAACACTGAGAATTTTTGTTAGTTTAACGCCACAGTCTAAATTAAAATATAAAATACTGTGAAAGTGGGTCAAAGACTGAATGATTTCAGTCAGTCTTTCCCTATGATCTTCATTACTGCGCTTAGTGCACATTTATCATGTCATAAATTGGTTATTGGGACGCGGGTGGTGCTGTGGGTAAAACCTCAGCTCCTAGGACTTGCCGATCGCATGGTCGGTGGTTCGAATCCCCACGGCGGTCCCAGCTCCTGCCCACCTAGCAGTTCGAAAGCACCCTTAAGTGCAAGTAGATAAATAGGTACCGCTTTATAGCGGGAAGGTAAATGGCGTTTCCATGTGCTGCTCTGGTGCCGGTTTGCTGGAGCAGCTTCGTCACGCTGGCCACGTGACCCGGAAGTGTCTGCGGACAGCGCTGGCTCCCGGCCTCTAGAGTGAGATGAGCGCACAACCCTAGAGTCTGTCAAGACTGGCCCGTATGGGCAGAGGTACCTTTACCTTTAAATTGGTTATTAGGAAGGTGACCCAAGCTATTTTACATGTATGAACACATGTATGAACACTCTGGAGCCCTTGTCCTTAAATAATTTGTATGCACCATATCTTGTTTATTTTATCCTATCAGATCTCTTCAGCTCACTCATTCTTTCCATGATACTCCTCCCAAACTCATCATATAATTAAGACTGCAATCCTCTACAGCCTTCCCTGGACATGCCCAAAATAGTGCTGTTAATCTATATTACATGGTGATATTCGCAGCCAAGGAAAATGTTTCATTCAAATTATTATCTGGTGCTTTATCTGATGTTCCATTCAAGCAGAAATCTGGCTATGAGCAAGCAGGTTTGCACTCTACTTATCTTTCAGATTGCCCATCATTTATTAACTTGTCATAAGAAGCTGATGTTTGACAGAATTGCCATTACGTATTTTTACAAGGTAGGTCAATCACTGATCAGTTAGGTATCAAGAGGAGTCAACAGCAAGGCTTCCTACTCCTCCTCTGGGGTGTATGCGTCCCAGTTAGACTTACAGGAAATGTCCTACATATATGCATCTCCCACTCCTGTGGCATCACTGGCTTTCTCCCATTTGCATCATGGAATCGTAGGGCTCTTCCTACACTGCAATTCACAGGTTTCTTGTAAACAATCGGGAGGTATATAAATTTTGTTAAAATGAATACATTCCCATTGGGTTCACAGAGTTTTCTGCATTAATAGCACACAGGCCTATCAATGAACCTCATATGAGTTATAGAATCCCCTCTTCCACTGCCAGAGTCAGGGACTTGCCCCCTAGGTGCAGAGCCGGGGGGTGGAGTGAAAAATGTGAATGTTGCCTTCATATAGTAGGCTAGTTTCTAAACACTCAAACCCCACTCTTATTTGGAGTGTTAGGGGAGGGGTAGTACCTCTGGTGGGGGACATGTTCTTCTGGAGTAGTTTGTCCATCTTTGGTCCCCATCCTGAACTCGGTTCTCTCCTCGGCTTCTAGAAGCTGACAGCATGACAGTGCCACACCCAGAAAACGGCCTTGACTGACTGGCTAAACCAGGTGAAGGTAGCCCATGGGTCTCAAGCCCTTGGTGAGTTAGGGACTTGCTGGTGAGTTAGGGACAGGCTCCAGCAGATTGAGCAGATGAGACTAGTAGTGGGTCCAGCGGTCAAGAAGGCAGTTTCTATATGTACTGTGGAAGGAAGTGAGGGACAGATGGGGTTCGTCCACCTGGCGAGGTAGACCATCTAGGGGAAGGAAAACTCTGATCCTAAACCTCCACTGCCTTGTGGAATATCTTTGGGAGAAGAAAAGGCTAAGGAGTGAACTCTACAGAACTCTGGAGTGGAGTCCTTAAGACGGGTGTATGGCACCTTCTATGTCTCCTTCCAGCAACTCCTGCAGCCAAGCTGGTGCCAAACATACTACTCTGCTTTCCTTCAGACCACATCAGCGAGGCTGAAAGAAGGGGTCTTGTCTGGGCAGCCCAGGATTCCCATGATGTTATGAACTGGCAGGACGACAGGGAGGAGGAAGAGGATCCCGGTGAGGGGTGTAGCTGGGACTGGGACACACCGGGGCAAGCAGGGGCAGAGAAGGAAGTCTTCACTGGGTGATGGAGGATGGCGAGGGGATAGGGGTCAGTACACAAGAACCAGAGCAGCAGGATCCAGAGCCAGAGGGACCCCTGTCTCCACAAACAGGTGTAGGGAACAGTGAGAGGGACATTCCAGGAGACTGAGGCAACCAAGAGCCCATAGCCCAGCTCCCTGGCTGACCAGGTGAGGCTCGCTAGATCTGGGAGGAGGTGTGTGATTGCTCTGCTGCATTAGGCTTGGGACAGGTGAGGGTGACAGGCCTCATCAAGTCCAGATGCTGCAATCAGCAAGCAAAGTGTAAAAGGGAAGCAGAGCTGAGGTGCTGTGTCTGCTCTAACACCCATGTTGGTGGACCTCGACTTGGATGCATCTGGACCTCTATGGGACTGGACTTTGGATGCGTGGATTGACCACTGGTCTTTGGACTTTGACATACAGACTTGTGACCAGGTAGGCCAGGGTTTCAGGACACACACACTGCCCAGGCTTGTGCCCCAAAGAGGTCACTTGCTGCTAACACAGCAGTTTGACCTCCAGAGGCTATATTATTTCTGATCCTGATACCAGACTTGTACGTGATTTCTACTGTGAGTGAGACTCTCTTGTGAGCCTCTTTGAGAGCCTCTCGGGGCCAAAAAACAGAATATAAACCAAATAAGTAAATTTTGTGAGTTTTTTTGGGGGGGCGGCAGCAGTTAGGCTGTAGGCCGAGACCTTTCCTGTATCCAGGAAATGTTAAAATCTAAGCAAGGGTTCAAATTCCTATAATAGCCAGGCTAGCTTCCTGGTAAGGTAATGGCTTAATTATGGGTTGTTAACAAAGGCAGTGATTCTGTGCCAGAGGACAAAAAGGTGGGCCATCCTTTCTCAGCTGTTTGGAGGTCAGAGTCGAGAGTTGGGTTACGTGAACTAGAAGTTGGAACTTGTCAAGGCTGCAGGCCGGGCATCTGGAAGACAGAGCCATGCCTGATTTCTGTTGGAATCCACAGCTGTGGCAATGGGAGAAGCAAGACCCTCTTGGGGTGATTTCTTTATTCTGCTTCAGGATAATATATCCGATATTTACTTTACCAGACTATGAGCAATTCCAGACTGTCGCTATTTTCCAGTGGGACTCAACCGCATACTGACAAGTTCAGTTTGTACAATTAAAGTTGATTTGGAGACCTTGTGCAGCAAACAAGCTCCTCTCGCCTTGCTTACCCCCCAAAAAATAACTTTTTGCAATAAGAAAGTGAGGGGGGAATGCACTGAGAGTGTGGGACAACCTTTGCTGGATGCAACATCTAACCTTCCTACAAGCATATTGGAATGAATGCTCAATGAACTGGGGATGTCTTCTAAGCTCCTTGCAAACTTTGTGCTAACTAATCAGGATTAATCCTCAATAAACAGGCTGCCTGGAAGCAGCAAGACTAGAGTAGACTTCCCACTCCCTGCCATTCATGTGCATTTGTGATGATTTGTGCTTATGGTTATGTGATTCTGCTCTCAGTATAGTTTGCACCTGCAAAAGAAGACATGAACAAGCCTGCTGCATGTGGTGTAGTGTGGTGTTGTGTTGTGTAGTGGTTAGAGTGTTGGACTAAGACAGTGCTTCTCAAACTTACGTCTCCAGATGTTGTTGGGCTAAAACTCCCATCATCCCTAGCTATCAGGACCAGTGGTTGTATTCCAACAACAACTGAAGACCCAAGTTTTAGAAACACTGGACTGGGACCTGGTACTAGAACCTAGGTGCTGGGAGACCAGGGTTCAAAGCCAAGAGGGCATGTAAATGTTAACGATAATAGGCCACAAATCTGCCTCAAAACGTTCATGATACGTACTCCTCCGAGCATACATCATTGTCCCAGAGCATTCACCACAGTGATAGATGGGATAGAAATTACCCATCTGGCTGGGTTTCCCCAGGCCCTCTGGGCAGCTTCCAACAAAGATTAAAAATACATTAAAATATCACACATTAAAAACAGGGCTGCCTTCAGATGTCTTCTAAATGTCAGGTAGTTGTTTGTTTCCTTGACATCTGATGGGAGGGCGTTCCACAGGGCGGGCACCACTACCAAGAAGGCCCTCTGCCTGGTTCCCTGTAGCTTTGCTTCTCACAGTGAGGGAACCGCCAGAAGGCCCTCGGAGGCTGAACGATGGGGGTAGAGACGCTCCTTCAGGTATACTGGGCCGAGGCTGTTTAAAGGTCAACACCAACACTTTGAATTGTGTTCGGAAAGGAAAATATCCTTTCTTTAAACTCCTCTGTAAACATTGGTCGTGCCCACAACATACATTAAAAACTTCAGCATCTTCCCCCCCCCCCCCGCAAAGAATCATAGTAACTGTAGTTTTCCCTTCACAGAGATTTACAAGGCATCTACCTCAGTATCTTGGAGAACCAAGCTGATTCCGAAACAGCTTGTCCTCCTCCTAACCTAAGTTGAACAATGTGATGTGTGAAAAATATTTCTGTGATTTACCCCATCTAGCCTACTGTGTTTTCCATTTTATAATCCTTTTTCTGCGTGGTTGTTTTCGATATGTGAGGAGAACCTTTCCCCCTGCCCCACCCCAGGCATCTGTGAGGTAATTTGCAAATTAAATGGAATGTTTTGAAGGCAGCGAGCGCCGTAACCCAAACCCATACTGTGTGGTATGTTTCCCCCTACAAATAATTAAACACAAGATGTTGACAGGTGCAAATAGTTCCCAAAGCCCCGTGGGCCTGTCACAGTGTAATCCTGTGCAACCCCAAATGTTTTTTGACATTAAGACCAGCATGGGGCGAAACCAAACAACCGCATTTCAGATCTTTCCCAGAAATGCTGAGTTGAAAACCAAACAATTATTTGCTGGTTTTTACAGCTTGCTTTCCGCCTCCCTATTTGCCTAACTGGCATTCCCACTTCACAAAGTGCCTGTTAATAAGATTAGCAATTAAAAAGCTTGGCTGGCAATTGGCAAGCATGTTCTCCTCGGAGTTGGTTGGAGGCGCTTGCCTGTGTCCCCAGCAGGGCTTGAGGAGCACCTGAAGGAGGGAAGGTGAAGGCACGCTCCGCCGTACGCAACCCAGCACCACAGAGCAGAAATGGAGAAAGCCCGGCCGTTATGGGACAACCCCTTGCAGTTTGTCTTTGCCTGCATTTCTTACGCAGTAGGACTGGGGAACGTATGGCGCTTTCCCTATTTATGCCAGATGCACGGAGGAGGTAAGCGTGACTTCCTGGAGTTTACTCTGAGCATAGAATCGGCATTCAAGCACCTTGACTTGCAAAGCCGGGTTGTCTTTTTCAGAATAGTGTTGGGTGCTGGATAGGATTCCTCAGGTTGAGAAAGAAATAAGATGTTATGTTTTAAGGTGGGTCAAGAGCAATAGCCAAAGGTCTCAGCATCCTCTGATGTTCACTGGCTCTCCTTTCCACATGCTCTTTCCTTCCTCAGTTGAGTTCCAGAGTAGGACTTAAAATTGTAAGTTGGCAGCCAAGGTTTTGTTCCTTTAAACTTTAACCTGGTACCTGAGGTATATTATTGTTATGCTGTCAGTTCTGACAGAGTCTCTCATCCTAACTGCATGCTCCTAAAGCCATGGGTGGTTTTTACGTGCCAGTGGAGAGCCCCTTCACTTCCTTACAGATGCATGTCATTGCACGGGTTCCTAGTGTGGCACATGCGCCCAGAGAGGCCTTCCTTGACATCTATGGAGTCCTGTACCTATCAACTACTCACCACAGAAATTAGGATTGACAGAAACCCATCAATATACAGTGGTACCTCGGGTTACAGACACTTCAGGTTACAGATGCTTCAGGTTACAGACTCCACTAACCTAGAAATAGTACCTTGGTTTAAGAACTTTGCTTCAGGATGAGAACAGAAATCGCGCAGCGGTGGCATGGCAGCAGCGGGAGGCCCCATTAGCTAAAGTGGTACTTCAGGTTAAGAACAGCTTCAGGTTAAGAACCCGAGGTACCACTGTAATAGCCTAGTTTCATCAGAGGAGTGGCAATTTGAGGGGTTGCACCTAGGAGCCCCCTTCTCCCCTGACAATTAGACTTGGAATAAAGTTCTCTTACCATCCCAGCTATCCTCTCCCAGAAGATCTCTCTCTGTGTCTCCCTCTCACACACACAACCTGGGGCGGGGTGGGAAGCAAAAATACAGTTTTTCAAGACCAGTTGCAGGCAGGGGGAGAACCTAGAGTGCGGTTGCAATTTGTGCCCAGTGCCCAGTTTATCTGGTCTGCATATGCCCCAAAAAGTTGGCAGTCCCTGACATAGGGAACAAGAAGACACATTGCAGCAGAGTCCCATTATTCATGACGAACAAGGGATGGAAGCCAATCTATACATGAGTAGAGAATGGCCTATGAAACTTCTCAGGGGCGTTCTCATGCCCCTTCTCTGCAGGCCTTTCTGTTCATCCCATTCTGCAATGCTTCCTTCCCTTGTAGGCCACCAAATTGGGTCTTGAAGGTTATGAAGGAGAAGGGGCATCGCTGAGCTGTACTGTCTTAGGTTGTGGACGGATGCAGGACTTTTACATAGGATAGAATAGCAACCAGTCATACTAACGTGGGGGGAACTGCTGAGGGCCAAACCATGTATGATGATGGTATGAGAGAACTATGATCAGAGCTGACTTTTCTTTTCTTTTTTTACTTCAAAGTGGGGAGAGGACGACGACCTATTTTCAGTTCAAGGGCAGCATTTCCTTCTGGGCCATCAGAGGCAAAAATGGGCCAAACAATGAATGCGAATTTTGCCTTTGTACGGTAGGGTAGTTCTACACACACTAAGATGCCCCTCTCTCTGCCCAATGGTATATTCCAGCCAGGCAAAAACACTTAATGCAAAGCAGGACCAACCGAGAGGGGGCATGGCCTGGGGAAGAGTCCTGAGGGGTACATTGGCCTGGAGGACCACCTTTGTGGCCCCCCCCCATGTGAGATTCCCCATCACTGCTTTAAGACATCCATTGGGGTCTCCATTTTGATCAAAGCTGTGACACCACAGGAGGAATAGTTAACCTGTTCACTTGACATTGCTGCTCTGAACTGCCCAATAAGAGCAACATCTTTTGTCATTGTTGAATTTCAGTGAATATGGCTGTATGCTGGGAACCTTTAATATATATTTGATTTGATCCCAGAATGTCCCACTTTTCCTTAGTGTCCCTAGTTTGAGCAGAGAAATGTTGGAAGGAATGGAGTTAGGTGACCCCCGAGCCAAGGAGAAAAGTAACTATACAACCTTTAGAAGACATCTGAAGGCAGACCTGTATAGGGAAGTTTTTAAATGTTTTATTATGTTTGTATATATGTTGGAAGCCACCCAGATGGGCAGGGTATAAATGGTAAAATTATTATTATTATTATTAATGAATAGGGTGTCCCTATTTTCATTGGAGAAATGTTGGAGGGTATGTGATGACAAGGAGAGCAATGCATCTTCCATCTGCATTCCGGGACAACATTCCCACTAGTATAAAGGTAAAGAGACCCCTAACCGTTATGTCCAGTTGTGGCCAACTCTGGGGTTGCGGCACTCATCTCGCTTTATTGGCCGAGGGAGCCAGCGTACAGCTTCCAGGTCATGTGGCCAGCATGACTAAGCCGCTTCTGGCGAACCAGAGCAGCACACAGAAACACCGTTTACTTTCCCACCGGAGCGGTACCTATTTATCTACTTGCACTTTGACGTGCTTTTGAACTGCTAGATTGGCAGGAGCAGGGACCGAGCAACGGGAGCTCACCCCGCTGCGGGGATTCGAACTGCTGACCTTCTGATCGGCAAGTCCTAGGCTCTGTGGTTTAACCCACAGTGCTACCCGCATCCCTCCCACTAGTATAGATTGCCCTTAAAAAGTGTCTGTTGGTGGACTGTGACATCTTGTGTCAGCTTTGAGTGATTGCTTCATCCACTCTTGTGATCTGGATTGCATCAAGTTATAACATCCCACCAGGAGACTTTGTTTTCCACGGATGCTGGGGGTGAGCTATATCTTTGCTGGGCCAACACAGCCGTCCTGTCCAGCCCAGTACTCAAAGCACACCAGATCACAGCCCTGACCTGCTGAAGCAAAGCTTCAAAGGCATCCAACTTGTACTCTGCAAGGAAGAAAAAATACCAAACATGTTGTTGGAGATGAGATGCATCCCGCTGTGTGCAAGTCCAAGGGACGAGGGGGAAATTCAGTTCACTTTGGATTTTAATGCAAACCTACATGATTTGCATTTAAACTGTGCATTTCAAAAATTGTATGTGTTCGTGAAAATAACATAGCAAATCATTACATTGAAGGCAGCCCTGCAACACCAGACTGAGGTGTCATAACAGCCATTTGTTCTGTACGTTGCCTTACAAAGTCAGGGAATGGCAATTGTGGAGCAGATCCAGGTGCTCTTGGAGGAAACTGATTTTCTAGATGCATCTATCAGGGTTTTGGCCCAGTTTTGGCCCAGAAACTACTTTGGTCACCCTGTATAAAGGCCTCTTTCAGGAGACGGACAAGGAAAATGTGTCCCTTAATTCTCTGCAACCTCTCAGTGGCTTTTGAGACAATCAAGCATGGTATCCTTCTGGAGCAGCTGTCCGAGTGACAGGTGGGTGGCACCACTTTGCAGTGGTTCCTGTCCTACTTGGACGTTCCTTCCCAGAGGGTGATGCTTGGGGAGTACTTTTCAGCCCCGTGAAGCCTTCAATGCGGAGTTCCTCAGGTCTCAATTTTAACCCCTATGCTATTTAACATCTACATGAAACCATTGAGGTCCAGTATACCTGAAGGAGCGTCTCCATCTCCATCGTTCAGCCCAGACACTGAGATCCAGCACCGAGGGCCTTCTTGCAGTTCCCTCACTGCGAGAAGTGAGGTTACAGGGAACCAGACAGAGGGCCTTCTCGGTAGTGGCACCCTCCCACCAGATGTTAAAGAGAAAAACAACTAGCAGACTTTTAGAAGACATCTGAAGGCAGCCCTGTTTAGGGAAGCTTTTAATGTTTAATAGACTATTGTATTTTAATATTCTGTTGGAAGCCACCCAGAGTGACTGGGGAAACCCAGCCAGATGGGCGGGGTATAAATAATAAATTATTATTATTACTCCAGAGTTTTGGAGTATGTTGTCAGCAATATGCTGATGACACACAACTTGACTTCTCCTTTACATCTGCAGGTGAGGCAGTGGGTGTGCTGGACCATTGTCTTGCCTCAGTAATGGACTGGATGAGAGCCAACAAACTGAAGCTCAATCCAGATAAGACTGGGGCACTGTTAGTGGGCAGTTCCCTAGACCAGATGGCTGGGTGGTGGGCTGCTCTTGATGAGGTTACATTCCCTCTGAAGGAGCAGGTTTGTAGCTTGGGGGGTCTTCCTGGATCCTTTGCTGTCACTCAAGGCTCAGGTGGCCTCAGTGGCCCGGAGTGCCTTTCATCAGCTTCGGCTGGTGGCCCAGCTACGCCCCTATCTGGACAGGCATAGCCTAACTTCTGTCATCTATGCCCTGGCAACCTCAAGGTTAGATTACTGCAACAGGTGATATGTGGGGCTGCCTCTGAAGACAGTTCGGAAACTTCTGCTGGTGCAGAATTCAGCGGCCAGGTTGCTCATCAGGGCAAGATGGTTTGAACACATTACACCGATTCTGGCCCAACTGCACTGGCTACCAATTAATTCTGGAGCCCAATTCCAAGTGCTAGTTTTTACCCATCCAGTCATACCTTGGGTTAAAGTTGCTTCAGGTTGAGCGTTTTCGAGTTGCGCTCCACGGCAACCCGGAAGAAACGGAACATGTAACTTGTGGGTTTCACCGCTCGCGCATGCGCAGACACTCAAAATGACATCACATGCATGCGCAGAAGGGGCGAGTCGTCACACGCACAGATGCGGGTTGCATTCTCTTCAGGATGCGAACAGGGCTCTGGAACGGATCCCATTCGCATCCAGAGGTACCACTGTAAAGCCTTAAATGACTCTGGGCTAAAAGGACCCACAGATGGGGTTGTGTCTCAGTGATAGAGCATCTGCCCTGATACAAAACATCCCAGGTTTAATCCCTAGGATCACCAAGTATAATAATAGAATTGTAGTTGGAAGGGACCCCAAGGGTCATCTAGTCCAGCCCCCTGCAATGCAGGGATCTCAACTAAAGCTTCCATGACAGACAGCCACCCAACCTCTGATTAAAAACCTCCAAGGAAGGGGAGTCCGCCACCTTCTGAGGAGCACCATTCCACTATCAAACAGCTCTTACTGTCAGAAAGTTCTTCCTGATGTTTAGTTGGAATCTCCTTTCTTGTAATTTGAAGCTGTTGGTCCTAGACTCTGGAGCCGGAGAAACAAGCTTGTTCCATCTTCTATTTGACAGCCCTCCAGATATTTGAAGATGGCTATCATAACTCCAGGGTGCTGTGGGTTAAACCACAGAGCCTAGGACTTGCCAATCAGAAGGTCGGTGGTTCGAATCCTGGCAACGGGGTGAGCTCCCATTGCTCGGTCCCTGCTCCTGCCAACCTAGCAGTTCGAAAGCATGTCAAAGTGCAAGTAGATAAATAGGTACCACTCCGGCGGGAAGGTAAACAGTGTTTCCGTGCGCTGCTCTGGTTTGCCAGAAGCGGCTTAGTCATGCTGGCCACATGACCCACCTTAGCCAGCTCCCTCGGCCAATAAAGCGAGATGAGCACCGCAACCCCAGAGTTGGCCACAACTGGACCTAATGGTCAGGGGTCCCTTTACCTTTATCATAACTCCCAGGTAGGGTTGGAAGAAGCCTCTGCCTGAAACCCTGAAGAGTCATTGCCAATTGGGGTTGACCAGTGTTTCCCAAACTTGGGCCTTCAGCTCCTTTTGGACTACAACTCCCATCATCCCTATCTAGCCAGACCAGTGGTCAGGGATGATGGGAATTGTAGTCCAAAAGCAGCTGGAGATCCAAGTTTGGGGAACACTGGTGTAGACTGAACTAGATGGTCTGAAACAGCTTCTGGTCTTTCCTACCTGAAAGCTTTCCTGACTGGGGCAAACAGCAGCTTCAGCTTCAATTTGCATTGGGAAAGCAGTATGGTGCGAAGGTTAGCCTCCTCTCCTAGCTCTGTAATCCAAGTCCAGATGGGGAGAGGGTCCATGATTTCTTTTTAACAAGAGAGGCTGAGCTAACCCGTCACTGATCTCCAAAGTTTTGAAGCTGATAACCCTCTCCAAACCGTTAGTTCGTTCTTTTAGGCTCCTGCAGTTATAAAAGGGCACTGCTACAATGCCGAGGCTCTTAGACGCTTGAGAATTCCCCTTGCAAGGAAGACGTTACCTAAGTTTCAAACAAAGGGGCTGTTAAGAAAAAGGCACAAGCAGTGCAAATATTAATTCCTTGAAATAAAACGGATTATGGCTGAGCATTCACCTCACTTTCTCCGTCGGCTACTATGCAGATTGCATTCATTTCTACTGCTCAACAGTCCCCCCGCTTCAAGGAATGTTAATGCTGGAGATTAAACACCAAATAATAGATATTTACAGAAATACTTTGGCCTGCTCTGAAAAGAAAACCTGGGAAACCTTTTTATACAACCTCCCACCCAGCAAAAACAACCACAACCCTGTTTTTAATTTGGTCAGACATGGCGGCTCCAAGTCAAACACAGAAAGCTTGGACTTTTCTGAGAGGTTATGCTGCAGTTAGCTATGCTGTGGGAGTGCTGTTCAAAATGGCATCTCTGCGGTGAGTTCTCCCCGTAAAATGTAGGAAAGCATACACCTGGTGAGTTTGCCCATCACTTCAGGCAAACCCACCTAATATATACTTTCCAGAACAATACAAGAAGCAAAACACTGATGTTAAATGACGGAGTAAATTTTATGGGAAAATAGTTTTGCAAAACAGTTACAATGCAGATATGGAAACACGGCCAGGGGGATTTGAGGAAGTCACCTAACAATGTTAACAAAAGTGGAATTATTATAATCAGGATAAATGTTTGTTGGTTTGTTATAAATTTGGAAAATTAAAAAAAAATTGAAGAAGAAAAAACAAGAAGCAAAACACTGCTGGTCTTCAAAATTCACACCTCTCTGAATTTTGCAATGCAGTTTTCCAGCCCAATAATGTGTACAAAACTGGATATTCTAGGGTGAAGCATGCATATACATGAAACTACGGCTGAAAATAACATACAATAATGCATTATATCGGAGGGAAATTGCTTTGCAAAAAAAAGTTCTACAGTATATTGGGCAAAATTGCATGCGAACGTGAGCCTATCAGGATAAATTTGCACTGAAGTGCCAATGAATTTACATCACAAACTGATGTGGGAAATCTGGTTAAATGAATTTAGGACTGAAAACTGAAAATGACAGGTTGGCCCATCCCTACAAGTCAGATCCATTGATTTAAAGGAGAAACTTCCTTTGGAAGTTTTAGTTGACTTCTAAGTGCCACCGTACTCTTGATCTTTTTTCTCTTCCCTTGGTTAAATTTTAATGCTTTTTAAAGCAATTAGTTATCCTTTAACAGTCACTAGTCTGGACTGTGTGAAAGACTTTCCATAATCACATCTGGAGTACAAATTTGTTTACAGGAAATGATTCTGGCATTGGCGACCAAAACAGGCTGTGGGAGATATCATCATCGTCTAAAATTTCTGAGGCGCTGTTCAAAATAATAATACCTTTAATAAACAAGCCTTATCCATAGACTTATAATCTAACAGACACAGTACAAAAAAAAAATGGGATGAAAAAAGAAAAAGCAATTCAGACACCAATTCTTACATAAACTTACGCAACTTTGGCTACAGTCATTTTCCTGGGAATAAGTCCCATGAAACTCATTAGGGTTTCCATGTATCAGATTGCATTTTAATGTTATAATTGCATGGGATCTGAAATATAGTAGGAATTGGAATTTTGTTCATTTGGAGTGTGTATACCCTCACACGTTATGTTACTAACGCAGCAGTGGTTTGGATGAAATCACTTCTTTGTATTTCTTCCCATTTATGATCAGTATTCCCGTATTCCTCTCTAGATAGTGTGGTAAGACCCTTTGTCTTGGTTTTAAACCAGAAAGCAGTTTATTCTGGGGGTGGTGAAAGCGTAAGGGAGCTTCTTCTCTTTAAAAGACATCTGAAGGCAGCCCTGTTTAGGGAAGTTTTTAATATTTAATGCTGAATTGTTTTTAACACTCGATTGGAAGCCGCCCAGAGTGGCTGGGGAAACTCAGCCAGATGGGCGGGGTATAAATAATAATTTATTTATTTATTTATTATTTTATTTTACATGTGGCGGGAATGTGAAAGTGTACAAAACGATTGGTGCAATATATTAGATCTGGCTGGTTGTATCGCAAGCACCGCTAATTAAAATATTTGTGAGCACATTCCGAAACCCATTTGTTTAATAAATATAACCTTTTGTTCCTCTTACAGGTGGATTTCTAATCCCCTACCTGATCATGTTAATTGTGGAAGGCATGCCCCTATTGTACCTGGAGTTGGCAGTGGGACAGCACATGAGACAAGGGAGCATTGGGGCATGGAAAGCGATAAGTCCTTACCTTTGTGGGGTTGGTGCGTTGTTGTTTTTTAAATCTATGCAACTATTTTTCTTATCCCCCTGTCAAATTATTATTGCTTATTTGATGCACTACAAAGACGACCTCTTCATGATATGCACACAACTTGTCAGATCTTTTTAAAGAATATTGAGAGACCTCCTAACAACAAAGGGACACGGTAAAGGGATGGTATCCGCAATATACAAAATACTACTACAAAATCCCACAACCCCCCTAGATGCAATCAAAAAACAATGGGAGGATGACATAGGCTATGAGATTAACCCCACTTAATGGACCAGAATGTGATCTAAACCCCCCTTTAAATCCGTATCAACGAAAAGAAAATAACTCACTCTGAAACTCACCTACAGGTGGTACCTATCACCAAGAAAACTAGCGCTAATACGCCCAGGAACCTCACCAAAATGCTGGAGAGGGTGCACCTCCACAAGCACATACCTCCACATGTGGTGGGAGTGCCCCAAAATCCAACTATTCTGGACAACAGCCATACGAGAAATATGTAAAATAACTAAGCAGGCATTAGAAATCACCCCAGAATTGGCCCTACTAAACATATTCCAAGACAATAATGCCCATTTACACCACAAATAACTCATAACCCACCTACCTTCAGCAGCCACAAACATCATAACCAAACCAAGGTGTCAAAAGCTCTACTCTCCACTATTATAGTCCTACCTCAAGTAAACTTAATACCCTCCAAGTGTCCCTATTTTCCAGGGACAGTCCCAGAATTACAGATGGCGTCCCAGTTTCTTATTGGCTCCCAAAATGTCCCAGTTTTTCTATTTCCTCCCCTCTGTGTCTTGGAGTGTGTAGGTGCAAAATCGGAGTCCTGTTTAGACTGAAAATAAAATACCTGCACCAAATGAAGGAAATGAAGCTGGCATACGAAGCTCTCCCTATAATTTTGAAGGAAAACGTCACCAATCCTCTTAAAATTCTTTAAGTGCAATGCTTTAGCAGTCAGCCATTTCTTAGGAAATGTGCGTGGAGTGTTTATTCCTTTATTGTAAATGGAGCCTGACACAGTCTACTGAGAAGTTAGTCCCACTGTATTAAATGGAGCTTACTCCCAGGTAACTGGGTCAAGGCTGTGCAGCCTCACACTGCAATTCTAAGAATTTTTACTCAGAACTAAGTCCCACTGAGTTCAATAGGATTTAAACTCTGCTATGTTCCTGAGCAGGACACGGGTGGCGGTGTGGGTTAAACCACAGAGCCTAGGACTTGCCGATCAGAAGGTCAGCGGTTCAAATCCCCGCAACGGGGTGAGCTCACATTGCTCGGTCCCTGCTCCTGCCAACCTAGCAGTTCAAAAGCACGTCAAGTGCAAGTAGATAAATAGGTACCACTCTGGCGGGGAGGTAAACGGCATTTCCGTGTGCTGCTCTGGTTCGCCAGAAGTGGCTTCGTCATGCTGGCCACATGACCCAGAAGCTGTACGCCGGCTCCCTCGGCCAGTACAGCAAGATGAGCGCCACAACCCCAGAGTCTGCCACGACTGGACCTAATGGTCAGGGGTCCCTTTACCTTTACCTATGTTCCTGAGCATTCTTCCTGATATAGAATAGGATGTCCCTATTTTCATCAGATAAATGTTGGAGAGTAAAAATTAAACCTAGACGTGGTTATGTGAGGACATAGTGTGATATGTGTGGACCTTCTTTAAGTTAGTTAATTAGTTGGTTCTGATGGGGGAAGATATAGATGCAAAACTGATGCCCATTTCCATAGCTCTCTTGTTTTCCTTTTATTTTTAGGAATTGCCAGTGTCATCGTTTCATTTTTCCTCTCTATGTACTACAACGTTATAAATGCCTGGGCATTCTGGTACCTCTTCCATTCATTTCAGGTGGGTAAGAAAATTCTTTCAGCAGTAGAGTGCCACACACAATGGTTTCCTTCCCCTCCAGGATTGCGAAAATTCAGCCAATCTGTCTGGCAGCTGTCATAGCAGAAGCCTTCTCTAGTAAAATGCTGACTGAAAACGAAACCCGTTTTATGATCAGCAGGGCAGAATATCGGTGCATCTTCTTCCTTTCTAATTGGGGGCAATAATGGAATTAAAGTGTTCTCAGATTATTTATCCCGGAATCACACATTGGATTTTGCTCGTATGATAAGGAGTACGTGTTATGATGTTCCTGAGGCAGCCTAGTTGCGCAGGGTCACTGAACTTGGAAATTTCATTGTACAATAATGTACAACTGCAGTGTCCAAGCCAGCAGTCGATTCGCTTTTGACATTGGTGCCTCTGCAGGAATCTATTGACACCTAGATGACATCTGAGTTGATGTTATACTTTTACAATTTGCTCTGTGTACCAGAAATGCATAGCAATAATACAATGGTACCTTGGTTCCCAGACTTAATCCTTTCCGGAAGCCTATTCCAAAACCAAAGCGTTCTAAAACCAAGGCATGCTTTCCCATAGAAAGTAAGCAAAATGGATTAATCCATTCCGGATTTTTAAGAACAAACCCTAAAACAGCAATTTAACATGAATTTTACTATCTAACAAAACCATTGATCCATAAAATGAAAGCAATATTCAATGGACTGTACCATAAAATAAATAAGACAGTATTGTAGATGATAAAAATTAAAATTCTTTTTTTTTTCCTTACGTGCAGTCACACAATTAATTAATCAGTAGCTGAACTGGGTTCCACACAGACACAAAAACAAGTCACAAAAACGAAGTCACAAGTCACAGTCACAATTCAGTCCCATAAAACGAAGAACAAGTCAGTCAAAAAAGCCACACAAACAAAAATGAAAAAAGCAAAAACAAAAGCTCCAAATATCACCTCACACCTTGTGTAGGTGCTAGGGGACTTCACAGCCGACAGACTCAACAGGAAGCCTCTGATTAGCAGTGGGGGACTCAATTTACAAAAATGGAACACACTCAACAGGAAGTGGAACATGTTCTGCATGCAAGCCAAAGTTCACAAACCAGAACACCTACTTCTGGGTTTGCAGCATTCTATTTCCAAGTTGTTCATAAACTAAGCTGTTCTAAAACCAAGGTACCACTATATAGGAATACACTATATATATACATTGCCAGTCAGCTTGACCCCAGAGTTTATTTTTTCTTGAAGTTCTTTTTTCTCTTCCATTGTGAGGGTTTTTGTCAGTAATTTAGTTTTTTCGGTCGTTTATTTTCAGCCCCATTATTTCCCCATATTTTCTAATTAAATCTACAGCAGCTGGTAAACTTTTCTTCAGGTCTTGGGTTGTTACTATCAGCAAATGCTCCAACTTTATAGACTTTCTCCCCAATCTTTCTCCCCCTTATGTTTTCATCCTTTCTGATGTTGTGAAGGAGTGGTTTTATCACTAATATAAATAACAAGGGTGACAGAGTTTAACTCCAGAGTTTAAAGTAAAGGAGGTGGTTATTTTTGGAAGATGTAGTTTCGTATGAATGTAAGAAGCAGAAAGAGCTGAAGATTTCAAAGAGCTGATTAGACCACTGTCTAATTGAACTAGCTGCGGGTTAGTTTGCTTTCTATTTCATTAAGAAGGCTATTTTTCCTGAAAAACTGACATTTTCCTGCACCATCAGAAGTTGATCTAGTATCAAATGGCATCTTACTCTTGTTATAGTTTAAACACTATTAGAAAACATGTTGCTCATCCTGTCTTTCATAATTAGATTGGAAAACTGCACTACAGGAAGTTTGCTCAATGAAAAAGAGATTTATGGTTTAATGCTCCGCTCCCCACAATAACCTCACATTGCTGTGGAGCATTGCACACAGTTTTATGCCACCTTAACCCACAGACAGGGAAACTGTTGCCCTTCAGAAGTTGTTGGACTACAGTTCCCATAATCCCTGATTGCTGGCCATGCAGCCTGGGAACTTTAGTCCAGCACCACCTTGAGGGCCATGGCTTTCCCATCGGTGACCTGACCTTTTCACGATCTGACCCATGGTACTTGGGAAATTCAATGTGCAAAATAATGTCTGCTTCACATCCAAAGGATCCTTTGCCGTGGGCAAACTGTCCACTCAATCTTAACCACACGGATTACGTGGAAGAGTGCGAGAAGGCAACACCCACGCAGTATTTTTGGTACCGAAAAACCCTCAACATTTCTCCGTCCATTGAGGAGAGTGGGAACATCCAGTGGGAGCAGGCAGCCTGTCTGGTCCTGGCTTGGCTAGTGGTCTACCTGTGTATTCTAAGAGGAACAGAACACACAGGCAAGGTAAGAGGATTATTGCTGCTATTCTTGAAGAAATAAGCTTTAGTGAGTAAAAAGTGACGGAAGGGAAGCATCTCTAAAAAGCTTTTCAAACTAGCTTGGGGTTTAATTCCCCTCAGATGAAAAAACATTGCTTTTCAACTGGTGAGACATGACTCTGCATGAGTATAAAGGTAAAGGGATCCCTGATCATTAGGTCCAGTCGTGACCAACTCTGGGGTTGCAGCACTCATCTCGCTTTATTGGCTGAGGGAGCCGGCGTACAGCTTCCCGGTCATGTGGCCAGCATGACTAAGCTGCTTCTGGCAAACCAGAGCAGCGCATGGAAATGCTGTTTACCTTCCCGCCGGAGCGGTACCTATTTATCTAACTGCACTTTGATGTGCTTTCGAACTGCTAGGTTGGCAGGAGCTGGGACCGAGCAACGGGAGCTTACCCCGTTGCGGGGAATCGAACCACCGACCTTCTGATCGGCAAGTCCTAGGCTCTGTGGTTTAACCCACAGCGCCACCCACATCCCACCTGCATGAGTATACGGGGCAACTATTTGTGTACAGTACATGGATACACAGATTGTGCACTTGTCAAATGTAACGTGAGCACCCCTAAAGTCTAAAGCTTAAGTGTGTCTCACAGCTCTACTAAATGAAGCCTTTCGTTGTTCATTTGCAGGTTGTTTATGTGACGGCTACTCTGCCCTATGTCGTCCTCATCATATACTTAATCAGAGGTTTAACTCTCCATGGAGCTGCGAATGGGCTGACCTACATGTTTACACCCAAGGTACCTATGCCCTAAATGGCTATAGACAAATGCTTATACAAACTGAGGCAGGTTCTTCACAAATGTGTATTTTCACCATGGAAGTTTAGGCCTACAAAGAGCCCAAATACAACAGTGTACATGTGAATATGATCTACAACAGGGTTTCTCAAACTTGGGTCTCCAGCTGTTTTTGGACTACAGCGCCCATCATCCCAAGCTAGCAGGACCAGTGGTCACGGATGATGGGAATTGTAGTCCAAAAACAGCTGGAGACCCAAGTTTGGAGAAACCCTGATCTATACGGAACACTAGATACAGGCAACTCCACTTTTATCTATATTGTATTGTATTGTGTTATTATAATAATTAATTATGTTACTCCAGATACATGAGATCAGCTATTTGACATCCATTGGAGATTAACTTTGTGTTACACTTTGAAATATAATTCTCTTGGAAGATAATGTGCACAGGGAATCTTATGCAGCTGGTAGCACGACACATAACCACTCCTTGGTGTAAGTCAGAGGTTGTTGGCATGAAAATTAGAATCAGAGTAACATTAATTACGAAAGATTATACAGCAGGGAGATCCAATGTGGTGGCTTCCAGATGTTTTGGGACTAAAACTGCTCCAGTCCTACCTCTCTGATGAGAGCTAAAGTCCTACATCACCTGGAAAACATAACATTGGCTCTATGACAACTGATTTGCATTAAATATTATTGATTGGTAATGGCAGAAGCAAAAGGGTCCTCAGGAAAGTTTACAGATCTGGACTGTTTACTGCCCACCATGCTCAGATATCTGGGACCAGCCTCATTATATTGGCCTTATGGCTGCAATCTTAACCTTACTTTGCAGGAAGTCCCATTTGAACCCAGCATACCAACAGGCCTTATATTTAAAGAACTGGATTTCTTTCTCTTTTTTACGCTCAAACAATCTCTGCTTTTCTGCTTAAAAGCAAATTCAAATGGCATTGTTTGTTTCATCACTGTATTTTTTATAATTTGCTTATGAAATAGAAATAATAGGAAAAGGTGCGAAAATGAGAGAGAAAGATTAGCACCAATTAATGCTGCTGGGACAAATTTAAGCAACTATTCCCATTCAGTTTGTTGCATTGTAAGCTTGTATTTCATTAGATTCCTTCCCCATTTTCTTCTGTACATTGGCTGTAATAGTTCTCTTTTTACTTCAGACGGAGTTAAACACATTTTAGCAACTTATTTTCCTTGGCCCATTTGCAGCAAACATTTTCAATTGGACTTTTGAGATGCGGTGTTCCGTATTTTGTTAATGGTTGCTCGGCTATGTGTCTTGGCTGGAAACACTGAGAAAATGGAAGTCTGATTCACCAGAGGTGTTGCCTGATCATAACACATAATACATAAAAGTAACAGGATATAACTGAATAGGATGGAATCTTTCTCCGTTCCACAACCATATTATGGTTGTCATAATGGGGTGTCATTATGTTCCACCTTGCAGGCGTGTTAGTAAGATGAATAAAAGTCTAAAAATGCTACACAGTTCATCTTCTTGGTTTATGACTTGCAGCTAGAGCAACTAGCAAATCCCAAAACCTGGATTAATGCAGCTACTCAGATCTTTTTCTCCCTTGGACTTGGTTTTGGCAGCTTGATAGCATTTGCCAGCTACAATGATCCAAAAAACAACTGTGAACGACACGCCATCATTGTTTCATTGATAAACAGCACCACCTCGATATTTGCCAGTATTGTGACTTTCTCAATTTATGGCTTTAAGGCAACTTTCAACTATGAAAAGTGCATGAGCAAGTAAGTGTGGCGTCTAATTCAATTACCTTATTTTCTTTGTACCTGAAAATGCATTGTAGTCGACACGTTTTTTGTTTTTTTACTCCAGGATTTTCTTTTTAACTGTTACTAGACATGACTGGCATTCATCTGAAATCTTTTTTCTGAATGGGTTCATCCCATATGATTTTTGAGTTTTGTCTGACTGGGGGTGATGGGAGAGCCCTCGGATAGTTCAGGATCCCATGCAGAAGATTTCAGCTACAATTTAGTAAATGTTATAATAATGGTGCTAACAGAAACAATTGCCTGTTTAGACACTACTCAGTTGATAATTGCTTTACAATTTATTGGTCTCAGTTCAGATCTGGCCCCAATGTATTTAAAATGAATTTAGGAAGTATCTGGTTTCAACTAGTATCACATTTCCTTCAAATTTTGTGTTAAAATGCACTCTCTCTCTTTTTATTCTTTTTTTAAAAAGGCTATTTCCCCCATCTTCCAGAAATTACAATTTGAAAATATTAATGTGTTGCTGTTGTTCAAAATATTGTTGCTTTATTTAAAATAATTGTATTTCATTCTATTGTGCAGGGTGATATTGATGCTGACAAATTTTTTCGACCTGGAAGAGGGATCATTAACAATGGAAAATCTTGAAGACATGAAGAATTTCTTAGCATCCACTCACCCCAGTGAATATGCAGAACTGTTGCCGCAGATTAAGAACTGCAGTTTGGAAGCAGAATTAGACACAGTGAGCTGCAACTTTTAAAAAAATAGTTTGACTCGGCACATATTTTGAGAACCGAGGGACACAATGAAAGAACCTTGTGGTCAGTGCTTGAATGGTGTAGTGGTTAGTGTGGAACCAGGTGTGGCGTTCGTATGGAGCCCCCGGTTGTCTCACAGACTATTGACCTGTACACCACTAATCTGCCGCCACCAACCAGATCCTCCCCGGTAAATCACTTAGTCTCAGTCAGGTTCTCAAGTTAACAAAGAAGAGTGTAGTTTATTGCAGACACAAACTTTAACTGCATTCCAAACGTTGTTACTCTTTACCTTCTTAGTCCTATTTTATCCTGTCTCTATCACTTCTACCTCCCCTCACACAAGAACCAACTGCACTAACTGTCTCTCTATTTCCAACTGCCTGCCAACTGCTTTTCCAAACCAACCAACCCACTAAAACCAACCAACCCACTAAAACCAACCAACCCACTAAAACCAACCAACTACCCACACCCAAACCTCGGCTAAGCCCTTTTATAAACAAGTTGGCTCTGTCTCTTGCTTTCCTATTGGTCTACATTTTAGCCCTCTCTCCCCTCTGTACACACATTTTCAAACGAACGGGCAAATGCCACACCAGGTCTGGACAGGAGTCTGGAGTTAAAATCCTCACTTAGGCAAAATGTTCATTGGGTGACCTGTCACTTCTCAGGGTAGCCTACTTCACAAGGTGGAACATACATGCCACCTTGAGGCGTTTGGAGGAAAGGAAAGATGCAAATGTAACAAAAATGAATACCTAGGAAATCTAGGTATGCCTTCTTTCATTCTGTGAAACAAAGGCTGGACATAAATATTACACACACACACACACACACACACAGTGAGCCTCTGGTGAAAATTGTGTATGGCATGCGCCATTTAATTTTGCTGCCTGTTGAAGCAATAGCTTAAAAATCTGCCTATAGATTCTTCCACATATGGCAACCTGGGACCTAGCTGCAGCAAATGTTCCTACAGCTGCCATTGCGAGTGCTGACCGCAGAAGTGCCAAGCCATATTTGTTTAGCAACAACCTACACAGCTATTTTGCTTACATGTCATAATGTCCAAAGGCCTGTTGAATGACAATGCAAGGGATTCCCATTATTGAGAGCCAGTGTGGTGTAGTGGTTAAGAGCGGTAGTCTCGTAATCTGGGGAACCGGGTTCGATTCCCCGCTCTTCCACATGCAGCTGCTGGGTGACCTTGGGCCAGTCACACTTCTTTGAAGTCTCTTAGCCCCACTCACCTCACAGAGTGTTTGTTGTGGGGGAGGAAGGGAAAGGAGAATGTTAGCCGCTTTGAGACTCCCAAGGGTAGTGATAAAGCAGGATATCAAATCCAAACTCTTCTTCTCTTCTATTGGGCTGCACGTGTAACAGGACTGGATAGGAGTCATCCAACACTTAGTAGCAACTCAGTTCCATAGAAATCAATGGTTAACAAGGTATGTGTTGTATGCCTAAGTAGTTAGGTTCGACTGGTTGCAGTTGGGGCTTACTTGCCACCAAATTTGCACTGGAATGTGTCGTTGTCAGAGTTGCACATATGGAGGCAAGCTGATGCTCTGTATTTAGAGCTTCAGAGCGAATGACAAGCCTGGAAGTGAATTGGAAGCTACTGAAACAAGTGTGGTGATATGACACAAAATCTCCCCGACTAGGATGGATAGCTGGACCTCTCTCAATGTGATACTCATCTGTCTACTCCTGTACCTATTACCCGCATGGCCAGAGCTTTGAAAATCTTGATTTGCAATGAACTTGTGTACAAGCCATTGATGGGAATGATGGAAAGCAGTGGTTGACACAGCAAGGAATTGCACGCATGGCGCTCCCTTTCTGTTTTCTGCATGGCAATGCATTCTCCACAAGTCTGGTTATTTTCTGTTTTTTCTCTCCAACAGGCTGTTCAGGGTACCGGACTGGCATTCATAGTGTATTCTGAAGCAATAAAGAACATGGAAGTCTCGCAGCTGTACTCAGTGCTGTATTTCTTCATGCTGCTGATGTTGGGAATAGGCAGCATGCTGGGGAACACAGCAGCCATTCTTACTCCTTTGACTGACAGCAAGTTCATTACCTCCCATGTGCCTAGAGAGATGATATCAGGTGATTACCACTCAAGTGCACCCAATGGACTTCAAGGGAGTCAGCCAAGGTGAAGGAAAGGTAAATCTGCAGTTGCAAAAGAACAATGTTCCTTTGCAGCTATGGCTTTACCTTTGGCACTGTTCCCCGTTGTGCTTTCAGAAGGGATTGGGAGTGCCCGAGTACAGTATATCAGATTCCCTTCAAAAGCAGCAAAAGATGCTAAAATTCATACTGTAAGCAGCTTGAATCTGAAGACAAAATGTGCCTCAGTAGTAGAAATGGCCACTTGGTCCCAATGTAAAATTAGGCCTATGAACAAGCGACTTTCCACTACTGTGATGCAGTAAAGTCAGCCTAAAATTGGTTGACCTCAAAAGCACAAATCCATGCCTTATTTAATTTACAGCCTAAACTCAAACTACTTTTTTCCCCAGGAGGTGTATGCATCATCAACTTTTTAGTTGGCCTAGCATTCACCCTGGAAGCTGGCAACTACTGGTTTGATATCTTCAATGACTATGCAGCTACTCTCTCCTTGCTACTTATAGTACTGGTGGAAACCATGGCTGTCTGTTACGTATATGGACTCAGAAGGTAAGACCTTGGGAACATCCTATCACATTTTATTGCCATAACTTATCCAGTAGACTCGGCAGCTGTTATCTCAAACCTGTGCAAAACTTTCCACACACCAGAACCACATTCCTTCTACATTATTTCAACAATCTTCACCACAGAACTTGGTTTTCCTTGGCAGTTACAATTTCGATCCAAAACAATGTATCGTTAAAAAAAATGAACCAATTAAGTGTGTGCTTTTCTTTCTTTGACAGATTTTCTAAAGACCTTTCTGTGATGAGCGGACATAAACCAAGTTGGTACTGGAAGATTATGTGGGCTTTCGTTAGTCCTGTGTTGATTGTAAGCCTCTTTATATTTTACATCACAGACTACATCAGAACAGGGACATTGCAATACCAAGCCTGGGACGCAACAGAGGTATTTTACTCATTGCAATTTTTTTCTTACCCACTCGTAGCTAGAAGTACAGGTAGAAGGTGGGAGGAAGGCACTTATAATTGGTGACTTAAAAAAAACCCAACTGCTGCATTTAACTATGTTTAGGGTATAAATTTCATGGCAAGTGTTAAATAATCAGAATTCCAAAATGGTTTCTTACGGTATTAACAAGGTTAGAAAACTACCCTTTATAATAGGTCTCAATAGTCTTTAGTCGTGTTAAGTTTTAATCACCCTATTAGACCTAGAATATGAGTATGAGACACATGCTGAATACTTGTCAAGTTAAATAATCACAATCTTCCACAGAAAGCACTGTTCTAGCTATCTTTAGACCATACTGCAGCTGTTTTCATGTCCTCTTGCAGAAAAGATATATTAGCAGCCAGGTTTCTGGAATGGCTTACACCACAGCCACTTTGAGGAGCATTGATAAAAACAGGCCCAGTAAGCTTCAAAGCAGCTTAGCATGTAGAATAAAATACAACTTGAAGATTCCCCCACTGCTGAAACAATTCACAGCATACATATGTTCAGGTTCAATGATTACAATTCAAATATCCATCTGAAGTTTTACAAAACGAGCAAAGCTATAATTTGACAGAGCTGGTTTGCATGTCATTGGCTTAATCATGAACATAAGATCCTGACTTCCCTTCCTCCCATGTGATTCAAACAAGCCATGCTATGGCTTGTCAAGTTAACGAAACCTGGATCAGGGTTCCTTTCTTTCAATGAAAAGTCAGTACTGGTTAGGAAGAAATAACAAGCCATACTTGTTGTCTGAGCTGTCTCTGGGAGGGGGAAGGAGAGAAGACGAAATATGACCTGCACAGCATGGGCAAGACGACATGTTCAGGACCGAACCATAGTTTAAGACAAACTAGGTTTGTCATGAGATATGAACCAAATCAAGGTTTTGAAGTTAATATTGAATTTGTTGCAACATCTCTACAGAGATGTAATTTTTAAGTTTTAGTTTTAAAAAATCAGAACACAGCTGTTGATACAAAATGTATCATACAGATGCATTAGCTGTTGGCATGTTGCATTTTAGAGAACAGTGGTCATTATCAAGTTGTTTTTTTCAAATGCAGTGGTCAGATGAAACTTTACATGCCCTCTGCTCACTGAAAGGCCTTGCGGTACATAGCCCTGTAGCAGTCTGAATTTCAGTTTTAAGTATTTCTGCTAGGAAGCATCAAAGATGAGGTGCTCACTTTGAAAGCAATGCAGGGGTGCTCTGAAAAAAGTGCCTCCCGCCAATTCTAAATTAGCACAGTAGTACACATCTGCATTAATAGACTTTTGTTTTACATCTGGTCCTCTCTCTCTTGCAGGGTCAGCTGGTTACAAAAGATTATCCAAGTGGCGCCCTAGCAGTTATTGGGCTGCTTGTCGCAGCCTCCACTTTGTGCATACCACTGGGAGCATTAGTAACTTTTATAATGAAAAGAACAAATCCTTAGTTCTGGACTTATGAGAACGTCATCAACAGCTGCAACCTTTGCAAACCACCTTGAAGACTACAACAACAATAACCTGCAACCATTAACAAGCATGCAGAATTTTACTACTGTCTTACCAATGAATGGTCAAGAGAACTGTCCTATAGCAGATGGAAGATTTAAGATTGTCTCTGAGGGGTACGAACGCAACACGGTGGCTTACAAACACCTTGGACTGTGCACAGTATATATTGGTCAATTCACTCTGCCTTCTTCTGAACAATCTTCACTTTAGTAGAAGTGTATTCCTACTCCATCTGAAGTACAGGAAGAAAGGCTTGCACTGCAAGGAAGCTGCAACGTGCACAAATAATTTTTCCATGTATAATGCAGTGTGACCATGTTATTTGTATTATTCATGGGATCTATATTTTAGTAGGTGCTTAAAGGCTTCTTTAGAAGCGATATAAGCTCAGTAATCAGCTAGCAATGTTTATTTGCAATGTAAAGAGCAGTTTCCAAGATGTATCACTCAAATGAATTTCTCCACTTTTCTAGAGATGCCTTAAAGGAGAGTGGGGTTGGGCTGTTAAAAGTAAGGAAGAGCTACGCTGGAGCTGTTTCATGAGCTGGGGAAGTCAAGACTGGACATTTTAGTTATATCAAGGTAATGTGCGCATTAATGTTCTCAGTAGCACATAGTGCCACATTATTCAATATTTTTAACATTACCTTCAACCATAGAATAAACATGAGTCCAGACAAGCCACAAGAGATTTAAAAAGTCAGGTGTTCTTTTTACTGGATTTCCTTTCCTGAACCATGATCAAGTGTTGACAAAGTTTTAATCTCTAAAAGAGTAAAAGCTGAACATTTTTTAAAAAGAAAGTGGATGTTCTGAGGCTTCTAACAAATGCTTGTAGGTTACGCATAGATCATCTATGTATTTATCAGCAAGGCTGAAAAAGTACTTCGAATTCAAAAAGCTATTGGTGTGAAATTTAGAAGTTCCTGGAAGTTATAGGTTTTTCCATTAGTAACGCAGTTTCACTTTCTATGCCAAACTCCTTTCAATTAAATTCACCAATGTATGTAAATGCTGATGTAATACTTAACAGCCTACATCCATTCTTCCAGGCAAAAACTTAAAAGAAATATACTCAAATATTAGTTGAAACTGAAGGTGTATGGAATTTCAAGCAACACTGAAAACACAAAAAATGCAAGGTCTTTTGTTATAACAGAATATGTGGCAGGAATAAGGACTACACCACAATGAGCACATTCCATATCTTTATGGGAATTTTGAATAAATTTTAGTATATACCAATTTAAGGAAGTTAAAGTTTGGATTGAACAGTACTAGAGGTTACAAAGGCATGTATAATCAAAATTCCAGTAAGATTGAAGTATATAACTTGACCTTAACTGACACAACATTTCCCACATTTGTTTATTAAAAATGGACAATGAAACAAAACCTGTACAAAAAGTATCCCAAGTTGCCCGACATTTTTAGTGGCTATAAAGAAATTATCGTCTTGGACCTCCTCTCCCCCTGCCACGTGCTCTGCCTCTCCCACGTCCTCTGCCACGTCCTCTCCCTGCAACTGAACACAAAGACAAAAAACTTCCTTCAAAAACTTGGAATCGCAGTATATAAAGGTCATGCCAGATTTTGGACTCAAAACTTCTATCATTTAAACATTTTGTTTTAACTTTTTATTGAAGTAATCTTAGTAATTTGGTTGCAAAATGGTATACAGCTACTGTTCTGTTTCCCATTTTGGATAACAAATCAATTCATTAAAGAAGTCAAAAAGATGTGTTACGTGTTGTGAGCGCCATTACAAGTAGGCAGGTTACTGCTGCAGTTTTTGTCAAAGCCCAAATAAATACGTTAAGCAGGAATAAAGCCTGTAAATTCCACATCTCCTTTTGGGGACAAGGATAGATTCCAGGACAGATTAGTTCGTCCAGTAGATTTCACTGTTTAAAGAGCAACAGAATTAAGAATTTTGCCTACAGGAAACTGGTGGCTTCTGAGTGTAACATGAACAACTCTATTGTTCAACATGAAAATTTTCATATCCCTCCCTACCAAATAATTTTAAACCTGGCAATATGAAACGGGTAACATCTGGATTTGTTGGTGCCACAAAAGATCAGGGTTAGATCCAGTCATATGCTTGTCTAACAAGGCTTTCCTGGCTCCCTCCTGCACAACAAGCCACTGCCACCCCCCCAAGCCCCTCATGAGAATTCATATTGCAATTAAGGGCAAACTGAAGTGCTCATGTATAGACAGCAAATACATTATTGGTGGTTTGAAATCAGATCACTAACCTGCTTCCCTTTTCTTGGATTTGACTTTTGGTTCAACATCCACCAGCAAGGTATCCAGAGGCAAACTATCTGGCAGAATGAAATACCTAATATTGTTGCCTCGAATACTTAACGTCTCCAGCTGGACAGGTTCTCTGTTCTTCAGAGTCATCTTTACAGCTTTAAGATGTGTATTCATACTGACATCCACTCCTGAAACATAAAGAACAGGAAGCTTCCTCTACACTGTTTTCAAAGTGACTTATATTAATAATTACAGAGTTTCTAAATGGAGAGTAGTATAAGGTACTGTACTACATTTGCCATGCCATCTAAAAGACATCACCGTATTTTTCGCTCTATAGGACGCACCCGACCATAGGACGCACCTTGTTTTAGAGGGGGAGAACAAGAAAAAAAATTCTCCCCCTCTCTGCGCAGCGCCCCTTCACTGAAGCGGCAGGAGAAACAGAGCCCCTTCCATTTATCCTCCCGCTTAGCTGAAGTGGCGCTGCGCCTTAGCTGAAGGGGCACCTACCCTTCAGCGAAAGGAACCTGAAGCCTCCGGAGCGCAGCGGGAGCTCCCACCGTGCTCCGAAGGCTTCAGACGGCTATCTTTGAAGCCTGGAGAGTGAGAGGAGTCAGTGCGCACAGACCCCTCTCGCTCTCCAGGCTCCAGCGAAAGCAACGCGAAGCCTCCGGAGCGTGGCAGGAGTGCCCCCACTGCGCTTCGGAGGCTTCGCGTTGCTATCGCTGAAGCCAAGGAGCCCGCATTTGCTCCATAAGATGCAAACACATTTCCCCTTAATTTTTGGAGGGGAAAATGTGCGTCTTATAGAGCGAAAAATACGGTAAGTGCTTTACAGTGGGAAAGCAAAATGAATGTCCTACATGTGTAGTCATCATAGCACAGCTGTATAAAAATTGCTACTCAAAACCAGAAGAAAAATACAATTCATAAAAAACTATTATATTTAAATCATTTTATCTGCATTGCCTACACCACTGGACCCTTTTAGTATTCAGTCAGTGCAGAGGTAATTCACTATTACCTCTGCCTAATGCAGCAGTACTTAGATATAACTAACACATACACTCATAGTTCAAAGCATTATCCCTCTCCCTTATTCTGGTGATGATATAAATGAAGATGTCAGTATATACAGACAAATTCCACCTAGGCAAGTTACAAGTCATTAAACAACCACCTCTCATCCCCAATCACTTAGCTCTATTTAACACCAGCTATGCAAGCATTATAGCCGAGCAAAAATGCATGCTCTGAGAGCCAGTGTGATATATTTTCAATGCACTGGATTTCAATAAGGAAAAACCTCCCCTCTGCTGTGCTATGAAACTCAGTGTAGCAGCCTTCATTAACCTAACCTGATTCACAGATTTTGGGGAAGAAGATGGAAGACTAATCAAACATTTAAATGAAAGACTAGAACTGCCTAATGTTTCACAAAAGGAATCTAAAATTCAAGATATCCCAAATCCCATACCTGTGATAGTTCCATGTACTTGGGTCCCGTTCTTCAGTTCTATGGTTACAGTTTCATGACTAAGTTTCATTAGAAACCTGCAATGCATAAATGAAACAATAACATTTCCAACTCAATGCGCTGGTACTAAGTGCTAAAATTATAGAGACCTTTGTCTGCTATGTTTAAAAAATGCACAATTATTTCTGGACCACCCCACCAGCCAATGGATAACTTAACATGCAAGCAGCTCCTCATATTAGTCCCAATGAGACTTATCTGTGGAAATTAGGGATTCTCCAGTCCAGCAAGTTTGGTTAAGTGGATATGGTTTAAAAAAGGAGAGGCAGCTGTGGAAGTTTATGAGAGCACAGAGTATCTAAACTCCCATATCCAGTGCTGACTCCATGGTACCTCAATGGTCAGGGCAATGCACTGCACATCTGTCCCCGGTTTACTTTTGTTTTCCTACTAGTAATGCAGAGGCTGCAGTGGCACTCACTCCCCCCTGCTCTCAAGGAGTCCTTCCCCTGAACCACTTCATCCAGAATGTCTTGCCCTGAAAAAGGACTCACCACTTCCTTGGAGAGAAAGCTGCAACAGAACAATTTTAAGTAAAGAGGGGTGTGCCATTAAGAGGAGGGGCAGAAGCAGGTGCTCTGGAGACCCCCGCAACTAGTGCAATTTTCCCATGGTCCTCACCCTCTCCTATGGACAGCCTGGCCCACCCCCCACAAGTCCATCAACTGGCCTTTCTCCAAAGGTCCCCTCATAAAGAAGCCTAGATGACAAGTTACAAGCGGGATGGCCTTTTTTGCAGTGCCCCCACCTATAGAATATTCTCCCTGGAAAGGCTTACTTCGGCTCCTATCAGCACCAGGCAGGGATTTATTATTCTCCCAGGCCTTTAAAAATACCTATTTTGTTATCAGCAGTATTTTATTACAGTCTCTGCAAAACTACAGCAACCTGGCCAGTTTTGGCTTATCATTAGCAGGTTCTTGTTATGCTAACTAGATCAGTTGCTGGAGATTGATTTGTGCCTGTCCACAACTAATTTTATTCTTGTGCCACTGCTGGCTGGATGTGATTAACTTACAATTTTCTTCTTCCTCCTCCTTTCCAGTTTACTAAACAGAGAATCCTAAAATCACAGAATTGGAAGGGACTCTGAGGGTCACCTAGTCCAACCCCCTGTGAAGCAGGATCCATGCAGGATCCTGCTTAGTTTTGCAAAAGTGCTAGCCGTTTTACTGCTGCCCAGAGAACAGTTTCTATTAGGCAACTCATCGATTATTATTATTTACTAAATTTGTACAGTGCCCTTCATCCATATGTCTCACGGAGGTTCGTAACCTAAAACTACAAAGGGGGAAGGAAGCGCTGCAAATTATCATTTATTCATTTGGGGATAGGGATCCCACCTTTCAACCCCACCTCCAGACCCTCCAATTGCCCCTATTTTCCAGCAACAGTCCTGGATTTACAGAAGCCATTCTGGTTTCTGATTTGATCCCGGAATGTCCCAGTTTTCCTTAGGATGCCCCTATTTTGATCGGAGGAATGTTAGAGGCTATGGAGTTATGCGACTCCTGTCCCGAGACAAGGAGAAAAGTAACTAAATAACCTTTAGAATACATTTGAGGACAACCTTGTTTAGGGAAGTTTTAAAATGTCTAATGTTTTATTATGGTTTCCCACCCCACACACATTTTGGAAGCTGCCCAGAGCAGCTGGGGCAACTCAGTCAGATGGGCAGGATATAAATAATAAAATTATTATTTCTCTTATTATTATGGAACAGAATGTCCCTATTTTCATGGGATAAATATTGAAGGGCATGGAGTTGTGCATCCCCCAAGCCAAGGAAATAAGTAGCTATACAACCTTCAGAAGACATCCCTGTATAGGCAAGGTGTTATTTTTTTTTATGGAAGCTTCCCAGAGCAGCTGGGGCAACTGCAAGTCAGAATATTACAGTGGATGCTCGGGTTGCGAACGTGATCCATGTAAGATGCATGTTTGCAATCCGCAGCGGCGCGTCTGCGCAAGCGCGGGTTGCGATTCAGTCCTTCTGCACATGCACAAAGCGCAATTTAGCACTTCTGCACATGCGCGACCTACAAAACCTGGAAGTAACCCATTCCGGTACTTCCGGGTTTTGGAGCGTACGTAATCTGAAAAAACGCGACCTGAAGTGTCTGTATGACCATATTACCATGACTATTATTATTACGGAATAGGACGTCCCAGATTGGTATTTGAACTGGAACGTATTTGAAATTTGTAATACTTTGGAACGCAGAAACAAAGAAAATAATCAAACCGTTAATTCCAGCACGTGGGGGGGGGCACCTAAATTGTTTAATTTGCCATCTCAGTGATTGGTATTATTAATTGTATCATGATTTGGCATTGTTATGATGAGGCTATTATTGGGTTGTTGTAATTGAAAACTAAAAAAAAAATTAAAAAAGGAATAGGACATCCCTATGTTTATCGGGTTAGTGTTGGAGGCTAAGCACCTCACCCCTAAAAAACAACCAAAGCAAGCAACACCCCACCGTCCACATCTGCTATATGACAAAGGCCAGAGGCGGGAAAAAGGCAGAGTGGCGGAGCCGTTGCGTGAGGTGATGCTGCGGGGGGGGGGGGGCGTAGCAGCAGCAGAGGGGGGGGGGCGCAAGGGCGCCTGGGAGGAGACGCCGGCCGCGCGAGCTCCGACGCCGCGCCCAGGCCCGAGCCGCGTCTGCCCAACGTCTTTTTCCCGCCCCTTCCCTCCCCGGCCACGCGCTCGCCCTTTTACCTCACGAGCTTCATGGCGGCGAAGGCGTCGGGCGCGAACCTGAGGCCGCAGCTTTCCCCGGGGCGAAGGCGAAAAGGAGAGGGGGGAACGGAAGAGAACCGAGCGCGGCGGCGGAGGAGCAGCCGAAGGCAGGCAGCCGAAAAACTAGGCCGCTCCCGACGCTGCCGAAGAGAAACCCCGAGTGGCGTTTCCCTCAGGAGCGCGCTGTGAATGGCCGGAAGCCCCGCCCCTTGTCTGTTCCAAGCCCCGGAAGTGGAAAGCACGTGGGCGGGAAGGGGAAAGAAAGGTTGTCGGGGAGCGAGCGCCACCTTCAGGCTCGGAGGAGTCGTCGCGAGTGGAAGGAAAGGACGCGGAGGAGGAATTTAAAGAAAAAGAAGAGGGTGTCAGAGTAGCCGCCTGCCATCACGACTAGGGCAAGTTTTGAACCTCACCGGTTTGTCCCCCCGCATGACGGATGCGTTATTAAATAAAGGAGCAAACAATCACTTGAATAAACTTGGTACTGAACCTTGAGCAATCTTCAGATTCGACTTATTGATTTTTTTAAAAAACCACCAAATTTTCCAAAGAAACACAAGGCAGCTAATAAATGAACAGCAAAACGAGTTAAAGCAAACGAACCACCTGTCCAAATTAAACTCACACGCACAATCAAAATACTAACTAAAAACAAACTGCATTTCCAAACAGCCATCAACATAAAACAAAGTCTTTAAAAAGTATTATTTCTAATGAACATTGTAGATGATATATCATTATTACTGGTAGTACAGTGGTACCTCGGGTTAAGTACTTAATCCGGAGTTCCGGAGATCCGTTCTTAACCTGAAACTGTTCTTAACCTGAAGCACCACTTTAGCTAATGGGGCCTCCTGCTGCTGCCACGCCGCTGGAGCATGATTTCTGTTCTCATCCTAAAGCAAAGTTCTTAACCTGAAGCACTATTTCTGGGTTAGCGGAGTCTGTAACCTGAAGCGTATGTAACCTGAAGCGTATGTAACCCAAGGTACCGCTGTAGTAGTAGTAGTAGTACCCCATCCATCTCTGGTTGATCTCCTTCAGTTCAACCAGTTGAATTTGCTTACTACTCTCCTTCTAAGGAGTGAAAGCTGACATAATAGGTCCACAGTGAGGGCAACAAACTGTTCAGCTGTGGGAGCTAACCCATAAAATAGATGTCAACAGAACTCTTATTACACCACAGGGAAAGAAAGTTACCTATAACAGGAATGGCTATCATTTTGTCCACTGTAACTTTGTGGCGGTAGTCAGTGACATGCAAAGTGCACACACTGCACGTCTTCTGACGATTCCCTGCATGGGAATTTCACTGATAGGTCTGCACTAATAAACTTGCACGCCATACACACATAAGCAGAAATACAAGACGCTCATGTCACTTGCAGCATCTGCTCACTGTTGGTCCCAAACATTCATCAAGGGTAACCTGTGTAAGGTGAGTACAACTTGATGCTATTTTGAGGCTCCTTGGCCACCTATGCCCAAAGCTCCCTTTTCAGGATCCTGCAGTCTCTCCTGGGACAACATAGGCTCCTCCTGTGGTTGTCACTGTTGCTGCTGCTCACCATTCTCATGGTCCCTGTACTGTATGTACAAAGGTGCAACAAGGTGGGAGGGGTGGTTCATTGTCTATAAATTGCTGTCAAAACAAGCCCTAATGGCATTTTCACTTTGCACACAGTGCACTTCTGCTAAGAGGAACACCCTTTTGCAAAAACACACACACACACACCATTGCAGCAACCTCTAGCAAACATTGCGCAAAGAAAACTGCAATGGCTGTTGTGCAAACAGGTCCTGGCTAAAAAGCCCTTGAGCTTTCTGAGGGCTGGTTTTCCATCTGTATGGAGGTAGTGCCATGGCCTCTGAGCCAGTGACCTGCTCCCAGCCTCCTGTCTGCCCTAGTTAAACCAGCTCAGCTTCAAGTGGTTTCCATTTGGATCTTCTCTGCAGTATACTCTGCACAAAACTCTATCTGTGTTTCTCCATCTATATCTGAACTGTGTATCTTAGGACCTCTTATGAGCTACTGCTTATGAACAGTGAACTCCAGGCGTTCTGCAAGCATTTGATCAAGGGCACCCACAAAGCGATGGGTGCTGTGAGAGATTTTTGTGGGGAGTGTCCAGGAAATCTTCAGGCCTTTGGGTGTGCTCTGCATGGGACATCCACAAAGACAGGACTCCTTTGGGGCAAGCATAGAGATTCATGTGCATTCCTAAACGGCCTCGGTCCAGTATACCTGAAGGAGCGTCTCCACCCCCATCGTTCTACCCGGACACTGAGGTCCAGCGCCGAGGGCCTTCTGGCAGTTCCCTCACTGCGAGAAGCCAAGTTACAGGGAACCAGGCAGAGGGCCTTCTCGGTAGTGGCGCCCTCCCTGTGGAACGCCCTTGCAGCAGATGTCAAAGAGAACAACAACTACCAGACTTTTAGAAGACATCTGAAGGCAGCCCTGTTTAGGGAAGCTTTTAATGTTTGATGTATCACAGTATTTTAATATTTTTTTGGAAGCCGCCCAGAGTGGCTGGGGAAACCCAGCCAGATGGGCGGGGTATAAATAATAAATTATTATTATTATTATATTCCTGAAAATAACCCAGACGATACTGCCAGCTTCCACAATCTTCTCTGGGTGCCGTCTTTGGAGTGCAGGTCTGAGGTCTTGAGGTTCCTGCTAAGAACATACATCTCCTGCAAAGCCACATTCACTTTCAACTGTTAGGCCCTAAAAAGTTTTACAGAAAGGAGGTTTGTCTCAAAACCCAAGAGTTATAGATGAAACAAGACACACAGAAAACTCATTTTACCCCCCAGTTCTGCACCAATCCACAGAGTGCTACTTAAAGATCTGGGTCTTTGCTGACTTCTTCAGTGTCTAAGTGCACGCCCAGGCTCCTTCTCCAGCCCGGCTGTTATAAGGGTGGCACAGCAGGAAATCTCAGGTGTGCAGCCAACATGAGGCAGTAGAAGCTGAAAACTGCTGGAATTTTTATTGTCGTCGTCCCCCAACGCCAAGCCTCCAACAGTGGAAGAACTACCCCTATACATTGGTGCCTCGGGTTAAGTACTTAATTCGTTCCGGAGGTCCGTTCTTAACCTGAAACTGTTCTTAACCTGTAGCACCACTTTAGCTAATGGGGCCTCCTACTGCCGCTGGAGCACGATTTCTGTTCTTATCCTGAAGCAAAGTTCTTAACCTGAAGCACTATTTCTGGGTTAGTGGAGTCTGTAACCTGAAGCGTATGTAACCTGAAGCGTATGTAACCTGAAGCGTATGTAACCTGAAGCGTATGTAACCTGAGGTACCACTGTATAAAGACGGGTGGTACTCATAAACTAATAGTGCAACGTAGTAGTTAATACAGTGGTCATAGTTTTGAGAAAATTCTCACATTGCAATTTGCAAAACCTGCACTTTGGGCAAAAGTTAATATCTTTATTTTGGATCGGAATTTTGGTATGTCACACAGTACAATAAAAAATCATCGGAGTATGGAGCGTGTGCATATGAACTTAACAGTGCTTAATCTTTTACCATCGTTAATATTGTTTTATGGATTACAAATGCAGTATTGCTTTGCTAATCATATGACTTTTGCTTTAATTGTGATGTTTCAGCTTAATTTTTGTTGTTGCTTTGTTAACAGTGTTTATAGATTGCAGTTGTTTGACTGATTCTTTGTTAATTACTCTATGCTGTATTTCTGATGTTCTATTATGTTATATAAGTGCTATAATGACGCTGTTATTTATTCTTTGTAAGCCGCTTTGGGATTCATTGAATGAGAAGCGGCATAGAAAGATCAAATCAAACAAAAACAAATGCACCAGGAGTTTCGGGACTGCAGTTGCGACAGTGGATCTGCAGCCAACTGATTCAGAAAGTGTTGAGAATTTTGCGATCCCACTGCTCAAAACTCTAACCTGAATTAAATAAGCAGTAGGAGGAAAAAATACGGCCGAGCCAGCCAGGAGTCGAACCTAGAATCTTCTGATCCGTAGTCAGACGCGTTATCCATTGCGCCACTGGCCCCGCTGGTGGATAACGCTTCTCTGCCTATATTCTAAATTCATCCGCCGCAGAATCTTACTCCTCTCTCAATTGGATGGGCGGGGGGATAGCCAGCCAATCAAAACCCTCCCAGGCGCCTTCGCTTCGGCCAGTAGCCAGCGAGAAGCTTTTTTTTTTATGCGGAGGCGGATCCCAAGCGAATCTCGCGGCCAATCCGGGCTCGGGCTGCGTTCGGCGTCGCCCGCAGCTCGCGCCTTAGCAGCGTCACAATTTCGAGCTCCCCCCCGCCCTCTCCCCCCTCCCTCTCCGCGAGCGTAAGGCCGGCGTGGCCTTGAGCGGCGGCCTCCTCCAATCAGCCGCCGCCTTCGCCGAAATGCTTTCCGAGTAGCTTTGTCCCGAGCGGCGCTCCGTCCCGAAAGGCCCAGGCGCGTCAGGTGAGAGGTGAGGCGAGAGTCCTGGACGCGGAGGAGCCGGGCGGCACTTCAGAGGCGAGCGGCTGAGGGGGTAGCCATGGCGGCGGCGGCAGGAGCCTACGAGAACTTGAAGCTGTGAGTGGACGGCGGGCGGGAGGGAGGGAGGGAGGTAGAGGGCGGGAAAAAAAAACCTCCCTGCAGTGCAGACCACCCCGTCCCCATGGCAGACCCGCAGTGGCCACCACCCGCCGGCCTCTCCTCGCCGTCGTCCTCCTCCTCCTCCCCTTCCGTGGCCATTTTCCGAGCTTCCCTCCTCGGCTGCCCCTCTTTCCGGCGACGCCCCCTCCGCCCCAGATTGCGCCCCCCCCCCAGCTTTGCACAAGCAAAACAGTTCCTTCCACTCGCCTCATCTTCCCTGTCGCTTCATTTCCCCGCCAAAAATTTCTTCTGACGCGACCAGACTAGCTTGGGTTATTTTTCTATTTCCGACCCCTCTCACCCCATGTTGCTTAAATAACAGCAGCAGCAGCAGTTTTATTGTTCGTACCCCGCCCCTCCGACTGGGTCGCCCCAGCCACACTGGGCAGCTTCCAACACACACACACAGAAATACACACACACACACAGTATATTAATAAAGCATTGCACATCACATCATTGCGCATCTTCTAAAGGTTATATAGTTGCTCATCTCATTGAGGGCGTTTCCACAGGGTCACATTGCCTTTCCTACATTTTTCTTCTCAGTGGGTATTCCCCCCCCCCCACAACACCAACATTTATTCCTTTTTTTCTGGTGCGGTTTTTCCTCCAGAGAGTTCATAGAACTGTAGAGTTGGAAGGGATTGTGTGAGGGTCATCAATCCCTTGCAATTTAGGATTCCCCCCCCCCATTTTACAACGCTGATATTGAGTCTCATGCTCCACTCCACTGAACTATCCTCAGCCTATAGGTTGGTGCAAGGTCTTTCTTATCCACTTTTTGTTTTTTATGCTCGCTAAGAACTCTGTGAAGAGGTAAGGCTGAGGAGGTGGTGTTTGGCCCAAGGTCACCCAGAGAGTTTCATGGCTGACACGACTAAACAACAACAACAAACATCCCAGGCCTCTAATCTGACCCTCATATTGCTAATCACACACCTGCTCTTCTCACCCTGGGTCCTGCACCTGAATAATATGTACTCTGATTAACAACTAGGCTGCAACATCTTGGGGACTAACTAACTACTTCCCGGTGGAAATGAGTTGCTTACTGTATTTTATTTTATTTTTTGAATGCCTATTCTGCCTGTTTCTCCAAGGAGAAGCAAGGTGGGTAAGATAGTAAAGGGGGGGGGGAATGAATAGTAAAGCAAACATAATTCCTTACAAATATGGAGGCTCTTCCATGTAAAAATTTACATTGTGTAAGTAATAGTAATTTCAGGGTTTTGTTGTCTTTCCTCTTGTTGCAACGCATACCGTTCCTGTAAATTCTTACATAGAAGCAGCTTCTTGGTTTACCTGAACTTCCTCTCTACTTTCACTCTGCATGTCCATTCTTTGTTTTCTCCTGTCAGTTTCTTTGCAAATGTGCTTCTGCCTTTACTGTGTCTCCTGAAAAGTAGAACAACCTCTGCCAGTCTTTCTAGTAATTGCATTATTCATAATGAAGTTAAAAGGGGGCTCAGTTGCATTCTTTCTAACACTATAGCCTGCAGGAACAAGATAACCAATGTCTGAAGTGAAGGTTAGCCTAGCAAAATGAGAAATGCCAGGGAAGGGAACATATGGTTCTGGGCGGAAAGATGACTCAGGGCACTCCAGGGAGATTCTTTTGTAAACATCTTTAGTGTTGGTTAAAAGAGATCTAGCATCCTCATCTTAAAATGTACCTTCATGGAAACAAGACCTATGAAATTAGTGGAATTTTCTTCTAAATATGCACAATTAGAAGGTTAGAGTTTAAATTATCAGGTATACCGATGCTGTTGCATTTAATTTCTGCAGTCTTGTGTGTGTTTAATAATTAAGTGCCTAATCACTATGGGGATCGTTCAGAATCAAACTCTGTTCCTGGGTCGTCATTTGTATTACTTAGGTGGTTGTGTTTTCAAATAGGCCTTTCAAGTACTTTGGGGATTGCAAAACTTCCTGCAACTTCCACTGGGATTAGAAGAGAATTTAAAGTCACTTTTTCTGTTGACATTTAATTCTTGTGTAACCTGATATATGTTTCAGTTGTGACATTATCTGATCAAGTGGTAGGCGCATGCAGGCCTCTTCTTGCATGTGTCCTCAGTTTAATTTCAACAAGCTAATTTAATTGTTCCTTGGCTATCCTGCTTTTCCTTTAGAGCAGGGATGCGAAATCTGGTGCCCTCAACCCTTGTCATCCCAGACCAATGACATCTGGAGGACACCGGCTTCCCCGCCCCTGATTTTAGAGTGCCAGCAACGTGTAGAAAGATTGTTTCATTGTTGCAGTACCCCTGACCAGCTACAGGTTCCTCAGCAATGATATTTACTGTTTTTATTTTCTCAAGCCATGTTTGCATTCTGCTGTGAAATATTTCGAGAGCATGTAGATTAATAAATTGATGGGCTGCTTTGTGGAGCAAAAATGAGGATGAGAGCATGCAAAAATATATGCAGGTGCCCACCTAGCTGCTATTAGTTTAACAATGAAGCTTATAACAAAGACAGCTCAATAGGACACATTAATAAAACCAAACAGCAGCGATCTACTTACTTATTAAAAATTATTTAAACTGTATACTGTTTAATAACTAAAGTCTTTTGTATTTAAATAGTAGGCATGCAAATAAAGAGAAACAGAAACAGAATTAACTGTTGGAAAACCAGTAATTTGAAAGTATTGCAGTCAGTTATTATGTTATGTACATATGGATGAATGTCAGTGATAAAGCTATTAATATGGAATTTTTATTTTATGACCTTCACTTTTTGAACGATATTCAAGAGATTTTACCTTTGACTCTTAGTTGGAACCCCAAGGACACCCCAAACAATTGCAGGTTTTGTGTTTGAAATGTGAGCAGGTCAATTATAGAAGATGAAAGTTCACTTTTAAATGTAGTTCTCATGAAGTGTAGACAGTGTCTTCTCAAGTAGGTGTCTACCCAGATCCTGCCATGACTTGGAACAGGGAGCTGTCACTTTTGCCTTTGCCATTCAGTAATGTAGGCTGACATATAGAGAAAAGGCATTCTTTTGATCACGTTATATTTGACAGGCAGCATCTCAGCTTTAATAAAATCAGATGAATAGCGAGCGAGAACATGCAGAAATGATTTTTTTCTCTTTAAAGAAAGCTGTTGCTGCTTTGCTTAAAAAAAGGTTAGTTATGTTAATAGGGATACTTAGAAGGGTTATGCAATTGAAAATTATTTGATTGGGACATGAGGCAACTTGAAGCACAGAGCAGTGTAAGTAGAACTGAAATGTAACGTTTTATACAATTTGCAGAATCACCTCTGTTCAGGGTGCTGCATAAATGTTAGTGTAATGTGGCCTGTCTGCCCTCATTCTCGTTTTAGTTTGAGGATAATGTCAAGATGGATGGGTGATGCACTGCTCAGCACAGTATGTGTGCCTTTTTTGAATTCTTCTCTCGACAATCTGTGGTTGCTGGCATTGAGTAGCTTCCTGTATTAGAATAATATTAAGCATTCATGATGGAAATAAGTACATTACTGAAATCAAGGTTGGAGCAGTGAAACTGTATAAAAGAATTCTGAAATGATAGTGGATGCTGAATGCAACTCTAACTTTATATGCCATTAGAGCATCAAATACTAAGTGCATAATGTCTTTCCCCCTAATTGGAAAAAGAGTAAGGTGCTTTTGCAGAAAAGACTTACATCTGCAAATCCCAAATGAGTATTAAGCATTCAGTAAGGTCTATCTCTGAATTGTCTACGCATTCTGTGAGATGGTTGCAAGTGAGAAAATAATACATGGATTTTGTGATTTGAAATGTGTCCAGATATGTTTGGCAGCCTATGAAACTAAACCATAAAACTAAACAAGACCTCATTGCAAGATCTTTATCTCAAATATAAACTAGCTCATCTAGGTAACTCAAGATTGAATAACTTTTGAGTTTTCATTTTTAAAGAACATGTTTGCCCCTGTTGTTATATTGCTAAAAGAAACAAATGTTGATTTTTGTTTTTGTTTTAAAGCAAGCCTTTGTTGGCATCTTGTTAATTTTATTTATTCAACTTACTAGTTGTTGCTGGATAACTTTGGAGATAGATTCATTTAGACAGATCGAGTGGAAAGGCAGAAAAGGGCCATAACCTGGAAATTTTGGTGAAGTTTGAAGGAAGAGGAGAACTAGGCATGAAGTACATGAAGACGCAAAGAAATACCAAGTCAAGGTTGCACTAGGGAGACAGGATATCCTCTTTTGCTGCTACATTTTTATAAACATTGGTTGGTATTGCAAAACTGTGATAAGTGCAAACTTTGAAGGATGGCTATAGTTCTATTCTCGTATTGTTTCAGAAGTTGAACATTTGGCTTTAAATGCAAGCTGAACCAAATTTATAGCAGTAGCATTCAAGGGCAATGAGAAACAAGGCCTCTCCATTCCCTCATTGCCTTTGTTAATAAAATAAAGAAATGCACAGCTTTGGAATCAAAGCACCATGATCGTACAGGCAACAATAAGAAAATACTACGGAATAGTTGGGGAATTCAGTTGTCTCCTGTGCCATCTAGATTGACAACAACTGTAGATTGATATGCAAAGGAAGTTACAAAGGTGGACCAATTTGATCTTATTTTGTTTTCCAGGCAGATGCTATAATGAGCCATGTCAGGAGTTAAACTCCTGTGGCAAGTTAATGAACCCAGAGAGTGATTGCAGTACAATTGATTGAGAAAATAACTATAAAGATTTTAAAGAGAGTTTGTAAATGCCCTGTGTTATGCTAATTGATCATTAGTTAGGAGGGTTATGTGGTTTTGGAGTTTGGGTGATCAGGCTGGGAGAGAGAACAGTGAGCCAAACTTTAGGATTCCTGGGAATGTGACGTTCTCTTCTAAGTAAGGAGTCATGAGACTCTCTGTTGCTCTATTATATTTTTGGCGAGGATAAGAGAGATGGAGTATAAAGCATTTTGTATGTCAAAGTCCCTGAGAAATTCCATATTAATCCATCCAATCATATTGTGTTGCAGTCAAAGAACAAAGCAGATGGAACATGCATTTGCTCATACACAATCATTTTATTTGATGATGCCAGCATTAAACGATGTGCATTTCTGAATTGGTTGGCATGGCTAAGCATAGGATAAGATGCTCCTATGCCTAATATCACCATAAGCAGCACTTGTCTTTTCAGTTGCAACAGTTCCAGTGCTAGACTGTAAGCGAGGTATGTGTGCAGGAATTAGCCCTAAGCTGTACAGCACCTATAGAAATAGGATCTGAACATGAAGCAGTCTTAATACTCAAAGTAGTTGAGGAGGCTTCAGTCTTTAGACCCACCAGCCAGTTTCAGATTTTAGTTTATCCTCCTTTAGTGCTTTTTAAATGTGAGATGCTCTGCAGGTTTTTCTCATTCTTCTTTGTACTGTACTGTATCTCTATTTGATAGCCTGTCTAAAGTTCTAGCAATATCTGTTACCTTAGACTAAGGAATGGAAAAAGGCAGTAGGAGGGGGAGGTTAGCATTTCTGAGCTTCCAGGATTTCTATCTGGGATGAAAAACCTTGCTGCTGTGAAAACAGTGTGTGAAATCAGGTGGCTGAAACATCAAGCAGCAAGGGGCCCTACCCATTTTCCAGCTGATAAGCAAGGAAATGGCTTACCTACTGGGAGAAAATGACCTAGCTTACAGGAAGGCAGTTGATTTGCAGTGGCACATTTTCAGTGACTTTGAGGAGCTTAAGGCCTCTTACCCGAACATGACAATCATTTGGGCCTCTTTGATGGAGAGGCGGGTCTGGAGAGATTGCAGGTGCCCGATAGCCATGAATAGGGCGAGGAAAGCCTTGGATCGGGCGGTGGTGCGTAGAGTGGCAGCCCTGGGCGGGAAGGTCATTGAACACCCGGGCATTCGTTTCAACTGTGAGGCCCTCTACCGGTTTGATGGCGTGCATCTTTCAGATGCTGGAAATGATGTTTGGCTGTGCGACATAGCAAAGGGGATAAGGGATTGGTTTCAGGCATGAGAGTATTGGCGGCGAGCGATTGCTCGTGTGGCGGTAGGCATTGGTAAGAAGGGGTTAAGAGGATGTGTGGGGGGGGGGAGGAACACCATCACCTCCCCCCAGTGAGCGAAGGGTGGTCCGTTAAAGGACTCCGGGGGGCGTGGCCCTGTCCGAAGCCTATGGAGGTGAGGGCCGAAGGCACGCCCCAGAGCGGTGACCCGGGGGAGCTCCTAGTCGACATGCCTCGGCAGGAGACTCCCCCATATAGCGTTAACCCTTCCCCGTGTCTCCAGCAAATGGGCTGGAGCCAGATAGTCGTTAGGACCAATGCCTAAGCCAATGCCTCTCATTCCTGAATTCAATAAAGTTGTGGCCTAATTCGCCCATTTAACCTTAAACTATGGTGTCTCGTGTCTTTATTTATCCTGGTGGGGGGCGGGAACTCGCCACGCAAGCATGGAAATGGCTTATCTACTTTAGTTGCCCTGCTCAGAGATCCTCCCTGTTGTCAGTCCTTAGTTTTGAGTGCCTTGTAATTGGCCTCTGCCAGCATAATGGATGACTGCATCTGAGGCTTGCGCTCCCTTTCTCTCCTCTCACCCTGTTTTGCCAATCTCACTGCTTAACAGTGCATAGATATCTTGTCCCTTCTCCTAAATCAGCTGCTCAGAGGCAGCTTCCCCCCACTTCTTATCTTGCATTGCTCTGTTTGAAGCTGTCAAGTTGTTTTGCTAATAAAAAATATGGGCTCCCATATGCTTTCCTTGCTGAAAATGAAAGTGAATTGGTTGCTCTTTCCTTTTGCTGGATAGCTTCCATTTGCTGTGAATATGGAAATGTGATTCCATTGTTTGATCTCACATCGTTTGCATGTCATGCGTGTCGGTGCCTAATAATTTAATTTAGTTAGGTTATTAGCACGTGCCATTCTGAGCAGAATGTCTTTTTTCTTTTAAAGAAAGCATTAGAAAGCAAATACACTTAAAGTAGATTTTTTTATTCTTGGTGTCTTGCTCTGAAGTGATATTTAAACTACAGACTTCTTAAATCATATTTCTGTGGTTATCTCCATTTAGTTGAGTGTTTTGTGGTATGTCCTGTAATTTGTATGTTCTGCCCAGTGCCCAGAATACATGGGGAAAGTGGGGAGGTATAGGAAAAATCAAGAGAAGCACAATGAAGCATTGGGAGATGGACAAGAAGGTGCAGAGATAATTCAGCTACATCAAAAATTGAATGTTACGCATGTGAGAGATCTTCCTCTTTCAGGAAGAGTGCTTCTTCCTTTCAAATTTAAGTTTTGTTTTCAAAGTTTCCTCAAAGTAGTAAGATTTGAGGTTTGACTATATTGATGCTAAACATAGGGCATTGCCTTATATGAACTCAGACTATTGGTCCAACCAGCTCGGTAGTACATTTATGAAACACTCTCATGGTTTCAAACAGAGAGTCTTTCCCAGCCATACCTAGAGATATTGGAGTTTGAACCTGGCACTTTTTGCATTCAAAGAAGATGCTCTACCACTACAGCTCTTTCCCAAACCGGAGCTTTTTACTTCCTGTCTTTGTTTACTGTCTTGCATATTGGGTATATAGCTTTTCTTCCTATGGGTGATCGTGATAAGAATTCCAGCAAGCTCTAGTATTTTAAAGTGATGTTGCTTGTCTGGTGGTGATCTTGCACATTTCTTGCATTTTAGGCACATAACGCCAGAAAGGTTTTATGTGGAAGCTTGTGATGATGGAGCCAATGACGTACTCTCCATTGACAGAGTCTCCACAGAGGTCACTCTTACAGGTATTTTTCATCATCACTTTGGAAATGCTGTAGTTTAGCCTTAAATTGTTTTACTTTAAGCTACACAGTAAATTAGCCAGCAACCTGAAAACCATCACAAATCTGGCTCATAAACCCATCAGTTATCCTTCGTAATACTATATCTGTTTATATATTTGTTGACTGATCAAATTTATTTTCATTTACCTGTACATTCTGAAAATTTAGTGTGTATTTGTGAAAATTATTATGTGTATTCAAGTTTCTCAAGCTTATATTCAAGCAATGAGCTTTGGAATAGAAACTTTAAGGAAATTCTGTTTATTGTGTAGCAGTATATGAATCCAGTTGGCTTTAGCTGTACAAACACCACACTTCCTGGTTGCAATACGTCTCTAGTAGAAGAAACAATTCAATACTGAATCAATACTTGGTGAAGGAAGGAAAGAAGCAGTGATGACTCAGAACTTTTCTGTGTTTTTCCTGTACGTATCAAATGGTGGCAGGGATGCTCCATGGTGGAATAAGCTTAAAACCTGCTAGGTGAATTTTGCTTCTTGTCAGCTGTTGTGGAACATCTTTATTTATTTGTTTATTCAGAAAGATGATTTACAGTATCTGATATCATCAGTTAAAAGCATGTACAACATTACAATAGTAACAACGGCAAAAAAAGACCAACAAAACAAACAATGAACAGAAACAATAGAATCCTACCACTCCACACAGCCACTAAAAAGGGAGGTGGGACCTAAGAACAACCAAATCTACTCCAACAATTAAAAGTAATTTCAAAAAGCTTTGGTACATTACATTGATTTCTGTCATATAACTATTGTGGCTTCCGCCAAAGAATTTTAGGAATTGCAGTCTGATGAGGAGGTAACAATTTAGTTACAGGTTCCCAGACCCACTGCTGAACTAGTAATTCCCTGGGACTGACTGTTTAATTAAACAGTCAATAAATATAGTTAAACCTCTTAAACTATAAAGTGTAGGTGGTTCTAACATTCTACCCCCCAACCGGCTATCTGCATCCTTTAAAAGCAGTGGCATTGCTGCATATTTTTGATTTCCTACTTTCTGTTGATGGTAACAAATAATTCTCCCCCACCCCCATCATTTTCCTGGTTGTGTTTTGGTTCTTATGACTCTGTAGCCCCCAGTGTTGATGGTAATTCTTCTAAAATAAATGCACCTTTCCATACTCACAAATCCTCTCCTGAGACTTTTACCTGCAGAGACAGGTAAAAGTATTGAAGTCAGGTACTGCTAAATACAGCACTGATTTTGAGGCTTCAGTAAATCAAGTCTGTATTGGCGGGGGGTTGTGGAAAGAATCTCATCTAATGTGTGAATGATTCCAAATTCATCTAATAATTAGTGTTAGTTCCATGTGTTTAAATTTTCAAGTTTTTAGTTTTGATCTTAGTAATGTTAAACTATTTATTATGCACACAGGGTCATTCAAATCTTATTGGATTGTGTTTGGCTGCATGTGATAGATCTAATACTGGTATACTGAGACAGCGTATCCTGTTTTTCCTTTGCAGTTAAGAAAGATATTCCGCCTTCAGCAGTTACCAGGCAAATATATGGCATTTTGGGGACAATCCGTCTAGTGGCAGGTATGATAATTTCAGTTATGAAGAAGTATTACAGTGGTGCCCCGCAAGACGAATGCCTCGCAAGACGGAAAACCCGCTAGACGAAAGGGTTTTCCGTTTTTGAGCTGCTTCGCAAGACGATTTTCCCTATGGGCTTGCTTTGCAAGACGAAAACGTCTTGCAAGTATTCCGATTTTTTTTCGCTCCCCCCCCCTTTTCTAAGCCGCTAATAGCCTTTTAGCCGCTAATCCTTTAATAGCCGCTAAACCGCTAATAGCGCTAATCCGCTAAGCCACTAATAGGGTTGCTTCGCAAGACGAAAAAACAGCTAGACGAAGAGACTCACGGAACGGATTAATTTCGTCTTGCGAGGCACCACTATATTTATGATGTCACACATATATTTTGAGATCTTATAATAAGAGCCTAGTGCACATTCAGAATTGTTATGTGGTACATGGGTGGCACTGTGGGTTAAACCACAGAGCCTAGGGTGAGCTCCCGTTGCTCGGTCCCTGCTCCTGCCAATCTAGCAGTCCGAAAGCACGTCAAAGTGCAAGTAGATAAATAAATACCGCTCCGGTGGGAAGGTAAATGGCGTTTCCGTGCGCTGCTCTGGTTCGCCAGAAGCAGCTTAGTCATGCTGGCCACATGACCTGGAAGCTGTACGCCGGCTCCCTCGGCCAATAAAGCGAGATGAGCGCCACAACCCCAGAGTCGGCCATGACTGGACCTAATGGTCAGGGGTCCCTTTACCTTTACCACTCTGCTGTAATGTCATCATTTCAGGCTGCATGTGGGGCAATGCATATTTTGATGTTCCCTCTTTTTGTTTTAAGTCTTGCTTATAAAAGCACATAAAGTTGAGGGCTCAGCCACAGTTCCACCCCACTCCCCATGATGGTTTCTGAAGTGAAAGAGCATTCAAATTTGTGGTTGGCTATTTGACAGTCTTTGGGAATGGCGATTTGTGATGAGTACCATGCAGCCGGAATATCGTTTAAAAACCACAGGGTCCATGAATCTCCTGAAAACTGGTACATGGAGCAGTACAACAGAAACATGCTTCGTCATGTTTTGCGGTGGAAGAGAATTCCAGCTCTCAAGATTGTAGTGGTGATGACAAACATTGCAAACTATTTGAAGCAAGGCATGAAGTTCAGTGTCCCTGCCAACTTCCCTGCTTCCTTTTTGCTAGAACTGCCTTATATTCGTAGAAGACAAATCAGTACTGCTAACCAGAGTCCTTCTGTTTTACAGGCACGTATCTTATTGTAATAACAAAAAAGAGAAAAGTAGGTGAATTTTTCAATCATGTTGTTTGGAAAGCAACAGACTTTGACATCCTCTCTTACAAAAAGACCATGCTACATTTAACTGATATTCAGGTAGGAATAGATTTGGTAACAGAAACACCTTTCAGCTACTTTGAAATATGTTTGAGATGAAATGAGCATAGATCTCTTTGTTAAAAAATATGACTTGTTCAAGCATTATTTGTATGAATTAAAAAAAGGCTGGGGTCCAAAGGGGCACTTTTTCTCAGAGGATACCTTCTCATTGCAGCATGTTCCTTTCACTGTAGAGCTGCTTCTGGAGGCCAAGACATCCTCCAGAACAAAATTTAGTGCAGTTAAGAGGGTAAAATTGATGCTTGCCCATTCCTTCTTGCTTGCACTCGGAGCTGCTGTTAGGAGCACACAGTGTTCTTTTACTCCTGACCATAAGTTCTTAACTCCTCATAAACAGCTGTGCATTGGTATGATGGAATTGGGTTATATTTTAGCAACAGAATGCTTTATCTTGAAAAGAAGAACCTTGAAACATTTACTCTGTGAGCTCTTTGTCGGATATTGTAGGAAACTTGAAATAACCAGGAGGGGAAATTAGAGACAGTGTGGCAAATAATAATGCTTTCTCTCTTTAACAGTTACAGGACAATAAAGTCTTTTTATCAATGATTAGCCATGTATTGAGTGTGGACGGATTTTATTTCTCTACGACATACGACTTAACGCACACTTTACAACGGTTGGCTAATACCAGCCCGGAGTTCCAAGAAATGAGCCTGCTAGAAAGGGTAAGAAAGGATACAGTTTATTGCCAACTAAATATATATATACACACACACACATATATATATACATGCACACACATATACACACACACACACACACACACACACACACAAGATATGTGTCTTTCAGTACCTGAATGATAGCGTGTTTATTTAAACTGTAAATAGAGACTGTCAGGACACGGGTGGCACTGTGGTCTAAACCAGAGTCTCTTGGGCTTGCCGATCAGAAGGTCGGCACTTCGAATCCCCATGATGGGGTGAGCTCCCGTTACTCAATCCGAGCTCCTGCCAGCCTAGCAGTTCGAAAGCTTCCAGTGCAAGTAGATAAATAGGTACCACTGTGACAGGAAGGTAAACAGCATTTCTGTGCGCTATGATTTCCGTCACGGTGTTGTGTTGCGCCAGAAGCGGTTTAGTCATGCTGGCCACATGACCTGGAAGGCTGCCTGTGGACAAACGCCTGCTCCCTCGGCCTGAGAGCGAGATGAGTGCCACAACCCCATAGTCGCCTTTGACTGGACTTAACCTGCCAGGGGTCCTTTACCTTTTTTATATTTATTTAAACTGTAAAAGTTGCAATGTATTATTGTGTAATATCCTGTTTGCAACAAAAGCCATTTGATCTTAAATTTAGATTGATAGTTTGGGGATTTATTCTGCAAACCACTGATCTACCACCTGATATGTTTTACAGTGGTGCCCCGCAAGACGAATGCCTCGCAAGACGGAAAACCCGCTAGACGAAAGGGTTTTCCGTTTTTCGGTGCGCTTCGCAAGACGAATTTCCCTATGGGCTTGCTTCCAAGATGAAAACGTCTTGCGAGTCTTGCGATTTTTTTCGCTCCCCCCCTTTTCTAAGCCGCTAATAGCCTTTTAGCCGCTAAGCCTTTAATAGCCGCTAAACCGCTAATAGCGCTAATCTGCTAAGCCGCTAATAGGGTTGCTTCGCAAGATGAAAAAACCGCTAGACGAAGAGACTCGCGGAACGGATTATTTTCGTCTTGCGAGGCACCACTGTACTCTTTTTGGGGAAGAGAGGCATGTGTTTCTTTCATTGTTAGATGGTAGGGGAAAGGGATTGGCATACTGCCACATTTCAGGAAAGCATTGTCTGAAAGCAAACAAGGCCCTTGGTGTTTAAAATTTACCCTATGATTCAACTCCTTGCAGGCTGATCCTCGGTTTGTATGGAATGGGCACCTCCTTAGAGAATTCGCTGCTCAGCCTGAGGTAATGTATATGCATTTTGTTGAGCATAATCTCCATAATGTTGAAGACAGGGGAAACACAGCTATAAAAGCTGGCCTGCTTTTGGGTTCATGTGACCAGAACAGTTGGTGATAAAATGCGAAGTCTTTTATGGCTGTAGCAAACTATATAGTAATAAGTGTTACAGAAACCAATAGCCTTTATTTTAAAATGGAGCAAAAACGCTAGTGCTTGTGCTAGTTGAAAAAGACCTTAATAAAGTGGGGGTTCCTAGGCATCTTTCCCAACCAAAGGTGTTGGGAACTTAAATTTGTCAGCCACCCTCCTATTAAGACGTGTGTAGAGCAAATTCACTCATTCAACGTCTTGCACAGCTCGATAAGAAGAGTCCTCAATTATGCATGCAGGATACAGTTTTTCCTTGCCAAGACGTGGTATTAATTCCTCGCAGGTCAGCTAACCACCCTAATCCCTTTCAGCAGTGAACAGGCAGTGAACAGGCAAGGTGCAAATAGAGTGTTTGCCAATGGATCTGGGTGAGGTGGCTCCCAGAATGCTGCCTTTACAAGAGATACTACAAATCTCCCTTGAGATGTCACAGGAGCTGCCGAGAGCCAAACAATTCATTAAGACTGTCGGCTTAACAAAATAGCAGCTTGTGAAACTGTTAGTGATGAAAACAATCTCTTTCTAGCCTGCAGCTTTGGAGGGGAAAAACCCTCACCTATTCTGTGCTCTTTACGTTCATACAAATGCTTACTTCTGCAATTAGCTGCCTTATGGTACGATCCAACAATTAACGCTCTGAGCCAACGGCATTTAGCCATGGAGCAGATATCATTGTTTACCAATGACTAAGAGGGTGGGCTAAGAGTCGCAAAGTCCCAGGTTGAGGTTTTGCCTGAGCCATAAGTTTGGTAGGTAATAGGAAACATTTTCTTTTTTATATATATAAAATATTTATTAAAGGTTTTAAACAATATAACACCAAACACATAAAACACCATCACCAAAATAAAAAAATACACACAGAACAAAAGAAATACAACATAATTAAGTTTCAAAAACCAGATTTCCATAACCTTCTTTTCAGACCCCCTCACATCTCCCTTTCCTGCGTTCCCGTTTACAAAGTCATGTTCAGCAAAACTTCACCTTCTCTCAAATCTTGTTTTAATTTGTACCTTTCAAATATTATGTCTCCAATTTTACCCTTTGTTATCAAATATATAAATATTTAAGCTTGACATAATATTAATCAAATTTCATCTTTGTTCTTATAGTTCAATTATTTTCATATTTCTTTCCACTAAATTACTAATGCCAAGTTATCTTTCTATCCTGCATCATTCTAGCATTCATACAATTTACAGTACTTTTGCAAATAGTCCTTAAATTTCTTCCAGTCCTCTTCCACTGTCTCTTCTCCCAGGTCTCGGATTCTGCCAGTCATTTCTGCCAATTCCATGTAGTCTATCAGTTGCATCTGCCATTCTTCCAGAGTGGGCAAATCTTCTGTCTTCCAATGTTTTGCAATAAGTATTCTTGCAGCTGTTGTCGCATACATAAAAAAAATTCTATCCTTCTTTAGCACTCTCTGGCCGACAATACCCAAAAGGAAGGCCTCTGGTTTCTTAAGGAAGGTATATTTAAATACCTTTTTTAGTTCATTATAGATCATTTCCCAGAAGACCTTAACCCTTGGGCATGTCCACCAAAGGTGAAAGAATGTTCCTTCAGTTTCTTTACATTTCCAACACTTATTGTCTGGCAAGTGATATATTTTTGCAAGCTTGACTGGGGTCATGTACCACCTGAAAATCATTTTCATAATATTTTCTTTCAAGGCATTACATGCCGTGAATTTCACACCGGTGGTCCATAACTGTTCCCAGTCAGCAAACATAATGTTATGTCCAATGTCTTGCGCCCATTTTATCATAGCTGATTTAACCGTTTCATCCTGAGTGTTCCATTTCAACAGCAAGTTATACATTCTTGAAAGTACCTTAGTTTTTGGTTCTAACAGTTCTGTTTCTAGTTTTGATTTTTCCACCTGGAAACCTATTTTTTTGTCCTTATTAAAAACTTCCCTGATCTGACCATAGTGTAACCTGTAATAGGAAACATTTTCTTAAACCAAGAGCTAGTGTAGCTTTGTAGCTAAGAACCTGAACAGAGAATTGGGGAAACTCTTAGTTTAAATTTCACTTCAGAGAGAAGAAAATGCAAGCATCAAAGCCACTCGTTTTATTTATTATTCCATTTATATCCCACTTTTCCTCCAAAGTGCTCAAGGTGGAGTACATATAGTCATACCTTGGTAGTCGAACAGAATCCATTCTGGAAGTCCGTTCGACTTCCAAAATGTTCGGAAACCAAAGTGTGGCTTCTTATTGGCTGCAGGAGCTTCCTGCAGCCAATCAAAAGCCATGGAAGCCCCATCGGACGTTCGGGTTCCAAAGAACGTTTGCAAACTGGAACAATTATTTGGGATTGCAGCATTCGGGAGCCAAAACATCTGAGTACAAAGGCGTTCAGGATCCAAGGTACGACTGTAGTTACAACAACTAATGTGTTTTTCAAACAGTTTCATGTTACAAATCCCAAATCTTATAATATAAGTTCCTGAAAACAGGTTCCTTTAAGGAATGCTTATTTTTAGACTTTGAACAAGACTCTTCCCTTGTACATCCCTCTTCTGTGTAGGTATAAGTTTATTTCTCTTGCATGTGAGAAGGGGTTACTTTGCTTTGCCCTTCCACATTTTGTCTGCCAAATCTCAACTTTGGTAGGAATGTGTCAGGTGGCCTTCTTGTTTCCATGCATATGCAATAAGGAGTAAGTTTCATCTACCTTGCAAGGTGGTTGAAAGGATACTGAAACAATGCATATGCGAGGCTCAAAATTCTAAAGCATGATATAATTGAGGTATATTATTGATCCGTGTGCTACAAGCAGGTGGCATTAAGCACATACAGTGTGAGTACAGGACATTTTACTGTGAATAAATGTTGTAAATGCTGTATTGTTAGTTTGTGCAAGTTCTGTATTTCTTGACATTCCAATGTCCAGTGCTTGGGCAAGTCTTCAAATACTCAAATATGGTGGTTCAACCGTGAAATGTTTGTTTTACAGATCCATAGGTTTGCCACTCCAGTGATGCATGGATGTATCTTTTCATGATTCTGTCACAATTCGGTTAATATTTAGAGCCCTGGCAGAGTGCTGCTTCCACACTCATTCTACAAAATGAGGTACCTGAGCAACTTGAAGGTGGAAATGCCAAAGCTTTTTAGCATATACAATTTTGAATACCTCCTCTAAAACTTCCAACTTCATCCTAAAAGCTACCCCCTCCAAAAACACCATCATCCAGGCACTGCAGGGACTGGGAGAAAAGGAGCTGGCTGAGTAATACTATTTACTGTTTCTTGGCTAGAACATAAAAAAATTGTGCTGTTCAGTTCCAGTGTAAGAAGGGGTCATGATTTGTGTTTAAGATATTAGCTGGTGAGACCAAAATGCTGACGTGTGGAGTGCTCCTGTTCAGTGTTGAGCCAGGCCTTCTTCCATAAAACTCCATTGATTTTCATTTCTAACCCCCACTCTAGCTTTCACTTGGCTTCCCCTCCTCTCCCCCAAACAATTGACCGACATTACATGGCCATTCAGTAGTATCTGTTGGTTGGGTTGGTTGGTTGGTTTTTTGTTTTTTGGAATGGGGTGGGATGCCTCTTAGGGTTTTTCTGCAGATTTTCTGAACTTTTCAAGTATTGTGGGATCCCCCAAGCATGGTTGCACCACCTGCTTCTGTGTGCATTGTGGTATTTTGGCTACATAATATGCCCTTGGAGTTCACTTTAGTTAGTGTGTGGGTGTATCCGCAGTGCAGTAAGTACTATTTATCAGGTTTGGTTTGAAGTCCCAACATAATGGCTTCTTCATAAAAATGTCTCTTTTTCCCTACCAGTTGGAAATTGAGGGGAAATGCAAATTTCTCTTCCCCTCTATTCCTAACAAAAGCACCAAAACCCCCCCAGTATTTTTAATCATGCCTGCACTCATAGATATTAAGTTGCTTGCTCTTAACTTCAGTGTTAAGAAGTTTGAAATAGAGAAAATGTGTTCTTCATGGATTGTATCCAACATTGACTCTTAGCTGATGATAAGGCTCCCATCAGTGGAAAGGGGAGATAAGCAATTTTTAGTGATTCACTAAATCTGCTCTGGAGAGTCCCACAATCCTCTAGAGCAGATCTGGAAGTTCAGAGAAGAGGGAATACCTCAACATTGCCTCTCTCCTCGTTCAGCTGATGAAAGCTTTACTGTCAAGGAAGTAATGGTGTGTGTTCCAGCTCTGTGTCCGTATTCCTGTATTTCAGCCATTCTGAGAAAGGTTAGTGATATCGCTCCCTTATCGGATTTACTGTTGTTGTCAGTGTGCACATGTGTATTCCTTAACACATCTCCTTCAATCAGTTATTATCATGCACTCTTGTTCCATTAATGGAAAATATTTTGACTGGATTCTTATTTCTCGAAGAAGTTGTTTCAGAGCAGGCGTGCGCTACTATGTAAGAGGTAAGACACGTGCACCACGAATGCACCACGAATGGTTGTTAGTAGTGCTACCTCGGTGATGGGAAGGTGTATATTAATGATGCATAAGGCCAGAAATGACTCACTGAGTGGCAACTATACTAGTTCCCTGGCAAGTGAGTCCCAGAAGGGGGAGGGGCAAGGAGGTTGGTAGGGGTCAAATGTTCCAGCAGAGCCAATCCAGTGCTTCTTCTAGTGCACTGACCTCCCTGCTTCTTTTCCCCTTCTGGTAAGCAACAGTGACCCACCTGCCGAAAAGTCAGCATAGTGACTCCTTCCCACTTCTGTGTAAGTTGCCTTGAGTGGGACAGGCCCCCAAAGGCAGTCTTGTTAACAGGATGAAACTGTTGTTGTATTTTACCACATACTATGCAGATTTAGTTTTGAAAAGTTCTCCAAGTGCCTCTACTATCTCCACACGTTGATGCAGATTCAAGTTGCTTGTGTATAAAAGTACCGTATTTTTCGCCCTATAGGACACACTTTCCCCCCTCCAAAAATGAAGGGGAAATGTGTGTGCGTCCTATGGGGCGAATGCAGGCTTTTGCTGAAACTTGGAGAGTGAGAGGGGTCGATGCGCACCGACCCCTCTCGCTCTCCAGGCTTCAGGAAGCTATCCGCTAGCCGTGGGAGATGCAGCACTCCCACGGCTAGTGGAGAGCTTGCCGGCACCCAGAAGCACCGACTTCGCGCAGCTCTCCCACGGCTTGCGGATAGCAGCCTGTTCTGGGGGCTGGGGTCGGGGGAAGCTCGGGCTTCCCCCGCCCCAGCCCCGCGCCTGGGGCGGAAGTAATATTTTTTTCTTTATTTCCTCCCCCCAAAAACTAGGTGCATCCTATGGGGCGAAAAATATGGTATATTTCTTTGGAGGAAGGAAAATGCACATATAAAAATAAACAAATCAGCAAATATGTGTGTATACACACACACACAAAATCAATCTGTGTGGGGTACGTTCCAAGGCACAGTCCGTTTAAGTAAAAATGCATATATTGGGAACACCATTGAAAAAGCCTGCATTTTGTTGAGGGATCTCAGTAATCCTAAAATATGGATTTAATATTGTGTGAAAATGTTTTATTTTCTATTTTTTGTGTGTGGTTTATTCTTTTGTACTTACACGGTGATAATGTTTAATTGTGAAAATTAATTTAAAAATATTTTTTTAAAAAGCCTGCAAACACCCTCTAAAAAACACCCTTGAAAAACCCTTTGAAAAACAAAAAATCCCCCACAGTCTCTCCCTCCAAACCTCCTTGTTCAAACACAACTCTCTACAGGCCTCAAAGGTTGGTGCAAAGGCTTATGGGGTTGCCATTTTTGTGCCGTTTTTGCCCCTTTTCATTGCCAGTTTGTGGTGATGTGCGTGTGTGCCTTGAACACACAGAAATGGGGAGTTTGTATAGTTGCTGTTTGGGGAAGGAAGAAAGGGGTGGTTCATTCTCTCTCTGTCCCTCCATGCCAAGTGCAACTCAATGCAGCGACCTCCCCACAACTACCTTGGAATAGCACCGCTCACAATTCTGCAATTGCTGCTATTTAACAAACTGTTTTTGTGAAACAAAAAGCCCCGGTGGATACAGAGAGCTAACTGCATGTTTTTTCCCTTGGATTACGATTATCATCTCAAAGTGGATTCATTGGTGGCGAAGCATCTTCCACTACTCGTCCTTTATTCTTGGAGAGCTGCTGTACCCAGTAACAGAAACACACTGTCTATGCAGCATTTTATGAATGCACAAAAATGCAACATAAATAATCCTCTGCAGGACACGGTGTCCTATTGGAAGTTCTTGGTTTCATTGTACTTGAAGTATGCAGAAATGATGAAATGGAAGGATGTGGATAATAAGGCTTTGAGCTATAGGCAGTCAGGTATAACTCTGAATTGCTTACTCTCGCAGGTATTGATTCCGAAGGACATGCAGCAAACTTCGTAGAAACGGAACAGATCGTACATTACAATGGGAGCAAAGCATCTTTTGTTCAGGTACGTTTATGAAATTTCTCAACAGTCCTTCATCAGAAAGGAATCAAGATGAACAATACAATTAAGGGAACATAGTCAAATGATAATTTAAAAGGAGCACAGGAGGCAGCTAGAAAAATTTAACCAAAAGCCTGGGGGGACAGATAACATTTTGATCTGGTGTAGAAAGCCCAGTAAGTTTGAGGCCCTATATTTTGGTTTTTATAACTAGTCTTTGCCTCTATCCTCTTAATGCAAGTCTGCTCAAAGATGTGATGCAGAGGTTATTTGGGAGGTTGTGTTGATAACATAGCATTGTATACAAGTTGTACAAGTGACAATAAAGTATTTCAATTCAATTCTATGCTTCAGTTTTCTGTTCTATTTGTTTTCCAGACACGTGGATCAATTCCTTTTTTCTGGTCGCAGAGACCAAACCTCAAATATAAACCAAAGCCACAGATCAGCAAAACAATAAATCATGTATGTTTTATTTATTTTTTCCTGTCCATCTGCAGCGAGGGTTTAATATTAATATGGTGCTAATGGCTGCATGCATTTGCAAAAATCCCTAAGGTGGTTGCTGCTCTTCCGCAGAGTGTTTTTCCCCTGAGGTGTTCCTCAATATGGTTTGAAGGTTTGCTCTTGAAGCAGCAGTCCTCTCATCTTCAAAGACAGATTTCAGTCCTTAATTTTCCCTGAACCTCTCTATACTGAAGAGGTTTTTTTTAATCCAAGAAAGCTTGGGGCCAGTCCATAGGTCAAGCACAGGATGGCTGGCGTTGCCTCACAAGGTCCTTTGGTTGGGAATGCCTGAACCTTGATGCATGCCAATTAGCAGGCAAGGGTGCCTGGTAAGACCAAGACCAAACACTTGACTGGACCATTTAATGTGGACTCAAGAACTTCACCTGCTTAATTATTTGCTCATTGAAAGGCTAACAATCTTTTGTAAGCAGCAAGTAGTTTCTGGTTTCTGGGAAATGCTCCAAAAGTGATCTATAGGGCTGGTTTGAAATCCATATTGGTTTCATAATTTTTGATCTGGCAATATATTGCAAATCATCATGTGTGTGTGCGTATCCTATGCAAAAATCACAGTGTGGGAAAAACCATGAAGCCAGCTAATGCCTCCACATAGCTCCATCCTTATTTTAGATACTGTGATATATCAGTGTATCATGATGTTTAGCTGCTGATGTATCACAGTGTTGAAAATCAGATAGTGCCCAGTCCTAGTGATCTGTTCCAACAAAGAGCCGTTGGAATGTTCTTTTGCGTAAAAGCACATTAGTTAGTGTCTTAAACTGTCAATAGAGCTAGGAGTTCAAAATCAAAAGATTTCCCCTATTGTCTTTCTGCCCCAGCCCCCTGGGCCGACAGTCTTCTGTTTGGCTCAAGGTGTTACACAGCAACATCAAGAGAGGCAGAGCAGGTATACGCAGAACTGTGGAGGGTGGATAAAAAGCTGTAGGCAGGCAGAGATGGTTGATGAGTTTTCTGGCTAATTTCAGAATATAACAACAATGAATGCATGATCTAATATCTGTAGTAGTCATGAACGTGTTGCCATTTGCTTTTAACTCTGCACAGCTGGAGCTGCATATTGAACCTTTTTAATATTCCCTTGCTATGTTCACTGAATATTGAGCAAGCCCCCCCCCTTTCCCCCCCCTACAAATTCTCAAAAACATGACGCTTTGGCCAAACTTTGAATAAAAAGTGTACCATGTTCTTTTTCAGATGGATGGCTTCCAAAGACACTTTGACAGTCAGATTATTAGCTATGGAAAGCAAATAATTGTTAACCTGGTAAGATTTGAATTTAATTGTACATTTGAGTTCAGGAAAATGTTATCGCTGCTGCGTGTGACCTTTTTCTTCCTTTGCAGGTTAACCAGAAGGGCTCAGAAAAGCCGCTTGAGCAAACGTTTTCAAAAATGGTAAACAGCTTGGGAAATGGAATGGTCAGGTACATGCTAAACGAAACAGTATTTGCATCAGTATCAGAACAACTGCCTGGTTTAGACATAAAATTGTACCTGCATGTGAAGATGTCAAGTTCTGTGTGAATTCAATGATAACATGCTTTCTGTAGTTGCACAGATTTTATTTAGGACTTTAAATGAAACCGCACGGCTTACTACTGTCCCTCTTTTTAGTTTGTCTATCACCCATTCTTCACCACAGGTCCCAGGGCAGGTTACAACAGTTTAAAAGCAGAAATTAAAAAACAATTGGAACAGATCAGTCACAGGGATCGTGTGGGCCCCAGAAGCACACCTCTCTGTTGTCAAAGGACAGGATAAAGAGATGTGTTTGCGCTCGCGTACACACACACACACACACACACACACACACACACACACACACACAAATGTGCTAGGGCAAAACTTGCTCCAGAAAGTTTGAATCCCCTTTCTGGACCACGACAAATAAAGAATAAACCTGTGCAGATTCTAAGCATGCCCATATTAAGACCACCATCAGAGTTCAGAGATGAGAGATGGAGAAATGGAAGTAGAATGGTTGTTACAAGAGTTCATGGTTGGCTGGGTGGAGAGATCCATGAAGATGGTAGGTAGCTGGCTGTCCTGGGATGGAGGAAGATCCCCTCCAAGCAAACTGTCAAATATAAGGGTGGTCATGTCATACAGTCCGGAAGCTGTACGCCGGCTCCCTCGGGCAATAAAGCGAGACGCGCACCTCAACCCCAGAGTTGGCCACGACTGGACCTAATGGTCAGGGGTCCCTTTACCTTTATGTCATATGGTAGGAGAGGCAAGATGCAAGAGTGCCATTGTGTGGCTTTTGATTTGGAAATGTTTATTTGGGAGGGGAAATTAAGGCTTATAAGCCTGTTGCTGGAGAAGACTGCAGGCAAAAGTTTGTTTGTTTGTTTGTTTGAATTGGAAAGAAAAATGAAAACTGAACACCTCCCCCCCCCCCCACAACCTAAAAAGCGTAAGTTCACTGGGCAGTTTGCAGTAAAAAAAAAAAACCACCAACAAAAGCCTTTAACTCTGGAAAAAAACACATTACACTTTCATGTGAAGCTGGCAAGTTATCTTTCAACAACTAACCCTTTTAGGTGGGCAGAGCATGCTTTTTAAAAACTTTTGTACAGTTCCGAGCCCCACTTTTCTCCCCTGCTAACAGAGACCTTTGTCCATCCCAAAGACAAAATCCTGTTTCATAGTTAATATTATGCTTGGTACCTTTTGAGAAAATGCTTTATCAGGGGAACCTCATGCTGCTTAATAATGCAAGTTTTTATTTTTCTGACCTTTGCTGCAGCCCCTCTCCTTCCATTCCCCCACCCTGTCCGCTGCCCCGATCCCAATTCAGATACTGGTGAATAGCTTCCTAACTCTCATGTGCTTTCTCTGCCCAGATACGTAGCATTTGATTTCCACAAAGAATGCAGTCATATGAGGTGGGATCGGCTCCAGATTTTAATGGATCAACTAGCTGAACAGCAAGATGAATTGAGGTAATATAAACGACTAAACAACAACAACCACAAATGTCATGTCATATGCAACTGCGCTGTGCAGGCATTTAGTTGTGGTTAGTGGACGTTACATAATAATTTGATTTGTACACAGCAGACACTGCTGCCTTAGTCACAAAGAAATTTGCGTGGTTGTAGTGATTCTTAAGGAAGATTATATCAACAATCAGTGATCTGGGCTGAAATTAACTGCATTGATTTAATAGAAACTTAACTTCCCTTTGGATTTACCTAAACTAGATCCTCTGAACTTGCTTCTTTTTCCATTTCTACACAACGGTATAAGGATCTTGATAATACGGCATCATTATAGTTGGCCATTTTTTAAATATAAAGCTGGTGTTCACTGCAAAGATGTGTTACATTTAAAATCTTAAACCAGAGACAACTGCGCTTGGTTACAAAGTTAGCACATTTTGATTTCTGAGAATGGATAAATCTCCAAAGGCTAACCAGCAGAAATCTCAGAATTGAATTCCATGTCCTATAACAAGATTAAAACCTCTCTACGGAACAGGAAGCCCTTTGATTTCCTGGGACATGTTTATTATTAACCGAACACTTCCTTTTAAAACACTGCTCTTTGAATAAGAATTTAGTATGGATGTTCAAGATCAGTCATAATAAATAATACACATAGCTTTTAGTAGGACATCTTATAAATTTCAATAGAAGGAAAAGGATGAAACGTTAATCCAGATTCTGTAATGAGAACCTTGTTTTCTCATGAGAATCAGAAAATTCATTTTCCAGATGCGTTGTGGGCAACAGCCAACTATTGCCTTGCCCTAGTTTGTCTCTCCTCTAAAACAGGCTCTGAGTATTAGTGAACCAGGCCAAGAGCATGTGACCTTTTTACTTTAATTCGCAGACATTTATGCTGTAATGCAAGCAGCTTTTGGGTCTCTCCTTGATTTTGAACATGGCTTGCCGTGTGGCCTGGAGGCTGCTTTCAAGAAACAAGTCCAGAATCATTTGGGCACGTAGAACAGCTTTCCTTCTCTGGGGATCCTGGCAGTAATTTCAGACATCTGGTCTTGAAAGATATTAAAAAGGACATCTTGGCAGGTTTTGTAGTAAGAGAAATGAAAAGTAGAATGATTAAATAGTTAGATGATTGCAACCTTTGTGATCTAAGCAAAACTTGTTCATGGCGCAGTTAACCAGCAGCGATACTTCAGAGTCTGTGGGAAAACTCTAGAGTTAAGGAGATTGTTTTGGGATTATTTTCTTTTTTAAAAAATATATCTGGAAAACCATCATAAATACAGTGGTACCTCAGGTTAAGTACTTAAATTGTTCCGGAAGTCCGTTCTTAACTTGAAGCATTCTTAACCTGAAGCGGACTTTCCCATTGAAAGTAATGGAAAGTGGATTGATCCATTCCAGATGATGAAAAACACCCCCTAAACCAGCAATTTAACACAAATTTTACTGTCTAACTAGACCATTGAGTCATAAAATGAAGACTTTAAAAGAATTTTTCGATTTCAATTTAAATAAGGAGACTGACTTAAAGATTGTTTGGGATGCCAGCAAAGCTGTCCTTAGAGGATTTTTTATACAGTGGTACCTCAGGTTAAGTACTTAATTCGTTCTGGAGGTCCGTTCATAACCTAAAACTGTTCTTAACCTGAAGCACCACTTTAGCTAATGGGGCCTCCTCCTGCTGCCGTGCCGCCGGAGCACAATTTTTGTTCTCATCCTGAAGCAAAGTTTTTAACCTGAAGCACTATTTCTTGGTTAGTGGAGTCTGTAACCTGAAGCGTATGTAACCCGAGGTACCGCTGTATTTTTCTTTGCTGATTCCACATCTGTAGTAGCGTTTCAACAAAAAATGTAAAAGTGGTATTTTGTGAATTCTTAGGCAAGCTCCCTTGTGTATTTCAGCTACTTTCTGGTTGATTCTGATGGGAAGGTGGTGATGCAGCAAGAAGGGACATTCCGCAGTAATTGTATGGACTGCCTGGACCGGACGAATGTGATTCAAAGCCTTCTGGCACGGCGCTCTCTCCAAGCACAACTTCAGGTGATGATTGCCTCCTAGTCTCTCTGTTTCCCTTTAAAAGCTGTGTGTAAAGGGATGTTGCTGGCCTTTTAGAAATTTGATAAAACAAAATATTCTATATTTGCATGGTGCAAATGTCTACATAGATGCATAGCTCCTTTTTCAAGTTTATAGGTTTCTGGAACGTGCTTTTTCTGGCACATTGAAATGGTCCAGTTTTCATAGTTTTCTGATTTCCTTCCGCAGGGCCTGTAAGACAGAGTTGTTCTGCCTGGCCTTTGGCTTGTAGTCAATTTGATTCCCTCCCCCTCTTTCTTTTTCCCTTTCTCCTCCTGTGATGAGGCTGCATTTTAATGTTTCAATGTTTCAATGTTGTATTTTAATCTTGTTTTTAAGTTGTCTTCATTCAACTTGTTTTTATTATTGCTTGTTAGCAGCCCTGAGCCTGGCCTTGGCTGGGGAGGGTGGGGTCTAAATAAAATTTATTTATTATTATTATTATACAGTAAGGGTTTCTGTTGTCGTTGTAGAGATTAGGCGTTTTGCATGTCGGGCAGAGAATTGAAGAACAAGCAGAATTTGAGAAGCTTTATAAAAACGGTAGGTTTTGGTTTTCGGCACCAAGTCGACCTTACTTTTATGAGCATCTTATTTGGAGTCTCTTTTTAAAGAAAAAAAATGTTCTCTGTTCATAGCATGGGCCGATAATGCGAATGCATGTGCCAAACAATACGCCGGAACGGGTGCCTTAAAGACAGACTACACAAGGCAAGTTTGAACCACTCTTTCTTGGGAGAAAATGTATTGTAACTTCACTAAGAGCAGTTACCTGTTGTTCAGACACTCTGAACTGGCTTCCATAGTTGCTATGTATTACTGTACATAGAATCATAGAGTGGGAAGGGACCCTGAGGCTTATCTAGAAATAATTTGAAAAAATTGTATCTCGTTCAACCAAGCTATTGGGATTCTCAAAGCAGTGTGCAGCAGTTAATCACTAAAATAAAAGCAGAATAAAACTATAAAATAGTGTAAAGCAAGCAAAGCAAATATGCTGTGTAGAAAATGCTACCTCTGTTACTTAGTGCTTCTATTTTATTTATCTAGACCAGGGCGGTGCAACATTTCATACCAAAAGGGCCACAATAGTTTTTTAACATGGAACCCACGGGCTGCACACTGCCTTGTCCTGTGGGGGTAGAGAGTGAGGCCAAAATTTGGCACATAACCTCTGGCAGGGTCCTAGAGCCCTCCCATCTTCTTCCCAAAGCTAGCAAAGCACTAATTACCGGTAGACCATGGGAAGGAGGTGGACTCTAGGACCCTATCAGAGCCCTCAAGCCTCCTTCCCAAATCCCAGTGACTCTCTTTCCCAGTTTTGGGAAGGCAGCATGAGCTGCGGGGCAGGAGGGGGGGGGGTTGTCAAATGCTACTGAGGGCCACCCAAAAGGCCTTGGGGGCCGCATGTTGGACCACCCTGATTTAGGCTTATAATGTGAATGGCTGTAACTTTCCACATTTTTACTACTCTTGGCAACTTCCCTTGCTACAATCTTAAATGAAAATAGTATCTTTGTCGTATGCTGTTTATACAGCCAGCTGTTCCACAGCTAAATTCCTCCATCAGTTTCATATTTTCTCAGGCTAAATACAACCTTGATAAGAATCGTTTGCCCTGATTCTGAATAAATGAGAATAAAACAGCGCTGTAGAGACCATGCTAGTATCTGGAATATTTGTGCAAATGTGTGAAAGGGAGGAACTCTCTGAAGGGTTTATTTTTGAAATCACGAGGCCTTACTGTGGAGCCCTTGGTAACTCTTTGTGGTGGTGGGGAGGGGAAAATTAGGTTGAAGTGGAGAAAGTGCTTTGGTTATAAAAGAAAGGCCAGAGGATTTGAGGCCTACCTTTTCAATTTGGGGGTAGACACACGCCCCTCCCTGGTGCTCCTACCACTACCGATATTAGACCAGTTCTTTATAAGCAACAGATTTCAACTTTCCCTGTTGAAAATGTCTGCTTTTATTATATTTTTCTGTAATACTGAAAGTCGTCTTCTTTTTTTAATAGAACTGGGAAGAGAACTCAGTGGGGCCTCCTGATGGATGGTTGGAACTCACTCATTCGCTACTACAAAAACAACTTTTCTGATGGATTTAGACAGGTAAGAGCTTCCTAGCATTTGGCTTTTCCAGTTGCTTTTTATTTAGCTTGAAAAGTGTGCTGTGCGTTGAAAGGAACGAAAAGCACCGTGGTCACTGCCCCAGGGCTTATGCGGCATGTAGCACAAGGCAGTTAATTCTGGAGAAGCGGGAGATTCCAGGGTGGTGAGAAGATCAGGCAGTTGTAAAAACTGCAGTGAGGACTTGGCTACTGTCATGTTGAAAAGGATTCCAAGAAGTGGAAGGAGGGAGGAAACGAAGGAGAGGGACGTGACATTTGACAAGCCAGCAAATGGCAAGCGGATCCCGGCATTCGGAAAAGCATAGGTGTAATGTATAGAACTGGGAGAGACCTTTCCTCAGAGGCACCTTGAAGTCACTGGAAAGATGGCCTGCAAGTGGGGAAGGAAAGGAGCAGAGAAGTTGCAACTTTTTAGATGACCAATGGGCAGAGTACAGTAACTGGAGGGTGGGTTTTGGCAGTGCTGAGTGGGTTAATATGGGACTTGATTCTCAACCGTTTAACTCTGGATTGCTTTGCAGGACGCTATAGATCTATTTCTTGGAAACTATTCGGTGGATGAAGTAGATTCTCTCAGTCCTCTTCATGTGCAGAAAGACTGGAAATTTTTGGCTGTAAGGGCTTTTCAATTTTTGTGAGCTTATCTTTATATAACACTATTTAAACTTTGTTGAATAAGGCTAAGATTAGCAAAGTATTGTGGTTGCGTGTATTTTACATTTTACTTACTGGAACTGAAGCCCTGGATTGGCTTTTGCAAAGAGTAGAGCAACTTTAATGGCTTACATTTGGGGCTAATGAAAAAAACCTGTGTGTCCAATATTGGACTTGTATCCCTCTGTTCCTGGGCTCTCAGGCAGACTTGGGAGATAGTTACTTGCTGTCTAGAGGATAGCGTCTCACCTAATGTTCTCTCCTCCCCTTGCATAACTATGGGGAAGATTTTTACCGAGTTTATTTTCTTCGAAACAGAATCTTTGCTTTCCATATACCGTATTTTTTGCACCATAACACTCACTTTTTTCCTCCTAGAAAGTAAGGGGAAATGTCTGTGCGTGTTATGGAGCGAATGCCTTCGGGTGGCGGGGGGGATCTGCTGCAGTCGTGAGCAGAGGATCCATGGTTCCCCTTCCTTCCCTCCCCCGTGGTTACAAAGCATGGATCCACATGGATACTTAGGATTTTTGCATTGGGCTACTCCAAACTCACTGTCAGATCACATGTCTGTGGCCACAGCATGAACCACAAAAATTATATATCCACTATTTCGTTTAGAATATTTTTTTTCTTGTTTTCCTCCTCTAAAAACTACGTGCGTGTTATGGTCTGGTGCGTGTTATAGAGCGAAAAATACGGTACCCCAAATCCTGGTTGAAAAACAAACAGCGGTTAATTGCTAAACAAATGATGTTGGCTTGTTGGGCAGGAACCCACTGTTGGTTTTAAACAAGGATTTCTGGTTTGCATGCAATGCTGGCGTTCTTTGAAGCTGAAAGTTAACTGGGCAGAAATCTTCCTCCTGGCTGGCTGGGAGTGCGCAAGCCCAGAACTTGTCCACACAGCACTAGACCAAGGCTTAGTGCATGCACAAAACAGTCCAGCAGGGATCTGAGCTCTGATTTCATGCATGTAAAACCTAGCTATGGCACCATCCTACAATATACAGTGGCTGAGATCTAGAACTGATCCTGTTCTCTGCAGCTGAGCAGAATAGGATGGCGTGCTAGGCTCTTGGCACAAGAGGCGCCTTTCCCCTGTTGTTTTGGTGCTGCTCCCTGTACCGTAAACTGAGGCAGAAACTGCCTGTGCTGTTTCAGCAGCACTGCAAATAAGCCCCAGAGATGTAAAGTGTACTGGGGGGGGGGAATGAGCTACCGGTGACCCTCTTTGACTCTCCGCTGCCACTTGGGCAGTTTTCTGATGGCCCAGCAGTGCAGCAAGTGGAATTGCAGGTGTGACTTTTAACAAAGATGGGACTGAGAGCCCAGCTCTTCCTTGGCTGGCTTCCCGCAGGCGGCGTTTCACAGCTGTCACAGTACTTGTGTAAGCATCGGGGAGCTAGCTGTTGTTTTCTGCTCGTGATCAATAAGGAGGCTAAAAATAGAAGCGCTGTTAGCAAAACTTCAGGTGCGCTTGGAATTGTGGGCAAGTATCAGCAGCTGTTCTCTCTAGAGATTTCTGCACGGAGAAGCAAGCAAAGGGGTTTTGGCGTGTGTGAATTTCACAATAGCTGCTGTTAACGCTGCAGAATGTGTGGCAGGCAGAACAGAGATCAGCTTTCAGCAGGCTGGTGCCCTCCAGATGTTTTGGACCACAATTCCCAATTCTCAGCCAGCTGTACTTACAGAGATGTCATCTAAAACATCTGGAGGACGCCAGGTTAGCAAGGGCTGGTCTGCACACACGTCTCCTAAACACACACCTCTTTTCCCCTGTCTGTGATGCCTGAGACATGCGCTTTCCTGACCCACATGATTTCTGTTACTGTAATTAGCAGTGTTCGAAATTCACCAGGCACATTTTGCACTTTGCACCTGGCTATCGGCCACTTGCAACCAAATGAAGATAAAATAGGAAGGCGATTGGTCATCTGTAGCCTCTGCCCACTTGGCGAACCCTAGTGCTGTGACCTCTCCGTAGCCCCTTGGAAATCCAGGCAAATGGAGGCAGGAGGATGCTCTGCTTTAGTTTTTGCTGTCATGGGCTAAAGACAGACATCTTCCTACACAGTTACAGGCACCAGTGGGATGTGGGTGGAGCTGTGGTCTAAACCACTGAGCCTCTTGGGCTTGCTGATCAGAAGGTCGGCGGTTTGAACCCCCGCGACAGGGTGAGCTCCCGTTGCTCTGTCCCAGCTCCTGCCAACCTAGCACTTCGAAAGCATGCCAGTGCAAGCAGATAAATAGGTACCACTGTGGCGGCAAGGTAAACGGCGTTTCCATGCGCTCTGGTTTCCGTCACGGTGTTCCTTTGCGCCAGAAGCAGTTTAGTCATGCTGGCCACATGATCCGACGCTGGCTCCTTCGGCCTGAAGCGAGATGAGCACCACACCCCATAGTCGCCTTTGACTGGACTTAACTGTCCAGGGGTCCTTTACCTTTACAGGCAAACTGCAATACTGAAACTTTTCTATACATCTGAAGAGCAGGGGGAAGTCAAACGCACTGTTTTTTGTTTCTTATACGTGCTACCTTTCTTCAGAAGTCGATATGGCGTATGCAGGGTTCCTAGGCAGTCATTCATTTCTGCATAGTGTGAGAGGAAGCATGCAAGCCTAAGGCTCATCACAATCCTGCCAGGCATGGAAAGGTGGGGTGTGGGAAGTAATGCCTGTGTGGCCACGCTATGGAATCATAGAACTGTAGAGTGTCAGAGACCACGAGAGGCATCTAGTCCACTCCCTCCAATGCGAGGAATATTTTTCCCAATGTGGGGCTCAAACCCATCACCCAAAGATCCTGCTCCACCAACAGAGTTGTTCTTTGGCGCTTGGAATATGGTTTGTGAGCTCAGCAGGTAATGCAAGAAACAGTGGGAGTGAGATGGACTCTGGTGAAAATAGCACAGGGAGGAAATGAGCAGGAATCAGAAGGGCTGGCAGAACTTTAGAGGGCAAAAATCCTGTCCCTCTCCCAACTTCACTAAGTTTTCATAGAGCCAAATACAACCAAGCTGTTCTGGAACCAGTGCCTGCACCTGTTCCTGCAACTCATGCAAACTTTGCAGAAATGAACGTTCTTTGTTTTCTGTAGCACATGTTTAATGTCCAAAAGTCCCATACAATATCCTTTGTGCTGCACAATACATCGCAGCAAGTTAAATGCGGTGATTAGCTTTTCCTACAACAAAGGAGGATTCCTCCTGTATTTTGAAGGCTGCCAAATTATGGCGTAAGGTTTTGTTGGCTGAAGCTGATTGCATCGGACGAAACAACCCTGAGAGTTATGCCACAATAAATTTGTTGGTGTATGAAACATTTCTGAAAATGGGGTATGCTCAGAATAACTCCTGTTTCTGATCAGATTGGCATGTTAAGATTACTGATGTGCTAGCACCATACTCTACTTTGTGTATAACTGAGCTGTGATACAGTATTATGTATTGCCTTTTAATTCTGTTTCCCCCCCCATTTTCTTTCTCAGTTGCCTATTATTATGGTGGTGGCTTTCTCGATGTGCATTATCTGTTTGCTTATGGCTGGTAAGTGATCATCTGACCTGTGCGTGAAATTCACAGCAATAGTGTACATAAGTCAATGGCAGTAGCTTCTTGGAAGTTAACGAGAGGTTTTTATAGGAGCTCTTTCTGCAATTGGGTATCATCAGAGCTAGACACAGGCAGTTTGTGGGTGAGAATTTACAAGCATCGTAGCAAACAAGTCACAAAGTCTGATGGCTAGCCTCATGTTTATGAGTTCAGTGTACTCCAGGAAAAAACCCCTTGAAGCAGCATAGGATCTTTGGACCTTGGTACCAGCAGGCTGCCCAAGCTGGTCCTCTGCTCCAAAGCAGAATCTTCCACACCGAGATTGCCTATAGTTTTAATCCTCATTTGCTGAAAATGTAGAGCAAGAACAAAGGGACATCATACGTACACGCAGGAAAAACTTTTGTGGCCAAGAATTCATATTGTTCAAGTATTAGGAGCTGAATTTCAACTATAGCAGAGCCGATTTTAACCTCTGTATTTGCAATGACTTAGTAAAAATGATTAGGTGGCCAAATAACCAGAGCCCCATTACTTTTTCAGATACATATTATCAGAGCTATGCCCTAGGTCAAAATCATGTTTCCTAAAGAAAGTTAATATTTCTTTAAAATAGAAGGGAGGAATTGCAGTGATGATGCATTATAATGATATACAATAGCTTATGGGCCACTTAACGGCATCCCCCGCTGAATCAAATATTCTCCCTCATAAGCTACAGGGACTTTACTATGCCTGATGTCGTCAGTCAGTGGGAAATTCAAACCATGGCTGCTGCAAAGTGCCTAATGGTGCCTGCAAAAGAATGGGGAGTGCCCTTAGCGTGCACCCGACTCTTCCTTTGCAGCTGCGGGCTGAAATTAAGAGCACCTGGTGCCAGGTGATTGCTAGGTAGGTGGACCCCACTTGCCTGTCTGAAATGGCCCATGGAGAGTTGGCTGCTTTTGCATTCAGCCCCCCATTTCCTCACCCTTGATGCTGTGGGAGGCCCCACTTGCATTCCAGTGTTTTGCTGTGCCATGTGCTCTCTTTCACAATACATTTTCTGCAAAGGCCCATACCACCTGCTGTATATTTTCCTAATACTCTCCGTCACCCTTCAGGTTCCCAAATGTCACCTTCATACATATGAAAATATTCTCACCACTTCTGCTAATAAATGGCGGCGTGTGGGGAAGAACACTCAGATTTGTAGATCTGAAATTGCACTTCAGAATTCTAGCAGGCTTCTCTTTTTCTGGTTGCTAATATAGTTTCTTAATAGTCCTTGTACGTAGCTGAAAGCAATTTATTGTGTCCACAGGTGACACCTGGACAGAGACCCTGGCCTACGTGGTTTTCTGGGGAAGCGCAAGCTTTGGAACTCTTGCTATCATCCTTTACAACGGCAAGGATTTTGTAGATGCGCCCAGGCTGGTTCAGAAGGAGAAGATGGACTGAATTTGTGTGTGTGGAAAACAGCTTGGTAGGGATGGCTCCTCAACCAGTACCTGGAGCCTCTACTGACCTGCTTTCCACACAAGCTCGTGGTCTTTTTTTCTTTTTAGCTTTCATCTTTGCAGGGTGAAAAATTGAATCGAATTTACTACTTGGTGGAGGGGATTCACCGTTTTGATTCTATAGTCACAATGATCTTAGGAGTATTGCATTTACTGGAGAGCTTGTGCACATAACCGTTAGGAGGATTAAGAGATGAAAGCCGGTTTGCACCGTCGTCCCACAGGGTGTTAACTGGATTCACAAAAAGGGTGTGCCAAGCTTCACAACCCATGAATGTAGTATTGTAAAATCTTTTGAGATGTCTCAGCCTTCTTTTTTAAAAAAGATGCTGTTCTCCTGATGTTACTTAGCGATCTAGCCACTACTAGGGTACAACCAGGTTACAATATCTGATACTAGTAAAAAGCCTTGCTTATTAACAATATCAACAATTGCTGCTTAATTAAACTTCTGTTGAGTGCCCTTGTAGCCAGGAGGAAAGTCGATGTATCAAGCGCAGGGTTGTATGTATTTGTGTGTGTCTCCCCCAATATATTTTTCTCCTCGTGCTCCCTTCTCTAAAGGCGAGTCTCTCCTGCCATTTCTGGGACTGCTGATGCAATATTCTGTTTAAATCATTGTCGGGAGGATTCACTCTGGAACATGTCCTGTGCTGCTTTAATGACTACAGTCCTTAGAAGACTTAGATGACAAACTTCGGTGTGATTAAAGATTGTTTTGTCTCTTAAGAAGATGTAAATGGAATCAAAGAATGTAAAGCTACTTATCTGAACCCTCTTACGCTAAAGGTCCAAAGTATTTGCTTCTTTCCGAAGAGTCTCAAACGCAGAAGGTATTTCTTATTAATTTGGCAAACCACCTGCTGCTTTATGCTGCCTTGTTTTAGGAGGGGTAATCTGTGGAAGACAATATACATTTGATGCATTGGGGGGGGGAGGTGAAGTTAATTCCATATTTGCACTTGGGATCAACATCAGCTTGCTTTTTGTGCATGCCGTAATTATATTTCTCTACAATTGTAACTTTCTCTGGAAACTACTAAGCTCTAAGAATAGCCTTGTGCTGGTTATCAATAAATGTGTGTCTCAACTTTAGTGCTTCCAAGCTTTATATTAAAAACTAGATGATCTAAATCCAAGGACCAATTTTAAACTACTTTGTCAACCATTTTCTAATTACTTGCGTTCAGAACCAGACACGGATCAGCTTCAGGTACTGTGAATTGTTTAATTATACTTCCTGTAATTACAGCTGTATAGTCGAGATTGCAATTATGAATTTAAGTATTAGGCGGACATGTAGACAACTAGGGGTTAATACAATTGGTCATTCCAAGCTAAAACACAACTTGCTGTGCAGTTTTTTTCATTGTATGACAATTGAGCATACTGTACCGTATGGAAACAGCAACTGTTCCATTTTAACCTTTGAATGTTTGAGGGTCTCTGAGTTTGTTTCAATATTATTCTCACAGTCCTTGTAATAACATACACAGTTTTTGTTTGTAGAGGAAGGAACAGTCAGCAGAGTTTGAAAACTAAAATCCAAGTCATCCACTTCAATGCGTGGAAGATATAAAAAAGGTCTTGCATCAAATGTTTGATTTAATGTTCATTAGCAGATCATTTTTAAGTGACTCCTGCTTTTGTCCTTCTGATGCACTTCCCATTAAGAACTTCTTGCAACAAAGAAGAAAGTTTGGGCAGCTAGCATTGTTAGAAAAGAACTAAATTTCTGTAGGCTTGAGGTTTGGAAGGATGTCTGTTTTCCATTGCTTTGCAAAGAGGTTGCATTTCTAAGTCCACACAGTGTACTCAAAACAATAATAAAACTTCCATCTTTTCTAAATACTGAATTCTGTCTCTGAATCCTGATTGATTAATGGACAAAATGTGTATTGGGACTGTGGTTAAAGGCAGAATGAAGATGAATAGCTACAGACTAGCCATATTCTGCTAGACATCATTGGATTATATTACGTAATTCACCATCTTTGGGGGGGAAAGAACTGTTGTGAAAATACTCATGGACTCTTAGTTATTTTTAATGCTCTGCATGACCTCCAACTTAGCCCATTTCCACATGCAGCCATTTTAAGCATTTTAATGTGTGCTGCAAAATATCCAATATGTTTAGCTAATCATGTATGGAGGACTTTAGCTGAAGGACTGAAATAAAAACAACAGTAGATCATGTGCATTTAGGATGTACCGTATTTTTTGCCCTATAGGACGCACTTTTTCCCCTCCAAAAATGAAGGGGAAATGTGTGTGCGTCCTATGGGGCGAATGCAGGCTTTCGCTGAAGCCTGGAGAGTGAGAGGGGTCGGTGCGCACCAACCCCTCTTGCTCTCCAGGCTTCAGGAGAGCCCCAGCGCCAGCCCCACAAGGTCGGGGGACAGAGGGAGGCGGAACGCCGCCATCCCGCTGTCTCCCGAAGTGGTTTGGAGGCTGACGGCGGGGAGACCCCACCGCCAGCCCCGCAAGCTCCGGGGACAGCTGGGAGGCACAGCGCGTCTTCCCGCTGTCCCCGTACCTTATCTGAAGGCGGGCGGCGGGGAGAAGAGCGCTTCTCCCCGGTTCCTGTTCCACAAGCGCCTGGGGGGGGGAAAATAATTCCCCCCCCCTTTATTTCCCCCCCAAAAAACTTGATGCGTCCTATGGGCCGGTGCGTCCTATGGGGCGAAAAATACGGTAAGTTGAAATGTGAAGGAAAAGCACATACCTTTTAAATCATTTTTAAAGTTGAAATACAAAGAGACCTCATCTGCTGCACCGTGTCGAAGCTCATGTTGCATGGGTTTATGAAATATCTGAAAATCAAAGTATGAACTGCTTGTGTTCCCCCTGAAATCACAATAACCCCTTTCTTCCTTGTGGGTTCTACTTTGCTAATTTAGGATGCAATATAAAACTACACCATGCAGCTGTATCTATAGGACTCCAATGTGAGGATTGAGAATGGAAGTCAGAGAGTTAAGGTCATGGCTGAGCATACAGATGGATAAGATGGCAAGCAGTTGAAGGTGGAAATAAGAGCGTCCCATCACAACTGTAATGAACATTTTCCATGACATGGCCTGCTACACCGAGTTGGCATCCAAACACCATCTGGGCAGATGTGTTGGCTTCTCAGATACAACAGCTGGTGTGTTGAAAGTAATAAAGGAACCAGACCCACCTGCTTTCATGTTGCCCGATTGCTTTTGCTACAGGAAATCACTCTATTTTTAACACAACAGTGACTGTGCAACCTAAGGGAGAGAATTCAAGATCTGTGATCCACAAGTTTGCATATGGCGCTCAATCAGGTCTTAACCAGAAAACCAAGTATGTAAAAAAGCACCAGGTCTTACCAGCCTCGTTAAAAGAGGGCAGAGCTCGGAGGAAAATCAGCTATAACCGCAATTGTAAGTTCACAGTGGGGAAAAATATTTACAAAGGCCTCTCAAAAGTTGAGCACACATCAAAGCACTGATGCAGAATTAGTTTATTGGCACTCAGTAAGCTTGGATTGCATTAGGGTGATCATCTCCTTGACTTCTGGGGCAAACATTTTAAAATTAACATTAATTAAATTAACATCCGCTTCAGTTTATCCCAAGAATTAGTAACTAAAGTGTACACACACACACACACACATATTCCAAAGCCCATGTCAAATGTATTAAACACATACTTTAATTGTAAAGGTTAAGATTTAAGGCACAGGAGTTCCAAGACAAATACAGGTGTTAATCTATTCTTCCTAAACAGTATAGAAGATCCTAGTCTTGAAAATAATCTCTGATTATTTGGCAGCCCGGTCAGGCAGTGGCCGGTAGAACAGACCCTAAAGCTCTACCCAGGCTCAAATTGTTCCAAGTGCTCAAAATTAGTGAAGCTATTAAAGAGCAGCAAGCTGTGCTAACCTTAAATTTGTGCTCTTGAGTCACTGTGACTATTTATTTCACAGCAATGCCAGTGGCGTAGTAAACTCTGAAGTGCACAGCCTCCGCAGCCAACCTCTTCCAAGACGATAGAACAAAAACGAGTATTTGACCAATGCAGCTATTATGGTTTCAATACCAAGCCAGTATTTTCCACATCCCCTGCTACCTTGTTTACTATCCTGCCTGATGGAAGAGTTACAGTGAACTCTTGGCTCCCTATTTTGTGACATTTTAGTTGGCCACAACAACGGAGCTATGGGGTTTTTCAAAACAGGAGTGGCAGTTTTACCCTTCACTTTGCATGCTGACGTTATCTGCCTCTCTCTTCGGCTTGCCTTGTTCGACGGGTTTTTCCTCACAGAAAAGCTTATTTATCTGACATGCGGAGGATTAGCAAATAGCAGCATCCGGGGAGATGATCTCAACATCACCATCCCTGTTGTGAAGTTAAGCGGTAATGTTTTGTCCCTACTCCACAACAGCACTTGCTGGTTGCTGAGCTGTGGGAACAGGTAGAAAGTAGAGCTGGGTTTCTAAAATGAATGGTGAGAGCAGATCAGCCCCTCCAACCTGCATGCAATAGGATAGGACAATAGGATGTTGTTGTTTAGTCATTTAGTCGTGTCCGACTCTTCGTGACCCCGTGGACCAGAGCACGCCAGGCACTCCTGTCTTCCACTGCCTCCCGCAGTTTGGTCAGACTCATGTTTGTGGCCTCAAGAACACTGTCCAACCATCTCGTCCTCTGTCGTCCCCTTCTCCTTGTGCCCTCCGTCCTTCCCAACATCAGGGTCTTTTCCAGGATAACCTCCTGGAAAATAGGATAACTTCCACCAATGTAAGGAAAGGCAGGTGATTACGTCTCGGTCACCACAAATTAAAAACATCACGAGAGTCTGCTCAGTATGTAGACTTGCTGGAGGGCTGGACGTTGTGTTTCCCTGATTGACTATCAGAACAAAAAGCCACAAGATGAGACGTGCAGGTGTATTGTCACTTATTTCTGGCACTTTCTTGTGTCCTTTAAAGGGTATTTGTTGTGATTCTACTTGCTAAAGATTCCTCTCAAATGACTCGAGAAGAAAACAGTCTCTCCCGCTGCTTTCTCCCAGCAAAAAAAAAGGGGGGGGGTGAGGGAGAAGCACACAAGGAGCCACAAATCACTCCAGCTAGTACTGTAAGTTTTTGTCCGGAACGAAAACAAATCCTTTGTTGTGTGCAATTGCCACACATGCAATGCACAAGGCCAAAAAAAAAGAGAGCCTCTTCCTTCATCTTCTCGCTGCAAATCGCCCGCTGAGGTAGATACGCACCTCAAAAACGACAGCCGTGAAAACCTTTCCCTTGGCAGGCTTCTGGGAAGTTTGGCAGAACTGGCTAGAAATGGTGTACGTAGGCATCCGCATGAGTTGTTGTGCCTTTCTCTATATGTTTAAGGTGGCAGGAATGGCAGAGCAGGTGGTCATCTAGGGGGTAACACCGATGTCCGTCTTCGTCGTTGAGTTCCATGCCGCAGTCCTACGTGAGAAAGGAAAGGGACAGAACTGCTATTCAGGACATGCACCAGCCATAAAACGGGGCCTTTCCAAGGTTTATGTACAATCTTCTGATCGGCAGCCCCAGACCAGAGTGTCAGTAGAGATTAATAGCCAATTCCTAGCTGTCAGTTAAGGAAAACTTGATTCTGTCCCCGTGAAACAAAACAGAATGAGGATTTAAAACAGTTTGCTCCAAGTGAGATTCCGCGCAACTACCCTATGCTGAAACAGGGGTGTGTGTGTGTTTTTAATTCTAAACTCCGCAAGGATGCCTAGGCTGGAGAATCTCTCGGGAGGTTATGAACATGCGAGTTTTGGACTTTACACGTGGATTAAATTACAGAAGGTTGCATCCTAAGTTAGTCCTGTTCAGATTAGGCCCACTGAAATTCATAGACCAACTTAAGTCTGAGTAAAATGGAGCGATGTACTAGGGGGTACATCTTAAATCTTGGTGTTATTCTAACAATTGGCATGGCTTGGGGTTAGACATGGGTTTCTGTGGCCTATTGAAAGGCATGTCAAACTGACTACTGAAGACAATCTATTGTTTTTATGACACCGGCAGCGTTATGCCTTGACTTGAGCTAGTCAAGCTAAAACGAACAGAGCCTCTTGGGGGGTTTAATCAAGGGCCTGACATCCACATTAACCCCATACGAAGCAAAAAAATATTCACTGTGGAAATACGTAAGAATTGCCCGTTATACATCCTATTCATGTGAGAAGGATCACCTCCTTATTTACTGGTGTCCCATCTGGAAATGAATTGCAAACTACTGCTTTTGAGTTATTTCAGATCAAGGGTGTCCAATTTGGTCGCTCTCCAGATGATGTTGGGCTACAACTCCCATCAAACCCATGGTCAGTGCAGGATATCCTCTAGCGGTTAAGAAACAACTGTCTTAAAACTACATATACTTGCTACTTGTATTTACTTTATATTGTGTCTGTAATGAACAGCGGGCCTACCTCACAGCAGTAACATTCCACATGGTAATCCTTGTGCATTGACACAACACGTATAGTCTCATCGGATCCCTGGGAACATTAAAGCACAAAACAAAGACAAAAGGTTTTTTAAAAAAATAAAAAAATAAAAAAGGAGAGATGGGCTGAAATGAACTAATCTGGAATTTGCTCTGGGCCATGTGAAACTTTCTTAGGGCAAAGTGAAGGATGAAGCAAATGCAAACCTGGCAGCCTCCCCGAGTGAGACAAACCAAATGTCTACACGCTAAAAAGAAAAATCCTGATCCCACTGATTTAAGGAAAGACAAAATTTTACAGGAGATACCCCATAGCATTTAAACATTCTCAAGTGTTATTGCTTGGAACAGCGATCCCAAGCATAGCTCACATATTTTTGGTCAGCAAATAGCAAAAAGGGGGAGGAGAGTCGTGCATTCAAAGTTCTGCGCAAAGGAACACCCATGTAAAATAGTTTTTTCTGTGACATAAGACTCTGAACATACATTTGATTGCTGTGCATAACTTATTCTGGTTTTGAAGAAGATTTTTCTTTCCAAATTGGAGGCCTGAGGATTTTGGATGCAATCCAAGATGTGTTAGGTGAACCTAAGTCTCACTAAAATCAGCACAGCTTTCTGGATGATCCTTAGCATGTTTACTCAGAAGCAAGTGACACTGAGTTAAAATGTGCCTTACTCTCTAGCAAGTGTCCTTAGGATTGCGGTTACACGATTGTAACTCAGCTCTGCAGTTCCACTTATTTATTTAAGTGGGGGTTAGGTGCCGCAAACTTTTGTTGGATTGTATCCTTAGGATCCAAACCAGTAGAAGTTAAGATTTAGATAAATTCCATCAAAACCAATGGAAACCATTAACTATGGCAAAGTCCCCTTCCCAGAGGAATGGCACCTTAAAGACTTGTCTACAGAGATCCATCTATAAAACCTTATGCCTCAAGGAATCCGTTAAGTTTTTCAGTGCCACAGCAGCCTTTGTCAAATCTATGACTCCAGTTAGGAGCACTTCACAACTATCTTTCACAAGACTGGGGGCCTTGCTAATATTCCACTCGCAGAGATTTGTTTATTTAAAAGCATTTCTAAAGCACTTAGGGTTCTTCTTGTTTTTTTAGTGGCACACGGTCTGTGCAATATAAAAACCCAACACCCCCTTCTTAAAAAAAGCAACCTAAAACTAATGAAAACAGTAAAAAAGCAAATAGATTTAGGGGGTTCATATCCCTAAAAATGGGTCCGATCCTATGGGTCAAGGAAAGCCCAGAGAAAAGGGTAAGTCTTCAAAGGATGTCTGAAGCCACAGGTGGTTGCTGTGTCACATATGGCAGAGGGGAGGGCATTCCACAGAGCAGGGAGAAGGGGGGAAAATGCCAGTTTCCAGGTCACCACCCTAGGTTATTCTGCAGGGGGCAGTGCCATAAGTAGAAGTTCTTCAGATGATCTAAGTGATCTAAGGGCCATGCTTCAACTCAGAGCTTAGAATAAGACTACTGCAAATAACTGGGGGGCTGTAGCATTACTGAGAAAGGTAAAGGGACCCCTGACCATTAGGTCCAGTCGCGGATGACTCTGGGGTTGCGGCGCTCATCTTGCTTTATTGGCGGAGGGAGCTGGCATTTGTCCGCAGACAGCTTCCGGGTCATGTGGCCAGCATGACAAAGCCGCTTCTGGTGAACCAGAGCAGCGCACGGAAACGCCTTTTACCTTCCCGCTGGAGCGGTACCTATTTATCTACTTGCACTTTGATGTGCTTTTGAACTGCTAGGTTGGCAGGAGCAGGGACCGAGCAACGGGAGCTCACCCCGTCGCGGGGATTTGAACCGCCAACCTTCTGATCGGCAAGTCCTAGGCTCTGTGGTTTAACCCACAGCGCCACCCGCGTCCCATTACTGAGAAAAGGTAGAAGCAAAAAATATAAATCACTTACCTCGCTTGGCAGAATAGGAAGACCACAGGCTGCACATTTTGGCGCCAAAACCCTTTATAAAAAACAAAAAAAAGGCAAGTTACAAACATGAAAAAGAACCCAGATTTGAATCATTTAAAAATATTGTTTCAAGGGCATTGAACACTTTGCACATTCTCCAAAGCACACTGGGGTCCCAACCTCGCGTTTTCCCATTTCTAGTGAAAATGGGAGCGTGGGAAAAGGCTGGTGCAGAGGGACTCCTAGAGCAGAAGGGGGCAAAAGGGAGGTTGGAATCTCCTGGGAATCTCTTGAGCAATTTGCTGCAGTAGATTGGCAAGGGTTTCCAGACTCCAAATTGTTTTGAGAACAGCAAGCTACTTGTTGCACCTAAATTAGGCTGCGCAAATGAAGAAAACTAGCCAGGTGTGGCCTTTTGTGGGAAACGACTATGAGCAGATTTGGTTTTCAAAACCAATTTCTGGACCCTGTTCTTTAATTCTAACTGCGTGTCATTTGCACCTGACTGGTTGCTGGATCTTGGGATTCTAGCAGATCTGAGAATCCTGAAATCTGCTCATCTCTGTCCTAAGGGCAGAAGATGATGAGAATATAGGTAAAGGTAAAGGTAAAGGGACCCCTGACCATTAGGTCCAGTCGTGACCGACTCTGGGGTTGCGGCACTCATCTCGCTTTATTGGCCGAGTGAGCCGGTGTACAGCTTCCGGGTCATGTGGCCAGCATGACTAAGCCGCTTCTGGCGAACCAGAAACGGAAATGCCATTTACCTTCCCGCCGGAGCAGTACCTATTTATCTACTTGCACTTTGAGGTGCTTTCAAACTGCTAGGTTGGCAGGAGCTGGGACCGAGCAACAGGAGCTCACCCCATCGCGGGGATTTGAACCGCCAACCTTCTGATCGGCAAGTCCTAGGCTCTGTGGTTTAACCCACAGCGCCACCTGCGTCCCGATGAGAATATAGGTTGCTAGAATTTTTACATTACTTGATGCACCTTCATGATCAGCAAGCAATACTGCCTTCCTGTGAATACACATTTACTTGCAAGCAAATCACACTGATTTCAGCAGCTCTCGCTTACAGCCACGTCTGTTTAGATCCCCTCCCCCTTACTTGTGGTAATCTCGGACACAGTAGATTTTGTTCTCGCTGTCTACCGTGAACGGCACTCCATCCAGACACTCATTGCAGATCACACAGCGAAAGCAGCCAGGATGGTACGACTTCCCCAGAGCTTGCAAAATCTGCAATAAGAAACAGGAAAATGCTTTTGAACGAGCATTCAGGTTTTTTAAAAAATGCAATACAGTAGCAATTGCAAAGGAGTGTAAGGAATATATAACGATTACAACAACATAAGGATGTTTGTAAATTGTTCCCTTAATGGTGCTCTGCTTCACAGCAACCATGCCACCACATCAGGAATCCTGTAATTAATTTGAGCAATTTTGGTAGGAAATTACTGGCAAGAGGCAGAAATGACAGAGCAAATTTCTGTTGTCGTAATTCCGGTGGAATTTGAAGCAAGCGAAACAGCACCCAGTCTGAAAAGACAGGGAGCAGGCAGCAAGAGTGAATTTAATCAAGACACAGGAAAAGAGAATAGAATTCCCAAACAGCTATTGCGAGAAAACTCAGGTAAGATTTAAAATGTCTTTATTTTTATGCCCCGAAGGGCTGCTCTTGATTACAGCAACCAGCTGTTTGCCGATTCAAGTTAGGCTGGAAGTTGCATGTGGCAGCTGGGTTTAGCTTGTTTTTTCTGGCATACAAGTTTATGCAGAACCATTTAGTTAAGCGATTGACTAAAACCCGCCTGATTCCTTGACTAGGGTTTCGTTAATCAGCCGACAACCCTCGTTTGCATTCCAAAAGCCCTCCCCATTGTTAGAGAGGCTACAGTGGAAGCATTAAGAGTCATGTGCAATCACAAGAGATTACAGAAAAAAATGAAATCAGCACTCTCCCACATATTTTGTTTTACAGGATGTGAGCATCTGCATACCTTAAAAAATGCACACACAAAAATTATAAACAAGACAAAAAGCACACAATTGGATTTAGTTTGCTTTCCTCATTTTCCTTATTCCTCATGCAATAAGAAGTGGATGGCATACAGCAGCAACATTCTTATATTTTCCATTTGGGACATCATTCTAAAATTACGGGGACTTTCCCTCCATAGCGTGTTTTCCACACACAAAGGTCACTTACCATGTCCATGATCAAATGGCCACATATGAAACACCTGTCAGCTGATTGCTGGAAGCCTGAATACTGTAGTGGGAAAAGAAAGTATGCTGAAACCTTTTGAGTAAAAGCATGAGCAATATTTTCCTACTTTCTTAACTGGAATAAGGCAAGCTGACCAGGGTGCATAGCCACTATAATGTCTCTGGGCACATGATTCCCCCCCCCCAAAAAAAAACAGCTTTTATTACTTTCTTTAAAAGCTTCCTTCCTTCAATTAAAAAAAAATAATATTCCCAAATGCTAGTGCAACGAAGAGACAATGAGAACAAAGTCCCCAGTTTTAAACTCATTTTAGCAACAGAGACATTAGGCAATCCGCAGGCCTTCGACCTCAGACACTCATTTGCCTCAGTAGGTTGGATTAAGTATTGCTGAAATAACATATGTGAACACTAGGGCTGGCTTGTAAACCACTTGTCAGCTTAATAACACGGTGTATAAACAACCCTTGTGGGCAAGCTCATACGTATGAGGCTCCTTTATAGCTCAGACATAATCTCATAATTATATGTTATGTAGCCAATATATGACTGTCCAATTACTGCCACTCAGTAATTGCCCAATCATTAGTAGTAAAAGCAACATGAATAAACAGCACGCTATGTTAAGTATAACTAGTTTAATTCACACTGAAATGGGAATTGGTGAAAGGGTTTGACTGTAAGATTCCATTGAAGCCAAGAGCAAGAAGTGGTCTCTGGGCTCCTTAATGGGTTGTTGTTGTTGTTCTCAGGTAGCTCTGATGTTTTAACCTTAGAACACATGAGAGTGATCAAATGTCAAGTTTGTTATCTCAAAAGGGTGGTTGCTGAAGACTTTCTTCCCAGACTCAGTGAGAGTGAGGATGCAAATGAAGCTCTCCAGGAAAACAGCTCCAGGCAAAATGGATGCTGAAAGGAGAGACAGACCCCTGTTTGGAATATTTCGTAATTTATAAGATGCTGAGACTATGCTTTGGACTGGCATGTGTGGGGTGCCACAGGGTTCTAGAAGAGTGACTAGTGGGGTGCCACAGGGTTCTAGAAGAGTGACTAGTGGGGTGCCACAGGGTTCTAGAAGAGTGACTAGTGGGGTGCCACAGGGTTCTGTCTTGGGCCCGGTCTTATTCAACATCTTTATCAACGACTTGGATGATGGACTCAAGGGCATCCTGATCAAATTTGCAGATGACACCAAACTGGGAGGGGTGGCTAACACCCCAGAGGACAGGATCACACTTCAAAACGACCTTGACAGATTAGAGAACTGGGCCAAAACAAACAAGATGAACTTTAACAGGGAGAAATGTAAAGTATTGCACTTGGGCAAAAAAAATGAGAGGCACAAATACAAGATGGGTGACACCTGGCTTGAGAGCAGTACATGTGAAAAGGATCTAGGAGTCTTGGTTGACCACAAACCTGACATGAGCCAACAGTGTGATGCGGCAGCTAAAAAAGCCAATGCAATTCTGGGCTGCATCAATAGGAGTATAGCATCTAGATCAAGGGAAGTAATAGTGCCACTGTATTCTGCTCTGGTCAGACCTCACCTGGAGTACTGTGTCCAGTTCTGGGCACCACAATTCAAGAAGGACACTGACAAACTGGAACGTGTCCAGAGGAGGGCAACCAAAATGGTCAAAGGCCTGGAAACGATGCCTTATGAGGAATGGCTAAGGGAGCTGGGCATGTTTAGCCTGGAGAAGAGGAGGTTAAGGGGTGATATGATAGCCATGTTCAAATATATAAAAGGATGTCACATAGAGGAGGGAGAAAGGTTGTTTTCTGCTGCTCCAGAGAAGCGGACACGGAGCAATGGATCCAAACTACAAGAAAGAAGATTCCACCTAAACATTAGGAAGAACTTCCTGACAGTAAGAGCTGTTCGAGAGTGGAATTTGCTGCCAAGGAGTGTGGTGGAGTCTCCTTCTTTGGAGGTCTTTAAGCAGAGGCTTGACAACCATATGTCAGGAGTGCTCTGATGGTGTTTCCTGCTTGGCAGGGGGTTGGACTCGATGGCCCTTGTGGTCTCTTCCAACTCTATGATTCTATGATTCTATGTCTTACGGAACCGTTTGGATGCAACATTAGATGTTTTGGTTTTGATTTGGAGAAAGTTTGGCAAGTGAAGTTTTAATTAAACATATGAGCTTCCATTGCTCAGTCCCAGCTCCTGCCAACTTAGCAGTTCGAAAGCACGTCAAAGTGCAAGTAGATCAATAGGTACCGCTCTGGAGGGAAGGTAAACGGCGTTTCTGTGCGTTGCTCTGGTTTGCCAGAAGCGGCTTAGTCATGCTGGCCACATGACCCAGAAGCTGTACGCCGGCTCCCTCGGCCAATAAAGCGAGATGAGCACCGCAACCCCAGAGTCGGCCATGACTGGACCTAACGGTCAGGGGTCCCTTTAACTTTACGGGCCTTAACAATGTTTCATTTCCCAAAAGGAGTTGGTTTTCATGCATCCAGTTGCTTTTAACTGTGCAATATTAATATCTGCAATACACCTAGATTTACAAATCATTTATCTATTTTCCAGCTAAGATAGGTCACATGAGGACCGTGTGAACAAAAATCTAGAATCTATACTTGAATCTTGCACCTGCATTTCAGTTCGTAAGGACAAGTAAGGGAAAAGTACAAATCAAAATGCCGCAATTCTTTTTGGGGTGGGGTGGGGGGTGGGGAGTCATCAGCACTGATTGCCTCATTTAAGATCCTCTCTGCTTTCACAAAGGTGCTTAATCAGACACAACAGATAAGAAGAGGTGTTAATTCATGCCTTACACATCAGATGTCAAGGAAATAAACAACTATCTGACAATTAGAATACATCTGAAGGCAGCCCTGTTTAGGGAAGTTTTTAATGTTTGATGTTTCATTATGTTTTTAATATTCTGTTGGGAGCCGCCCAGAGTGGCTGGGGAAACCCAGCCAGATGGCCGCAGTATCAATAATAAATTATTATTATTATTAAAAATCCATCACTCTAGCAACTTGTCGGACCCATAACCTGACCCATTGCCAGTGGGTTCTCCACCCTGCAATCCTCAACCTCATTTAGCATTCCCTCCACGAGCAACAACATGCAAGAGCCTGCAGCTTACTCACCAGGAAGTCTTCTTCACAAAACACTTTCCCATTAACAAAATAAAAGGCTTTTCCTCTCAGCTTCCGACCTGCAAGGGGAAAAAAGGGGGGGGGGATATGATCAAAGACCAATAAATAAAACATCTGAATGCCGCCAATGGAAGCCAGAAAGAAAGATGCAGTTTCGATGCAACTAAACACTAGGACAGATGCCGTAATCCTGCCCTGTGCTTTTTTGTGCATCCACAATTCCTTACTGCAGAACTGTAGTATGAAGACGCAAAGGCTATATATCATTCAGGGCTTTTTAATTTATAGCATAACTCCAGGCTAGGACCTGTGTCGTCATTATACTGCACAGGTGCACACAGGAAGTGTTTGCTCTGATAGCTCAGTTGCTAAGGCCGTGGTACTGATAACGCCAAGGTTGCAGGTTCAATCCCCGTATGGGGCAGCTGAATATTCCTGCAGTGCAGGGGGTTGGACTAAATGATCCTCGGGGTCCCTTCCAACTCTACAATTCTATGATCCTACTTTAAAGGTAAAGGGACCCCTGACCATTAGGTCCAGCGGTGGCCGACTCTGGGATTGCGGCGCTCATCTCGCTTTATTGGCCGAGGGAGCTGGTGTACAGCTTCCAGGTGATGTGGCCAGCATGACTAAGCCACTTCTGGCGAACTAGAGCAGGGCACGGAAACGCCGTTTACCTTCCCGCTGGAGTGGTACCTATTTATGTACTTGCACTTTGACATGCTTTCGAACTGCTAGGTTGGCAGGAGCAGGGACCGAGAAATGGGAGCTCACCCCGTGGCGGGGACTCGAACCGCCGACCTTCTGATCGGCAAGTCCTAGGCTCTGTGGTTTAACCCACAGTGCCACCCGTGTCCCTATGATCCCACTTCAGAGCACCATTTAACCTGGTGCTGGCTTTCGACTCTAACCTGTAACATGAGCCCCACACTTCCGTCCATCTCATTCTTCCTTCCCACGCTCAACTTTCTCATCTTAGAAAATGTGAAAAACTCGTTAAAAAAATAGAATAAAATGGGAGAAGCACTACTATTGCAATCCATTTTAGGCAAGGGCCATAACCAATTACAGTGGTGCCCCGCAAGACAAAATTAATTCGTTCCGCAATTTTTGTCGTCTAACGAATTTTTCGTCTTGCGAAGCACGAAATCCCATAGGAATGCATTGAAAATCAATTAATGCGTTCCTATGGTCAAAAAAAGTCCAAACAAAGCCAAATTTGGTACAACAACAGTTTATTAACTGCTCTTTAAAGTCACACATACTGTAAAGAGCAGTTCGAAAATTTAAGGGAAAATAAATTAACTTTATAAACAAAACATGTCTTTGTTTTTAGTCAAAGAAAAAAAGTCGCGAGACGTTTTCGTCTTGCGAAGCAAGCCCATAGGGGAAATTCGTCTTGCGAGGCAAATCGCGAACGGAAAAACCTTTCGTCTAGCGAGTTTTTTTTCTTGCGAGGCATTCGTCTTGCGGGGCACCACTGTATGTTGGTCACAATGGGCCAATTAAAGACAATGCGTTAAAGGATACAGAGGTGTTGATAGCAGGAGATAAACATTTCTCTACACCTAGCTCATCGCATTAACACCAGATGGCGCCTCTCGTCAAGGCAGGAAAAAATAGATGTTCAGTCCTTGTGGGATAAAACGATTCTGTAAATGTCCACCTTACCAATTTTAAATATTCCCAGTGCAAGACCCAAATTGTACAGGTTGTATCTGGTGTTAGTACTCTGCTGATAGTAAGCCTTCTGAATAAGGAAGGAGCTTAGAAGTGATGGATCTGAATATATATAAGCAGAGGATGCAACAGGTGGAACCCTCCAAAGATCCTTTGTCCCAGGGACAAAGGGTGGTCTACACTGGGCACAGCTGTCCCTCTGCCCATCACTGCTGGTCACTGCCAGCCTTGTCCCACAGAAGGAAGCTAGCATGACTCTCTCAGCGCAGAGCTCCAGGGCACGATGCTTTGGACCCAAGCTGGACCCACTGCTGTCACGTGACCTGCAATCTGTTGGTCCCTCGATACCTTCTTCCCCATTGGACACACTCAGCGGGGTAACCGTGCTGGTTGGGGCAGGGTTAGGATTGCTGACCAAGGCAGGTACCAAACCAGGTAGGTAACATCCTGCTTGGGGAATGTGCTCCCCAGAGAACTCGCCTCAACACCTCACTATCATTTCAGTACTGGGCAAAATTATTATTTTTTTAAAAAATATCTTCCTAAGCTTTTATACACTGCCAACTTTTCCAGCTGCATGGTTTGAAGCTGTTGTGTGTGTGTTTTTATTGCTTCAATTCTTTATCACAAGTTGGTTTTTGTGTGGTTTTGTTTTGCAACATTTGTAATTTTTAAAAAATCCTTTCGTAAGAAACCCTAGGAATGCTGACTGACCAATGAAGGAAAGGATGCACGCTTGTTTGTTTATATAAGTATTTATATACCCCGTCCCCTTGCAAAACACTGGAGCACTGGACAACAACATGAAAACATTTAAAATCAAGCCAAAACGATCACCAAAACGACTGCCTACTCCTACTCCAGAGTCATTTTAAACATCTGTATATGCCTGTCAGCATATATATATTTCAAGAGAGGCTTGAAAGTCAAAAGCCAGGATGCCTGCTGAATCTCTGCTGGACGATTGTTCCACAGAAATGAATGCCCCACTTCTGGTTGAAGCCAATATGGCCTCTGAAATATAGGGGACAACTAACAGTGCTCTTCCAGAATATCTCCGTTATTGGGATATTTGAAATAAATAAATCACTGAGCAATCAGAAGCAAACTGGACCTGCACATAGCTATTTTATCACTTTACATATTATTTGGTTTTATAATTGATTCCGGAGCTCACCTCTCATGAAACTATAGCTCAAATTATTCCCTGATAATGTGTATGGATCATATTCTGCTAAGGCCCATGTGTTCTGGTCACTGAATTCCATATTTACAGAGAACTTCTCCACCCCTCTACACAGCGAAAAGGTTAACATATGAAACAACCCTCCTGTTACTGATAATAAGGAAAAGCAGGGCTACAGTTATATCGCTTGGGGAAGACGTTTTACTGGAACTTTACAAGATGTCCCTGAAAACTCTGGGTCTAAATTTCAAGGACTAGCCTGCGAGTCACAAAAGAAAATGTGCCTCAGGAACCCAAGCCAGTTGGGTCTCAATTCAATGGTTTCAAAAGCTCAAGCGATTATCAAAACAAGCAGCTGTCTGAAGGCTTTTTGGCTTTTTACAGCCAATGCTATTAAAAAGGGCAGGGAAAGAACGTGAAGGGAGGACTTTGCAACCACATGAAATACTCCCACTTCAGATTATTTTTCTGGGCGATGAAAGCTCTCACTAGGAAAAAACAGGACGTATCTTGGATAGCTACCACTTATGTGACAGGCACAAGTCACTTAACATAAATTCTGCATCGTGCCTGTCTTTTAACTTGGCAGCAACGATGTGGCTATGACAGAACGATGCAATTTGCACTGTTTATTATGTTCTGTTACCGCTTAACAGAATATCAAATCTCGTACGAAAGGTGCCTACAGTTTTATAAGGGCCAAATCCCAAGAATCTTTTGCTTCACTGTGCTGTCTCGCATAAATATGTCTGAATGTAAAAATTAAAAAATTGAAGTGCAGACGACTGGAGCCAACGCAGCTGCCAGATTAACAGTTAAAAATAAAATTAAAAAGTCAGTGCAAGCCTTCTCAGAATATGCACCACTAAGTTAAACAGAGCTTACTCCCAAGTAAGTGGTTATAGGATTTCAGCCTAAAGCAATGTGATGTGTGGAGCTGCAGTATTCTAAAATAAGGCTCTTTTCATTCTTATGAAGCTGTGATATTCTGAAATATAAGACGTTCTCTTACTTGAGAGACATAATATGGTTCTCAAGAGACAGAGGTTGTGCTTTATTGCATCAGACCACCTGCACACCTCTCTGAAGACATGCACTGAGGGTAAATTCTGCTTACTATGATGTCCTCTCATAGAAATGTCAGACAGCTTAATTTATGGGCTTCTCGAGAGACAGCTAATTTCTACTACAGAGAGGCTGGGTCCTGAACTCTTGGTTTCTAGCAATACTTCAAGTCCACTGTCTGCTATGCTCATCCATTTCACTGCCAGCCAAAGTTCATGAACGAAATAACCACGTTGGTATTTCTACTGTCCTTTTTTACTGACTGTAATTACAGGACACGTTTTCCCTTTGCAGTTTGTAATTAAAGATTTGATGGCTGTCGCTTGTGCACGGCTGATCCATTTAAGCAACAGTTCTCATTCCCTCATACTTAAGACTTAACAGTAGCATGTTTTTATCTTCTAGATGCCCCCTCTTTATTATCCAGTGGACAGCAGGGCCCATATAATCAAAATGAATTTTGGACTTTGGACCTCTGTAATATAAAATTCAGATTACCAAAAAGAACCTAACTCCACTGAACACTGTGGGACTCAGTTTCATTTACGTCAAAGGAGATGTTTTATTCGGTCTGAACACGCTCCTGAACCCACATCAGGCAAATAGCAAATCATTCGCCAGCCTCCCTGTGGTCAGCATCAATCCCTTGCACTTTTGACCGTTTCCTATTTTTGTACTGGTTCTGCCCATGCTTATTACCCTAGTTCAAAAAGAAACCAAAACAAGCCCAAGCCAACGAGGCAGACAAGAGAACATGTCTCTCATCAGCATTTGAGTTAGATCTCTGAAGATTTTAACATAACTAGCTAGGTACTCAATACATTAAAAAAACAAACAAAAAAAACCATACAGCAGGGATTTGGGAAAAGTTTGAAGTTCATGGAAACTGTGAAAATAGTATTTTAAATATTAATTCTGATGGCAATCATCCCAACTGTATTCCAGGTGAAGGTCCATGGAATGATAGGAGTTTTATGGTGAATCTAGCTTTGGCTTTGGGTCTCGACATCGGGGGGGGGGAGGGGGAGTGAAGGGGGCTTTTCATTAATTAAAAGCATTTACATCCACTTTTCCACCTCAGAAGTATATGGGGGGATGTTCAGTGAAACAAAACCAGGTCCGTTGTTTATCTCACATTCTCCAACGTTTTCCTGGAAACTCTCCTGAACCTAGGTATAAGCATTACATCAGAAGCCAAGTATAATGCTCTAATGTCAACAAAGATACATCAATGCAACCATGTTAAACTGTTTAAAGATGAAAATGAATAAGAAATATGTTACAAAAAAACTCCAACCCTCCTCTGATGAAGGTACTATCCCTTTCCTCAACAATCATTCTCACCTCTGTTATTAAGGACAGAACACCAAAAGAACAAAATTCTATCATTTCTATTTGCTGGCATAACTCACCCCCTTTCCAAGATGTGAAAAATGTCAGGCGCCAATTGTGGGTTTTATGATTTACCTAACATCTGGAACATCAGTTCCCCTGCATGTCAAACGTCTTCTTTTTCGTTTTTATGCCTTTTACCTCTCCTAATTTCTTTCAGTCATTTAAAGTACTTCCTCTGCATTTTTTTAATTTTTATTTTTTGGCTCTCATCGTTCCTATCATGACCTCATGCTTCAAGACAGCTCAAAATATTCTCAAGACAGCTCAAACATATGACACGAAAATGCCAAGTCTATGTGGCTTATACGACATCGCTGGGAAGACTTTGCATTCCAAACAAATGTGTGAAGCTAGACAACAAGTATCAAAGGGTCTCTAACACTACATGGTTTTCAATGCTTATTTCTGTGATGCAGTAAAGTGTGCCTGTCTTATGAATTATGGCCTGTATCCAGAAGAGCGATTTTACTGATCCTTCAGCAAGCCACATGTCCAAGCTGCTGATCTGCAAAAACTGCTTCTGCAGCCACGTGCAAAAAGGGATGTGACCTCATTTCTCTTGTGCAAAGGGTTTGCGTCAGAGGAAAGCCGACGAGGCGTCGTGTGTTACAGCCAGTCCCATGAGCAATTCCTGAAGCAAACCCAAGTCCTGGAGTCCTCAGCCATAGCTCTTGCCTCCTAAACCAGCCCTCAAGTTATAAAAGCCTGTCCAAGAGAGAATACAAAACGACTTCCTGTATACAGGATGGCGACACAAGTTTATGTGGCAACTGAGTTAGCTGCATTCTGTAGAATGCAATCTTCTGTAGAAAACATATGAAGTAGGAAGGACAGGTGTCCTTCAGAATAAACCCATGTAAATATGCCTGAAAGCTCCAATTTGATTTCTGACTTCTTGGGCATTTTAAGGTCGCAGATCTATCATTTGCATTTTTACTGAGGGCAACAGCCTTGTAATGGCTAGGAAATATGGCAGAGTCCCATTCACATAGAGAGGATTAACTCTGACATTTATTTGATATGGAATAATACTAATTATATATGCAGTGCATTTATCCTCAATGCCAAAATACAAATCCCCATATAAATACCAAACCTAAGCATACTTTTTTTGCAAGCAAGTGCGACTGAAATAAATGGGGTTTACTTCCAAGGGTACAACCTATTTATAGTGTAGAATTTAGAACATTTGTAGCTCTGGGCAGCTAAGCCCGCTTATTTAAATATTTTTAATCAAGATGAGGACATGGGAGCAGTTTAGGTTTAAAAGGGAATCTATGGTATCAGATAACGTCATTCATGCCAACGTGCTCCACTGTCATGCAGAAAGTTCTTCCTGATGTTTAGTCAGAATCTGCTTTCTTGTAACTTGGATCCACTGGGCAAGTCGTCTGGCCTGGGACATGGCGGTTTCCCAAAGGAGAAGGTCACTAAAAGCAGACAAGACCCTTGGAAAGACAGCTTGTCCACCAGTAGTGGTGTTCATAGGAACATGGGGAGCTGATATGGAGTCAGAACCCTTTCCCCCATCTAGCTTAGTACTGTCTACACCAGGTGTGACCTTTGGGCTCTCCAAATGTTGCTGAACTACAAATCCCATTAGCCCCAAAGGACCTGGCCAACAGTTAGGGATTATGGGATTTGTAGTTCAGCAACCTACAGCAGGCCAAAGGTTCTCCACATCTGGTCTATACTGCCTAGCAGCTCTCCAAGGTTTGAGGAAGGGGTCTCTCCTAGCCGTAGCTGGAGACGCCAGGGTGTCAGGGACCAGGCAGAGGAGGAATGGTGGAGACCGCCTCCCCAGCCTGACCCTTCCAGAGAAGAAGACGACAGTTCAGAATTACAACAGGGGTTTGAGGGAGATCATGGCTCAGAGGCTGATGAGGGGGAAAGCTGGGAAATAATGGGAGAGGAGGAGGAAGAAGCACCAGAGGGTGGACAGCTGATGGACACAGTGTCTTTAGAAAGCATTCCAGACCCCCCTCTCCCAGCACCTGGCGAGCATTGAAAGTAGGAGAGCAAAGAGCTCAAAGGCAGAAGACACTTCTCAGCACCCGTAGTGATGACACATGAAGGAGAGGGAGATGGTGGAGACTCACTCGGGGCAACGCCATTATTCCAAGAGGCTGAATTCCCAAGCCTCTCTCTGTGAATATTGAATAAAAAGCAGTTGGTACTTTTCCTTGTCTTATCTGTTCCTGGCAACCTGCCGTGAGGGTTGGGTCCACTGCTGCCTGACACAGGGATTGAACCTGAAGCTTCTGGTTTGCAAATCTGATTCTCTACCTCTGAGCTACATCCTTCCCCTCCAAAATGCCAGCCATGAAGTGTATTCTTTGGCACACGTTCGGTTTGCATGAGGTGTCGAGTTCAACACACCCAGCCGACTCCCCACATCTCACACTGGAAGCCTTTGCAAGTTTCAGAGATTCTCCAGTAGACGAGTTGCCATGAAAAGGTTCCCTGAAAGTAGAAGTCTGAAAAGCCTGTGCGCTAAGCCTTTGAAACCGGTGTAAGATGACAAGAGCTTGTGTTTCAACTATTATTGAAGAGATGCTTATATAAGCCTGCAAGGCACGAGTAAATTTAGAGATTTATATAAAACGCATTCCCGGAAACAGTGAAGTATTTATCGTAACTACGAGTACAAGAAAGAATGGAATCCCTATTTTGGGAAGTGAGGTACAAGGTCCTAAGTATATATACTAAAGAGCCAGGTGGCCTTTACTGCCACTGAATACACACTAATGAACATCCGTCTAAATATAAACAGGTATGACTAAAATAGTTGTCTCAATGGAAAGAGACAGAGACCATGAGAGTGGAACGCTCTCTATTTCCAGAAAACCATAAACCTATTATTATAGGACTCCAAACACTTGCTAACTCTCTGTAAAATGGTTACTCTTCCATCTATGAAATGGGGGGCAGGGGAAGAGAAAATCTAACCACCAATCTAACATCAGAGAAGCTTATTTCCCAATTCCTGATTGGAGTCCCATCTACCAGTATGAGAAGGAGGTTGTTCACCTGATTTTTCAGCCCACTGGCTGAATATTTTCCTCCAGCTGCTGAAGATGGGCAATGATGTATTGCCTCTGGCCCCAAAACAGCTTGTCTGGGGAGAATTTGACTGAAGAAGTTGGATGTCATAATCAAAAAGAAATGCAGAAAGACTGGATAGATATTCCAGGAGTTCACCACACAATTAAAAATCCCTTCCTAATTAAAAGGAGGCAAAGATTGTGCCAGGAATGCAAAAGTGCTGAGGGCCTAGGTCTCCCCACTCCTGAGTATCTGCAGAAGAAGAAGAAGAAGAAGAAGAAGAAGAAGAAGAAGAAGAAGAAGAAGAAGAAGAAGGAGGAGGAGGAGGAGGAGAGGAGGAGTTTGGATTTGATATCCCGCCTTTCACTCCCTTTAAGGAGTCTCAAAGCGGCTAACATTCTCCTTTTCCTTCCTCCCCCGCAACAAACACTCTGTGAGGTGAGTGGGGCTGAGAGAAGTGTGACTGGCCCAAGGTCACCCAGCAGCTGCATGTGGAGGAGCGGAGACGAGAACCCGGTTCCCCAGATTACGAGACTACCGCTCTCAACCACTACACCACACTGGCTCTCAAGTGCACATGTGAAAGAAAAAAATGATGAAGAGTTAAGGCAGCATTTTAGGAGCCTCTGCTAAGTTTTGGAGATCAGCAGATACCTGACTTTGCTGACCTCTGACCTCAGGTTTGTGCTCCTTTTTTTCACTGCAAGGCACACATTTCCTGCAAAACTTGTCTCGCCTGTAAACAGAGAAGCTTTTCCTTGATATAACAGATACTTACTACATGCCCCACAGGTAAAGCATCCGTCATGGTAGAGATTCCCCATTGCCTGGCAAGCTTGGTTTGCGCCATATACACCTTTGTTGCACTTCACGCAGGTTCCTAAAGAAGACACAAACACACAAAGGCAGGTCAGATGAAGACTCCATAACACTTAAGTAGTAATCCAAGCATGGGAGAAATAGAGTACGCCCACAAGAGGCAGGTGTATATTATGGTTTGGTTTAGAAACCAAGCTGGTGGGAAAACATAGTTCCAAACATAAAAAGCATAAGGGTGTTCAATGTACTAGTTTATTTATAAAGGCAGATAGCTGGGAACAAGCAAACATACTTTTAGGAGGTAAAATTGTTTCACTTATCTGAAGCACATTCTGTTCATTTATATAATCTGTTTACCCTAGTAGTGCTCACAGATTTATTTTTTAAAATTACTGTCTTAGGTAGCTTGATGTGAACAAGTAGAAAGTTGCACCCTTTTTTTTTTCTTGCCAAAAGAACAAAGTGGCTCAACTATAAGGGGATTTTTCTTCCTTCAAAATCACATGTTTATCCTCATTTCAAGGCCACATTAGGAAGCATTTCATATACCCTGTGGGTATAGGACGGTATATAAATTCAATAAAAATAGATAGACAGGTAGATAGATGACAGACTGACAGATAGTTTCTGAATTCTGGTTTTTGCTTTCACAAATACATATGGTTATATTCTTACCCATTTCCATCTGAAACAGTGTTTTCCCAAACTTGGGTCTCCAGCTGTTTTTGGACTACAAATCCCATCATCCCTAGCTAGCAAGACCAGTGGTCAGGGATGATGGGAATTGTAGTCAGAAAAACAGCTGGAAACCCAAGTATGGTAAACACTGACCTGGAAGCTCCAAAACAAAACAGAACCAGAAGGGCATATTTTGAAAAACCATGGCATTCTAGGGCTTAATTTTAATGTAGCTTGATCACAGACCTCAAAATTCAGAAGTTAAGGCCCTGTCAAATTGCTCTTCTGGTCAAAGCTAACTGCTCTGACATCAGACTGGTAGGCCCAAATCTGCCAGACTAGGGTGTCTGTGACATCAAAACACTAAGTCAGCAGGAGTAAGGCAGAGGGAATATGGTCAAAGGCAGAAATGACTCTTCTACGGAGTTTCCAATTAACAGTACTGGTTGAAATGCTTGTGTACCTATGGGCAAAACAATGTAAGCAGTTAAGATGCTTTGTAGAGGTTTGCTTTGTCAGCAGCAGTGTGGAGAGGTGAAGCAGTTGTGGGAACAGCTTTCAAATCTCTTTTGCAAAAACCGTGGGAATCCGTGGTGTTGCACAATAATAATAAGAAAGAACCCTATGTTAATTTGCTACTCTTGATCAAAGATCCTCTGCAGGTGCCGTGTGATTTTTTAAAAAAGGTTTGCATTCAACACCTTTTTTTAACACCCTACAAAACTTGCCTCCTCAGTTTATAATGAATATTCTACAGCTAAAAGGTGTGGAGGAAGGAGGGGTTGTGAAAGTATGGTCTTTGAATTAAGTCTGTGAAAGGTGCTACAATCCTTTCCCCTCTTAATAGCACCAGCAGTATTTTGCCCTGAATAAAAGTACTGTCTTTTGCTTCTAAGGCTATGTACGTTTTTATAGTCGTCATCGTCATTCATCGCCTTCCATGCAAGCATCACAAGGTAATGTTCAGTTAAAAAAATAGCTAAAAACAGTTCAAAACAACACAAAAACCAGCAGATATGTTGAACAAACCAAATCAAAATGGCAGAGACCCATTCATCCAACTGGGAAATAGGACTTCAACTGTTTCCACAAAGCGCAAATGATGGGCGCCTGTCATATCTCAACAGGAATGCTATTTTACATATATAAAGAATAGTTATGACATTACGATCTTTGTGATAGGATCTCGCCTTCTTAAAACAATAACAGGTGGGTATTTGAATTTTCTTGTCTCATGGAGAAAACAGCCTCAGCCCAGTATACCTGAAGAAGCGTCTCCGCCTCCATTATTCAGCTCCAAGGGCCTTCTGGTGATTCCCTCCCTGAAAGAAGGGAGGTTACAGGGAACCAGGCAGAGGGCCTTCTTGGTCGTAGCGCCCGCCCTGTGGAACGCCCTCCCATCAGATGTGAAGGAAATAAACAACTATCTGACTTTTAGAAGACATCTGAAGGCAGCCCTGTTTAGGGAAGCTTTTAATATTTGACGAATTATTGTATTTTAATATTTTGCTGGGAACTGCCCAGAGTGGCTGAGGAGACCCAGCCAGATGGGCGGAGGATAAATTATTATTATTATTATTATTATTATTATTATTATTATTAGTGGAATAGGGGATGGGGTTAAGCACTCTTCTCCCTTCAACAGATTCCCCCAATCCCTCTTCCCACACCGGCAGCTAGTATTAAACCTTTAAGGCACATACAGACCCAACCAACGATTTCTCTGTGTCGCATCTGCTTGCTTACTCAGATGTTTATCTGGGCAAGCATTTGGCAAAGATCATTTTAGCAGAATACTTAAGAACGTGCACTTTAAAATGTTTAACATGCCTTCTTAATTTTTTAGACTTAGCTGCTTGAGCCTAGCAACGAAATGTAAGTAGTCCTATTAGTCTCTGTGTGCTGGCGGCCACTCCCACCTAATCTCATGGAATTCTATTTAGGAAATTTTTTAATACAGTGGTACCTTGGTTCTTGAACTTAATCTGTTCTGGGAGTCCGTTCGACTCTCGAAACTTTGGAAAACCAAGGCGCGGCTTCCGATTGGCTGCAGGAGCTTCTTGCACTCAAGCGGAAGCCGCGTCAGACGTTCGGGTTCCAAAAAACGTCCGCAAACTGGAACACTCACTTCCAAGTTTAGGGTGTTCGGGAGTCGATTTGTTCATCAACTAAGCCATTCGGCAACCAAGGTATGACTGTATAGGCAGCAACAAAGAGCACACATAATGGCACAACAAGGTCACTAAAGGAAGGAAGAAACTCACGGATTATGATGGTTAGTGGGCGGAGGGGCAGGTGCGTGGAGTTGTCCTAACAACAGCAATATTGCTAGAGTTACCTGGATGGGGCTTGGCATGGTGGCAGCAAGATGGAGGCTGCATGGACCCAACGGCATGAGGACCAGATGGGCTCCCCCAGAGCATCACCGAAGCCCCATCCTTGTTGCTGTTTTTCAGCTAAGCTTACCCTACCTGCTCTTGGTAGGGTAGTTCTGGAGCTCTACCACTGGGGTCAACGCCCAAGACTACATTACTTACCGTATTTTTTGCACCATAACACTCACTTTTTTCCTCCTAGAAAATAAGGGGAAATGTCTGTGCGTGTTATGGAGCGAATGCCTGCGGGTAGCGGGGGGGATCTGCTGCAGTCGTGAGCAGAGGATCCATGGTTCCCCTTCCTTCCCTCCTCCGTGGTTACAAAGCATGGATCCACATGGATCCTCAGGATTTTTGCATTGGGCTACTCCAAACTCACTGTCAGATCACATGTCTGTGGCCACAGCATGAACCACAAAAATCATATATCTACTATTTCATTTAGAATATTTTTTCCCTTGTTTGCCTCCTCTAAAAACTATGTGCGTGTTATGGTCTGGTGCGTGTTATAGAGTGAAAAATACAGTAGATAGTGATAAGAGAGATGTGTCCTTTCTAGAGTGGCTTGTGCAAACCGCAAATAAATTGACATTAGTTCTGACTTGTGATAATTTACTCTGCATCCAAGTGCTTGCTAAAATAAGCTAATGGTAAGATCGTTTCCAGAGCTGATACTGTGCTTGTTATGCAAACTTTACATTGTAAAGGGTTGTGTACGTGAACACTAACAGCACAGTCCTATGCATGGCTGCTCGTGGAGTCAACTGTGCTCAGTGGGGCTTGCTTCCAGGTAAAAGTGCATAGGATTGCAGTCGCACACTGTATTGAAGTACACAACATATCTAGGAGGGCACCTGCCTTCGTTTAATTAATTTTGCTGTTGTATAAAATCTGCTTCTCTGAACAAGATCTGTTGAAATCCACATGTGCTGTTGTTGATACTCCCTTGTTATTGTTTGGCTGTTTCCAAAAGAACATATTGTTGTGATCTTTCTTTTTCATTATTGGTCATTAATTGCTAAAAAGGGGACAAATGCAATTATGGAAAACACCCTTAATATTGAGCCTAGATACTGTAGTGGAAGTTACTATCACCTCCACAATCCAATGCTTTGTTTACTTTGTTCCAATGAACTCCATATGAACCACTGAAAACACTCATTTGGACAATTTTATGCCCATTATAATGAAATTAACGAACATGACCATGTTAGGGCCACTAAGTTCAACAGGTCTACTCTGAGCAAAACTTGGCTAAATAACTCCAGAAGATACTCAAGCTGAACTCACCCATGGTTATTTCATGCTACCGCTATGGGGAAACATATAGGCACTTACAAAATGGCTTTTTCTACGTGATCAAGATAATTTTAACTATACCTCTTCAACTGTGAAGTGTGAAAACCCCACTCAGTGGACCAGAATGTGGTCTAACCCCCACCCCTTAAATCCATATCAACGAGAAGGAGAGAACTCACTCTGAATCTCATCTACAGGTGGTACCTAACACCAAGGGAATTAGCACTAATACGCCCAGGAACCTCACCAAAATGCTGGAGAGGGTGCACCTCCACAGGCACATACATACGCATGTGGTGGGAATGCCCCAAAATCCAACTATTTTGGACAACAGCCATACAATAAATATGTAAAATAACTAAGCAAGTGTTAGAAATCACCCCAGAACTGGCTCTACTAAACATATTCCAAGCCAATAATGCCCACTCACATCACAAAGAACTCATAGCCCATCTACTCTCAGCAACCAGAAACACCATAACCACACACTGGAGAGACTTGTCAGGAGTAAGCATGGACCAATGGTACCAAATAGTATGGGAAACAGCCTTACTAGAAAAATTAACCAATAAACTAAACTGACACGGGGACAAATAGAAGAAGATACCTTCACCCTGGTATGGCTCTCCTTTATCACATACACAGCCCAACATGACAATGACAAAAATCCACCAACAGCATACAAATCAATATGGCTAACCTGATTCAAATACACACACACACACACACACACACACACCCCACTCACACACAAAAACAAAGATCACCATAGCCAATCACAAACAAGCAACCATACCCTAGGCCAACCCCAATTTCTCTCACCACCAAAGGAACACAAGCGAATAGCAAAGAGAACGCTGACACAAAACCCCACACATACATTAAGCAAATTAGAAACATCGCCTCCCGACCCCACCCCCACTCGCCTTCCCCCCCTCCACCTCTTCCCCCCTTTTTCTTCCTAATGTAACCCTAACGTCTCAACAAATGAAACTGACCTATGGAAAATATAACTTGAAAAAAGAGACATTGCACATGCCTTTGTAAACCAAGAAAACTTTAATAAAAATATTTTTTTAAAAAAACCTGTGAAGTGTGAATATGAGGAACAGGTTTTTGGAAACATGTGAGTCATTACAGGTCACACTCATTAGAGAACAGGGATTGGCTTTGGTTTCCAATGAGTGTGTTGCTATGCAATATATGAAAAACTCAAGATTTTTATCATGCACATGTTGAGTCATCAAAACAATAAAACAAAATAAGAGCTGCTTCCAAGGTTTTTTAAATTTTTTATTGCAAGTACTTTTCCAAATACATAATGACTTATCGGAAGGCAAATGTGGGTATCAAAGAAAACCTCCTCTGTTTACTCATCTGTTTCTCACAAGTGACTTGGGAGAACATCCCAAGACTTGAAATCATAATCTGGGGAGTGGCAATAAGATTCCTCTAGAGAGACAGCTGATTTAAATCGTGATTTACTTCTCTCCAGCACTGGATATTTCTCAATAAATCAGCTACTGGGAAGAGTACCAAGTCCACAGCTCTTCCCTTTCCCAGACTATTTCTTGAAATGAAGTTTCAATATGACTCAGTATCCCATGCCAGATTGGTTTCCTGCAGTAATTTCCAGATCGAAGAACAGATGTTTTCTGCTGGTGGCAATGCAGAGAATTAGGGTGGGCCCGATTCTCAGGGCCGTTTACTAAAAGGACACAGGCCCGGCATTCATATGATGTGTTGAGCTGAACGGCAAGAGCCTTTTGCATCTTGTGACTGTAGAAGATGTTGTCACAAGACAGCGCATTCGCTTTATTTTCCTTCCACCCAAAAATGGACACACACCAAATTCCACTCTTCTGCTAAGTGCCTGCACACTGCTTTCACTTTACCATTGCAGTTGTTTTTCTCCTTCTTGTGTGTTACACTGGAAACAGACTTAATGGAACCAGTAATAAGTTCTTTGTTTGATAAGGATTCTGGAGGTAAATACAGTGGTACCTCGGGTTAAGAACTTAATTCGTTCTGGAGGTCTGTTCTTAACCTGAAACTGTTCTTAACCTGAAGCACCACTTTAGCAATTAGGGCCTCCTGCTGCCGCTGTGCCGCCAGAGCACAATTTCTGTTCTCATCCTGAAGCAAAGTTCTTAACCCGAGGTACTATTTCTGGGTTAGCGGAGTCTGTAACCTGAAGCGTCTGTACCCTGAAGCATCTGTGACACGAGGTACCACTGCAAGTCCATTAAGGAAGAAAAGAAATATGCCAAATCCCATTGGGCTCCCTTTGGGCGTTCAGGATTTCCACTGTGCCAGATTTATCATCAATCCGTTCCTAAGAAGTACCAAAATCTGGGGCACTTTGCAGTGGTATATTTAGTTGCATATTGTGCATGAACAAGTACAATTACTTTCTAGTCACGTGTGCAGGTTACATTCCAGAAGCAGCACGTATATGCAAAAATTGCATATAGCCAAAATTACTTTTCTTTTTACCTGGCAGCTAGGGGAAAGCCCCTGTGTTTCTGCTGCCTCCCCTCCTCTCCATATGCGAGCAATCAAGAATCAGAGGAGGAAGGAGGCAGGCAGAGAGTGTCATAGGTAGAAGACTGGGATGCAGCTGCAGCCAAGAGTGTATACCTGAATTATTGCAAGTTAAATGTGCGTGTGATGCAACTCGACTTTGCTTGTTACGAGGGTTTTCAAATTAAACACTTAAGTGGCAGACAGAAGACAGCTATGTATTCTGTCGTACACTAGAGTCCACCCCCCAATTTCTCCAATAAAGAGTAGGGGGGAAACCAGCCATCTCACCATTGTTTACATCAGCTAAGTGAAAGAAAGCCGACCAAGATTTGAGGAGGAAGCCGTGCTGTGCAATCTCAGGATTAGTAGCGTGCAGGAAATCTGCTCTTGTGAAATATGCAGATAAATCGTGAAACTTGGAATATGGCCTGAAAGAACCACTTCAAGCTGACAGCAACCTTTATTTTTTATGTATCGCAAGAGTCAAATTATTATACCTTTTACAGTAGGCAATATATCATCCTTTGCAACCAAACAGGAAAGAAAAATAGCATCTCTTGTGTAGAACAGGCCTTAATTCTACCAGCGCTCCTAAACTCTACTAGCACTCCTTAATTCTACTATAGCATTCTCCTATATACTCTATTCTTTCCCCTTTTTATATGCTTCTCAGAATCTAAGCTTTATGATGAGCAACCTGACTTTCTCTATTCTCTTGCTGGCATTTCTTTGTCCATTGCAGCTTCCTGCCATCAGAATACCCTCTCACCCAACACCTGATTTTCCTACAATCAAGCGTGTCCTTTGACATGTGTTTACTTTGACTTCTCTTCAAATTTGACTCTTCTTCCACCTTCTCTTTCCTTTACTTCTCCACGTGCCTTGTCCTTGATTAGACTGTAAGCCTACAGGCAGGACTAGTTTATTTTTGGATGCTTACAGCATCAAGTATGATTAGGCACTTCATAAAAAAACATGAACACCAGCTTCTGAGTAAAGATGCTTGAGGAATTTATGTGTATTTTGAAGCAGTGGCCTGATCCACACCTCCTAAACTAATATGCAGATTGGAATATAATTATTCTTCAGATTTTGTATGCATCAGAAATTTGTGATACAGTTCTTGGTGAGTATCAAAATGCATTTTAAAATGTGCATTTCAGGATAAAAATACATCTTTAAATACAAATATCTGTGAAGGCCTTTTTTAAAATGCAGATAAATGTGGAAATAAAATTAATATATGCAAAATTGTCATGGACTGGAAATAAGCTGATCTATCCATCTCTAGTTTTGTCCCACCACAGCGACAAAGTGAAAGTGCATGCCATATTTTGCAATTCCATTAGATGCATACAGCTTTGTCCAAACACCGTGTGCCTGTTTTATCTGAAAACAAATTTATTCTGATAACAGAAATAAGGCTCGCTAGGGTTGTGAATAGCACTACCAGTGAGGGAGGGACGCAGGTGGTGCTGTGGTCTAAACCACTGAGCCTCTTGGGCTTGCCAATCAGAAGGTTGGCGGTTCGAATCCCTGTGATGGGGTGAGCTCCCGTTGCCTACCTAGCAGTTTGAAAGCACGTCAAAGTGCAAGTAGATAAATAGGTACCGCTCCGGCGGGAAGGTAAACGGTGTTTCCATACGCTGCTCTGGTTTCGCCAGAAGCGGCTTAGTCATGCTGGCCACATGACCCGGAAAAACTGTCTGCGAACAAACGCCGTCTCCCTCGGCCTGTAAAGCAAGATGAGCGCCACAACCCCAGAGTCGTCTGTGACTGGACTTAACTGTCACGGGTCCTTTACCTTCTACCGGGGTGGGGTGGGGGGACTATCTGCTAATTTTATCAAAACAATGCAATATAATGGAGTCATTAAAACTGGTGTCACAAGATTATGAGGTCAACCACCAAACAGGGAATTTTACCCAAAAAGCTTACAGTGATTTTTCTTAAATGATGGCTTCAGAGGGCTCAGGGGATATCGTGAACTTCAAAAACAAAACCCACACCATTTCCCAGAGAAAATACCTTAGACTGAAAACCCCCATCTGCACTATTTACTAGATGGCTCAGTTGGTTAGAGTACGATGCAGATGACACCATGGTTGCAGGCATATTCCTGCCTTGTAGGGGCCTAGACTAGATGGCCCTCAGGGTCCCTATCCAACTCCACAATTCTATATAACTGATTCCATGATTTAAAGCAGTATCACACCGTTTTAAACTGCCACAGCTTTCCCTCAAAGCATGTTGGGAAGTGTACTTTGTTTAAGGATGTTGAGAGATCCCCATTTCCCTCACAGAGCTACTTCCCCTCTGGAAATTGTAGCCCTTGAAGGGGAATATGAGGCTCCTAACAACCCTCGGCTTTTTCAGACCCATCATCCAGGAAGCCAAACAAGCAAATGGCTGTGCCCACCCTGCTCTTCAAAAGGACAGCGAAAGGGGGCATGTCAGGTTTTGAGACAATGTCTTGGGCTTGTGCCTAACCTTTGTTGTTGTTTAGTCATTTAGTTGTGTCTGACTCTTTGTGACCCCCTGGACCAGAGCACACCAGGCACTCCTGTCTTCCACTGCCTCCCGCAGTTTGGTCAAACTCATGCCGGTAGCTTCGAGAACACTATCCAACCATGTTGTCCCCTTCTCCTTCTGCCCTCCATCTTTCCCAACATCAGGGTCTTTTCCAGGGAGTCTTTTCTTCTCATGAGGTGGAATATTGGAGTCTCAGCTTCATGATCTGTCCTTCCAGTGAGAACTCAGGGCTGATTTCCTTAAGAATGGATATGTTTGATCTTCTTGCAGTCCATGGGACTCTCAAGAGTCTCCTCCAGCACCATAATTCAAAAGCATCAATTCTTTGGTGATCAGCCTTCTTTATGGTCCAGCTCTCACTTCCATACATCACTACTGGGAAAACCATAGCTTTAACTATACAGACAGACCTTTGTTGGCAAGATGATGTCTCTGCTTTTTAAGATGCTGTCTAGGTTTGTCATTACTTTTCTCCCAAGAAGCAGGCATCTTTTAATTTCGTGACTGCTGCCTAACCTTAGAGCTCTGCTTTGAACTCCCAAAGCATGTACGGTAATCTGCAAACTGATCTATCCTTAAACTGTGTAGTGATGAAAGTCACTGGGAATACTTGAGCTGGGAGGTTGAATAGCCTGTATTCACATGTGGGAGCCGGGGCAGGTATTGGTTGGCATGTCCACCAGCTGCATGTAGGCCCTTACTCTACTTGTCTTAAGTGATAACACAAATGACTTTAATCGTAGCCAATGACATCATGCCAATTTAAATTCCTGCAAAACATAGATATTTTTTCCAACATGGTCAGCAATAATAGACATGCTCTCCCCTTCCCATCTACTGTCTGCTGTCTTGCCTCTCTGGCCAATTCTCCAGCTGTGGCCCATCCTAATAGAGGAATCTTCAGCACAGATGATGCCTTGACTACTGCAATGCTGCCTCATACATTAAGCATGTGAGAGGGAACATGCCTTCCTCGCTGCCTCACATAGTCAGAGCATCTCTGCAAAAGTGACTGAGCGCCAAAAGAATGTTGGCATGGTATATTAACTCAGCAGCAAATCTTTTTCTTCTTCTTAACCGCCAAGCTGTTTCCATTCACACAACTCAAAAAATAACCCCAGAACCTCTGCTCCTATGTCAGAGTTATTTAAACCTCAGAAGTAGGTGAGGCTATTTAAACATGAGCAGCAGCATGAGTAGCAATGATGTATTCTCTATTAGACTGCATAATGACTTCAAGCCAGCTTCTAAAGCAGTTATCTAGCATAAACGCCCTGCTTTCAACTATTCTGTGCCCATAGCTGACAGCAAACCCTGCCTAACCTCAATCCTTTTTCATTTCACACCTGTTCTGTTGAACAAAACACAATAGGCTTAATTGTAATTATGGTTAAAATTACTTTTGATACAAGTTGGCAATTTATAAATTGTTGTCCCACCATGCAAATCAAGTTTGTGGGCCCTCTTTTTAATTAACCCCCATCATATATAGGCAGGAGAATAATCCTTTGTAATGCAGAGATTTTTTTAAAAAAATTAAAGACTGAACCTATTCGTTTCTGAAGGGCAACCATTTCTAAAATGACTAAATGGATTAAAGCATAGTCATCATGAGCCACACAGTGAGCTCACAAATTCAGAATGCAACAAAGCACAACTTTTTTCATACAACACCAGACCTCTTCATCTTTTCAAGGCGTCACTGCAACCGTTTCTCTTCATTAATGCCTTTGGTCAGGAACTCACAATGGACCCTTTTCAACTAACCCTTGCATGGATTTCTCATCATCCACAGACCACACCTCATTCTCATGAGGAATGCTCACTTCCCAACCTATCTACACCCAAAATAAACTGAACACTGATAGTTGAGGGTCGCAGCAACACAAGGCCTCAGAGTTTGTGCTGACCACAGTTGAGCTGCCAACAGCAGGAGCAATGGTTTTTTTAAAAATAAAAATAAAAACAAGTTCAATGAAATCCTGCTCTTGAGCAAGTTTAAATTTGAGACTTGCTCAGCGCAGTATCTGATGCTCAGAAACAGCTAACAAGTTGTGTTCAATTGCTCACCTCTATCATCAACACTGTCTATCCTCCCTCCTTCCAAACTGACGTATGAACAATACAAGGGCATTTAATTTTTGAGCCCATTCGTTTTGAAAGGACATCCTTATTTTGCATGCTATTATAAGGAAATACATTACATAGCATAATCATGTGTGGTTCTCCAGTCTGCTGAAGAACCTAGTATGTACTCGGAAGGACCACATAAACCTTTCTGCACTTTTTATTTCATATGGTCCTTTTTCCTGTTTTGTATAATTTTCATTTAATTCTCCCCCTGCTTAGATCGTATCTGTTCCAAATATTTTCTATATTACAAAATTACAATTATTAAAAAGAAACTCCTGTCCATCATACATCCAATGGCCTACTCACATGCCCATCTGTGAAAACAGCCAGACTGGCAGGCTTAGAAGAAATTTAAAATTTATTTGCAGAAATATTGTAAAATTTATGAATGTTGAGGACATTGAAATGAATCGCAGGGGCTTTAGCAACAAAGTAAAATGTAAGATTGGATTAATAACAGATAAATTAATAGGATATGAATTTGCTGAATAAATCTTTAAAAGGGATACAAGAACGGGAGACGTGAGGAAGTCGGGAAAATAAGTTAATGGAAGATGAGAAATTAAGAAAGAGGGAATTTTTGTTTTGTGTTATTATATGTGTTTTTATCTCCTTTTTCTCTTCTTTTTTTTCTTTTTTCTTTTGATGTGATTAATGTTTGTATCTTTGTATTGTATTTTGTGATTTTGTATTTTCTTCGTTTTTGTATATTTTCTTGAATGTTTTTCTTTTATTGTGAAAACTTAATAAAATATTTATTAAAAAAAAAAAACCAGACTGGCAGGATTAGGGAGAGGGCATTTTCGGTGATGACTCTATTTGTGGGATGTTTTGCCCCATCAGTTGAAAGCCTTTAAGAACGTCTGCATTCTTTGCTGCTAGCTCAAAAATGGAAGGAAGGAGGAGTACCAACAAAAGAATGAATTGCAGGCAAAACTGATGGAGCATGCAGAAATGGCAAAACTGACAGGGAAGATCTGAAACCAAGAAGGTCAAGTATTTTAAAAAGACTGGAGTAAATTCTTAATTTCTTTAGAAGACCACTGTAAACAGTTAAAATCATTGGCAGGGATGTAATGACACTTGTAATGTTGAATTAACCACAGTAACTATGGACATACAACAGATGGACAATGGTAAAATATGCAGTAAATTTAATCTTAAATATGGAACCCATGGAGGGAAGGAGGGAGGTTTGACGGTTCAAAAGAACCTTTTAATGTTTGAAATGGTTTAAGTTAAAATGTATAAAATTGTGAAAAACCAATAATTAATAATAATTAATAAATAAGAACGCCTGCATTCTCTTAAACAGGATGCTTGCTCAGATTGTCGATCTTATGAAGTGGTTGTAGCTACAATTATTGATCAGCTCTTAGTGTTCTTGCCGGCCTTGATGTGCTTTTTGTGTTAGTGCTGGTTCTTATACTAACTTTTATTAATATTGCCGTATTGCTTTTTGAAGATTATCATTATTTATACTGTATGCTGATCAATGGAAGCTGTTGTGAGGAGGTTTTTCTCTTAAATACTTTTACAGTGGTACCTCGGGTTAAGAACTTAATTCGTTCTGGAGGTCTTTTCTTCACATGAATCCTGAGGTACCACTTTAGCTCATGAGGCCTCCTGCCGCTGCGTGATTTCTGTTCTCATCCTGAAGCAAAGTTCTTAACCCAAGGTACTATTTTCTGGGTTAGCGGAGTCTGTAATCTGAAGCATATGTAACCCGAGGTACTACTGTAATAGTAATATGAACAATAGTGTCGTGGTCAAGGTGAATAAAGGAAACAAGCTATTTCTTAAAACGAGGGCAACCCCTGACGAAAGAAACCCAGCAGAGAATGATTTGGTGCAAGGGTTATGTGCATTCACACAGCTTCTAAAAACTAGGAATCTTTGTATCCTCCACTTACTGCTGACAGTTCACATGTGTGTGCAAAAATATTGTGTGTCCTCCGCCCTGCGCTTGGTCATTATGAGTCTCTTCTTGCATCGAGGTTATAGTCCTCTATAATGCATCATAACAACAGCAGCTGGAAGCAAGACATGCACATCTGTACTAGTATTTTGTGCAACCCGCAATACTTGTTTACATGGCAGAATACAACCTCTGCATCTGAATGGACGGGCAGTTCATACATTCAGAGCCCTGGTAGAATGGCCACAATGTCTGAAGAGGAAAACAGAAGCAACTCAGAATTTTCACTTTGGTTTTCTAGTTGTAGGGCAATTTGTCCCCGCACAAAGATGCCTCTGTTCGCCTTTAGCATCATGTGGAAAGTAAATGCCTGACTTGCATCTTAGCTTCTGAACAAGGAATCTTTGGAGCAGAGCAGGACTGAAAACATGCCTTGTGAAAATATGCCTCGGCTCTTATCAGACTTGGTTTCTTCATCATAAATCACAAGAAAAGTTGTCACCGGGGAAAAACCCCACCTCATGAGGCCCACGCGTCAGTAATGGAAACTCGATCCTCTGAAATGATTCAAAATGCCAACAGTCCCAGCCACAACGCTAACAAAATCAACAACTTTATTTCAGCTTCCTGGCTTTCTGAAGCGCTCAAGAAAACTTGCAAAAAGAACAGTTTCTCATCATTTAAAAAATAATAATAAATTAAGTGAACTCTAGTCATTCTGAGTTACTAACAAGGCTGAAATGTCTGCTTGGGTGTGTCTGACTATCATGGTAGCTTCCTCATTAAACTCTTGCTAATGTAAGATTTTTCCCCATTGGACTTCAACTCGCATCATCACTGACCGTTGGTTATTACGCTGACTGAGAGTCCAAACACATCTGGAGGCTCCGCAGGTCATCAAGGAGTTAAAGTGAAGCAAATTGTTGGTTTCTACTTTATTGTATGTACACAAAATGCAGAAATGCATATTATATGCTCTCAGATTTAAGCCACAAGTAAAAGCATACTCTACATGCTGTAATATTCTGTGTAAACCAGGCATGTCCAAAGTCCGTGGAGGGGGGGGGCTAATCCGGCCCGCTAGTTGATTTAATCCAGCCCCCGTGGCAGTATATGTCCTGGGGTAAAATCCTTAAAAAAGCTCAGCAACTTTGGTCGGCCCTCACGCATGTTCACTTCATGAAATCAGGCCCTCTTTGAAAAAAGTTGGGGCACCCCTGGTTTAAACACAGGTAAGATTGGCTAAGAATAGACAGGGCCAGTGTTCGGAATTAGCCAAGTGCAGGCACATTTTGTGATTGGCGCGGGTCCAACTGCAACCACATGGCAACCTCTGGATACCAATTGTGGAAGGCAAAATGTCACTTAAGGAAGGATCTGAAATATATATTTTTTTGAAGCTTGAATTAGTTTTATTCTGGATTGGGATTTTTTAATGCTTTAATGTGTTGCAAACCGCTTTGAATTTTATTCTTCTTCAAAATAGGAATTGGTACAGAAATGCAACAAATAAAAATATATTTTTTTAAAATCCCAATGGGTTTTTAGCACCTAGACATTCCATTGGAGCCAGTGTTAGGAACTCGGATATATAAGCTAGGTGCCAAATGGCTGGTTAAACCAGGGTTACAGTTGCCAAAACAGAATGCCTTGTTGCCATTTTTGAGCCAGACGGCACGAAAGTTGTATTTTTCAATACAACTTTTGGGTTCCTGAAACTCATTCTGATTGTGGAGATAAAATATCACAGAGAGAATTCTACAGGCAGTGAGTGTGCTAGAGCAGGGGTCAGCAACCTTTTTCAGCAGGGGGCCGGTCCACTGTCCCTGTGACCTTGTGGGGGGCCGGACTATATTTTTATTGGGGGGGGGGATGAACAAACTCCTATGCCCCACAAATAACACAGAGGTGCATTTTAAATAAAAGGACACCTTCTACTCATGTTAAAACACACTGATTCCCGGACCGTCCATAGGCCGGATTGAGAAGGCGATTGGGCCTTCTCAGTCCAGCCCCCCACAAGGTCTGAGGGAGAGTGGACCGGCCCACTGCTGAAAAAGTTTGCTGACCCCTGCTCCAAGTGCTGAGCCAACTAGTTCCACAAATGCTCTCTTACAAGCCTTCTTGCAGGACATTTATGAAAATGACAACAAAGCAGCCCATATCACACAAGAACAATCCGTGGTTCTTTCTTCTAATCCAGTCATCAAAAACCTTGACTTCATTTGGCGTTTCCATCCTTTTGCCCTACCACACAGGGTTTAGCATGCATGTGGCATGCTAAATGCTGTGTGTTGCAGCTGAACTGGCAGGTAGTTTTAGCATGCTAGACCTCAAAAGAAATTGTCTGCATCTCAAATATTCTTTGGATTAGACTGCCTGTGTGTTTACACAGAAATGTACCTTAAACTTTGGTTTTTTCACAACATTGTGAAAGCAGGAGCTTTCCCCACCCCATTCTCTTCCTATCTTTAGTTCCAAATAAAAACAGCCTAAGAGTTAAAAAGGGACACTGGCAAGATGTAAACCTTCTGTTTTCGAATGTATTGCCTTTTGAAACTAACATACTAATAAAAGCTAAAATGCGGCAGCTAGACTGGTGACTGGGAGTGGCTGCCGAGAACATATAACACTGGTCTTGAAAGACCTACATTGGCTCCCTGTACGTTTTGGAGCACAATTCAATGTGTTGGTGCTGACCTTTCAAGCCCTAAACAGCCTCGGCCCAGTATACCTGAAGGAGCGTCTCCACCCCCATCGTTCTGCCTGGACATTGAGGTCCAGCTCCGAGGGCCTTCTGGTGGTTCCCTCTCTGCAAGAGAGAGGAACCAGGGAACCAGGCAGAGGGCCTTCTCGGTAGTGGCGCCTGTACCTGTGGAACGCCCTCCCATCAGATGTCAAGGAAATAAACAACTATCTGACTTTTAGAAGACATCTGAAGGTAGCCCTGTTTAGGGAAGTTTTTAATGTTTGATGTTTTATCGTGCTTTTAATGTTCTGTTGACAGCTGCCCAGAGTAGCTGGGGAAACCCAGCCAGATGGGCGGGGTATAAATAATCAGCGGCATAGCTAGCCACTCGGGTGCCCGGTTGCGGTGTGCGCATCCTGCAACCAGGGGCGGGGCGAGCCGCCCATGGGGGCGGGGCACGCTGCGTGGAGCCTCTCTGCTACCTCCCCCTCAACTGTAGGGTGGCTGAGGGAGAGTCGGTGGGCAGACGCAAGCCGAACACTGCTGTTTCAGGCAGCACGGAGCCTGCAGGCGCCCAAGCCGCCACATCACTCCCAGGAGAGTGCTGACCCCTGTGGTGTGTTGCCCAGTGCCAGCCTTGTTTAGTTACATTTGTTGATTGAATTTAAAAGTTTTATGATCCCAATTTTTAAAATTATTTTTTAAAACTTACATTTTTGTCATTTTGTCACACACACACACACCCCGGGTTGACACCCAGGGCAGACCGCACCCCCCGCGCCCCCTTCCTCTGCCACTGTAAATAAATTGTTATTATTAATAATAATAATAATAAATCATTTCAGCTACGACTTTCAAACCACTCATGTTTCCATTTCCTGATTTTCACAAACTAGGATGCAATTGCTGCACACAGACTTGCACTTGTAGATTGAGTAGATTTAGGCCTGCTCTGAAAATTCCCACATGCGCAACATACGCCAAAGTTATGGATAACTCAATGCTCCTATCGTGTTCAAAACCAATTCCGCCACTTACACTTAAATAACTATCAGGAGGTTAAAGGGGTGGGGACACAATATTCTACAGCGATGAATTTCTCAGTGTATTCCATGCAAATATATGTCATCAGGAAGCAATTCCTACGTTACATTTTCTTCATGGGTGTGCCTTTAGAATCACTAGACCAGAAAAGTACACATTGGGTTGGATCCAGACCCCGCCCCCAGCAGCAGCATCCCCTTAGTGGAGTTCTGCTCAGGAAAGCACGAGAAGGGCAGAGCAGAAAGGCCCTTTTTGCCACTCCCACCTGCAGCCTCCACCACAGCCTTTGAGGCTGCTCCAACTCTCAAAAGCACATTTTTAGGGGGCACGGGGGTGCGGGAAATGAGCACACATTGACTACTCCGCCACTGCCATTCCTTCTCTGGATCAAAAGACTTCTGTGGATGCAAAGAGTCCTGCCATTCATGTCTGGAACCCAGCCACAGAAAATATTCTTCCAGAAATTAAATGTATGTGGATTCCCCACCCCACACCAGGGAAGGAAAAAAGAGAGAGAGAGTGCGATCAAGATATTGCATTCTTTGCAGCTCCCGAAAAAAACAAACACAACGAGGATTTCAATTCCAAAAGAATGTTTCCCATGCTCTTTCCTTTGGCAGAATCGTTCTGAAAATAGCCCTATAGAGCAAAGCCTTATGTTGGAAGAGGCCTGGAGTCAACAGTATACATTTTCTAATATTTTGTCAGTGACGCTGCCCCCTACATCCTTCTCAGGCTTTTCCTGAGGTGGTGGGGGTCTATTATTGGATTCCAAGGGGACTTGAAGTAGCCTCAGCTTTCCTCTTTCCCACAAGTACGTTAATTAAAATAATCTTACACACCCACTGTCTAGACCGTCTGTTGCCAAAATTACTATTGTGTTTCATTACGTGCTTTCAAGGAGATCAAAGTAGACTGCTCGCAATGCTATTTAGTGAAGGGCAAAAGCCAAAACTCACTCCCCGAGTTTAGACGCGCTATATTGGTACACGTCTACTTCTCCAGAGCACATTTATACACTGTCATTCAGCCTGACCAGTTTCCACACAACGTGTAGCTTCACTCCTCAGAAAAGCAAAATCCAAGCTCACATGACCACTTCTTGACGCCAGGTGATTCTTATTCTGCGCAGATTGCATCATGCGCATGATTAGAAAGAAGACTGTCTGAAACAACTGCATCTTGCGCTCAGGACAATTTTTCAGCTTGCTGCTCCCCCCGCAAAACAACCAAACCTCAGCACAGATGAGCAACTGCATGCACAAGTAAAATCCAAAAGCAACTGTGTGAATTGGGGCCTAGCCTACCACTAATGTGGCTGTCCTCTGTGAATTCAGGCTTTCAGGTTAAGACAGAAAGTTCTAGGAAATAACTAATATTAAATCACAGTCCTTGCCTAATCTGGTATGCCCTAGTTTCAATTTTACCTAGACATGAGCTAAACTGTGCAACCCCACAAACTTCCTAATTACAAATTAGGATCTTCCTGAGATAAAGAAAATTTTGTTAAGACAAAATTGTTGTTAAGTCCATCACCAAAAGAAAGCTGGCGTAGCATAGTGGTTATGAACATTAACCTATGAGCAGGGAAATCCTCCTAAATTTAAATCTCAAGATCACTGATTGGCTTCTCTATCTATCATGTGGCGTTAACAACACAGGTCTACAGCTGGAGACCACAGGGAAAGACTTCTACTCTCATGTAAACTGCTAGAGACATCCAGCTTGCCACAGAATGCTGGAGAGGATGACAAACCTTGGGCCGACCCAAGGAGGCCATCCTTATGTTCTCAAGAAAATGATTTCCTGAAAATTCCTGGCAATTATAGGGCGGGAATTACATGCTTTCAGAAACCGAAGTTGTTGGATCACATCTCCCATCATCTGTGACCACTGGCCATGGTAGCTGGGCCTCATAGGGCCTGTAGTCCAACATCTGGAGGACAACATGTTGGCTACCCTGGCCCAGTAGTGTGGAGGGCACAGGGTGCAAAAATTGTTAGGGGCACAAAATTTCAACACCCAGTGCTGCCTCAATACAGCTGTGCACTTTCATTGCTGGGCTCCACTGAAAATGGCTTCTCCATGCAAAGCAGTCAAAGACCTCTGCAGATAACAGAATAACTCCTCTTTTCTTACCTCTGCGGCTGCAATCTACTGGGTGACATGAACACCGTTAGGCAGTTGAATGTGCACCCTCCCACCCACCCCTCCGCATGGTCCCCGGGTGCTGGCAGCCCTCGCTATGCCACTGCCCTGGCTTACCATATCCCTGTTAAGTGACAGCAACCGTAAGGCTAGGGAAAAAAATGTAAGTAGCAATGTGACGTTCTCTTATCTACTCACTCTTGGAAGCGTTTTAAATATAAGAATCAAGTAGGATAGAAGAGTGATGGATTCACTGTACTGATGCTGTTACAATTGGGACACTTAGCCCTATGATCTACCACTGGAAAAGTAAAAGAGGCATGTGTAATTAGTGGCAAAATTATCTCCCGTTTTCAATAAAGCCAGCAGCAGATCTGCCATTTGCGATCATACGGGCAACCTCTACTCATTAAGCTACAGGCCGGCTGTTCAGCTTCTCTAAAGGTCAGTGCCCCACCTGGCAAAGAAGTAAATGGAAAAACACATAAGCTACTACTGTCAGAATTGCACAATGAGCATACCATGATAACAGATTCAAAGCCTCGTCAAGAACGTGCCCTAATGAGAAAACACCAAATATGCTGAGCACCTGCTAGTAGAAAACCAAGAAAACCAAGAAGGATGACTAAGTAAGGTGAGCCAACGGTCCAATTACTTCTTTAACCTGTGGCAGCCTGGGCACTGAATCTAACTGGGCACACTCAGCTGGTTTAGTGGCAAGGGAGCAAGTAAATCCTCTTGCATGTGAGAGGCTGCAGAAGAACAAGGCAAAGGACACGCATCGTGAAAGTGCCCCACAGAATCGGTTTTGGCCCAGATGGCTGCCCCATACACAAAGTCTGGGGTTCGTTCAAAAGGGCACCCTCTCTGGGGAGCATTCTCAGTTTACATGCTGACCCATTTCTACTGTTCTATATCAACCCACCTCTTCCAGAGAGTGGGGAGCATGAGAGGTAGCCACTTTCCTTGGTAACAGAGCAGCAGGGACGAGACTTGACTCCTCGCCCCATCAACCGTTCAGAGCAACCCACAAGTTAGTTGCCGACGAGGGACAATTTCCCAACAATTCTTCTTAAATCCTAGTACTTTGGGGTTCACCGGGTGATGAGCTTGGTTGCCTAAACAGAATACAGCTTAAAAGCAATACAGTATTGTACAAGATACAATATTATCTGGCCTTGGTGCCATGATCCTTGATTCACTTCCATGGAACTAAAGGCCACTTACAACTGGCCAGCTTCTTACACACAGCATTTTTCCAGGTTGTCACCCAAACAGGCAACTGCTTTGGGTAAACCTAGTCAGCCTTTTCGAGGCGAGAACGAAACACTATTTAATCAATTTCCCCATCAGATTATTTTAAAGCCAGTGATTAAAATAATAATAGCTATAATCCGACACACAGCATAAATTAACTGCAGCCACTGAGACATTAAAATTGGTATATCAACTTGCTTCTAAAATACGCTTCCCATTCCCTTTTTCCCTAGCTTATCATTTTCTACTGAAGTTTTTACATTAAAATTGTAGCTTTCGGTAAACATAATTTGAAAAGTATTAGCTGCTCCCCATGATTACTGACACTGAAAAGAACAACACAAGAAATATGCCTGCAGGTGCAAAATACCGTAGCATTTATCAATGAACGTATAAATAAAAATCCAATGCGCTGTTAAGTGTAAAAACACATATACCTACCAAAGTAGTCAGCCTTTGGACAAACATCCATCTCCTGCTCCAGGCGCTGGGTAAGAGCTTCTAATTTTAATTCAGCTGTGGATGGCCCCTGTTCCTGCTGAGGAAGGAGTGTCTGGCAGGGTAACTTTATTTTTGCAGAAGCGGTGGTTTCTTGGTGACCAGAGTCATGCCGCAGAGTGGCGGTGCCCTCTTTAAAAGGAGATTTCGGAACATCAGAAATCATTGGCCCATGAGATGTTGAGCAGATGGAATTCTGCTCGGGACTTATGCCAGACCCAGCACAATTGAGCCTGTGATTTTGACCGTGGACTACAAAATGACCTGTCGGTTTCGGATGAGTGTTAGTTTGCTGATAATCTACACTTGGAGGTAGGGGAGCAGGAAGGAGGCCGGAAGCTGAAGGCTGAGTACTGTCACTATGCCTCGACTGAATATTGCCATTGCTTTTGTTTGGAGTACCAGAAGCCCACAATTCAATACCACAGTTTGGGTTAAAATCATCAGATCGATTGGAAGGGCGTCCAGAGAATGACGGAGACCTCTGCTGCGAATATTCCGCAGGCAACTCATCACCAAACCCAGCGGAAGAGGACAACGGGGTACAGGCCTTAGAGAAAGACGATGATCTCGGGCAACCTGGATTCGGCTCATAGCTTTGGCTAAGCCCCGGGCCTTCGCCACTGCTTTCCTGACTTCCATACCCGCTTTCTGAAGACCTGTAGGAGTTTCGTGGCTGCTGATATGAATGGAGATCTGCCTGAGGTTTCGTAGGACTTCTCTGCAACGACTCGTCATGATTAACGTTGGACCATAAATGGGGGCCCATGCTGGATTTCAGGCTGGGAAACTTGCCAGCATCTCTTCCCCAACTTTGAAGGCTTGCCCGGTTATCACTGTTATTGGGCTCCTCATGAGAAAGAGAACAAAAAGATGTCTTAGGATTACATGGGTTCAGCTGACCTGCTCTCTGATAACTATGTCCTCCAGAAACGTCTGAACCCTGGAGACTTTCACTGTATCCATAATCATCGCTGGACCTCTTGTCATCCTGGTATAACTTTGCTCGCTCTCCATCAGCATGCGCTTGGGGCTGGTTTAGGAAGGCAAGTTGATGGCCTGCACACACGGTTGACGGTGTAGCCAGAGGGGGCTTTGCTATATTTTCTCCTGAATGAAGTTTATTTGTTCCTGCAGTGCTTCTAGCCACAGGGTGGCCTGGGAGCAGATGCTGAATCCCAAAACCAGCCCCGCCATTTGGAGCCCCCGAGGCCGAGTTCACCAATTCCTCTTGTTCTCGCTGTTTCTGAAGGTGAATTTTGGCCATTTTTGTAGCAAAAACCCTCCTCGTTTCTTCAAATTCTGGGTTGTTCCCAACCGCTTTGTCTACTCGAAAGAGCCCATCCTTGGAGGCTTCATACATATTGAGATCTTCTATAAATTTACTCGCCTCCAGACCCAGGTCATCGTATTTGTCCATTTTGTAAAGATTCACTTGTGCCTACAAACAAGCAGGATGGAAAAACCAAAGCAATGGTATTTTAAGTGTTCAAGTCTGCTCAAGATTTCCACTCAGCAACCAATGGGGCTACTTAAGGCATCCAAAACATCCCATGTAAAACGTAATTAATATTTTTTATGAGAAAAAGTAGAAAAACAACAATAACGCAGGTCCCCAAACCTGTTCTTAAAACGTTTCGTCTTCCTCAGGTTATACAAGATAACTAAGTGCAGAGGGTATCCCCTCAAAAATGGCAAGATCCAATTCTTTGTGCTTTTAATCTGACAGAAATGTTTCTTCAGGCTTCCCCCGCTTTTATTCACTTTGGTGGAAAATACTGAAATAATAAATAGAGGGAAAAGGGGTGTTTTAGCACAAATTTCACCAAAACTCACACATTCTCTCCCCTGCTACTGCTAGAGAAGATTACCTCTTGGGCTAACCTTGGGGGCAGACAAACTGTGGGTCAGCAAGTGTTGTTTGGGGTCAGGTCAGGGTGGTGCAAGGAAGTTTCTAAACAGAGGATCTCTCGTGGATGCTTTTAGTTGAGATTCTTGCATTGCAAGGGTTGGACTAGATGACCCTGGGGGTGGGGGGATCCCTTCCGCCCTTGAGACACTCTAGGGTACCCACGGGGTCGCCGTGCGTGGAGTAAACAGGAAAAAGCCCTCCAACCAGAGGAAACAGGAGCAGCTTCGGGGAAGCCGCGCGCAGGTTCCTATCCACTGTGGAGGAAGGAAGGAAGGAAACGCGCGCTTTCCAGATTCCGGCCCCGCCAAAGCAGAGGGGAAACCTTCGCCACTCCTTCGCCGCCCACCCACCCAACCCGACTCAAACTTGGGAAAGGAGATTTCTCTCCTCGCCACCCCGCCTTCCTCAAGAATGTCCCCCTCCTTCCCGCTCCCTCTGGGGGGAAAGAGGCCACTTGGAGCAGCGCGCGCGCGCAGACCTTTTACGCGCAAACTTTTTACGCGCGGAACTTCTGCTCGCTTGCTAGTTTGCGCGCAGGCAGCGGGCAGCGCCAACCCTTTGCTGCGCTGCTTCTCCGCCTGACTCACTCACCCGAGGGCGGACTCCGCCTGCTCTGTGGGGGGAGACGAGCTTCTCGCCTTCCTTCCCCCCCACCGACGAAAAGTTCTCGCGGGGAGGACGGCGCGCTGCTTCTCCTTCGCCAAGGGCCGTGGCGCCGCCGCCGCTCGCCTTTGCTCTCCGCGCAACCGCGAGGTTTCCTTCCTCCCTTCCGAGGCGCCGCTCTTTTCGGGCCGCCGAGGCACTTCGGCCTCCTCCTCTTCCCTTTCTCGCTCGCTCGACAACCCCTCGCCTTCCCGTGCCAGGCTAGAGGAGGAGGCGGGAGGAGGAGGAGGAGGAGCCCAGGCCGGCGGGGAGGAGTTGCGAACAGGTCTTTGCAACGTGGTTGAAAGGGAAAGAGAGAGCGAGGGAGACCCGCGTTAGTCAGCGCTGGAGCGCGACCAAACCCGCCCTGCTCTCCGCCCAGCGCTTGCAGCCTCCAGCCTCGGGTGATTTACTCGGAGCCAGCACGGGAAACGGTTCTCAGTGCCCGTCCCGAAATACTATCAGCAGCAGCAGTAGTCTCTGCATGGGTGGCGCTCCTGCCTTCAAAACAACCCTGCGAGGTAGTCCGGGCTGAATGGCGGGTGCCTGGCTCGCTGTCAGTGGCCGCTGACACTTAACTCAGTGGTTCTCCAAGGGTGGCAAATGACCCTGGTGTGGCAGGAGGGGATGGCAAGTGTGGCAGGAAGATTCAAGGACAACCAAAGAAACGTTTAAACATGTCGGTGCAGTGTAAACATGTCTGGCGTCACTCCGAATATGGATAGGTATCTTTCCAAAATGAGAGCCGAGAGCACCAAGGGATAACTGTAGACAGTCACAGGGAGTTGTTCCTGTTTTCCAATGTATTTCTTAACAATAATAATAATTTAAAAATTGGTGTGGCGCAAGCAGATTTTTATTATATAAATTCAATAAATAAATAAATAATGACCTGATTTACCGTATTTTTCGCCCCATAAGACGCACCGGCCCATAAGACGCACCTAGATTTTTGGGGGGGAAATAAAGGAAAAAAATTTTATTTCCCCCCCAGGTGCGCTGCGCTACACCAGGAGCTTGGGGCGTGCGGAGCTCAGCGCGCCCCAAGCTTCTGCGTGCAGGCAAGGTCTCCGCTAGTGTGGGAGAGCCGGGCGCCTCTCCCAGGGCTAGAGGACCCCTGCGCTAATCCAGAAGCTTGGGGCAAGCTGAGGTCAGCGCGCCCCAAGCTTCTGCGTGCCGGCAAGCAGTCCGCTAGCCCTGGGAGAGCCGCGGGGCTCTCCCAGGGCTAGCGGATCGCTGCGCTATACCAGGAGCTTGGGGCGTGCTGAGCTCAGTGCGCCCCAAGCTTCTAGGTGCGCGCAAGCAGTCCGCTGCCGCCCCAAGCCTGGCGCACCCGGCAGGAGGTCCCACCGGGTGCGCCAGGCTTGGGGCGGCAGCGGACTGCTTGCGCGCACCTAGAAGCTAGCAGTCCGCTGCCGCCCCAAGCCTGGCGCACCCGGTGGGACCTCCTGCGGGTGCGCCAGGCTTGGGGCGGCAGCGGACTGCTAGCTTCTAGGTGCGCGCAAGCAGTCCGCTGCCGCCCCAAGCCTCGCGCACCCCCTGCCGGGTGCGCCAGGCTTGGGGCGGCAGCGGACTGCTTGCGCGCACCTAGAAGCTAGCAGTCCGCTGCTGCCCCAAGCCTGGCGCACCCGGTGGGACCTCCTGCGGGTGCGCCAGGCTTGGGGCGGCAGCGGACTGCTAGCTTCTAGGTGCGCGCAAGCAGTCCGCTGCCGCCCCAAGCCTCGCGCACCCGGTGGGACCTCCTGCCGGGTGCGCGAGGCTTGCAGACACTCGCCCGAAGCAGGGGGAGCCCTCCCGAGGGCTCCCCGTGCTTCGGGCGACAGGCTGCCGCCCCAAGCCTCGCGCACCCGGTGGGACCTCCTGCCGAGGGCGCGAGGCTTGCAGGCATTCGCCCCATAAGACGCACCCCCGATTTCCTCTTCATTTTTGGAGAGGAAAAAGTGCGTCTTATGGGGCGAAAAATACGGTACATCCTATGCCCTTTTAAAATGAGTTTTTTGTGGGGGGGCTGTTGGGTTGTTGTTTTTATTTTTATTATGCATTTTGTGGTTTTATATCTTGATTTTATTCTGTGAACTGCCCTGAGACCCCCCAGGGTTTAGGACGGTATCTAAATTAAATAGATAAATAAATAATATTCCAAAAGTTTGGCCCAGAGAACAAAGTTTGAGAACCACTGCACTAACAAGGCGCTGCTTTTGAGCACATGCAAGCAATGTTTCCTTCCCTCGTGTTTTCTATCCATAAACAGCATTTTTATGGGGGCAGAATTAGTTGCACTGACTTCCAAATCCAAAAGGGCAGGGGGGTGGTTTCCCCCCAGCTGGAGCTCACTAGAGCTCAGCTCCTGCGCCTCTCAGGTGAGTGCCATTGGCTTTCTAAGAGAACAAGGGATAAGTCTGTCGTGAGCACCTCTTTTTCTAGAAAAATAGCCCTGCAAAAGGGTATAGGTGAATGTGAAGCTAAAGACCAAGACCAAGATGACAGTCCACCAAGGTCTTGTGTTGAGCATGCTGTTTTGTGGAAGGGAGTTGTGGGCAACCTGACACCCACCAGGAGCAACACATATTGTTCATGAAGTGTGAAGAGACATTAGTGTCTCTTTTGGAAGTGCCTGGGGCATATGCTGCCCAGAGACCATCCGAGTCATGCCCCCTGACCCAAGGTCAGAAATTATAATTCACACTGCTTCAGTTTATAGTAATTAGTAAAGCTTTCATTCCTTAAAACACAAGCAGGGACCCTGGAGCCTATGGACCAAGTTAGGATTGGTACAGGCCCCAATTTGGCCTATGAGGCCATTTTTTTCCAAACTGCTCACCTGCCCTACAGTTGATGTCATTGATATGTGACTTCAGGTGTGGGGTAGGTAGAGACATGGATGCAAAGGAACAAATAGGAACCTCTTGATTGTTCCCTGCCCAAAATGGGAACTCCAGTACAGCTGCTCCCACCAGGGCTTGCTGTCAGCACAAATATATGTTTTTATTTATAATAAAAATATTATAATCCTCAGTTCAGTAAAAAGATCTCCACGTGCTTTATGTAAACCCAGCAAAAATACAAACAATTTAATATTTTCCCTAAAAACTAGGTTAAAACAAAGCGCAAATCACAAATAAAACAGAGAATTTTCATTTGCCCAAACAAGACTTGAATATGCCAAACTAAGCTCTCAGTATGACAGCCCTGAATCTGTTTGTGTTTACCTATTATTTCTAGAGAAACTGTAATTAGAAAAAACGTGCTATAGGTTTTTCCCAAAAGAAAGCTGTATGGCAGGTCATTAAGGCTGCAATTCTATAGTCACACATGAATTTGAGTCCCCTTAAAGTCAATGGGACTTACTTCTGGGTAGACAGGTACAGGATTGTACTGAAATATCCACATTTTACACACTAGGGAACTGTGAGCGTTACTTGTGCAAAGCTGAGCAGAGATTTGAATGACTAGGTCACCTATGTTCTCGTTATTCTTTTGGCTGGTTCCCATATTCCCTTGTACTTTTATTTTTATGGACATGACATTTTGCCAAGTACAAAGCATCAGACAAAATGTTCTGAGTGCATTCTGTCTATAGTAAGAAAGCCCTGTGTTTCTCTCACATTCTGTCTACATGCTTGATTCCCTAGTGGCTAGAGAACAGTTTCTCTCTCTGTCTCATGACATTAGAACTCATAGATATCCAATGAAACTGAATGTTGGAATATTCAGGATAGAAAGTACGGTACTTATTCAGGCAGTGTAGTCAAACTGTGGATGGCCACAAACCTGGATGACTTTAAAACAGGATTAGACAAATTTGTGGAGGAGGGGGTTATCAATACCTAACACGATTCAGAGCGGGCCCCTTCCTTGCCCCCATGACACCCTTTGATTCTCAGTTCAACCATCAAGTAAGGTTGGCTAGATCCTTGCTCTGCCTTGTTCCTGATGCAAATCTTCACTCATCCCTTCTTTGCTGGGGAAGGCACCATATTGTGGTTCGCCTCAGGTGCCAAAATGTACAGTGGTGCCCCGCAAGACGAATGCCTCGCAAGACGGAAAACCCGCTAGACGAAAGGGTTTTCCATTTTGGAGGTGCTTCGCAAAACGAATTTCCTATGGGCTTGCTTCGCAAGATGAAAATGTCTTGCGAGTTCCTGCGGGTTTTTTCCCCTTTCCCCCCCTTTTTCCCAAGCCGCTAAGCCGCTTATCAGCTGATCCTAAGCCACTAAGCCGCTTAACAGCTGATCCGCTAAGCCGCTTATCAGCTGATCCGCTAAGCCGCTTAACAGCTGATCTGCTAAGCCGCTTATCAGCTGATCCGCTAAGCCGCTTAACAGCTGATCTGCTAAGCCGCTTATCAGCTGATCCGCTAAGCCGCTAAACCGCTTATCAGCTGATCCGCTAAGCCGCTAATAGCGCTAATCCGCTAAGGCGCTAATGGGCTTGCTTCGCAAGACGAAAAAACCGCAAGACGAAGAGACTCGCGGAACGGATTCTTTTCGTCTTGCGAGGCACCACTGTATTGGGCCAGTGCTGGGACCAACACTAAGAGTATATTGCATTGACAATGCCATATATTGCAATGGGCTGATTCCATGTGCATGTTCATTATGATTGATGCATCCTTTATCAAATTCCGCAGAAATGCAATCGCTCTTTAACAGATTTCTAACTGAGTCAGCTCATATGCCCATCATCAGATAACCAAGGAAAGGAAGGGATAAAAAATTAACAGCTCCAACCTAACCATGTCTACTCAGAAGTCCGATTGAATTCAGTGGAGCTTACTCCAAGGTAAACTGAGTTAGGGTTGCAGCCAGAGCTGTAATCCAAAACAAATGTGGTATATATGCATGTCTGAATTGATCCTGTCATGTCCAGATGATAAAACCGTGTTTTGAGAAATAAAGCAAGTATTTCCTTCAATATATAAGCAAATTATGAGTGTGCTCAGTGTGCAAACATGCTTGTTTATTTTTCCCATCTGTTATGTACTACTCAGCAGTATTTTGTTTCACAGAATAATTGCTGCCCTTAAATCAAACATTACTGATTTTATTAAGAAACCTGCCTGATTAATCAGACTGAGGCTTTGAACAAAGGAATTTCCCATGCACAGAATTGCTAATGGCAAATAATGGAGGGAAGGAAGAAAAAACCCAGCAACCACCTGGTTTAATCCTGCTCCAAGTTGTCTAGAGAACAAAGCTGCCTGCAGGACTGTGCTTGAAAACCACGAGGACGTTTAGCGCCCTCTGTGAATCTGTCTCAGTGGAAAAAATGAAGCTGATGTCTGCACAACTAAAACGAAACCTCACCAGACAAAAGATCCTGCTCAAATATATATAAAGACAAATACAACAATTGTAAGCAACTCTGAAAAGTTCTTGGGACAATTTCCATCACACACACACAAAACACTTTTGTGCACAGATGTAGCAGCATAGCATATGACAGAAGAAAACCGGCTTGTGAGGAACATGACAAAGCAGGGGTAGATGCCCTCTAGAGCATCTACCAAAGGTAGATTACAGTTTCTGTTATCTGGTGTTGGTGGGAGTTCTGTCCCAACAACATATGGAAATCACCACATTGGCTACCCGTGATCTTAGGGAAGACAGGATAGAAAAGGGATACCCCATCTCATCTGACAACCGCACTACGATTCCAATCCAATCCAAGAGGAAAGGCCAGGTAGCTCCAAACCTATTTTATCCTTGCCAAACATGAGAGCATAAATAGGAACTAGCAGCTGTCAGAAGCAGAAAGATTCCGGATTTCGGTGGGTTGATGAATCAGGTTGCCATAAAGCTTCATATATGCTTTGTGAAGTTTTACCTGAAAGTACTAAAGGCACGCACAGGTATTGAGCAGTTTGCAAGGGCTGATCATCTTTAATAAGTTCTGATGGATTTTGACATTAAAAGACCTGGCGTTTTAATAAAGTGCGGTGCAGCGAACATAGGAGAAATGTCTGCTGTTATAAACCTCAACACATCTTTCCCTGCTTTACTGTTTTTAGCTTCAAGCATGCAATTTCTTCTAACACCTTGCCACCCCTACCCTTCAAGTCTGAGCAATTTGTTCCAAGAAATTGCAACACAGAATTTATCTTGCACCTGCCTTGCCCTTCACCTGTCCAGCCTGCTCTTTTACCTCCAGCCTGCCCATTACTGCATCTTCTGCCCCAGGCTTTAATTCCTGTTTACTTGATCCGATACCTGACTCCCAGCCCACGCACAGCCACAAGGCCTGCCTCTGGGCCAGTGTTAGAAACTGAGATATGAAAGCTAGGAGCTAAATGGCACTTTAAACCTAAGTTATGGGTGCAACAACGGAATGTCTAGGCACACTTATGTTTATAACAATAAAGCAAAGCTGAAAATGAATAAACTGCAGCTAAAATATTTTGTTCGTTTTTCACATGGTCCAGTCCTTCCCCTGCCCCACCCCCCCATATATTCTTAAGTGGGTCTCTTCTCCAGTCTTCAGCTGGACGTGGGAAGGCAGAAAAAAGGCCCTCCTTTCCTCCCACTCTGCAGTTTTAATCTGAAATCTTAGGTGCCCAGACCTCAGAAACGGCTCGCGCTAATGTACAGTGGTACCTCGGGTTACATACGCTTCAGGTTACACACTCCGCTAACTCAGAAATACTGCTTCAGGTTAAGAACTATGCTTCAGGATAAGAACAGAAATCGGGCTACGGCGGCACGGCAACAGCAGCAGGAGGCCCCATTAGCTAAAGTGGTGCTTCAGGTTAAGAACAGTTTCAGGTTAAGAACAGACCTCCGGAACGAATTAAGTACTTAACCAGAGGTACCAGTGTAATATCTTGTCGTAAAAAGCACCTAAAACAATGAGAGTTTTGAACACTGCTCTGGACTGCAGGTCCTCCCCCCAGCTTCTTGCTCACCAAACAGCAAACTCTGCCCTCAAACTATCTAAGAGAGAGAAGGGGTGCCACCCATTTGTCATCTGGTACAGAGCCCCCTTTTTCTTGGTTCTCTTAATGGTCCACCCTGCTAGACGCTCCACTTGTTAGGATTATAGGCATTAGAAACCTGGCACCCACAAACCCGTAATAGTATTAACGAATGTTGCTAGTGTGGCACAATGCTGCAACCATTGCAATTTGTTATTTATTGGCAGAACAAACATGGAATGTATGTTCCAGCCACAGTTAAGCCCATTATTTCAATCATCATCTTCGTTATTTTAATTTGTTGATGTATTTTTTTTTTCTTTCTTTCATGACCTTGCCCCCCCCATGACATACAAATGACTTAAATAAATAAAAATAAAAATTATCAGGACTTCTACAGGTTTCGGGTGTGGCTCATGGTGGCCCCAAAGGCCCCATACCACACAAATTATTGGAAAATCTTCAGGGGCAGCAGGAAGCTGCTGACCCACCAACAGACTTCCTGTTGTATGTGTTTACTTCATTGGGCAGAGAGATTATATTGCCAGGCACTCAAATACAAGAGTGGCTTAGCGATTTGCATTTGGCAATAAAAGGCTTCTATTGAGAAACTGGTTCTTCCACAAAAGCAGCAGGACTAATGCCACAGACTGAGCGATTTCTTCAAAGGTGCACATAAAAAAAACTAAGCAAGCAGTAGAGTAATTACACATTTTTTTTTCTTACTCCGAAACAACTAAGAATAGGAAGGGAAAGCAAGCTTCTTCCATAAGCGGAATGCCTTCTCCTCCACCCCCACAACGCTCAGGAAACACTTTTCTTTCTTCCCTGCCACAAAACCCGAACAGAGGATCTTTACATTTCCGAGGAGAACAGGGGCATGTCATGGTTTAAAAATAGCCACCATCAGGGCACACAGAAAGGCAAATTAGATGAAAATGGAGATCCTGTCTCTTGAGCTTCCTTTTATAAAACAGCAGGAAGGGCTGGGGGGCTGGGACCATAGCTCAAGGGGAGAGGGGCTAAACCCTTATGCTCCCAGTGCCGTTTTCCTGAGGTGAATTGCTGCTGCCGCCCCACAAATAGGCGCCATATTTTTCGTTCTATAGGATGCACCTGACCATAGGACGCACCTTGTTTTAGAGGGGGAGAACAAGAGAAAAAAAAATCTCCCCCTCTCTGCTCAGCACCCCTTCAGTGAAGCCGCAGGAGAAACGGAGCCCCTTCCATTTCTCCTCCCGCTTGGCTGAAGGGGCGCTGCGCAGCTCTCCCTCTCTGCTGAAGCCAGGAGAGTCTTGCTCTCCCGGCTTCAGCAAAAGGAGCCCGAAGCCTCCAGAGCGCAGCAGGACCTCCCGCAAGACTCTCCTGGCTTCAGCGAAAGGAACCTGAAGTCTCCGGAGCGCAGCGGGAACTTGTGCTGCGCTCCGAAGGCTTCAAGCGGCTATCCCTGAAGCCTGGAGAGCGAGAAGGGTCAGTTCGCACCGACCCCTCTCACTCTCCAGGCTTCAGCGAAAGCAACCCGAAGCCTCCGGAGCACGGAAGGAGCGCTCCCTCTGCGCTTCGGAGGCTTCACGTTGCTATCGCTGAAGACAAGGAGCCTGCATTCGCTCCATAGGACGCACACACATTTCCCCTTAATTTTTGGAGGGGAAAAAGTGCGTCCTATAGAGCGAAAAATACGGTACCTGCTCAATTTGGTAACATACAGAGGTACACAACACAGGTGCTGGCTCAAACAGGACAAATAGCAGCAGTTGATGGGAAGCGGTGGGTCGCATCCAACTAAGTTTTACTCAGAGTAGACTTATCAAAATCAGCAGGCCGGATGTCTGTTGATCCAGGTGGGTTTGAGTAAAACTTAGGGCTCATCCAGACTTCCTCCTGCCACTTTCCCTTGGGAAAACTTGCTGTTTACCGCTGAACCGGAGCAAACAATAACTGGGTTTTCTCCAGTTTGATGTTCACTCAATTTTAGCGCTAAATATTGGGTTTTCTGGGGGAAATGGTGGGCCATAGGCAAAACTGCATGGTAAAGGTAAAAAGGTAAAGGACCGCTGGATGGTTAAGTCCAGTCAAAGGTGACTATGGGGTTGCAGTGCTCATCTCGCTTTCAGGCCGAGGGAGCCGGCGTTGGTCCACAGACAGCTTTCCAGGTCACGTGGCCAGCAGGACTAACCCGCTACTGGCACAACAGGACACCGTGATGGAAACCAGAGAGCATGGAAATGCCGTTTACCTTCTCGCCGCAGCAGTACCTATTTATCTACTTGCACTGGTATGCTTTCGAGCTGCTAGGTTGGCAAGAACTGGGACAGAACAATGTGGGGATTCGAACCGCCAACATTCGGATCATCAAGAGGCTCAGTGGTTTAGATCACAGCGCCATCCGTGTCCTAAAACTGCATGGACCTATGCCTACAAAGTGCAGAACAAGCAGAAAGCAGCTTGGAACTATGCAGAAGTCTGGAACACAGAACAAGTGGAAGTGTGGACAAGCAACCCAATTTATAGCAGCAAAATGCCATGTGGGGAAAGGATAAAAACCTTTCCCTCCCAATGCTCTCCCTCATGACTATTTTTTCTAAATTACCTTTTAATCAACAGGGCCTCCAATTGTAATCCAGTGTCTTGTCTAGTCTGTCCTATAGCTACACTAAGCATGTGACATGATGCCACATAAGTGTGCATTACAATATTTTTACTTTGATATTTAATTTTGGTTTTGCTTGTTTTGCTATGGACTATTTATAAGGGAGTGGTTGCTGAAAGCAGAAAGCAAAGGACTAAGCCTTATGAGGAACGGTTGAAGGAGCTGGGTATGTTTAGCCTAGAAAAGAGGAGACTGAGAGGAGATATGAGAGCTATCATCAAATATCTCAAGGTTGTCACATGAAAGAGGGGACAAGCTTGTTTTCTCCTGCTCTGGAGGGTAGGACTCGAACCACTGGCTTCAAGTTGCAAGAAAGGAGATACCGACTAAACTTCAAGAAGAACTTTCTGACAATAAGAGCTGTTTGACAGTGGAATGGGCTCACTCAGAAGGTTTTTAAGCAGAGGTTGGGTGGCCATCTGTCATGGATGCTTTAGCTGAGATTTCTGCATTGCAGGGGGCTGGACTAGATAACCCTTAGGGTCCCTTCCAACTCTACAATGCATTCAACAACTATGTGACTTTTAGTAGACACCTGAAGGCAGCCCTGCTTAGGGAAGTTTTTAATGTTTGATGTTTTATCTATTATTATTATTATTATTATTATTATTATTATTATTATTATTATTATTATTATTATCTGTTGGGAGCCTCCCAGAGTGGCTGGGGAAACCCAGCCAGATGGGTGGGGTATAAATAATAAAGTATTGTTATTATTCTATGATGGGTCATATCCAATGATGGCTTTGCCTTTATTGCACTCAGTTTCTCCCATAACCACATAGACCCTTCATCTCACCTGAAAGGCTGCGGGAACTCCCTAGATAGAGGACAAAGGGCAGTGGTTGGAGAGAGGGATTAGGGAAAACCAGGCCCCCAGACTTTGTCTCTCCAGATCACCCTCTCCTGAGGCTGAGGGAAAGTGCTTTCTGCTAAGGCTAAGGCACCATGGATACAGCAACCCAACGGGCAAAACGAAAGCACCTTGCAAAGAGCTTGGGCTCTTTGGAATGCTTAACTTTGTCAACTTTGAACTGTTAATGCTCATCCTTGCTGTATCTCAAAATGATACTCTGCTCCCATTCAGAAGCAGGTTGTCAAAGCATGACAAGCTGTTGATCAAGGAAAACAAGCCTGAAGCTTCACGCTTCCTTTAGATGCTGGCCGGTGTTGCATGTACGGACCGATATTCACCTGGTTAAAACTGAAGGTTTGAATCAGGATTTTTGGCACATTCCAGCCAAAGCAAAAGCAGCCTCAGGAAAGGCTGATCTGGAGTGTATCTTTAACCCTTCCCCTTCCTCAAGTTTCTCCCATCTAAAGCATCTCCGCTCGGCTTTTGCTACATGTCTCTGCACGTAACATATAAATGCTTAGAGGAGGACTTTAGGTAAGCCCTTTTAAATTCCATTTAGATCAACAGGAAAGTTCTGCTTTTCATTAAGGATCAAATTAAACATTGCATGAATCCTGCTTTTTAAAAAGGGGTGCTTAATACTGCTATGTTTATTTTCAAGGAAGAGTTTTTGGATTTGATACCCCACCTTTCACTCCCCTTCAGGAGTCTCAAAGCAGCTAACATTCTCCTTTCCCTTCTTCCCCCACAACAAACACTCTATGAGGTGAGTGGGGCTGAGAGACTTCAAAGAAGTGTGACCGGCCCAAGGTCACCCAGCAGCTGCATGTGGAGGAGCGGAGACTCGAACCCGGTTCACCAGATTACGAGCCTACAGCTCTTAATGTAACTGTGGGTCCCAATCCAGCATGCCCCCTGTTCTGGATAGGTTACCTGTTTAATATCTCCCGTCCCCCCCATTGCTGTTCATTCCTGCACATTTGCAGCCAGAATTGTCCGTAGGAAACCTGAGTGAGATCGGTGCTGGATCAGGTCCCCACGGCTATTATTCCTTTAAAAGAAAAGTTCCAGTTACAGATAGGTAGCCGTGTTGGTCTGCCATAGTCAAAATAAAAAAGTTCCTTCCAGTAGCACCTTAAAGACCAACTAAGTTAGTTCTTGGTATGAGCTTTCGTGTGCATGCAGAAGTGTGCATGCACACGAAAGCTCATACCAAGAACTAACTTAGTTGGTCTTTAAGGTGCTACTGGAAGGAACTTTTTTATTTTAAATAAAATTGTCATGCTTTAAAAAATATATTTGCGAATGGGTCCCCCATTGAACATGATGGGACATCTTCTGTGTAAGCATACATAGGGACCAGGTTGTATGCCTGCCCCATTGAAATTAGCAGACCTCTTTAAATGTTTCTTTTTAGTGAGGTCATGCCTAGCATTAATTGGATTGCAAACTGCCTTGGCTTGCTGGAAGGGTGACGTTACACAATTTGCCCCACCTCGAAACAAAAAAGCAAAAAATAACCGCCACCCACGCCCACACAGAAAAACCCCTTGGCTTCTTGTAGAATCATTTCCTCTATTTTTGTTTGCTTTGAATCATTCTCCACTTTGCACATCTCCCCCTTCCACCTTCTCTCCATCTGACATATCATGCGGACAGAGCTTGAATGAGTAACCTTTGCAAAGTTGCATCACTTGTGTGGAGGAAACAGCCATCTTATTTTCTGTCTCTTGCTGACCCCCCTGGCCTTTGTTAACAATGTAAAATACGTTTCCTTCCTGTTCACAAAGGATTAGATCAGTAATGGGTAAAACAATACGTGCACAGACAATACAGAAAACACTCCATCGCTTCACATTTGACCTAGAAGTCTGTTTTAGAGTTTTGCCAGTCTTCCGTCTTTTAGGATATCAAGAGGGATTCAAGCACTTACCGGATATTTAGGTTTGCACAATTAAAATGTATTGTCTCTTATTTTGAAATTATTAAAACTGTTAGTTGCTTTTTCTTGCCCAGGGCAACCCAAAGTGTCTTACAAGCAAATGACATTTTGCAGGCTTGGATTAAAGGTGCATATTGGGGACTGATCAGGTTGAATGCTATAACAACGCATTATCATTGTGTGCACAATAGTTTCCAAAGTACAGTGGTACCTCGGAAATCGAACGGAATCTGTTCCAGAAGTCCATTCGACTTCCAAAACGTTCGGAAACCAAGGCACAGCTACCAATTGGCTGCAGGAAGCTCCTGCAGCCAATTGGAAGCCACGGAAGTCCCACTGGACGTTTGAGTTCCAAAGAACGTTTGCAAACTGGAACACTCACTCACAGGTCTGCGGTGTTTGGGAGCCAAAACGTTCAACTCGCAAGGTGTTCGGGATCCAAGGTACGACTGTATAGGAGGATAGATCCCTGCCAGGAGGAGGTATCAATGCAAAACTCCATATAGAAAAGAACCATGAAACCAGGTTCCAACATTAAGGCAAGCCAGACTTTTGCTTGTTCCTGGCAGCAATTCAGCAGGAGGAGTGGAGTGGGAACTTTTCAGCAGTGTGTACTAGTATGCTGCACATTCACATTAAGCCATCACCTGTTTTTAGCTATGGTTTAAAAAAGGGGTCAGGGATGCAGGTGGCGCTGTGGTCTAAACCACAGAGCCTAGGGCTTGCCGATCAGAAGGTCAGTGGTTTGAATCCCCGCGATGGGTTAAGCTCCCGTTGCTCGGTTCCTGCTCCTGCCAACCTAGCAGTTCGAAAGCACGTCAAGTGCAAGTAGATAAATAGGTACCGCTCCGGTGGGAAGGTAAATGGCGTTTCCATGCGCTGCTCTGGTTCGCCAGAAGTGGCTTAGTCATGCTGGCCACATGATTCGGAAGCTGTCTGCGGACAAACGCCGGCTCCCTCGGCCTATAGAGCGAGATGAGTGCCGCAACCTCAGAGTCGTCCGCTACTGGACCTAATGGTCAGGGGTACCTTTATTTTTTAAAGCAGGGGTCAGCAAACTTTTTCTGCAGGGGGCTGGTCTACTGTCCCTCAGACCTTGGGGGGGGGGGCGGACTGTATTTTGGAAAAAAAATCCCCCCCACGACTCTCCCCTCCCTTCTCCACAGCACTGGACGAGCCCCAGTGGCTGCATACCTGTGCCTTGCGAGTGGCAGGGGCTGGCAGCGGCAGTGGTAGCAGAGGGACGATGAGCGGCAAGAAAGGGCTGGCTCTGGACAGGGGCTGCTTAAAATGGCGTTCAGCCAACCGCAGCTCAAGAAAGCCCAGCCCCCTTCCTCCTCTAGGCAGGGCGGGGAGAAGCCAGAAGGAGGGAGGGAGGAGGTGCCACTGCGGTGTGTGTGAGGGGAGGGAAATGGCGCAGCCCGAACGATCAGAATCCCCATGCCGATCCACGTGACGATTCCTGGACCGTCCGCGGGCAAGATACAGAAGGCAGTTGGGCCAGATCCGGCCCCCGAGCCTTAGTTTGCCTACCATGGTTTAAAGTAAGATGGGAAGTAGACCACTCTTAGGCTTCATTCAAGCAAAGAATTGGGACCACTGCTTGGGAGATTGCTCATATCCCCACTACAAAATGAGGGATGCAAAAAAAAATTTTTTTTAAAGAAGCATAAAGTATACAATCCCACTTCCCACCTCAAGACACAACAATCAGAAGCCCTATTAAAGGTAAAGGGACCCCTGACCGTTAGGTCCAGTCGCGGACGACTTTGGGGTTGCGGCGCTCATCTCGCTTTACTGACTGAGGGAGCCGGAGTACAGCTTCCAGGTCATGTGGCCAGCATGACGAAGCCGCTTCTGGTGAACCAGAGCAGCGCACGGAAATGCTATTTACCTTCCTGCTGGAGCGGTAGCTATTTATCTACTTGCACTTTGACGTGCTTTCGAACTGGTAGGTTGGCAGGAGCAGGGACCAAGCAACAGGAGCTTAACCCATCACGGGGATTCGAACCACCGACCTTCTGATCGGCAAGCCCTAGGCTCTGTGGTTTAGACCACAGCGCCACCGGCGTCCTATTACCTCCCTGCTATTTCGGGTCCTCCTCCTGTTTGTCTCACTCAAACATTTCCCCCGATTGCCGTGGTGACTTGCTGAAACTTAAATCCTCTTCTGATTAGTGCAAATAATATATCCGCTCATGTACAGTGCAAATCTACACTTGTAGAAGAAGAAAAAAATGGGGGGAAATCCCAAAATAACCTAAAGAAGGATTTAGTGGGTGGGTGGAATGGGCAATATTTTCATTCCAGCCTTGTATGAACAAATGTGACCCTTTTCCCAGAGAGGAATTTGAAGAATTTATCTGGTTTCCTGAAGGCCAAGTGATTGCTCTGTCTTCATAGCTCCAGTTGCCATTGAGACAAAGTGAAATTGTACCTTGGCATACCAGAGGACTCAATGTAAATGCATGGGATTGACTTGCAAACTCCACCCAAACAGCCCCAAAACTTCATCCTGGCATGTAGTGTGGGGTTGCATCGTTTATGCTGTGGGTAAAGGATTTATTTATCTATAAAAAGCATTTATATACTGCCATCTCGTAAAACGTCAGGGTGTTGCACAGCTATACGCAGACAATAAAACATGAAAAACCATTGGGGGGAAAAGGAGTACTCATAAAATGCCTGGCTTCTCAAAAACATGGTAAACAGCCATGAAGGACTCAAGAGAAGCCTGAAAGCCAAGAGTGAGGGTGCCTGTCAAATCTCTGGTGAAAGCGTTTTCCATAGCATGGGATAAACATTAAATGCTCAACTTCTGTTTGTTAAGGAGACAAGTCAGGAGATGAGGAAGGATTTTGTTAGCTTATTTATGTTGCTTTCTGTTATGTTGCATGGGTGTATATTCTGTATTTATTGACATGCGTAATTGTTCTTCATTTGTGTGTTGGGGTGGAATTGTTATATTTGTTGCTGTTCATATGATATGTTATGAGCGGCCTACAAATAAACATACAGTGGTACCTTGCTTCTTATTTCTTCTTTTTTGTACCATGGTTCTTGAACGTAATCCGTAATTCCGGCGCCCCATAACCAATAGCCTACAGCCGCATCAGACGTTCGGCTTCTGAAAAACGTTCGAAAACCGGAACACCTATTTCTGGGTTTTGGGCGTTGGGGAGCCGAAATGTTTGAGTACCAAGGCGTTTGAGAACCACTGTATATTGATGCTGGCTTTTTTAAAAGAATGGAATAAAAATCAAAGGGATGGTTTGCAAAACGAGACGTGAGACCCAATTAAAGCCACTGGGCTCTTTGCCATTTATTGCTGCTTATCAAGGCTGCGGAGGAGAGTATCTGACCTGCCCAAAAATCTACAGGAATGTGTGGAGAAACCTGTCCCAGGGACCCTCAATTTCTCTTTTCAAAACCATGGCTTTCCCCCTCCCAAAGAATCCTGTGAACTGTAGTTTGTTACGGGTGCTGTGAAGTTGTTAGGAGGCCCCTATTCCCCTCACAGAGCTACAATTCCTAGAGTTCCCTGGTAAGAGGGATTGGTTGTTAAACCACTCTGGAAATTGCATAGCTCTCTGAGGGGAATAGGGGTCTTCTAAGACGTCTTAGCATCCTTCAACTACCGTTGCCAGGATCCTTTTGGGGAAGCCATGGCTGTTTAAAGTGGTATGATACTGCTTTAGAAGCATAGTGCAGATGGGGCCCAAGTTTAACCCCTTATGTGACACAGACCCAGTAATAATAATAATAATTTATTACTTCTACCCTGCCCATCTGGCTGGGTTTCCCCAGCCACTCTGTTGCCATTGCTAAGTGCCTGGAATGGGAATAAAAAAAAAATACTTCCAAAATGCACGCTGCCACTCTAAATGGTTGTGTCCCCCGCACCCCGGCCTTGAACACAGCTAAAGCCATAGCTAAATTAATAGATTTGATTGTGAATTTAGGGAAAATGGCCAGCCAACACTAGCAGTTTAGCTCCTGGACAGAAGAGAGTGCCGGAACCTAGGTCATGTGGGCAAAGTCTTCCTTACTATGGCAACACACTGAAAATAGGGATATCTTATTCAACAACAACAACAATAATAATACTGAACTCCTGGCCTACCTGGTGGCAAGTTCCCAGTCCAAGGTCAACCCACATGTCCAAAGTCCAAACTGAAGCACAGTCCTGCAAAAATCCTGGAGCAGTCAAGCCAGTGCCAGATTACCAACTAGGCAGCAGCCTACAGGCCCCACGCCTTTTAGGAGTCCTGCAACAAAAGATCAAAATAACATTGATTTGACCTGGAAAGCAAATTACAAACAAACTTTCTTAGTTCAATGGGGTGGGGCTGAGATTCTGACCGCTTAGGGGCCTCCACAGGGTTTAATCCGGCACTGATCCAAGCTGAGGTCTAACACCAACATGGGTGTTAGAGCAGACACAGCACCTCAGCTCTGCTTCCCTTTTACACTTTGCTTGCTGATTGCAGCATCTGGACTTGATGAGGCCTGTGACCCTCACCTGTCCCAAACCTAATCCAGCAGAGGAATCACACACCTCCCAGATCTAGCGAGCCTCACCTGGTCAGCTAGGAAGCTGGGCTTAGCTGTGTGATAAGAATTTTGAAGTCTTAGATATATGGTAATGTTCATAAGTGTACCAACCAAGCACATACATAGATCAGCACAGGAAGACCGACCTGGAACCATTTTTGATTCCCAAACTGTCCCAAACTGAGCAAATGTTTTCTCTGCAAGGTCAAAGTGGGAAACCTCCCCATTGTCTCTTTCCTCACAAATCCTGTCTTAAGGGCACATTTAAGAAATGAATAGGGTGTGAGCCTGTGACCTGGCCCAAGAACTAAGTATTTATCGTTACAAAAGATTGGCCAGGCTACCCAGGCAATCCAATCAAGTAACCATTCAAATTTCTGCTTTAGACCGCCTTTTCTGTGATGTAGGTATGATGTATATGAGGGGTGGTCTTAGGTTACACCCCTTCTGTGATGTATGTATGATGTTTCTGGGGGTGGTCTTGATCTAGTAAGGTAAAGGTACCCCTGCCCGTACGGGTCAGTCTTGACAGACTCTAGGGTTGTGCGCTCATCTCACTCTAGAGGCCGGGAGCCAGCGCTGTCCTCAGACACTTCCGGGTCACGTGGCTAGCGTAACAAAGCTGCTCTGGCAAGCCAGCGCAGCACACACGGAAACGCCGTTTACCTTCCCGCTAGTAAGCGGTCCCTATTTATCTACTTGCACCCGGGGGTGCTTTCGAACTGCTAGGTTGGCAGGCGATGGGACCGAGCAGCGGGAGCGCACCCCGCCACGGGGATTCGAACCGCCGACCATGCGATCAGCAAGTCCTAGGCGCTGAGGTTTTACCCACAGCGCCACCTGCGTCCCATAGGTCTTGATCTACAGGGTGGCAATTTCAAAAGTATGCATAAGGCCTTGCGCGCCATTTTTCTGGGTTCCTCCTCTCTTCTGCGGGTGAGGGAAGCACCCTGTCGCAACAGATCAATAAACATCAAGCTTACTAGCTGCTTTGCTTCTCAATATTCTCTGGTTGGCCTGTTATTTTCTCCTACCAATAGGGAACCTATGTAAGGACTCTATATGGGCTCTTGGGTACCCCATAAGGGAAAAGGGCAATTTTTGTTTACAACAGCTGCCTCAGACTCCTGGACTGCCCCTCTCACTGCTCCCTATGCTTCAGAGCCCACTGTGTTTGTGGAGACAGGGGTCCCTCTGGCTCTGGTGATGGGTCCTGCTGCTCTGGTTCTTGTGAACTGACCCCCATTCCCTTGCCATTCTCCATCACCCAGTGAATACTTCCTTCCCTGTCCCCTGCTTGCCCCGGTGTGTCCCAGTCCCTGCGACAACCCTCACTGGGATCATTTTCCTCCTCTTCTTCCTCCCCATCGTCCTGCCAGTTCATGACAATAATGCGCTCCCAACCTATATAAAAACATAATAAAACAACAACAACAACAACAGCAACAACAACAACTTCATTATTTATACCCCGCCCATCTGGCTGGGTTTCGCCAGCCACTCTGGGCGGCTCCTAACAGAATTAATGATAATAATAATAATAATAATAATAATAATAATAATAATAATAATAATAAAGCGATAAAACATCAGATATTAAAAGCTTCCCTAAACACGGCTGCCTTCAGATCATAGCAGTCAACTTTTCCCTTTCTTAAGGGAAATTCCCTTATTCCAAATAGGATTCCTCGCAAGAAAAGGGAAAAGTTGACAGACAGCTATGCTTCAGATGTCTTCTAAAAGTCAGGTAGTTGTTTATTTCCTTGATATCTGATGGGAGGGCGTTCCACAGGGCAGGCGCCACCACCAAGAAGGCCCCCTGCTTGGTTCCCTGTCACCGCACAACTCACAGGGAGGAAACTGCCAAAAGGCCCTCAGCGCTAGATCTCAGTGAACAATGGAGGTGGAGGCGCACCTTCAGGTATACCTGGCCAAGGCCTTTTAGGGCTTTAAAGGTTAGTACCAACACTTTGAATTGTGCTCAGAAACGTACTAGGAGTCAATGTAGGTCTTTCAGGACCGGTGTTATGTGGTCTTGGCCACTCCCAGTCACCAGTTTAGCCGCCACATTCTGGATTAATTGTAGTTTCTGGGTCACCTTCAAAAAATACCCTTCCATACCTTCCAACATTTCACCAATAAAAATAGGGACCCCCTAAGGAAAAGTGGGACATTCTGGGATCAAATTAGAAACCAGGATGGCTTCTGTAAATCCGGGACTGTCCTTGGAAAAGGGTCTGTGGTGAGGTGTATCCACTGCTTAAGCCTCTACAATAGCAATTATTTCTAAATTGAAAGCTATGCATATAAAGCAGCACATGTGGATGTTATGCAAATATCTATCCTCTTTTTTATGATACATTCTCTCTCTCCCCCCCCCATCCGTTTCTCTCTCTTTCTCCAGTGCATTAAGTGGCCACCTTAGACACTGACCAGATTACTATAGAAACTGTGCCAATTCTCTCACTCATTAAACAGCTTTAAGGCCTTGTTCCCATGGCTCCAGTCACTGGGTGGATTACTCCTTGAGCAATTTCTAGACCAATTTTCACCTGTTTATTTGGGCATAAAAGGATTCTCTGCCACACTCCTCTGATTGCAAAGTAAACTCATTTGCAGCTGCAGCTCTGTCAATCTGTGCAGGCAGATTGCAATTTGGAGTTCAAATGAGGTAGAACCAGGGGAGTCTCAAACATTCATAAGAATAAATTAAACTCCAAGCACTTGTCCAAACAACTGCTGTTTAATTTGGAATCATCATATTGAGAATTATTTTCATATGAGCCACATAAAAAGTCTACCTTGGAACAAGGCTTTTTTCATGCCTCAATTCTTAATTGTAGATGAGGAAAATTACATTTTTTTGCTTCTTGGAAGGGTAAGGTTCATTGCAAAATGTTCTCAATGACAATGCTCCCAACAATGTTCTTTAAAGAAAAAAGAACTGTGATTTTGCCTATTCCACATAAAAGGGCTATATTTAGACGTTATCCATTATAATCTGCTAGTTTTCTCCAGGGTTGAATCACACCCGAAGTGCAAAATAAAAGAGCCAGTGTTGTGTAATGATTAGAGTATTGGATTATGACCTTGGGAAGCAAGGATTCAGACCCCAGCTCAGACATGAAGCTATCTTGAGCCAATCACCATCACTCAGCCTAACCTAACCTCAAAGGGTTATTGAGAGGATAAAATGCAGACCTTCCAAGTGTCCCTATTTCCCAGGGACTGATACAGATTTATAGAAGCTGTCCGGGTTCTGATTTAATCCCGGAATGTCCTGCTTTTGCTCAGGATGTTCCTATTTTCATCAAAACAATGTTGGTGGTTATGGTAGGATGTCCCTACATTCATGGAATAAATGTTGGAGGGTGTGGAGTTATGCGACCCCTGAGCCAAGGAGATACATAGCTACACAACCTTTAGAAGACATCTGAAGGCATGTTCTACTATGTTTTTATATATGCTGGAAGCTGCCAAGAGTGGCTGGGGCAACCCAGTCATATGGACAGGGTATTATTGTTGTTGTTATGGAAAAGGATGTCCCTGTTTTCATTGGAGAAATGTTGAAGGGTATGAAAATGGGGAGGGTTAGAACCATGTATACCACCTCAAGCTCCTTGGAGGAAAAGGTAGTACAGTGGTACCTCGAGTTAAGTACTTAATTCGTTCCGGAGGTCTGTACTTAACCTGAAACTGTTCTTAACCTGAAGCACCACTTTAGCTAATGGGGCCTCCCGCTGCCGCCACGTCCGACTCTTCATGACCCCATGGACCAGCGCACGCCAGGCACTCCTGTCTTCCACTGCCTCCCGCAGTTTGGTCAAACTCATGCTGGTAGCTTCAAGAACACTGTCCAACCAATTCCCAACATCAGGGTCTTTTCCAGGGAGTCTTCTCTTCTCATGAGATGGCCAAAGTATTGAAGCCTCAGCTTCAGCATCTCTCCTTCCAGTGAGCACTCAGGGCTGATTTCCTTAAGAATGGATAGGTTTGATCTTCTTGCAGTCCATGGGACTCTCAAGAGTCTCCTCCAGCACCATCATTCAAAAGCATCAATTCTTCAGCGATCAGCCTTCTTTATGGTCCAGCTCTCACTTCCATACATCACTACTGGGAAAACTTTAACTATATGGACTTTTGTCGGCAAGGTGATGTCTCTGCTTTTTAAGATGCTGTCTAGGTTTGTCACTGCTTTCCTCCCAAGAAGCAGGCGTCTTTTAATTTCGTGACTGCTGTCCCCATCTGCAGTGATCATGGAGCCCAAGAAAGTAAAATCTCTCACTGCCTCCATTTCTTCCCCTTCTATTTGCCAGGAGGTGATGGGACCAGTGGCCATGATCTTAATTTTTTTGATGTTGAGCTTCATGACCACAAGATTACAGTCTATTAAAGCATAGGAAATTTCCTTGTATCAAGTCAGGCTAGAAGTTAATCTAACCAAATAATGCCTTTTCTGAATGCCTGCAGCTCTTCAGGGACTTTGGTAGAGGTCAAACATCTCCACCACCTCAGCCTTTTATTGGAGATACCAGAGATTCAACCTGCAGCTAAAGTAATGTGCTCTACCAGTGAGTTACAAGTCTTCCCTTTACAGTCTGCTTTGGACATAAAGCACAAGAAAAAGAAAAAAATGGAAATGGTTTGAGGAAGGCAATCAGCCTGAAAGCTCTTCAGCAAAAAGATAAGTTTAGCCAGCTACTACTAACAGAGCTTTGAGTGTTTTTAGTTTTTGTCTGTTTCAGTATGCTTCTTCTTATGTTAACAGTGACATCAGTAAAGTTTCTCCCATTTTCCATGTGTAGCTTTTGTATTTAGAGATTTAACATGGATGCTATAAGAAACACTGTTTAAAAAGGAGGAACACTGATAAATTGTTTGGTTTTGTATATATATAAATGGTCTTTATTTCATTTTTAGAACCTTCTTTATAATGAGTAACTTGTAAGTTTTTCACAAGTGGTGGTGGCATTGGTTTTAGATTGCCCCCAGAGAAGGAACTTCTCCATTTCTGAAACATGTGGGGCTTTCAATAACACAGGTACCTATTTCTCCCTTGCTTGTTGTTTCCTATCAGAGCTGCAATTTCTGAGGCTGTTCATTGCAACTAAAGGAGCAAATTCCAATGGTTTGAATTCAGCCAGTCTGACCACTAGCTCACCATGAGACTTTTGAATATCACAGTCATGGTTTTGAGCCCCACGTTGGGCAAAAGATGACCCTTTCAACTCCACAATTCCATGATTCTAATTCCTATAGACCAAAGAGGTGTGGAGGACTTCAGCCCAAATGATCTTTGAGTGGTCCACATGGGTAACAAGGACCAGCAGCGGTTGTGCAGTCTTATTTAGCTGAAAAACTGGGACCTTAGGCATGCAATCCATCATCACTCTCACTGTTTACCCAGTTGTATAAACTGTGGATGGTAGCATTCCTAGCAGGGAAACCGTGTATTGAACGCTAAGCAACAAGATGCTTCAGCTTTTGAGACTTGCTCTGTATCATCTTTCTGCTTCTCCATGGGCTCGTTCCAACTTTCCGCCAACAATAGCAGCTGGATCAATTGGGCTCTCACTTAACAGCCCTATCACTTCATTAGGGCAGATCTTTTTCCTCCACCAATCCCATTCTGTGCTTGCTGAACTTGACATCTGTGGCATTCAGGGAAATGCCAATTATTAGAATAGATCTGAGGGAGTGGAGAATTAAGCTAAACATTTCCCAGAATTACGTTGTTTTGGAAAAGTAAATAACATACTGCCATGATTTCTGTGTTGCAACAGTCCTTGGCTGAAAGGGCTGTCAGGCAACATTGTCATCCTGTTGTTAATTCAACTTTACCTAGTCGGCATGGACTTGAGAGACATTGTTAATACATTGGGGGCTTGGGAAGATTTTTGCTGATCAGTTGTTGATACCACGCCTCCCACGCAAAGGATATTTTTAGAGCTAACGTTTTCCTTGATATTTTCACACAACCCCCATAGGTCTCCACACACAAAAAGCACAATCCCCCAGAAAATTAGTTATTTAAATGGAGCATGGACAAAATTTCCTGGTAGATTCTGCTAATTATTTTTGTAGAAAGTTTTGAACCCTTTGCTGAAGACCAGTGATGCCCTTTCAGGCCACTGTAACATTTTTGGATGCGTTGTTCCCTCTACTTCTGATGTTCAAGATTTGGGTGTTGTTGCTTACGTGGTCAGAATGGTATCACCCATGGACCAAGAGCAATAGGCTCGGGAGAATCCCTAAAACTGTTTTTTTTAAAAATCAGTGGGAACTTTAGAAACAGCTCAAGTGATAACTGAACATGCTCAAATGGCCATAGAATACTGAAAGGAGGACAAGGGACAGACTGATTTCAGGAGTGGCTGAAATCCTGAACACTCCACACTGCAGAAATTTGTTGCAGGACCCACTTGTAAAATATAATTTCTATTGACGGCCACTTGTCTTTCCTTAACCACAAGCTAACATGTCTTTGTCACTCACCTGGTACATTATCGCTAATACTAGTCATTGGGGCTTTAAAAAAAAAAAGTTGAACAAATTTATTTTTATTTCTTAAGCTACTATAGTAGGAAGTAGACACTGAAGTTTCTGGATTTTTAAAAAATAAAATCAGTTTTAAAAAATACTTTACATTTTGAGATCTGACAGATTTTCCCACCCCATCTTGGAAGAGTGAATAAATGGGCAAATCAGGTTTAACAACAGCCCTTCAAGGGATGGAGCATGAGACTCTTAATCTCAGGGTTATGGGTTTGAGTCCCATGTTGGGTGAAAGATTCTTGCAATGCAGGAGTTTGGACTGGATTATCTTTGCAATTCCTTCCAACTCTACAACACTGGGCTTCTGTGATCTCCTTAATTTAAAACTGAATGCAGTAGTCGTACCTTGGAAGTCGAACAGAATCCGTTCCAGAAGGCCGTTTGACTTCTAAAATGTTTGGAAACCAAACTGCGGCTTCTGATTGGCTGCAGGAAGCTCCTGCAGCCAATCGGAAGCCCCGTTGGATGTTTGGCTTCCAAAAATAGTTTGCAAACCGGAACAGTCACTTCTGGGTTTGCTGCATTTGGAAGCCAAAATGTTAGAGAACTAAGCTGTTTGAAAACCAAGGTACAGTGGGGCACCACAAGACGAATGCCTCGCAAGACGGAAAACCCGCTAGACGAAAGGGTTTTCCGTTTTTGAGCTGCTTCGCAAGACGAGTTTCCCTATGGGCTTGCTTCGCAAGACGAAAACGTCTTGCGAGTGTTCCGATTCCCCCCCGCTTCCTCCCCCCTTTTTCTAAGCCGCTAAGCCGCTAATAGCCTTTAATAGCCTTTAATAGCCGCTAATCCGCTAAACCGCTAATAGCGCTAATCCGCTAATAGGGTTGCTTCGCAAGACGAAAAAACCGCTAGACGAAGAGACTCGCGGAACGGATTATTTTTGTCTTGCGAGGCACCACTGTACGACTGTACTCACTTATGTCCCAGAAAGTGCACTTAAAATTGCAGCCGTAGTATTCTGTAGCACTTTTCCTGATTGTTCAGAGCATTATTTACCAAAATCGTATCAGATGTGTTCACACCCTAGTAAGGCCATCCAGTATGTTGGCTGTTGCTGTGTAGGCGGAAATGGTGATTGCCTGTCTCTCCAATCATTCTACTAACCATTACATTTGACCATCTTACCTTGTACGTATCGCATTATTGTCTTTTCACACATGGTCCTCTCTTTAGGATACTGGTGGTAGCTGCTCGAGAAGCGAGGAGTACACCCAGTCATTGCCAAGCCAGCTTTTGCTCCTTTTTGGGCACCCTTGAAGAAGAAGAGTTTGGATTTGATATCCCGCCTTTCTCTCCCTTTAAGGAGTCTCAAAGCGGCTAACATTCTCCTTTCCCTTCCTCCCCCACAACAAACACTCTGTGAGGTGAGTGGGGCTGAGAGACTTCAAAGAAATGTGACTGACCCAAGGTCACCCAGCAGCTGCATGTGGAGGAGCGGAGACATGAACCCGGTTCCCCAGATTACGAGACTACCGCTCTTAACCACTACACCACACTGGCTCCCTTGCTTCTGCCTGCATCCTACAAGAACATAAGAACAGCCTACTGCAGCCTTTCTCAACCTGTGGGTCCCCAGATGTTGTTGAACTACAACTCCCATCACCCCTAGCTAGCAAGGCCAGAGCTGTATGGGAGTTGTAGTCCAGCAAAATCTGGGGACCCACAGGTTGTGAACCACTGGCCTACTGGATCAGGCCAGTGGCCCATCTAGTCTAGCTTCCTGTTCTCACAGTGGCCAATCAGATGCTTCTGGGAAACTCTTTGAGTAGCCAGGTATACTAGGAGGCTTCTATCTATATGGACCCTGGGTTGGTCTAGGAATGTTGGCGTAATGTTTAACTGGCCAATGATAATTCCTCTTTCCAGAGAGCTTGGTTTATCTTCCATGAATTTCATAGAATCATAGAATCATAGAGTTGGAAGAGACCACAAGGGCCATCGAGTCCAACCCCCTGCCAAGCAGGAAACACCATCAGAGCACTCCTGACATATGGTTGTCAAGCCTCTGCTTAAAGACCTCCAAAGTAGGAGACTCCACCACACTCCTTGGCAGCAAATTCCACTGTCAAACAGCTCTTACTGTCAGGAAGTTCTTCCTAATGTTTAGGTGGAATCTTCTTTCTTGTCGTTTGGATCCATTGCTCCGTGTCCACTTCTCTGGAGCAGCAGAAAACAACCTTTCTCCCTCCTCTATGTGACATCCTTTTATATATTTGAACATGGCTATCCTATCACCCCTTAACCTCCTCTTCTCCAGGCTAAACATGCCCAGCTCCCTTAGCCGTTCCTCATAAGGCATCGTTTCCAGGCCTTTGACCATTTTGGTTGCCCTCCTCTGGACACATTCCAGTTTGTCAGTGTCCTTCTTGAATTGTGGTGCCCAGAACTGGACACAGTACTCCAGGTGAGGTCTGACCAGAGCAGAATACAGTGGCACTATTACTTCCCTTCATCTAGATGCTATACTCCTATTGATGCAGCCCAGAATTGCATTGGCTTTTTTAGCTGCCGCGTCACACTGTTGGCTCATTTGGAGCATGAAGTCCAGGATGTTGAGCCCCTCCCCCCAACCCCTCTTCCTTGTCCGTGCTGCAAACAACAGAAATGCATGAAGGCAAAATTTGTGAACTTTCATCCCTCTCTAATCAAGCGTGCTGCTTACGAGGCAAGTCCAAGCCCCAGAACAATACAGCGTGAGAGAAATTCTGGAACTTTCAGCAAAGCACTGCCAAAGTGCTAACTGACACCCCTTTCCAGTTTATTTCGATTACTGAAAAAGGTTTTGCAAAAAGGAAAAAAAAAGGACTGGGTTTAGGGAAACGTCCTACAGTGGAAAGCAAACTCTTATTTGGCCCCGACAACCATTTCCAACATTTCTCCTTTTGTGGAGAAATGGCAGAGGAGGACGTTTCCCAAGGGAATTCGTTTTTACAAGGCTATTTGCTACGGTTGCTAAAAAGAAATTAACTTTTCAAATAGCTTGTGTGTTGTTGTTTTCACTCCAAGTCGAGGACAGAGAAAGCAAAGCATGTTGTCTAGTGTTCCCCTCCCCTCCCCTGGAATGGTGAACAAAATATTAGGTTACGCACAAGGGGAAGTATTTTCTGATGGGGGAAAACTGGTTGTGTGAATAGAGGCCTAAACAACTGTGCACATGGATAAGCTCAGGGGGGAGGGAGTTATTGTAACAATGTGATACAGTGGTGCCTCGCAAGACGAAAAGAATCCATTCTGTGATTCTCGTCTAGCGGTTTTTTCGTCTTGCGAAGCAAGCCCATTGGCGGATTAGCGCTATTAGCGGCTTTTAGTGGCTTATCTGCTGATCGGATCAGCTGATAAGCGGCTTAGCGGCTTAGAAAAAGGGGGGAAGGAAAAAAAAACAGCAGGAACTCGCAAGACATTGTCGTCTTGCGAAGCAAGCCCATAGGAAATTCGTTTTGCGAAGCACCTCCAAAACGGAAAACTCTTTCGTCTAGCGAGTTTTCCGTCTTGCGAGGCATTCGTCTTGCGGGGCACCACTGTATTGTTATTTTAGCTAGCACTATTAAGAATTTATGGCTTCTGAAGCATAGGAATTATCTTTTTAGGCCAGATCGAAATTCAATTCTCATTCTAAGGACCAGTAACAAATCTGCAGGGTGAAAAAGTCGTCACATATATAGCAGTCAATATCAACCAATGTTGTTGACGATTCTTTCTCCATTCTTTCCATAGCACAAAGAGCAAATCCTTTCCCCATCTCCAATAAAATAACCCCCAACATGTATCAAGGGAAATAAGAATGGGGTTTATAATTAACTTTCAGGAATTCTGGCACTTTATTCATACTGCATGTTTTAATATTTATTTCTATTGTTTTTATACTGTAACCTGCAATGAGCCTTTGCAATGGGGGATATAAAACACTTAAAAATGATCCTCTAATTTACTTCTAAACAGAGCCTTGTTTCATTTCTCTCTCTATAATTCTGATTGCACACTTGATTCAACACTTGGATGGCTGACAGCTTAAGATCCCTTTTTCTTCCCCACCCGAACAGTGAAGACATTTTATTAAATCACCACCGTTCTAGAGTGTATATGAGTCAAAAGGTTAAGATTGGCTTATTATTTTATAACAATTACGCTTGATAGCTAATGGAGTTTCTGTATGCAAATGCATACAGTGAAAAAACACATTATTTAAATTCCAGCTAAAATTAGGGTGGCAAATCATGCATCGTCAAAAAAGAAGGCTAAAGGGGGAGATTTGCATAACATCTGCATATGCTGACTGGTATGGATATAGATTTAGAATTATGAAACTGTAAACAGAGCTCACCAAAAGTGAGGAAGACTGCAGCTGGCTCATTCTGTTGTCCAGCTGGAAACTGGTCTCTCCTGCCTTTCGTTCTTATGGTTCCTTATCTTTAAGCCAGGCAGAAAGGCTGAACATGTCCTCTGACATAGAATATATGGATGGCCACACTAGATGAAACAAGGTATACATTGCTTAACAGGCACAACCTATGCTTATGGTCACCTTTTCAATATTGACTCAGCTTTGACACCAGAGACTTTTGGATCAGATTTTTGAATGCCCAAGTCGACAGGATTACTATATTTTTTGCTCTATGGCGCACCCAATCATAAGATGCACCCAGTTTTTAGAGGAAAACAAGAAAAAATATATTCTGAATCTGAGGCCCCTCTCCTCCTTGCGCTATGCATTCAAGCGCTCCTGAGCCTTGCCTAGGGGCTGCCGCTGCTGCTTCCAGCATGTCAAGGGGCAAACGAGGAATAGAGCCAGGCACCGGCTTAGGGGGCAGCCTGGCTCTCAGGAAGCCTCAAGAGAAGCCCGAGGCAGCTGGGATAAAAGAAGAAGAAAAGGGAGGAGGAGGGAGAATCAGGTTAAGGAGCCCTGGTCCATCCGCCTGTTTGGGGAAGCTGCATCTGTTGGCCGCCTAGCAGGGTTGTCCCTGCAGGGGGGATCAAAGGAGGCAGGTGAGACGAAGCGACACTCTTCAGCGAAGCGGGAGGAGGAAAGGAAGGGAGCCCTTACGCAGCCCCTTCCTTTCCTCCTCCCACTTTGCTGAGGCGCAAGAGCAGAGCAAGAGGGAGAGCTGCGCGGCACCTCTTGGTCTGCTGGCTTCCCAGCGAAGCAGGATGAGGGCTCTGTAAGGGCTCCCTTCCGTCCCTCCTCCTGCTTCGCTGGGAAGCCAGCACAACAAGAGGCGCTGCGCAGCTCTCCCTCTTGCTCTGCTGGCTTCAGCGATAGCTGCACAGCCTGCACTCTCTCTATAAGACGCACACACATTTCCCCTTACTTTTTAGGAGGAAAAAAGTGCGTCTTATGGAGCGAAAAATGCGGTAAGCCAATCTTCATTAAAAGGAAAATGTCAATAAACCAAAGATAATTCTTTGAGAGCCATGCTCAAGATGGAATTGGACCAGAGATTTTGAAGGCTGAGCTAACTCCTAACAATAATACAAAATGCAAAAAGGTTATTTACACATGCTCAGTTCGGTAAATATATCGAAGTTTGTGGCACGGCAACAGCCAGGCAATGTTGGGTTACACACTAGTCTGTGTTTCCTGCAGCTTCTGAAATGCTGTTCAAGGTAGACAGCTGTTTAAATTCAGCCACTGTGAGAATCTGGTTTTGATAGCTCTAATTAGCCCCTACCCCCCGAAACAATATCTACTTGTAGTGTTTGCCCTTTAGAGTTCCATGGATTAAAGGCTTAGAAATATTGGCCATACATTATTGGGCTGATTTCCAAATTGTCAAGACAGAGAGCTGACTTGTGACTCGTGGTTTGCCAATAAGATTGTACACTAAGCTCTGTGAACTGAGATGGCAAAGAAGTGAAGCCAGGAAACCTGTTCCTTTTTGTTACAGAAATTTCCGGTGTCTAGAACAACCGACTTACTGTACTAAACCAAGTGGCTGACCTGGTTCAAGAGAACAGCTATACATGCTATGGAAGTACATCATAGACTCTCCATATCTGAAAGGCACCTCGTTTTTTATTTCCACTTTATAAAGTGCACAGACAAGATAACAACTTCCATTCTAGCCGAACATCTAAATCTGTGTGAGAATCAGAACTGAGCAAAAGACCAAAACTGGCATGTATGGATGTCCCTTGGCAAGACTGCAATACTTGGACGTGATCTATTACCAGCATGCAGCTTTGAAACATGGAGACAATAATTTAAACAGAGGAGTTGTGTGTGTTTTTTGCCTAGAATTAATTTTCATTAGCTTGTTTTGTGCTGGTGAACTCTGTGGGAATTGGTGGAAAATATAGCAAAGATGTACTCGAATAAAGTATAAAGTAGAAAACACATTTTATTATGAATGCTGAGACTGATTAACCAAACTGAATGGTTATCACTAGGATCAGTGAAAGGGATGATGGATTACAACAGTGTACATTACTTTCAGTAACAATACACTGAAAATATATTTCAGTATTATTATTATTAAAAGAACACCCCCTCCCAAAATATTTCTGCACAGGGAAACAAGAATAAGAAGGATGCATTTTACTGCATTACAGCTTATCCCTGCACCAGATACTCACAGCAACACTTTCACTTGTATGTAGCAACAGTGATAAAAATGAAAGCCAGCTTTTGTACATGATTTCCAGAGAAATATCTGCAGAAGTGCTCATGTTCATTGATTATATACAAGTTAGCTTTTGCTTCTTTATCACTCAGCGCTTTAATTTTTCTGCCCTCTGCAGCATCTTGGTTGGAGAATATGGTTGAGTTTCTTTTTCCCCACTTTAATGGAAAGTGATAAACAGGCAGTTTTAAGAAAATACAGCTACCAGCTATTCCTGGATAAGGAAGTTGACAAGCGCAGTTCTAGGAGACAATATGAACTTTTTAATGGTGCGTCCTTGGAGATATTCGGTCCCCAGCTTACTTTGAACAACCAGTTCACGAACTACTTCTGCGTCTCGGGATACTTGTTGAGGTACACCAACTTTTCCACAGGGCTTGTTGTTGATCTGGAAGGGGAAAAGGAGACAGAGATGAGAACTAAAAGGAGATGTCTACAAATGGGCCCTCAGGTTTCTTGTCCGTTTACCACTATCTGCTAGATAAATAATTCAGGTATTATTTAGAACTTTCAATCCAATCATTAGACTTCTGTTACCTTGTGTCAGCCTGCCTTTTTGTTACTGCATGTTATCACATGTATAAAGGTAAAGGGTAAAGGGACCCCTGACCATTAGGTCCAGTCGTGACCGATTCTGGGGTTGCGCGCTCATCTTGCTCTTTAGGCCGAGGAAGCTGGCGTTTGTCAGCAGACAGCTTCCAGGTCATGTGGCCAGCATGACTAAGCTGCTTCTGGCGAACCAGAGCAGCGCATGGAAACGCCATTTACCTTCCCGCCGGCGTGGTACCTATTTATCTACTTGCACTGGCGTGCTTTCAAAATGCTAGGTTGGCAGGAGCAGGGACCGAACAATGGGAGCTCACTCCGTCACGGGGATTCGAACCGCCGACCTTCTGATCAGCAAGTCGCATGTATAGCCCTGGGCTAATTTAGCCAATCCAGTTGGGTCTGGTTTTAAAAACAAGTAATGCGTAAAAGGTCAGAGAGGCTGCCGTATAGAATAAATGAATCATAGAACAGAATCACAGAGTTGGATGGCACCATGAGGGTCATCTAGTCCAACTCTCTGTAATACAGGAATCTTTTGCCCAATGTGGGGCTTAAACCCTGAGATTATATAGCTCTCCCGAATGAACTATATTAGTAGTAATGAGAAGCCAGCTTGGTTCACATGCCACATTAGAATAATTATGGCTTCATATGAATGAGTAGCATGCTAGTGCATGCAGATGAAATTATGTGGGCTACACTCCTCCCGCAGTTCTGCTGCAAAACAAACCATGGTTTGGGTTTGTTGTGTCATGAAAACCTAAGTTTGTGCCTTGTCTCTCTCCAGATAAACCACAAGCAGTAAACCTGCTTGTTTCCTGGAAGTCACAGGATTGGGGAGGAGTGGAGTGTCCACTACTTCGACAGTGTGCACTGTAACACTACCCATTTCAATTAAAGTTAACTAGAGTTTAACAATGATTCAATCTGATATAGGAATCAGATCACTAAGTAGACACTGGTTAGTTTTTAAACAAGAACAAACCCCAACTTTTCCTGTTGTACATTATCAATTTATTTTCCAGACAAGTTAAAAGTACCAGCTTCAATACAGACAGGGCCAACCTGAGTGAAGGCATTATAGGGAAACCAGAAAAGTTTTTACAAAGAAGATGTTACAGAAAAGTGAGAAGGTTGGACACGGGGAGATGAAATCTAAATGGCATAAAATCTGTGAACAAGAGTGCGCCCTAGAAGACAGGTTGCATCCAATTTTTCAATTCCAGGCTATTAAGGTGCCACCAAGGAAGCACCAGTTTTTAAAAAATGCAGTGCCAGATGCTATGCTGCTCTGTCCCATCTGGAGCAGCCGGGGAATTATGTGAGGCTGCTGTTTGTGGATTTTAGCTCTGCTTTTAACACTATCCTCCCCCATAGACTGGTGTCCAAGCTAGAGACGATTGGACTCCCCAACTCCACCTGTCTCTGGGTTTTGGATTTTTTGTCAGAACGTTCTCAGAGGGTTAGAGTAGGGTCACATGTGTCCACAGCCCTTAGCCCCACAGGGTTGCGTGTTGAGTCCCCTGCTCTATGCTCTCTATACGTATGACTGTACAGCCATCTACTCCAGCAACAAAATCATCAAGTTTGCTGATGATACTACGGTGGTGGGGCTCATTTCAGGAGGGGATGAGTCCGCCTATCGGGACGAGGTGGAGCGGCTCTGTGTTTGGTGCGGAGAGAACAATCTGGCTCTTAATACGGCCAAGACCAAGGAATTGGTGGTGGATTACAGGAAAAAAAAGGCAGACATTCAGCCCTTGTATATCAACGGGGAACGGGTGGAGAGGGTGGCGGAATTCAGGTTTTTGGGAGTAGCTATCGATCAGGGCATGACTTGGAGCGCACATACCACTGCTCTGGTGAAGAAGGCCCAGCAGAGAATTTATTTCCTCAGACTTTTAAAAAAGAACAATCTGAGTGAGAGACTGCTGGTGTCCTTCTACCGAGGCTCCATAGAGAGCATATTTACATACTGTATTTGTGCTTGGTTCTCCAGTTGTACAGCTAGGGAGAGGAAGGTGCTCCAGAAGGTCATAACCACAGCCCAAAGGATTATTGGGCACCCTCTCCCACCTTTGGAAGAACTGTACGGTTCCCGTTGCCTTAGGAAAGCAAACAACATCCTGCAGGATCCATCTCACCCGGGATACAGTCTGTTTGCACTACTGCCTTCTGGCAGGAGGTATAGAAACATCAAGTCAAGGACAAATAGACTGAAAAATAGTTTCTATCCAAGAGCTGTGGCCTTGCTGAATGCTGTAACTCGATAGTGAGACCTGGGAGTTTGATGGGTGTGGGTGTGGGTGTGGTTGGAAGGTGGTTTGTCTGGTTGTTGCTGTTGTTTTGCTTTTGTTGTTTTTAAGGGATGGCATCCAATTTCGTTGCACTGGTGCAATGTTGCACTAGTGTAATGACAATAAAGAATCTATCTATCTATCTATCTATCTATCTATCTATCTATCTATCTATGATGCCCTGAATCTGAAGAAACATGGCAATAACGCCTGGCACAACAGAAAATCAGGTATTTATTTCATTATGTCTACAGCGCACAAAGCAAGGGAGGTGACCTGTTTCATGTTGATCCTTGGACAGACACAAATGGAACAACAGAGTGTGATATCAACACCGACAGAACTGCAACTGTATGGGTAATGGCATTAGCCTGAGATATTGACACAAATGTCAAGTTGGGACTTAGAATGTCAGAACACTTGTGGAGCTTTGTAAATGCAAAATCTGGAACAAGATATTATTTCACCTGCTGATCTTGATTTGTATACATGAAACTACCGCCATAAATGACAACCCAGTGTCAGCCCCCACCCCCCCGCAAAAATAACGTACCTCTACATCACCAAGCAGGTCACTTTCCTGCCCCAAACAGTGGCAACAAAGGTGTGCAATGTTAGCAGGTAAACACAGGACCAGGTATCGGAAAACAGTCTTAGCAGAACCTATGCCTTTTTGGGGGGAGGGGGGAACTTGGCAGAGGAATGCCATTTGCAGCAGCAGCTCTGTGTCATGTAGTTCTGCTCTAATTATTTTCATGTCAGACCATGATTAGACTTCTCTGTGGGGTTTTGTACCAGTGGAGGAACGTCCCAGGCCCAATCAGGTCCTTTTGTTTCCACACAGTCTCTTGTCACGGCCCAGCTCCCACCCCATGTCTTTGAATCCCTAACCTGGCCACTTCCTCTCCCGAGGTCACATCAACTAGATCTAGGGCTGCTAAAAGGATGGACTGGAGCAAAGTGGTGTTACACAAACTCTCTGCACGCAAACCAAGCTGGCAATAGCTCTTCAGATATGGCAGGGAGAGATTTTTGCCTGGAACCCTGGAGAGCCATTGCCAGCGAGGGCAGGTAAATACTAAACCAGGTGGACCAATGTTCTGAGTAGGAGTGGCTGACATGAAGGAGGAGTGTTGGTCCTTTGACAGCAACATCACTACTGGATAATGGTTTGGTGCAGGGACAGGCAAGATTGGGGTGATGTCAGCACACCGGCGGAGCCAATTCTGCACTGGTACGTCCTTGCTACTGCCCAGTCCCCACTGTTTTGAGTGGTCTCTTTAAATTTGAAGGTTCATTATTGTTCCACAAGATGTGTATTTCTTTAAGGGCCAGAGCAAATAACGTGACCTAGTTTTACAGCTGTGAAGCAGTATAGCAGGTGCTATTAAGTTATGTTAATTAAGCTGTTGGGTATAGTATATAAAGAGCAGAACCTAACTCTCCCAGTACCCTGGTGGTTGGGTCATGCTTATTGATACATTTAGTGTAAAAATGGTTTTTGTTATTAAAACCTAGCAAAAGTTATTTTTGCGTTCCTTGTAATGTGTGGTCTCCCCAGCACGCCTTCTGCAGCGCAACTAATCTGCAAATAGCCAACACCCACATGGTCCTGATAAGTGGCATAAATGCTGCTGCCGGGAGTGGTTACATGCTGCAGTCCTTCCATGCCAGCTACTCCTGACTCTGTATTAAGGCAGCAAGCGATGTCTTTCCAAGTAGAAAACACAGAGCAATCACTAACTGAACCAACTGGGGAGGCGGGATTGAGGTGAGGGCTTCTGTTGATTTGAAATCTACACTTCTGAAATTGCTGAGTTTATTTCGAAGACAACCTGCTGGGCCTTAACAGCAGCAAAATTAACCTCCCCCACATACAACCTTCTCCCTGATAGGTGATGCAAGAAATTTTAAAGATTTTACAGTCACAACCAAAGGAAGAGTACGTGTTCTTACCAGAACAGAGACTTGCACTATTTCTGGCAGCTGTTCAGACTTTGGGTCCACCGTAGGCCAGGACTGCTGCAATACGTCCATGTGCCAGAGATGATGAGTGCAAAGTTTGTTTTGAGCGTGAGACAAGCCTGAAACACAACATCAATGGATTGCTTGTACTTAAAACGAAACATTTGTTTTCGCAGTTTGCTTGCTCCGTTTAAGCACTGCCCAGAGCAGAACCGTTGGGAGTTTGCTTTAGCACAGAACAGCCGACATCCTGTAAGCTGAATGTGTACCAGATTGCGAATCACAAACCAAAGAAAGCAAAATAGCTCTGCTGTCTGAAATTCAAGCAATAGGTTAAGGGACGATGAGAAAAATAGTCCTATGCTATTCTTAAAGGGCTTAAAAACAGATGGGGACAGGAGATTTAATCAACATCATCATCATCTTATTAGACTTGTTGAATTTATTGAATTTATATATGCCCTATACCCGCAGTTCTCTGTACATTATGGTACATGATGCCATAAAAACAGAACAAAACCACCCCCTAGAAGCCACAGCACACAAGGAACATGATAAATATATCTACTCATTAAAGCTTAATTGAGGCTGCATAACAAATATTTTTGGGAGTGAGCCCCAAACATAATGGGACTGTATTCTGAGGAAATATTTACAGGATTGCGCTGCAAGAGATTGTCATGGTACAAAAGAAAACTATAATACTTTAAAAATATAGTCCAGTCAAAGTTAGACACATGCTAATCTTCTGTCCTGCTGAAATGAACTACCTAATGTTAGCTGGCTCATGATCCCAGTCTGTTGGATAAAAAGCTAGATACTCAGCTTTTTGTAAAGCACAGAAATGGTTTCGGACACAGAGTCCTTAGCCTGACACAAAAGAATTTTATTTTTTTGTGGCAGCCAATTTTATTTTAACCACTTGAATATTTTAAACCACTTTTTTTGTAAGCAGTGTGCAACAAATCAAAACAAAAACATGATAATATTCATTAGAAACAAGTTCTCTGTGCAGCCACAACACGTGGTCTTCTTTGTGTGGAGTAGTTTTCCAACAATGTACTTAGTCAGGTGGCAAAATTAAGCAGTCTCAATCGCAAGTGCATACGTGAAACCTTTCAAAGTGTAAAGGAAAGTAGTAAGCTGCTTGAACAGTGATTCATTTTTCTTGCTGGCCCTTTCTGGTTAGGACTTTTCCGTTTGTAAATGAGCTCAGTTCTTTCCTAGACATCACATGTTAGATGGGAAAGCAGAAAACATGCAATTATAGGCCACTCCTTATTTTTCTGTTCAACTGGGATTCCTCACAACATAACAAACCCTCCATCCCTCACCTTTCTGAAAAAAATAAGAGATCAGCGACATGGCGAATCCAGATCTATAACATTAAAAAACAACAACCTCACAGAGGAGAACTCTGGGACAACAGCAATACTGCAACCTTGAGATTTGTTGATGAGAAATTGCTAACTGAAGGCATACTATACAAAATTGTGAAACGATGCCACTTAGAATTCCTTGGGCAGGAAAGCTAAAACAAAGTTGTTTTCAAAACTTGGAAGTTTCTGTTTATTTAGCTTATTTACGGCCTAGGACCCTCGTACCTACGGGACCGCCTCTCCTGGTATGCCCCACGGAGAGCCTCGAAGTCCATAAATAACAACACCCTAGTGGTCCCAGGTTAGATTAGCTTCAACCAGAGCCAGGGCCTTTTCAACTCTGGCTCCGGCCTGGTGGAACGCTCTGTCTCATGAGACCAGGGCCCTGCAGGATCTGATTTCTTTCTGTAGGGCCTGTAAGACAGAGTTGTTCCGCCTAGCCTTTGGCTTGGAGCCAATTTGATTCCCTCCCTCTCTTTTTTCTTCTCCTTCTGTGATGAGGCTACATTTTAATATTTTAATGTTCCATTATTTTTATGTTGTATTTTATTTTTGTTTTTAAGTTGTAATCATTCATCTTGTTTTTATTATTGCTTGTAAGCCGCTCTGAGCCCGGCCTTGGCTGGGGAGGGAGGGGTATAAATAAAAATTATTATTATTATTATTTGCTTTCCTGTGCCAATTCTCACTTTTGGAACCCAAATAGAAGCCATCGTTACCATCTGTAGCTCCAAGGTGAATTGAGTTTTCATTACTTCCTGTATTCATAAACATTATAAAAAAGTCACAATCCTATAGAGTCAAACCTCAGTTGTTGAACGTAATCCGTTCCGGAAGACCATTCGGCCTCGAAAACGTTAGACAACTGATGCACAGCTTCTGATTGCTTGCAAGAGCTTCTTGCACTGAAGTGGAAGCTGCGTCAGATGTTCATGTTCTGAGGAACCTTCGAAAACCGGAGCATTTACTTCCGGGCTTTTGGCGTTTGGGAAATGAATGTTCCAAAATGGAGCCGTTTGAGAACAGAGGTTTGACTGTACACATATCTGGGAGTGTTTGAGGGCTTCCTTTGAAGTAGACCTGTATAGGAGAGCATTGTTTATGATCCAAAAGCAGTTCCATCTGCTTAAAGCAGGGATGGGCAAAATGCAGCCCTCCAGATGCTGTTTTCCCCTCAATCCCAGCCAGCATGGCCAATAGTTCAGGGGTGATGGGATTTGTAGTCTAACAAGATCTGCAAGGCCACAGATTGTCTACCCTGGCTGAAACCATCAGAAAGAAAGATTTTACAGAATTAGGAATTACTTGTCAAACTTCTTAAATATATTTTAAAAGTTTCCAGATTCCAAAATCTCCTTCCAGATACCTAGATATAGCTGAAACGTTGGGTTCTGTTCCAAGAACTCGATAACTTCACAATGTGAAGGACAACATCAGTGACTGAACTCAACAGAATATATTCTTTGGGGATGGGGTGGAATTCAGATAATTAAACTAGTTTTCTGACCAACTTAATCCAAGGCCAAAAATCATACGGAGGGGCTTTTACACCATCTAGAAAGAACAAGAATGACCACCAAACACAGCAAAACAGGATAGTGTGCACAGAAGGAACTTTCTTTATTATTTAGGCAAAGAACGCAAAATATGGTCTGAAGCTCAACATCAAAAAAACAAAGATCACGGCCACTGGTCCCATCACCTCCTGGCAAATAGAAGGGGAAGAAATGGAGGCAGTGAGAGATTTTACTTTCTTGGGCTCCATGATCACTGCAGATGATGACAGCAGCCACGAAATTAAAAGACGCCTGCTTCTTGGGAGGAAAGCAATGACAAACCTAGACAGCATCTTAAAAAGTAGAGACATCACCTTGCCAACAAAGGTCCATATAGTAAAAGCTATGGTTTTCCCAGTAGTGATGTATGGAAGTGAGAGCTGGACCATAAAGAAGGCTGATCGCCGAATAATTGATGCTTTTGATTTATGGTGCTGGAGGAGACTCTTGAGAGTCCCATGGACTGCAAGAAGATCAAACCTCTCCATTCTGAAGGAAAGCAGCGCTGAGTGCTCACTGGAAGGACAGATCCTGAAGCTGAGGCTCCAATACTTTGGCCACCTCATGAGAAGAGAAGACTCCCTGGAAAAGACCCTGATGTTGGGAAAGATGGAGGGCACAAGGAGAAGGGGACGACAGAGGAAGAGATGGTTGGACAGTGTTCTTGAAGCTACCAGCATGAGTTTGACCAAACTGCGGGAGGCAGTGGAAGACAGAAGTGCCTGGTGTGCTCTGGTCCAGGGGGTCACGAAGAGTCAGACATGACTAAACGACTAAACAACAACAAGCAGAGCCCCACAACCCTGCAAAATAAGTGTGAACTTAAAACAGGTAGATTACTTATATGGGATATATACATGACACATATATTCTCTGCAGAGTACTTCTAATGCCCTTCATTTGTTGTGCCCACATGTGGGAAGACTGTGAAAACTGGTCAGGCAACACAACCGACACAAAACAAATAGGAAAATCTTAAATGAAAGTAAAGAAGACTTCACTCTTGTTAATGTATCTTTTGCAAGATTAACTTTTCTTGATGGGACTCCTAGCATAACATAAAGCCTTCCAGATCCAGTAATCTTACATCCTTATCTGGATAGAAAAAATATTTTATTTCGTAAACAGTCAAGTATCTTATGTGTGGTGTCTGAATGTTACTCAGATGCAAGGTTCTAGGAAGGAAACACGATTTCCTCATCCTGTTCACATTTGCAAATTGCCAAGTTATCAGTCTGGTGAACTCTGGCCAGGAGTAAAAGGCTGAGTGACATGTTTTGGCAGTGCATATGCAGAAGGGATGACACGTGGGCAAGTGGAGCACTCTGAATTTAAAAGGAGACACGAAGAGCAAACGAGAAAACATTGCTGAGGTAGCTTATCAGAGAACATTTGGACTCTGCAAAATATGAAATATCAGGACACTCTAAACCTCTCTTAGTGTTCACTGGTTGAAGTGGATTTCCTTCCTAGAAAGCAATCCAACTATTTTGCTGTGGGGGTTACAAGTGCTTTTCAACAACTAAATTGAACAATGGTACAGTTACAGCTTGAACAAAATGGTCAACCTCCTTGAAAAGCTTTACTATCACTAAGAAAACTGTTGCATAGTTTTTTTTAGCTGAAAACCACATGTTTATTTAATGTTGCTTAATATTACAAAACCTCTAAACAACTGAAATACAGTCGTATCTTGGTTGTCGAACGCCCTGGAACTCGGAAGTCCTGTAGCTAATCAGAAGCCGTGATTTGGTTTTGGAAGTCGAACGGACTTCCGGAACAGATTCCGTTCGACTTCCAAGGTACGACTGTAAAAATAAAAATGCGACAGTGACATTCAGTAAGATTTCTAAAAATTAGATAAGCACAAGATTAAAACCAAAACTATCACAAATAAAACTGAGCCATGCACAAAATGGAGAATTAAAAATTAAGATTTCAGGAAAGATTTGATTGTACTGGGGGAGGTTGTCTGAAAGGTATGCTTTCCCTTAGTGGTTTAGGGTTTTAAATGCCAGCAACAATGCCTTAAACCCTCTATTATGGTAGGTAAGAGCAGGACTCTGGGAAAATTCAATAACGGGTTTACATAAGCTCTTCTGATGCATGCCATGACCAGAAAATGAAAAGAAAGGCTTATCTTGAAGAATTTCCTTCTTCCTAGCAGAGGAGGGAATCTGCCCATAAATTAGGCCTGTTGATCACAGATAACTAAAATATTCTTTTTTATGCAGAAGCTATGCTTGGCTGCTATTTGAAGTATGATTTGAAGCTCCTAGTAACATAGGGATAACAAGGGGCACTAAAATCTATTAGCTCAAGGCAGGCTACTAGAACAGAGCAAGACACAAAGGTAACATGAAATAAGTTCTCAAAGGACATTATAGCACTTAATTCAGCCAAGGGGAACACAGGGTAAATAAGTACGAAACATAATGTACAAGCCTGCACTCCCATAGCCCCCTCCTTATTGATGTGCTGTGCATGTAAGAATTATGCAGTAAACACTTCCCTGCCACAAAATCCTGGGAAGACAAAAAAGTCATTTATCTTGAGGGCAGTTCAAAGAACTTAATATGAGATTGGATAAATGCCAGTGTATGCTTTCCTGTTTGCTATTTCTCTCAGCCAGCAGATTTTTTTTAAAAAAATAAATTAAAAATCCAGTGATCAGTATTTCCTACTACGGAACGAGAACCGCTAGACAGATCTAAGCATCTGTCCTCTTGCATTAAAAGATAGGTATTTCGAACTGGTAAGCTGCTTGACTGGCATGTGTCATTCGACGGCACAAACCACTTCGAAGCCCATGGCAGAGGAAAGGTCAGCTCAGTGGAACAGCATCTGCTTTGTGTGAAGAAGGACCCAGGTTATCGATCACCTGCGTGTCTAGGTAGGGATGAGGGAGACTCCCTGCCTTAAACCCTGGAAAGCCATTGCCAATCAGCATTGGCGATACTGAGCTAGATGGACCAATGGGCTGATTCCGTATATGCCAGCTCCCTCTTTCTTAAGGCAGCACAGCAGCATTTTTTAAAATTAAAACAACAACACTACCCTATATTTCAACAAAAGTAGAGACATCACCTTGCCAACAAAGGTCCGTATAGTAAAAGCTATGGTTTTCCCAGCAGTGATGTATGGAAGTAAAAGCTGGACCATCAAGAAGGCTGATTGCCAAAGAATTGATGCCTTTGAATTATGGTGCTGGAGGAGACTCTTGAGAGTCCCATGGACTGCAAGAAGATCAAACCTCTCCATTCTTAAGGAAAGCAGCCCTGAGTGCTCACTGGAAGGACAGATCCAATACTTTGGCCACCTCATGAGAAGAGAAGACTCCCTGGAAAAGACCCTGATGTTGGGAAAGATGGAGGGCACAGGGAGAAGGGGACGACAGAGGACGAGATGGTTGGACAGTGTTCTCGAAGCTACCAGCATGAGTTTGACCAAATTGCGGGAGGCAGTGGAAGACAGGAGGGCCTGGCGTGCTCTGGTCCATGGGGTAACGAAGAGTCGGACACAACTAAATGACTAAACAACAAAATCTTTCAACAACCAATGAGATTCAAGTATTAAAAAACATACTGAATAAATACAATTATAAAGATGTTGAGAAGTGCCCAGCTACCTTAAAGGCAAAGCCATCCTGCAGCATCGCTGCTTAAGACCTGCCATCTCCCCTCCCTTTGTGCCCTAACTCTTGCACAAGAAGAACACCAAGATTGGTGGGTTCATTTTCCTCATGGGAGCAGGGGGTGTAGAAATAACCAGTTAACTCCTTTGACTATGTAAGCCATCTATGGCCTTTTAAAGTGGGGAGAGGGTATTGTTTGTGTTGGTCACGATGGCGTGTATTTTTGTGTTTTTACGCTGTAAATCGACCTGTGATCCTTGGATGAAGGGTGGTCGAGAAATTTAAATAAATAGAATATCGAGCGAATTCAGCCCGTTTACCGCCTGCCTCTGCACGGCCAGAGCATACAAGATCTGTGGGTTGTTCAAAATATACAGTCAAACCAGGGGCCCGAAATAAAGAAGCTACAGTAAGATTAGTGATGGAGATGTACGCGAGGAAGGAGAAAAATGATAGGTGGGTAAAATACAAACAAAACAATCCCCTCTCTAAGCTGGTCTCGCTAGCATCACGGGTAATCTTTGCTCATCACAAAAAATACATTTACGATTTCTCTTTTAAGATTTTCTCTTTAAATAGCTTGTGCTAGCTGGACAATCTCAAATGTATTTTGTGATGAGCAAAGATGACAACAATGGCCGATGACAACAAATGGGGAATAACCTCCATTTTAATCATGGAATGGGTGTGTGTATGGATGTGGCAGGATCTTCCAATTAAATAGGTCCCCGTGTGCTTAGGACCCCTCTTAAGCGCAGAGTTTTAGATGCTCAGCATGCCCATCCCATGGACAAGGAGCTGCTGGAGTGGGACACTAGCGGTTCTCACAACCCAGAAAAGTAAAAGACGTGAACTGAGACAGTTTTTTCATCTACTCCTGGAAGACAGAACAAATCGAGGCTGTGCACCAGGAGAGTGCTTGCCATGCAACAAGAAAGGCTCTGCCTAATGTGGAAGGCAAAGTATTTATTCCACTGAGTTTTAAGGAGACAGATATTTTATTCTTAGGCTCCCCCCCCACCCCCCCCACAAGATTTCCTGTACAGCTACTTCATTATTTTCTTTTACTTATTTTGGTCTACCTCCCTATCCCTAAAGGGACTCCGAGAAGTCAAAGGGGCAGCAAAACAGAGCTTTCACATTACGTTACATTAAATGACTAGACCAAGCCAATACGGATGTGAAAGAGCCACAGGAGAAGGAGAAGAGTGGGCTGAGATGTCCAAAAGAAGGGGAGAAAGGGGGGTTTTGCAAGAACTGTTGCAGCTGCAGTACCCAGAGGGATAACTGCATTAGTCTGTAGCAGCAGCAGCAACAGAATCTAAAGCCCTTTAAAGACTAACACATTTACTGTGTCAAAGTTCTGCAGACCACAACCCACACTCCAATAAAGTGAGCGTTCAATGAAAGTGGAGGCCAAACTAGTGTACCAGTCTTTAAAGCACCAACAACAGTTTTTACTGTGACAAAGACCCTTACTGACAAAGGTTCAGAATTTAGCTCTTTTCTGTTCTGGTTCTTATGTGGGCTTTGCTTAATCTTTGTGCTGACCTTTAAAGCCCTAAACGGCCTCAGTCCAGTATACCTGAAGGAGCGTCTCCACCTCCATCGTTCTGCCCGGACACTGAGGTCCAGCGCCGAGGGCCTTCTGGCGGTTCCCTCATTGCGAGAAGCCAAGTTACAGGGAACTAGGCAGAGGGCCTTCTCGGTAATGGCACCCGCCCTGTGGAATGCCCTCCCACCAGATGTCAAAGAGAAAAATAACTACCAAACTTTTAGGAGACACCTGAAGGCAGCCCTGTTTAGGGAAGCTTTTAATGTTTAATAGGTTATTGTATTTTAGTGTTCTGTTGGAAGCCGCCCAGAGTGGCTGGGGAAACCCAGCCAGATGGGCGGGGTATAAATAATAAATAATAATAATAATAATAATAATAATAATAATAATAATAATTATTATTATTATTATTATTATTATTATTATTATTATTATTATTATTATTTCCTGTTTATTTGTTGGTTTAGTTTATGCGGCTGTATTAATTTTATGGATGCTTCAGTGTTGCTTTTTGTCCAAGAACCACTCTATGAAATCTGATTGTCAGCGTTCCCCTACCTAAGATCCCAGAACCCTAGGTGGTCCCTTCTTTGTAAAGGACCTTCTATTGAGGACCCAACTCCTCTTTGTTACTCCCCTTTTCATCTCTGGACAGCCTCCTGCTTTTTATGATTCAGCATCCCAGCCCATTCCATCTTTCCTTCTCCTCTTTTACTGGCCCACCTACTGGTGGTAAGCAGTCTCAGACCACTTTTCGCTCCATTGCTTTACTTTCCTCCACCTCAAATACTCTCTTTTCTCTCTAACACTTCCTCCTTCCTCCCTCATCATAGAAACCAACTCCTAAGGGATGAGGTCTCTTGGGGCTCCCCATGAAATATTTGAAGGGGCCGCCCCCAAGTTGATGGGCGTGGCCATTCAAATAGTGCCCGGGCACTGCATCTTGTGATTGTTTATGTGGGGCGTGGCTTACCTGGCTCCCCCCCCCATTTTATTCAAGTTGGCACCCCTGCCCCTCATGATCCTCATTTTCTCTTTGCCTCCTCTGCGCCCGAGAGCAAACGCTCCCGAAAGCTGCCTTTGCTATGCTCTGGAATGCTCTCAGCATCCTTCCAATGCCCAGTGTCTCTGTGCAACCCGACTTCCTGGACAGACACCTCTGCTTTGCATTGTGAGAAGCTGCGCAGAGAGTGCCTGCCCCCCCCACAGTAGTACAGTGGTACCTCAGGTTACATACACTTCAGGTTACATACGCTTCAGGTTACAGACTCCGCTAACCCAGAAATAGTGCTTCAGGTTAAGAACTTTGCTTCAGGATGAGAACAGAAATCGGGCTCTGGTGGCGCAGCGGCAGCAGGAGGCCCCATTAGCTAAAGTAGTGCTTCAGGCTAAGAAGAGTTTCAGGTTAAGAACAGACCTCCGGAACGAATTAAGTATTTAACCTGAGGTACCACTGTATATGCAAACACTATCTTTTATTTATTTTAAAACAATTTCATACTATGAACAGCATCCTTATGTCAGAAAGGCTAAAAATGACCCCTGTAACAATTATTCACAGATATTCGTTGCCTCTAACCCCAAACAGTTTCATTCAGGTGCAATCAAATTGTTTAAGTCACGAATGCAGAGCTTTCCTTGCAGTTTTTTCCTTCTTCATCACAGTGGTAGCAACAAACAAACAAGCCCACAATGGGGCAAGTTACCTTTCCAGATCTCTGAACTTATGTGGGGGGCCATCGGGGCAAGCATGACAAAGAGAGTTGCCAAAGCATCTTCAAATTCTGCACTGTGAAGAACAACCGGCTGTGAGGCTTGCTGCAAGAAAAAAAAGAAAGAAAGGGAGGGAGGGAGAAGAATGGATTGTAAAATGTAAACACTTCATAAAGCAGCCACTCATGAAGAAAAATGACAGTATGAAAGTAAAAGATCAGCTTATAGGATTAGAGCCTCAAAAAGTACATTGGAAACTGGAATTCACTGCTGTAGTACTAAATAAATTCATAATTCCGTTTGTAAATGCGAGAGATAAGCTAGGCAAGATGGATAACTCTGGCTGGGTCTATGCTTTGCTTGGACTCTTTGTCAGTATTCCAGCTCTTTCCCCCCTAGATAAAGCTACAGGGTTAGCCTTAAAAAAACCCAGATGCAGAGCTGTAGGAGAGGGAGTTTTCCAAGGGTCACCATTTCTTTTGGCAATGGAAAACAAATGTTAGTTGTTGGGCATTATTTTTTTATTACATTTATATCTCGCCTTTCCTCAAAGAAGCTTGAGGTTCCCCCCCTTTTAAAGGTAAAGGTAAAGGGACCCCTGACCATTAGGTCCAGTCGTGGCCGACTCAGGGGTTGCGGCGCTCATCTCGCTTTATTGGCCGAGGGAGCCGGCGTACAGCTTCTGGGTCATGTAGCCAGCATGACTAAGCCGCTCCTGGCGAACCAGAGCAGCACACGGAAATGCTGTTTACCTTCCCACTGGAGCGGTACCTATCTATCTACTTGCACTTTGACATGCTTTCAAACTGCTAGGTTGGCAGGAGCAGGACCGAGCAACGGGAGCTCACCCCGTCGCAGGGATTCGAACCGCCAACCTTCTGATCGGCAAGTCCTAGGCTCTGTGGTTTAACCCACAGCGCCACCCGCGTCATTGCAATAATTCTGTAAGATAGGATAGCTTAAGAGACACTGAGCAGCCCCAGGTCAGCCAGTGAGCTTCATGGCCAAGTGGGGATTTGAAGATACACAAGCCCATTCTAAAGAATGCACAGAAAGGGGGAAAAGGCATCGCTGCAGGGCAACAGCCTTGCTTGCTACCTGTGGGTGCGATTATGGGTTTGTTTTATTTTTGTTCTCATTTTATTATGTACTTTGTGGTTTTATTTTACATCTTATGCTGTAAATCATCTTGAGATCTTTGGATGAAGGGCGGTATATAAACTAATCAATCAATCAATCAGATGTTTGTGGTTAGATGTATCCTGCTGTGCTCTCCAGTTCTAAATAAATACAATTAAAAAGTGCAAAGAGTGACTAGAATAGACAGTTGTCTTGCTTGTACAGTGGTGCCCCTCAAGACGAATGCCTCGCAAGACGGAAAACTCGCTAGACGAAAGAGTTTTCCGTTTTGGAGGTGCTTCGCAAAACGAATCTCCTATGGCCTTGCTTCGCAAGACGAAAAGGTCTTGCGAGTTCCTGCGGGTTTTTTTTCCTTCCCCCCCCTTTTTCTAAGCCGCTAAGCCACTTTTCAGCTGATCCGATAAGCCGCTAAAAGCCGCTAAAAGCCGCTAATAGCACTAATCCTCTAATCCGTCAATGGGCTTGCTTTGCAAGACAAAAAAACCGCTAGATGAAGAGAATCACAGAACGGATTATTTTCGTCTTGCAAGGCACCACTGTAATTAACATGAAAACAAGAGGTGCCTCTGATACTCTGCATCTGTATTCTACTCAATAATCAGAATAGCAAAAGAGGTTCTGATTGGCTGAAGATGCACGTTTTCCCCAGGTGCATAATACGGTGCCATGGCCAAGTACATGGAAAGTGTAAGGTTCTCAATTTGTTAGCTTCAGAGGAGGTATGCCGGTTGTGTGCAACAATTAAGAAATAAAATCCATTTATTAAATGCACATAATCTCCCACCTAACCGCACAGCAAGCCCTCATCCTGTGAAAAGCCTCGCTGGCAGGTTGACATTCCTTCTAGGAATCCTCTCACACCAACAACTTGTTTGACAGCTGCCTACAGATCTATCAGAAGCATTCATCATCAGACTCCTTTAAGTAATGCTGTGGGTGTCTACTACAGTTACTACTAAAGATCATTTCAAAAGTGAAATAAGAACAGATTTCACTGCTTTCTGATGAAGTAAACCTTCTTGGGCTTCTTCTAATCTTAGCTTTCCTACTTCCTGGTTTCAGGTGGGTGTGATAGTCGATATTCTCAAATGCAGATTAAAAACTGTGCTATCACACTACTTAAATGCTCTTAGGTTTTATGCTGTACCCACCAATCTGTTAAGAGTGTGAACACATGGCCTATAGAGAAAGGCCTTGTTATTAAATTAGACCCAAGGAAACTGTAGTTTCAGTTTCAACATGTACAATCTTTGCCAGGTGATATAGTCAACAGCTGTCTTACCTCTTCAAAAGGTAAAACAAAACAATTGTTTTCCAAGGTAGGGGAAACAAAACAGACCGTAATATATGTTCTAATTTACAATATTAACAAGGATGAAGATTTGTTAAGATATTAGATTATTACTGGTCTTCATGATACTGGGAATGCCATATTTAAGCAATTCTAAAAAGGAGGATTTCAAACATTCCAAATTAACAGGAAAAAATGCACTATGGATAAAAATGATCTTAGGGAAATACAAAAACTAAGCTTTTAGAGCATTTAAACCACCAGCTGCACCCTATCTGTAGTGCACATCAGTACCGTAAAAGAAGTTATTAAAATATGATAATTTACATGGTATACTCACTGACAAAGTGTTACTGAGGCCCATCAGTCGAGCAATTGCGGTATGAAATGAGAAATCATCCTGGAAGAATTCGGTTACCTAATTGCACAAAAGAAAAATGTTCTCTCTTTGGTTAATTCAATTTACTACAGCTCTGCAATTCTTGCTTATTTAAACAATGTCTAGGCATCCCTTTATTGAAACGAACAGGGTGCTGCTGCATAAACGCTGGAAATAGAAATGCAATGGGGTAGTCAAAACAGAAATTTATTGATCCAACACATTTTTAATCCCGACCAGTCCTTCTGTCCATTTTTAATTACAGAACTGGTTCTATATACAGGCAGGTACCACTATCAGAACACAATGAGTTCTCATGAAATGGGTCATTAGGCAAACATTCACATAATGAGCTGATGATTTCTATTATTTCCCATGGGAACATTTTGCATCCATGCTTCCTCTCTCCATGCTTTCTGCTTGAAACTGCTGCAGCCAATCCGCAAAAGCCCTACAAGAAAAATTGTTATGTCCAATCTCTCTTCTACCAATGGTTTCTCCCTGAAAAATAGCTGCTGTCGACCAGCGCAACAGAAACAAGTAAGGGAATGGGCAAACCCCAGCTGTTTGGGTATCTGAGTCAACCCTTTGTGGAGCAAGGTTTGGGGATAATCCTTTGTGTTCAGATAACAAGCAATCTGATAGCGGGACCTGCATGAATTGTATAAAACTATCTTAACAGACAATCTGTATGAAAGTTATAATAGTATTGTTATAGACATTATTATATTCATACTTATTTATTAAAAGTATTTATAAACACTCCTTCATCCTAAGATCTCTATAGATGAACGACTACAGTGGTACCTCGGGTTACATACGCTTCAGGTTACATACGCTTCAGGTTACAGACTCCGCTAACCGAGAAATAGTACCTCGGGTTAAGAACCTTGCTTCAGGATGAGAACAGAAATCGTGCTCCAGCGGCACGGCAGCAGCAGGAGGCCCCATTAGCAAAAGTGGTGCTTCAGGTTAAGAACGGACCTCCGGAACGAATTAAGTACTTAACCCGAGGCACCACTGTAGTATGAAAATACCTATAGTGTATGACTAGGATTAGTCCCATACTAGCAAATGTACAAAATAATTCTAAAGTGGAGGAAGGTTTCAAAAGCAGCTTGAGCTATACCATTTTTATTTTAATTAAGCTTGAATATTTCTCAAGACAAATTTCTATAGAAAATTTCTCTAAAGAAATCTGGGCAAACCTGAATTAGTTCCTTGAATCCTGGCAAAACATTCACAAACATGGATTTGGACAGTCAAAAACAACTACTTGTGCCTCCCTGGAAAGACTTGCTTCATAAGAAGATTCCCGATTACATACTGGCCTCAAGTACAATTTTGTGTAAAATATATATTATTGTAGATAAATTATATATTATTATAGGTACAAAGTATAGGTACAATACTTTATGCACATAGGCATAAACGATCATGAGGATTCAACCACAAACTGACTGAAAACACATCTTTGATAGGCTTCATAGGTTGAATTCTGACAAGACAGAGGTACTGTTTTGGGAGGATAGGGGGCGGGCTGGTTTGGAGGACTCCCTGGTCTTGAATGGTGTAATTATGCCCCTGAAGGACCAGTTACGCAGCCTGGGAGTCATTTTGGACTTACAGCTGTCCATGGAGGCGCAAATCAATTATGTGTCCAGGGCAGCTGTTTACCTGCTCCATCTGGTACGCAGGCTGAGACCCTACCTGCCCGCAGACTGTCTTGCCAGAGTGGTGCATGCTCTGGTTATCTCCCGCTTGGACTATTGCAATGTGCTCTACGTGGGGCTACCTTTGAAGGTTACCCAGAAACTGCAACTAATCCAGAATGCGGCAGCTAGACTGGTGACTGGGAGAGGCCACTGGGACCATATAACACTGGTCCTGAAAGACCTACACCGGCTCCCAGTACATTTCCAAGTACAATTCAAAGTGTTGGTGCTCACATTTCAAGCCCTAAACGGCCTCGCCCCAGTATACCTGAAGGAGCGTCTCCACCCTCATCGTTCAGCCTGGACACTGAGGTCCAGCTCCAAGGGCCTTCTGGCGGTTCCCTCACTGCGAGAGGTGAGGTTACATGGAACCAGGCAGAGGGCCTTCTCAGTAGTGGTACCCGCCCTGTGGAATGCCCTTCCATCAGATGTGAAGGAGATAAACAACTACCTGACTTTTAGAAGACATCTGAAGGCAGCCCTGTTTAGGGAAGTTTTTAATGTTTGATGTTTTATCGTGTTTTTAATATTTTGTTGGGTAAACCCAGCCAGATGGATGGGGTATAAATATTGTTTTGTTGTTGTTGTTGTTGTTGTTGATGATGATTATGTTCATTCATCTCCTCAAGATTCACCACTGAAAAATCCTTACTCAGTTTATCAAACCAGTAATTCTCTCTAGTGTAGTTCAGAACTGTTGTCATCCTCCAGAATCAGATCTCTACTTGATGGTTTCGTCTTGCCCATACAGCCAAGATCCAACGTTATGCTATCAAAACCTATATTGTATGGCACTGTTTAATTCTTCACACACTGGTAGGAGACCATGCCACAGCCACAGGTATCTAGACCAAATGATTTCCTTTTGAGTGGGGTCTGGCATAACGTGCGCAGGCCAGAGGAAGATGTAGAAGTGAAACCTGAATGTGATAAATTTGAAAACACTGTGCCTTATTAAATCATTTGTTCTCCAGTAGGTGCTGGAAGAGGCAGAATGGCTGTGTCTTTTCTCAAACAGTCTCTTGTGGCACCTTAGGGCCTAACAAATTCATTATGACGTAATCTAAGTGGACGGTAGTTTATGAAAGCCTATGTCAACATTAGTTTGTAAAAAATTATGCCACAATAAATTTGTTGGTCTTTAAGGTGCCACAAGAATCTGTTTCTGGTGAAGAAAACTAACCCCTCTGGAAACTGTCTCAAATAATTAACACTGAGTAGGCTTCCAAGGAAGTTACTGCTAGATGTTTATCTTCCGCTTTTAAAATAAAGATGATGTATGGTAGATCTAAGTTTGCCTGGCTGTGCAGCGGGATAAGGATTATCACCATCCAGCAGCATTTTAGAAACTGTTCTTGCTTTCTTTATCGGTGCTTCAAGCTGTGCCACACAAAACAGAAGAAATGGAAGCACTTATGGAATTTATAGAGCGTAACATTGGTATATTACCTGCAGAGCAACAACTTAGTCTTTATAAATGCAGAGAGACAATTCCTCTATATTGCTTTATAACACTTCTAGCTTTTTTCACATCTGGGGAGCGGGGATCATTATCAAATGCCATTATGGAGTCACATTTACTTTCCCTGGCTGAAAAAGGAGGGAGTTTTAAAAGCAGTAGAGAAAAATAATCAGAAGACTAATCTACTATATACAGTGGTGCCTCGCAAGACGGAAAACTCACTTCGCAAAACGAATCTCCTATGGGCTTGCTTCGCAAGACAACAATGTCTTGCGAGTTCCTGCTGGTTTTTTCCCCCTCCCCCCCCTTTTCTAAGCCGCTAAGCCGCTAAGCCGCTTATCAGCTGATCCGATCAGCAGATAAGCCACTAAAAGCCGCTAATAGCGCTAAGCCGCTTATCAGCTGATCCGATCAGCAGATAAGCCTCTAAAAGCCTCTAAAAGCCGCTAATAGCGCTAATCCGCTAATCCTTCAATGGGCTTGCTTAGCAAGACGAAAAAAACCGCTAGACGAAGAGAATCACAGAACGGATTCTTTTCGTCTTGCGAGGCACCACTGTATCTTGGAAGGTGAATTGTCTGTCTGTCCATTTGTTTGTTCTCTATGGGTTCAGCTGCCTTTTAAGAGATTGTCGCCAAACTCGGCACAAAGGTTTCTGAGGTGGGGACAGCATTTTTTGTTGATGTTTGGATGCCGCCCACCATTTTGAATCAAGATGGTAGACTGACACATCACTTTGGTGTGACTTTACCCATTTGGGGGTATAGGTTTGGTTGCCTCTTGAGATACTGTCACCAAACCTGGCATGAAGGTCGCCATTTTGAATCAAGATGGCAAACCAAACTGTGACTTTGGCGTGACTTCCCCTGCTTCTTGGTGTGACGGGTCCAAACTTACATATTACCACTATCCATTTAACGGTAACGAGGGTGAGTGGGTTGGGGGGGTTATAACACTCCCCACTATATTCTATTAAAATAAAAAGAACATTATATTGTTAAAGCTTAGTGTGACAACATCACTAACAACAAAAATGACTCCATCATTCTTAGAATAGCCAGAATTCTTTCTAACCTCAGAGACAGTGCTGTTCTTCTGCTCCCAGATACGCTTGGCTTCAGCTTTCTCTTTCTGATTCAGTAGCTGTGGACTTGGCAGAGTTCCAGAATTCCTAGCTTCAATAAATTTGGTTGCTAAGTTCCAGAGGCGAGATTGCCATCTTTCCACCCCAGGGATTGCATCAGCTGAATGAAAAATGACAGGAGAGAGAGGTTTTCATTAGCACGAGTTAAGATAACATTTTCAGAGGGAGAAAAATAAGTGAGACAAAGAGTTCTCTCCCTTTTAATTAGTCAGCATTTAACAGTTTTGAAGCTAGCAATACTTTAACATACAACTTGCAAACGGAGTAAAATAAACTCACTACCTTATTGCTATGGCAGCTACACTTTATATCTGAAATATTCAGAAGTACTTTCCTTTTTGTTTTTAGGCTGAATGCCTGGTGACAGAAATGCCTTAACAGAGAAGGTCCCTTCCACCACTGACGTAAAGTGAGGACAAACACAAGTACTCTCTCACCAGAGAGGTCAAAGCAGATGCAGCTTCAAGTGGTGCAACTTGAAGAGCAAAGATAAAGGCTGCCGGTGCAGAATTCAGCAGCCAGGTTGCTCACCAGAGCATGGGTGCAATCCTGCTCCTCTCCCATGTGTGGGCTCTGTGCTTCTGGAAGCCTTGTGTTTCCCCCATCCCGACAAGGCTATATGAATGTGACTTCAGCAATTTCAACAACTCAGGCGTTCAATTTAAAGCCCAAAATGAAAGAAGCAATCTAAAGACTAGATTAGAAAGAGAAAATCCAACAGGCAGGTGTTATTGTCCAGATGGTATCTCTGGAGTGCTAAACTGGAAGGAAAAATAGAGATAGTACAACAGTTTGCACAACACGTGCTCATTTTGAATTCAGCCACTTTTCAAATAAAAATAGAATAAAACTGTCTCCCACTTGCGATGATATACTGGTAGCTTGACCCTGTCTGCCATTAGAATGAGTAAGGATCAGCACAGACGGTGGACTAGGGTCACTGGGTCATCCCATCTGACATTGTAAAAACCCTCTCTGAAAGTATCGTTAATGCTCATCCCTCATATAGTATCCAAAATGTCTTCAAAACAGAAAGCAAACAATCACTGCTTTTTCTTTTTAACTCTGCCAATTGCAAATCTGCCATGGAAAAAAAGCAAAGCACATCACAACAGCGCAAGATTCTAAAAGGCGGAAACAGGTTATAACATAGGAGATCTGGAATCCGATCTCCCAACTTATTAAAAATGAATGTTAAAGCAGATGCAAGAAGCCTTGGTTTTGATCACAGAAGTGGAGCTGGGGACAGGGTGGGCAAGTTAACCCTTCTCTTCATGTAGTTTTCTTGATCTAAACAACACCCCCCCCCCGCCAAGCTGTCATTAAACTAGCAGCAGGGGCGAAATTACAGGTATCTTTTCTGTTCACATTTTTTCCACACCGGTGCTAACAGAAGCTTCAGAGGGAAATTTAGATTGGGATAACCCGCAGGGACGGTCTGATCACAGATGTCCTATGTCACCCCTGAACTCATCACAATTTAGAAACAACTGGACGTAGATTATGCTTGTTCCTATGACAATTCACAGATAGCATGTATTGTAGTAAAACTGCAAAAGCAGTACAGTGGAGCCTTGGTTCTCAAACAACTTGGAACCCAAACACTGCAAACCTGGAAGTAAGTGTTCTGGTTTGCGAACTTTATTTGGAAGCCGAACGTGCTCAGTTTTGAGTGCCACACTTCCGTTTTGAGCGCCACGCTTCCAATTTGAGTGTTACACTGAGGTCTGTCTCTTTTTGCTATTTATTTTGCATTTTTGTTTTTGCAGCTTTTTTGCTTTGTTTTTGTGACTGTGTAGACCCAGATCCACTACTGACTGATGGATTGTATGACTGCAGTACATTGTCTATGGCTTTCATTTTATGGATCCATGGTCCTGTTAGATAGTAAAATTAATGTTAAATTGCTGTTTTAGGGGTTGTTTTTAAAAATCTGGAATGGATGAATCCATTTTGCATTACTTTCTATGGGAAAGCACACCTTGGTTTTGGAACGCTTTGGTTTTGAAACGGACTTCAGAATGGATTAAGTCTGAGACCAAGGTACTACTGTAACTATAAAAAAACCCCTAAAAAGAGATATTTTGGCCAAAGTGAAAAGCACTGTCTAGATCAATCTGCGGGTTTTGTCAACATCTAAGTCAGGGGTCGGCAACGTGTGGCCTGTGGGCCAGATCCGGCCCACGAGTTGCCCCTGAACCGAGCCGCCAGCTGGTTGAGTCCCCCACGCTCTGCGCTAAACCGGCGCAGCGTGGTGTGGGGACTCACCAAGCAGCGACAGAAATCGCGTCTGCACACGCACAGATACCGGAAATCGCTTCTGCGCATGCGCGATTTCCGACAACGCAGACATGTGCAGACGCGATTTCCGGCATCACACTGCTTTTGGAAGCCTTGTGTTCCCCCCCACCCCCAAAAGGCTATATGAATTTGACTTCAGCAATTTCAACAACTCAGGCGTTCAATTTAAAGCCCAAAATGAAAGAAGCAATCGCAGAAGCAATTTCCGGCGTCGCACTGCTCCAGTCTGGCCCACGGACGATCTCCGCGGGAGTGATCCAGCCCATGGCCGGTAAGCCTTGCCGACCCCTGATCTAAGTCCTCAAAGGCATTTTGTACAAACACAAATCAAGGAAAAAGAAGAATTTGGGTGCTGGGAGGGTGCCTTACTCTTTGCATCCCACAAGATGTCCTGCTCTGGAGGAGAAGCAAACAGGATGTAGAGTCTGACTGTATCAATTCCATACTTCTGGACCATTTCTTCAGGCTCTATACCATTGTGCTTGGATTTACTCATTTTTTCCCACATCACTTGTAGCTTCTCTTTGGTTTTTAAGTGAACAGGTTCAGGACCTAAACACAGAACAACACATTTAAAAAAAACTGCTTTTGCTCTATATGTTTAAAGAAGAACTGGTTGCTTCCAATTCCTTCTCACACAACTATAATACACAATTAGATTGCTGCAACATGTTGTATGTGGGGCTGCCTCTGAAAACAGTTTGGAAACTTCAGGTGGTACAGAATTTGGCAGCCAGGTTGCTCTCGGAGGCAGGACAATTTGAGGATATACCGTATTTTTCGCCCTATAGGACGCACTTTTTCCTCTCCAAAAATAAGGGGGAAATGTGTGTGCGTCCTATGGGGCGAATGCAGGCTTTCGCTGAAGCCTGGAGAGTGAGAGGGGTCGGTGCGCACCGACCCCTCTCGCTCTCCAGGCTTCAGGAAGCTATCCGCAAGCTTGCTTCTCCCCCACCCCGCCAGCCCCACAAGCTCGCGGGATAGCGGGGAGGCGGAGAGCCGCCACCCTGCTATTCCCCGACATGATCTGGAGGCTGGCGGGGAGGAGAAGCAAGCTTGCTTCTCTCCCACCCCGCCAGCCCCACAAGCTCGCGGGATAGCGGGGAGGCAGAGAGCCGCCACCCTGCTATTCCCCGACCTGATCTGGAGGTTGGCGGGGGGGAGAAGCAAGCTTGCTTCTCCCCACCCCGCCAGCCCCACAAGCTCGCGGGATAGCGGGGAGGCGGAGTGCCGCCACCCCGCTATTCCCCGACCTGATCTGGAGGCTGGCGGCTGGCAAGCCGCTGCCCCACGGAGGCTAGAGAGGCTGTCCCTGAAGGCAGAAGGGGGAGACGGAGCGCTCCGTCTCCCTCTTCTAGCTTGGGAATGGCTGCGCGCAGTGGCGTAGCGTGGGGGTGCAGGGGGGCTGGCCGCACCGGGCGCAACATCTGGGGGTTAGGGGGCGCAAATCCATGGGTTAGGGGGCTCAAATCCACGGGTTAGGGGGCGCAAATTACCTGCCTTGCCCCGGGTGCTGACAACCCACGCTATGCCACTGGCTGCGCAAAGCCTCTGCAGGGCAGCGGAGTGCGCTGCCCCACAGAGGCTAGGGAGGCTGTCCCTGAAGGCAGAAGAGGGAGACGGAGCGCTCCGTCTCCCTCTTCTTGCTTGGGGATGGCTGCACAAACCTGGGGGGGAAATAAATTTTTTTCCTTTGATTCCCCCCCCCAAAAACTAGGTGCGTCCTATAGGCCGGTGCGTCCTATAGGGTGAAAAATACAATAGTCCTGGCCCGACTGCACTGGACGCACTGGCTGCCAATTAGTTTCCAGGCTCAATTCAAAATGCTGGCTTTGACCTTTTAATTCTCAAAGGCACCAAGGCTCCCTGTTTGTGGAATGCTCTCCCCAGGGTTAGCTCTCCCTGATCCAAAGCAACTGTCTTCTAGGGACTGAGAAGAGGAACATCTTTCAAACATCCTGGTGGATGTCCTTCACAAAACAATGCTTTTATGTAAGTCAGTGCTTCGGATGTTAGAAGGAAGTAGCAGGGAGCGGAAGAGCAAATGAGTTTCAATTCCACTTATCATGCTTCCGGTTCAATGCATGAACACTCCAAATAATTTACATCTGCTTCATCCATACGTAAAATATAGGAACAGACATCAGACCAAAATCTGCAGTACTCTTTTCCAGATAAACATATAAAATGCTATTCAGCTATCCACAATCATCTACCGGGAATACCTTGCTAGATATATGAAAGCCTTGCCTATTCCACTGACCAAAACAGCATCATATATTGTTATAGTCAACTCAGTTCTAGCATCAGTGTGTGCAGTCTATTTCTTCCCTTAATATGATTACAGCAAGATTTGGAAAGCTAGAAAGCCTTGTCCACAGAAATATTGTGGAAATTGTTCAGAGGTTTAATGGACTAGCTTGGAGTGGGTCTGTGATCTCACTGAGGGAAACCCAGCAGAATAAGATCAAATATTGGTTTTTGAGCCACGGTACCACCGCTATAATTGATAGAACCAGCTACCTGTTGTTGCCAAGTTCTATGTACTCTGCAAAATGATCTTCCCCAAAACTGGTCATTTGATTTTTTAGGATATAGCTAAAGGAATGCAATGCCCATAACAGACTCACTTACCAGTAAGATCAATTTCTTCTCTCTTCAAATACTGCCCAGTTGTTGCTAGCCTGAAAGTCCGATTCTTGACAATACCTTGAACTAAGAGTTTATGAAAAGGCTCTCTGAGGACAAATAAAAATAATTCTGCTGAAAGTAACATTTATTTATAATAGGTTAATATCTTGAGTGAGGATAAATGCTAGAGGGTAAGGACTTGCTGAATTTAATTTTTGAACTGGAATCCAAGATGGGAGGTGTGAGGAGGTCAAGAAACTAGTGAATGAAGTATAAGATATGAAAATACTAATCTATTTTCTGCTTTGTTTTTTTGGTTTTTCTTTCCTTTCCTTTCTTCTTTACCTTCTTTTGTTAACTGTTTTTTATTGTGTATTTTTTATGTGTTTTGTTTTTGTATTTTTTCATTTTTGTAGCCTTTCTTATGTTTAAATTTTGAAACTTTTCATTGTTTGTGAAATTTTAATAAACATTATTTTTTAAAAAAAAAATATATGAAAGTAACAGTCGGAACATACTTTCAACATACTGTATACATGTAAGTTTTGGTGATGGAACATCAGGCTGAATACTCCAGGAGCAGAGATCTTGAGCCCCCCTGAAATTTGCACCCATCTCCAAAAAGCTGGCCTCACTCTACTTTTGTTCTCTGTGTGTCAACCAAAGGGAGCATGGCAGTAGTCAAATGGTTTGGGACAACCTCCCCCCACCAAAGAAAACCTGCATGGACCCTCCTTTGGGTCCCCTGCCTCTGGAGGAGAGGCAGGTAGTGACTGAAGATCAAGCTTCCTTGGGGGTCACTCCCCAAATTTGGAATATCCTCCCTATGGAAAACTGCCTGGTACCAAGCACACTGACTTTGGGGGCAAGGAGAAGCCCTTTTAATTTGCCCAGTCTTCCCCATCTTCTGTCTGCCTCTGAATATCAACTGCTGAAGATTATGAATGGGAGAGAGCTCTTGCTCTTCCCATAGGCATTGGGTTGGCCACTGTGTGAGCAGAACACTCAGCTAGAGGTAGGTCTTTGGTCTGATCCAACAAGGCTATTCTTATGTTTTAGTACTGTGTTTTAACCACTGTAATCCTGGCTCTGTTATAAATTTGATTTTGTATTGCTATTGCTTTAATATGTTTCAGCCTATTTAGAAAACTTTTGTGACCTGCTCCAAGAGTCTCCCCAAGCAGCTCACAACCTGTTTATAAATACAGTGGTACCTCAGGTTACATACGCTTCAGGTTACATACGCTTCAGGTTACAGACTCCGCTAAACCAGAAATAGTACCTCGGGTTAAGAACTTTGCTTCAGGATGAGAACAGAAATCGTGCAGCAGTGGTGCAGCGGCAGCGGGAGGCCATATGCTTCAGGTTACAGACTCCGCTAAACCAGAAATAGTACCTCGGGTTAAGAACTTTGCTTCAGGATGAGAACAGAAATCGTGCAGCAGTGGTGCAGCGGGAGGCCCCATTAGCTTAAAGTGGTGCTTCAGGTTAAGAACAATTTCAGGTTAAGAACGGACCTCCGGAACGAATTAAGTACTTAACCCGAGGTACCACTGTACATATAAATTCATGTTCTAAACGAATGAGAGAACAGATAGCTGTCTAGTTGAAGAAAGGTAGGAGCTGTTGCAAGGGCCTGGGGACAGCAACCCAAAGATTCCCCAAAGCCAGATTCCCCAAAGAATGAGTCTGGTTTCTACCAGGGGACTCATAGAATCACAGAAAGGCAGAGCTGGAACCCCCTTCCAGGACAGATGGACCATCAACCTCTGCTTAAAAACTTCCAAGGAAGGAAGAGGCCACCACTTCCTGAGGGAGTTCATTCCACTTTTGAACAGCTCTGTCCTAAAGATCTTCCTGATGTTTCGTCAAAATCTCCTTTCTTGTAACTTGAATCCATTGGTTTGGGTCCTACCCTCCAGGGCAGGAGAAAACAAGCTTGCTTCATCTTCCACGTGACAGCACTTTAGATCTTTGAAGATGGCTATCATATCTGGAAGGACAGATCCTGAAGGTGAGGCTCCAATACTTTGGACACCTCGTGAGAAGAGAAGACTCCCTGGAAAAGACCCTGATGTTGGGAAAGATGGAGGGCACAAGGAGAAGGGGACGACAGAGGACGAGGTGGTTGGACAGTGTTCTCGAAGCTACCAGCATGAGTTTGACCAAACTGCGGGAGGCAGTGGAAGACAGAAGTGCCTGGCATGCTCTGGTCCATGGGGTCACAAAGAGTCAGACACAACTAAACAACTAAACAACAACAACATCATCATCAACAACAACATATCTCCTTCTCAGTCTTCTCTTTTCCAGGCTATACATGCCCAGCTCCCTCAACCGTTCCTCATAAGGCTTGGTTTCCAGACCCTTGATCATCTTGGTTACCCTCCTCTGCACACGTTCCAGCTTGTCAATATCCTTCTTGACTTGTGCCCAGAACTGGACACAGCATTCCAGATGTGGTCTGCTTAAGGACAGGAGTTCACCCATTGCAAAGGTTCCTCTCCACTAAAAATACGTTTATCTGAAACGGCCACACTTTACCATACATGGGAAAGGCAACTTAAGAAAAGCATTGGGGGGGGGGGAGGGGAATGGGCAAGTCTCCTGGTCAGAGGTAATTTTTCAGGGAACGTTTATGTTTGATGACATGGTGTTAATTCACAAAAGTTCCCTTGTTGATACAAGATGAGATTTCGGCTCATGTTTGTTTGCAGGGGCAGATGCTGGTTAGAAGCACAAAATATTTTACCATGTATGGGAGTAACAAAAAAAAAGGCAGATCTTTGTAAGTATGGGAGATTTGGGAGGGAGTGGGGAGAAACAGAAGGGAAAATGTGCTTAAGAAGAGCCTGCAAAAGTCTGGAAAGCAAGCAGTGCTTAGTCACAATGAACTCTACCTTCTACAACATCTTTCCTAAATTTATTGCTCAGTTATTCACCAACAGTAACAGCACCCTCTCATGGACACATGTAGAAGCACAAACTAGCTGCTTTTGTAGATCACATACTGGGAAGAGCTTGCTTCCAGTTTTATTCTGAGATATTATCCATACTGTAGTGCAATGTACGATTCCGTTATTTCTTCAAGCAGTCATTCTTGGACCTGTATCTATCTATCTATCTATCTATCTATCTATCTATCTATCTATCTATCTACCTATCTACCTATCTACCTATCATCTATCTATCTATCTATCTATCTATCTATCTATTCCCCAGTTCATAGTGCTCGGCTACTCCACACTCTCCTGGCCTCATCTTCTTCTATTGCCAAAATCACCTCAATTAAAATAGCCTCGCTGCAACAATGACTGGGGCTCAGGCAAAGTCCGCCCCATCCTGTAGGACTTGAATTGAAAAATACTCCGCGGAGGGGGAAAGGACGGACCAAAAAGTACAGCTCATTATTGTTTAAAGAGAAACAGAAAACACCCCAATTCAGAATCAGTCACGTGATACAGATCGGGTAACATGATTGCAGTAAGGAAGAAAGCATTACAGGCGGCAACGATTTCAGGAGCGTCCAACTGACATGTGATCGCCGATGCGCAGGTCCTTTTGGACCCGGAAGAAGGCAGAACAGAGGTTGTAGGGGCATAATGGGGTGAGGAAGCCTATAAGGCTCTGCCGATGCACGTGGGGGCCAGGAACAGAACCCCTGCGTGAAATGCTCTCTGCTAGTACTTAAATATTTTTTCCAAAAAACCTTTAAAATAAATGAAAACCTGCTCCGTGGCAGTATCTGAGGACGGGAGGCAATTATAGACACTAGCTATAGGGTCTTGGAACAGTCACACTGAGATGCATGTTTCTTTTCTCCAGTAGTCCTGAAAGTGCTGTTGGGAGCTAACTGGTTTTTGTTGCCGTTGTTTTGCAGGTGCTGTCTGAAGCCCTATTAAGGTGAAGGTAAAGGGACCCCTGACCATTAGGTCCAGTCGTGACCAACTCTGGGGTTGCGGCGCTCATCTCGCTTTATTGGCCGAGGGAGCCGGCATACAACTTCCGGGTCATGTGGCTAGCATGACAAAGCCGCTTCTGGCGAACCAGAGCAGCACACGGAAACACCGTTTACCTTCCCGCCGGAGCAGTACCTATTTATCTACTTGCACTTTGACGTGTTTTCGAACTGCTAGGTTGGCAGGAGCAAGAACCGTGCAACGGGAGCTCACCCCTTTGCGGGGATTCGAACCACCAACCTTCTGATCGGCAAGTCCTAGGCTCTGTGGTTTAACCCACAGCGCCACCCACATCCCCTAAAGCCCTACAGAAATCTGGAAAACCAGTTTGACTAGAGACTACTGCAATACTGAAAAATGGGTACTGGTAGCTCTACAATACTACTACCCTCAGTTCTCAGAAAATCTACCAGGTGTACAAAGCCTAAATACAATGAGAAGTGTTGTTTACAAGTGACCTTGTTTTCCCTGCAAGCTTTTATTACACTTAAGCCTTCCACTGTCCTCGCACTTACCTGTGTTTAGTCATCTTCTGATTATGGCAAAAATGGCTGAAGAATCTGGCATAGTACAAATGCATAACTGCATGCTCCTTTCCTCCAATGTACAGGTCGACAGGCATCCAGTGATCTGCCAAGTCTTTGTGAAAAGGTCTAATAGAGAAAACAACCAATGCGTAATGAGAAGAAGCATAGCTGACCAAGGAAAGTTAGAATGATTCCCATTAGTAAGAATCAATACAAATGGATTTGACTGGCTTACAGGAGCAAACATTTGGATGCTACCAGCAGGGGGCAACATGACTTCATTGTATTAAAACAAAATCCATCCTAAACATTCAGTGGCTGTAGTAATCCAAACAACACTTCATTATAAAATCAAATCGTCTTATTGCTTAGGTGCAAATGAATGACAGCAAAGGGTATCAGATAGCTTTGTATTTTTAAGTTTTTATTTATACTTTCCAAGTTTACACATTTCATTACTTTTACAGTCAATTTAACATTTCAAAATTTGACTTTCTTTCCCCTTTCTGCAGCTCCTTAATTATTATTTTTTTAGTACCTTCTGCATATCCAGATTCATTTAACTTGCTCATTTAATTATCGACTGTAAATATATACTCTTGTGAAACTGCAGGTTATTACAATGATCCTGCTAATATTTTTATCTGTTTACAATCAGATAGCTCTGTTGGGGTTATTCAGGTTTACATATCTGACCAACAAGGGAGGTTTACAGTCAGTGAGATCATGTAGGAATATCTTTATGTGCTTAAAACTACAAAGTTGTTGTAACGTAAAAGTTCTACTCTGAATGAAACAAACACAATTGTCTAAACAGTAGAAGTGTGATAAACCCTCTAAACAGGTTAACTCTAGACTTAACTGAATGGACTCTGATTCCTGCTCTTAACATTCCTGCAGGTGTACAGTGAGACAGCTATGACTCTAAAAGCCATCCCCAAAACAAGGCGTTGGTTTTTAAATGGATAGTGTAATTTGAAAGTTTTAGGGCTGCACACACACCAACTCCAATCTGACTCATGCTGAAATCAATCTGTGGAGGGAGCCCATGTTTAACTAGGATTACTTTGGTCTGCCATTTTGATTCAAAATGGTGCCTAGTGTCCAAACATAGACAACGTTTGGTGGTGATACCTCAAGAGGCAGCTGAACCTATGGCAAAAAAACAAGCAAAATCATATTTCGGTTGACCATCTTGATTCAAAATGGTGGCCGGTGTCCCAACATGGAAGAAAAACGCTGCCCCACCTTGGGAACCCTCATGCCAAATTCGGCAACGATAACTTGAGAGACTTTCCAAACCTATGAACAGACAGACAGAAAGACAGAAGGACTGGCAGAAAACCCACTTGCAGATGATGAGCTCTTTATAATCTGGGAGGTTTTGACAAGGTGGTTTCCAATAGACTGCATTCTGAGGTGGTGAGAGGACTGCACCATGTCAGAAGATAAGCTAAGTGATGCAGTTTAAGAACAACCAACAGGCTAACTCCTTTGTATACTGGGGAAAGGGCACCACTGGCAGAGCAAAAACAGACCCCTCACAAGAATCATCTTTTTATTGTGTTCAGTATGAACTTAAGGATTATCTACAGGAGAGCCTTGCCACTCCTTCCGAGTTGAGCTATGAATAACAGGACCAGCTTATAAGATTACATACCAGCCTGCCTGAATGCAGGCTGCCTAAATTACTTACCTCTCAGAATTATGAGGATCAGTGTACCTTAAGTAATACCAAGCTGAATCAACAAATGTATCCATGGTGTCCGTTTCCCTTTTTGCAGGCTGCTTGCACCTGAGGAACACAAATTTTCGTTATTAGGGTTCTGCAGAGATACAAGGGAGCCATCTGGGGAGCTTTGTTTGCACGAATTTTTTTGATGATGTCCCTTATGAGATTGAAGCCGCATTAGCAGCCAATTTGCGAACTACAGATCTGCGATGCTCACTTGTTGTATAAGCCAAGCTTCTAACTGGGCATGCGAGGTCAGAGCTCACAGATCTCAGCAGAGGCGAGATCTACAAGTCTGTGCTTTGCAAATCTTATCAGAAGTGAGAAATCAGAAATGTGAGTAAGCCAAGAACGTCTCTCTCTTTAAATTCTTGCATCTGATGAAATGAACTTACAACTGGAAAAACCAAGAGAATCCAAAATGGGTAGATTCATTCATTCCTACTGTCAAATCCAGCAACCCCCAGTTAATCTGAATGGATAGGAATTCAAATTGGTCCTAAGCCTTACAACTTGCATGAATGAGTCATAAATGAACGAACCTTTCAAGAGTCAATTCAGTGATCTCTTATTCTTTCAAACTACTGTCAACCCTCCAGATTTCCCAAGCACCAAGGTACTTTATGCCTTTTACCAGCATTATACTGTAGGGTCCCTGAAAACTCAAAAGGAATAGCAGAAATCTATTCCTCTGAGAATGGGCACATGGATGGATGGATACTTGCTCCCAGCTGAGTGTTCACTGAAGCCTTTTACAACAATAAAATGTGGAAAGTAAATGCTATTACTCAAGATTTGCTATCATTTTATAAGGATATAAACTTGTGTGTAGATTTACAATACACCGACAATTACTTTGGATCCGGATGAAGTATTTTAAGTCTCACCAACAAACTTAGTCTGGTTCAAGCTCATTCAAAATACTGAGCAGATGGCTCTCTTTTTCCTTTAAGTCCCAGCTTATGTTTAGCCTGGTAAATTGGATAGACATATTCAAAAATCTAAAGGGCTGTCACATGGAGGATGGAGCAAGCTTGTTTTCTCCTGCTTTGGAGGGCAGGACCCAAATTTATGGCTTTCAAGAAAGGAGATTCCAACTAAACTTCAGAAAGAACCTTCTGACAGTGTTTGACAGTGGAATAGACTCCCACGAGAAGTGGTGGTCTCTACTTCCTTGGAGATTTTAAAGCAGAAGTTGGATGGCCATCTGTCATGTATGATGCAGTTGAGAGTCCCACATATCAGTGGGTTGGACTATATGACCCACGGAGTCCCTTTCAACTCTACAATTCTATGATTCATTGATTGCAAGATCCACTGGACTAAACAAGAGACTACTTGCACAGTTACAGATTTTTGGGCTTTATTGATTAATAAAATGCTGTGTGAGTGAGATAGCCATCTGTAGGCAGAGAAGAAAGCCAACATTTGATTCTTGTAGCTTTCAGATGGATGTGTAGCCAGGGCATAGTATCCTATATGTTTGTCTCTCCATTTGTATGAATCCTTTCTGGGGAATCCTCTTTCCCAAAAGCATGTGGGTTGAACATGGTTGCTAAAAGATTGCATGTGTATGTGTGCGCGCATGTGCACACACAAATACAGAAACCAAGATGGAGGGCGGGGAATGACAAGTTTGAAGGCTTCACCATGTAAAAGGCAAGCAGGGCACAAAAACTAGTATGTCAACATCATGTGATTCTTTTGTAGATAAGCATGGAGTGGTCAGAAAAGGCAGGGGCTCAAAGTAACTGTTCATTATTATCATCATCTCAAAATGGCCTAAGTTGAAATCAATTTCCAATTCTTAATCCCTAGACATTGCTGAACACAGGAATCACCAAGTGACACCTTTTCGTACATTTTAAAAGAGGGATTACAGTTGCACCTTGGAAGTCAAAGGGAATCCGTGTCCGTTCGACTTCCAAAATGTTCGAAAACCAAAGCGTGGCTTCTGATTGGCTGCAGGAAGCTCCTGCAGCCAATCAGAAGCCGCAGAAGCCCTGGCGGACGTTCGGCTTCCAAAAATAGTTCGCAAACTGGAACAGTCACTTCCGGGTTTGTGACATTCGGGAGCCAAAACGTTCAGGAACTAAGCTGTTCAACTTCCAAGGTACAACTGTACTTCTGGCTCCATTCTGAAGTGAGACATTTATTAAGATGAATTTCTTGGCTGAGTTTTGCCTGAGCATAGTTCTTTACATCAAATGCCTTTTGCAACAGCAACAAAATGAGCCTTTCTGAGTCACAGCACTGAGGTACCGCACTACCAAAAATAATCTATTCACTAGCTCTCAAATGTCCAGAGAAAGTGACAGGTTTACTGCTTCTGTATTCTGAAGTGTGAATGACTTGAGATCACTTAACGGCGCCAACAAGGCAGCCTAACAATACAGAATTCATCATGTCAACTCTGCTGAGAGCAATGTTCCATTATACGCATGATGAGGAAACAGTCTCTCAAGGATACGGATAAATTCTGATTCTTTCCACCAAGCATTAGCCACCCACCAGACCCTGGAGAATACAGATCTAGTTTCCCTAATGAAAATATAATTCTCCAAATCTGAATTAGATTCTGTTGAGCCAAGCAAACAAAAGGCTTAAATCTGGCCTGCATAAAACTCCCTTCTAATACAAATAGCTGCCTGACATAAATAACAAGAAGCTCAGATCTAAACCAAAAGCAGCGGTCCTAGGTGACTTTACACTTTACCATTTTTCCAGTGCAGAGATAATCTTTTGGTACACAGAGCAGCAGATTCCTGATCCCTTTATTTGCAGCAAATAAAAACAAATGACCCCCCCCCGCCCTCGCACTTAAAAGAAGAAATACGTGAAGCAGCCCTGGCACCAGACTCATGCAAGAGAAGTGAACTAAGATCTCCCCATTTCCCAAGGAAAAATAGCCCACAGAGCTTGCCTTAACTCCGTTTCCAATAGTAATACAGCTAACTTTGCTATAAAGAGGAAGACAAAGCCTTCCCTCCAAAGAAAAACCCTGTTCCTCTAATGACTGAGCTCAGCAGTAAGAAGAAACAGACACACAGCCTCTTAGAGTTAAGATCTTTTTTCTGCATAAAAAGAACTGGTGAATAGAAAGAACCTGAGACTGCTCTCCACTTTCACAGAAGGCAATGCAGAAGGAAGTAATAGCACAAAGGTACACTGGTGAGATAGTCAGATTTTAAGGACACTAAGCTTTAGTTTTCTGTCCTCTTTTTTAAAAAAAGAAAAACCAGAAGCCACAGCATCAACCAAATGTTTAACCGTAATAACAATAAAAATGAAACAAAATTGACTCCTCTTCCAGCCAAATCACTGACCAGAAGCTGTAAAGAAAACGTGCACTCACCTCGGACAAAAGCAGTTTACCCAGTGTGAAGCAGAAGCCAAAAGCGAGCCGCCCTTTCCTGTAAAGGATGTGACACTGGGCAATTGCACAGGTAAGTCTTCGTAAGGGACAGGAAGAGGACCGCAACTCTGGCAGTGGATGATTGGAATAGGCGTCCCCCAATAACGCTGTCGCGAGATCAGCCAATCTTTCAATTTACTACTTGTTAAGTGTCCTCCTACTCCTTTATTTTTGGCTTCTTGAGTGATGGCATTTAACGCTTGTTGTCTACTCATACCTGTGAACTGAGAACGACAGATGTTGGTGTATTCCAATGTTCTCACTGCAACGGTAGTCACAGTAATGTTCCTCTGTATATGTCCCACCACCAATAGTCAAGAGAATGGAATTCTATCCAAAGTCCTAATAGTCTCTCAAATTTTCTCCATTTTCATCTTCTGTTCAAGCCTCAAGGCAGTCGAATGATCAGGCCACTACCGGCAGCTGCTCTGTTGGATTTCGGCATGGTGGTCTGGTGTGCATTTTCAGGTGAAGTTCCTGGAACAATTATTTTAATCTCCTAGAGCAGGGATCTCCAACTCCCAAGAGACTGCGATCTACTCCCACTATAAAATTTCATTGTCCCCGAAGGGGGCAATGACAATAAAGATATATTATTATTATTATTATTATTATTATTATTATTATTATTATTATTATTATTATTAAAAAACTGGCAGTGATCTACTGTTGAGCTTTTTTTGGGGGGGGGTGATCAACTAAGATCAACCAGGGACACACTGCGATCGACCGGTAGATCACGATCGACTGGTTTGGACATGACTGCCCTAGAGCAATTGTTTCAATTTGTTTCTGGTCTTGCACTAAACAGGTTTTAAAAATAAAAGTACAGTAAGTCTCTGTTGGGCAAGTGGCTGAGCAGCAATACTATGAAGCTGTATTGCTTTGCAACTTAAGAGATTGTTTTAAACATGTTTGTAAGTAAAGGTAAAGGGACCCCTGACCATTAGGTCCAGTCGTGGCCGACTGTGGGGTTGTGGCGCTCATCTCGCTTTATTGGCCAAGGGAGCCGGTGTACAGCTTCTGGGTCATGTGGCCAGCATGACTAAGCCACTTCTGGCAAACCAGAGCAGCGCACGGAAACGCTGTTTACCTTCCCGCCGGGTTGGCAGGAGCAGGGACCGAGCAACGGGAGCTCACCCCATTGAACCACCGACCTTCTGATCGGCAAGCCCTAGGCTCTGTGGTTTAACCCATAGCACCACCCACGTCCCAGCAAAACATGTTTGTACATAACAAGAAACCTGGATTTCAGAAAAGTATTTTAGGATGCATGTGGCAGAAGTCCTGGTCCCAGCTATGCAGCAGGAGAAAGTCTGCAAGACCAAGGCTTTGCTCAGGCTCATTCTAGCTCATACATGTAGTGCTAAAGCAGAGTTTAGTATTTTCATACTAATCACTATCTTCTATTAGTACATATCAGATGACTGCGATAAAAGCCAGCAGTGGAGACTGCCAGCACTGGCTCAGTTCTTTCTCTGGTGCCAACTATATGAAGAAGAATCCATGCACTGCCAGAACCTATGTTCCTACACCCTGCAGGGTTTGGAAGTGCATTAGCCTTTGTAAATCAAGAAAATCTTTAATAAAAAGAAAAAGAAAAAAGAAAGTGTATTAGCCTGAAGCATTTAAACCAAACCATGTATGTCTGCATCTATATTAACTTCACACTTTCATTTTCTGTTATGCACATTTTAAAAATTGTCTAACATGTAAAAATCAAATATCTGGGTACATGTTTGTGTGTGAGTTTTAAAGTTGTCATTTTTTCCCATGGAGGCGTGGGGATGAGAAGGCAGAGACTCACAGGAGTGCACTAACCTCTCTGGAGTTGATCAGTCTCTCTGAACCATCCGGCAGCGTTTCAATTACTTCCTCAAACGACAGACCCAAATTCCTAGCAACTTCAGCATCATCTGGTTTAATGCAAGGGATTCCTTGGAAGGGAAAATAAAATGAAAGTGTTTCTTAAACAGATTTCAAATAAGACTCACCCCTTTGGGTTTTTTAAATGAAAATGCAATCAAACAGCTTTCTGATTCAGAGTTCAGGCAGCACTGCTAACTACCGTATTTTTCCGTGTATAAGACTAGGTTTTCCTCCTAAAAGATAATGCCAAAAATTAGGGGCGTCTTATACGCGGATAGTGCCAAGGGTGGGCTGGCGATTGGTTGTTGCCGCAAAAATAGGGGGCGTCTTATACATGAAAAATACGGTATATGCTTCTTGCATATACTTTCAGCCTCTTCAACCCATGTTTCTCTATTCCTTTCAGCCTACAAATCAACCTTCCAAATCAAAATGTATCTAAACTGACTCCCAATTCCTCTTCCATTAGAACAATACTCTCTACATTCAACTCTATAGCCCTTGGCCAATTCAATTCAATACATATTGATAAGATGAATTTGTCATTGACATCTTGGCTCTATATTTTCCAAGATGCAACCTCTCTTTTCTCACCCTGGTTTTCATATTAGCCAGCACTGGAACTTTAAATTCCTGCCGCGAAATCAATCTCAAATGCGTTCATTTGCAAGTTTTTCTCTTGCTGCAAAGCAAAGGCTAGATCTAAAGAAGCATGGTGACGTTACTTCTGAGAGATGAAGGAAGGTGGGTTAGATGCATCTTTCTGACAGCAGCTCCCCATGCTGTATGGCAAATATGCTTTGGAAAATGAGGGGAGCTTCAAAGACATTTGTGATACTGCAGTGGGCGGTGAGATGTTTTTAAAAATGAAATAAAATCCAAAACCCACACCTCCTAGGGCAAAACACCTCTGTGAGTTTTTGGATCCCAGTCATCAAAATCAGAATTAATGTTGATGTTTGGGTACTGATTAATTTAATTCTATTACTTTCCATTTTGAATAGAACGCTTTAATTCAAGGGGAGCTTGTGGCCATCCATATGTTGGGGGCCTCTTACTGTCATTAGCCTTGGAAACTGCGGCCAAAGGTCAAGGATGATATGAACCGCAGTCCAGAAACATCTGGATTATCATAGGTTTCCCCACTTAACTAATGGCTCAAAGCTTCAAATTACATTCTTGTGTACAGTGGTGCCTCGCAAGACGAAAAGAATCCGTTCCGCGAGTCTCTTCGTCTTGCGGTTTTTTCGTCTTGCGAAGCAAGCCCATTAGCGGCTTAACGGATCAGCTGTTAAGCGGCTTAGCGGATCAGCTGTTAAGCGGCTTAGCGGATCAGCTGATAAGCGGCTTAGCGGATCAGCTGTTAAGCGGCTTAGCGGATCAGCTGATAAGCGGCTTAGCGGATCAGCTGTTAAGTGGCTTAGCGGCTTAGGATCAGCTGATAAGCGGCTTAGCGGCTTGGGGAAAAGGGGGGGAGGGAAAAAACCCCGCAGGAACTCGCAAGACATAGGAAATTCGTTTTGCGAAGCACCTCCAAAACGGAAAACCCTTTCGTCTAGCGGGTTTTCCGTCTTGCGAGGCATTCGTCTTGCGGGGCACCACTGTATGTCAAAAGCTGGAAAACAACAATAAATAGAGGGGAAAGGTTAACAAGTTTAGATGATTGTCGTTTAAAAATGGAAACGCATTGTTTTACCATTTCACTGAAAAGAAATCAACTTGGAAGTTTATGAAATGAACTCGTACCAAGCTAATCTTTTATACAGGACACCAATTATATCAGGTGGACGGCATATGCTATAAATCAGTGTTTCCCAAATTGTTGTTGGACTACAACTCCCATGATCCCTAGCCAGCAGGACCAGTAGTCAGGGATGATGGGAACTGTAGTCCAAAAACAGCTGGAGGCCCAAGTTTGGGTAATATTGCTCTAAATGATACAAAAACATGTGTCTCAAGTACTTTGGGTTGCCCGACTGAAAGCTGGAAAACAGTCAGAACAGCAGCCTTGCTCAATCAGACCAAAGGCTCTCTACAGGGAAGTTACAGGGAACCAGGCAGAGGGCCTTCTCGGTAGTGGTGCCTTCCCTGTGGAACGCCCTCCCACCAGATGTCAAAGAGAACAACAACTACCAGACTTTTAGAAGACATCTGAAGGCAGCCCTGTTTACGGAAGCTTTTAATGTTTGATGTATTATAGTATTTTAATATTTTTTTGGAAGCCGCCCAGAGTGGCTGGGGAAGCCCAGCCAGATGGGCGGGGTATAAATAATAAATTTATTATTATTATTATTATTATCTAGCATCTCATTTCCCAGTGGCCAACTAGATTCTGCTGGGAAGCCCACCAGCAAGCCATGAGCACAATTGCCCTCTTGGTCTCCAGCAGGCGACATTTAGGGGCATGCCAAAACTCATTTCCCCCATGATAGCCTTACCTCCCATTGGTCTAATCCCTGTTAAAGGCATCCAAGTTGGTGGCTGTAGTGGTTGGGAGTTACTCGTGCGTAATCCTGCCCCGTTTGAGCATTGGATTGCCTGGTTAAACCCTCCAGACTGCACAGCCCATCTCAGCGTGGCTGCCCTTAGTCACTCGTAGAATCTGTCTGTGGGCGTTTCTTAAAGCGTTGCCAACATAAGAGTTGTTTGACGCCCAATCGTCTCCGCCTCTCACTGCGCGGGAGTCTCCTGCGCAGGGTGGGCGTGGGCAGCGGGGTGCTTGGGCTCTCCTCACTAACTTCCAACGAAGAGTCCTGGAGCCCCTGCACCTCCCTGTCCCGTTGCTCTCCTGGATCCCTGGTGTTACACTCATTCTCTTCCCCTTCTTCCCAGCTGAGTCTCCCCCTAGCGCTGGGACCTTCTCCTGCAGAATCAGAGACCCTCTCCTTCTCCCGTGCCTCTGATGTCAGTTCCCTGACAGTGGCTAATCTACATCTTGTGGTAGCAAATTCTATAGCTGCAAACCTTCAAATCAGGAGCAGAGCAACAGGCAGAAGCAGCTGCATGGAAAATTTAAAGTATATGACTGTTTACCAGCTTTGACTCTGGCAACCCTAGCAGTGCTTAATACATCAACCTTTATTTTCCCTTCCATGGATGCTTCTAGAACCCACAGACAACCATTATTACAGTTTCAGCTGCGCAAGCCTTATTTTTTCAACATGTTTCCTGTACTCACCTATTTTAGTATCGACAGAGCCTTCAAACTCAGATTTTGCGGAAATGACTACAGGAATCTCTTGACTGGTGAGCAAGTTCAGAGCTGTCACTGAAGTAAGAGACTCTACAAAAAAAAAAAAAAAGTAAAGATCATAATAATAGGAACACTGTGCCAAGAGTGTTCACTTACTGCTAAGAGAGCCTGCTGCTCTCTTGTGTTACTAAAAACCTAATGAAGCAGCCCTTGAAGATCCGGTCTTAGTCTGCTTGAATCAATAGCAATAATTCTGAATTTAATTAGTTTCTGATGGAAACGCAGCTTCTTGCACTTTTGAAAGATTTCTCTCCCAATCTGAACCTCACGCTTCAATTATCCCACCCCCTGGAAAAAATAATTACCATTCTCCAAGGATACATGAAATGTTTGTGCAAGGAAATGAATATCTAAATAAAAGCAAAAACAAAAACAAAATGTAAAGGGCAGCATATATTTTGTCATTATACTGGAAAGCTTTCCCTCTTATGCCATTTTTGAAAGATTGTCTCTTTTCGTTTTGCAGAATTGTCTGCCATTCCTTGGTTTAAAGAGATTTCGTTCTATGTTCGATCACTAGTTGGCATTTGCAATTTCTCTCAGGGAAATGCAATTCTGTGGTCTCTCACCAGGTGTTGCTATTATATGCCCTTTTTACTTCTAAGTGATAAAAGGGCACTTGTACAATGCTCTATTCCAGCCAATAGGAGTGTAATGACCATCTCCCAGTCTTCCTGGATCCAGTTGCCCTCTGGGGGGGGGGGTGTACCCCTCTCCAAGCACAATTCAAAGTGTTGCTGCTGACCTTTCAAGCCCTAAATGGCCTCGGCCCAGTATACCTGAAGGAGCATCTCCACCCCCATCATTCAGCCCGGACACTGAGGTCCAGCGCCGAGGGCCTTCTGGCGGTTCCCTCGCTGCAAGAAGCCAAGTTACAGGGAACCAGGTAGAGGGCCTTCTCGGTAGTGGCACCCGCCCTGAGGAACGCCCTTCCATTAGATGTCAAGGAAACAACAGTGGTACCTCAGGTTACATACACTTCGGGTTACATACGCTTCAGGTTACAGACTCCGCTAACCCAGAAATAGTGCTTCAGGTTAAGAATTTTGCTTCAGGATGAGAACAGAAATTGTGCTCCAGTGGCGCGGCAGCAGCAGGAGGCCCCATTAGCTAAAGTGGTGCTTCAGGTTAAGAACACTTTCAGGTTAAGAACGGACCTCGGGAACGAATTAAGTACTTAACCCGAGGTACCACTGTATCTGACTTTTAGAATACATCTGAAGGCAGCCCTGTTTAGGGAAGTTTTTAATGTTTGATGTTTTATCGTGATTTTAATATTCTGTTGGGAGCCACCCAGAGTGGCTGAGGAGGAGCGGCCAGATGGGCAGGGTATAAGTAATGAATTATTATTATTATTATTATTATTATTATTATTATTATTATTATTATTATTATTATTATTTACTGAGCCCACCCTTCCCTTTAATAAATTGCTGCCAAGAGATAAAGTGGACAAAAAAAATACTCAGAAGTAAGATTCTCTTGTTCATCAATTACTACTGATCATCTTGTTTAGACAAGCATGCACTCTAATATTTATTTATTTAAAATAATATTTATTATTTTCCATACATAAACATAACAGAAAAAAACCAACAATAATGAAAAAAAGAATGAAACGAAAAAAGAAAAAAGAAAAAAAACATAAAACATAAAATACATCAAATCACCACATAAACTGAACTTAATTAATTACTCAAAATCCATCTTCATAAACATATTACTTGACTTCCTCAAATCTCTTCCATCTGAGTTTCTTAGTAATTATATATAGCAGTTTCCAATATCATTATTTCCTAAAACAATATCACACTTATAATCATATTTCCTAAGCTTTCTTATCTTACATTTTCTCGTTTATTTATTTAATCCCAATTTAATCCTAGGCCTAATTGATTCTTTCACGTGATTACATATCTTTAATATTACACTATTTATTCAAATAGTCTTTAAATTTCTTCCAATCTTCCTTGCACTCTATTATTTATTATTCCTATTTTTTCTCTCTATTTCCTAATAGAGAGGAAGGTTGCAGCCCCACTCAGCCAAGGCCCAAGAACCACAATACAATAGCCAAAGCTGAATCTGGTCCAGCATCCCATTTTCCCAGGGCACAATGGCAACAGTCTTGGCTCCCCAACAAGTGGTATTTGGTGGTATACTGCCTCTGCACATGGAAGCTCTACTTTGCCAACAGCTGCCAATACATTTCTCTTTCACGAACGTCTGCATCCCTCCCCCCAAAAGGGATCTAAGCCAATAGTCAGCATACTGTGACAGTGGATTAATTATGGGTTAAAAAGCACTTCCTTTCCTGTGTCCCCTAGCTATTCCTAATCAAGTTCACGGCCTGGTCCAAAGTTCTAATATTATCATAGGCTGAAGAAGACTGTGCCTACCCTCCCTCTTCTTTCTCCAATACAGTAGTGCATAATTTTATACACTATTAAGAGGAAGAAGAAGAAAGAGTTTGGATTTGATATCCCGCTTTATCACTCAAAGTGGCTAACATTCTCCTTTCCCTTCCTCCCCCACAACAAACACTCTGTGAGGTGAGTGGGGCTGAGAGACTTCAGAGAAATGTGACTGTCCCAAGGTCGCCCAGCAGCTGCATGTGGAGGAGCGGGGAATCAAACCCGGTTCACCAGATTACGAGTCTACAGCTCTTAACCACTACACCACACTGGCTCTCAGTCTCTTCTCTTTTAGCAAGTCTTTAAATGGGGGAACAAAAACCTCACAGAGCTGGTGATCCAGCCCCCTAACTGTTCTGGCTGCTTACTCTTCATCTTTTCTAGCCTTACAATGTACTTTTCACGATGGGGCAACTGCAAGTGTGCACAGCATTTCAAATGCAGGGGCACCAATAATTAACACAAAGGCATTATTATACTAGCCATTTTATTTTCAAGCATTAAATTTGCATTTGGCATTTTTCGCTGCTGCCGCACACTGCCTCTCGTTGTACTCTGTAGGGTGCTGCAAGTCTGAAGTCAGGGATTCTTGGTTGTCAGACCTTACACTATGTGCCAATTTGCCAGAGGGGGCAAAAAGCCGCTAGCACAGTATCTGCTGCACTTGGGCACCACCGAAGGAGCTACGTTCTTCAACAAATAAAACTTCAAACGGAGACCCCAGCATACAATTCCTGCATTAGAATTTGTCAAAAAGTGTGATTCCACTGAATTCAGACAATAGTGTTAATTAACAGAGCCAGACTAGGAAGACTGTGCTGCTGTTTTGCTCCTGTCGTGAATGGTCATTATGCTCAGTTTATATAAATTTCAGCTTTATACTGAATTGGCCCAGAACTGTATGTCTTGTATGTAATGGCCATTTGATTTTGCTGTTTGCAAAGCTTTTCTCATGCATGCATGAGTGTGTGTGCATGTTTGCGCAAGATAATACACACAGACACACATGCGCAAACCCCTGTCGACTGAAAATATACATATGCTGAAGTGGACTCTACAGGGGGGAAAACCCAATTTCTTAATATTCAAGGTGTCACAATACTTTGTTGTTTTCCTGGAAGGAAATTCTGTAGTTTGGTGGTTCAGCAGTTTTCAGTTGCTACAAGGTACTAATCCGATAAGGGATTCTAGTCTGGTTTCTCAGTCGAAGCAACTTGTCTTTACAGAGAAGATCAGGCTGCTGCCATATGTTTAAAAGGCATGCTGCAATGTTTAAAAAATATTACATGTGAATTGTTTTGCACAAGCCTGACCATGTTAAGCTACACAAGCAACTGCCTAGTCTTAGTAAATCAAGCACTACCAGAAGAAAGAAAGAAAGAAAGAAAGAAAGAAAGAAAGAAAGAAAGAAAGATTCACCTTTTCCTGGGACAAGCTCCTTCCGGAAGATTTCCTTTAAACAGCTATTTCCATGTAACAGTCTATGATTAGGCAAGATATGTAAATGAGATGCACCATAAATGGCTTCAGGTGCGCATGCATAGGCTGATATCGTCTCTCCTGTAGGGTTATTATTAGTCTGACAAAAGACAGGGAAAGGGTTACTGCAATTTCCTCCAGAGCAACACGCACAATTTTCACTTGCAGGCCCCAGCTTGCATTTATGAATTCTACAGACATTTTCCAGAATCAGTTCCAAAGGCCACAGTCCACATCTGAGAATACAATGGCGAATTTGGTCACACAGCCAATCCAGCCGTGTCTCTACATGCCCCACGCCAATGTCACTTACGGTATCAGGGGTATGTGTTCTGAGCAAAACAGCCTTGCAGACTAAAATATTTCTAGCCTTCATTTGAACCCCCCCCAAGTAATTGCTAACATTTCTAGTTTTACTCCTAACAGTTTTCAGTCTCCTGAAGATTATGGCACGAATATCTCATCACCAAGAAGGGACTTGCTCACCTTTAGCATGAACTCAAAATAGCATCCAACGCAGTCTCCTAACCAATGAGCTTGCATTTCCTTTATTCCATACCACTTGGGGAGATCTGACAAACCATCGAGCAAAGCCTGCAACAAAAGCAGAGAAAATGGTAGGCCTTCAAACGTGGGTGGAAGATATTTGCCCCATCCTGACTCTGCTTCTTCCTCCACACATTCTCCACCTGACAGGAAGGAATATTCCCCCACTCCTTTTTTTTAAAGGGGGATTTCCTTTGTTTCCCCTGACTTATGACACCAAGAATTTGCATGGTATGCTATAAAGCAATCTGTGGTCCTAGGGTCTCATATGGTCTTCAGCCTAATTTCAAAAGCCGCCTGCAAACTATCAGTTCAGACCTGTGGTAGAAGTGATCCGTCTCTCCCGTAGCAGCCTATAGGGTGAGGAGAAAGAGGGAGAGACGATAGAGGGTGGTAGGATAAAAGGGGTCCGTGTATTTTTTTGATCTGGCTCCACCCAGAGTCAACATGTGACCTCTGATAGATTACCTGTGACCCTCAACAGAAAAAAGGTTGCCCAACCCTGGCTCTTCTCTATAGATGGCCATCCTACGTTTGAAGAGACTAAGCGCTTGCTCAAAAAAGTCTCCACAAATATGGAACACACCAGCCTTGCGCAGTTTTTAAAAAGGCAAAGCAGTTCAAACTCAAGCCCGTTAAATAAAAGGAATAAGCCAAGGATCAGGTAAATGAGTTGAGTCATGTAGCCTTCAGTGAAACCACTGAAATAACAGATATGTCCTGGGTCACTCAAATGCAGTACAGTGGTACCTCAGGTTAAGTACTTAATTCGTTCCAGAGGTCCATTCTTAACCTGAAACTGTTCTTAACCTGAAGCACCACTTTAGCTAATGGGGCCTCCCGCTGCTGCTGCACCACAAAGTTCTTAACCCGAAGCAAAGTTCTTAACCCGAGGTAATATTTCTGGGTTAGCGGAGTCTGTAACCTGAAGCATATGTAACCTGAAGCGTATGTAACCCGAGGTACCACTGTACATTTTCAGTGAGAAACTGCATGAATACAGTCAGCAATACAAAAATAATAATATTCCCAGACACATCATATATTTAAACCGCACCCAACCCCCAATAATCATGGGAACTGCAATTTGTTAAGGGTGATGTGATTTGTTGCTCTGTGGTGTGAACTGCAGTTCCCATGATTCCTTGGGGGCACAGGTGCCTGTGCTTTAAATGTATGGTGTGCACAAAGGCACAAGGAATTTGAATAATGTCCTGACACTATTCAACATTAAACACATAACGAAAGAAGCAAAAGAAGAGCAAAAGATATGGTCCAAGACTTTTTGGTGCCTGGGGCATCCCCTGACAGCAGAGGCAGCCCCCATGTAGCCCCTCAAGATCGGGAGGGCACCAATTCCCCTAAACCAAAAAGATTCCCCTCAAAAATAGACAATTGGCTGCTCTTTAATGCTAGCACCAAACTGGCCACTAAAGTCAGTCTGTACCTGGTTGACCGCTGGGGGTAAATTTAATGGAATGGGCACACAATCCAATCTTGTGGAAAGAAAAGAAGCAGAAATTGTACTTCGTGAGAGCTTAGTAAGCCCACACAAATCACTAAATAAAATTCTAGCTAAATGACAGTAGCAGAGATTCAATATAAGGAAATGAGTCTGACGGAGAAATAAGTATGTAGCTAAAGGTTACAATGGAATTTAGCACACATTAAGAGCAAATCAACAGTAAGAAGCACTCACATAATCTACCAAGAGAGCAAAGGAAACAGCAAGTCATAATTTGTTCTCAGAAATGAAAACAATGAATGTCAGAGCAATCCACACCATCGGGCAGGGGTATGTTAAAAGCAGAAGAAGCGATAGCCAACACCAAGATTTTATGTGAAAAGGTGAGTCAAGAAGTCAGAACACTGCCAGACTACGCTGAGGCTAGGAGTGACCCATTCATTAAAAAGACAAGCCATGTTTTAAAATGGTGCTTCAAAATAATAATGGGTTCACATGTTGGCTTAAAACATGCAGATTTTTATTTTTTTTAAAGGAAAGAGATGAGCTTATTTATATTGCTCTGGGAACAGATTTTATGACTAGCTGCTGCAGTGCCAAACTGTAATCAGACAGAATATAGATATAACAAGATTGTCCTTTTTCAAAATAGACATTATACGCAGTGAAAATGTATTTGCCACATTAATAGTCCTGGTCCCCCCCAAAAAGCATGTTTCTTGGCCTGGTAACAATCAGTTTGTCCATATACTACTTCCTTGCCATTTCCACTGTCTCCTGCCCTCATGTGCCCAAGCTCTGGGAAAGTTTGCCTGGTTTCTTAAACCACCGTTTCCCAGGACATACAAGCCAGGAAATCTGGATTTTCATGGATCCCTTATGAGTCAGACAATTAAACCTGAATCCTGGTTTTGAGGGAGACCTTAAACTACAGTTCAGAAGTCACAGAAAACTGTGGCTTAAGACATCAAGATAGTTTGACCAGAGCTTAGGATGAGTTAAGGGGTGAAGGAGGAGTGTATAGGCACATTACTGGATGCTTACTGGACTGATAGTTCATGATTCACTAGACTGTGATTGTTTTCTCAGAACTGGGCCACAGGAAAAAATACCCAAAATTTAGAATGGCTGGAACTAGATAGCAAACCCATACTCCTATCTCAAGGAAGGATAGCAAGTGTAATAGGTATGAGTTACTCGTGCGTAAGCTGGTGCCTTTCTCGGTTAATTTGCCTTGTTAAACCTTTCTGACTGCACAGCCCCTTCTCATCGTGGCTGCCTCAGTCACTGGCAGAATCCGTCAGTGGGCGTTTCTTGAACCTCTTCCAACATAAAAGTTGTTTGACACCCAGTCTCCTCCTCCTCTCACTGTGCGGGAGTCTTCTGCGCAGGGAAGGCGTGGGTAGCGGAGGACCTGGGCTCTCCTCACTGATGTCCAGTGAAGAGTCCTGGAGCCCTCTCTCCAATTCCCCCGTCTGCCCCCCTTTATCCCTGGTGTTGCGCTGAATGGCTTCCCCATCTACTGAGCTGTTTCTCCCCCTGCTGCTGGGTCCTTCGCCAGCATCATCTGGGAGCCTCCCCTTCGCCTCTCCCTCCGATGTCAGTTCCCTGACAGCAAGGAAGCAGCACTAGTGAAGAAGGCAATTGAGTTGCGGTTAACAAAATGCAGGTCAAAAAAATGAGCTTGCCTTAAACAACCCCCCCTCCCGGGCTCGGGAACATCCTGCCTTTGTGCCTGCGTAAGAGCTGCGGAGTTTGACAGCTGTCAAAGCTGCCAAACGGGCGGTTTAAAGTGAGAAATTGTCATTTAAGATCCCTCTGGACTAAGACGAGTTGTAATTGAGCTAAAACTGTTGGAAACAAAGTAATAATAATCAGTTAAAGGATTGTTGGTGAAAAGGCAAATAAGTAACCAGATTCCCCCTAGGGGGAATTCTGTGAAACTACAATGGATACAATGGCTGTGGAAGGAAAGTTACTAGTGGAAATCGAAAGGATGTTTCAATTGGTGGGAATCTTACAAGAGCAGAGCTTGGCCATGAATAAACAACTTGAGACTATGACCTTGGGAACAGGCAACTCTGCTCTTTGTATTGAGGACCTCAATGAGAAAGAATCCACAGCTGATCGGGAAACAATACCTACAGAGCTGGAAGAGACTAAACAACAAGTAAAAGAAGAAGTAATCCTGGGAAGCAACAACCAAAAGTTGACATCTGTGGAATACAAGCAAGGAGCCGCTGGGAACATATCCACCACAAGTCTGCGAAAGACACAGAGGAAGAAGGAGGAGGTCCCAAGACAAAATGGAATACAGGAATTTAAAATAAAGAAATATGATTGGGGCCTCCGTTTGGACTTAGACTTTGAAGAGATAAGACTTTGTGGAAATTCTTCAGCAGTTACTTTTGAATCTCCTTGTGGGAAGAGGATACACTTTGATGGTGAAAGAACTTTTCCCAGACCCGACGACTGACATAAAGGACTACCAACAGGACAGGCGGAGAGGGACTGAAAGAGATTTGAAAGCCTCGGACGTGAGGAACCCAGGCTGAGAATCTCGAATTTGGACTTTTATTGGGAAGGGACAAAAACTGGGGATGGGAGGGAGGGAAGAAGAGATTCTTAAAAACTCTTAAGACTTCTAGGTTTGGTTAAGATGACTCTTAATTAAGATAAAATGAAAATCGATGGAAGAGAACTTAAGTCCAACTTATGAAAATCAATTTTTATTATAAAACAAGGTAATGAGATGAATAAGGTTGTTAAGAGGAGAAATACCAACTTGCTGATATAATCTTGAAACTGGGATGCACGAGGGGAGGTGGGGGGAAGTCAGGGAACAAGGTTATGAAACGGGGATTTGCTGATTTTATACATGTTTTTGTCTTTTGTCTTTTCTTTGTGTATGTTTTGTCTTTATAAAAGCAGAAAACCAAATAAAAATTTTATAAAAAAAACAAAAACAAAAAAATGAGCTTGTGTTTAGCAAGATAGCACTGAGATGATGCCTCTTATTAGGAAAACAAAAAAGCTCTACAAATGAGCAATCTGAGGCCAAAGTAAATAGTATGGCTACAAATGTATCCAACAATAAAATCAACAATTTTACAGATTCAAATGCAAATATGTTAAACAAATCAAGAAAAGGAAACAGTAACTCATAGCAGAAAAATAAAGCAAAAACCTTTAAATCTTCATGTACAAAACCATTTAAAAGTTGGGGATTTCTTTGCCAACTTTTCCGATCTGACAGGCGTATTTACATTAACAGTGGAGAAACGAGAATTGCATTTACAACTGAGCGTTACAAAAAGAGGCAGCAGTAGAACAGCCCATGATTGAATTTATGAAGATGAGCATCCATTAAAGAGAATCCAGAAACACAAGAGGAAATTTTGATATTGTTTGGAAGTGGCAGTCAACAGCACCAGTTGCTAAGAGACAGAGAGATGAGGGAGTTATAGAGCTGGGCAAATCTAGCAAAAGGATGACCTAGATTGAAAACATATCTGAGATGTTGCAAAGAGAAAAGATTTGTGTCCAGAGGTGAATATCTCAAATTCTATTCAGGATCTTTGCATTATGAGAACCCACGTAAACAATATGAGCAGTAGAAGTCTATGGAAGAGAAGAATGTATCTTTTATCAGAGAGATGAATACCAAAGATCCCCTTTCCTTAAACACCAGGTTGAAAAAAAGTTTTATCACAGTTAAAAACCCTGCTCTGAAAATAAGAATTTTAACACTATCGTGGCATTCTATATACAGCCTTAAAGCTTAACAGTAATCACATTAAATCAATTTATTATGTCAATTGAAAAGCTAATTAATACAAAGCGAGCAACAGAAAAATCACCACTCCAAACACCATACCGTATCTAACACAAATATCGCTTTCTAAGACAATAATGAAGTGAAGCTATCTGATAGCCTAGAAAATTATTTTCTATCACCTTTTATATCACAGTCTGCAGCCTGACCTACAACCTGTAGCACATGGTGTACGAAAGAGCTATGAGTCTGATTTTAAGAAGTGAACTATAAGTTTCATTCCACAAGATGGGGCTACCATATCATGGAGACAGTTAATTGACGAACAGCTGAATTTAAATAGATTTATACCACAATCCCACCCAAGTTTACTGTGAAATAAGCCCTACTTATTTCACCAAACTTATTTCACCAATCCTTGACTTAGCAAGACTGCAGCACCAATTCCTCCGTCCTAGAGAGGCTCCTGGAGAGGAACTCACAGTCACCTTGCTCGTCTCTATGGTCATTTTTTCTCCTTAGTGTGTTGCTTGTACCAGCACTTAGGATTAAGGCCTCTCCTTACCAAGGACACACCTTGGCTACACCTGAGACTACAATTCCCATCATCCCTGACCACTGGTCCTGTTAGCTAGGGATGATGGGAGTTGTAGTCCAAAACATCTGGAGGGCCGAGTTTGCCTATGTCTATATCATTTGGTGTACTACAAAATCACCATCCCAAAGGGCTCTTCAGGAATTAGATCTTTTCCATTAGCCTCCCAGACTTGGACATTCATTCACATATTGATCCTCATTAACAGAGCAAAGTTGCTGCAGATTTTCAACTCAACCATCTACTGTACTTTCCAGGCCTGGTAGGTGCTCAGGTTTTCCTAGTGCTAACCCCTACAGAGCTAAAGTGAATCAGAAGTGGCATGAATGAAAATTCTGTGGAAGAAAACTACCCACGCTAGGCTCCAGTGGGCAATGGTACTCATTGTGTACAATATGCCTTTCTCTTAAAAGGTAAAGGGACCCCTGACCATTAGGTCGAGTCGTGGAAGACTCTGGGGTTGTGGCGCTCATCTCGCTTTATTGGCCGAGGGAGCCGGCGTACAGCTTCCGGGTCATGTGGCCAGCATGACTAAGCCGCTTCTGGCGAACCAGAGCAGCACACGGAAACGCCATTTACCTTCCTGCCGGAGTGGTACCTATTTATCTACTTGCACTTTGACGTGCTTTCGAACTGCTAGGTGGGCAAGAGCAGGGACCGAGCAACAGGAGCTCACCCCGTCGCAGGGATTCGAACAGTTGACCTTCTGATCGGCAAGTCCTAGGCTCTGTGGTTTAACCCACAGTGCCACCCGCGTCCCATGCCTTTCTTTTACTGAGGTCCTATTTGATTTGCTGAATTAATGGCCTATACCTTGCCTAATTTCATGGTGCAGGGGGCAAGGGGAAGGAGGAGGAATATGGTGGCAGAGAGTGAGAAAGAAAATGGGGTGATCGACCCATTTTGGGCTCTGGCCCTGCCCACAACTAGCATCCACCCCCCAAAAAAAACCCAGAATACAGCTGTCAAGCGAAGCACGTTCCCCACACCTGACAAACAGAGAAGAGAGCGCTTGCTCATTCAAATGCAGAGCCACTCAGACCCTTGATTGCAACTTTCTGGTAAGTGAAACACTAGCAGTGAGCAGTAATGAAGGATGTATCCCTCAACTTTAAACAACAGAGGGCTAGACAGAAATATGCACATTAACCCCTCTCTCTCTTTCCATGTGTGTGTGTGTGTGTGTGTGTGTGTGTGTAAAAAATTGTCCCATAGAGTTTGCAACAAAATAAGCCACTCTTAGATTTCAAGACAAAATGGGAGTATTTTCAACACAAATGCTGTATAACCAAGCAGAAACCCGTGTGAAGTACGAGACTTTTCAAGGATTCTGCATACATTATTCTTGTAACTATGGAAACAAAATAATTACAGTCTTAAAATACATAATTAATATTAGACTCTTTTTTATATAAAAAAGCCTGAAAAATAAAATTAAAAAACACCCAAATTCAGTAAAAATTGCACATAGTTAGCATAACTACTTGGGCATAGCTTATGTGGCTTTAGCAAAAGGTAGCAAAAATAAAATAACCAGTAAAGAGAAGATTATGTTGACACACGAGCAGATACATATACACAAATAACTGAGAGCTGAATTCTCCGTAACATATAAAGATGATGCAAACACCAAAGGCTGTAAGCAACGCGCTAAAGGCTTTCCTTGAACTTCATGCAGTCTCGTGCCATTAACAAGATCTGTATAGCATTTTCAAGTGTTCAAAGAGCTTCACATGAATTATCTTACTGAAATCTTTACAACAACCCTGTAATATAAGTCAGGAAAAGGTTTCCTTAAGGCTCCCTAGTGAGTTCATGGCAGAATCGAGTTGGAAACTGGGGACTTTTGATTTGAGGCTGTCTCTTAGGCTAGCCGTTCCAGAGAAAAGGCCCACACACCTGCAGCCCATGGCTCTTACACTGACTAAACCACCCATATATCCTGTTAAAATCGCCGTAGAAAGCACTGGAGAGGCTGTAGAAGGAAGTAAAGTTGTGAAATGTTGACAGAGCTTATGGTACTCGCTCGGGAATTCTTACTCCAAAAATATTTTAAATTTTGTACAGTGGTGCCCCACAAGACGAATGCCTCGCAAGACGAAAAACCCGCTAGACGAAAGGGTTTTCCGTTTTTGAGCTGCTTTGCAAGACGATTTTCCCTATGGGCTTGCTTTGCAAGACGAAAACGTCTTGCAAGTGTTCCGTTTTTTTCCGCTTTCCCCCCCTTTTCTAAGCCGCTAATAGCCTTTTAGTCGCTAAGCCGCTAAGCCTTTAATAGCCGCTAATAGCCTTTTAGCCGCTAATCTGCTAAGCCTTTAATAGCCGCTAAGCCTTTAATAGCTGCTAAACCGCTAATAGCGCTAATCCGCTAATAGGGTTGCTTCACAAGACAAAAAACCGCTAGACGAAGAGGCTCGCAGAACGGATTAATTTTGTCTTGCGAGGCACCACTGTATTTGCAGTTTTACAAGTCATCTTCCCAATTTGTCACAGTGAGAGGGGAAAAAATATTGCCAAGAAAAATAGTTCTAAAAAGGTTCATGTATCACACATATTCATTTTCTCTTTTTCACGCTCAGAAAGATGTTTTTGTCCAAATAGAACAAACCTGGGGGGGAAACACTGGATTATACTAAAAGTTATGTTAGCGTGACCTGCTAGCTGAACACATTTACATCACAAGATGTTCTTTAAAGGTGAAACAGGCCAAAACTAAATGGTGCTGTAGTTACATTATAATGATGTAACTCTATCCATTTTTGTGGCAGCGTAGTTATAATGGCACCATAGTTATAATGACAGACACTTATCGACAGCAGGAAGAGAAAATGATCTTACACACCACCGAAACCTACAAGCCTGTTACAGATCTGGAAAAATACTTTGACGGGAGGGTCTCCTCTGCAAAATAATTTATACTCACACCTTTGCATAGGCAGATGTTTTAATGAACCACTGTTTGAGGTATTTCTTTTCCACTTTCGCTCCTGAACGCCACGAACAGCCATTTTCATCCACCTGTTCATTAGCAAGAACAGTCTGATCCACAGGATCCCAATTAACCATTGCCTAAAAAGATGCCAGGAATCAAATTGAGAGGGAATTCTGGCATTAATAAGCATGTCAGTAAAATGCAGAGTTATTAGCGGGTTGTTGGGTACACATACGCTTCATTATACACCTTTAGACTCCAGGCGAAAACGTTCCTCTTTAACCAGGCCTTTGGCTGATTGACACCCGACGCCCTTTTAAATGTCTTTTGTTTCTACTCACTGGATGAAGATACAGTAAGCTTGCAACTTACACGCATTTAACTCGTGCACATTCAGCTTTACACACCTGGCAAAAACATAAATTAAATAAAAAATGTGTAGAAAGTTGGCAAGCATCTAGGGGGGGAAAAGTTTGGCAATACCACCTGCCACTGCACCGAATGTGTTTTCATTATACGCAATTATGACTTTGGGCGTGATCCCAGAGCATAAGTTGTAGGCTTACTGTATACAAATTACCCGTATTTTTCGCTCTATAGGACGCACTTTTCCCCCTCCAAAAATGAAGGGGAAATGTGTGTGCGTCCTATGGAGAGAATGCAGGCTTCAGGCAGCTATCCGCAAGCCTTTGGAGCGCTCCGAAGGCTTGCGGACAGCAGCCTGCAGCCTGGCGAGCACAGCGCCAACTCCCGCTGCGCTCACTGGGCTTCAGGCAACCATCCGCAAGCCTTCTAAGTGCGGCGGGAGTTCCCGCTGCGCTCGGAAGGCTTGCCGAGAGCTGCCTGTTCTGGGGGCTGGGGTCGGGGGACGTTCGGGCTTCCCCGCCCCCAGCCCCGCAAGCTCCGGGAGCGGCGGCGAGGTTGTGCGCAATCTTGCTGCCGCTTCTGGACCTGGGGGGGGGGGTAATTCCCCCCTTTATTTCCCCCCCTAAAAACTAGGCGTGCCCTATGGTCCGGTGCGCCCTATGGAGCGAAAAATACGGTAGTCACACAAATATACGGCATAGCAGCATGTTTTAAACTGCTTTGAGGTTTTCTACATTCAGAAAATATACAAATTTTATGAAATAAAATTAATAAATCATTTTTAAGAAGACAAGGTAAGTCATGTAGAAACCATTTGCCGGTTCAAGTGGCATTTCTATTGCTATATCTGATAACAGATAAATGAGGAGAGCCATATTTGAAGTTATTCCTACACAAATGACCTCACTGTTCACATTACCACTGTGCAGAAGTTATCATGGTGCTACTGTACAATGCACAGCCTTCTGTGCATTATCTGATGGCTGGCAGGATAATATAACAATATAAATTAAACCAACTCCAAATGAATGGGAATGTATCATAGAAGAACAGAACCACCTTTCATCTCTCCCGTAGCAGCAGCATCTTAACCTTTGCCTTCCAAGGGAAATTAAAGGTTACACGTATTATTAAAAGCCCACTCTGTTCAGTACTGAACAGAACATTGGTTTGGATCCATAGCTTTGTTTGTGTGAGCTAAAGCTCTACTCAGACATGAGGAGTGTGGCTCACTGACGTTCTCTCCCCACCATGGCAAACCATACTGTTACGCTGTTCCAGAAGGTGCCAGCAGATGGACATATACACAGAATACTGTGGTATTAAAATTATATCCTGAGACGAGAGGTATCTTACTGTTCTTAAAAAATAAATAAAAGGAATTGGACAAATTAGGCACTGGACAACTAGCCAGCAAAACATTGTGCGGCTAAAACATTTTTATTTTTTTTATGCAGTGGAATAATCTGTCACTAATAGCATAGTATGATTTGCTCAGTCACAGAGTTTGCTAGCCGGCAGTCTGCGATGGAGGACAGCAAACGCAATCCGCATACTCTCAGAAGAAGTTACTTCTGTTCTACTCTTTTGAACGCTGCGGAGTTGAACTCTGCCTTTGAAAAGAGCTTGCACGACTAATCCCGCACTCAAATTAAGTCAGTCTCTGATTCACTGCATCATCCTTTACACTTGCTTCTAAAACTCATTCCTTCACAGACTCTTCTCTTTACAGATGTGTGTATATAAAAAGAAGCCATCCGATAAAGACAAGTCTTTTTGGTTGCCTCACAATTAGATTCCTAGACAGACTGAAAAAATCCTGCCTTTGGCTTCTGCACCCACTACTGCTCCAAGGGCTTATGAGATTGACCTGTTGCAAAGTGTCACTTCCACAGACTCCTATAACAGGAACGACTACATGTGCATGTGGCCTCGGTCCAGTATATCTGAAGGAGCGTCTCCACCCCCATCATTCTACCCGGACACTGAGGTCCAGCACCGAGGGCCTTCTGGCGGTTCCCTCGCTGCGAGAAGCCAAGTTACAGGGAACCAGGCAGAGGGCCTTCTCGGTAGTGGCACCCTCCTTGTGGAACGCCCTCCCACCAGATGTCAAAGAGAACAACAACTACCAGACTTTTAGAAGACATCTGAAGGCAGTCCTGTTTAGGGAAGCTTTTAATGTTTGATGTATCACAGTATTTTAATATTCTTTTGGAAGCCGCCCAGAGTGGCTGGGGAAACCCAGCCAGATGGGCGGGGTATAAATAATAAATTATTATTATTATTATTATTATTACATGTCCTGCATTGCAAAAAATAAAAATACCCAATTCTTTCCAGCATGTATCTGGCATATCTTCGCTTCCAAAACTAACATAGCTTTATATTAACAAAAAACAGTCCCCCAGTGATTTCAGCAATGGAAGAATACTGCTTTTTGAATGTAGGACCTCCTTTGGGACATTGAAATCCATGGAGTGAAGGGATTCATTTGCCACATTAGAAAGTCTCCTACAGAAAAAAAAATATCCCACAAAGCCCACAAGAGTCACTTTAATATAGGTTACTATTCCTGCCACAGAACTAAACCAGGCACAGCAAGCTGGCTTCCCATTACTTTCTGGGTATGACTACTGAAATGCATTATACATGAGGCTGCCTCTGAAGATGGTTCCAAAGTTTCTGCCAGTTCAAGTTCTGGCTAGTCAGATCATCTCTCATTAGCTTTTAAACAAGTTCACTGGCTGGCAGTCTGTTCCCAAGTTGATTCAAATTGCAGATGCTCACAATTAAAGCCTTGGGGACCCAGGAACTTGAAGGACCATCTATTCCCACTATATCTTTGTATGTCTGCCAATGCCCTCCTCCAGATGCTTGTCTTCCTTCAAAGCTGAGGCACCAGAAACCAGGAAGAAAGCTTTACTGATTGCAGTGCCCCTACCTACTGGACACGCTAGCCTTCAAAATTCTGGTTAAATTGGTTTTCTGTGGCAACTTATATTCTTGATTTTACTGTTGTGCTCTTTTTATTTGCTTTCTATTATTATTATTATTATTATTATTATTATTATTATTATTATTATTATTATTATTATCTTTGTGTTTTATTTATTTGCTTGATTGCATCATTAGCTGCTTTGGAAATAGTAATTCAGAAGAGTGGGGGTAGAAAAATTTATAGAAATAATCATCATCTTATGCAACATAGAACACCACAGGCACTCACTCTCTCTCTCTCTCTCTCACACACACACACACACACACACACACCGTTTTCTACAGCTGTATGGCTGAAAGTCACCACACAAGCAATAATCACCCAAAGCTTTTAAAGGCATATTTATAATATAATAAGACACAGTTCAACTTACTTCATTTTCATAGGCTAACCCCGCTTCATAAAGCTTAATAAAAAGATACTGTGTCCACTTATAGTACTCTGGCAAACAAGTGGTTATTTCCTGTAAACAGAATAAAAGCAATTTCAGTATTGGTTCCTCAGAACAATAAATAGTTCATTCAAAAGATGACCATCTGATTCAGTATTCCATGTGCACTCTAATGAATACAGAGCAGTCCTTTATATCACCCACTAAATCAAGGAAGCCATTTTAAGTAGATAGGGGAATCCATGGCCACAAACTGTCAGAGTTTTAAGTGTGCCTAAACCCATACACTGTTGCTTCACAATTTGAGAGCAGGGGGCAATGTAAGTTTCTTGGCAGAGCCAGTAAAGCCTTTACAGCGTATTTATATTGCTGGGCTCGATGTATAGGGCTACGGTAGGCAGCACAGACACATCCTCTCAAGCTTAATGGGCTTAAGCGACAAGAGAGTACACTTTGGTTCGACATTCTTGAAGGTAAGAGCAGTGTGACAATGGAACCAGACAATGGTGAGCCACCTGCTGGGAGAATGCACCAACTCTGGATTTCCTGCATCAAGCTGGTGATTGAACTAGAAGGTCTAGACGTCTCCCTCCAATTCGATGATTCTAAGTGGTTCATTCACTAACAGAGGAGACTGTTTCATTAGGTGTGAATGCGGCACTTGCCCACCAACCTCAGCCCGTCATTAGCCAGCTTCCAACTGCATGCTGTCTTTACTTACATTCAGTTCAAGGGGTTGGCACTGGCTGTCAGCTTCCTTAGTCTCAGTTTTACCATCACAGAGCTAAGCAGGTAGGAAATACCGTATTTTTTGCTCTATAAGACTCACTTTTTCCCTCCTAAAAAGGAAGGGGAAATGCGTGTGCGTCTTATGGAGCGAATGCAGGCTGCGCAGCTATCACAGAAGCCAGAACAGCAAGAGGGATCGCTGCGCAGTGAAAGCAGCAATCCCTCTTGCTGTTCTGGCTTCTGAGATTCAGAATTTTTTTCTTCTTGTTTTCCTCCTCCAAAAACTAGGTGCGTCTTATAGAGCGAAAAATACGGTAGTTGGCTCTGCCTTTCATTGGCTCTGGCTCCAACTACTGTTGGCCTCCGTGCCCTTCAAGAACCAAGGGGCACCGGCCACTACTGCCTACTAAAGTGCAACTCTGATAGAGTCTTCATATCACTTGTGAGCAAAGCATAACGACACAAATAGATTTCTAGGTTCAGGGAAGAGGAAGTAAGTCAAGTGACACAGATGATCAGCTACCAAGTGATTCTCTGGCCATTTTTTATACTCTGCCTTTTTCCTCATACGCTTATTTAGAGTGCAAGCCTGACAACATAGCTCCCCCTTTGTTAATCTCATGTACTGTGCAATGCACAGTGTGTAGGTCATGGGTAGGCAAACTAAGACCCAGGGGCCGGATCTGGCCCAATCGCCTTCTAAATCCGGCCCGCAGACGGTCCAGGAATCAGCGTGTTTTTACATGAGTAGAATACTGTACAGTGGTACCTCGGGTTAAGTACTAAATTCGCTCCGGAGATCCGTTCTTAACCTGAAACTGTTCTTAACCTGAAGCACCACTTTAGCGAATGGGGCCTCCTGCTGCCGCCGCGCCGCCGGAGCACGATTTCTGTTCTCATCCTTAAGCAAAGTTCTTAACCCGAGGTACTATTTCTGGGTTAGCGGAGTCTGTAACCTGAAGCGTATGTAACCTGAAGCATATGTAACCCGAGGTACCACTGTATGTCCTTTTATTTAAAATGCATCTCTGGGTTATTTGTGGGGCACAGGAATTCATTCTTTTTTTTCTTTTCTTTTCAAAGTATAGTCTTTTCAAAGTATAGACCACCCCCCTGCTGAAAACGTTTGCTGACCCCTGGTGTAGGTTAAGAAATCATATTGTCGTCATTATCACTCATGCCCACGTTTTCTCCTAACCCTATGGCTCAGCCCCCTAGTTCTCATGCCCTGCTGCAACTCAGCCCCAGTACAAGCAACAAACAACTGCATATTGCTTCTTTATTTTAGCCCTGCCCCCACCTCTCTCGCCTTCCTCCACTGCTTCTCCTGTTTTGGACTGTAAGCTCCTTGCATCAGGGACCTGTCCGTTTGTGCCCTACAGAGGGCCATGCACACTGATGGTGCTTCGTGCAACAAATAATCACATCGTAAGTCATAAAGCATGTCATAACTCCTTGGCTAGCGAGGGGATATCAGCGTTGAGTTTCTATTTTTGTCCACTGGTGAGTGGGTGGGTGTATTGTTCTGTTTATTGTTAGTGTGCTGCCAATATTTTCCACCATTATTATGTGGGGGTTGCTCTGTGTGTGTGTGTGTGTGTGTGTGTGTTTTACAATGTTGTACAGAATATTAATGTGTTACACAATTCCTGCCCTCGTCTATGGTATAATGCAATTATGTACATTTTTATCAATGTAAGTTACTTGGAGACAAGAAACTAATAGGTTTAAACAACAATAGTAAGTAAACTCATCCTAGAGAAGAACTTTCTTAAAACTGACTTCAAATTCATGCACGTTAACAATATGAAACACTTACAACGCACACACTTCAATAATGCACAGACAATTAAATTTCATGAGGTATACATTTTAAAAGGAAAAAAGCTTACCCGATCCCAACTAAAATACAAGCCTAACGCTTCAAGCTGCTTTCGCATGTGCAGAATATTACTGAAAGACAAAATAAAATCCATATTTGAACAGAAAAGAATATTTCAGAAACAACTGCTCCCAAGAAAAAGCTCCTAAACTCCTCCAACTTGCATTGGGTCAACTTAAACGGTCTCAGAGTTTCATCCACTATTCACTTTATAAAAATCCTTTGCAAGATTGCTACTTACTGAACCCCATTTCAATTACAGATTAACTAAAACCAAATCATTTTGTAATATTTATATGAGTGACACAATTTTAAGAAAAAAATCTTATTTCTGGTCCAATATGGGAAGGTAAAGGTAAAGGGACCCCTGACCATTAGGTCCAGTCATGGCCGACTCTGGGGTTGCGACGCTCATCTCGCTCTATAGGCCGAGGGAGCCGGCGTACAGCTTCCGGGTCATGTGGCCAGCATGACTAAGCAGCTTCTGGCGAACCAGAACAGTGCACAGAAACGCCGTTTACCTTCCCACCAGAGCGGTACCTATTTATCTACTTGCACTTTGACATGCTTTCGAGCTGCTAGGTTGGCAGGAGCTGGGACTGAACAATAGGAGCTCACCCTGTCGCGGGGATTCGAACCGCCGACCTTATGATCGGCAAACCCTAGGCTCTGTGGTTTAACCCACAGCACCACCCTATGGGAAGAGTGAGCTGCAAATTCCTACATACGTAGTGTGTAACTGATGCTCCTCATGCATTCACACAGTTGTATCATCCCATGTAGGAGAAAGCTTGGCTTAATACCTGATGAGCTAGAGAAAGTATGCACAATCCTAGGTGTTGGTACCAGGCACAGTTATAGACAAATTCTAATGACAGAGACATTGCTAAGTGCGTATCTCTCTAACCTGGGGCATTTCCTGTAGAGCAGAGGCTAAAAGAACAGGGAAAGGAGCAAGAGCAGCAATATTCTGCTTCAGAACTGACACATGCATAAAGCAGCAAGAATAACAAGCACCTTTGTGTCCAGTCTGCTGGATGCAAGCCATGATCAATTGCCGCATTCTCTGCAGGTAATCCAAATGCATCCCATCCCATTGGATTTATCACCTGTAACAAAAATAAGAAATGTCACCCTTTGACACTTTCCAGAGTGAATTTAGCAACACCTCCAGGGCTCAAAATAATGAAGCATTTTTCAAAATTCAGCATCTTTGCTGTTTCATTGAATCATCCAGACTGTGCCTGTCACAAACAATTTAGCTTTAAGCGCAATGTACAGGATACTTTAAAAAAAATATTATCTAGTAAGAATCAAGCCTGCCCTTCGTGTATTCTGCATGCATAACACCTCTCCAAAAAAAGGTGGTACTGTATACAAATTTAACTAATAATAATAGGTTGGAGTTGGACTTAAATTAGATCTGATTAAGCTGGAAAGAGCAGAGGTAGAGCACATCACGACTATGATTTAAAATAGGTACAAAGCATAACTTAAAATAGATATATCTTTTAATTTCATATAAAACATATATTTATTGAAGTACTGTATCCAGCAGTGCAAAGTGCCTTTACTAACACTTCTATTATGACATGACATTGGTGCTGTTAAAGACTTTACTGTTGAAGACTTTGCTATTACAACAATGAATGTTTTAAGAGCGCAACAGCACTGTAAAGCACATTAAAAGGTAAAGGTACCCCTGCCCGTACGGGCCAGTCTTGACAGACTCTGGGGTTGTGTGCTCATCTCACTCTATAGGCCGGGAGCCAGCGCTGTCCGCAGACACTTCCGGGTCACGTGGCCAGCGTGACGAAGCTGCTCTGGCGAACCAGAGCCGCACACGGAAATGCCGTTTACCTTCCCGCTAGTAAGCTGTCCCTATTTATCTACTTGCACCCGGGGGTGCTTTCGAACTGCTAGGCTGGCAGGCGCTGGGACCGAGCAACGGGAGCGCACCCCGCCACGGGGATTCGAACCGCCGACCATGCGATCGGCAAGTCCTAGGTGCTCATTAGATAACTGGAATTAAACTTTTAGAGCAATTACCAGCAGGAATTAATTACTATTTATCAAGGATAGGCAATCACATCTCCAGGTCTTTGAAAAGTTCACGAGGCTGTGAGGCCCAAGCCTACACTGATTATGCTAAAAAACAACAACCATGTTAGATTTAAATGGAATGTTTATAAAGTACTTTGCCCATATTTGCAAGGGGAGAAAAACCTGAACAGACTTTAGCTATTGTATTTAACCCCCATCTTAGCAAATTTGCAGTGTGATCTTCCTATATTAAGCACTGTATAAAGTATTAGTTATTGTTCTAGTAGGCTTTCTTTCTGCTAATGGGTCAATCTCACACTTCAAGGGAAACAACGGAAGAAACTGAGGAAGAGTATTTAATGAGCAACATTTCAAAGTGCAATGTAAACCTCACAAATAAGGTTTTCTCCACTGCACATCAAGTAGGTGCCAACAGTAGTTTGCATGCCAGATTTGGTTATTCTTAGCCAGTGCTTGTGTACTGAGTCGTGCCTTGCTTTCATTTAGCATCTTAATAAATACTCATGTTAATAGATGGAGTGAAGCACTAGCCAACACCCTGTAAAGTTCCAGGACAAAGACATAAAATACACCCCTCCCTCTTCTGAATTCTCTGCACATGCCAGAAAGACCTGGGAAAGGGATAATGGAAATACAAGGTACAAAAATGGCTGCCTAGAACACTAAGCCCAAATCTGTGGCCACTTATGTATCTTATATAAATATACATCCTGTGGACCTTTGTGTAAGGAGGACTTCTGCCCATTCCTTAGTCTCTGCAGCAGATGTATTTAGCTGTTACTGTAGAGTTAACTGTATTGAAACAAAATACATTAGGGGAAAAACCATTTCAAGCCTACTCTCAATTATCCATAGATTAATCTCAGAAGCAGATGTATTTATCTGTTGCCATGGAGACTAATGTAGCCTTCAAGATACATTTGGGGGGTTGGGGGTGGAGAGACATCATTTCCAAGTGCATTGTCTTTTAGCTCCTGACTGTGAATAGATTTAAAAGGCGTTATAAAAATGCATTTTGCTGAACTTGTGACAGGCCAGCATTCAAAGAGATGGGAGTGCAAATAAGACCAGGGATGTTGCTGGAACTGAGGGTGTCAATGCTTCAATTTCAAGTAATAAAATATTGTGGGCAAAGTTACAGAGACAGTTCTTTTCCTAATTTGTAAGCAGCAAAGGGGAAGGGGGATACAAATGTAGAAGGCAACATATGGAATGCTCCCACCAGTCCCTCAGTTTCTGAATCACTGTTCCTCGCTACTGGAACTGGCATCGCCATCCAGTAACATAGATCTACAAGTAAAGTCTACTGAATTTGAATTAGGGCTACAACCTTTAGCTGATCGGCTAAATTAATGCCAGCATGAATCAGGGATAACCAAAGTGGCGATCCCCAGATATTGCTGGATTCAAACTCATATCAGCCCTAGGCAGCATGGTTAATGGTCAGAGATGGTGTAGCCATATCCAGAGGGACCCACGTGGGCTATTCGTGTTATAGACAAAGGGCACATTTGCACATTCTAAGCCACGAGTAGGCAAACTAAGGCCCGGGGGCCGGATCTGGCCCAATCACCTTCTAAACCCAGCCCGCGGACGGTCCGGGAATCAGCGTGTTTTTACATGAGTAGAATGTGTCCTTTTATTTAAAATGCATCTCTGGGTTATTTATGGGGCATAGGAATTCATTCATCCCCCCCAAAAAATATAGTCTAGCCCCTCACAAGGTCTGAGGGACAGTGGACTGGCCCCCTGCTGAAAAAGTTTGCTGACCCCTGTGCTAAGCTATGGCTCCTGTCTTGCATAAACTACAATGTCCTGTGTGTTACTGCACCCAGCTCCTTTGCTCCTGCTTAGCTCCTCTTTTTGCAAGAAGCAACAGTCCAAACCTCAGGTTCCAGTTTGATGCTCCCAAAGAAGTCAAGATTTCTTCCCCCTACCTCTCACACTCAGGGGGAATTCCAGCAAACCAAGTTTTCCATCAGCCAGGCTCTCAGCCCGGTTGAGAGTCACAGGACTGTCTCACGCAGCACCTAGCCTACAGTTCTATAGCCTGCCTGACTGACAGCACGAAGCCCCTTTGCCCCTGCATCTCTCCAAAGTGGCTGACCTCGCTGCCTGCAGCAGGGCTGCTGTTATAGTAAGGCAAGCCCTGGACCACACCCCAACCCCAGCTGCATTCACTCGGCTAGTAATTACACACTAACCCCCCCCCCACTACAAATGACAACAACACTGTTACCTGCAGCCAGATGATGCACAGGTCAAGCAACTATTGCAGTGCAAACAAACGCTCTTGCCGGCTGGGAGAGCAGACCACACAGGGACCGGGGTGGTGCAAAGCCACCCTCTCCTGGTTTGTCTGCTCTCCCTCTTGTGCCAGTTAGTTGTAAAATACGACAAGTTTGCAAATTGTACAGGTTTTTAATCAGGCATAAGCATTACCTAAGAGGAAGAAGTATTTGTTATATGCCCAGGTTGATGTATGTTAGGATAAGTATGCCACTTTTAGCAGAAAGGGCCGGAGTGGAGTAGAGAGGCAGAGAACACCACAAGCAATCTAAAGCGAGGAATATGCTGAATAATTAATTATAACACAGCCCCTAATTCCGTTATAATCTGGTTAAGGTCCTCCCAATTTGTGCTTTGTGATTATCTGTCATTAAATAAAGGTTTGAGGCTTGGCCTGTTCCTAAGTGTGTTTTGACTGTCCTCAAAAGCAACAGACCACTCATTTCCAAGCACCTGAAATATTATCCAAACAAATGTCAATAGTTAACAGATACCTGAAATCCTCTCATTTTCTGAAACCGTGCTATCGTGTCGCTTATGGTGTAGACTCGAACATGGCCCATATGCAGCTTCCCAGAAGGATATGGAAACATTGACAGGACATAAAACTTTGGCCTTGATTTCTAGACAAAATGATAAGCAAAAACAAAGTCTGCAAGATAGAACTTGGGGGGGAAACGTTCACTTTTAAACCACATTTAATTTTTTTTACAAATCACGCTTTTGTCTTTAACCCTCAATTTTTAAAGAAATCTTAAAAACAGGACTGCACTTTGACCAGCAAATCAGAAAATAGCAACAAAAAGGATGTCACCTTTCTTGTGAGCAGTAATCTTTGTTTATTATATTACAAGTTCCCATAATTTAATTCAATATTCTAAAAAGACACCTCCATTGAGAAGCAGGTAATATGCTATTATATTTAATGCAATGGGCGAAATCCTAAGTCCATTTAGCTGTGCTGCAGTATACGGCCATTAACTTTCCTAATGCACCTAATACAGAGGGACAAAAGGAATTCAAGAGCGCATGTTCAATTTTGCCATAATCCTTACATCTATTTCTGAGGTTTGGTCAAACTGTTCCTTTATTCTGGAATGCCACCAGTTTTCAACTTCCTTCCTAGTCTCCACTTTATAGCTTGTTTCCCATTTCCCGGTTTCGCTGAATATGGACCGAATGAATCTTGGAATTAGCCTTTTCTCCCACTTAACTGGGCTGAATGATCCATGTAATTGTCTTCTCCAGTGTTTGGGGCACATGAGACATCTATGGTAAATGAACCACATTTTGCAGCTTTTGTTGAAAGCCCTGTAAAAAAAGAAGAAGGAATGATCCTAATTTAATTATGATAACCAGCAGCCTTGTTCTCTTTTTAACAAAACAGTGTTAACCTTTCTTAAGGCTTCTAGAAGTGAAAACAATCACATTTAACAGCAACAGTAGGCTCAATAGACTGATGAGGCTGCATTCCTCTGTGCTTTTAAGAGGCACATGAAAACTTCTCTAAGATTGCAGAGGCAAGAAAATGAATTTTGAGTCTTATTGTTCGGAACCGTGATATTGTTTGCTGCTGTATGACAGCATATAGCCAGTGTTATTTCTATTTTATTATGGGAAACCTCTCTGAAAAGAAAACTGATGTGTCTTTATTCTTTAAAATAAAGCAATACAGGTGAAAGCCTGGATAAGAGGAGCCTGCATAACAGGAGACTAAGAGGAGATATGATAGCCATCTTCAAATATCTAAAAGATATTAAAGGCTAAGGGAGCTGGGCATGTTTAGCCTGGAGAAGAGGAGGTTAAGGGGTGATATGATAGCCATGTTCAAATATATAAAAGGATGTCACATAGAGGAGGGAGAAAGGTTGTTTTCTGCTGCTCCAGAGAAGCGGACACGGAGCAATGGATCCAAACTACAAGAAAGAAGATTCCACCTAAACATTAGGAAGAACTTCCTGACAGTAAGAGCTGTTCGACAGTGGAATTTGCTGCCAAGGAGTGTGGTGGAGTCTCCTACTTTGGAGGTCTTTAAGCAGAGGCTTGACAACCATATGTCAGGAGTGCTCTGATGGTGTTTCCTGCTTGGCAGGGGGTTGGACTCAATGGCCCTTGTGGTCTCTTCCAACTCTATGATTCTATGAATGTCACATGGAAGATGGAGCAAGCTTGTTTCCTCCTGCTCCAGAGGGTAGGACCCCAACCAATGGATTCAAGTTACAAGAAAGGAGATTCTGACTAAACATCAGGAAGAACTTTCGAACAGCAAAGAGTTGTTTGACAATGGAACAGACTCTCTCGGTAGGTTGTGAGCTCTCCTTCCTTAGAGGTTTTTAAGCAGAGGTTGGCTGGCCATCAGTCATTGAACTCAAACTTGCTGTCCACAGTGCTCCTGGCTGGAAGCTGTTTGGAAAAGTCCCAGCAAAAGAAAACCTACAGAAATACTCTAAAATAATTCAGCAGAAGTCAGCTTCCTCAGCGAGGAAGTGCAAAGAGCGAGCCTTGCCACCCCAACCCTCAATCAAGTCCAGCTGAGCCATCAGCCTCTCTCAGGCCATGACTTTTAAGAACAGCAGAAGCAGCTGGGAAGGGAGGAGTTCAGGGATTAAAAAATAATAATTTTATAAATTGTGTGTCTTTGTTTCTCAATTTTATCCTTTTACATCCTTTTTGTATGTATTGTGGTATTTTACGCATTGTGAATTGCAGTTATGGTTTAGTAATTATTTACTGTAATTGTTAAGAGTGAATTTCTGTTTCATTATTTGCTGATGTTTTGAGAATTTTATTGTGTAGTATTATTTTCTAATAGGTTACTGAATATTTATTTTTCATGTTCCATTTTAAACTTATGTTTTATTATGACTTTCTGTATTGGATCAGATTATTATAATAATGAGTGTGTTCTTTGTTGTTTATTTTGTTGCTGTAAACCACCTTGCGTATAGTAGTATCATCATCATCAACCTTTTATTCGACCGTCAGTCAGAAAAAAGTACAATTGTCAATACACAGTTAAAACATCCAAGAAGATTTTAGAGCTTAGCCAACACTAAAATGGGCTAAACAGATAGCCCCATATCAATACAGTCAATTATAGTCTTGCGGCGCTTAAAAGCTAAAAAAAGAAATTTGGCCACCAAGGAAGGTATAGGTCTAGCGACATTATTCAGCAAGTGTAAAACCTGGTTTTCTCCGGGTAGGGAGTGCGTATAGTAGTATAGAAAGGCAGCATACAATTTAAAAGTGAAATGAAGTAGTTGAGATTCCTGAACTGCAGGGGATTGGACTAGATAACCCCTGGGATCCCTTCCAATTCTATGATTCTGGGATTTAAATGCCTTTTGGCCTGTTTATGATTTCTCCCTCTCTGCCTATGTGTATTTCTAGCAACCAACTTTGGGTTACAATTTAGCTATGTAGTGAAGCCCATGAAAACCAAAGATGCACCACTGTGTGTCGTTATCTTCACTGCGCTACTGGACTCTCTTGAATTAAAGTCATTATTACTCCAGAATGCGGCAGCTAGACTGGTGATTGGAAGCGGCTGCCGGGACCATATAACACCAGTCCTGAAAGACCTACATTGGCTCCCAGTACGTTTCCGAGCACAATTCAAAGTGTTGGTGCTGACCTTTCAAGCCCTAAACGGCCTTGGCCCAGTAGACCTGAAGGAGCATCTCCACCCCCATTGTACAGCCTGGACACTGAGGTCCAGCTCCGAGGGTCGTCTGGCGGTTCCCTCACTACGAGAAGTGAAGCTAAAGGGAACCAGGCAGAGGGCCTTCTCGGTGGTGGCGCCCGCCTTGTGGAATGCCCTCCCATCAGATGTCAAACAGATAAACAACTACCGGTACTCAACTTTTAGAAGACACCTGAAGGCAGCCCTGTTTAGGGAGGTTTTTAACATTTGACATTTTATTACGTTTCTATATGTGCTGGAAGCCGCCCAGAGTGGCTGGGGAAACGCAGCCAAAATGGGCGGGGTATAAATAACAAAATTCTTATTATTCACTGGCTCCAGGGATAGCTGATGAACGCCAACACTTAAATGCAGGTTCTATGAGCTAAGTCTAGACTCAAATGAAAGAATTGCTATTTGGGGGCGAGGCAGGAAACTATCAGTTTAGGGAAGTTTTTAATGCTTGATATTTTAGCATGTTTTTAATATTCTGTTGGGAGCTGCCCAGAGTGACTGGGGAAACCCAGCCAGGTGGGCGGGGTATAAATAATAAATTATTATACACTGATACACTGTAGCCTTTTTAGGCCCCTTCAACACCAGTGGCTGAGAAGAAAGGATTAAGATCAGAATTGCTATATTTGGATCATATATGAAATTACGTGCAGGACTTAAGAATGATTATCTCCGGAGGACCAGAATACAGGAAGTCAATTTGCTTAATTTGGAATGTATAACTGGTTTTATAAATTGTATTATGATTTGATATTGTAATAATGTGGCCCATATTGGAGTGTTATTAATGAAAAATTAATAAAAATCAAATTTTTAAAAGAGAAAAGGATCCCATGCACAGCAGGTTTCTATCTTTGAGGAATCTGCTTCCTTTTGTTATAAATACCCCCTCAAGCTCCAAAGAGCAGCTTAGCAAGTGGGGGCGGGAATTTATCTAAAGAAAAAAGGGTCCCTCTTGAGCGCAGACCCCAGCGAAGGAATTTTGTTTCCAGTACCACAACGGGGCACACGATCCTGTCACACCCCGCTTCCCTTCCCCTCCTCACCGCAGCCCAATTTCAGACGAAGGTAGCGGGGGGGGGGGAATTACTGCAACTTTAAAAGCGCCCAAAAATAATAATATAAAAATAAGAATAAATTCCTTGGTGGTGTCTATTGCAAGCCGCCTAGAGAAGTGCTCGTGAAACAACTCCCCTCCCCCGACCTCCGGTGCTTGTTTACCCAGGAGAAAAGAGACAAGAAGACTCGGGGCCCGAGTTCCAGCCAAGGGGCGGCTCGCGTGTGCGTCTCCCTCACGCCTCGGACCGGCTGGGCGCCGCCATCTTTGGCCCTCCGCCCCCTCGCGAGTGCGCAGGCGTGCGGGCAATTCGGCGGCGAGGGGGCGTGGTCAAGAGGGAGCCAGCTGACGGGCGGGGCGGGGCAGCGCGCGCTGCTTGAAAAAGGAGGTTCCGGCCGCTGCGGAGCGTTTCGCAGGGAGAGGCGGCGCCGGGCGCCAGGTGAGTTGACGGGTGGGGCGGAAGCATACGTGCTTTTCCTCCTTGGTGTGTTGTGGAGATCGCATTTCCCCTGATCAGAGATAGTGAGAATTGTATTTCGGCGGCGCCTCATACCAGCCAGGGGGCAGCTGCCCTCTCTTCCAATCAATACAAATCAATACAAATATAAGATTCTGCCCCCCCCCCCCCGCACAACAAAATCCTGGTTGTGCTCATGGTACCAGCTTTTCTCAAGTTTGGGTCCCCAGATGTTGTTAGACTACAATTCCCATCATCCCCGACTGCTAGCATGGGTGGTTCCCAACATATATTTTTTGGCCATGTCCCCCGTATAGGTAAAGGGACCCCTGACCATTAGGTCCAGATGCAGCAGATGCTGTATGTTCCATATATATATATATATATATATATGCAGGTTTTGGTGTCCTCGGGTGTCTTCCCGTGTAAAAGTTGGGGTGTCTAGGCGACGTTTCGACGAGGTCTCACTCGTCATCTTCAGGCTGGTGCTTTCGGCTTCTTGTTACTGGAACAGAGCGGGATCTCAGTGTTTGAGTTCCTATAAATACTGTAGAGGGGTGTGGTGTATTGCCTCAAAAGTTCTGGGCAGAGGGGAAGTTCCCAGGCTAGTGTTCTTTTCTTCTTTTGTTCCTTAATTACTTGAGGGATATCTTGAGTGATTTCTTGAGTGATATTCTGAGTACCACTTAGGTGGGTCATTAGGTGTGGATTAGTTGCTAAAGCCTTCGTGTCTTGACCTCTTGAATTTGTGAAGAGTTTTTCTGGGAAGATGGCTGTACTGTACTTAGTTGTGCTTTGGCTTGGCTTCGTGTATAGGGGCGAGCTGTGGTTTTGTGCCCTGTGCCAGCCAGATCTGTGTAGGGATTGCAGGGGGGTGCAGCATCCGGAGGTGCCACTATGGTTTGGTTACTGGATGGTGTCTGTAATTTATCTGTGGAGAGGGTCTGGGTTTGGGTCTGGTGTGGTTGATTGGTGGTGGCGTTCTGTGTGCCTCTGGATCTGGTGTCGGTTTTTGTGGGGAGGGCTAATTTCCAGATGTCTGGCAGGCGGGACGTGTCGTCACGCTTGTTCATGTTGTGAGGGTGTTTCTCTATCTCGATGGCTTCCATGATTATTCTCTTGTGGTGATGTTCCATGTTAAAGAGCAATTTGGAATCTGCAAAATTAATTTCGTGTCCTGTTTCTTTCATGTGTTGGAAAAGAGAGGAAGATTTTTCTTCTTTTTTGACGGCATTCTTGTGTTCTGCGATACGTGCATTTATTCGTCTGTTTGTTTGTCCAATGTACGTGGCTGGGCAGACTTTGCAGGGTATTTCATAGACCCCTTGGTTTTCCAACTGGATTTTATCTTTGGGGTTTCTGAGGATATTGGCTATTTTTTGGTTGGTGCAAAAGGCTGTTTTGATATTGTGTTTATGGAGGATTTTGCAACATAATCATTCTCCCAGCAGACAAAGGTAATGCCACTGTTGTGATGAACACATCGGACTACCAAGCAAAACTATCAAATCTACTCCAAGACCCTACCTACCAACCTATAAAAACAGATCCCACCACCTATCTGGAAAAAACCACCAAATCCAAAATAAAAGCATCTCCTATCAGTGAAGAAATCCAGCTAAGAATCATCCCCAGAGAAAAATCATCCAGATGCCCCAAACTCTACGGCCTCCCCAAGATACACAAAGAAGGAACACCACTCAGACCAATAGTCAGCTCCATAGGCTCACCTCTACAAAATCTCGCTAAATTTCTCGCTAAGCAACTTCAGCCCTATGCAGAATCCATCTCTTCACACGTTACAAACTCCTTCCAGTTCATAGAAACAATAAAGAAGCAAAACCTACATCCCGATGACCTACTTGTGAGCTTCGATGTTGTATCTCTCTTCACACAAGTGCCCATTAATGAAGCCTTGACAGCCATTCAAAACAAATACAATCCCCCCGAATACATCCTGGACCTGACCAACCACTGCCTAACCAACACGTACTTCATCCACAATGGACAAAGATACAAACAGATAGAAGGAGCACCTATGGGATCACCCCTCTCACCGGTCATCGCAAATCTGTACATGGAACACTTTGAAACCAATGCTTTAGACAAGTCAGAACACAAACCCAAACTTTGGCTCAGATATGTTGACGACACCTTTGTAATTTGGCCACACGGGAAAGAAAAACTAGATAGCTTCCTCACACATCTCAACAGCCTACACCCCAAAATACAATTCACTATGGAAATAGAAGCCAACAACCAGCTTCCCTTCCTGGACGTCCTAATCTACAAAAAACCTGATGGCTCCCTAGGACACACTATCTACCGGAAAAAAACACACACCAACCGCTACTTACATGCTCAATCACACCACCACCCTGCACAAATAAACTCCGTAGCCAAGACCCTCATCTCCAGAACCAAACGCCTGGCTGACAAAGACCACTTGACAACTGAGTTACAGAATCTCTCAAATGTGTTAATCGCCAATGGATACCAGCAAAACAGGGTTAAGAAGCTAATCCAAAAAGAAACACCCCCCAAAAACCAAGACACGGAAGAAAACAATGGCATGGCCCTCCTTCCTTATATCAAGGGCACTACAGATAAAATTAGCAAAATCCTCCATAAACACAATATCAAAACAGCCTTTTGCACCAACCAAAAAATAGCCAATATCCTCAGAAACCCCAAAGATAAAATCCAGTTGGAAAACCAAGGGGTCTATGAAATACCCTGCAAAGTCTGCCCAGCCACGTACATTGGACAAACAAACAGACGAATAAATGCACGTATCGCAGAACACAAGAATGCCGTCAAAAAAGAAGAAAAATCTTCCTCTCTTTTCCAACACATGAAAGAAACAGGACACGAAATTAATTTTGCAGATTCCAAATTGCTCTTTAACATGGAACATCACCACAAGAGAATAATCATGGAAGCCATCGAGATAGAGAAACACCCTCACAACATGAACAAGCGTGACGACACGTCCCGCCTGCCAGACATCTGGAAATTAGCCCTCCCCACAAAAACCGACACCAGATCCAGAGGCACACAGAACGCCACCACCAATCAACCACACCAGACCCAAACCCAGACCCTCTCCACAGATAAATTACAGACACCATCCAGTAACCAAACCATAGTGGCACCTCCGGATGCTGCACCCCCCTGCAATCCCTACACAGATCTGGCTGGCACAGGGCACAAAACCACAGCTCGCCCCTATACACGAAGCCAAGCCAAAGCACAACTAAGTACAGTACAGCCATCTTCCCAGAAAAACTCTTCACAAATTCAAGAGGTCAAGACACGAAGGCTTTAGCAACTAATCCACACCTAATGACCCACCTAAGTGGTACTCAGAATATCACTCAAGAAATCACTCAAGATATCCCTCAAGTAATTAAGGAACAAAAGAAGAAAAGAACACTAGCCTGGGAACTTCCCCTCTGCCCAGAACTTTTGAGGCAATACACCACACCCCTCTACAGTATTTATAGGAACTCAAACACTGAGATCCCGCTCTGTTCCAGTAACAAGAAGCCGAAAGCACCAGCCTGAAGATGACGAGTGAGACCTCGTCGAAACGTCGCCTAGACACCCCAACTTTTACACGGGAAGACACCCGAGGACACCAAAACCTGCATTCCTGTACCCGTGAAAATCTACGAAAACATATATATATATATATATATATATATATATGTGTGTGTGTGTGTGTGTGTATAATGTAAAGGTAAAGGGAGCCCTGACCGTTAGGTCCTGCCATGACCAACTCTGGGGTTGCGGCGCTCATCTTGCTTTATTGGCCGAGGGAGCCGGCGTACAGCTTCTGGGTCAAGTGGCCAGCATGACTAAGCCGCTTCTGGCGAACCAGAGCAGCACACGGAAACGCCGTTTACCTTCCCGCCGGAGCGGTACCTATTTATCTACTTGCACTTTGAGGTGCTTTCGAACTGCTAGGTTGGCAGGAGCAGGGACCGAGCAATGGGAGCTCACCCCGTCGTGGGAATTTGAACCGTCGACCTTCTGATCGGCAAGTCCTAGGCTCTGTGTTTTAACCCACAGCACCGTTAGACTACAGTTCCCATCATCCCCGACTGCTAGCATGGGTGGTTCCCCACATATATTTTTTTTTGGCCATGTCCCACCTAAGCATCTCTAAAATCCTAATACCCCCTCCCTTGTGACATATAATTCTTATTATTCAAAAAGTGAATTCCTGTTCACGTGGAGGAAGCCTAAAAGGCCATTTACTGTTAATAACTCATTCTCAAATTGCCCCCCCCCAAATCAAATTGCCCCCCTGTGGGGCACGTGCCCAATGTTGGGAACCACAGGCCTAGCCAGAGGGAAAGGGGGGACAGATCCAGTAAATAAATAAAAATATTTAACTAACTGACCAGTCACATTGCAGATAGCTCGGCTCTACCCCCCCCCAAGCAAAATCCTGGCTATGCCCCTGACCGCTGGTTCTGCTAGCTAAGGATGTTGGGTAGTCCAACAACATCTGAGGACCTGAGCTTGAGAAAGGCTGCCTTATGCTGACCACCTTGGATGAGGAGAGATGGAGGCTCGCAATGCTATTTCCCTCTCTTTCTCTCTCTTTCTCTTGGCTTAGGATGTCTCGAAAGAGCCGCAGAGTTGTCAAATTGGCATCCAAGACTCCTCCAGAAATGAGGATCAAGGGGGACTCTTCGTGTGGTTCTCCTTCCTTGGATTACAACACCTTGAAAAGGACGGAATTGCAACAGTGGTGTAAGAAGTTTGGGCTTCGTGCTACAGGGAAGGTGAGGGGACGCCGCCGCAGTTCATACCGAACTTCCTGCCCTGTCCTCATCCCACTATTGGAAGTTAAGTGGGAAAAGAGACTGCACATTTCCAAATTTCTGTTTGGTTAGATCCTCATTGTGAACAGTGATGAAGGAAATCTTCTTTTCTCAGTCCAGGAAGCCCTGTCTATTCACAAGCAGCAGCTGCCATTCTCTCAGCCTAAAGCAGAATACCTTTTGTGGTGATATCTAGCTGCTAATAAGTAAAGACATTTTGTGTTCCGACATGCTTTTCCAGCTGGATGAATGGGTTTTGGCCATATATTTCCATTACATTATTTTCTTAAATATTTCTGCTGCCTCTTAGTTGTTTTTATTGTGTCTTGTACAACACCTTCAGATGTGTGTGAGGAAGATGAGTAGTAAATTAATAGTAACAGTGAGCAGCTACTCCAAAGGTTGCTTTCCACTTACCTATTCCTTATTTCCTTTGGTATTCTGTCTGTTAAATTATTAACCTGTGGTCAGGGTCTGTCTTATATTTCAGCTTATGTGCAGAACTTAGAAAATCACCTGTGCTTTGCAGCTGTTAATAATATATTTTAAAATAGTCCTTAACCCAAAGATCCCTGATAAATAGACTGGCATCATTTACCTGGCATTATTGAACAGGGGTTGGGAGCCGAATGCCCAGTCACAGCCCAACACTGACATACAGTATGCTCTTTTCCCTCCTCAGTAGGTGGAACTAGCCGCCATATTTATTTTCCACGATGTGGCATTGTGGGGAGCTGACAGCTCCCAGTGCTACTAAGCCTCTCTTGCCAGGCAAGCCTTCCACTGTGCCCAGGAATGTCTCAAACCTGGAACTGGCCCAGATCTAGGGTTAAATACTTATTTCCCTCTCTCCACCCATCCCCGACCCCACCCCGCTGCCCAGAATGCAGAACTTGTGGAAAGGCTGAAAGCCTTTCACAGAGACCCTGAGCCGAGAGCGGAAGAAACAAGTAAGACTGACGTGACTCTCCATGATCCTGAGGTAAGTAGCTCCAGGTCAAAGATGGCGGGGACTCAGATATCCATATGCTGCATAGATCAGCCACTGATGGAGTGGAGAAATGCAAGTCTATGTTAGAAATAAGATCCTGATTTCTGGGTGGGATAAGAAAATTAGGGGTATGGAACATAAGAAGAACCCTGCTGGGTCAAGCTAAAGGCCCATTTTGTCCAGCACTCTGTTGGACAACCCAGATGTCAATGGGAAGCTCAAAAGCAAGATGTGAGTCCAACAGCACTCTCCCAAGCTGCAGTTCCAAGCAACTGGTGTCTAGAGGCAAACTGCCTCTAACAGTGGAGGTAGAAGATGGGGTGAGGAACCTTCTTGGCTCTTAGGGCAAGATCTTTATCTGACTCCTCCCTACAGGCCAAATTTGACTGGTGGCTGAGACATCCCACCAGTCAAGCACCTGACATCATTGTGACTTTGTTTATTTTATCTGGAAAAGTATTTATAAACCACCCCCTTGGAAAACATCAGGTCAAGGCAGTGTGCAGCAACCTAAACCTTTAGGAGCAATGCAGAGAAGGGTTACATGATTGACAGGTGGGTTATCCTGCTTGTCAAAATGCCTTCTGTGGGGTTTCCAAGGTGCATTGTAAGGAACCATAGGCTCATCTGCGGAGTTAACCTCGGAACAAGTGCCATTGCAGGCCTCGGCTTGGCAAGCCAAAGGCCAGCAAAGTTTTGGCCGCATGTGCAGAATTGAACTTGCCCATCAACTGCCGTACATCAGTTGATTGACAGATGGGTGTGGCTCGGGGGAAATGGCCTTGCAAGCTAAACTGAACTCCTAGCGGGCCAGGATTGGCCCGTAGGCCGAAGGTACCCTACCTCTGAGGTGGAACAAAGCTGAAGGGAGTAGAAAGGGACTGATAAAAGTAGGGTTACCAGACATCCCTGGTTCCGGGGACAGTCCCTGGATTTGCAAATCTGTCCCTGGACAAATTTCATCCCCGGAATGTCCCCAGATTTGCAAATCTGTCCCCAGGAAACGTGGCAGCGGCAGCCTCAGCAGCCCGGAGCCAGCCTAGTAGCACAGTTGGCTCTGGCTGGCTTCAAGAGCTGCTTGCTGCTCGCTGCCATGGTGCCCGCCATTTTTCCTCGCCAGAAGTCCCCCTATGATGTGTTGTGCACAAACTATGGAGACTTCCCGGAGGCAAACTGGCAGGCGCCACAGCAGCAAGCAGCTCCTGACGCCAGCCAGAGCCAACTGCGCTACCAGGCTGACTCCAGGCTGCTGACTACCGCCGCTGCTGCCACTGCTGAAGGGGAACCGGGGACGTCCAGCAGTACAGATCTCATGCCCCCTTTGTTTTGACTGATCGGGGGAGACTCGGGAGTTGCAGGTGGGCAGCCGTTCCCCAGCTTTTAAAAAACTCTGTGCATATGTGTTTCACAGGGTGCAAAAGAAGGGCTTTGCACCTTCATACAATACAGTGGTGCCTCGTAAGACGAAAAGAATCCGTTCCGCGAGTCTCTTCATCTTGCGGTTTTTTCGTCTTGCGAAGCAAGCCCATTAGCGGATTAGCGCTATTAGCGGCTTAGCGGGCTTAGCAGATCAGCTGATAAGCGGTTTAGCAGCTTAGTGGATCAGCTGATTAGCGGCTTAGGGGATCAGCTGTTTAGCGGCTTAGCGGATCAGCTGATAAGCGGCTTAGCGGATCAGCTGTTAAGCGGCTTAGCGGCTTAAAATCAGCTGATAAGCGGCTTAGCGGCTTGGGAAAAAGGGGGGGGTAAGGAAAAAAAACCAGCAGGAACTCGCAAGACATTTTCGTCTTGCGAAGCAAGCCCATAGGAAATTCGTTTTGCGAAGCACCTCCAAAACGGAAAACCCTTTCGTCTAGCGGGTTTTCCGTCTTGCGAGGCATTCGTCTTGCAGGGCACCACTGTATGCATGTGTGCTTGGGCCCAGGATCTTTTGCCTCACCATCCCCACTACTGACTCCCTGTTGCTACTCAGCTTCCCAAAAAAAAGTGTCCCCGGATTCATTGAAAAAAATCTGGTAACCATATGATAAAGTGTCCAAAATAGTGCAAAGAAAAAGGGGAAATTTTAGTCATGGGGGAGCAATGGGGTGAATGGTTGTAGGGGATAAGGGAAGGCATAAAGTTGGGAGTGAAGGGGTGAAGCTGAACTGTCACTAACTCTTAACACACACACCCCCTTCCAGACCCCTCTGACAGTCCCTCCTCTGGACCTGGCCAAGGATGTAAAAACTGAGCCCTCTGCAGAGAAAGCAGGTGACTAGTTGTTGTTTTTTAAGGAAGGGGCTCTACGTAAGTCTTGAAAATAAAAGCAGACTGGTGGGAGGACTCTGAGGCTGTGCAGAACGGGGTTTGAAGAATATCAGTGAAGGCAGGCCTGCCGAGATGGGCAAGGTTAAGCCGGCCCTACTTTTCCTTTTTTTCAGATGTTATCCATGGTTGGTGCGTGGTTCACGGCATGGTGCTGTACCACCCTGTGTCCAGCTGGGCTCCTCTGTTGCTCCGCGGAGGTTCTGTGTGCGTCCAGGATGGGGAGGACATTGTCCCCTTTCACCTGACCCCGCTCACGAGCCCTGTCCCTGATGGCTTCTCCGACAACTACATCTGTGAGAGCTGTGTGCTCAGGTAATAATCATAATAAATTTATTTATACCCCGCCCTCCCCAGCCAGAGCCAGGCTCAGGGCGGCTAACACCAGTAAAATTACAATAAAAACATAAGGGGGGGGAGGACCAATTTAAAATACAGGTTAAAATGCAATTTAAAATGCAGCCTCGTTTAAAAAGTAGCCCATAGATCAAAACCGTAAGGGGAGGGAAACATAAGGGTCAGACTGAGTCCAAACCAAAGGCCAGGTGGAACAGCTCTGTCTTGCAGGCCCTGCGGAAAGATGTCAAGTCCCACAGGGCCCTAGTCTCTTGTGACAGAGCATTCCACCAAGTCGGGGCCAGTACTGAAAAGGCCGTGGACCAATCTAACCACTTTGCAGCTTGGGACCTCCGAAGTGTTGTCATTTGAGGACCTTAAGGTCCTCTACGGGGCATACCAGGAGAGGCGGTCCTGTAAGTACGTGGGTCCTAGGCCACAAAGGGCTTTAAAGGTCAAAACCAGCACCTTAAACCTGACCCTGTACTCCACCGGGAGCCAGTGCAGTTGGTACAGCACTGGATGAATGTGATCCTGCAGCAAGGACCCCGTAAGGAGCGTGGTATCGCTGGTTCTTCTCCTTCCTGTGGATCCCCTTCCCCATTCCACCTTTAACCTGTTCCTGTTTCACCATCACAGGAACAGGGAGGAGCCAAAGAGATGTCCCACATGCCTGCAAATACAAATGAAACGAAACCGGGCTACTTTGTCCCAGGGCCAGACGCTTCTTCGGGGGAGTATGTCTCAGTCATCATTCTTTGCAGGCGGAGACGTCTCTAAAGACAGAAGGAGGTGAATAGAGAATCCACAGAGCTGCCTTTTCCAGACTATATGCATGTAGGGGAAATATGACGGAGCCTGACTCTTTCAGTAAAGCGATCAAGTGCCTCTAGTTTCGGTTTTTGGGGATGGATGAATGGGACAGTGGGAGATACATGAGCTATGCAAAGTTTGAGAAAGGCTGGTACTTGAGAACTGTGTTTTGTCCAGGAGAAGCTTGGATTTTCACACACGTCCTGCAGATAAAATGAATAGTGATCAGAAAACACCTTAGTATACCTGAAGGAGCGTCTTCACCTCCATTGTTCAGCCCGGACACTGAGGTCCAGCTCCGAGGGCCTTCTGGCGGCTCCCTCTCTGTGAGAAGTGAGATTACAGGGAACCAGGCAGAGGGCCTTCTCGACAGTGGCACCTGCCCTGTGGAACACCCTCCCATCAGATGCCAAGGAACTAAACAACTGTCTGACTTTTAGAGGACATCTGAAGGCAGCCCTGTTTAGGGAAGTTTTTTATGTTTGATTTGTGTGTGTGTGTGTGTTTTTAATATCCTGTTGGAAGCTGCCCAGAGTGGCTGGGGAGGCCCATAAATATAAATAAATAATGAAATATAATTATTATTAAATTATTATTAGTGGCTCCTCTTCCTTTCACAAGACAGTTGAGACCTTGTGTGCAGAATGGCAAGTCGGTCTCTTCTCCACACACACCCCTTTTTTTGCTTGGAAATGGTTGTTGTTAAGTAGAGAGGAGTTAGCTTAGGACAGATCAGTGAGGTTACCTCCTGCCACTTACCTAGTGCTTAACATCTCTCTTCCACCCTCCGCTGGCTCTGCAGGACCTTTGAGATAAAGAAGCTGTACCAGCCCCAAGAGGACCAGGCTTATGCCCAGAGGGTGAGTCCTCGGCAGCAGTGCTGGCATCCATCTGACAAATGCAGTTGTGCAGCAGCAGGATGAGAGGCCACAGTGCGGGAAAGGTGGTTAAAAAGGTGATCCATGCTAAGGGTGCTTAGGAAAAGGTCCACCACACAGGCTTTGGGGGAAGATAAAAGGGGGAAGAGGAAGACAGTGTCCATGGCCTTGAGTTCCTGGGAGGAAAATCAAGAGACAAATACGCATCATCAACAACAAAGATGTGCCTGGGTATGCCACTCTAAGCAAAAGATTTATACACACAAAATAATTTGCCAGCCTTGATCAACAACAACAGAAGAACTCTGTGTTAAAATGCAATCTACAGAAATTTTAACTTGCAACCATAAGGTGCCAAATTATTTTATGGTTGCATTTGCCGATCATTTTGTATTTTTGTTCCCGTATTTTGTTCCCTGTATTTTGTATTTTTGTTCCCGTATTTTTCCCCTGTATTTTGTATTTTTGTTCCTGTATTTTGTTCCCTGTATTTTGTATTTTTGTTCCCGTTCACAACTAGAGGTACCACTGTATTTATTTTCCCCAATCTGAACTATAACATGGTGATTTTCTTGAGCCAGAATGAGAGTATTATTTGTTCCATTTGTGAATGGCAACCTTTTGCCCATTTCCCTTTTCTTTTCATTTAGGTGGATGGGATCCTTTCCCAGATGGCCAGTGGAGAGCTTGGTATGGACCGAGTGTTGCGTCCCCTCCATCCTTTGGTTGTTCATTCCCCAGCTCCTTTTGAGAGATGAGGAGTACCTAGAAAGCTGGAACTGGCAGCAACGGACTAGGGAGATCCAAGAAGCTCTATGATAGTAACCAGATAAATGTTTTTATCTAGTCCACAGTGTGTCCTGTTAACCTTTTTTCATGTGTTGTAATAAACGTAATAGAAAATAAATACTGGATCATTCCTGCCACCATATTCTGAACGGAAAAGACTGTTTAGCCTGTTGATTTCCCTCCCCATTTGCTGGCTGACAGTTCTGCGTCAAGGCCTAGCATCCTTTTTTGAAGGAAGTACAGTGGTACCTTGGTTTTTGAACGTCTCCATCGACAAACGTTTCGTTTTTGAACGCCATAAACCCGGAAGTAAATGCTTCTGTTTTTGAACATGCCTCAGAAGTCTTAACAGCTTCCGCTGAGTGTATATGTTATTTTTCTCAATTTTCTCTATTAAATTGGCAGACTGCCCTTTGCCCCTCGGTTTTTCAAACGTTTCGGAACTCAAACAGTCTTCCAGAACAGATTACGTTCGAAACCCGAGGTACCACTGTATTCCCAAAGGCTAGGTAACAGTTGCTCTCTAAGACTTCCAGAACACCTTATTTTGTTTCACCTGTTGGGGGGCCACTAGGGCGCGTTGGAAGATGGCCAACAATACCATCTCTCCGACCCACACGGGGTAATTAAGAGGCTGTTATGGGAGTAGGCAGCCTCCCTTGTTGCCCCAAGGAAATGGGGAACACTGCCCTTGCCTGCTGTGCCCATAAATCACTCCCTAATTTGAAAGAAGGGGGTGAGGGCCCTAGGCAGAATGCCCCCGTGTGGACCTCGGCTCTCCTGGACGCTGTCTCTGATCACGCACTAGCTGCAGCAATTTGGAATAATTAATTACAAAAGAAGCAAATGCACATATTTCAAGTGAAGAAGGGGAGTGAAGTCTGCTAATTTAAGTGACCTCTGTGAAAGAAGACGACGGGTTGGAGAAGCAGGAATATTTTACGATGAAGATACATCAAAGGCTGGGTATGTTGACAATGGGACTGAATGGGGGGAGGACTTTTTTTTACTTTCCTTCTATGTGATTTACAAGAACCCCTCCTCATCAGAATCGTCGGTTGAACTGACCCAAGCAGGATGATTAAGGTCTGTGTGGAGATAAACTTTAACCAAAAGTATGCTTTATGGAGATCGAGAAGCAATAAAAGCTTTTGGAATGGCGCAGCAATTAATTCGGAGTCGCCATCTTGCCAAAGGATTTATAGCCGGGAGGAAGAACGGACTTGTGTTCAGACTGCATTCCTAGTGAATCTCCTCAGAGGTTTTGAGAAAGGAGGCAGATTGGTGAAGATTAATGACGCTAAGACTGTTTTGATGTATGAAAGAGATGTTATATGGAAAACGTCTGGATATGGCTACTGGATAAAAAAAATAATATCCACGCAGGATTACAAACTGTTCTAACAGCTTGTGGAGACTATCAGAGGTCACAAAGAAAAAGGAAAAATATATGAAAATAACAACAAGAGATGTGGAAAAACAATAAGAAAGGACTGGATAGTACTGTGAACATCATAAGGTTAGATTTGTGGACATTAAAACAGCAGTAAGAAGCAAGAAGTTGATTGGATCCCCTTCGGAACTTGAAATATGGGTACCCCCAACAAAAATTTAAAATTCGGCTGTGTAATTTGGAATTTATGTAATTTGGTTTGATTTGATGTGATTGGTCGGTTAATAAAAAATTATTCTTAAAAAATAAATAAATTTTGTTTCACCTGTTCTTTGGACCAGGTGATCTTGGCAACTTTCTGCCAGTCCCATAGCACCAGCTGGATCCTTTGCAGACATGCAGGCGCTGTCTACTACAGGTTTCCAAAGCAAACTTCTTTCTTTTTTTACAGTCAAAGCCTGCAACTTCCTGTTTGTTACCAAACATTTTAACAATGGGATTCTGCTTATATCTATCAGTTCAATGTGGCCTTCACTGTTTATGGATAGTAACTTAGGAAGCTGCCTTATTGACCATCAGACTTGATGGTCCATCATCCATGGACAACATAAATCCAGAGTATGAGGGAAAGAGGGCTTTTGTATCACATGCTACCCGCTGTAGGTGTTTTAGACTGAAGACAATGGATACTAAATATTTAAGATGCCTGAAAGTTTTGAGTAGTATCTCCATTGCTCACAGGGTAAGCTCTTCATGGCTATCCAAAGCCAAGTGAATTATACATACTTTTAAAAAGCACTGGTTTTATTTAATTTCCATACTAATAAAAAAAATTTCTCACTTATTAATGAGGCCAGGACTATGTGCTTTCTTGCCTTCTAGCTCTGCAAAAGTTGCATCACAAGTTCACTTTGAAAGGAATGGATGTCAGCTGGTACAGGGAGATGAAAATGGATCTTCTTATTTCCCAAAAAATAGTTTGGGTTTTCCTGCCCCCCCCCCCTTTATATTTTTGCACCGAAAGCTTATCAGCCTCCTAGCAGATGGCTCCAGACTACCTCTTCCCTATTCTTCACAACTGCTTCATCCAAAAGGCCTACTGAACAGGTAACCTGACTGTCAGGGAACTGACATCGGAGCTAGAGGCGGAGGGAAGGCTCTCAAATGATGCTGGAGAAGGGACCAGCAGGGAGAGAAGCAGCTCAGCAGATGGGGAAGCAAATCAGCGCAACACCAGGGATAAAGGGGGGCAGATGGGGGAATCGGAGAGAGGGCTCCAGGACTCTTCACCGGACACCAGCGGGGAGAGCACGGGTCCTCCGCTACCCACGCCCTCCCTGCGCAGAAGACTTCTGCGCAGGGACAGTAGGAGGAGACTTGGCGTCAAACAACTTTTATGTTGGAAAAGGTTTAAGAAACGCCCACTGACGGATTCTGCTAGCGACTGAGGCAGCCACGAAGTGAAGGGCTGTCCAGACAGAAAGGTTTAACAAGGCAACACAGCCAGGAGTGGCGGTAACTTACGCACGAGCAACCCCTCACTCATTACACTGACAATAGAATACGCCTTGCACTTGCACATCTTCTGTAGCTTCTGATGAAAGCTTGTGGATGGAATGCCAAGATTCTGGATTATGAAGTGGCATAGACCTGGAGACAAATGTGGAGGTTTGATAGCTCTGTGGGTGTCAGTCAGACATTGGAGGGCATGGCATAACACAAAATAGCTCTCTAAAGGCCCCAAAGGCTAATTTTTGCAACGTGGACTCCTCCCATACCACTCCAAAAATGGCACAGGGTCTGTACGCTTATTGTGGTGGTACTATTCTAATTTCAGACAAGGGATGAGACTCCTATAGGAAAGAATTTAAGTTTTCTCCCCTGTGGGCCCTGGTCTAATATTACAGATGAGTTCAGGAAGAGTATTTCAGTGGATCCAACACTCTTAAAAGGGTAATCAGAGAAGGGCTTTAGGTTCTCTGTCCTATAAAGATCAGACTTTGAAATGCGATTGATGGAGAGTAAAGAAATAACTGGTTTCTAAAATGTATAAATTATTAGAATGGGAAACGAAAGATGATTTGGTTAAGATTATACTGTGGTCATAACATTGATATGTTTGCATGGTTGAAGTTATGGAAAGTGGATATGAAATTTACTGCCTGTTATACTTTGAAAGGAAACCATATGAAAATGACGCATAGGTTGTCTTTTACACCATATAAGTTAGCGAAAATGTATAAGACTATATCAAATATGTGTTGGAAATGAAAATAGATGGAAGGGTCACTTTTTTCATATCTGCTGTTCCTATAAAAAGGCCAAGGGCTTCTGGGAAATGATATATAATAGGGTTGCCATATTTCAGGAAGTGAAAATTTGGACACAACAGTTGACCCTCCCCCCCCCCATGCTGTCATACCTTGGTTTTCGAACAGCTTAGTTCTTGAACGTTTTGGCTCCCGAATGCCACAACCCTGGAAGTGAACGTTTCAGTTTGCGAACTATTTTTGGAAGCTGAACGTCCGGTGGGGCTCCTGATTGGCTGCAGGAGCTCCCTGCAGCCAATCAGAAGCCACGCTTTGGTTTTTGAACGTTTTGGAAGTCAAACAGACTCCTTTCGACTTCCAATGTACAACTATCCCAAAAACATTTCGACATTTTACCCTCTCTTAAACACCCCCTCCCCCCCTCTGCCCTTTTTCTCCCACCCCACTCCTGATCTGCACTCTCTTTCTGTCATGGCCTGCCCCAACCCTGCGCTCTTTTTAACACCCCTTCCTCCCGATCCGCTGCTCTTCTGCCTGCACAATCTTTGCATCTTAGCCTCACTGTGGCTGTCGGAAGTGGGGCACTTTCATCTGGATGTGCTGCACCCACTTCTGTGAATATGATGGTGGCAGACATCAACCACAACGGCAGTGGAGTCTATGGCGGAGGCTGCCTGCCCAGGGCAGTTGAGTGGTGGGTAGATGAGAATGTCTATTCTGCACATGAGCTTTTAATTGGCACAGTGGGTTGCCATACGCCCAGATTTCCCCAGACATTTTAAATGGCTGCCCAAATTTCCACCCGGATGCAACTTTCGGCAACCAAATTTCGGCAATGTTCGGGATTTTCCGGACGTATGGCAGCCAGTGGCGTAGCGTGGGGGGGTGCAGGGGGGCCAGCCGCACCGGGCGCAACATCTGAGGGGGCGCACTCGCCGCCTCCGGAGTCTCCGAAGAGCCTCGGGCGCAGGCTGTAGCACCAGGGCCGCGGCCAAGAAGCCGAAGCTGAAGAGCCGCTGAGCGCCGCGCCCAGGCAGAGCGCGCCAGGAGGCACCACCGCCAGGGCCCGGCGGCAGCCGCAGCACCTCGCCACCATTCCGCCGCCAGACTTGCTCGCACAGGCACGGCCGCCCGCCGCCGACGCTGCTGCCTCTGGCGGCGGACACGTGGAGAGAAACAGCGGCAGCCGAGCGGGAGACTCTCCCTTTCTCACTGCAACGCTCCGGGGAGGGGGCGAGGGAGAGAGTCAGGTGGAAACGCGCGCGCCCCCCAAGCCGCATCTTTGCGGGGGTTGGGGGGGCGAAGCCGCCGGGTATTTGCGCCCCAAATTGGGGCGACCGCAAAAAGCCACCCTGCCAGCAGCAAGCTTCAAGGTCAAAGGCTCCCTTCGAGGAAGCTGCGATCCTCTTTCCAATTAAGTCCCCCTCCCCCAGCTCAGTTCAGTGGGAGGTGGATTTCCGGGGTCTCTTGTCCCTTAGAGGGCGCCTCTCATCATCCCGCCATTCTGAGAGCAGGGAGGGCGCCTCTCAGGAGACTTTCCCCCGCATTTGCTTTCCCGCTCAGGAAAGCGCGTGCGGCCCCGGCTGGATCTGCAACTCTTCTGGTGAGCGAGGTTTAAACCAGAGGCAGGCGCTCCTTCTTGGACGGATGCCTGGAAGAAAAAGACCCCGCGGTCTCTTCCTTTCCTTCCCCTGCAGAGACCAGCGACGTCCCTCAGCCGAGGCCGCCTTGCTTCTCAAAAGAGCCGGTCCACTACAGTTCGTGGCTGCATGGGAGAGCGCTGCTTTCCTTGCAAAAGGCCCCCAGGTTGAGTCGCCGGCACCTCTAGCTATGAGAGGATGGGAGCAATGGCGTAGCGTGGGGGTGCAGGGGGGGTCGGCCGCACCTGGCGCAACATCTGGGGGTTAGGGGGCGCAAATCCATGGGTTAGGGGGCACAAATTACTTGCCTTGCCCCGGGTGCTGACAACCCACGCTACGCCACTGTGTAAACAGCAAAAAGGTCAAGCAACTTCCAGATTCTGAAAGGTGACGCAGAATGACCGTAGTGGTACTCTGAGTAGCAGAGCATTTGAGAGGCAAGGATTTGATAGTGGGCATGGATGATGCTAGTGCACATAATAAGAATGGTTTATAGGAAAATGCTGCGTACATAGGAGAGGGAGGAAAAGGAAATCTCTCCAAACATGACAAGCTCTGCTTCTTAAGCTTTGAGCTTTGGCTTCCTAATCTTCAGTAACTAAGTGTGCAGATCAAAAGGTCAGCTGGTCTCTTGAGGCATCTGTATATGAATGCTTGCAAATAATAATATCAAGTGTACGAGTGGCTTTTGAAGAATCCTGGTGTTGGATTTTCTACATCTGCTTTGTCCTTTCTGGATTCTAGTGGCAACAGTCACTAAAAAGCTTTTCGATCTTTAATGTTTTTTTATGTTTTTATATATGTTGGTAGCTGCCCAGAGTGGCTGGGGCAACCCAGCCAGATAGGCAAGGTAAAGGTAAAGGGACCCCTGACAGTTACGTCCAGTCACAGACGACTTTGGGGTTGTGGCGCTAATCTCGCTTTACAGGCAGACAGTTGTCCGCAGACAGTTTTTCCGGGTCATGTGGCCAGCATGACTAAGCCGCTTCTGGCAAAACCAGAGCAGCGCACAGAAACGCCGTTTACCTTCCCACCGGAGTGGTACCTATTTATCTACTTGCACTTTTTGGCGTGCTTTCCAACTGCTAGGTTGGCAGGAGCAGGGACCGAGCAACGGGAGCTCACCCCGTCACGGGGATTCGAACCGCCAACCTTCTGATTGGAAAGCCCAAGAGGCTCTGTGGTTTAGACCACAGCACCATCCGTGAGGTACAATTATTATTATTATTATTATTATTATTATTATTATTAATCATTCTGCTTCTTATCTTAGCTTTCCCTTTTGCCCTTGCCCCATCGAAAATCCTCACATTCCTTCACAAAAGCATTTTGTGACATGGTATAATCCTCCCTCCTTTCTTATCCCTTTCTTTGTATTGGTAAATGGGACAGCTAAGGAACCGAGACTTTATTCAGCTGAAACTGGGTCACCAGCCAGGAGCCTGGAGGTGTCAGTGCACTTGTCACCATATCCTATGGCATCTATGAAAGATCTCAGTAAATATGCCCTCAAAAATCCACAATGCATAAAATACTGTTCACTCCTTTTGCTGTGTTACTGTTTGAACTACAACTACAACTTTATTATTTATACCCCGCCCATCTGGCTAGGTTTCCCCAGCCACAGCATATATCAGAACATACTAAAACACCAACCGTTAAAAACTTCCCAATACAGGGCTGCCTTCAGATACCTTCTGGAAGTCAGATAGTTGTTTACTTCCTTGACCTCTGAAGGGAGGGTGTTCTACATGGAGGGCACCACTACCGAGAAGGCCCTCTGCCTGGTTCTGATTTTGCTGCACTAAACACCCCTGCCAAACATGCCCAGATTTCATTGGATGCCAGGATTGGACACCCGCCCTCTCTTCCATTCCGAGCAGTGGTGCAATGATGGCTGGTATAGGGGCCTTTCCCCCACAAACCATTTCCTGCCCCATCTCTCTTTCTGTTCTTTCCTCCTGGCTCTTGATGCTTGCCAGCCAGGTCATCTCAGAAGGCTGCGATCTTCCTGTGCATCAACCTGACATTATGCAATGCAGCACCATCAGCATTGATAGCAGACTTACTGAACCTCTGGCTTAATGGCTGGATCAAATAAAATACACTCGTGTCGACTAGCCATACCCAGTGCAGTGGGGTGGCTGCACTTAATGTGGGATTGGTTCAGATATATGTATCTAGATTGGGTTGGAGCATAGCTGTCAACCATCCCTTATTTGGCGGGAAACTCCCTTATCCCAGTGCCGTGCCCGCTGCTGTCCCTTATTGATGGATGTCCCTTAAATTTCCCGGGTTTCAAAGGAAGCAGCTCCTCTCCCTCCCTCCCTGCTGGCCAGTGAGGAGGGAGGCTCCAACTGTGTTGCTTGGCTGCCCGGCCCGCACCTCTTGGCCTCCTCTCACCAATCTCGGCCCCTGGGAGCCCCTCCCCGCCGGGACTAAGGAGCTTTGAGAGGAGAGTGAGGGCAACCATAGAGAAAGCAGTTCAGAGAGAGGAGGAGGCAGAGGCGGAGGCGCGAGTAGGTGTTCCAAGGGCTAACCATAGAGGGGGAAAGCGGAGGAAGGACCACAAGCGCTTCTCCCATAGATTTGTAGTGGTAGATGGTCTGATCTGTGGGTTTACTTCGGGTACTACTTCCCCCCCGCCCCGCCTGATGGAACTGAGAGCTGCAGATGGAGCATGAGGGAAAAGATACAGAACTGCAGCAGCATCTTCGCAGCTTGGACTTCGTTTTGCGCGAAAAGTGGTTGCTGCTTGTAGTTATTTAATTGCAGTGTTTCATCAGCTGGTGTCTTGAGCAGCAACCTCTGGAAACGAAGGGCTAAATACCGGCGCTCCTCTCCAAAATTATCTGGTCCCTTTTAACTTCGTATTTCAGCTGGTTGACTAAAATCCCTTATTTTGGCTGCTGATCCCTTATTTTCGAGGCTGCTGGTAAATTGACAGCTATGGGTTGGAGCCGAGAATGTAGGGGAGGCAATACAGTCGTACCTTGGATCCCAAACACCCTGGAACTCGGACGTTTTGGCTCCTGAACACTGTAAATCCAGAAGTGATTGTTCCGGTTTGTGAATGGTTTTTTTTTGGAACCCGAACGTCTGACGGGGCTTCTGCGGCTTCTGATTGGCTGCAGGAGCTTCCTGCAGCCGATCAGAAACCACGATTTGGTTTTTGAACATTTTGGAAGTCAAACAGACTTCTGGAATGGATTCCATTTGACTTCCAAGGTACGACTGTACTGTGGCAGAGAACCTTTCTGGCAAGCTTGCCCGTCCTTCCACCTGCATGGCACATGGCGCGCAGTGAAAATAAAAGCAGGGTAACCTTTTCAAGAGGAGAATAGACATGCTAAATAAAGTTCAACCTTCTCTCTCTGATAAGTACACATGGCAGGGTGGCGTAAAAGAACGGAGAAAAGCAAATAGCAGAGAAATTAAATTGGATGGGGGTTTCCGTCGGTTTCCTGGCCAGGCTGGATTTGCTGCAGCAAACCACGCATGCAGCGGATGCTAGAACTCAGCATGGGGTTGAGCAGACACATGGCTACTGTCAAAACCTCCACCCCCACCCCAGGGCAAGCCGGCTTGGGGTAGAACGGCAAATGGTAGCCACCCGCTCACACCTGTCCGGGTCCTCAGGACCCAAGGCTAGAAAACCTCACAAGTGCCTCTCCCCAAAAGTAAAAATACAGTGGTGCCTCGCAAGACGAAAAGAATCCGTTCCGCGAGTCTCTTCGTCTAGCGGTTTTTTCGTCTTGCGAAGCAACCCTATTAGTGGCTTAGCGGATTAGCGCTATTAGCGGTTTAGCGGCTGTTAAAGGCTTAGCGGCTAAAAGGCTATTAGCGGCTTAGAAAAGGGGGGGGAGTGAAAAAAATCGCAAGACTCGCAAGACTTTTTCGTCTTGCGAAGCAAGCCCATAGGGAAATTCGTCTTGCGAAGCGCATCGAAAAACGGAAAACCCTTTCGCCTAGCGGGTTTTTCGTCTTGTGAGGCATTCGTCTTGCGGGGCACCACTGTACTACTGCATTTATTTTTATCACTACAGCATACTGCCTGTTCATATTGACATCCAGGACAAGCCACCTCACGATGCCTGGTGGTGGGGCTTATAATGTAGCTAGGTAGCTCCTCTTTACCCCAGTTTGAATCAAAGCTGGTTGGGAAGAAACCCAACACCCCACAAATGTATTTCCTTTTTTAAAAACACACAACAAGGTAGATGTTGGTTGCGGTTAATGTTGTGTGGTATGCTCTCCACTCCCCCCAAAAAATGGTAAAAAAAAGAAGGAGGTAAAGGGCCCCTGGAGAGTTAAGTCCAGTCAAAGGCGACTAAGGGGTTGTGGCGCTCATCTCACTTTCAGGCTGAGGGAGCCGGTGTTTGCCCACATACAGCTTTCCGGGTCATGTGGCCAGCATGACTAAACCGCTTCTGGCGCAATGGGACACCGCGACAGAACTGCCAACCTAGCAGGTCGAAAGGACACCTGTGCAAGTAGATAAATAAGTACCACTGTAGCAGGAATGTAAACGGCGTTTCTGTGTGCTCTGGTTTCCCTCACAGTGTTTTCTTGCACCAGAAGCGGTTTAGTCCTACTGGCCACATGACCAGGAAAGCTGTCTGTGGACAAACGCCAGCTCCCTCTGCCTGAAAGCGAGATGAGCGCCGCAACCCCATAGTTGCCTTTGACTGGACTTAACTGTCCAGGGGTCCTTTACCTTCTCCCCCCAAACCAGTGGTGGGAACACACTGGGTGCAGAGTAAACAGGTGTGTGTACACAACCTCATTTTCCTGTGTGACGGGGTGCTCAAAGTGTAAGAGGCAGACAATGAAGTAGCTTAAGTGAAAGGAAAATCTCAGATTGGTGCTTTCATATGCTGAGTCTTGCCAATCAGAAGGTTGGCGGTTTGAATCCCCACGACAGGGTGAGCTCCTGTTGCTTGGTCCCTGCTCCTGCCAACCTTGCAGTTCGAAAGCACGTCAAAGTGCAAGTTGATAAATAGGTACCACTCCGGCGGGAAGGTAAACGGCATTTCCGTGCACTGCTCTGGTTCACCAGAAGCGGCTTAGTCATGCTGGCCACCTGACCCGGAAGCTGTATGCCTGCTCCCTTGGCCAATAAAGCGAGATGAGTGCCGCAACCCGAGTCGGTCACGACTGGACCTAATGGTCAGGGGTCCCTTTACCTTTACCTCACGTATCTGACTGGGTTGCCCCAGCCACTCTGGGTTAGACTCTCTAGTTCTGAGTTTAAGTATTGCTTTCCAAAGTAGATATTTGGGTTCTAGCGCTGCCCAAAGGTAATTATAGCGGCTGACATCTTGAGATAAAAGCTGTTGATTTCACTTGGGCAGAGCATCTGAACATCTTCCTGCACCTTGGAAGCTGGCAGAAAACGGAAACCATAGCTTAGTTAATTGCAATCATAAACTTGTGAATTGTTGCTGCATTATTACTTGTAGATGTGTGTGCTATTATCTTGTTTTGCTTAGCCCCCTCCCTGAGAAAATTCTATCCTTAAGTTGCAGCTACTGTACTCTTTTGTAGCAGCTGAAGTTGGAGACTATTGTTGTCTTCAAGCTGCCAACTCTTAATGGAAAATGCAAATTTCAAGCAAGAGGTTTTGGGAACGATAGAGCTCACATCCCATGGGAAAGGCGATACAATTGCCAGTGTTTGATTGCAATTGGCTAGTTAGGGAGAAGAGATTATTATTGTATGGAAAAGGTCATGGTGCTAACTTTAGATTTGAAAGCACCTGTCTGGTTGCAAAGTAAATCCGGGTATAAGTGGAATTGTCAGCATAAAAATAAACCAGGCTGATTTAATGCTTTCATTAAATGACTCTTACCCACATTTTCATCTCTCTAATAAATGGCAGAACTTCGGCACTGGGTAGAATGTCTGTGATAAAGATGAATATATTGCCCAGAATGATGTTTTTGTTCCAAACAATGCCTGTTATAGCTAATGACTTACAGTTCAAACAACGGCAAAAGATTTATCCCGGTTTTTTATGGCAAGGGAGAAAAACATGTGTTAAACTTATTAAAAGATGCAAAGGGAAGAGAAGGATTGAGTGTACCAAATCTAAATTTGTGTTTTGCAGCTTGTTGTTTAATGTGGATGAAGGAGTGGCTAGCATTGAGAAATGAGAGGATGTTGGAAATAAAAGGACACGACCTAAGGTTTGGATGGCATGGATATTTGTGCTACGATTAAGCTAATGTGGATTTTTAAAAAATCACTTTATTAGAAATGCCATATTAAGCACCCTTGCATTCCATGTTTCCTTTAGTCCAGGCCTTCCAACAATGCTTCACAGGGCTCTATTGAATTTCATGCCACGTTCAAATAAGTCTTTTCCTTAGTGGAATGTGCAGCTGGAGGGAACAACTGTTTTGACAGCCTTTTTCTGGAAGAGAGATTCTCTTCCAGACAACTGGGCAAGATATTCTGCAACTAGGGTGAACATTCCTTATCATATGACTATAACACCACAGTTTCCTGACGACTGGCTCATACATGTGCCTGCCTCACTTTTGTCTTCTGTACAGTGGTACCTCGGGTTACATACGCTTCAGGTTGCATACGCTTCAGGTTACAGACTCTGCTAACCCAGAAATAGTACCTTGGGTTAAGAACTTTGCTTCAGGATGAGAACAAAAATTGTGCTCCGGCGACGCAGCAGCAGCGGGAGGCCCCATTAGCTAAAGTGGTGCTTCAGGTTAAGAACAGTTTCAGGTTAAGAATGGACCTCCGGAACAAATTAAGTATTTAACCCGAGGTACCACTGTATAGCTGCATGTTTGCATTGCTGGGCTCTGTTGAAAACAGCTTCTCCATGCAAACCAGGAAGTGACCTCTCCAGACAACAGAATGACTCTTCTTTTCTTATCTCTGCAGCTGCAACATCCTAGGTGGTGTGGATGCCATTGGACAGTTGAATGTGCATTTATATTCCATCCATTTCTCCTCCATATGGCCCCGGGCCCTGGTAACCCTTGTTACACCACTGCAACAACAGTGACACAACTGCCATGTGATAGATGTCAGTTTTGCCATGTATCACTCTTCTGGTTCCCACTGCTCTTTAGAGACCCTGTGGATCTAGACTTGCTGTGATAGGCCATTGCTCACACAGGCCGGATCACCCCAGATTTAGAAACAACACTAGCATCTTGGACCTGTGCTAGTTACAAAATGCGCCTTGTGCTTGGCTAATTTTGGACGCTGCTTACAGATCTCACCCCACCAAAACCAGCCCCAAATACCTGAAACCCTTCAGCTAATACTGCTGTGCTGGGAATTATTTGCTATTATCCTGAGTTTCTTTTGAATTATGGTGCTGGAGGAGACTCTTGAGAGTCCCATGGACTGCAAGAAGATCAAACCTCTCCATTCTGAAGGAAATCAGCCCTGGAAGGACAGATCGTGAAGCTGAGGCTCCAATACTTTGGCCACCTCATGAGAAGAGAAGACTCCCTGGAAAAGACCCTGATGTTGGGAAAGATGGAGGGCACAAGGAGAAGGGGACGACAGAGGACCAGATGGTTGGACAGTGTTCTCGAAGCTACCAGCATGCGTTTGGCCAAACTGCGGGAGGCAGTGGAAGACAGGAGTGCCTGGCGTGCTCTGGTCCATGGGGTCACGAAGAGTCGGACACGACTAAACGACTAAACAACAACAACATCCTGAGTTTTGAGTCCAATCACACTGTTTCCTCCTTCATATTATTTCCCACGTCTAAACTCCCTAATTGCCTCTAAATTATTATCTCTTGTTGCCTCTTTTATTTGATTACACCGCAGCTGCTCCGAGGTCAGGTGGAAAGAGCTGTCGGAAAGAGCTGATGAGATTTAATGATGTTCTTAAATATTTCATGTTGATTGGAGATTGAGATAGCCGGGTTTTCTGGCAGTTGTCAACACAGTAGGTGCCCTTTTTATACCTGGCCCCACGAAGGTAGCACATGCACAAAGAAAGGCAACAAATCCCTGGCAGTCCAAAGGTGAGGAACCAGTTCACTTTTTTTGCACCAAGGACCTGATTGGGAACTGCGTGGTTGAAGTCAGCACAGACAAAACTCTCTCAGATCATGCAGGCTTGAAAGAGAAGCAACACATGAAGGTCCAAGAGAGAACATCTTGTACAGATAAAAAAATTCCTTCCAGTAGCACCTTAAAGACCAACTATTTAGTTCTTGGTATGAGCTTTCGTGTGCATGCACACTTCTTCAGATACACTGAAACAGAAGTTGCCAGATCCTTCTATATAGTGAGAAGGTGGGGAGGGGTATTACTCAGAAGGGTGGTGGGAATGGGAGATTGGCAGATAGCTGAGATGAGCCTGTTGACAACTCTTAACGACTGCAATAGGTCTTACAGGAAAAGGCAAGGGGTGAGAAGGTGAAAAATGGCTTAGTCATGTATAATGAGATAAGAATCCAATGTCTCTGTTCAGACCAGGTCTCTCCATGGTTTTGAGTTTGGTAATGAGTTGCAATTCAGCAGCTTCTCTTTCCAGTCTATTTCTGAAATTCCTTTGTAGTAAAACAGCTACTTTGAGATCTTGTATAGAATGTCCTGGGAAACTGAAGTGTTCTCCTACTGGTTTCTCTGTTTTGTGATTCTTGATGTCAGATTTATGTCCGTTTATTTAGAGTCGTCAACAGGCTCATCTCAGCTATCTGCCAATCTCCCATTCCCACCACCCTTCTGAGTAATACCCCTCCCCACCTTCTCACTATATAGAAGGATCTGGCAACTTCTGTTTCAGTGTATCTGAAGAAGTGTGCATGCACACGAAAGCTCATACCAAGAACTGACTTAGTTGGTCTTTAAGGTGCTACTGGAAGGAATTTTTTTATTTTGACTATGGCAGACCAACACGGCTACCTATCTGTATCTTGTACAGATGTTGAGCAAATGCTTTCTATGCACTAGGTTAGTGGATAGAGACCTGTGTTGTTAGTTCAAAAGAGGGCATGGTCCATAATTTTATAAGTTGTGTGTCTTTGTTTTTCAATTTGATCCTTTTTCATGGCATTGTATGTATTGCGGTATTTTATGCATTGTCACTTGAAGCTATATTTATTGATCATAGTTTAGTTATTATATATTGTAATTGTTGAGAGTGAATTTCTGTTTAGTTATTATTTGCTCATGTTCTGAGAGTTAATTTTATTGAATACTAGTTTGTTTGATGTAAGTCATTCCATTCTAAAGTTATGTTTCGTTATGATTTTTTGAATTGGGTCAGATTATCATAACGTTGCATATTTTGTTGATATAAATCGCCTTGTGTAAGAACTACCAACTGTGGAAGAAGGGCAGATGATAATGATGGAATATATGGAGCTGGCTGACCTTACTGGAAGAATCCGCGACCAAAAAGAAGGGGAATACCAAGAAGAGTGGAAGAAATTTAAGGACTATTTGAATAAATACTGTGATATTAAAAAATAGAAATTACTTGAAAGTACCAAAATAGGCCTAGGATTAATTTAAGAGTTAATTAAATAAATAAGATTTAGAACTTTAAGGAAAGTTAAGAAATTTTATTTTAATTGGAATATTGTGTTTTTAAAAAATGATATCAGAAAACTGCTACATTTTAATTACAAGGGAATTCAGATGGGAGGGCTGAGAGGAAGCCCATAATATGTTTATGAGGTTAGAAGTCTAATTAATTAATTAATTAATTTGTGTTGTTTAGGTGTTTAGGTTGTTTAGGTATTTACTGGTACCTTGTTTTTACTCTCTTTTTTGTTTATATTTGTGATCTTGTCTTTTTTCTTTTTGTTTTTTCCCCTGTTTTTCTTTTGTTGTGATATGTGTTGTGTCTGTAAGAAACTTAATAAAAATTATTATTATTATTATTATTATTATTATTATTATTATTATTTATTATATTTTATTATTTTAAATTGCCTTGTGTATACTAATAGAGAAAGGCAGTATACAAAGTAAAAGTGAAATGAAATGAAATGATCCAGCGAGATTTAATGAGTTTTGGGCCTCAATGATTTCAGTGGAAGAGGGAGCAAGGCATGTTCTTGGTGCTCCCACTGAAATCAACCACATTTTAACTTGGACTGGATTGTATCTGGTGGAAAGAATGTTAAGTACTACTACCTAGGCAGAGTGATTGCAAAATTAATTATTTATTTTGCAATTAGCAAAACCCTTCAGAAAATATGAAAAATATAAATGAAACGCTTGATTGTACAGGACAGCTTTTTTAATCCAGGTATTTTGGTCTGAGCTTACTATAGCGGATGTGACAACAATAGCAATTTTTAATTTCTGGGGAAACTACGTCAAGGCTGAAGCCTAACGAAAGCTATTGTACGCTCTTTCCCATCAGCTCTTTCAAGTGGAGTGGAGTTGAGCTGTGGGTAGAGAGTGGTGAGAAAATGCATTAACCAATAATCACAGGTCTTCTTGGTTATTCTTATTGCAAAGAGTGACCTGTTTTCGAGTGAACTGCATAGCTGCATACAGCAATTACGTACAGCAGAAGTGGGAAGAGCTCTCATATCCTGTGTCGCTCCAGCAGGGTTTATTTTTTAAAAAAACAACCCGAGTGATTTTTAAGGCTAATGTGCTTTTGGAAAGATACAGATTTTACAGCAATTTGCTGTGCTGATATACTGCTGTAAAAAGGTGCGTGTTGCTAGGCTTTTGTATTGGAGTATAAGCAGGGCTAGATTTAGGTTTGATGAGGCCCTAAGCTACTGAAGGTAATGGGGCCCTTTATATGTCCAGCTGTCCTTTGCCAACAACAAATTGTCGCTGTTTTTTTGTGTTGAATATATGCTATATGGTAATTTATGGACCTAATAGGTATCTAAAGCCATTTGCACATAACAAAATGTGTATATCATAGGAGCCTACACAACACAAAACACTGTTTTATTTTATTTGTTTTTTATCTTATATTTTGGAAATGTACATCCAGGGGTTTCTTTCCTTTAAATTTTTTGGGGGCCCCCAAGAAAGTGGGGCCCTAAGAGTTTGAAGAAGAAGAGTTTGGATTTGATATCCCGCCTTTCACTCCCTTTAAGGAGTCTCAAAGCGGCTAACATTCTCCTTTCCCTTCCTCCCCGACAACAAACACTCTGTGAGGTGAGTGGGGCTGAGAGACTTCAGAGAAATGTGACTAGCCCAAGGTCACCCAGCAGCTGCATGTGGAGGAGCGGAGACGCGAACCCGGTTCACCAGATTACAAGTCTACCGCTCTTAACCACTACACCACACTGGCTCTATAGCTTGTTTAGCTTATACGTAAATCTGGCACTGAGCATAATGAACCTGGGATATTTGGTGACTAGAGAGTCAGTTATTGGAAGTAACAAGAAAGTAAGGAAACACTCTTGAAGTGTTAGGGCCTAGCTAGTCAGAACAGGCTAGTTGTCACTTATAAACTGGGGTGTGTCTAATTTACTGTCACAAAGAGCACACAGGCGAATGCATTTCTTCATATTCCTGTCGGAGCTTCCGTACGACTGAGCTGAAATGGCTCTCCTCCTCCGTCGTATCTTCGGAATCCATCGAGCTCTGCTCCGACAGTGATTAACGACCTAAGCCTTTAATGAGGCTTCAAGCACGCTCCCATTACACAGAGTATACAAGCTGCAGGAGGAGATGGAAATGTGTGCTACATCGCTACGTTTTATTTCTAACTACGCAGGACAGAAAAGAATATACACCTGCTCTCTGTGAGAGCCAGCGAACAACTGGAACAAAGAAACAGGAAACCACTAACATCTACATCCGTCTCCCATGAGACTTCCAACAGTCTGGAATGTAAACAGAGTCTTGTGACTCCAAGTACTGCACAGTGGCATAACAGAAACCTAACAATTCCTTCCTCATCGCTTCAGGAACTTTTCTGCTCACTACCAATACTGGAGTAGTAGGCCTAGAGAAAAGTGGCAAGGATAGTGCAGACCCTCCAAGTGTCCCTATTTCCCAGGGACAATCCTGGATTTCAGAAACCATCCCGGTTTCTGATTTGATCCCGGAATGTCCCACTTTTCCTTAGGATGCCCCTGTTTTCATTGGAGAAATGTTGAAGGGTTTGGAGTTATGCAAGCCTTGAGCCAAGGAGATGAGTAACTCTACAACCTTTAGAAGACATCTGTAGCAGTGGCGTACGGAGGGGGGCGTGGGCCCCCGGGTACCATCCTGGCACGGGGTGACATTTGTCGCTCCGTAAAGGGGTTTTTAAAAAAAGGTTTAATGTTTTATTGTGTTTTTATATATGTTGGAAGCTACCCAGAGTGGCTTGGGCAAATGGATGGTGTATAAGTAATAAAATTATTGTTGTTGTTGTTGTTGTTGTTATTTATTAAATAGGTAAAGGTAAAGGGACCCCTGAACATTAGGTCCAGTTGTGGCCAACTCTGGGGTTGCGGCACTCATCTCACTTTACTGGCCGAGGTTGCCAGCATACAGCTTCCGGGTCATGTGGCCAGCATGACTAAGTCGCTTCTGGCGAAACCAGAGCAGCACACGGAAACGCCGTTTACCTTCCTGCCGGAGCGGTACATATTTATCTGCTTGCACTTTGACGTGCTTTCGAACTGCTAGGTTGGCAGGAGCAGGGACCGAGCAACGGGAGCTCACCCCGTTGCAGGGATTCAAACCGCTGACCTTCTGATTGACAGGTCCTAGGCTCTATGGTTTAACCCACAGCGCCACCCGCGTCCCTTTTATTATTAAATAGGACATCCTTATTTCCATCGGAGAAATTTTGGAGGGTATGGGAGTGAGAGAAAGGCAGATGTTAGGGTAAGTTCTGCTCCAGCGCTGGCTCCAGGCTTTTGCGGGGACTGTGGACATTAAATCTTCAATGGGCCTAATTTGGAAGACGTAGGGCAAGCAAACTGAGAATTCTCTTAAGCTGCAGCTAGTCTTCTTGGATAATCTATTAAAAGTGGAAATGGTAGCAATGTGAGAGTGGTGGACCCTCTGCTGACTGTGGGGCCCTGGCAGATGCACAACCTTTCTACCCTCTGGAAGCCACACACTTCCCAGAATGGTTTAGCAGTCAAGTCTCTCTTCCCAGAGAACTTGAGAAATTGTAGCTGATGATCAAATGGTCAAAGGGCTTTGGTTATTCCATCCAGATGGACGACTGGGAAAAAATATGGCAAAAAGACTTAAAATTCACGGCTTGCTACACAATAAAGGAATTTTTTATGAAAATGCTATATAGATGGTACATGACCCAAAACAAATTGGCCAAAACATATAGAACAAACTCAAATGCATGCTGGAGGTGTAAGCGAATGGAAGGAACAATGTACCATATGTGGTGAGGTTGTGATAAAATTAAAAAATTATGGGACGTTGTCTATGATGAATTAAAAAAAATATATATTTAGACAAATATTTGTAAAGAAGCCAGAAAACTTCCTTCTGGGTATTCTGACAATTGATATCTCAAATGATAAAAGGAAGGGTGTTCCTATATGCTACAGTGGCAGCAAGAGTGCTGATAGCTAAAAATTGGAAAGGGAATAAAACACCCACGAAGGAAGAATGGCAAATCAAATTGTGTGGATATTTGGAATTAGCAAAAATGACAGAGGTAATTAGAAATCAAGCAAACCAAGGGTTTAAAAAGGAGTGGGACTGTTTTAAAGAGTACCTGGGAAATCTTTGATGTGTTTTGACTAAAGTTTGCAAAGTAAATAACAGATAGATAACATATATTATGTAAGAGAAGTGAAATAAGGAAAACAACACAGTTAAAAAGATAAAGAAGTAAGAAGCCGCAATAAGGTGGAGGGAAGTCAAGTGCGAAGAAGTATTGATTTATTGTGGTTTACATTCATGTATAAGTTAACATATTTTGAAGAACAAATGGAAAATGTATATAATTAATCAATGTAAAACTCAATAAAGAACATTTAAAAATTGTAGCTCTGTGAGGGGAAGAGGGTCTCTCCTAATGGCTCTCAAATGGGGCCGGCTCAAGCGTGAGGCGAAATGAAGCAGCTGCCTCAGGCAACAGAAATTAAAGAGTTGAGAGTGGAAATGTTCTACCACCCAGCTTTGCCACCAGGCAGGCAGGAAGCTTCAGAAAGTGATTCTCCTGGAGGAGACGTGCTTTCTGAAGCTTTCCCATACATCCCGGCGGGATATCAAGGCTTCATTGGCTCCCAGTACGTTTCCAAGCACAATTCAAAGTGTTGGTGCTGACCTTTAAAGCCCTAAACGGCCTCCATCCTATATATCTGAAGGAGCATCTCCACATCCATTGTTCAGCCCGGACACTGAGGTCCAGCGTCGAGGGTCTTCTGGCGGTTCCCTTGCTGCGAGAAGTGAGGTTACAGGGAACCAGGCAGAGGGCCTTCTCGGTGGTGGTGCCTGCCCTGTGGAACACCCTCCCATCAGATGTCAAGGCAATAAGCAACTATTTTACTTTTAAAAGACAACCAAAGGCGGCCCTGTTTAGGAAAGTTTTTAATGTCTGATGCTGTATTGTTTTTAATATTCGGTTGGAAGCCGCCCAGAGTGGCTGGGGTATAAATTATTATTATTATTATTTGCAAGAGCCTCATCCCTTCCATTGTGATGTAGGCAGAGAGGCCATTTTTGCCTCAGGCACCAAAATGTATCAGGCCACCCCTGACTGTCAATCCCTTAACAGACTCCAGCTCCCATCATTCTTTGCGGGGAAGCCATGACAGTTTAAAGTGGTATCATATTGCTTTAAATGTATGGTGTGAGCTGTGACTGCATGGGAAGAAGCCATGTGGAAACAGAATCTTAATGGTAGTGATTCTGAGCACAATGGCTTTGATGCTAACTAGATTCCCTGGATTCACAGGCAGAACCAAGATCCATGGGGACCTGAGAATCCTGATGGCAGAAAGGGGAGACATTTATCACCAGTTCTGAAATAAACTCGGAGCTGAGAGTGGATTTCATGTTCTTTATTCAGCTCATAGTGGTGAGGAGGAATGAATGTTCCCCCACAATATCTGCTTTATATACATTATTTACACAATGGGCCGCACGTGACTGGCTAATCCCAGAATTCTCCTGTGGGCCAATCAGGTTGCGGATTCACTTCCGCCTGGAGCTGGATTGGGTGGCTCCTGTGGACCAATCATACTGCTGCATTGTTCTAGGACCAATCAGACTGCTGCATTTTGGATCCTATTGTTCTAAGACCAATCAGACTGCTGCATTCTGAATCCTATTGTTCTAGGACCAATCAGACTGCTGCATTTTGGATCCTATTCAACTCAGTACATAACCAGTTCTCCCTCCTACAGCACCTTAGGCCACCTCTCAAGTAGCCCAGGAGGGATCTATTATCCTCTGGACCAGATTTGAGGGGGAGCACAAGGAACTGTAAGTGGGTGGGGGAATCACTAATGGTACCTCCTCTCTCCTGCTTGCCAGAAGCATCACTGTGGGAGCAGGCTGAGGGTCCCAGCTATTATCAGCTTTAAAAAATAAAATAGTGAGTGACACTGGCAGGGGTGGAAATTAAAACATCAAAAGGAAACAAAGATCACAGCTAAGGATGAATTACTCAAGCTTTGTGCATCTATTTGGTACAGTGTTCTAATCTTTGGAGGCACTTTGGTTAATTAGCAGGATTCGACTGTACGTGTTGGAATACTGCAAATGGTTGGGAAAGTCTCCAGAGAGGGTTTCTGAGCAGGCATTTGAATTGCTTCTGCACATGGTAATACCTTGATAATTTATCAGTAAAATTAGTTAGTTTTGTTGCATAATTTAAAATGTGACAGTAGGTGGCAAAGGGACTGGAATTCATCAAAAGCTTGCCTTTTGAACAAATGTACCGCTTGTGTATATATATTTTTTCCCTTCTTCTTTCAGGATTGTAAAATTGTTTTTTCTTGCCAGAAGGCATATATCATATGATGTTCTAATAAACAAAGAAAAAAATAAGCACAGCTGTTTTGTTTGGGAATTCTTAACGTTTTCTCAGCTGGAATAATTCTGGTTGGGTAGTTTCCAGCTGCTTGACATATTGCAGCTGCTTTCTACATTTTCTTAGTTAAAACAGGAACTAGTTAAGCCTAAATGAATAAACATGTCAACCTTCTCATTAAACTGGGCTTTCCTGGAGTTACAGAACATTTTTTCCGATGATTTCTGCACTGTTTGCAGCAAACACATAGGAACATAGCATGCTACCTTATACTGAACCTGACCCTGGGTCACGTGGAAGAAAATAGATATAGATCACCCATGTGGTCATAATTAATAAAAGACTTGGCTGGATCCTAGATCCAAAGAGTGGGGCTAAACACACTCTCCCATAAGACAGAGCCCCCAGCAGAGTTTTAAAGTCACAGTATGCTACCAAAGCTTCTCCATTTCTACCCCTCTTAGCATTAAACAGACCACACACTTTAGTAAGTTTAAAATTCTTTACTTACAAAAGGCAGGTTCATGCATGGACATAGCCGGGATTTTTGTTAGGGGGAGCAGGCCTTTCGTTAGGGGTGGGGGGGCAGAACCTCAGTTTGCTATGTATTTTTAATTGATTTTCTTGATTGTGGGGGGCAGGTGTCCCTTTCTTGACTACGCCCATGGGCTCATGCATTTATCCATGCAACTGCAAGTAAACACAGGCAGTAATTTTGGGATACAAAAATATGGTGAACTAGCTCTAAACATATGGTCTAAGCTTGTAGTTCATGTGGGGAGAAACAGAATGAACAAAGGACGAAACTTGATTTCCTTCCTTCCAGATGAGGGGCGTGACCTAACTGAGTCTAGGAACACATCTCTGTGGTTTCCCCCCCTTCACGCATTACCTAGCCCTATGCTTGCTAGTTATAAAGGTAAAGGGACCCCTGACCATTAGGTCCAGTCGTGGCCGACTCTGGGGTTGCGGCGCTCATCTCGCTTTATTGGCCGAGGGAGCCGACGTACAGCTTCCGGGTCATGTGGCCAGCATGACTAAGCCGCTTCTGGCGAACCAGAGCAGCGCACGGAAACGCCGTTTACCTTCCCGCCGGAGCGGTACCTATTGATCTACTTGCACTTTGACGTGCTTTCGAACTGCTAGGTGGGCAGGAGCAGGGACCGAGCAACGGGAGCTCACCTCGTCGCGGGGATTCGAACCGCCGACCTTCTGATCGGCAAGCCCTAGGCTCTGTGGTTTAACCCACAGCGCCACCTGCATCCCTTGCTAGTTATATTTGACTGCAATTTCCCACAAGTCCACCCAGCGCAGTACTCTCTACACTGACTGGCTGTGGCTGTCCAGGTTTTCTGGCAGGAGTCTCTTAGTAGCCCTACCTAGGGGATTGAGCCCAAGATCTTCTGCAGGCAAAGCAGGTGATCCGAGCCACAGCCTCATCTCTCTACATCAGGGCAAATTTGCACTGGAAGAGCAGGAGAAAGAGAAAGGATTCAGCTCCCTCCCCCTCCCCCAGTGCCAGTGGCGTAGCGTGGGGGGTGCAGGGGGGGCCGGCCGCACCGGGCGCAACATCTGGGGGGGCGCTCGCATTCGCAGCTCTCTGCCCCTAGGGCAGAGGGGGTGCAAATTACTTGACTTGCCCCGGGTGCTGACAACCCACGCTACGCCACTGCCCAGTGCCATAGCACCAAATCTCTCCTCCTCCTCAGTGACTGCTTTAAAGAAGCTATGAAAGGGATCCAATCACAGACGGATCTCTAGCCTAGTTTACCTAGATTTTGCCTAGTTTGGCTTTGAGAGGCAAGGAACATTATGATAAGGTTACCAGATTTTTTCAATGAATCCGGGGACACTGTAATTAATTAATTAATCAATCAATCAATTAATTACATGCTACACGTTCGGGACACTGATGCTGCAGCGATGGCGGTGGCAGAGGGGCGGCTGCCGCCTTGACCTCAACCGCCACGTTTCCTATTCCTCCTAGGCTTCTATCTCCTTTCTCCATGAGCCTGGTCAGCCCCTGAGTTGTTGGTTCTTCAGGGAGGGGGGGAGAGGTGCGTGGTGGATCAGGCATGGAAGGTGGAGAAGAAGGGCTGAGAGCAGTGGCGGCAGCATGGCCTCCCTTCCCATCAGAGCAGCCCCAATCCCATTCCTACCTGCGTGGAAGCAGGAACGGGTGGGGATCCCTCAGCTGGGAAGGGAGGCTTCCCATTGCCTAACTGAGAGATCCCTGCCCCCTCCTGGTTGCACGCAAGCTCTGATAGACAGCGTGAAGCCTCCCTTCACCGCTGAGAGATCCCCTCCCCGATCCTGCTTGCACGCAAGTAGGAGTTGGGAGGCTGCTCCGATAGGCAGCATGAAGCCACCCTTCACAGCTTAGTTGCTGGGGTCAGGGAAGGTGGAGGCAGCCCGGAAGCTGCATCTTCGAGCCCCTGCACCACCATCATACGGGCACTTCCGAGCAGCTCCTGAAGCCAGCCAAAGCCAACCGCTCTGGGCTGCTGGGACTGCCGCTGCTGCGTTTCCCGGGGACGTTAGATGAAAGTGTCACAAAGCGCTGCTACATACTGAAATAAAATTATATGAAGATGATGTACCATTGGTATTTAACTCCCAGTACGTTAGCGAAATTGTATAAATTGAATAAACAAAAAATGATAGAGACCCAGCGCCGAGGGCCTTCTGGCGGTTCCCTCATTGCGAGAAGTGAGGTTACAGGGAACCAGGCCTTCTCGGTAGTGGCACCCGCCCTGTGGAACGCCCTCCCTTCAGATGTGAAGGAAATAAGCAGCTGCCTTATCTTTAAAAGACATCTGAAGGCAGCCCTGTTTAGAGAAGGTTTTAATATTTAATGCTGTGTTGTTTTTAACACTCGATTGGGAGCCGCTGGGGAGTGGCTGGGGAAACTCAGCCAGATGGGCGGGCTATAAATTAATAATAATAATAATAATAATAATAATAATAATAATAATAATAATAAATAACCTTGCCTCTCTTCAGTTATCCCTTTATGCTGCATCGGTAACTGTTTGCAGCAATGATAGTGAGGGAGTTAATTTTTTTCCGTTGGAATGGGAGGTTTTGACTGCAGAGAGACAAGCACAGATGGTATCTGAATGCAACCTCCGCACATACCTAGCATTGGCATGATGCGGTGTGTGTGTGTGTGTGTGTGTGTGTGTGTTACACAGCTTCGTCTTTCACAGAACACTTCATTCTAAGGAGCAGAGGCGGATGAAGAACTCTAGGTTCTCTTCTGCCTCTGATTTTTATTGGTGGCTAGCCAGCACAAATTGATACTGGCTTTGAGGAGACGGGAAGCCTGTGATGTGTGCTCAGAGCCAACTCTTGGATAGGCTCCCCAACACCTGGCACGGAAGACCCCACCTGAGTGCCCCTATTTACAAAAAATCATTCATGTCAGTATCCTGGTAGGTGGGGGTAGATTCCCACGGCATCCTTTGATTCACAGCTATTAAAAAACCAAGAAGCCTTTCTTTCAGCAGGAGCTTTCATTGGCATTGAAATATACTCGGAGTCGAGAGCAGATTTCATGTTCTTTATTCAGCTCATAGTGGTGAGGAGGAATGGAATTTCCCCCCCAGAATGTCTGCTTTATATACATTATTTACACAAAATGGGCCCCACGCGATTGGCTATTTCCGGGATTCTCCTGTAGGCCAATCAGGTTGCGGATTCACTTCCACCTGGAGCTGGATTGGGTGGCTCCTGTGGACCAATCAGACTGTTGCATTCTGAATCCTATTGTTCTAGGACCAATCAGACTGCTGCCTTCTGAATCCTATTGTTCTAGGACCAATCAGACTGCTGCATTTTGGATCCTATTCAACTCAGTACATAACAGGCATCAACCAACATTTTCCTGCACAATGGGCTGTAAGGTTGTCACCTCTCTACAGACGGTAGAGAGGGGCTGTTCTGCCGTACTCTTCCATTATGTGCAAGCAGCTGGGGTAGCTTAGTCGGCAGAGCATGAGACTCTTAACCTCAGGGTTTAATGGTCCAACGAGGTTGTGGCTGGATACTTCCATGGTTTCATTATTTTCACTAAAAAATCCTTTTGTCTGACATCCTGGGCCCTGTATGGTAGGGCAGGCAGCTGACAACCTGGGGGAAATAACAACACACAATGGTTTGCCGGCCAAAAACTATAAAATGCTAATGGAGGTGAAAGCTTAGGCTGTGATGGGAAACAGAATTGGGTGTCATTATCTTGGAAGGGAAATGGGTGAAGATCTGATGTTCAGCTTCTCACTTAGGCCCTATCTACACTAAGCATTTAAAGCAGTATCATCCCACTTAAAACAGTAATGGTCCCCACCCCCAACCATCAATCCCTCTTCCCAAGGACTTCTGGAAATTGAAGCTCTTTGAGTGGACAAGGGGAGCTTTCCGGGTCGTGTGGCCAGCATCACTAAACCGCTTCTGGCGCAATGGAAACACCGTGATGGAAGCCAGAGCGCACGGAAATGCCATTTACCTTCCCACCACAACAGTACCTATTTATCTACTTGCACTGGTGTGCTTTCGAACGGCTAGGTTGGCAGGAGCTGGGACAGAGCAACGGGAGCTCAACCTGTTGGGCGGATTCAAACCGCTGACTTTCCAATCAGCAAGCCCAAGAGGCTCAGTGGTTTAGACCACAGCGCCACCCTCATCCCTTGCACAATAATAGCAACAACAGGGTTAACTGGATGGAGGATTTCCCAGGAGATTTGAAATGTTTAATTAAGATTTTGTTAATTGCCGCAGCAGCAGCAGTGTAGCCATGTAAGTGGAATTCAAAAGCTCCATCTACTTGGGAATGGTTACTATTGAAATGTTTGGAGATTGCAGAAATGGATAAACTGACTGATTAGATACACAGAAGGAATACAAAGTTTGCTGAGAGATGGATGTGTTTTGTTAATTACTGGAATATGAACTATGGAACTATTTGAGAGGATTTTTTTCTGGTTAAAAATGCTCTTCTTTTCATTGTAATTTTTTAATGATTACATTAATCATTAAAAGATCACAAATATATAATCTCCTTTAATACTGATAGTTAATAAACGGTTGCATCATTTGCCATAATTTTAAAGGCAGATCCTCCCAAAAAAATTGGTCCAGCACTCTGAAAGTTCAGGTGTCTGGATTCAACCACATCTTAAATTTCCTACAATGACTCTGGTTTAACGTTGCGGGGCATAGTGTGGAAATTAAAACGGTGGTTGAGCCTAACCCTGAAAAGGGTGCGCTTACTACTTCATGCGTTTATTTTCTCTCACTTCCCCTGAGGGGCATGAAAAGCAGAAGCACACATTAATGTATTTCTTCGATCTTTCATTCGAAACCCTTTAAGAAACAGAAACAAGGACACGATGAGTGGCTCTGAGGTAAGTAACGGCAATTACAAGGGTTGGGAAAGCGTTGCGAGACTCAAAAGATGAACCTTATTTGTTTTAGAGAGAAAGGGCAGAGGTGCCGGATATAATGGAAGGCACAGAGAAAGTAAATAGTTGCTGCTATTTACTCTTTCATACAGGATCCAGGAAGCATCAAATTAAACTCCAAGGCAACAGATTAAAAACCATCTCTCTGGCACATCTTTAATTTGGAGGTGAAGGAAGGGAAGGGAGGGAAATATGGCTCTGGACTAAATTAATGTATTCCGTGACTAAACCATGCAGCAGAGAAGAGACAAGGCCGTCTTAACGGGGGGGTGCAAGGGGTGCGGGGCACCTGGGCGCCAAATTCTGGGGTCGCCGGGCGCCCGCCTCTGAAGCCGCCTAAGCTCTTAACGATCTACCTGTTATGAAATAATAAATAATTTTGATCAAGCTAGAAAAACAAAATACATATATACAGTGGTACCTCTGGTTACGTACTTAATTCATTCCAGAGGTCCGTTCTTAACCTGAAACTGTTCTTAACCTGAAGCACCACTTTAGCTAATGGGGCCTCCCGCTGGAGCACGATTTCTATTCTCATCCTGAAGCAAAGTTCTTAACCCGAGGTACTATTTCTGGGTTAGCGGAGTCTGTAACCTGAAGCATCTGTAACCTGAAACGTATGTAAGCCGAGGTACCACTGTACCTAGGTGTTACCGAAATGTATACCTACTGCTTCATTAAAGGACTTTTGACTTTGTGCGCTCATTTACCAAAGACGAGGCGGCGCTTGTCATTCACAACAGCAGTGCTTGTCAGACTCAATGACGGCGCTTGTCATTCTCAATGGCGCTGTGCACGTGAAACTAACTCTTACATCAGAATATTATGTTACGTGTTGTATTGAGCTGCTATGCGGCAAGGCCAGCAACACCTTTGACATGACTGATCTCACCGCCTGCCTGCCTGCGCAAGATCAGTCGTGTCAAAGGTGCCATTGGCCTGGAGTGAAACATTGGAAATTGCGTTTTCATTTCATCACTTACAGTTCAAATTCATTTAGATAAATTGTTAAGAAAATTATGTTTAATTTGGGGGCTAAACTAAATTTGGGGGCGCCGGGAGGATCTTTGCACCCCAGTGGCGCATGTGCTAAAGACTGCCCTGAGAAGAGAACAGGCCTGGGATGAATTACCGTATTTTTTGCACCATAACACTCACTTTTTTCCTCCTAGAAAGTAAGGGGAAATGTCTGTGCGTGTTATGGAGGGAATGCCTACGAGTGGCGGGGGGGATCTGCTGCAGTCGTGAGCAGAGGATCCATGGTTCCCCTTCCTTCCCTCCTCCGAGGCTCGCTTTGAAACAGCAAAGCGGGAGAAGAGCCGCTGAGTGGGGAGGAGAGAGGGACAGAGAGCCTGCTTCTTTAAAGGAGCAAAGTGGGAGAGGAGAGGAGCCGCTTACACGAGTCCTGTCCGGTTGGTTCCTCCCCTTATACCCCTCTTCTTCATTATTAGCAGCATCTTTCTCCACCCACCCCACGCATGCTCCTTGTCTCTTGAGTGCTTTTCCTTCCCTCCCCACTTAAAATGTGGTTACAAAGCACGGATCCACATGGATCATCAGGATTTTTGCACTGGGTTACCCCAAATTCACCATCAGATCACATAGCATGTGCATGGCTACATCTTGCACCCAAAAAATCACGCACCCACTGTTGCCTGGGGCCGCAGTGGTCCAAAAACGTGGTTACAAACATGGATCCACATGGATCCTCAGGATTTTTGCATTGGGCTACTCCAAACTCACTGTCAGATCACATGTCTGTGGCCACAAAAATCATACATTCACTGTTTCGTTTAGAATATTTTTTTTCTTGTTTTCCTCCTCTAAAAACTATGTGCATGTTATGGTCGGGTGCGTGTTATAGAGCGAAAAATACGGTAACTTGCTTCAGACTTTCCACAATAATTTTTTATTTTATTATTTTATTTCTATACCACTTTATATTTTTAATAAAAGACTTGGCTGGATCCTGGATCCAAAGAGTGGGGCTAAACATGCTCTCCCATAAGAGAGAGCCCCCAGCATAGGTTTAAAGTCACAGTATGCTACCAGAGCATCTGCATCTAATCTTGCCCCTTTCTAAAATTCATTTATTGGTGTGTGCTTTTCTTTTTGTAAATCTACCAGAGAATAAGATAAAATAAAATCTGGATTAAGGTTGTTTTTTTCCTGAAATGTGGAGCGCATGTGTGCTGTGTCCTATTGGTGTTTGATAGGAAATGCTCTGCTGGGGGGGGAACCCAAAATGGGGTTGAGGATGTTTAGTGAGGGGGGGTGAGAAATGTCTCTATTTTCACCTAGTGGTGTAGCGTGGGGGGTGCAGGGGGGGGGGGCCGGCCGCACCGGGCGCAACATCTGGGGGTTAGGGTTAGGGGGCGCAAATCCACAGGTTAGGGGGTGCAAATCCACGGGTTAGGGGGCGCAAATTACTTGCCCTGCCCCGGGTGCTGACAACCTACACTACGCCACTGTTTTCACCTGAGGAATGTTGGAGGGTATGCACTATCAGTACAAGTTATTTAAACTACCTTTCACACTGGGGTGTAGAGCCTACTGTAAAAAAAAACAAAACCCAAAATACAACAGAACTCACACAACAAATTATATTACTCTGAATTCTACCCAAATCTCAGAACAAGCAAATAGAAGCGTGGGCAGTAAGTCACCTTTCTCTACAGGGAGTCCTCCTTTTGCAGTGAATGCAATTTTTGCCCATTTCTCTTCTCTGTTGGATGATCCCTCTCCTCCTTCACTGACGTGTGTCCAGCTCTTTTCTTTACATTAGTTTAAAGATAACTGTCAGCAGTCGTGGTCTATTTATTATCAAAATGACACCGCACAACTAAGCAGGCTCCTGTGGATTCTGTTAGCAAGGCATGGGGCTTTGCTGAAGTCTAGATTTGACACCTGTAATAAAGACTGCAAGCTCCAGGTATTGAGAGCCTCAACACAGGCTTCCCTCTAAATCATAAGGTTGGCTTTTACACCAGAATGTATTAAGGAATATTTTTGTTTGTCATGCCTTCCTTGAGTCCCACAATGACCATGTTTTTGAGCTTTCAACCAGCTTCAGGAGCAAAAGCACTGTTAGAAAAATTGAAATTCATATGCTCATGTAATGCCGCAGGAAATGTTAGTTATACTCTGGGTATTTTTATGCAAGAAGTTTAAGGCTGGAAATTTGTTCTTGATATCCACCAGAGCATCGTTGCCAGCTGGGTGTCGCTACCTACACAGCTCCTGGTTCATGAGTGGTTTTCCCCCACAATCTTCTCACTTTGTAGCTACACAAAGTAAGCCTCTGATGTCCAAACCACAGAACCACAGGTGGAATACAGAAAACCAGACGTTCACACCCAAGAGGTTTGATGAGGACCAAGATCTTGAAATCTGCAATTATGCAGATGGCGAGACCTCAGTGCCATTTCATGAAAATGATGTCCTAGAGAAATAGGCCCACACTTAAGATGGAAAGGACACAGACTGCAGCTGAAGCTGTAATATAAGGGTTTGGGTGTTCAAGTTGCTGGCTGGGGTTGATGGGAACTGTAGTCCAAAACATCTGGAGGGGAAATATAGAGCCAGACCCCCACCCAAACTAGTGGTATTGAATAATTCCCCCTGGAACAACATAGGTTTAAACAGCAAAGTTAGCAGCAGTAAGGTTGAGCATTGCACAATTCAGGAAAGTTATGAAAGGCAGTTATAAAAGCTTGCTGGTTCAGCAAAATATGGAGCATTGCTTTAGTGGGGAAACAGACAAAGAAATTAAGAATGGCTGGGGGGGGGCGGGCGGAATGAAAGTCACTCTGAACAGCTTTGATTTTGCTATGTCTATCCAGAAATCTGACATTTTTGGTAGGTTTAAAAGAAGAGGTGCGAAAACGCCATTGTTGCAATACGCTGATCTTTGGAACTTTTGACCGTTTGTTCATGATGTAATACGTATAATGGCCTCAATCATGCCAGATACCGGAAACAGATCAAATAAAACCCCTGGGGGAAATCTTTTCTAATTGCAGGACGACGGGCTGCATGGACTGGGGCCCCATGCAGTGATCTCTTTCAGGCAGCTAAGCAGGCCCTGGAGAGGCCGGCTCTCTCTTGCCCCTTCTGCACAGAGAAAGGCAAAAAACCAATTACCAGGCAGATCCCAAAATTCAGTAAATCCGAAGGCCTTTGTACTGAAAGCCGTCAGCTCCAGAGCGGCAAATTATTTCAGTGCATGCCACTTTCTTCTCCAGAATCCTTCTCCAGAATCCGGCTTTCCTCCGTGGCCTGTGGACAGATCTTTCCCCCAGCTGTGATGACCCCAAATCTTACGGCAGGAGCAGAGGAGGCTTTCAGGGCTGCTAGCCAGCATCACTATGCTCTGCCCAGGGCTGGATGAAGACCTTGAGAGGCCCTAAGCGCTCTAAAGATTTTGGTGCCCCCATACATATCAAATTCAAAACATAAACCACAATACAGTAAACCCTCAATTAAAGAGCTATTTTTTGAGATGAAACGAAAATTTGGGAAAAGGAATACAAAAATCAATGTCAGAGCTAAAAAGCTAATCTAAATAAAAACAAAATAAAGGGGATGTCTTAAACATGGGGGTGTCTTATCCATAGGAAAATACCGGGGTGCCGGCTGCCGCTGGATCTTTCGAACCAATCTGTGGGTTGCAGGAGAAGATGTCGTCTGCTGGAGATCTGCAAAAGTGGCACATTCTCATCAAGTCCAGAAATGGGATCCTGCCTGTGTGTATGTGTTTTAACTGATGGTTTTAATCATTTTATTCTTTTTGCAAACAGCTTTGAGGTTTCGTAACAATAAAGCGGTATATAAATCTTGTAAAATGAAAAAGAGAGAGCTTCAGTGCACCATTAGTCTTGGACTAGGACCTGGGAGATGAGGGAAAAACAGCCACCTTTGAGGTCAAGTTCTCACCCTCCCATTCTCCCTGCCCCAGACCCCCAAGAACTGAAGCTCAATCCAGATCAGACAGAGGCCCTGTTAGTGGTGTCGGAGCCTCCACTGCGACTGAGCTGGAAAAGCTCATCCTCCGGAATTGCCTCCGACGATGATTAACAACCTGAGCCTTTGATAAGGCTCCAGGCATGTTCCCTCATTCAGCAGAGTATCCAAAACAGCAGAAGGACGAAAAATACGAGCTACATTGCTAGGAGTTTTCTTTCTAACTACGCAGACAGAAAATACATCCTCTCTCTGTGAAAGCAGAAAGCAACCGGGAAAACAAAGGAACAGGAAGCCAGTAACATCACATCCATCTCCTGTCTTCCGTGAGACTTCCAACAGTCTGGAATGTTTGGAATGCAAAACAGAGTCTTGTGACTCCAAGCACTGCACAGTGGCAACACACAAAAACCTAACAACTGGGTGGTTCACCTGAGAAATGTGGGTATGCACTATCAGTACAAGTTATTTAAACCATTTCTTTCTTCCCTTTTGAATAGCCAAGTCATGTCACTGTTGTCTTTCTCTCTGTTGCTATAGATGAGGTGCTGACGTCTAATGAATTCAGTGCCTCTCCTTTTCATTCTCTTAAATTTCTGTGGGAGTTGTGGCACAAATCTATAATGTTCTCTACCTCTCACACTGGAGTGTAGAGCCTACTGTAAAAAAAACAACAACCCAAAAACAACAGAACACACACAACAAATTATATTACTCTGAATTCTACCCAAATCTCAGAACAAGCAAGTAGAAGCGTAGGCAGTAAATCACCTTTCTCTACAGGGAGTCCTCCTTTTGCAGTGAATGCAATTTTTGCCCATTTCTCTTCTCTGTTGGATGATCCCTCTCCTCCTTCACTGACGTGTGTCCAGCTCTTTTCTTTACATTAGTTTAAAGATAACTGTCAGCAGTTGTGGTCTATTTATTATCAAAATGACACCGCACAACTAAGCAGGCTCCTGTGGATTCTGTTAGCCAGGCATGGGGCTTTGCTGAAGTCTAGATTTGACAGCTGTAATAAAGACTGCAAGCTCCAGGCTTCCCTCTAAATTGTAAAATTAATAATAATAATAATAATAATAATAATAATAATAATAATTTATTTATACTCTACCCATCTGGCTGGGTTTCCCCACTCTGGGTGGCTTCCAGCAGAATATTTGTTGTTTAGTTGTGTCCGACTCTTCGTGACCCCCTGGACCAGAGCACACCAGGCACTCCTGTCTTCCACTGCCTCCCACAATTTGGTCAAACTCTTGCTGGTAGCTCAAGGGCCCTAATATTCCTAATGCTATATTGCTATATTGCTACTTGACTTTTGTGTGTTTAGACTCTGCTATTGGGGATTCTCTCCTGCTGGAGAGTGTGCAAAGCCCCATGTTTTGAGTCCAAGCATGCAGCCGGGTCTTTTGTTATTTGCCCCCCTCCCCAGTGGGTCACAGGGATTCATATTTCCCTTCACAATCATGACGTTGTGCGGCTGATGGCCTCCCTCGCTCCTGCTTCTTTCAAAATGTGTAGCACTGGAGGAGGACATTGGAAGAATGCTCTCCTGCTTCCTTTCAGCTGTATGTGCTTTTCTTTTTCTGGAACTCATGTTTGTAGCTTCGAGAACACTGTCCAACCATCTCGTCCTCCGTCGTCCCCTTCTCCTTGTGCACTCCATCTTTCCCAACATCAGGGTCTTTTCCAGGGAGTCTTCTCTTCTCATGAGGTGGCCAAAGTACTGGAGCCTCAGCTTCAGGATCTGTCCTTCCAGTGAGCACTCAGGGCTGATTTCCTTCAGAATAGATTGGTTTGATCTTCTTGCAGTCCACGGGACTCTCAAGAGTCTCCTCCAGCACCATAATTCAAAAGCATCAATTCTTCGGCGATCAGCCTTCTTTATGGTCCAGCTCTCACTTCCATACAAGGAGGTAAAGGAATGAAGGAATGGGTTTCCAAAACCCAAAAACTGACTGTGCAGGCAGTTTTAAACTGCACCAAAATTCCTATTTTTCCTTAGCTAAAATCCATTAATTTGAGCTCTGAGCTCAATGCATAAACAAAAGCCCGGCTGTATAGACAAGTGCTCAGAGCCCTCTCCTTTATCAGTTGTGACGGCAACTATGGCCTTCACTGTAGCGGTAGTAGAACAGAACAGAGAGAAGACACGTCTGTGCTTTATCTTATGTCCTGGACACACTCTGACACACAAACCCAGGTCCGGGAACAAACGCCAGAGCGTGTTCCCGGAGATGGTGACCTCGTCCCAGATAAGAGTAGGAAGCGGAAGATCCTTTTATGGTCAGAAGTACAGGAAGGAAGATCCTTTTATGGTTGAGAGTACCAGAGCAGGAACAGATGTGATGTCAACCTGCGTACGTAGGCTGACGGGGTTGGGCTCCTAGGGGAGGAGTGAGAGGATGCCTGGAGGATATATATACTGCATGAAACTTGTCATTTCTTTGGACTTGCTGTGGACCTGATCACGCAAGTGCCTTCTGCTATCCGGAGAGCAGAATAAACTCTTTCTTTGAACCAACCTCGGTGTCATTTTGACTTCCTTCTTCCCGTCCCGGAGCAATGCAGAACCAATCGGTAAACTCCAATAAGGCTTCAACTAATGGGAAAACCATAGCTTTAACTATATGGACCTTTGTCGGCAAGGTGATGTCTCTACTTTTTAAGCTGCTGTCTAGGTTTGTCATCGCTTTTCTCCCAAGAAGCAGGCGTCTTTTAATTTTGTGACTGCTGTCACCATCTGCAGTGATCATGGAGCCCAAGAAAGTAAAATCTCTCACTGCCTCCATTTCTTCCTCTTCTATTTGCCAGGAGGTGATGGGACCAGTGGCCATGATCTTCGTTTTTTTGATATTGAGCTTCAGACTGTATTTTGCACTCTCCCCTTTCACCCTCATTAAGAGGTTAATTCCTCATCACTTTCTGCCATCAGAGTTGTGTCATCTGCATATCTGAGGCTGTTGATATTTCTTCTGGCAATCTTAATTCCGGTTTGGGATTCATCCAGTCCAGCCTTTCGCATGATGAATTCTGCATATAAGTTAAAGATATAGCTTGTTTCATCGCCATTATTCTCCCCAGAAAGAAGTCTAGGCGGAGGGGGCTACCACCTCTAAACACCCCAATAAATCCTCATAAGACTGACAGTTGTGGAAATAGTGCAAGTTTTGAGATCTGCAACCGTTTTGTAGATTACGACATGCATTTATGTTGCATTTATGTTATGCATTTACAACTGGCTCTTGCAACAGGAAGGAAAATATGATCTGCTCCCGTGCTTTAAAAAAATACGATATGAAGAGACCTGAACATCTAAGCCTGTGCTCTTCTCACTCACGTTCCTGTAACCTTTACAGTTTCACACATTTTCTATCATTTCCCTCTCACCTTTTTCTAAAACAGCAGGGAATCTCTTGCATTCAAGGAAAAAATGTAGATTATTTACCTTCTGCAGGGTGGCAGAGGGGGGTTGGCTGGAGAGAAAGAAAATGCTTCTCACTCACTTCCTACCCTTATTCAGAGCTGAGAAATCAATGTAACACAAAAGAGGTTTAGAAGATGCCTGGTGCCAGGAAAGAGGCAGCATTTACATGAAAAAGAAGCAGCCAATATATTTTTTAAAACTGCATTTTCCCGTCTCTTCACCAGCTATGTCTCTCACGTAACATAAGATCAACGTAAGATCAGAAGTGTCTGGGGCAGCCCTGTATAGCGAAGGTTTTTTTAATGCTTAATGTTTTATTATGTTATTAATATATGTTGGAAACCACCCAGCCAGAAGGGTGGAGTATGAATAATAAAATTGTTGTTGTTGTTTGTTGTTGACTAGGACATTCCTGTTGTCTTTGTCCATGGAGTTTGACATCTTAAAAAGCATCTTAAAAAGCAGAGACATCACCTTGCCAACAAAGGTCCGTATAGTAAAAGCTATGGTTTTCCCACCTCATGAGAAGAGAAGACTCCCTGGAAAAGACCCTGATGTTGGGAAAGATGGAGGGCACAAGGAGAAGGGGACGACAGAGGACGAGATGGTTGGACAGTGTTCTCGAAGCTACCAGCATGAGTTTGACCAAACTGCGGGAGGCAGTGGAAGACAGGAGTGCCTGGCGTGCTCTGGTCCATGGGGTCACAAAGAGTCGGACACGACTTAACGACTAAACAACAACAGGACATTCCTATTTCCATCCGAGACATGTTGGAGGGCATATGCTAATTCCAGGTTAAGGAGGGTCAATTTGCACAAAGGTGCCAATTTGTTGTAGCTGGCATTGTTGATCTAATCTGGAAAAAAAAATCTGTGTACCCAAAACACGCACATCCCAGATTGAAGATAGCAGCATTATCTTTGTCTGCTTTTTTGGCCCACGATGAATTTCAAGTGTGCTCGATATAGAAACGTTAGCTAAATGTATTAAAAGCTATTGCGGAATGCTTTGGATGATCAAAACGCAGCCAGCTGTGGTATGAATGGACTCTATGATAGGATAATGCTGCAACAGACTGTTCTTTAAAAGATGTGCTTTTGACGTTGCAATTTTGATAGCTTCTATAAAATATATGTGCATAAATAAAACAAGCACTGAGGTACTGTTCATTTTGAACTCTGTCTGCTGCTGGGAAAACAGTTTTGCAAGTGTTCCTTGTTGGTTATGCAAAAAGATTTGTTAGTTGCATGGAAATCTTGTTAGTTGCAAGTTCAATCACTGTCGGAAGCAGGGTGTCTCTGAAGGCGAGTTGCTGGAAACTGAAGGCGAGGAGAGTATGGTTGCATTCGGGTCTTGCTTGCCAGCTTCCTTCCTATAAGCATCTGGGCTGGCCTCTATGAGAACAGAATTGTTTTGGGACTGTGCAGGGATGTTCTTTTTTAAAAATAATAATAATGATTTTTATTTGGTTTCACAAGTATAAAATTATAGCAATACAATCATACACATACACATTTACAGATTCCTCTGAATCTCTGGACTTCCCACCTCCCCTCCATGGGTCCTATTATTAAACCTTTTCTGGGACGCGGGTGGTGCTGTGGGTTAAACCACAGAGCCTAGGACTTGCTGATCAGAAGGTCGACGGTTCGAATCCCCGCGACGGGGTGAGCTCCCGTTGCTCAGTCCCAGCTCCTGCCAACCTAGCAGTTCGAAAGCATGTCAAAGTGCAAGTAGATAAATAGGTACCGCTCCAGTGGGAAGGTAAACGGCATTTCCGTGCGCTGCTCTGGTTTGCCAGAAGCGGCTTAGTCATGCTGGCCACATGACCCGGAAGCTGTACGCCGGCTCCCTTGGCCAGGAAAGCGAGATGAGCACCGCAACCCCAGAGTCGGTCACGACTGGACCTAATGGTCAGGGGTCCCTTTACCTTTTTTACTTCATCTTTTCAAATAATCTATGTTTTATATAACTCCATTGTCTCCATAGTACTTGCTACATTACAAGTGTTATTTCAATCCTCAAATATTTTCATCTGCTTACAGTGGTCTCCCAGATAAATTATGAATTTTCCCCATTCTTTTTTAAAGCTTTGGTCTTCTTGGTTCCTGAGCTTCCCAATCAGCTTTGCCATTTTTGCATAATCCAACAGTTTAATTTGCCATTTTTCTCTGGTACAGAAGATTCTTTCCATCTCTGGGCTAATAGCATCCGAGTGGCTGTCATCGCATACATAAAAAGTCTTTTCTGCTCCCTTGGAATATCAGCACCTATAATTCCTAATAAAAAAGCCTCTTTTTGTTTTTGTTTTTTTTAACAAAAGTTAATTTAAACATTTTTTTCATCTCATTATATATCATTTCCCAGAATGCTTTATTACAAGACCGCCGCATATGATAAAAGGTGCCTTTCTTCTATTTATATTTCCAACAGATATTTGTAGCTGTCTTATACATTTTTGCTAACTTACCAGGAGTGAGATACCATCGGTACATCACTTTCATATAGTTTTCTTTCAGTGTACAACACAAACACACCATGAATTTCAAATCGGTTTTCCATAGCCTTTCCCAGTCTGAAAGTTGGATATTGTGTCCCAAATCGGTTCAGGGATGTTCTAGGTTTACCCCAATATTACTCCCCCCCCCCCCAAGCAAACTTCAATTTTGTCTGACCATGTTGTTGTTGTTGTTGTTCATTTTGTAGCCTTAGTAGACTTTACTGATTGGTTGGGTGAGTGTTGCTCCTGGATGGGAGGAAGGACACCGAGGTTTGGTTCAGAGAAAGAGTTTATTCTGCTCTCCGAATAGCAGAAGGCACTGCATGAATCGGTTCACCGCAAGCACAAAAGCAAGAGAAATTGCATACAGTATATATATCCTCTAGGCACCCTCTCCCCCCTTCCCCAGGAATCCAGCCACATCAGCTTATACACGTAAGTTGGCATCCATGACCATAAACAGATGTTCCTGTTCCTGTACTCTTGACCATAAAAGGATGTTCCTGTTCCTGTATTCCTTATCTTGGGGTAAGAAGGTCACCAACTCTAAGAGCACTCCTGGCACTGTTCCCGGGCGGGGGGGGGGGGGCTGACAAGGTCTGTGTGCCAGTGTGGTCAGGATGTAAGATAAGACCCAGATGTGCCATCCCTGCTCCACTCGGAACTGACAAGGCCATCCGTCATTACCAGCCTTCATGGACTGATAAGGGAGACGGTTATGTTTGTACAGCTGGGTTCCTGTTATACATGAGCTCAAGTTAATGGTTTTTAGCTAATGCACCCTTGGAGAAGGAAAAATGGGGATTTTGGGGTCCGTTTCAGACTGACTTCACAGTCAGATTTTAGATTTGGGAAACCCATTCCTTCAATTTCATTCATGAATTGCTTCCCTTGAGGCATCCTGAAGCAATTCACACCATAATAAAAGCATGTATAGAACAATTATATCTATATCTATCTAGAACAGTTAAACAGCTGCATATATAAAACAGTTTGAAAAACCCATTATATAGAGACACAAGCCATTTAAAACAATGTCAGCAGGAGATACATGAGAACAATTCACATCCCCTCAGGTGTGCCAGCTTGAATAAAATATATGGGTTGGGGCTGGTAATCCCCACCCCACATAACTGATCACATGATGCGGCACACACACACACACACACACACACACACTATTTGAATGGCAATGCCCAACAAGTGGGGGGCAGCACCCTCAAATATTTTAGTGGGGGGTGCAAAGACCCTTCAGCCCCTGAGACCTGCAGGTATAGGGCGGTATATAAATTAACAACAACAACAAACCAAAGGAACATCTTACTAGTTTGTTAATAATCACAGTGAGATAAAAAAGAACACATCTCCTAGAAATGGCGGTGCTCCCAATTAAGGCTCACTCCCCCCTCCGTCCCTATTACTCTACATCACTCCTACGTCCTGTGACCTGAGCTTGTAGCCTCTGCGCTTTCTATTCTAACACTCTCTGAGCTCTCTGGGTCTTTGGAGAAAGGGGGATGTATACTATCCAGAGACTGTGAATCTGTTAACTCTCTCCCTTTTAGTGTTTCTTCTCCTAGCTGCTCCCCAACCGGTATTTCCCAGCTACTGCCTTCTGAACTATGACCCTCTGCAAACCACTGTTCCAGATCTATGCTGTTCTCCTGCTCCTGGGTAGATTCAGGATCAGGGGGACGGGGTGGCTCCCACCATTCTTTCTCAGTGCAGCCCTCCTCAGCACGGTCCCTGACAGCATCCAATACAGATACCAACTGTGATAATGAAAAAAAAATCTCCATTTGAAGTTATTGTTGCTGCACTCAGGAGAAGGAGGTAGAAATTGTTGTGCATTCACCTCATAGGTCAACGCAGAAGTGCTTAGGATCAAGGAAGGTTGTAGCTTAGCAACCACAATGCTCTTAATTATATCCCTTCCCCGTGGCCTGACTATTTTGCTGGATGAAATGTGCAGCGATGGGTCACCAAAAGCAGCAATGGGAAGCTTGTCAGCTAGTCAGCATTTCACCTGTGTATAGTTTTTATATATATATTAAGTTTTACATAACAAATTTAAATTCAAATAAAACATCCATCCACATCATCATTTAGGATTCCTTGAATCCTTCGACTCCCCTCTGCCCTTCTATGGTTACCATTATCGATCTATTTTTCCCCAACTGCTTCTCTTATTTTCTTTTTTTTTTTTAAGAAAAAAATCCATTTTTACCATAGTTTTTCGTACATTACAAGCATTACTCAAATCCTGCCAGAGTTTTTAGTTGTTTACAGTGTTCTCTTAAATACATTATAAATTTTCCCCATTCCTTCTTAAAATTCTTGTCTTCCTGGTTTCTGATTTTCCCAGTCAATTTCACTAGTTCGGCGTAGTCCATCATCTTCATTAACCATTTGTCTCTGGCTGAAAATTTATTTTCTTTCCATCTCTGGGCCAGTAGTATCCGCGCTGCTGTCATCGCATACATGAATAGTCATTTCTGCTCCTTCAGAATCTCTGTATCTAGAATACCAAACAAAAAAGCCTCTGGTAACAAACATTATTTTAAACATTTTTTTCAACTCATTGTAAATCATTTCCCAGAATGATTTTGTTATCTTGCATGTCCACCACATGTGGTAGAATGTGCCTTCTTTCTCCTTGCATTTCCAACAAACACTTGAAGCAGTTCTATACATCTTTGCTAATTTTCACCTGTGTATAGTTGTGTTAGGGACGCGGGTGGCACTGTGGGTTAAACCACTGAGCCTAGGACTGGCCGATCAGAAGGTCGGCAGTTCGAATCCCCGCAACAGGGTGAGTTCCCGTTGCTCGGTCCCTGCTCCTGCCAACCTAGCAGTTCGAAAGCACATCAAAGTGCAAGTAGATAAATAGGTACTGCCCTGGTGGGAAGGTAAACGGCGTTTCCGTGTGCTGCTCTGGTTTGCCAGAAGCAGCTTAGTCATGCTGGCCACATGACCCGGAAGCTGTACGCTGGCTCCCTTGGCCAATAAAGCGAGATGAGCACCGCAACCCCAGAGTCGGTCACGACTGGACCTAATGGTCAGGGGTCCCTTTACCTTTTTATCGTTATGTTGTCTGAGGTAAGACAATGTATCTGTGATACTTTACCCGCGATTGACCAGAAGCTCCACCTACGGCCCATTATATACCACCTTTGCTGCATCTTCGTATTCTAGTCAGTGGTGCAGCTAAGACTGGACCTCCGGGCTAAAGTCCATGCCCCACCTATGGACATCCAGAAAGTGGCAGGTGATGGCAGCAGCGACAAACAGGTCCAACATCAGCACCTGAGCCCACAAAAGCCCACCAGGACTAACATTGGTTGCCACAGCATCCTTCCTTCCTTCCTTCCTTCCTTCCTTCCTTCCTTTCTTTCTTTCTTTCTTCCTCCTTCTCGTTTTTTAAAAATATAATCTGTGTAGTCTGGGGGCGGCTGGCTAAATATGTACAGTACATGGTTATAAAATGCTCATTTTATCATTTGTACCTTTAAAAATAGATTATCCTTATCTACAGCTAAATCTCACTTCTTCCCCAGTAAATGTGTTTTTTACCAGCAGGGCAGCCCAAGCAATTCCATTTTGTTCCTGAAGTCATGATGGTGCTATGATTTAAGTGAGTGGTTCTTTTTAACAAAAAGGCTGGCACACTGAAGTGTAAGTGTGTGTTTTATTCTAACACAATGGGAATGTAGAAGTGGTTGTGAAGCATGGGTGGCGGGGAGGAGATACATGTTAATTGTGTGCTTTGCATGTGAAGTAAGTGTTTTAACTGATTTCAATATTGTGTTTTAATATTGTTGTAGCCTGCCCTGGGGACTTTATGATGAAGAGAAGGTAAGAAATTGAATAATAGCACTATTTAACACATTTGAATCATACACTCAATACAAGCTTGAATTATTGTCTAAAGGACTTCGAAATATGTTCCTGGGCTTTCAGAAATCAGCCTCATATAACCAACATGCTTAAGTCTAGTTAATGCATGAAGGGGTTAATACCACAGAGTCAACTGTCCTGTCAGGTTTAGCTATGTCACTTCCCCATACTTTGGGAGGAAATAGGTAATCAAGCCTATTGTTTCCCCCAGTCTACCTGAGAAACTCAGTGTGTGAGGAGGTTTGAGCTGGTTGCTCCAGCTCAACCGCATGGCTCTCACCAGCCACTCTTGAATTCCTGTACCAGGAATCTAGGAACTTTTACCGCTTTGTAACTCAGCTACGTTTTACTGCCTGTGCAACTTTTCTGACTAATGTATGGAAAAGCACATGAATCTGACATTTGAAGAGCTTGTAAGTCAGGCTTCCCCAAACTCGGCCCTCCAGCTGTTTTGGGACTACAACTCCCATCATCCCTAGCTAACAGGACCAGTGGTCAGCGATGATGGGAATTGTAGTCCCAAAGCAGCTGGAGGCCCAAGTTTGGGGATACCTGTGTAAGTAAACCAATTTTTAACTTGCCAAACGTGTAGTAGTTTCCTATGCTGGGGAAAAAGTGAAACTTTGGAACTCTCTTGGAAGGGCATATTTTAAACGTCTAACAACCTATATCTCCACGTTTTGCTTTGCTGCGTATTTTGTGACTTTAATTGTCTTCTGAGGTGCTCTCACCAAAGAGTGCTTGCCCCAAACCTGGATTTTGGCATCCAGGGAATTCTCCTTTTGTACATATATATACTTTTGCACCAACAAGAAAAACATATGATATGGATACATCCACCCAGTGGCGTAGCGTGGGGGGTGCAGGAGGGGCCGGCCGCACCGGGTGCAACATCTGGGGGGGGGCGCTCGCACTCGCAGCTCTCTGCCCCTACCTGGCTCACTCACTCTCTCTCACTGCAGTGCTGGCTGTGCGAATCCGATCCGAGCCACCGGGTCGCTGCCCTCTGTGGAGGGGGGGGTGCCAGGCGTGCGGTGCGGAGAGAGAGCGAGGGACTATCTGGGGGAGGGACAGTGCAGCGGCCGCCCAGCGCAGCGCTGAGTGCGGGAGAGAACCACACCAGACCAGACCAGGCAGCAGCAAGAAGAAGCTGGCAGTGGCGGCAGGTTAGGGGTTAGGGGGCGCAAATTACTTGCCTTGCCCCGGGTTAGGGGGCGCAAATTACTTGCCTTGCCCCGGGTTAGGGGGCGCAAATTACTTGCCTTGCCCCGGGTGCTGACAACCCACGCTATGCCACTGCATCCACCCCTTGCTTGTCGAGTGTTTGCTTTACATAAGACACACAAACCATTCAAAACGCTTTTGTAGTAAAGATCTCAGACTGAACTCTTAATTGGCTTAGATGAAGAGTCAAAGGTCTTTAACAATGTCTCAGGTTCTCATAATTTTCTACCTGTGCTTCTCCCACAGACGCTATTATCTAGAGATCTGCATTACTGAGTCATATTTAACGGAGCTGATTCAGCCTAATCACAGCTAATGGCATAAACTTTGCTTTAACTGGCACAATATTAACATAAATTCTGCTTCGTGAGGTTAGTAAATTTCTGGTGCCATCTAAGTACCGAAGCAAGTTGTTTTCAACCTTTAAGCAAAGTCCTAGCCAGGCAATGAATGGCCTTGCAAAACGATGAACTGCTTTGAAACAGATCCCATCACTTTGCTTTCCTCCCCAGAAGAATATCCCCCCCCCACTAATGTTTATTTATATGACACTAAAATATGACTGCGAAACATGCGCTGAGCCATAGATCCCCCTTCACACAGGGTAGCAAAGCACATGTGTTGGGAATTTGAACAACAAATTCACAGAAATGGGCCGATCGGTACTAGGAAAGCATCATTCTAAGCATTATGAGGGGGAAATTGGGAGCAGGATGAACTCCTCAGAGGAACAGCTGCAGATCAGAAAGCAATTATCGCTTTCAGGCTCAAAGTACAAATACTTTCTGTTCTGCATGATGCAGAACATGAAAGGACAAGCTGTCTGCAGCAATAGTTCACAATCTGTTTTCTCTGCTGGGACAAGTAATTTGAGAACCATGCACATCACTGGCATGGAAAGAAACATATGAAAGCATTGAGAGATACAAAACAGAACCATTACGTTGGAGCAGAACACTTTTATTTGTCTGTTTCCTTTGACTCTAAGAGCTCTTCCAGACTGGTGGGTTGTGGAGGGTTTTTTTTCGGGGCGGGGGGGGGGGGAGATATTCTGCAACATGTCATTGACATGTCATATCCTTCAACAAGTTGAATCCCAAAACTGGGACAGGTGTCTTCCTGTCTGTACGAGTCATGTGGAGGAGTTTGGATTTGATATCCCGCTTTATCACTACCCGAAGGAGTCTCAAAGCGGCTAACATTCTCCTTTCCCTTCCTCCCCCACAACAAACACTCTGTGAGGTGAGTGGGGCTGAGAGACTTCAGAGAAGTGTGACTAGCCCAAGGTCACCCAGCAGCTGCATGTGGAGGAGCGGAGACGCGAACCCGGTTCCCCAGATTACGAGACTACCGCTCTTAACCACTACACCACACTGGCTCTCAGTGAGGCATCACGGAGCCCCAAAATATCTGCTTTCACAACACCCGAAAAGGTGTTTGGCGTGCCGTGTGAGATCGCTGTACCCCCCAAAAAACGTTTTTTTCTGAGCGATATCTCAGCACAAAATTATGGCACCCAAAATGGTAACCGGGCTCTCAGAGGGGAAAAAGGGATGTCCTGGTTTTTCTGAGACACTTGTGGGATTTATACTGGACAGTCTGTTTTAAGAGTTGTTCTGTAATGTTCCCCCACAGTTATTGCATTATTGATGTCTGCCATAGCACCACAAAAGCACGATGGCAGAAAAGCAAGATGACTTCCTTGTTTTGGTTGGCGAACACCTTCCAGGTGTGTCAAGATGCAGAAAAAGCTGAGTTTGGAGTGGAAATCTCTTAAGCAGCTTCCCATGTGGCAATGTAAGAAAAGGTGGCAGGTCTCCATTGTTTCGTGTAGAAAGGATAAAAGGTAAAGGACCCCTGGACGGTTAAGTCCAGTCAAAGGCAACTATGGGGTTGAGGCGCTCATCTCGCTTTCAGGCCAAGGGAGCTGGCGTTTTCCACAGACTGCTTTCTGGGTCATGTGGCCAGCAGGACTAAACCGTTTCTGGCGCAACACAACACCGTGACGAGTGCCAGAGCGCACGGAAATGTCATTTACCTTCCCGCCACAGCGGTACCTATTTATCTACTCGCACTTTTGAACTGCTAGGTTGGCAAGAGCTGGGACAGAGCAACGGGAGCTCACCGCGTTGCGGGGATTCGAACCGCTGACCTTCCGATCGGCAAGTCCTAGACTCAGTCGTTTCGACCACAGCACCCCCACTCCCCCGTTTTTCCTGTAACTTAGGCTATGAACAGCAGAGAACCTGCAGAAGCAACGCTGACCAGAAACCGTGCATACATTAAGCAAAATAGAAACAATGTCTTGATCCCCCCCAATGTCTCAACAAATGAAACTGATTTGTAAAAATGTTACATGGAAAAAATACGAGAGACATTACACATACTTCTGTAAAATAAAAAAATCTTTAATAAAATCATCATCATCATCATAAAAGATTTCAGGCAGGATCTCTCCCATTCCCACCAGGAGATGCTGGGGACTGAACCTGATGCCTTCTGCATGCTAAGCAGTTGTTCTACCACTGAGCTATGGCCCTAGCTCACAATATTGCTGTCAGGATAAAATGAAGAAGGTGGAGGCAGAGGTGTATATGCTCTGTGGAGGAAAGGTGGGATAGAAGTGCAAGAAGGAATAAAGTATGTAAACTAGCCTATAAGTGAATAAACTACAGTATATTTTTACCTTACTCTCCTAATAATTTGTATATAAATTAGAAAAGTGACATATAAATTTTGTTAAATAAAAAAATAGGAAATGTTCAGACTTTCAAACAGTGTGTTATGCCTGAGCCTTCATTGCTGAAACTCCCAACAGCATTTTCATGCTCACAAACACCTGATGAAGGCTTAAGGAACCATTGTGACATAACCCATTCAAACAGATTTAAGGGGCAACAGGCTGTCAACAGTGGCAGTAGTTGGGAGCTCCCAGCTATTGAAAAGCCACATAGAGAGTTTTCATACTGCCTGAGGAATTAATTTCTTATTTAACATTCCTAATTGCTGGATCGATTTAACAGGACTGGAGCTAACATTTGCTTGCATTTGGCCCCATTGATAGGGAACTGCCTGCTGCATCCTACGCTTTGAAGTCATCCTGGTCTTTGGGCCTCCAGCATCTTCTTCAGCCAGCATGTCCAACCCATCCAAGAGGCGTATGATACTGGTGTTCCACTGGGTTAGGAAGACGCCCCTGGCAGAGAAGCCGTGCTCTACCATCTCGGCCAGACCTTCTGCCTCTGCACCGGCTTGCAACACTCCTCACATTTCGCCCTACTTGACGAGGAGCAAGACACAACCCGCTCCGCTCAGGAGGTCCAGCAGGCGCAAGGTGCTGCGATTTCCGAATCTCACCGACCCCAGGTTTTTGAGATCTGTCATTGGCAGCGTTGGCCGGAAGAGAGCCCACAGGCGTGGCAAGCCGAAGAAGACTCCAGCGTAAACAGGACAAGGGGAAGCGGCCTACTGGAGTTGCCATTGACAACCACTCTCAGCCTCCTTTTCCCCCTTCTGGCCCAGCATGCTTTGTGCGCACCCAACATGGCGGCGCCCAGCCCCAGCACATCCCGACCGGCGTCCGCTTTCCCTTTCCCCTTCTCCGCCTCGACGGCCGGGACTGAAAAACCCGTGGAGGGGCAGCCTCTGCCGGCCACCGAACTGAATAACTGAATAAGAAGAAGCCGCCCTGTCGGGCCTGCACAGACTTCAGGAGTTGGAATATTGTCTAATATTGTCTTTATTACTGTTCAGTTTGTAATCTTGCCTTGCTTTTTTCTTTTTTTGAGTATCAATTAAATAAATAATAATAAAAAACAATACCCTGGACCAATCAGCAATCCATGGCTTTGTAGGAGAGGAGGAGGGTGGCTGCTGTCACAAAAAATAGTGGAGAGTAGTAAGAGAAAATTCTGCAAAGTGGACTTTTCTCTTTTGGGGAGAGAACATGAATCAATCCATAGAATCAATTCAGTGACATACATGTAAATACACTCAGTTGTAGAACTAGGATTAATAAGGCATTGGCTGGCAAACATGTTTGATGGGGGAAACTAAACTATGAAGCTGAGTCAGGAACTGGAAATACAAGGCGAAGTGAGAACACTGCCAGTCCTGTGTCTGCAGCCTCTCATTCTAAATGTCCTTCGAACAGCTAGACTGGTGACTGGGAGTGGCCACCAGGACCACATAAAACCGGTTCTGAGAGATCTGCATTGGCTCCCAGTACGTTTCCGAGCACAATTCAAAGTATTGGTGCTGACCTTTAAAGCCCTAAACGGCCTTGGTCCTGTATACCTGAAGGAGCGTCTCCACCCCCATCGCTCAGCCCGGACACTGAGGTCCAGCTCCAAGGGCCTTTTGGCATTTCCCTCATTGCGAGAAGTGAGGTTGCAGAGAACCAGACAGAGGGCCTTCTCGGTAGTGGCGCCCACCCTGTGGAACACCCTCCCTTCAGACGTGGAGGAAATAAGCAGCTATCCTTTCTTTAAAATACATCTGAAGGCAGCCCTGTTCAGGGAAGTTTTTAATATTTAACGCTGTACTGTTTTTAACACTTTATTGGGAGCCGCCCAATATTCTGTAAAACAAGAAAATCTTTAAAATAATAATAATAATAATAATAATAATAATAATAATAATAATAATAATAATAATAATAATTTTTAAAAAAGATTTCAGGCAGGATCTCTCCCAGTCCCACCAGGAGATGCTGGGGACTGAACCTGATGCCTTCTGCATGCTAAGCAGTTGTTCTACCACTGAGCTATGGCCCTAGCTCACAATATTGCTGTCAGGATAAAATGAAGAAGGTGGAGGCAGAGGTGTATATGCTCTGTGGAGGAAAGGTGGGATAGAAGTATAAGAAGGAATCAAGTATGTAAACTAGCCTATAAGTGAATAAACTACAGTATATTTTTAACTTACTCTCCTAATAATTTGTATATAAATTCTAAAAGTGGTATATAAATTTGGTATTTTTTTTAAGAAGAGGAAATGTTCAGACTTTCAAACTGTGTTATGCCTGAGCCTTCATTGCTGAAACTCCCAGCAGCATTTTCATGCTCACAAACACCTGATGAAGGCTTAAGGAACCATTGTGACATAACCCATTCAAACAGATTTAAGGGGCAACAGGCTGTCAACAGTGGCAGTAGTTGGGAGCTCCCAGCTATTGAAAAGCCACATAGAGAGTTTTCATACTGCCTGAGGAATTAATTTCTTATTTAACATTCCTAATTGCTGGATCGATTTAACAGGACTGGAGCTAACATTTGCTTGCATTTGGCCCCATTGATAGGGAACTGCCTGCTGCATCCTACGCTTTGAAGTCATCCTGGTCTTTGGGCCTCCAGCATCTTCTTCAGCCAGCATGTCCAACCCATCCAAGAGGCGTATGATACTGGTGTTCCACTGGCTTAGGAAGACGCCCCTGGCAGAGAAGCCGTGCTCTACCATCTCGGCCAGAACTTCTGCCTCTGCACCGGCTTGCAACACTCCTCACATTTCGCCCTACTTGACGAGGAGCAAGACACAACCCGCTCCGCTCAGGAGGTCCAGCAGGCGCAAGGTGCTGCGATTTCCAAATCTCACCGACCCCAGGTTTTTGAGATCTGTCACTGGCAGCGTTGGCCGGAAGAGAGCCCGCAGGCGTGGCAAGCCAAAGAAGACTCCAGCGTAAACAGGAAAAGGGGAAGCAGCCTACTGGAGTTGCCATTGACAACCACTCTCAGACTCCTTTTCCCCTTTCTGGCCCAGCATGCTTTGCGCGCACCCAACATGCGCGCCCAGCCCCAGCACGTCCCGACCGGCGCCCGCTTTCCGTTTCCCCTTCTCCGCCTTGATGGGCGGGGCTGAAAAACCCGCGGAGGGGCAGCTTCTGCCGGCCGCCGAACCGAATAAGAAGAAGCCGCCCTGTTGGGCCTGCACGGACTTCAGGAGTTGGACACGGGATCAGAGGAAGCAGTCGGACCTGCTATTCTTATTCTTTTTTAAAAAAATAATTTTTATTGAATAATTTTATGTTACAAAAAACAATACAGCCATACTACCACTAAATATAATTAAGAAATAAAAATTACATACATCAATATTTAGTTTGTTATTTGTTATTTACCGTCTTATTTCCTCCCAAACATTGCATACATATGAGTGTTTTTGTATGTGGACCTGCTATTCTTAAGGAGGCTAATGGAAAAGAAGACTTGGAAAAGAACCTCCTGAAGCTTCGGAAGCAGTGGCGTAGCGTGGGTTGTCAGCACCCGGGGCAAGGCAAGTAAGTTGCGCCCCCTAACCCGTGGATTTGTGCCCCCTAACCCGTGGATTTGCGCCCCCTAACCCTAACCCCCAGATGTTGCGCCCGGTGCGGCCGGCCCCCCCTGCACCCCCCACGCTACGCCACTGTTCAGAAGGACCAGAAAGAGGCTGTGCTGAAGTTTTCCATCACGTGGAACACAAACTGGCGGAACTACCTCGAGGCTCAGGCAGTCATGGAAACCCTCCTCAAGCATGAGACGCCAGAGAGCCTCTTGCAATATGAAGGGATCAAAGCAGCTGCGGAGTCTCTCCTACCATACACAGAACGGCACTTCCAGAGGCTGGGCCGGTTACTGCAGGCCTCCATGTTCCTCGATTTCATGTGGCAAAACAGGAAGCTGCCTGATGCCACCAAGTGGGACGAGGAGATGGACACGTGATGAGCTTTGGGTGCCAGCGGCATGCGGGGCAGAAGAGCTGGACGCTCCTGCCAAGTTGGCACTGCTCTCACCGGTGGAATATGTTGAATTGGTTTGTAAAAAAAAACTCCCACAAATGTACGTTTTTCATTTTGTAAAGGCATAAATCTCCCGAAAGTGTCTTCCTACAAACATCCCTTCCCCATCCCCGTTAAAAATGAAATAAAATTATTTAGCATTTAAAAAAAACCAATTTTTATTAATTTTTCAGTTTATACATCTCAAAATAAACATTTTACATAATTGTTGTTGTTGTTTAGTCGTTTAGTCGTGTCCGACTCTTCGTGACCCCAGGGACCAGAGCACGCCAGGCACTCCTGTCTTCCACTGCCTCCCGCAGTTTGGTCAGACTCATGTTTGTGGCCTCAAGAACACAGTCCAACCATCTCATCCTCTGTCGTCCCCTTCTCCTTGTGCCCTCAATCTTTCCCAACATCAGGGTCTTTTCCAGGGAGTCTTCTCTTCTCATGAGGTGGCCAAAGTATTGGAGCCTCAGCTTCATGATCTGTCCTTCCAGTGACCACTCAGGGCTGATTTCCTTAAGAATCGATGTGTTTGATCTTCTTGCAGTCCATGGGACTCTCAAGAGTCTCCTCCAGCACCATAATTCAAAAGCATCAATTCTTCGGTGATCAGCCTTCTTTATGGTCCAGCTCTCACTTCCATACATCACTACTGGGAAAACCATGGCTTTAACTATACGGACCTTTGTTGGCAAGCTGATGTCTCTGCTTTTTAAGATGCTGTCTCCATGGACAAAGACAAAAGGCATTTTACATAATATGATGTAACAATTGACTTCCCTTCTTCCCCTTTCATGGTTCATTTTACTTATCATCATTCCTGCATATTTTACTATAGCAAATCTAATCATTTCTCCATTTTATATCCTTCAAATATTTACCATACTGTTGAATTTATCTAAACACTACCAGCGTTTTCAATTGTACACAATTATTTTCTAAAAATTCAGTAAAAATTTTCCACTCCTCTTTGAATAAAGATTCTTCTTGCCCTCTTATTCTATGTTAAACCTGCTGCTTCTGCAAATTCTATCATCTTAAGTTGCCCGTCTTCCTTACTAGGGATCTCGCTCATTTTCCATCTTTGGGCTAGCAAAATTCGAGCATCCGTGGTGTGTGGAGGTGGGGGTGGGTGTATATGCATGCACTTTGTTTGATTAAAAAGCCTCTCATTACTGCCTTACTGGCATCCCAAACCATATTTAGATCTGTTCCTTTATTAACGCTGAGGTTGAAAAATTCTTGTAGGGAACATATTCCCTTATTAACAATTTCTATATGATGTAGTATCGTATCATTTAGCCTGCCATGGTCATCAGAATACCATTGTGATCTGATAACGTCCTTGGTTGGATCTCAACCTTTTTTACTTTCGTTGTCAGGTCTTTCAAAGCCCATAACAAGTCTATTCTACTTGAAGAACTGAGACACCAAAGATCAGTTAGATCCATGTTGGCCACCATGTCGAAGAAAGCACTAGGTAGTTTCCCTTCTTTAGAGTCTGATTTTCTTATAGATCAGTCTAAATCTAGGGACACCACACCATTAAAGTCACCCATCATTATTAATTTGCCATCAAATATCAAACAGTTTCTCTTCTATAGTTTTGAAGAATTCAGCTTTCTGCTTGTTAGGAGCATATACCCGTATTTTTCGCTCTATAAGATGCACCAGACCATAAGACGCACCTAGTTTTTGGAGGAGGAAAACAAGAAAAAAAATATTCTGAATCCCAGAAGCCAGAACAGCAAGAGGGATCACTGCACAGTGAAAGCAGTGATCCCTCTTGCTGTTCTGGCTTCTGGGATAGCTGCACAGCCTGCATTCACTCCATAAGACGCACACACATTTCCCCTTACTTTTTAGGAGGGGAAAAGTGAGTCTTATAGAGCAAAAAATACGGTAGCTTCATAATGACCCTATGAGGAAGTTTAGGCTAAGAAGCAGGTTTTTAACATGGGCGAGTAGAGATTTGAATGTGGCAATGAAATTATTTTCCTGCCTTGCCATGAGATGGCATCTCAGAGCTGAGGGCATAACAGCAGAAAAAGTTTGATTTATGCTTCTGTGCAGCCTCACCCCTTGCATAGCTTTTGGGCGGGAATGGTGGGGTTTTCAGCTCATTTCCAGATTGCATAATACATTTCCAGTGCAATCCTATACATGCTTGCCCAGATATAAGGCCCAGTTACGTCCTGGTACGTGGGTATTGGATTGCACTGTTAGGCTGTACACACTTACCTGGGAGCAAATACCATTAAATTCAGTAGAGTAGAGATGTAAAGAATTGTGCTGAACAGAAATCTGTAAAGGTTAACAAAAAAAGCGGCTCTCCCACCTTTGTTCCCAGAAACTGTCTCGCTCAATCTATAATCGTCAGCTGCATTCTTTAGCTCCAGAGAAAAGAGAGCGATGATTTAAAAATAAGAAACGATGATTCGATTCGTAATGAGCTTTTTCTAAAGAGCAAACGATAATGTGTTGAAATATGTATTCATAAACCGTGGAAATCATCTTGCATATATTTTGCACCTTCCCTCCCACGAGAGATCCCAAGGCCTTGTTGCTAACTGCATGAATCATACCACCAATCTTTGGGATACAGGGCCTAAATTCTCTCCACTAGGAAAGAGCCTGCTGACTCTGATAAACAATCAAAAGGGAGAAGATAGGTGCCCCCCCCCCATTTTTTAAGCTAACTACATATTCCATGCACATAACTGTAGCAGGGTCCCAGTCTTGTTTTTCAACAAAAATAAAACATAAGCAGTTTTGATCAGAGGGAATGAGGCTATGCACACATTAGTGGTTTAAAATGCAGCCCATTCTGCATTCCAAAGCACATTGGGTGAAGTGGAAATGTCTTCAGCCAATGTTTATTGCTTGTTTACATTCTCTGTGCATGCATGCCATACCCTCCAACATTTCTCCAATGAAAATAGGAACGTCCTATTCCATCATCATCATCTTTTTATTATTTATACCCCGCCCATCTGACTGGTTTGCCCCAGCCACTCTGGTGGCTTCCAACATATATAAAAACATAATAAAATGTCAAACATTTTTTTAAAAAACACTTCCCTACACAGGGCTGCCTTCAGATGTCTTCTAAAGGTTGTAATTTACTTATCTCCTTGGCTCTGGGGTTGTATAACTCCAACATTTCCCTGATGAAATTAGGGACATCCTAAGGAAAAGAGGGACATTCCGGGATCAAATCAGAAACCAGGATGGCTTCTTTAAAATTGGGAGTGTCCCTGGAAAATAGAGACACTTGGAAGGTCTGGCATGGCCCCAACTCCTGTTCGTGAAGCTGTCATCTGCACATGTGCAATGGCTATCTCAAACATACAGTGGTACCTCTGGTTAAGAACTTAATTCGTTCCGGAGGTCCATTCTTAACCTGAAACTGTTCTTAACCTGAGGTACTTTAGCTAATGGGGCCTTCTGCTGCCACCGCACAATTTGTGTTCTCGTCCTGAAGTAAAGTTCTTAACCTGTGGTACTACTTCCGGGTTAGCGGAGTCTGTAACCTGAAGCGTTTGTAACCCGAAGCGTTTGTCAACTGAGGTACCACTGTACACACCTCGGCTTAGTTGCAGATTCTTTTCAAGTGGAGGCTGACATGAAGGAAAAGGTATCAAACACCTGGAGTTCTCAAGAAGCTATGGAATCGAGACCATGAGACGCAGGACACAGGTGGACCCTGCTCATTGTCCCTCCCTGTTGTCTGGGAGGGGGACTGTAGAGGATGGGATGGAGGTAGCGTTTTCGGTGGCAAAACGTCCTGGGCTGGCCCTGTACAGGATAGATATGGACTCAGGCTAATGTCATTTGAACAGTTACAGGTAGGTAGCCGTGTTGGTCTGCCATAGTCAAAATAAAAAATTCCTTCCAGTAGCACCTTAAAGACCAACTAAGTTAGTTCTTGGTATGAGCTTTCGTGTGCATGCACACGAAAGCTCATACCAAGAACTAACTTAGTTGGTCTTTAAGGTGTCATTTGAACACAGTTTCAATAACCAGCAGGCCATGAACATACTTTACCTTTAAAACACCCCCCCCCCCGAATTATGAGCACTGTAGTTTATCCCCAGAAACCCTTAACAAATTCCCAGAAACCCTTAACAAACAGAAAAGTCGAGCTCAACGTTTTATTGAAAGTACTAAGGCAGGTAAATTTGAACACAGCACCCCTGCCTTGCATCTCTGATCTCGTGTATGGAAGTTCTGTCACGACGTATTTAGTATTCGCCGTGTAAACAACAAGCAACAGGAAAATAATATTTCTATTAAGTATTTGGCCAATTATCATGCCCTTATCTTTCTGCTGGATTATATTCTTTTCTGTTGTAGTGCACCAATGAAGTCAGTATATCCTTGCTGTCATGGTGTGCTGGAAATCCCACAGGGACTAATTAGACATTGCTGATATGCCATAAAAATGCAGAGGATTATTGTCAATTCCTGTTTTTGCTTGTGTGAGTTTAACAAGACGCCTTGGATTAAGCATGCCCCCTAAAATGTAGACTTGGCCTCTGACATTTCCAACTACCTGATAACATACCACGCCATATTATAATTGAGCCTTACCATTCTGTGATTTGATATAAAGATCCATACTAGGTGAATAAGTTTGCTATGAGAAATGAGTGTATTCTGGATCCCCCCCCCCCCAGATCTCCAAAGCTTTCTATTTCCTTAAATGCCTGCTATCAGTTAACCCTGTTTTATCTAGTTAATGCTACTCCTTTATGAAGTGCTTCCTCTTCAACATATTCTGTCATTAAAGAACTGTGATACCACACTATAATAAATTAATAATAATAATTTATTATTTATATCCCGCCCATCTGGCTGGGCTTCTCCAGCAACTCTGCGCGGCTTCCAACCAAATATTAAAATACAGTAATACATCAAACATTAAAAGCTTCCCTAAACAGAGCTGCCTTCAGATGTCTTCTAAAAGCTTGGTAGTTGTTGTTCTCTTTGACATCTGGTGGGAGGGCGTTCGACAGGGCGGGGGCCACTACTGAGAAGGCCCTCTGCTGGTTCCCTGTAACTTGGCTTCTCGCAGTGAGGGAACCGCCAGAAGGCCCTCGGTGCTGGACCTCAGTGTCCGGGTAGAACGATGGGGGTGGAGACGCTCCTTCAGATATACTGGACCAAGGCCATTTAGGGCTTTAAAGGTCAGCACCAACACTTTGAATTGTGCTCGGAAACGTACTGGAAGCCAATGTAAGTCTTTCATGTTATGTGGTTTCGGCGGCCATTCCCAGTCACCAGTCTAGCTGCCGCATTCTGGATTAGTTGCAGTTTCAGGTCACCTTCAAAGGTAGCCCCACATAGAGCGCATTGCAGTAGTCCAAGCAGGAGATAACCAGAGCATGCACCACTCTGGCAAGACAGACTGCGGGCAGGTAGGGTCTCAGCCCGCGTACCAGATGGAGCTGGTAAACAGCTGCCCTGGACACAGAATTGACCTGTGCCTCCATGGACAGCTGTGAGTCCAAAATGACTCCCAGGCTGCGCACCTGGTCCTTTTAGAAGATGTCTTCTAAAAGTCAGATAGTTGTTTATCTTCTTGACATCTAATGGGAGGGTGTTCCACAGCATGGGTGCCACTACTGAGAAGGCCCTCTGCCTGCTTCCCTGTAACTTCACTTCTTGCAGGGAGGGAACCTCCAGAAGGCCCTTGGCTGGACCTTGGTGTCCAGGTTGAACGATGGGGGTGGAGATCCTCCTTCAGGTATACTAACACCATGGATTGGAGTTTGGCAGAGGAGATTCAACACAGCCGCTACACTGGTGGGTCGAATGTCCTCTGCCAAATGCTTGGCAGTGAGTTGGCATCACATCAGTGGTGACCAATCCCTACCTGCCCTCTGTGGAAAAATATTCTGCCCATGAAAGGAAAGAGATATCATTCAGACGTCGTTGTCGTCCTTGTCATTTTATTAGATCTATGTAGCAAAAATGGCACCATCTGTAGTCAAGGTGCCAGCCAGTTCAGGGAAACCGCAGGGTTTGCAGAAGGAGCGAAGGAACACCACAGGGAGGGAGGAACGGAATAGATATGGGGGAACTCAAACTTTATACCCACAGGGCGCCCTTCAGACAGTGGAGAACTACGGATGCTCACCAGTCACAAAATGATGGCAGAGAGGAAGTTGGGCAGCTAAGCATTATGGAGACCACTTTCTACTGACCTCTAATCCTGCTTTACAAATTGCTAATTTGTTTGCCACCACATCTAAATTGTTTGCCCAAAATCTTCCTGATGCAGAGTTTGTGACTGGCAAATAAGAAGGTAGTAGCACTGAGGCCCACCTGAAAGTACCCCCAAAGCCCACTGTATGCTAAAAGAAGGCAGGGCTGTCTGGCTGTCACACTCCCAACATTTTAGTAAAATAAGCAAATGCACTTCTGAAATGTGAGAATGTGCATTGTAGCCTACCTAGGACTTTCATTAGTGTAAATATTCACGTTGGAAATGACTGAATGTGTGAGAATCCTAAATTTGCTTTGCTAACTGAAAAAGTCGAGGCAAGAAACCCCCACCGACAACTTTAAAAACTTGCAATTAAAATCGAATAAACTTGTCTCAGCCTTAATTAAAGGCTGCTCCATAATAAGCCCAGCCTTTGAAAGTATTCAAACAAATGAAGTTAAAGATGGTCAGTTATTGTAGCTTATATAACCACACATTTTTCCTTAAAAGTGCATTTGGAGAACAGCTAGCGCCTTGTGAATAACAAGCTATTCAGAGAAAAGAAAAATCTGTCCTTGCCATGTTTTTCTCTTTCTGTTTTTCAATTCTTGATCACTAGGGGTATTTGCATAACAAGAGGAGGATGAACTTTGTTGCTGAAGGGATTACATTAAGTCTGTCCTTCACTGGCATATCAAAGAAACATTCTTCTTTCACTTGCACAGGTGTAAATTGGTATCCACTAAGATGAGAGCTGAAAGCATGTGTCATCTAGTCACTGTAAATCAGTTATTTCGTTAATTGCAGTCTGAAAAGACCAATTGTTAATTGGATTTTGATCTGAGCTGTGAAATAACTAAAGGTTGTTTCTCCATTCAAGTGGATGAGAGACAGTGGGTGACTGAACCTGCTTGGTGCATTGATAGACCGGAATGCTCTCTTAAATAATGAGGTTTGCCAATTGCAACACACAATCCACTGATTGCTGAGACTGACCAGTTTACACATTTTTAAAATTGATTTAATTGATTAAATCAATTGATTAATTGATTGATAAGTGACTATTTTGAAATATAAGCCCTACACACGACAAGCAGCATCTTAAAAAGAGCACTTCAGCTGGAATCTTTGAACTTAAGAGAATGCCTGGAACAGTGCCAGGAAACATTTGCTACCCATTAAGGCATTTGTTCCATGGATACTCTTAATTGGAATTCACACTTCTCTCAACCCATTATGACAAAATCCCAGTGCAATTGCTTATTTTCACAATTCAAGCATCTTGGCATGAAGTGTGCATCCCCTGTATGATTTTCTTCTTCTTACAAAGATGTACTTGCAAAGCTTGCTGCGCCCCAAGGCATTTTGCACTCACCTGAACCCTTGCAGGGAAAGGGGCGGGGCACAATGGGAAGGGGCGGGGCGACTGGGCTGCTTAAACCACGCCCCTTTTCCAACGGAAGCAGCATGGGGGGGTCAGTATCCAGCACCCCCTTCTCTGCTTCTTTTGAACTCCTTGACTCTAACCCTTCAGTGGTGTCCAAACGTTTTTCAAAGAGGGCCAGATTTGATGAAATGAAGGGCCGTGAGGGCCAACCAAAATTGCCGACCAAACCTTTTTTTAAGGATTTGAAGTTGTTCAGTTTTTTTTAGGATTTTAGCCCTAGGAAATAAACTGCCACAGGGGCCGGATTAGGCCCCCAAAACGGACTTTGGACATGCCTGGTAGGCTCTCAGATAAGAGATCTGTTGTTCAAGCAGTCTGATCTTGTGCTCTTATGTTCCGAGATTATGAAATATATATTAGTGAAATTATTCACCAGGCAGTTCGAAAATGGGTTTCTGTTTCATGGCAAAATTTCCTTTTATTTCATTCCTAGAAAAGTGTGTCAGGGTTGGGTAGGCTAGGGAGATATTCACTAAGAGAATCTTGCAGTAATTACATAAGCCTTCAAATTATTATGCTAACCACAGTCAGTGAAATTCCACAGAAAGTATTATACTTCTACTTTATCAGTACAAATGTATGGAGTCCAATAAATATTCTTTAAAATCTACAGGTTGAGGTCAGCATTATATTATGATAAGCATTATATTAAGTGATGGAAAACCCAAGTTTGGTCATTCACACAACCTCTAGAACAAGTCGCCCTTACTCTTACACCCTTGGAAAATAGATAATACTGTAATTCTATGCTCTTAGGCCCTTTGTCCAGTATTGTTAATAATCCTTTCACGAGTACATTTCTAGAGCTTTCTGAGGAAGGTTACGAAGAAGAAATTATGAGTAATTCTTCCGCTACAAAGAAATATGTCCAAAAGAGCACAAAAATTATAACATTGCTTCCTTACTAATGTAAGTCTAACATTAATTCAATTGCCAATGTTATTATTCTGGTAATTAATTGCATGTTTGAATCTCATATGCTGGAATTAATTGTTCTAGTACTCAGAGGCTCCAAAGATGAATCATAAATGAATGTACCATCTGCAAGGCAAAGGATAGGACTGTATGATCCTTAACAGCTCCTGGAACTATCATTTCTGAACAATATATTTCACAACAAGCTCTCTTTTCAGAAAAAGATTTGTTTGAGAGAGAAAAGCCAGAGAGTCATGAAGGCCTTCTTTGGCATTTTTCCTCCATACAGAAAACAGTATCCTCGGCTACCTGATAATATACAGAGTTTGCTGAATTGTCACTTATCATAGCTGTCAAGTGTCCCTTATTTGAAGGGACAGTCCCTTATTCCAGCGCCATGTCCCGCTGCTGCCCCTTATTGATAGATGTCCCTTAAATGATGTCCCTTAAATTTCAAAGGAAGCAGCTCCTCTCCCTCCCTGCCGGCCAGGGAGGAGGGAGGCTCCAACTGTGTTGCTTGGCTGTGTTGCTCACCCAATAAGAAGTCTAAGAACGAATGGGGAGTGGAGCTTGCATGCCTTGTGTGTGGCTAGTTAACGCAAGCTGAGGGAGTTTTTGAATGCTGGACGCCATTTTGTTGCACATGCTGCTGCAAACTTTGCAATGCAAAGCCAGGCCGGGGAGCCATCTTAAGTTGAGACTGCATAGGCCTTGTGGTGCATGTGATTCAGATTCTATTCAGTTGAACCTCTGGTTACAAAGTTGGTTGGACAGTGTTCTCGAAGCTACCAGCATGGGTTTGACCAGACTGCAGGAGGACAGGAAGACTGGAGTGCCTGGAACAGGTGAGGCTGCAGGTCCCTTATTTTGGCCACTGGTCCCTTATTTTCAAGGCTGCTGGTCCCTTATTTTCAAATCTGTAAGTTGACAACTATGTCACTTATGCATTCTTAAACCTATAGACCTGTTTGTTTGTTTGTTTGTTTGTTTGTTTGTTTGTTTGTTTCCTTCCCTCTTCCTGCAGGAAAGAGCTTATCTGCAGAAAAACCGATGTCCAAGCCTAGAGATGGGCTTAAGCTGCAGCTGTGCAGGTTGCAACTTGCTCTTCTACAAGCCTCAGCCAAGTCTGGGAAGAGTGGGAGAGTCACTCAGCTCTTTTCCCGATCCCAAGGGAAGCGCCAGCCATCGGTTATTAATAGATAACTTGCATTGGCCTCTGTGTCTCTTTTGCACCTGTCAGATCTGTGCAAAGCTTCATGATGTAAAGACAAAGTTGTACATTTAAATGAACTGAAGAAGATACTGAAAGAAGCAGCAAGGATGTTCAGTGCAAGGAGCATTTCCCATATGAAAATAGGCACAAACAATTAGACTTTGCAGCTTAAAATGAGAGGGAGGAGAGGGAGTTTAAGCAAGAAATGTACGAAGTCATAAATGGGTAGCAAACGTGTTTGAACTTAGGACATGATCATTTTGAGTAATCCAGTGATTCTGACGGTCGGTACGAACAGAAAGGAGACAGTTTTTCATCTAATGAACAATTAATTTATGGAATTCATTTCCGCAGGATGTTTCTGACGGAAACAAGCATAAGTGGCTGTTAAAGGCTTAATTAAATTTGTGGAGATAATGCCTATTAGCCATGATAGCTTAGGGTTATATTTGCATGTACATTAAAATTATCTCCTTTACATACATGTTTGAAGTAAATCTCTCTGTGTCGTCCCCTAATCTGCCAAAAAAAAAAAAGTCTCAGGATAGTCTAGGAACACAGTCTGGAAGGCAGTTTCTTGATGAGCAATGGGTGATGGCAAAAGACCCAATAGACAAAGTGTGTATCACCATCTGGATGTCTAGAAAGAGAGAAAACACAAAGCCATGTTCAAATATAACACTAAGCCAAACCATGGCTCTGTTGTTGGCAGGAGGGACCAAAGGGAAAAGCAAAGTGGCCTTTATTTTTTATATTGGCACCCACATGGACCAGGTCTACTTATGCGATTAACTGCACGCAGCTTACTTTAGTGCGGGGTCAAGATTTTAGGACAGTTCCTTTAATTTTATTTAGAGCTTTTGTACTGAAGTTCTAAACAAATGTAAGCAACTAAAAGACACTGTATATTTGTCTTTGATGTTTTGAATGTTTGCTGTAAGCTGCTTTGGCCACAGCTCATTGTGCAAAAGTGGCATATAACACAATCCATCAATCAGTGTTCAGCGCAATAGCTCACTGAAACACAAAGTAGTCAGATATGAGAAGGGATCAAGGCCTCTATAAAGTATAAGCTGCACCTTTAGGCAGTCTAGCTTTCTTCCTTTCAGCAACGTAATGAATGGTCTGTCATGTCATGGTTGCCACTGGTCAATGTCGAAATCCAGCATCACCTGAGCTCTGTGAGGGCAGCTTTCTCCTGATTGAAGTGCAGTGTTTGAGGACCGGGACATTCGCAGGGAAACCAGAATGCTTGTTTACAAAGCTATTGTACTACCAACCCTACTGTATGTTTGTGAAACATGGACCACTTATAAACACCATCTCCAAATCCTCCATCGACATCTCTGAAAATTTTTACACATCTTGGGAAGACAAGCGAACTCATGCCAGTGTACTGGAAGAAGCAAAGATCACCAGTGTTGAAGCAATGATTCTTCAACATCAACTTTGTTGGACTGATCATGTTGTGCGGATACCTGATGATCGTCTTCCAAAGCAACTACTCTATTCTGAACTGAAAAATGGAAAGCGTCAACAAAAAAGGTTTAAAGACTCTCTCCAGGCAAATCTAAAAAAAATGTAGTATAAACACTGACAACTGGGAAACACTGGCCTGCAAGTGCTCCAACCGGAGAGCAGCCTTTACCAAAGGTGTTGTGGGCGTTGAAGATGCTTGAACTCAGGACGAAAGGGAGAAATGTGCTAAGAGGAAGGCATGTTTGGAAAACCCTCACCATGATCAACTTCCACCCGGAAACCTATGTCCCCACTGCGAAAGGATGCATGGATCCAGAACTGGCCTCCACAGTCACTTATGGACTCACTGTTAAGACTGTGTTCATGGACAATCATACTCAGCTACGAGTGATTGTCAAAGGGGGAGAAGAAGCCACTGGTAAACAATTGGGAATCAGAAATCTTTGCTGATCTTTTTCCAGGTGTGTCAATGTGACTAAAATATGGGGGGAGGCAGGGAAGCCTTGCCCAGCATAACTGATCACATGTGACACCCCCCCATTTGAATGGCAATGCCCATCAACTTTGGGCGCCTAGCTCCCTCAAATATTTTATCTGGGGGCCAAAACGACCTTGGCCTCTAGGAGTTGACTCATATACCCCAGAGACCTACACCATCTTTAAAGATATCAATGCTCCACTAATTGTTATTTTTTTACAGGAACAAGGAGAGGAGAGGAACTAGTGCCCGAAACATCCAGTGAGGCCAGATGTGGCAGATTAAAACAACATCCTCTCAAATGTTCTGCCCTGTTGCAAATATAATACAGTCATACTTCTTGTTATGTTTGCTTCAGGTTAAATCTTTTCAAGTTGCATCCCGCGGAGACCTGGAAGTACCGGAAAGGGTTACTTCCAGGTTTCACCGCTTGCGCAGATGCTCAAAATGACGTCGCACACATGCGCAGAAGTGGCGAATTGTGACCTGTGCATGCGCAGGTTGCGTTCTGCTCATGTTGCAAACAGGGCTCCGGAACGGATCCTGCTTGCATCCAGAGGTAGCACTGTATTCATTAATGGAGGAGTGAAAGAGTCCAGGGGGTTGTACAACTGCGGTGTCAAGATGACGGGGGCATCCCTGAGGCGAACGAGGGTTGGCATGCGAAAGAGAAGCGCATTAAAGATGAGCAATATAGAAAGGTGTGAGATGTAACATAAACAGTCAAATACAACATTTCCTGTTTGCCTAGAGTGGACATGCAGGGGAATGTTGGTCCAGGCAGTTGAACTTCCTGTTACACCTGGTCTGAAGCATCCTTCCTTTGCGTGTGACCAGGTAGGTGGGCATGACCCTTACAGACCCCACAAAAGGTCCAGTCACGCAGCCACCTTCCTCTTTTGATGCCTTTTCTTTGCTTGGACTGCACTGCTGGCTCTCAGCCAGCAGCATGTGGGATGAGTTCCCATATGGGATGAACTCAAACCCTCTTCTGTAACTCTAAGCTAAAGCCTGCGTTCAGGGATCCAAGTGTGAACTGAAAGTAAGTAAACTTCTTATTACTTTTAAAGGAAGACTGCTGTGTCTTTATTCTTTGAGGAGGGAATCAAAGGGGTCTTACCAGGAATCATAGAACTTAAGAGATTCTAACGAATCTGCAACTAGCTTCCTGCTATTTAAAGGGGGGATGTATTCTGCTCTATGAACAAACTCACTAGCTGGAAGAGTGGCAGATGAAGATGATGGACTTTGCAGAACTGCTGAAGCTGACAGGAAAAATCTGAAACCAGCATGATCAAGTATTCCGAAAGGCCTGGAGTAAATTTATACGATACCTGAAAGATTATTATAAGCAATTAACATCACTAGCAGCATTATCTGAAGACTTGTAATGAGAAATTTTCTATCTATATTTATTTGAATTTTGAGCTATTTTCTAATCAGTGCAATTAGAACTGGAAAACCTACAAAATGCAATGATACAAAGGTTAATTTTGAAAACCGCGAGGGAAGGAAGTGGATAGGCTCTAAAGAGCCAAAGTGCTGATGTGTATAATGGAAAATGGAAAAACAGTGAGGCGAAATGATCCTTTTTTGTGGGGGGAGGGGGAGCGACAAGCGAGGGACTTCGCTTCACGTGGGAGCGGCGGGGGGGGGCGCGTAGGGAGATCCTCCGGAGTGACGAAAGAAAGGGGAATCCTCGCCGGCTGAGGGAGCGAAGGGGAATCCCGTGGCGAGGGAGGAGGGACGGAGCGCGCGGGCTCTCGGGCCGCCGCCGCCCCCTCAGAAGATCCCTCACTCCACTCGCGCCTGGCGCAACGAGGCTGAGGCGGCTCCGGGCGCAGCGCGCGCGCCAGAGAGAAGCGGCTCGAAGTCGCTCCCGGCGGCCGCCTCGCTCGCTCCCACCCAGCCGCTCGTCTCCTCCCCGCTTTCCCGCCCTCTCTCCGCCGGGCCGGGGGGGGGGGGAGAAAAGCGTGCTCTCTCCGCGTTTCCCTCATGGCCACGAGCCGCGCCATGCAGCCTCCCCGGGCGCTGCTCTAAGCCATGCCGCTGCCGCTGGCGCTGCTCCTCCCGGCGCTGCTGGCCGCCTTGGCGCCTCCGTGCCGAGGCTGGTCCGCTCCGGAGCCTCCGGAGCTGGCGCTGCCGCCCGTCAACGCCTCTTCTTCTTCTTCGGCGCCCTTGGCGGGCTCCTCAGGAGGGCGGGAAGCGGGCGCTGAGGGGGAAGCGCGCCCCACTGCCACGGCGGCCCCTTCGCCCCACCGCCGCCCCCCGGCGCCTCAGCCGCAGCAGCAGCCGCCGCCGCCGCCTCGCGAGGACCCTCCGTGCAACATCAGCGTGCAGCGCCAGATGCTGAGCTCGCTGCTGGTGCGCTGGAGCCCGCTGGGCTTCCAGTGCGACCTGGTGCTCTTCTCCACCAGCGGCCCCGGCGGGCGCGCCTTCTTCTCGGCCGCCTTCCACCGCGTGGGGCCGCCGCCGCTGCTCATCGAGCACGTCGGGCTGGCGGCCGGCGGCGTCCAGCAGGATCTGCGCCTGTGCGTGGGCTGCAGCTGGGCCCGGGGCAGGCGCGTGGGGCGCCTCCGCTCGGGGGTCGCCAACCCGGCGCCCGCCGCAGCCTCCTCCTCCTCCTCCGCGCTCTCCTCCTCCTCCTCCCTGCCCTCTCCGGAGCAGCAAGGCGACCGGCTGCATTTCTGCTGCCTCGATTTCAGCCTGGAAGAGTTGAAGGGGGACCCCGGCTGGAGGATGAACCGAAAGCCCATCGAGTCCACCTTGGTGGCTTGCTTCATGACGCTCGTCATCATCGTGTGGAGCGTGGCCGCCCTCATCTGGCCGGTGCCCATCATCGCCGGGTTCCTGCCCAACGGCATGGAGCAGAGGAGGAGCGCCGCTGCCGCCGCCGCTGCCTCGGGAAGCACATCTGGAGCAGCTGCAGCAGCCACCGCCAAATGATCCCCCATCCAGTACCGGATGAAACCCCGAAGAGGCCCATCGGCGATCGAAATCTTGCCGCCCTCCCAGTGGGATAACACTGAACTCAGAAAGCTGGATTTGTCATTTTCCTTCCAAGATCAAATCAATCTCGGGGGGCCCCCTAAAAGGCGTGGGGGTCCGCTCTGCCTATTTCTTAATCCAGCACTGCCTCACCCCTGTCTCCCTTTTGCTTCTTCCTCCTCGCTTCCTGGTCTAATCCGGGTCGTATCCATTGTCCTGGATGCCGCCCATCCCCTCTAGTGGGATAACACTGAACTCCGAAAGCTTGATTTGTCATTTTCCTTCGAGATCAAATCAATCTTGTTTTGATCTCTGGGCCCCTAAAAGGCGTGGGGGCCCTAGGCCGGTGCCTAACTCTGGCTATTTGGTAATCTGGCACCACTGCCACATCCCTGCCTCCTCCTCGCTTCCTGATCTAATTCGGGTCGGATCCATTGCCGTGGATAGGCCTCTGATGTGGGCACTGACCTTGCTATGCTTTTTGGGGGTAGTGTGGAAAAGGAATATAGTTTGTAGATCACTGCAAAGCCATCTTCTGTTGCTGAAGTGGAGTGCTGAAGAGAGTGGACTTGGGTGGAAATCTTGTAGCTGGGATCTTTGGGGGACCACCCCCCTCCCCTGCTCGCTTAAGGGAGTTTATAGATCTATTTCTGGTGTGCTCAAAGTCATATCTTTTTTTTTTAGAAAAATGACCAAAACCTGTGTATTGGCTTTATATATTTAAAACTTTTAAGTCAGTATTTTAGTAAAGACCACACACACACAAACCCCCGTGCACTTTGCAAGTAGCTGTGAATCAGAGTACTTATTTGTATATGAATACACTTTTGTCTCTGCAAGATTTTATTTACCAAAAGAGGGAACTTTTTTGGGGCAGGGTTGAAACTTGCTAATACAATATATATTGTTCCTGGAGAACCGGGAGTTGAAACACCCTTTTACAATGTGTGTGTTTCTTATTAGAGAATGTGTGGTTACTATTGTAATTCTGTTGGGTTCTGAATACAGATATTTTCTTTGTCGAAGCGTTTTAAGACTTTGGTCTGCTTTTCTCAGAGTGGTTGACTTCACAAATCTCAGCAAGGAAATCAGATCTAGGGGTACGAAAAAAAGGCTTAAGAAATGCTTTCACACCCACCCAATAGAAATAAACCCTCAGTTCTTCTGTAATGACAAGTCACAACATTTGAACTCACTTTAAATTCTGATTTATTTACAAGTTCATGGAGTGGCTCAAAGGATTAAACAATCCCTAGTTTCTGGCAGGGACTCACCTATCTTTTATGCTAGTATCAGTAATAATGCAGTGCAAAAAATAGCAGGGCAAATTAAATAGTGATACACATTGACCTGTGATTGACCCCAAGACACAGCCTAATACAAAATTTAATTTCAAAGTGAGTTTTGCTGCATTCTGTGAAAACTCATTGGCAGTTAACATCTTTGCTCCACCAAACGCCAACAGGGCCAGGGCTGTGAGAGACCTCTGTAGTGTCTACCCAGTGAGGACATCCTAACCCTCTTCAACAGCCAGGCGATTCAGATGCAGAGGGGCATTTGCTGGAGAAGAAGAAGAGGACTTACAAACTTGCTTTCCATTCATGCTTGTATCACCATCTATTTTAATTGTTATTTGAATATATACAGTGAGCCACCTCGAGAACTTTTTTTTTTTTTTTTGAGAAATAGAATTTAACTTTTTAAAACAGTGTTTAGTTTAAGAGGACAGTCCTTCACATACTATCCTGTCCTTGGTTTGCCCTGGTACTTTGATAGTGCCATATGCTAGTAAGGGATTGCAAGATCGATCCTAGAGTACATTCTAATAGCACAGCTATGTAAACTGCGAAAAGAAAAATAAAAAAAATCCTTCCAGTAGCACCTTAAAGACCAACTAAGTTAGTTCTTGGTATGAGCTTTCGTGTGCATGCACACTTCTTCAGATACACAGCATGCACACTTCTTCAGATGCACACAAAAGCTCATACCAAGAACTAACTTAGTTGGTCTTTAAGGTGCTACTGGAAGGAATTTTTTTATTTTGACTATGGCAGACCAACACGGCTACCTACCTGTAACTGCGAAAAGAAACTCCTGGTAGAGAACTGTTTTCCCACCTCAGAAAAGATCTTTGCTAGTAGCAGTGAAGGATGGATTCTAACCCCACTCCTACAAACATGCTTTTTTTGAATTCAGAAACAGCCAAAATTATATGGGTGCGCCTATATAAACACCTCCATATGCATTACAGCGATAATCTGATTTCTATCTGAACTGATATATGTACAACAAAGATGTACAGGTACATCAAGCTTCAACAGTTTTGTGTGACTTGACTACATATTGACGACAGCTTGACTGGGATGTTTCTTGTTGTTTAGTCGTGTCCGACTCTTCGTGACCCCATAGACCAGAGCACGCCAGGCAGTCCTGTCTTCCACTGCCTCCTGCAGTTTGGTCAAACTCATGCTGGTAGCTTCGAGAACACTGTCCAAGCATCTCATCCTCTGTTGTCCCCTTCTCCTTGTGCCCTCAATCTTTCCCAACACCAGGGTCTTTTCCAGGGAGTCTTCTCTTCTCATGAGGTGGCCAAAGTATTGGAGCCTCAGCTTCAGGATCTGTCCTTCCAGTGAGCACTCAGGGCTGATTTCCTTCAGAATGGAGAGGTTTGATCTTCTTGCCGTCCATGGGACTCTCAAGAGTCTCCTCCAGCACCATAATTCAAAAGCATCAATTCTTCAGCGATCATCCTTCTTTGTGGTCCAGCTCTCACTTCCATACATCACTACTGGGAAAACCATAGCTTTAACTATAGGTAAAGGTACCCCTGCCCGTACGGGCCAGTCGTGTCCGACTCTGGGGTTGTGCGCCCATCTCACTTAAGAGGCCGGGGGCCAGCACTGTCCGAAGACACTTCCGGGTCACGTGGCCAGCGTGACAAGCTGCATCTGGCGAGCCAGCGCAGCACACGGAAACGCTGTTTACCTTCCCGCTAGTAAGCGGTCCCTATTTATCTACTTGCACCCGGGGGTGCTTTCAAACTGCTAGGTTGGCAGGCGCTGGGACCGAGCAATGGGAGCGCACCCTGCCGCGGGGATTCGAACCGCAGACCATACGATTGGCAAGTCCTAGGCGCTGAGGTTTTACCCACAGCGCCACCCGCGTCCCTAGCTTTAACTATACAGACAACCTAATCTTCAGACTTGGCAGATCCATTAGTCTATTGATAGTAAGGGAGGCATGTGTTCTTGATTAACCACATTTTTATTATCTGTCAAGTGTTAGAGCTATTTGCATCCTTCTACCAGAACGTAAGAAAAGCAAGCAATTTGCTTTTTTCACCTTCTATAATTGAGTTGATTGATCAGCATCCAAAAATTAAAATGGTAGGGTCCCAGGAAATGGCATTTGCTTCAGACTAAATAGACAGATCTCCTGGAAGCTTCTAAATTCTGAATGCAAATTATAAACTTGTGTTGTTTTAGAGTGCGGTCCAATGAAGTAAAAATGTTGCCGTGAAACTGGACTGTGCTTTTTGAATTTCAAAGGAACAGCACTGTTTGTCACCTACTATTATCTTTCACCTTTCATGGGTAAAACTGACAGCCTGATTTGTTGCATGTTGGAACTTCCATTTAATTTGGTGAACTGCCCACATACCGTATTTTTCGCTCTATAACACGCACCAGACCATAACACACACGTAGTTTTTAGAGGAGGAAAACAAGGGGGAAAAAATATTCTAAACGAAATAGTGGATATATGATTTTTGTGGTTCATGCTGTGGCCACAGACATGTGATCTGACAGTGAGTTTGGAGTAGCCCAATGCAAAAATCCTGAGGATCCATGTGGATCCATGCTTTGTAACCACAGAGGAGGGAAGGAAGGGGAACCATGGATCCTCTGCTCACGACTGCAGCAGATCCCCACCACCACTCGTAGGCATTCGCTCCATAACACGCACAGACATTTCCCCTTACTTTCTAGGAGGAAAAAAGTGAGTGTTATGGTGCAAAAAATATGGTAAATGTGCTTAGGCTGGAGTGCTAATTACGCTTTGAAATTAAAAACAACCAAATGCCACAATACTGCTGAGTACGTATAAATCCATAGTGTCAGGTTGTATGTAAGTAAACAATGTTTTGTGGAAGTTAAGAACACAATGTGAGGCTCAAACCCATGACCCCAAAATTAAGAGTCTTACACTCTACCAACTGAGCTATCCCAGGAAGAGCCAGATCAGTTTGCCTCATCCTGGAAAATCTTGCAAAAAGTGACATTGTAATGTGGATTTAGAACACTGAAGATCAGCTCAAAACCCACTTGATAAAATTTCCTAAAGCATGATTGTGCAGATCAAGCTTTATGCCTGTATGAAAATCACTTTCCTTAAATGGCCCTTCTGGCCCTTCGTTAAAATGCCAGCTTAATTAGGTACTTGCTGAACCATGACCTCCAAATCCATTGTCTTTAACTTCTCTGTGAAGTTAAATTATATTTTGCTCAGTATAAAACAGGATTCCCTGGGAAAACCGGCGTGTCAGCTTACTGAGGGACGACTTGGTGTTGCTAAGCGATATGAAGTTAGAGAGATACAAAATGAGAATGCTAAAGACGATAATAAGCAACAGAAAACAGAAGAACTGTCATTCTTTGCCTTTTTCAAAAGAAAGCAGGCTGGAGGGAAAAGGGCATAAACAGCAAAAAGAAGTGAGAAGTGGGCAGAAAAGATTTGGCGATAAATGTCCTTTCCGTCGTCTAACAACAAAACAATATTCTCATCGCCATGGGAGGAGAACTTACTGAAGCAGGCTGATTAGTACTGAAGCTGCTTTAGACTTCATCCTTTCCATTTTGTATTTTTTATTTATTTTTTACTGAAGTGTGGCAAATTGCGCTGTTTCAAGAAGAGCACTTTACAATATCACAAATGGTTGTGTGGGCAAAAATATATGGAAATCTCTTGTGATTTTAGGCTTCATTTGCAACTGTTTTCTCAGAATAAAGCCTGCCATCTCTCTACTTCCATTCCTTTATTCAGTTCCCACAGTACAGAAGCAGAGGATCAGCTCTTTTCTACTGGGTGCAGTAAGTCTAAGCAGGTGTAATGAAGTACAGAATCAGGCACAACCCATGAGAAGCAGCCAAGAGTGGGGATGAACACAGCAGTGTGATGTAGTGGTCAGGGAGCTGAAATAGGTCCTGGGAGTCTTGGGTTCAGATCTCAGCCATGAAACTGACTGAGTGGCCTTGGGTCAGTCAGTCTTGTCTACCTGGTAAGGCTGTTTTGAGGGCCTCCAACTGTTTTTTTGGACTACAATTCCCATCACCCTTGACCACTGGTCCTGCTAGCTAGGGATGATGGGAGTTGTAGTCCAAAAACAGCTGGAGACCCAAGTTTGGGAAACACTGCTTTAGAGGAAAAGTGGAATATTAATGAAAAGAGAGGTAGGGGATTTTCCATGTAAGGTAGGAACATTTCTGTGTTGTTGTTTTTGGAAGAAGTGGGCCCTGCCCCTCGCAATCATTATGTCCTGGCTTATTAAGGTTTGAACAGACGGAAGGCAAAACCAGAAGAAAACAAAGCTTATTAAATAAGAGGAAATTGGCTGTATTTATTATAGTAGTTGCCAGCAGGTTCAGTCATGAGTCACGGTCCCATTAAGGTTTATATTGCACACAGCAAAAAGAGAGAACTGTATCTACTTGAAAAGCCTTGTGGACTGAAATGTCCTTGTTGTGGAGGAAATGTCTCGAAGCAGAAGAAGTAAATCAAGACCAAAGAAATACAGCGGTGACAGCGAACAAGCAAAGCTAATAACTACAATCCCAAGGGAATACTGCATGTGAAAATGTTCAAAAGTAATTTTTTCTATAAAGCAGCTCCCTGAAAAGGAGGTGAGCTAGAGAGTCATAATATGCCAACATCACATTGTACGGTTCTTTTAAGGTGGTGTTGAACAGAACAAGGCAGGGGTCAGCAAACTTACTGTGTCTCCAGCGCCGATTGCGTGGCGGGCCAGAGGGCGGAGGAGCGCATGCCCATACCCGTGCACACACGCTATTTCCAGCACACTTCCGGGTCGGAGGAGCACCGGAAATAGCTTGTGTGCATGTGCACGGGCCTCCTCCGACCCGGATGTGCACCAGAAATAACGCTTGCACTTAGAATGCTCTTGTTGCTTGGACATGTGATGGGCACCAACACGAGTGAAATGATGAGGTTTTAACTAAAGATTTATTAATGGGGAATATTGAAGCATTGGACACGGGTGGCGCTATGGACTAAACCACAGAGCCTAGGGCTTGCCGATCAGAAGGTTGGCGGTTCGAATCCCCATAACGGGGTGAGCTCCCGTTGCTCGATCCCTGCTCCTGTCAACCTAGCAGTTCGAAAGCACGTCAAAGTACAAGTAGATAAATAGGTACCGCTCCGGAGGGAAGGTAAATGGCGTTTCCGTGTGCTGCTCTGGTTCACCAGAAGCGGCTTAGTCGTGCTGGCCACATGACCCGGAAGCTGTTTGCGGACAAACGCTGGCTTTTGATTTTTTGATACGGGTCTCAATGAGTACCAAAATGCATTTTAAAATGTGCATTTCAGGATAAAAATACATCTTTAAATACAAATTTCTGTGCAGGCTTTTTAAAAAATGCAGATAAATGTGGAAATAAAATTAATATATGCAAAATTGTCATGGACCGGAAATAAACTGATCTATCCATCTCTAGTTTTGCCCCACCACAGTGACAAAGTGAAAACGCATACCGTGTTTTGCAACTCCATTAGATGCATACAGCTTTGTCCAAACACCGTGTGCCCATTTTATCTGAAAACAAATTTATTCTGATGACAGAAATAAGGCTTGCTAGGGTTTTGAATAGCACTACCAGTGAGGGAGGGACGCAGGTGGTGCTGTGGTCTAAACCACTGAGCCTCTTGGGCTTGCCGACAAGAAGGTTAGCAGTTCGAATCCCCGCGACAGGGTGAGCTCCCGTTGCTCGGTCCCTGCTCCTGCCCACCTAGCAGTTCGAAAGCACGTCAAAGTGCAAGTAGATAAATAGGTACCGCTCTGGCGGGAAGGTAAACGGCTTAGTCATGCTGGCCACATGACCCAGAAGCTGTACGCCAGCTCCCTCGTCCAATAAAGCGAGATGAGTGCGCAGCCCCAGAGTCGTCTGCAACTGGACCTTACGGTCAGGGGTACATTTACCTTTAGCTTTATTGAAGCATAGCCTTGAGGAAGAAAGCAGGAGCATACACTTCACTGTTGAACTACTTCAAGTGCTCTGCTACATCCAACCTTGGGAGAACGATGGTTTGTTTAAACTATGGTTTGTGAACAAACTAGGATCATAAACTATGGCTTGATCCTGGCTTGTTTGAAGGGGGTAAATGAGTTTAATCTTACAGTTTACAGATAAAGTTACAGATCAAGTTTACAGATCAAGTTACAGATTTAAAGTTACAGATAACTTGGGAACTTTGCCACAGGGGTCTCTAAATTAGTTTAGAAGCAGAAATTGATGTTTCCAGTCTCTGTCTTCAGGGTTGGGGGCAGTGGGAGAAAGATACCCAAGCCTCACTGTTGCTCATGTTTGTAGTGTTGCACTGCCACCAGCTCTCTATGTGAAAATGGACCATTATGTGAAGGTCATAGATGGGAACCTGTGACCTGCTAGATGTTGCCCTTGACAACAGGCCACGCTGGCAAACTGGGGGGCCAATGGAAATTGAAGACCAAAAACATCTGGAAGACCTCGCTGCAGACTTTTTTTTAACAGTTAGAACAGAGGCAGAAAGTTTAGTCAGTTTGCTGATGTTTCAAGTATGTACAGCAATAGCCATTAAATCAAGCCCTTTGTATCTTTTACATCTGACTAGCAAAATGATTGTAGAGGGCCCTTCATCTTAGTTAAATGCCCACTTCTTCCATTAATCAGATGTCCTTAGTAGGAGAAGGGCTGCAAAGGCAGTGGTTGTCTCATATTGTAGCAGTATATCTGCATTTTTATTTCTACACAGGGCTGGGAAAGTGCCATTATCCTTTTTTCTCTCTCCCACGAAGGCAGCAATCTCTTGCACACTTACAGACCCTCCAAGCGTTCCAATTTTCCAGGGACAGTCCCGGATTTACAGAAGCCGTCCCAGTTCTTGATTTGATCCTAGAATTTCCCGCTTTTCCTTAGGACGTCCCTATTTTCATCAGATAAATATTGGAGGGTATGGAGTTATGCGACCCCTGAGCCATCTGAAGACGGCCCAGTATAGGGAAGTTTTTTTGATGTTTAATGTTTTACTATGTTTTTTTATATGTTAGAAGCTCCCCAGTCAGGTGGGTGAGATATTATTATTATTATTATTATTATTATTATTATTATTATTATTATTATTTCTATTTTCATTAGAGAAATATTGGAGGGTATTGCACTTGATTCAGTGGGACTTGTTTCCAGATAAGCATATATAAGATTGGGCTGCCCGTGGTACATCTTTCTAAAACAAGAACATGAGATCCGGTCTAACAGAGCTTGAGTGTGTCAGTTTCTCTGTTCATTTGGTCTCCAGGATTTTGGCCAATCAGCCTAATGTTCAGGTTCAGTGACACATCCTTACACCTACTTTTTATAATCCCTGGAAAGTGGAAACTGTTTACAGGCTGACACTTAGCTTAAATGTCAAAGTGGTAATTGGACTGCCATGTGTGTATCAGCAGGTGCTGCGATCAAATGTAAGGACTTGCAGGGCAGAATATTTTAAGATCAAACTATTAAAAGCTGATACCTGAATGTCAGGAATGAGCCTGCTTCCAGCGAAGGTTTGCAGCCAACTGCAGAAAGCAGGAACAGAGAGGCTTAGATGTTAGTCAGGCAGGGGAGAGCCGGCAGCTGCAGACTCCGGCTCTTCCTGACCTTGATGGGTAGGCTGATAAGGCAGTAGCTGACAGCAGGCTGGAACACAGCCAAAGCTCGCAGAAAGCACAAAAAGGCACAGTCTCAGAGACAGCCTCTCAGAACAGGAAGAGATTGGCCCTGATCCACTATGTCCAAAGAGACGGCGAATGGGAGGGCTGCTAGATAGGAAGTGAAACAAGAGACGTAAGGGTCGTAAGTTCAATATCTTCTGTCAATGCCGGAAGGAGTCTTCAGAAGGGTCATCTTGAGTAATGGTGCCGAAGGCTTTGTTAGAGCCGTCCGGAGCTATCTGTTTGTTTTTGAAACAAATCCACCTTTTAATTACCTCCGCTCACTGTGTCATCAAGTTAGGAACCAGGACTCCTGACACTGAATAAGTTGTTTTGGATATTTTTCTGAATCCTTATGGCTAAAGTATGCATGGATTGAGAAAAGTAGCAACATTTACTAATAAACCTGCACACCAGGTGGCATTCTGAGCCATTGTTGAAAAAGTGTCACTGCGAATGCGCATCCCATTAATAACAACAAACCGAGGATGTTGCTACAGATTGCAAATGTTAATTTGGCTGACTTGTCTTTGTTGTTTGTGGAGCCCATCTGCGCATTTCAGTACCCAGAACAATGCTTGTGAAGGATATGTCATACCACTTCAATTTACATGTCCAGGTTTGTGGGCAATGAAAGAATATGTCCAGTATATTCCATTGTCTTATGTAGTGGGAGTGTGTATATCATACCAACAATAAAACAACGTAACACAGTCTTCATCAAACCTGGTTCTGTGTGGAATGACAGGAAATTTTGGGATTATCAATGCAGTGGAAAGAGGGATGGGAACATCAGAATTGCTTTCCATTTTTATTTTTTTATATATATAAATTTTTATTGAGGTTTCACAAATTTTTATAAACATATATCACAAACAAAGACAAACAAAATAAACAAGTATAACTTAAAAGCCATATTTTCTTAAACCTTAGTTCACCGACTTCCCCGTACCTCCCCTTTCTACATTCCAATTTCAAAATTTAATTCAACAAATCCTTATTCTTGATTTTATCTAATTTATAACCCTTCTTTTTCTTTAACTTAACCCTTACAGCTGTAAACCGCACTTTTTAGAACCAACGTCATTCTAATATTCATAAATTTTACAGTATTTCTTAAGATAGTCCTTAAATTTCTTCCAATCTTCTATCAGAATTGCTTTCCATACTATTTTGAAAATTTCTCAATTATCCCTTGCAACATGGCTGCTTTGAGTCAGCTGTAGCAGGTTTATTTCCTTTATTTAATATCTTTTAAAAATCTCTTAGTGGGGTAAGCTCTCTTTAGAACCAAAGTGCAACAAAATCAATAAAAAACAGCGGGATAACAGGAGCGGGGATTCATTTCAGTGCTAGGTGAGTACTGTACAATATTGGGTGACCCTTGGGCTTGCTTGCCGGTACTGACCCCTCCTTTGTGTTCCCAAGAGCCCAGCACAGAAGGCAGGAGGAAAGAGGTGGTATGTAACCCCATCTCCATAATGATAAATGTATAAAGGTAAGTTCTTAAATAGGGCTAGTCACCCATCATTCTAGTATCATTGTTGCTCACAATTGCACTTAAATTCCACAAATTATATGGAGCTATTTCACATGCAACTGTTCCTAATCCAAACTACACTTTAGGGCGGCGAATGACACTTCTTTGAAGTTAAAATATGCACACCACAAGCCTGTAGCTTTTCTGTATTTTTTACCTACCCACCGACCCAGAAATCTGCAATGATTTTAGGCAATGCTCAATTCTATTAATTTCATTTTTATTGTAGATATCCTCAGATTAGTATTCAGATCATAAACATGAATATATGCACTTCAAGAACAGTTTGAATAGCCAGTGGACAATATTTGTACTCATATTACACTTTGTATTTGTAGCAAACATCAATTTAATTGAGATTTACTTTCTGCCTACAGATCAGGAAAATCGAGTTTTGAAAGAGCAAATATAATTGGGTTATAGTTTTAATTTCAACTTACCAATGACCATAACTTTCCAACTGTAAATTCAGTTAATAAGATGTGCATTGTGTCTATTTACAATTGGAAATGAATGATGGGGCTCCATTACTCTTCAATGTTATTTACACCATTATAGGACAATTGCTTCCCCTAACTATTGGAGACCCTTCCTCCCATAAAGCTGCTGTCATTTATCCAACCATTTGATGCATAACTTTAAAGAGCACTGGTGAATGCCCTAAGCATTCATTCTTCTCACACACATCAGCACATACAATATTTTTGTTTTATTAATTTACATTTTGTTACAACCTATCTTAAAATAAAATATTCCCAAGGCAGGGAACAACAATGCAAGCAAGCAAATAATCATCATAAAATGAATAGAACAAATCAAAGAATGCCAAGCAGCCATGGCAAACAGTAATAGTAGCTCCAGTGGAAATATTCAGCAGACAAAATGCATTTTTTGCTTTCAGAGCTCCCTTAAATTAATCAAATTCCCAGGTCTGGCAGATTTCTTAGGGGGTGCGGTGGCGGTGGTTCACCCCAGGTGTCACCACTGAGGGGGGTGACAAAATGCCAGGTGGCACTTACTGCGGTTCCAGATTTTTGGGGCCATTAAAAAAACAACCTTAATCATTGCCACTAATTTAACAGGAGTAGCCACTAAATTGTCAGTGTTATATCTGATTACATATGGAAGGTGGTCTCTCAAGTATGCTAGACTGTAAAGATGAGAGGCACTGCTGTTGGTTCTCAGAGAACAGGAGTTACACAGCAACAGAGGAAGCTGCCATATACTAGGTGTCAAGAACGTGGCTGAATCGGACGCTTGGGAAGAGCGACTCTGGAGATGAGGGATTGCAGCCACAGACAGAGCAGGAGTGGGTTAGTTTGGGCCCCCTTCATCAAGAGTTCCCAGACTCAGATAGAGCAGCGGACCAGAAAGCCCGCAGGCAGAGGGAGGGGAGGAGATAGATGGCTTTGAGAGGGTTGCTATGCAACCAGGAGGGAGGCAGCGTTTAGAGGGCTCTTCATCTGAGAGTGGGGGAGGGGAGTCCACCCACCTTCTCCCCAAACCAGAAAATCTGGAAGGGTTAAAATGCAACGGAAGTACAAAAGAGGAAGGACTGGACTTTGGCGCCCTTCATGCTGTGAAAGGGGCGAAGAATCAGAATGACCAACTGGTAGCTAAGAGCGGCAGGCTCAGAGCCGCTCTCTGGATGTTAATTGTAAATAAATGTACCATAAAACTGCCAGAGACTCATTAATTCTTATCAGAGCTTGCTTGCTTGCCTGAAATCATTACACTATGTTAGAATTTTTGTCCATTGAGCCCAGTGTTGTCTACTTTGTCTACTGGAAGTGGCTCTCTGAGCTGGGGTGTGTATATATATATGTGTGTGTGTGTGTGTGTGTGTGTGTGAGAGAGAGAGAGAGAGAGAGAGAGAGAGAGAGAGAGAGAATTTATATCCCACTGTTCTAATGCATATTTAACTCCTCTCTGGACAGCTTACTACAGCTGCGGAATAAAAAATACATAAAACAACATCATAAAATAGCATCACAATAAAAGAGACAGACATTGCAGATAAAGCAAAACAACAAATATAACCATTATGTTTCCGGTAAAATAAATGTCTGCTGATTTTTATTTTTTAAAAAAAGATCTTCACTTTCCGAAATTAGCATGAGGGCGGATGACCAACCAAGGCTTACTGTGCATGGAGTCCCATTCTATTGGAGTGATCACTGAAAAGGTCCGTTCTATTGTCCCCATTGACTGTGCTTCCCTAGCAGATCCCTGGCAGCAGACAGGCAGGTATGGAAAGAGGTGGCCTCTAAGCAGGGGCAGGGGGTGTGGTGGGGGCGGTCCACCCCGGATGTCATCATGGGACGTTCGCCCTGCCCCTGGGTGCACAGCCCTGGGTGTCCCCACTGAGGGGGGTGACAAAATGCCAGGTGGCACTCACTGTGAGGCCTGCAGCGCGCCTGAGCCACGTGTCTCTCCTGGGTGCCCGCAGGCTCCACGCTGCCCCAAATGGTCCACCCGCCGCCTCCCCCTCAGCTGTAGGGTGGCTGAGTGGGAGGAGGCAGGCAAACTCCTCAGAGGCGCTGCAGAGCGACTGCCCCGGCTGGCCCCATCCCACAGACAGCTGGCCCCGCCCCCATGGGTGGCTGGCCTGCCCCTGGATGTAGGCCATGTGTGCCGCCTCAGGCGCCCAATCGGCTTGCTCCGCCGCCGTCTGGAAAGACTTAAAAAATGCACAATTGAATACTTGGCATAAAAAGAGTATGGCGCATTGCCCTTATGGAAAAGTTGATGCACCAGTTGAGACTGGCAAGAGGAATGTACCGAGATCCCAACAGATCAGAGGAAACTGTTCATGTATGCTACAACGGCCACTCGAATACTGCTAGCCCAGAGATGGAAGGAAGAGACAACCCCGACCAAAGAGGAACGGGAAATCAAGTTAATGGACTATGCCAAAACGGCAAAATTAACTGGGAAGCTCAGGAACCAAGAAGACAAGAAATTTGAAAATGAATGGGAAATGTTTATAACGTATATGCAAAACCATTGCAAACTGGTTAAAACATTAGCAGGGTTCTAAATACACTTGTAATGTAATAGAAAGAACAGATAATTTAGGAAGATGAAAAATTGGAGAAAAAATTATATGCAGTTCAAAATAGAATTCAGAGGACCCAGGGATGGGGGTAAGATTCAGAGCAATCTCGATATGTGGAATGTCTATGATATTTCGATGTAACATTATTCTTTTTATCTCTTGTTCTTTTTCTTTCTTTATCTTTAAAAATTTTTTTTTTAAAAAAAGAGACTGGCAAGAGGAATGGTAGAGGTTTACAGTGGTACCCCGCAAGACGAACGCCTCGCAAGACGGAAAACCCGCTAGACGAAAGGGTTTTCCGTTTTGGAGGCGCTTCACAAAACGAATTTCCCTATGGACTTGCTTCGCAAGACGACAGCCCATAGGGAAATCTCCGGGACAGCGGGGAAGCGCAGCGCGTCTTCCCCACTGTCCTCGGACCTCCTCCCGCCGCCCGGCTTCGGAAGGAATCTCCGATGCCGGGCGGGGGGGGGACGCCTCCTCCCACTGCCCGGCATCGGAACGAAGCTCCGATGCCGGGCGGGGGGGAGAACGCCTCCTCCCGCCGCCCGGCATCGGAACGAAGCTCCGATGCCGGGTGGGGGGGCGGGACACCTTCTCCCGCCGCCCAGCTTCGGATGGCTTTCCTGAAGACTTGGGGTGGGAGGAGGGTTTTCCTTCCCACCGCCAACATTCAGAATGCTGTTCTGAATGTTGGTGGTGGGGAGGAAAAACCCTCCTCCCACGCAAGCCCCGGGAACAGAGGAGAAGCGCTGCGCGCCTTCCCCTCTGTTCCCGTACCTGTCCTGAAGGCTTGCGGTGGGGAGAAAAGCCCTTCTCCGCACCGCCAGCCTGGCAAGCGGTTTCCCTAGGAACGCATTAATTGATTTTCAATGCATTCCTATGGGAAACCGTGCTTCGCAAGACGAAAAACTCGCAAGAAGAAAAAACTTGCGGAACGAATTAATTTCGTCTTGCGAGGCACCACTGTATTTCGTTCACTTTCTTTCACTCCAGAAAGCCAAAGAACAGTCCCAAAGCTTTATTACTATTTTGTGGATTAAATAATAACATGTTTTACAGATGGATACTGTTATTTACAAAAGTACAGGCTTTAATAATGTGCTTCTGGAGCCTCTGGGGATAAACATGGGTAATCTTTGTTTCTAAAATGTATATAGAATGTGATGATTATGAAAGTAATAAAATTAAGGGCAGGGAAAATGTGAGTTATCTTGCTGTGGGTTTTTTTCTTTCTTTTAAGGTAAGAGGGGCAGGAGTTGCACAAGTATGGATTACTCTCCTTCAGCAATGTTGCCTGAAAATCATCATGCATATCGCTCTTTGTCAAACTTATCTCCATGGTAACAGATCTATGTTCACTGAAGACCATAAAATATGGCATTTTCAGGTATTTTTCCCACAGAGTTTTTGATGAGGGCTGCACTTACTTCTGTTCGGAATAACTCAAATTTCTGGCGAGACAGGAAAGGTATAAAGTTGTGAAGAGGCTGCTACAAGGACTGTTCAACGTGATGTCGGTAACATTTCTGTAATTACACATTTTAAAGCGCACTCCCAATTGCCTTAGTTTTGAACAGCAGGCCTCTAAACATCGCTTTCTTCTTCTCCCTTAAAAAAATTCTCCCTTTCCCTGAAATTTGAAAGAGTCCTGGTTACGTAAAGACACGCCAAGACAAAGAACGAAGCAAGAGAAAACAGCAAAACTCTTTCAAACCTGTATCATGGAAATACAAATTAGCTGTGTTTAGTAAATAATTTGCCAAATGTACACTTTGCTCAGATTTGTGGTCCTCTAGCAATTGCAACCAGTTCCATTGCTATTAGCTGCTCTGATGCCTGCGAAGTAAAACTCTGCCAATAGCATTAGAGGCAGAGTAAGATGAGGAGCATTGTTGTTCGGAAAATAATGACCAACAGGAGAAATTAAGAGTACTGTTATTCCCAGCATGCATTTCAATAGTGCTTATTTCCCAGAGTGCAATGTGTAAAGCGCTGCTTGTTCTCCAATTAGACAATTGGACTTTGCAGGGTTTGATTAAAGAGAGACTCGTACTGTAATCAACATTCGGCTCCAAGGCTACATTTTCTTCCTACTTTACAGCAAACATTAATATGTGACTACTTTTATTTTGCAGAACAATTTGAAAGCTGCATCATAGGGAGTCTTTATCTGCCAATGAACTTTTTTTTTTTTAAGGACACACATGACTGTTACAGTAAGAGAGTCTCTATCTATGCTTCTAAAACTCTCTTATGGCACAGTATCTTGTTATTCAGCTAGCTATAATTTCCTCCTCAATAGAAGCACCCTCTAAAAACCGAGAGTGCGGGGTGAGAGAACATTCTGTTCTGCCGTGAAATGGGCTTTTTTTCCTCCTTTGAAACATGCAAATTTCCACTTGAATGCCACACTTTCTAAAATCCCAGATTTTGGAAATCCAGTTTGATGTTCAGACAAAAATGCTTAGATGCCCGATTTTACAAAGAACTGTTCTGTACTGAAGAGAATTCTCTGGACATCAGCAATCCAAAGGGAAAAGTACGAAGCTATCAAAATATGAGAATACAGTGGTACCTCGGGTTACAGACGCTTCAGGTTACATACGCTTCAGGTTACAGACTCCACTAACCCAGAAATAGTGCTTCAGGTTAAGAACTTTGCTTCAGGATGAGAACAGAAATCGTGCCGCAGCGGTGCAGCGGCAGCAGGAGGCCCCTTTAGCTAAAGTGGTGCTTCAGGTTAAGAACAGTTTCAGGTTAAGTACGGACCTCCGGAACAAATTAAGTACTTAACCCAAGGTACCACTGTCGCAGAAAAACGTTCATAACAAAAAGATGACAGGAAAATTTAGAAACTAGATTTAAGGGACAAAAAACCTCCGAGTTCAGTGCTACCCTCCCAACTGCTGAGGAGAACATTATATATACGCTACCTACAGGCCAGCTTACTCAGTCCAGGCCATGGACCGCCACGTGCAGAGGAAGAGATCTGTTTCAGACAGACTACTGTGGGAAACTCCAGCAAGCAAGTAAAACCACAGGTGTCCATATCACATGCTTCTGGCCACCATATCTGCTTACTCCATTTTTAAACTACGAGCTCAAATTTTATTTTTATTTATTCTATTAGTCGCCTTAAGAAACTGAAAGGTAGGATATATGCTACATTTAAATCAATAGTCCTTCTAGGGGCTGATGAAGCTCGGCCCCCTGGGAAAGTGGCCCCTCTAGAAGGAAAACTCTGATCCTCAACCTCTGGGAGCCAGTGTGGTGTAGTGGTTAAGAGCGATAGACTCGTAATCTGGTGAACCGGGTTCGATTCCCCACTCTTCCACATGCAGCTGCTGGGTGACCTTGGGCTAGTCATACTTCTCTGAAGTCTCACAGAGTGCTTGTTGTTGGGGGAGTGTGATGTACTGAGTGGAATAGGATCCAAAAGGCAGCAGTCTGATTGGTCCTAGAACAATAGGATTCAGAATGCCACAGTCTGATTGGTCCTAGAACAATAGGATCCATAATGCAGAAGTCTGATTAGTCCACAGGAGCCACCCAATCCAGCTCCAGGTGGAAGGGAATCCGCAACCTGATGGGTCTACAGGAGAATCCCGGAATTAGCCAATCACGTGGGGCCCACTGTGTAAATAATGTATATAAAGCAGACATTCTGGGGAAACTTCCATTCCTCCTCACCACTATGAGCTGAATAAAGAGCATGAAATCCACTTTTGACTCCAAGGATATTTCAGGGAGGAAGTGAAAGGAGAATGCTAGCCGCTTTGAGACTCCTTTGGGTAGTGATAAAGCAGGATATCAAATCCAAACTCTTCTTGCCTTGTGGGATATCTTCAGGAGAAGAAAAGGCTAAGAAGTACAGAAACCTGGAGTAGAGACCCTAAGACAATTGGATGGTGCCTTCAAGCAACTCCTTCAGCCAAGCTTGATTGCCCTCAGCAAGGCCAAGAATGGGGTCTTTGGTTATCTGGGCAGCCCAGAACCTCCTTACACAGGCTTGCCCCTGGGGAGGTCACTTTGGTGCTGCTAATGCCATGGTTTAACTTCACCCTCGGAGACACACTCCATTGTCTCTCGAGACAGACATATTCCATAAATACTCTAAATATGGGAGCCTTTTGAATCAGTTACAGACTTGGCAGTGTGGGGAAAAAGGACCCCTGGACAGTTAAGTCCAGTCAAAGACGACTATGGGGTTGCAGCGCTCATCTTGCTTCAGGCCGAGGGAGCTGGCGTTTCCCCACAGACAGCTTTCCAGGTCATGTGGCCAGCATGACTAAACTACTTCTGGCATAACGGGACACCGTGATGGAAACCGGAGCGCACAGAAACGCCGTTTACCTTCCCACCGCAGTGGTACTAATTTATCTACTTGCACTGGTGTGCTTCTGAACTGCTAGGTTGGCAGGAGCTGGGACGGAGCAAAGGGAGCTCACCCCTTTGCACGGACTCGAACCGCCGACCTTCTGATCAGCAAGCCCAAGAGCTTTAGACCACAGCACCACCTGTGCTTCAACATACTGTGTCTTTGGTTTGATTTTGTGGAGAGACAGGGTAGTATCACGTCATGTGGACTGGGGCGTAAGTAAACTATGTGGTCTAGGAAGAGATGCTAGAATGATGCCTGGGAGCAAGATCTTGAGTGACAGGGGTGGGTAGAAAACACAGCTGTCAACCTTCCCCTTTTTTGCGGGAAATTCCCTTATCCCAGCGCCGTTTCCCGCTGCTTCCCGCTGCTATCCAGGATTGTTAGATATTCCATAGACCGTCTCCGGGACAGGTGAGGCTGCTGATCCCTTATTTTCAAATCTGAAAGTTGACAGCTATGGTGGAAAGAAACAGCATGTGAATGCTCAGTTTGAATGCTCCAAGTTGCAATTTGAACCCTGTTTCACCCCTAATTGCCTGTTTTAGAGTTTCCACATTGTTGTTGTTGTTGTTGTTATTGCTAATTAAATTACTATGCCAGACTTCATCCGAAGATCACAAGGCAGTAGACAATGTAAGTCCTATTTCACATTTGGATACAATTTAGATGAAGTCTGATCCTTTTACTCTTCCCCACATTGATTCCAAACACCTACAGTATAGGCATGCGAGTTTTGCGGCATTCAGTAACGTGTCTCTTCTCTGGCTCAGGTCTGGAATAGCAACTTTAGCTCTGGTTTCCTAGACAACCTGCCTTTAGCAAGAGCCAAATCATCCTTTGTGCTCTGGAATAGTGTGCAAATGCATTTAACACCATCAACTCTCTAGGTGCACTTTGTGCAGCAACAGAGATGGGAACTGCAATTTAAAGTCTGGGGAAGCCGGATCGTTTGAATTAAAACTTATGCTTTAAAACAAAGGACCCCTTCTGATGTCTTGGTCTGCAATTGCCAGAAACTCTCTGCTGCCTGGATTTTTTGTCCGGGACATCAAGAGGGTGCTAAGCTGCGGAAGCATATTTTAAAGTGATTTCCACATTTGTCATAGTACAGAGGCTGCTTTGAATATACAGTCATACCTCATGTTACGGACACTTCAGGCTACGTGTTTTCGGGTTGCGGATTGAGGGAAACCTGGAAGTACCGGAACGGGTTTCGCCGCTCACGCATGCGCAGAAGCACTAGCGGCGCTTCAGGATGCGAATGCTTCGGGTTGTGGACATGCCTCCATCACGGATTACGTCCGCAACCTGAGGTTCCACTGTGTTTGCAAGTGTGTCACTGCTAGTGGAGGGAGATTAGCGCTTGTGAGTGGTGGTGAAGAAGAAGAAGAAGAAGAAGAAGAAGAAGAAGAAGAAGAAGAAGAAGAGTAGTAGTTTGGATTTGATATCCCGCTTTATCACTACCCGAAGGAGTCTCAAAGCGGCTCACATTCTCCTTTCCCTTCCTCCCCGACAACAAACACTCTGTGAGGTGAATGGGGCTGAGAGACTTCAGAGACGTGTGACTAGCCCAAGGTCACCCAGCAGCTGCATGTGGAGGAGCAGAGACGCGAACCCGGTTCCCCAGATTACGAGACTACAGCTCTTAACCACACCAACACACTGGCTTGAAATAAGAATAAAAATGGGGTCCCTTCAAGGGGTTCAGCTTCTTAAGGAAGACTGGACCCCAGAGACCAGACCAAGATATACAAAAGCAAAGCGACTATAAGCCTGATCTTTATTAAAGCTGTTGCAACAGGGTGCTCCCCCCACACACAGGAGAGAGGAGGACCCAGGACAAAGGTGTGCAAGCCCTTATATAGACTCTGAAATTGCCCACCCTGTAGCTCAAGACCACCCTGAGAAACATCATACATACATCACAGAAGGGGTGAAAATCTGGGGGTGTTGTTTCTGTGAAGAGAACCTGAGCTTACAGGGTTAAACAGCTCAGAGTGTACGCCCTGCCTACTGTTGGGAGGAGGGAGACTCTGCGTCATTTCCGAGTCTCTCAAGTCTTTGTTCTCTCTACTTTCGCTTTTGAGGAGAGTGGACGTGTTTTCACGATGCTGTTCGACAATGGATAGTCTGCTGTAAATAAAACTGCTTTTAGCTGCTAAGATCCTGCGTGGACTTTATTTAGCACACTGAAGAAAGCACTTAAGCTTACAGCTTTCTCTAACCGCTGCTGCTTAACTCTGCATTTTGCTCAGAGCATCGGAATGTGGCCTTTGAAGTCCGAGGCCTGGCCGAGGGGGTGCACAGCCGAAGCGGGCTGGACGCCAAGCTTTATCTGAGCAATAAATCAATCTCCTTTTCTAACAGGTTATGGACGTTAGTTACTGCAATTAGAGAAAGCTTTGAAGTGCTGTGTGTTGAGAAGCTGCTGTTTTTTGCTGCCGGAGGAAAAAGTCCTGCGTTGAGGCTCTGCCTGGGAGAACACAGGGAGGCTGACTGCAAGCTGTGTGCTGCAAGCTGTGTGCTGCAAAGGGACGCCGGAAGCCTATCCTCTGAAGCTGGCTGGTACGCGTGAGTACTTCAAAGCCCCAATGGGAGCACTGGGGGAGGAGATGGCTGAGCTCCAGGACTTTTATGATGTCCCATTCGAAAAGCTCACAACCCAATCCTGGGATATCTGGGTTAGAAGAGTAAGGGGGTGGTTTTTGGCCACAGGGCTCTGGAGTATAGCCCAGAAGGAGCCGGCCCCACCCATGCCTGTTGCTGCTGAAGATGGCGGAGCAGACCTGGAGGCTGCTTTGCTGGAAGATAGAGAGCAGAGAATGCAAAGAGAGCTCTGCATGTTGAGAGCAAGTGTGGACGCTATGCTGTTGCCCCACCTGGAGGGCGTTGAGTCTGCCCAGGCCGCCTGGCAGGTGCTGAGGAGTCTGTGTGATAGCTCAGCAGGAGCCCAGGGCCGGGAGAAAGCCGAGAGCAGGGAGGAAGCCGAGAGCCCAGAGGGGGCTGCTGGCCATGTTCCTGAAGTTACAGCTGGGAGTAGCTGCTTTGTCTCCGAGGGGCCGTGTGATGTTGAGGCCTACAACCAGAGTGCTGGGGAGCGTGCAGGCCCAGGCTGTGCTCCCAGGAGTGGGGGTGCAGGGAATGCAGGAAGAGCCGGAGGGGAGACTGTGAGAGCTTTTGCTACGCGTCGCTGTTATCGCTGTGGCTCCCCCTCCCATCTGGTGAGAGAATGTCCAGTGGAGGCACAGGAACAGCCGAAGGCCGTCTCCCGTAGCAACCAGATAAAGGGCTCTTCTTTAAAGCGTGGGAAAGGCAAGCCGAAGGCAGCTGGCAGAGACACTGAACATAAACATTTGGCAGCATCTATGGCTACAGTCAAGAGTTGTCAACAGGATGCTGTGCTGGCTTTTGTCATAGACAGTGGATCTTCCCATCATCTCGTGCCATCTGCAGGATTTCTGGAGAACTGTACCTCTGTAACTTCTGGGAAGACTGTCTGTTTAGCAGATGGGACTCGACACCCACTCACGCAGACTGGCTCACTGTTTTGTTCTTTCTTACAGGGTTCAATCCAAGCTTTTGTTGTTCCAGGACTGTCCTGCGCATTGCTGTCTGTCAGTGCACTTCTTGCTGAGAACTACAGAGTGTGTTTTGAAGACAATAAGTGCTCTATTTCTAAGAATGGACAGCACCTAGTTAGTGTTGAATGTAAAGACAGGTTGTTTGTATTGAATGCTTCTTTTGCAGGTCCAGGTGACACGGAGGAGGCTCAAGCACAGTGTGCCAACGTTCCAGTTCATGATGCGTGTGCTCACCTCTGGCACAGACGCATGGCACACGTGTCCTGGGGGTCAGTGAAAAAGATCCCAGAGTGTACGCAAGGGTGCAAAATGAAATCATGTGCTAAGTTTCTAGATTGCAGAGCGTGCAAGTCCGCAAAGGTGAAAACGTGCACATACCCAAGGTCTGAGAGGGTGACCACTAGGGCTTTTCAGTTAATTCATGCAGATTTGTCTGGTCCGATGTCTGTGAGCAGTATGGGAGGAGCCAAATATGCGCTGGTTCTGATTGATGACCATACGCGCAACTCCTGGACCTTCACGATCGGACACAAAAGTGAAGCTGCACCGCTAATCAAAGACTGGATTGCGGCTGTGGAACTGCAGTTTTCCACACGGGTGCAAAACTTTCAGAGCGATCGCGGTGGGGAGTTCACCAGGTCTGCACTGCAAAGTTTCTTCCGCAAAAAGGGGATTCAACACAGGTTGACTTCTCCGCACAGTCCCCAACAGAACGGGATTGCGGAAAGACGGAACAGGACTCTAGGGGAGATGTCTGCAGCTCTTTTGTTTGATGCCGGGCTCCCACAGCGTTTTTGGGGAGAGGCTTGGCGAACGGCCAACTTTGTTTTGAACAGGTCGTTCAGTTCAGTGGTAGGTGACACACCGTACTTTTTGCTGCATGGAAAGCAACCGAAAGTGCACTACTTTCGCGTTTTTGGTTGTGAAGCGTGGGTTTTGATACCAAAAGCCAAACGCAAGAAAGGTGAACCCAAGTCCCAGAAGATGATTTTTTGTGGGTATGAGCCAGGGACCAAGGGGTGGAGGTTTGCGTATCCGTCAGGGAATCAGTCCAGGATTCTGCTCAGCAACAGTGCTGAATTCTGTGAGCAGAGTGGCTGGGCAAGGATACATGGGAATCCTGACATCCTGTCAGAGAGTCTGCTTGACTCTGCTGATGAAGAAGAGGAAGAGGTTGAACCTGCTACTGAGGCTCAGAGTCCAGACCCAGTGCAGGCAGAGGGGAGAACTTCTCCCAAGACTGTGAAGATTGAGCAACGCAGTGCTCCATCTTCCCCCACAGGTTCGGCTGAGAAGTCCAGAAGGCGCAGTAAGTCAGAGGGGGAATTCTCTGATGCCAAGGACGTTCTGGCTGGCCCTAGTGGGTCAGAGGGGGTTCCTGAAGTAGTGCTGCGTCGATCAGCTCGGACGACCAAGGGGAAACCTCCTGATAGGTTTGCCGTCACTAGCGTGTGGGTCGGAATGGCACAGTGTGAACCCGAGAGTTTTGAGGATGTTCAGAAACTGCCTCAGGAAGAAGCCAGAAAATGGCATGAGGCGATGCAGAAGGAAATGAACTCAATGGAGTCGCTAGGTGTGTTCTCCCTCACGAAGTTGCCGGTGGGCAGAAAGGCCGTGGGTAGCCACTGGGTTTACCGACTTAAGCCCACAGCGACAGGAGAACCGCAGTATAAGGCCAGATTAGTGGCAAGAGGATTCACGCAGCGCAGGGGGTTGCATTATACGGAAGTTTATGCTCCCACCTGTAGGAGTGAATCTCTACGTTTGCTCTTGGCCATTGCTGCACAAAGAGGGTTGCTGGTGCATCACTTTGATGTGGATGTTGCTTACTTGAACTCAGACCTCCAGGAGGATCTGTACATGCTTCCTCCTCCAGGGTTTGAGGGCAATGAGCAAGGTACTGTGTGGAAACTTCACAAGTCAATTTACGGCCTGAAGCAGTCGGCCAGGAATTGGAACTTGTGCCTGAATGAAGCTTTGGAGAAGCTAGGTTTCAGGAAGAGTCTTGCTGACAGTTGCCTGTTCCTAAGAGGATCAGGAGACTCACAGGAACTGGTTTTGTTTTATGTTGATGACATCATCCACATTGGAAAGGCAGACAAACAGGTGCAGAAGTTTGCCAAAGAGCTTGGGAAGCGGTTTCAGCTCAAGAACCTGGGTGCAGTAAAGATCTACCTAGGTGTCCAGATAGCGAGAACTGAGGATGGTAGCTTCTTGCTCAGTCAGAAAGGCAAGATTGAGCAGTTGCTTGAGAAGTTCAGAATGTCTGATTGTGCAGGAGTTCGGACACCCATGGAGATGAACTTCGTGAAAGAGAGCCAGCAAGCAGAAAGTGCTGAGTTCAAGAATGCTGAGCTCTTTCAGTCAGCTCTAGGTAGTATGTTGTATCTGTCCCAATGGAGCAGACCAGACATTGCCTTTGCTACCAACCTGCTAAGTAGGGAAGCGTCAAAGCCCAGTGTGAGTGCTTGGCACGGTATCAAGCGGGTACTGCGCTACCTGCAGCATACCAAAGACTTCTGTCTTAAGCTGCCAGCTGAAGGTGAGTCGAAGCTCACATGCTATGCGGACAGTGACTGGGCGAATTCGCAGGATCGCAAGTCTGTGTCTGGATTGGTGGTAAAGTTTGGGAAGTCACTAATTGGGTGGAAGTCTCGGAAGCAAAGTCTCATTGCGCTGTCTTCTACTGAGGCTGAATTCAGCGCACTGTCAGATTTGTGCCAGGAACTAGAGTTCTATAGATGCTTGGTGCAAGAGATCTTTGGGGATTGTAGCTTGCCCATCACGGTTTGGGAAGACAATCAACCTTGTTTGAAATTGGCTGAATCTGCGCAATTTAAGGCCAGAACCAAGCATCTGGACATACGTTTCCAAAATGTGTGTCAGAGTGTTCAGTCAGGTTTGATCCGGTTGAAGTATTGTGCCAGTCACAATAACTTGGCCGATGGATTTACCAAACCTTTAAGCTTCCAGCGTCATGGGGAGTTTTGTGGTGGTTTGGAGTTGGGGGTAAGTTCTGTACATACTTTCCCCACAGTAGCGCAGGACGAGAGGGGGTGTGAAGAGAACCTGAGCTTACAGGGTTAAACAGCTCAGAGTGTACGCCCTGCCTACTGTTGGGAGGAGGGAGACTCTGCGTCATTTCCGAGTCTCTCAAGTCTTTGTTCTCTCTACTTTCGCTTTTGAGGAGAGTGGACGTGTTTTCACGATGCTGTTCGACAATGGATAGTCTGCTGTAAATAAAACTGCTTTTAGCTGCTAAGATCCTGCGTGGACTTTATTTAGCACACTGAAGAAAGCACTTAAGCTTACAGCTTTCTCTAACCGCTGCTGCTTAACTCTGCGTTTTGCTCAGAGCATCGGAATGTGGCCTTTGAAGTCCGAGGCCTGGCCGAGGGGGTGCACAGCCGAAGCGGGCTGGACGCCAAGCTTTATCTGAGCAATAAATCAATCACCTTTTCTAACAGTTTCTTCCTGTCTGCTAGGTTACCTGATTGGATTACCTGGGCTAACTGGCCACTCTTTTGTTACTCAGTTCCTGAATCCAGGTCACAGGCCACAGGCTCACACCCTATTCATATCCTAAATGTGCTGTTAAGACAGGATTTGTGAAAGAGACAATGGGGAGATTTCCCATTTCCTTTAGCCTTGCAGAGAAATATTTGAGGTCATTTTGGGAGAAAATGGTTTCAGGACTTTTCTGCGGGTTCCAGACATGTGGTTTACATATTTGTATGTGTTTGCTTGGTACATTTATGAACATCTATTTTTTATATATAAGACCTTAAAATTATTATAACTGGCTGCATTCACAAAGTAATTTATTCTGTTTCCATGAATGTTTATTTCTGCATTATATTTCAGCTTTCACGTGATGTAAAAGCTATTTCCAGTCGAATATAGTGCATGTTTAACACTCATTTCTGATTCATTTGATTAAAAAAAAAATCCACTTGAAGCCCCATTAGAATCAATTTGAATCCCTCCCCCTCTTTCTTTTTTCCATTCTCCTCCTGTGAAGAGGCTGCATTTTAATGTTTTAATGTTGTATTTTAATCTTGTTTTTTAAGTTGTATTTTAATCAACTTGTTTTTATTATTGATTGTTAGCCACCCTGAGCCCGGTCTTGGCTGGGGAGGGCAGGGTAGAAATAAAATTTATTATTATTATTATTATTATTATTATTATTATTATTATTATTATTTATCATTAACCCAGAAAATCGTGGAAGTAAACTGATGAAATTTGGGGCATGCGCTGATCTGTGATGTCATCCAGTAACATTCATTGTAGTGTCACACTATGCCAGCTGGTGTGAATGAAATTTAATGTGACCTGCCAGTATATCGGTCAAAAAGCCACAATTCCATAACACAACAGGTACTGCCATGTGAAAGCAGCATTAGAAAACAAGACAGCACTAGTCAGGAAAACTAATGCAATATTCTCCACATCTGGATGCACTCCAAGGTTGTTCATATTTACAGCGCAATCCTACACTTATTTACTCAGATATAAGCCCTATTGGGTTCAATGGACTTACTCCCAGGTAGGGGTGTGTATAGTACTGCAACTTTAGCCCTGATTTTTTACCATCTCCCTATTTATGAATGCTTGAATCTGAACAAACACAGACAGAGAGGAGACTTTATTTATTGAGCACCTTTTTAAAAAACTTACCTTTCCTCTAATGGAGCTCAGAGTGAGCTCCAATTCCTGAGAGGAAATTTGACCCTCAATAAATTTCCTTTATTCCATATTTTGTTAACTGCCCTAGGACCAGCGGGTAATGGGGCGGTATATAAATTCAATCAACAAAACATAAAACAAAACAAAACAATAATAGTAATAAAAAATATCCTAGCCCAACACTCTGCCTGCTACACCACACACTGACTTTGTGTGTCTACTTTGCAATGAAATACTGTATACGATCCAGAACAAATTTGCACAAAGTAAAACCAAGTGATTAAAGACAGATGAGGGAATTTTATGTTAGCTTTAAAAAAATGTGTTTTTTAAAAATAATTTAAGCAAGAAATATACTTCGGTGACATACAAGAATAAAGAAATAAAGAAAATTGAACTGAATCAAGAATCTACGCTCACAATTATCTTTAGGTGGCACTATACCAATGTTTTTATCATGTATTAACCCCAATTTGTCCCCCAAATGCTGGCTCCGTACAAAAAAGAAAGATACACGTTTCCACTCCCAGTGGCAACTTTTGGGGAGATGGTGTTCCTAGGAATTCATTTAATAACAAAACAAGAATTGATACCAATCCTTTAATTAGTGTTACTGGGGACATGAGATGAGCCAAATGAAGATGTTTCCAATAAGGAATTGATTCTATATTTGTTGTTTCCTGAGATTTATAAGTAAAACAAATATCTAAAAAACTATGACTACCCCCTAACACCAATAATAATCTCATTTTCAGGGATTGTGAAGGAGACAACCCAAATCTGTAGTTTGTGTGGGGGTATATGTTACATTTAAATTCTCTATTCTGGTCAGTGATCAAAATAAATTGATTCATTAATTCAAATTTAATTCTCATTTTGTTTTTTCATGTTCTTCTTCTTGTATGTCACTGATGTAGATGTTATTGGATTAAAGGAATTTAATGATAGCTGATATGGCTGTATGTACGTCTTCCAAGCTTTCCTCATGACTAATCTTGGTTATATGCCAGCCTTTAGTGGGTTGGCAGGAGTTTTGGCACTCCTTGTAAAACAAAGATCTATTCAGGGATAAACATGCCTTCAAGGTATTTGTTTAAAAGAGAGAGAACATTTTGGAATTCCAACATAATCAATCAGCAATCCTTGTTCCCACTTAGGTAATCCTGGAACGAGGGTGAAGGGAATATTTCACAATCATTTTAGAGCAAGCCAGTCAACTACTCAAATGTCTGTCGGGGGGGGGGATATATTTTTGATAATAATTTTTATTAGTTTTCAGTTACAACATCCAATAAAAGCCTCATTACAACAATGCCAATTAAATTACAATTCCAAATACAAATCATTCCAATACCAAATTATATAATTTAGGAGCTGGTTTGATGATTTACTTTATTTCTGCGTTCCATAATCTTATTAATTTCAATGACCTTCCCGTCATAATATTTGTTATGCACTGAAGTTCTCACCCTGGGCCAGCAGGGGGATACTGTAGATAGTTCAGGTCCACATATGCAAAAAAGGGATCAAAAGAGACGTTCAGTGATTGGATAGTTACAGAAAATGGTTACTGTTGCGTTCTAGTGGAGCTCTATATAAGCAGGCCTGGCTGAACCCTTCAGTTCAGTTCTGTTCTGGCCTGTGAATAAACAAGAGCTGTTTGAAGAATCGCTGTGTCGTCTGATATGTTCACCCACAACAATATTAATCCCTTATACACCAGCTGCAATATTTTTGACTTCTATTTGAGTTAACACATGAAGTAATTTATAAACACTGCAAGTGAAGATCTCATACTGTACAGTGGTACCTCGCAAGACGAATGCCTCGCAAGACGAAAAACGCGCAAGACGAAAGAGTTTTCCGTTTTTTGAGTCGTTCCGCAAGATGAATTTCCCTATGGGCTTGCTTCGCAAGACGTTTCGTCTTGCGAGTTCTTGCGAGTTTGTTTCCTTTTTCTTAAAGCCTCTAAGCCGTTAATAGCCGCTAAGCCGCTAATAGACGCTAAGCCGCTAATAGCCGTGCTTCGCAAGACGAAAAAACCGCAAGACGAAGAGACTCGCGGAACGGATTAATTTTGTCTTGCGAGGCACCACTGTATCATTATTCTTCCTGTGTGGACATTTATTCTCTTTTTGATACAGTATTTCTTCTTGTCCTTGTTAGTCTCTTTCCCCCTGGATTTTTGCTGAAAATCGTCATGCCTTGAGCAGAGCTGCTATCCCGATATTTGGGGCGGGGGGAATCTAGACTGACTGCAGAGACAACGTAAAGGGGAGGACTTGACATCCCTTGTGCCCGTGGGGGACAGTTTTTGAAGAAGCCACATGACGCTTCTTTTTTAAGAACTACAATTCTTTATGCAGGATGGATATACAATATTTGGTTGGGGAAAGAGATGGTCCTTTGGAATGATAAATGCTTGTTTATTTAGGAAAGGATGGCAGGTTGCACCACAGAACAGCTATGGTAGTCTATTTCCACCTGGCTTTTCACTTGTGGGGTGCCTCAGGGTTCCGTCCTCTCCCCCATGCTCTTTAATATCTATATGATGAAGCCGCTGGGAGAGATCATCCGGGGGTTTGGGCTGGGTGTTCATCAGTATGCGGATGATACCCACCTCTACCTCTCTTTCAAATCAGAACCAGTGAAGGCGGTGAAGGTCCTGTGTGAGTGTCTGGAGGATGGATGGCAGCTAACAGATTGAGGCTGAATCCTGACAAGACAGAAGTCCTGTTTTCGGGGGACAGGAGGCGGGCAGGTGTGGAGGATTCCCTGGTCCTGAATGGGGTAACTGTGCCCCTGAAGGACCAGGTGCGCAGCCTGGGAGTCATTCTGGACTCACAGCTGTCCATGGAGGCGCAGGTCAATTCTGTCTCCAGGGCAGCTGTCTACCAGCTCCATCTGGTACGCAGGCTGAGACCCAACCTGCCCATGGACTGTCTTGCCAGTGGTGCATGCTCTGGTTATCTCCCGCTTGGACTACTGCAATGCACTCTACGCAGGGCTACCTTTGAAGGTGGCCCAGAAACTACAACTAATCCAGAATGCGGCAGCTAGACTGGTGACTGGGAGTGGCCGCCAAGACCATATAACACTGGTCCTAAATGGCCTTGGCCCAGTCTACCTGAAGGAACGTACACCCCTATCATTCAGCCTGGACACTGAGAGCCGAGGGCCTTCTGGCGGTTCCCTCACTGTGAGAAGTGAGGTTACAGTGAACCAGCCAGAGGGCCTTCTCGGTAGTGGCGCCCGCCCTGTGGAATGCTCTCCCATCGGATGTCAAAGAAATAAACAACTATCTGACTTTTAGAAGACAGCCCTGTTTAGGGAAGTTTTTAATGTTTGATGTTTTATTGTGATTTTAATATTCTTTTGGAGCCGCCCAGGGTGGCTGGGAAAACCCAGCCAGATGGGCAGGGTATAAATAATAAATTATTATTGCATATTATTATTATTATCAGCTATTGCGACAGATATGAGTTTCTGCTCTTTCTTTTAAATGCCTTCTGGGTTGAACATTTCTGGAGAAGGTAGCAGACATAAAACACTCTTCCTGCAGCAACATGAATCAATCAATCAATCAATCAATCAATCAATCAAAATGTTTATTCGGCTTTACACCCATAATAAAGCACAACACACAAAACAAATCAAATAAAACAGCGGTCTCGTACAAGCCACAAGTATTATAACACAATTCACAGCTCACAAGGACAAATATTGGCAATTCAAAAGAAAAATTTAAGATTGAGATCAAAAATTTAGACACTACACTAAAATCAATATCTGATGTCATTATCAAAAATTCTTATAACTATCAATAATCAGCTAACATTCCATTCCGTCTCTTGTACGAGAGGACGGCTGTTAGGAATTTAGCAACCTGTAGGGTAATATAAGGATCCACATCTTGAAGAACCCAGGCAAGCTGTAGGTCTACTGGTTTGTCAGCCATAGGCTGGATTATGGAGTTTAGTATACTAGCACGAGCTGAACTGTACATAGGGCAGATAAACATAACATGATGTAGAGATTCAGATGTTTTCATTTCACAAGCACACATTGAAGGGACTTGGCCCTTAGTGAATCTATGTCTCAGCACGTTTGTTGGAAAAACATTGAACCTAGCTCTAATGAAGGCATATCGGTGAGATGCGGCCATAAGCGATGTTAAGTAGGACGGAGCACGGTAGATAGGGGTTATGCCGAGATTTAACGGCGAGCAGGCTCCTGCGGCAACATGAAGTGGCTCTCTGGTTAGATATTAGATGACATTACTAGCAAATCCAGAGCAAATTACCACCTCCAAAGCTCTGCAACAAATAATGGAGGGAGGGTTAGACTTGCATTAGGATAATCCTTGGTGGACTGTATCTGGGTGTTTCCGTAGCTTTAAAAATGTGTCTGACCTGTTGAAATGGGAATAAACATTTTTAAAGTGTTTTAAAAGTTAAGAGGCACTTGGCTGGTTAGGAAGCAACAGTCCTGATTCCAAACCTGTTCGCGTGGTTTGTGTGTTCGTAAGAATATTGTGGTTCCTGAGGGGGTGGTGGTAGAGGAAGGGAAAGCGGGCATTCGCCCATTCACATGGTTCTTTGTTACCTACCAGTCTCATGCAGCTGGTGGCGGGCATTTGCTTCATTATTGTCGGACTGGTGGTTGCTCAATAAAGTGTCTGTGTACACAACAGACTGAGAGACGGAGGAATGTATATATGTGAAAGACTGCAAATGGGCCTGAGGGACATATACATCCGTATTGGGGATGGGGAAGAATTTCAGTTCAATCGGCATTTAAAGCAAAATCTCTCCAATTCTCCAACAAAAGCAGCTCTCCAGCTGAATGCCAGCAACTTCGAGGAGGAATATTTTGAGGTCGAAAACCCCCGGGGCGTTCCGTCGGAGTACAACTTCTGCATTTTACATCTGGCGGCTTGCAAAATAAGCAACATGCTTTGTGTTCTGAGCAAACCCTGCATCCGTTCAGGCCTCTTTCATCACATCCTCTCTTTAAGGCTTGCCTCATCATCTAACGAGCTTCTTACGTTACACACGCACAAGACCACATTGTTGCATGCCATGCAATTAATCCAATATAAATTAAGATCCCATGCTTCTGAATTCACAATTATTATATTCTCAGCTTCCTGTACAAAAGGATGTCTCACAAGGATTGGGGCGGAGTAGAAAAATCAGTGCTCTTACTGCAAATTTAGAGTAGCAGAGAAGTGTGTGTCTCAGAATGTACACCCCTGGTTTGAAATAGTGGTTTCAGGAGGGTCAGAGATGGGCTAGAAGCCAGCACAGCTGCTTAAGGACAGACAACTTGATGTATAGGACAAGTACACATATCTGCTGGAAATGTAAAGAAAAAAAAGGTACCTTTTATCATACGTGGTGATAAAAGCTTTCTGGGAGATGATATATAACGAAATGAAATAAATGTTTAAAATAACTTTTGTTAAAAAGCCAGAAGTTTTTTTATTAGGAATTACAGGTACCGACACTCCAAAGGACCAGAAAAGACTTTTTATGTACAGAACAACAGCTGCCCGGATGTTACTAGCCCAGAGATGGAAAGACGATAAAGTCCCTACCAGAGAAGAATGGCAAACCAAGCTGATGGACTATGTCAAGATGGCAAAGCTGACTGGAAAACTCAGGAACCAAGAGGACAAAAACTTTACAAAAGAATGGGAAAAATTTGTAAGTTATCTAAAGCAGGGCCTTCTCGGTAGTGGTACCTGCCCTGTGGAACACCCTCCCATCAGATGTCAAGGAAATAAACATCTATCTGACTTTGAGAAGACATCTGAAGGCAGCCCTGTTTAGGGAAGTTTTAATGTTTGAAGTTTTTTTTCTGTTTTTAATGCTCATTTGAAAACCACCCAGAGTGTCTGGGGAAACCCAGCCAGATGGGCGGGGTAGAAATAATAAATTATTATTACTATTGTAGCTTAGAATATTCATAATATGATTTACCTTTGGAGTAAACACAGTCTCTCATTGATGGAGGAAATGACAGTCATACCTTGGTTCTTGAACTTAATCCCCTGATCAGCGCCTGAGGGCCCCAGTCCTGCCACTCACCACCTGGCCCAGGGCAGGGCCTGATAGGCTCTATAAAGGGCTGCTGCCGCTGATGGGCAGAGAGGGCTCTGTTTTGTTTTGGTTTTTGTTTTAAATTGCTGTTATTTTTTACCTATGTCATTTTAAACTGTGAGATTAATGCTGTATTCTTACTTTTAGATTTTGATTTATGTGGAAATTGTTTCCCATTTGGTTGTGTATTTTTTTTTGTTGTGGTTTATTTATTGTTTATGGCTTTTGTAAACCACAGAGCCTAGGACTTGCGGATCAGGTCGGTGGTTCGAATCCCTGCAACGGGGTGAGCTCCCGTTGCTCAGTCCCTGCTCCTGCCAACCTAGCAGTTCGAAAGCACGTTGAAGTGCAAGTAGATAAATAGGTACTGCTCCGGCGGGAAGGTAAACGGCGTTTCCGTGCGCTGCTCTGGTTCACCAGAAGCGGCTTAGTCATGCTGGCCACATGACCCGGAAGCTGTACGCCGGCTCCCTCAGCCAGTAAAGCGAGGTGAGCGCCGCAACCCCATAGTCGGCCATGACTGGACCTAATGGTCAGGGGTCCCTTTACCTTTTTAAATCTTGTTATGCTGTAAGCCGCCTTGAGCGTTGTTTTTTAACTGTGGAAAGGCGGCATACAAATAAAAAAATGAATGAATGATCTGTTCCAGAAGTCCGTTTGACTCCCAAACATAGCTGTCAACTTTTCCCTTTTCTTGCGAGGAATCCTATTCAGAATAAGGGAATTTCCCTTAAAAAAGGGGAAACGTTGACAGCTATGCTCCCGAAACCGTTCGAAAACCAAGGTGCGGCTTCCAGTTTGGCTGCAGGAGCTTCCTGCACTCAAGTGGAAGCAGCGTTGGACATCCGGCTTCCAAAGAACTTTCGAAAACTGGAACACTTACTTCCGGGTTTTCAGCGTTCAGGAGCTGATTTGTTCGACAGCTAAGCTTTTGAGAACCAAAGTCTGACGGTAGCCACAGTCATTTTCTGTACAACGGTTTGAAGTGCATAGCCCCTTTCTCCTTTACACCTGAACTCTCCTTTTATGCACTGAGTGCAGGAATCTGCTTTATATAAGGTGAGACCTATTAGTTAATCTCTTCAGTATTGTCTATCTGACAGCCACTTACCTGGAGACGCCAGTGATTAATACTGGCGCCCTTTGCACGCTAAGCATGCGCTCCACACCCGAGCTACAGTCCTTCCACCCTGTGCTGCTGGCTTAGTGTGACAAGACTCCTGTCTCTGGGGAAGAATCAACGATTACATAAGCTAGCAGTGCATGTGTAGACAAGTTGCGCACAAACCAGTTCTACTCAACCTCTGTATATAAGGCTTGAGCCATCGTCCTAAAAACAACACGTAGGAAATACAGATTCTTGGAATTTTAACAGCAGGTAATGGTTGCCTCCAAAAAAGAAAAGCTTCTAACAGAAAAAGGAATAAACAATTTCAGTAAATGCGAACGATTCCTGTAATAGCCACAGCGAAGAAGCATGGGATTTTCAGCTGCATTAGGGAACAATGGGAACAAGTGTTGTTTGTAGCAATTTGTGCAGCACAGCAGCACTCAAGTCTTGCAGATTTGAAGGTGCCATTCCTTTTATATAATCCTCTTTAATGATGCTTCCTTCCTTGTCTCAGACATGCAGTTGGAAAAGAAAACGAGGGGAAAATAAATCTCCTCAGAAAGTTCCAAACCCCAACTAATGCCTAATAAAGGATCATCATCCGTCTACTTTAAAACCCAATCTATTATTAATTTAAGACTTTTGCTACTATTGGAGTTATAAGTAAAAGCACAGAATAAGGCCTCAATCCAATACACACTTACTTGAGGAAAAAGCCCCATCAAACCCCTTTAACAACAGCTTGTTGTGTAGGAATTTTGAAATGCTGACAAACGTTTTAACAGCAGGGAGTTTTAAAAAAAACATTATTATTGTTGTGCAGTGCCAGATCTACAACAAAGTGCAGCAGGGAGAATAGGGACATGAAGTAAGAAACTGATGTCTTGCTGTGCTAGTCTAAAGCAGGGGTCAGCAACATTTTTCAGCAGGGGGCCGGTCCACTGTCCCTCGGACCATGCGAGGGGCCGGACTATATTTTTTTTGGGGAAATGAACGAATTCCTATGCCCCACAAATAATCCAGAGGTGCATTTTAAATAAAAGAACACCTTCTACTCATGTAAAAACACACTGATTCCTGGACTGTTCGCAGGCCAGATTGAGAAGGCGATTGGGCCGCATCTGGCCCCCAGGCCTTAGGTTGCCTACCCCCGGTCTAAAGTGTTGGCCCTGGTTGGGGACCATTTGAGCTCCAGCCCAGAGAGTAAAATGTGTCTGATCAACAGCAGCGTTGTGGCGAAAGCAGAACATACAGACACCACTGCTTCAAGGGGGACTATACAACCGAGAATGGTGCAATACAATAATAAACAATAAAGATGTTTGGCAGATAAAGATGATGGACTTTTTGAAGCTACCCGACCTGACCGGAAGAGTCCGCGACCAGAATGAGGAGGAGTATCAGGAAGAATGGACGAAATTTAATGACTATTTGGCTAAATATGCTAAGTTAAATTAATTGGAAAAAGCTTGCAATTACTAGTTAGGCTTAGGATTTAGATAAGTAATGTGATGAATTATTATGTTTAATGCTGAACTGGGAAGAAAGAGTGATGTTAAGTGATTAAGTTAAGATTATAAGAACCTTGATTTGGAAAACCGTTAAAATGATTTGCATTGAAATTCAACTAGGGGGATATGAGGAAGTCACTTAACAATGTTAAGAAGTTTAGTTTCAATAAGGCTATGATTTATGTTTGTCTGTTTATTTTTTAGTGTGTTTCTTAATTTTGTGAAAAATCAATAAAAATTTTTGGAAAAACAACAACAATAAAGATGTTAGTCTTTGGGCTAAGTGCTGCCTGTATTCTTGAAATGAAAGCAGTGCTGGCCTGAAAGACGCTGCTGCAAAAGTGCTCTCAAGCCATTTGAACTCTGGAGGTCTGGCATGAAGCCCTCAGACATCAAGCCGGACTTATCAGGCAGCTGCCTCAGGCGGCTGAATTTCGGTGTCAGGAAACAGCAGCAAATGACTTGTCATTTAATTTATTAGCATTGTATTTTTATAGCCAGGGATAGGAAGAAGCACTTGTGGGATTTTCTGCCCCAGGTACCAAAATAACTTGGCAGGCACTATGCGTCTCAAGGGGCGGGGAATCATTTGTCCGTTCGTCTCAGGCAGCAAAATGTCTTGGGCTTGCTCTGAGGGTTCAGATCAGTTCAGTAGTTGCCATCTATAGCAGCAAGAGCACTCTATGGCACGGGTGAATAGCCAGGTTTAACCACAATTTGCACCATATACCGTATTTTTCGCTCTATAGGACGCACTTTTTCCCCTTCAAAAATGAAGGGGAAATGTGTGTGCGTCCTATGGAGCGAAGCCGCCATAGCCCCGCGACCCTCTCCCGGCTGGAGAGCTGACGCGCAGCTATGGCAGGAGCCTCTATAGCCGCGCGTCACCTCCCCAGCCGGGAGAGCACGCGCGGGGCTAAAGCAGCCCCCCGCGACCCTCTCCCGGCTGGAGAGCTGACGCGCGGCTATTGAGGTTCCTGCCATAGCCATGTGTCACCTCTCCAGCTGGGAGAGCGCACGCGGGGCTAAAGCAGCCCCCCGCAACCCTCTCCCGGCTGGTGACGCGCGGCTATGGCAGGAGCCTCTCCGCTGCGCCTTTCCGCTGCTCCCTGACCTGCTCTTTGGGGCTGGTGGTGGGCTTCCCCCGCCCCAAAGAGCAGGTCGAAAGGAACCTGAACCCTGGAGAGCGAGAGGGGTCAGTGCACACCGACCCCTCTCGCTCTCCAGGCTTCCAAGGTAGCCGCCTGAACGCACCTTAAACGGCACCTTGTTTTAGAGCGGGAAAACAAGAGGGGGGAAGTTCTCCCCCTCTCTGTGCAGCGCTTCCTGCCGCTTCACTGAAGGGGCGCTGGGCAGAGAGGGGGAGATTTTTTTCCCCTTGTTCTCCCCCCTCTAAAACAAAGTGCGTCCTATTGTCCGGTGCGTCCTATGGTGCGAAAAATACGGTAAATGTGTAGTTCAAGTCACCAGGAATATGTTGCAGGGGGCAGCAACTTTTTTCAGCCATGGGCCGGTCCACCGTTCCTCAGACCTGTGGTGGACCGGACTATATTTTGCGGGGGAAATGAACAAATTCCTAAGCCCCACAAATAACCCAGAGATGCATTTTAAATAAAAGGACACATTCTACTCATGTAAAAACACACTGATTCCTGGACCGTCCGTGGGCCGGATTGAGAAGGCGATTGGGCCGCATCCTGCCCCAGGGCCTTAGGTTGCCTACCCCTGCTCTAGTGCAACCAGAAACCATTTTTGCAAACACATTTGCACTCAAGCTGTTTTCACAGAATCAGAGAGGGGGAACGGCAGGGCATCTGTTCCAAAATAAACAATAAAAATTCAGAACTAGAGTACTGCATCCCTAATAGACTGTTGCTCAGCTTCTGTTGGAAGACCTCAACAAAGACCCCAACCCACTAGAGATTGGCTTCACTTTTACTATTGAAACTTTTCTCCTAATGTCCAACCTTCCTTTATTATACCATACCTTTAAAGCATATCACTTTATTTTTTTTATAGAGTATTTTTTGAGATTATACAAAAATATTACACATAGAGAAAAAACAAACAAAAACTAACAAACCCAAGCTAGCAAGAAAGTTGACAAAAAGGCAACCTAGAAAGAAGGGAAAAAAGAAGAAAATGATACAAAATACAAAAAACCAATAACTAAGAAATAGGAAAAAGAAGAAGAAAAAAATATTTTAAAAAAGAGTAAATCCATTTTTCAGCATCTTTGAGCTCATTTGCTTATTTCCTTGACCTCCTCACACCTCCCCTTTTGTATTCCCGTTTTCCAAGTCTTTTCAGCAAATCCTTACCCTCTTTCATTTATCTTTACTCTATAACTTAACCTATTATAACTATATATTTTCATCTGTATAACTATCTATATTTACCTATTCTTATTAACCTTATTACCAAAACCACTTCTTTTCAGTCCAACATCATTTTAACATTCATTAATTTTACAGTATTTCTGCAGATAGTCTTTAAATTTCTTCCAATCTTCCTCCACCATTTCTTCTCCCTGGTCTCGGATAAAGCATATCACTTTAAAGACTCCCCGTTCCTTCAAAGAATCCTGAGAACTGTAGTTTGTTAAAGATGCTGAGAGTAGTAAGGAGACCCCTACTCCCCTCACACAGGCTTCCTCAACCTTGGCCCTCCAGATGTTTTGAGACTACAATTCCCATCATCCCTGACCACTGGTCCTGCTAGCTAGGGATCATGGGAGTTGTAGGCCAAAAACATCTGGAGGGCCAAGGTTGAGGAAGCCTGCCATCACAGAACTACAATTCTCAGAGTTTCCTGGGAAGAGGGATTGCACCACTCTATAAACCAGGGGTCAGAAAACTGTTTTAGCAGGGGGCCAGTCCACTGTCCCTCAGACCTTATGGGGGGCCGGACTATATTGGGGGGGGATGAATGAATTCCTATGCCCTACAAATAACCCAGAGATGTATTTTAAATAAAAGCACACATTCTACTCAAGTAAAAACACCAGGCAGGCCCCACAAATAACCCAGAGATGAATTTTAAATAAAAGGACACATTCTACTCATAAAAACACGCTGATTCCTGGACCGTCCGTGGGCTGGATTGAGAAGGCGATTGGGCCAGATCTGGCCCCCGGGCCTTAGTTTGCCTACCCATGCTATAAACCTTGTTTGTGCTCTTCCCTTCACAGTTTTTAGCCAAATGTAGGAGACAAAAGACACCGATGAAGTAACCCTTACAGGGCAATCCTTTATGTGTCTACTCAGAAGCAAATTCCACTTTGTTCACTAAGCCTTAAAGCCAGGTGTATTACTGTAAGATTGCAGCCTTGGACACAATTCTATTAAAGCATCAATTCAATTAAAAATCTATTTACTGTACTGGAAGCAGATGCCATTAATTTCCATTGGGCTTTCTTTCTCAGGAAACAAGCTTAATACTGCAACAGGAACTCAGTCATTCATTGCCGTGGCTACCACTTCATCAGGCTCTAGTATTTTTGTACAGGAAATTATGCAGGACAATTCAATAAGGTGGTTATTTCTACATCATGGTGCTACCGGCCACACTTAGGTGGAACAAAGGTCAGACCATTGGTCTATCCAACTCCAGACTGTCAACAATGACACTGTCTACAACGTCATTAAGGACTTTAGAGAGGAGTCTTTTCCAGCCCAAATGCAGGAGATTTGGAGAGAAAAACCACCCACAGGATAGAAAATTGTGACATTTTATTTGAGTGTGAACAGTTCTGCAAGCCGAATAGACTCTGTATGGACTTCTAGAGACTTGTATAGAAGGTAAAGAAGGTAGAAATTATACCACAAACATTATCAGACCACAACTCTATAATAGTGGAATGAAGAACAGGGAAAAGTTTCCCGATGAGATGGAGATGAAATGAAAATGTATTAAATGATCAATAAATATTAGAAAAGGGGGCAAAAAAATTAAAGGATTATTTTGAAATTAATTTAAACCATGAGACAGATTTAAAGGTGGTTTGGGATGCGAGTAAAGCGGTAGGGCTTTTTTTAAATACAGCTAAGCATGAACCAGAGAAAGAGAGCAGGAAAAAAACAAATTTTTTTACAAGAAATAAAAAGAAAAGAAAAATAATTAAAAAATTTCCCTCAAAACTGAAACAGGACATTAAGATACTGCAAACGCAACATTCAATGATAATAACCCAGTAAATAGTGTGGAAAATGAGATATATTTGAGAAAAGAGGAATAAAAGAATAAGTTAAGATCATTTAGAGGATGCAGCAAAGGACCAAAATAAATGTAAAGAACCACAGAAAGAAGGGGAAGGGAGTCGAAGATGTTAAAATTATGGTTGAATAATTGTTGTAATGTATATAAATGAAAATTATAGCTAAAATTATAGATCAATAGATAGATAAATAGAAAGAAAGATATAACAAATGCAGGGCATCCCTTCCCCCATTTAAAGGAAAGCAAGAGGGGAGTAACCAAGTCATTAAACTGGCTTAAGTAATCTCATGTACAAAGCAATTAACCAAAATGGCATGGAATGGAACCATGGGAAAAGGCAAACATCCCATCTCAGAAACCTTCTAAGGCCATCTTCATATACACATAAACTTCATGGGATCTGCTTCCAGACAGTGTGATTCCATGCCACTGGATAGTGTGTATGGATGAAACCACTGCTTGTTTTGTGGGACCAGTCACACAGCTCTTTCCCACCTGGTCAACATCTTTCCAGCAGAAAGGATGCCAGCCTAGTGTGACTTCTCCAAGTGGTTTCAGCCATGTGATTTAATTCACATAAATGGTCTCAGCAACATGGGGTCATAGAAAATGATGTAGCTCCCATGCCACACACACACCAGTGGAGAGCACTTCACAGCTGGAGGAAACGATTGTGAATTAAACTGTTTGGACAATATCCTTTATAAAAAGCAGGAGTGGGGGACCAATGTCCCTCCAGATGTTGGTAGATTCCAGCTCTCATTGGCTAGGTTGGCTAGAGCTTATGGGTGTTAGGATATATCATCATCTAGATGGTCAAAGGTTTCTTAGCCCTGATATAAATCTTTATATTCCAAATTGCACTGATATGCTTCCGAGCCCGATTTTAATCAAGCTGCCGCGTTTCGCTTGCTCCCATGAGAAATCATTACCCAGCCCAATACTTCCTACAATCTGTAATTGTTCCTGCATGTAAAAAGTTACCCTTTGCTCACTGTCGTCCTGCTGCCTGTAATTACAATATATTTCAACCTCCTGGGTCATTACTTTAGAATGATTTCCCGCATTCTGCTGCTTTAAGTCAAGTTTAATTGTCATTTTCCAGTGTTCATTAAAAGGTGAGAGATTTTATTCATCGACAATTTTCAGAAATGGTAAGCTAAAGGAAGTGACATTCTGTACCTCCCTTTAATGCTTAAAGAAGAGCCGGAATTATGTCCAGAGATCAAGAAGATTTGAGGTTTCCTCTTATTCAGGGATCGGCAAGGTTTACCTTGCCTGGGCCGGTTCACTCCAGCGGAGATCCCTCCATGGGCTGGATCGCACACACAACCGCAATTTCTGGCGTCTGTGCCTGCGCAGATGCAAATTTCGGTGTCTGAGCATGTGAAGGCACAATTTCTGGCACCGCGGAAGTAAGTCCCCACGCTGTGCTGCGCCGGTTTAGTGCAGTGCACGGGGACTCTCTGAGTCGGCGGCTCATTTTGGGGGCTGCTTGGGGGCTGGTTAAACGACCCCCGTAGGCTGCTTGTGGCCCATGGGCCTTAGGTTGCCTACCCCTGCTCTTATCCCTCCATTATTTGAAAATTTGCATTATCTTATCATCTAAAAACTGAGAGCCAGTGTGGTGTAGTGGTTAAGAGCGGTTGTCTCATAATCTGGTGAACCGGGTTCGTGTCTCTGCTCCTCCACATGCAGCTGCTGGGTGACCTTGGGCCAGTCACACTTCTTTGAAGTCTCTCAGCCCCACTCACCTCACAGAGTGTTTGTTGTGGGGGAGGAAGGGAAAGGAGAATGTTAGCCGCTTTGAGACTCCTTAAAGGTAAAGGTAAAGGACCCCTGACAGTTAAGTCCAGTCACGAACGACTCTGGGGTTGCGGTGCTCATCTCGCTTTACTGGCTGAGGGAGCCGACGTTTGTCGGCAAACAGTTTTTCTGGGTCATGTGGCCAGCATGACTAATACGCTTCTGGCAAAACCAGAGCAAAGCACGGAAATGCCGTTTACCTTCCTGCCGGAGTGGTACCTATTTATCTACTTGCACTTGATGTGCTTTTGAACTGCTAGGTTGGCAGGAGCTGAACTGCTAGGTTGACAGTGGTACCTCAGGTTACATACGCTTCAGGTTACATACACTTCAGGTTACAGACTCCACTAACCCAGAAATAGTGCTTCAGGTTAAGAACTTTGCTTCAGGATGAGAACAGGAAAACGGCGTAGCAGCAGCAGGAGGCCCCATTAACTAAAGTGGTGCTTCAGGTTAAGAACAGTTTCAGGTTAAGAACGGACCTCCGGAATGAATTAAGTACTTAACCCAAGGTACCACTGTACCAGTGTACATGTCCACCTTGCTTCCAACATAAATTTGAGCTCATTTTGTACATTTTTGCAATTTTACTCGGTGTTAAGTACAGTGGTGCTCCGCAAGACGAACGCCTCGCAAGACAAAAAACTCGCTAGACGAAAGGTTTTTTCATTCACGATTTGCCTCGCAAGACGAATTCCCCTATGGGCTTGCTTCGCAAGACGAAAACGTCTTGTGACTTTGTTAAACCATTTAAACCGTGCTTCACAAGAAGAAAAATTCGCTAGACAGCAAAAATTGCGGAACGAATTAATTTCGTCTTGCGGGGCACCACTGTACCAACAACACATCATTTTCATATAGTTTTCTTTCAACGAGCAGCATGCACTAAATTTTATTTCCCCTTTCCGTAACTTTTCCCAAGATGAAAGTTGAATATTGTACCCAAAATCCCTAGCCCAATGTATCATAACTGCTTTAGCTTCTTCATCAAGGTTGGGGACATTTTCTATCCAACCAGGAAATGCCAGGGAACGAACCCAAGACCTTCCTCATGCAAAACAGATGCTCTGTGGCAGTGAGTTACACTTTCCCCTAAGGTCGCAACAGAAGCAGAACTTCTAGAAATAGAACATGCCAATTTGCACATGTCTGCTTGGGGGCACGCGGGTGGCGCTGTGGGATAAACCACAGAGCCTAGGACTTGCCGATCTGAAGGTCGGCAGTTCGAATCCCCGCGACAGAGTGAGCTCCTGTTGCTCGGTCCCTGCTTCTGCCAACCTAGCAGTTCAAAAGCACGTCAAAGTGCAAGTAAATAAATAGGTACTGCTCTGGCGGGAAGGTAAACGGTGTTTCCGTGCACTGCTCTGGTTTGCCAGAAGTGGCTTAGTCATGCTGGCCACATGACCCGGAAGCTGTACGCCGGCTCCCTCGGCCAATAAAGCGAGATGAGCGCTGCAACCCCAGAGTTGGTCACGACTGGACATAATGGTCAGGGGTCCCTTTACCTTTACTTGGGGGCAAGAGTGATAGGAAGAGATGGCAAATTTCTGTTTTAGGCCTGTCAGAGAAGCACAGAGGAGGCAGGGCAGCATAAGGAAATGGCATTTTCTGCCTTCCGGCATCCCCGTCACATCTACAGTCACATCTTTCTCACGATATTGCTCAGTCAAAACTCAACAAAACCACATACTATTGGCTAGTACATCAGGTCAGGTTGGATAATGACTCACATGATATTCCACACCCCTCCCCCCGTTCCTACTGTAAATCATGGTACAGTGGTACCTTGGGTTACATACGCTTCAGGTTACATACGCTTCAGGTTACATACGCTTCAGGTTACAGACTCTGCTAACCCAGAAATATTACCTCGAGTTAAGAACTTTGCTGCAGGGTCAGAACAGAAATTGTGCTCCAGCGGCGCGGCAGCAGCAGGAGGCCCCCATTAGCTAAAGTGGTGCTTCAGGTTAAGAACAGTTTCAGGTTAAGAACAGACCTCCGGAACAAATTAAGTACTTAACCCGAGGTACCACTGTACATTCCATTTATTTCGGCAGTTTGTGTTTATTATAATGTAAACAACACGCCCCTTATTTTAGAAGCTTATAGGCAGTGAGAGAACTTTGGACTCTCTGCCTGATAAATGAGCATTCTTTGCTCCCATCACAGCGGACCATATTCTTCCTGGATAGGAAAGGCTCTGGACATGAGAGATGCTGCCACCAAGAAGGGCTTTTGAACCAGATGACCGCGGATGTCTCTTCCATGCCTCCAAAATCCCCCTTACAACACTTCCATTAATCATGCACTGTGTCACCCAGTCGGTTACTGATGATGACTGTGCATGTTTTTTCATTAGGTCAAAATTGCCTCATGACTTTTCTTTTTGTGGCAAGCGGAAGGGGTGAAGGGAGAGCTAAAAACAGCTAGGAAAATGCAGGAGCGACAGAGAGAAAAAGAGAAGAGTGAGAAATGAGAGAGAGAGAGAGAGAGAGAGAGAGAGAGAGAGAGGAGCAAGAAGGAGAGGGCAAGGAAAGGAGAAAGAGGGGCAAGTGAAAACCGAGCAACTATACTTTCACACAGTATCCAGGGGCTTGGAAAGGGAGTAGGGAATAATAATAAAAAAAGGTAAAGGACCCCTGGATTAAGTCTAGTCAAAGGTGACTATGGGGTTGCAGCGCTCATCTCGCTTTCAGGCCAAGGGAGCCGGCGTTTGTCCACAGACAGTTTCTGGGTCACGTGGCCAGCATGACTAAACTGCTTCTGGCACAACAGAACACCAGGACGGAAACCAGAGTGCACGGAAATGCCGTTTACCTTCCCACTGCATTGGTATCTATTTATCTACTTGCACTGGCGTGCTTTCGAAACTGCTAGGCTGGCAGGAGCTGGGAGAAAGCAACGAGAGCTTACTCAGTCACGGGGATTCGAACCGGCAACCTTCTGACCGGCACGCCCAAGAGGCTCAGAATGCACACTGCAACAAAGCGGGTTGATTTTAACAGTAACGGCAGATGAATTTTTTCATGGTGTGGCAGCTTAACCTGAGTATGTTAAAGGCACAAGCAGAAAGGCAGTTTTAGAAAGCTGGAGAACATTAAAAAGCTGGCAAACCCACAGGGCATCTTCCTCACAATGCTTCTGGTGCAGTCCTATTAATTTGTACAGGTTGGATTGCAAAGGTGTGAATCCCCAACCCTCTAAGACAGATAAACTTCTGCTTAAAGTCAATTGCTCTGAAAATTATTTCAGTTTAAGATGCACACCTTGATCCTAAGGCCATGATTGGAAGAAATTAGCCCAGAACTTTTCTTACACGTTTGTAGGATAGTGGGTTGCAGTTAAAGTGCAAGCAGAACCAGGATTCACGGGGACTCCGCCCTGAAAGCTTATTTTCCAAGGTCAGAGCCTGGAAGCAAGGATGTAAAAAAAGAATGCCTCTGAGCACACACAGAGTGTCTTCTCACTTTTGAGGACAGCTTTGCATGTTACACAGCAGAACCACACCTTTGCCCCTCTCTCCCCTACATCCAGTGGGGAGATCTGGAAAATCCTATCTCCCCAGCACATACACAAACAACCACACATATGCATACACAACGGGCAATGAATTTGGGGCACCAGTGATGATAGCAGAGAAGAGAATAGGCCTGACCCACATGGCACTTCCACTTGCACAATCCCATTGAATTGAACGGGGTTCCTGTTGCATTGTGTTCTATGTGAATTAATGGGAAGCTGATCCGATACTCAAATCTCTCAAGCCACAGGGATGCGGGGATGCAGAGGGAGTAAGAACTTGGAAACTATAGTTCACCAGGCATGCGCAGATGGAGGCCACACTTCTGAGATCCTCTTGGCTTTTTCACACACCCCATACTGCTGCTTTTTTGGGGAAGTGAGTCCCACTTTCTTCAGGGGGGCGTAATTCCAATACTGTAATTGTGTAGCAATTTCTACACAAACAAACCGCATTCTACAAATATCAGTGCAGCCATGCAATCGTCCCACACTTTTCTTTGGCCAGTTGAGCCCACTCCTACTTAGGAAGCAAATATTTGGAGGGCTGGACCTTTAACACCCAGATTTATTCATGAAAAGCTCACCAGCAGCCCCCATCTTCACGCCCCCCCCCACTGATAAAAAAGCAGGCAATTTGTTAAGAGCTAAGAAGAGCCTGGGGACGTGGGTGGCGTGGGTGGCGCTGTGGGTTAAACCAGAGAGCCCAGGACTTGCCAATCAGAAGGTCGGCGGTTCGAAACCCCCAATGGGGTGAGCTCCCGTTGCTCAGTCCTTGCTCCTGCCAACCTAGCAGTTCGAAAGCATGTCAAAGTGCAAGTAGATAAATAGGTACCGCTCCGGCGGGAAGGTAAACGGCATTTCCGTGCGCTGCTCTGGTTTGCCAGAAGCGGCACAGTCATGCTGGCCACATGACCCGGAAGCTGTACACCGACTCCCTCGGCCAATAAAGCGAGATGAGCGCCACAACCCCAGAGTCGGCCACGACTGGACCTAATGGTCAGGGGTCCCTTTAAGAAGAGCCTGAGATTAGCTCAGCAGGTACGGCGGGAGTCTGTTAATCTCAGAGTCCCAAGTTCGAGTCAAGAGATTTCTGCATCGCAGGGGGTTGGAACTCGAGGACCCTCGGGATTCCCCTTCCAAATCGACCATTCCATGATCCCTGCATTACAATTTGTAGGATTTTGGGCAGTTAGTTAGAAGATCTCTTGTCTTCCCCAGACAGGGCGCGCCCAGGCACATCAGCAAGAGTAGGCGCGTGAGCTGAGAATCCCACGGATCCTCTCCGACTAGGGAGCGCAAAGTGGGCACCCTCGAGGGGCACCCGACGCGGCAGCTCGTGGCTGGGAAACGCCGTTGAATCGGGACCTTCGACTTCCTCCCCGGGGCAGCCCTGGCCTTTTCCCACAAGCGCGCGCACCGGGGAAGAGGAGGAGTCCCTTTTTGCACCTGGGGATGGGCGGCAGGGAAAGGGAGGAGCCGTCGCCTCCCTCCTCCTGACCCGAGGCAGAGCAGGAAGAGGAGGGCGTCGCCACCAGATCAGCCACCCCGGAGGAGTCTCCTCCACGGTCCGGCGACCAGGGAGGAGAGAAACTACCCACCCCGCTCCTTGCAGGATCGCAGGGGGCGCAGATGCGCGGAGATGGCTGCGGGTCTCTGGATCGCTTTCCTGCCTCTGGCCCAACTCCTGCTGCTGGCGGCCGTGACCCTGCAGCGCGCAGGTAAGCGGCGATCGGGCGCCTGCGCCCCACGCGTGTTTTGGGTGGGGTCCGCGGAAAGTGCGCCCGGCGGATCGGAAGCGGGGAGTTCCTCTCCCCCGGGTGTTAAGGCTTATCCGAATCGCGGAGGGCGGGTTGGAGAGGTAACCGGAGAGCCCCGTGGGTTGCTCGTGGGACTGGGGGTCGTGGGTTCGAACCCAGAGTTGGGCGAAAGAGTCCTGCGTCGCGCGGGGTTGGGCTAGATGCCCATCGGGGTCCCTTCCAACTCTGCGAGTCTCCGATTCCACGGAGAATCGACGTCGCGCCAGCCAGCGCGCCTTGGCAACTTCCTGGCGTGCGCCGCGCCTTCGCCACCCGTGAGCGCGGGAGCCTGGAAAGTTTGAAAGCGACTTGGTGGGGAGCTCTTTCGTTTCGGAGTTTTCTTTCTTTCCGTCTGAGGAAAGGGGATCGGGCTGGTTTGGAGATGGCATTGAAACTTGAAAGGGGTGCGGAGGAAGTGAACGGGCATCTCTACTTATTCACTCTGCCAAGGAAAACTTTCATGTCTCCTTTTGGTAGCTGGCGCAGTGGAACTGCGGAACTCGCTGCCACAAGAAATAGTGACGGCCACCAGCTTGGGTGGTTTTAAAAGAGGAGAAGGCAGATCCGTGGAGGACAGGCTGTATAAGTGGCTGTTAGTCTTGATGAATGTGCTTTTGCCTCCATGGTAGGAGACAGTTATGCTTCAGTTGCAGAGGAGAATGCTCTGGTGCTCAGGGCCTGCTTCCCGGTTTCCCATATAAGCTGGTTGGTCACTGTTGGACTGGTTGGTCACTGTGAGTACAGGATTCAGGACTAGATGGGCCCTTGGCCTGATCCTGCAGGGCTGTTCTTAAACTGGACGTCCTGAAGCTGAAGTGATTGGTGGCTGCTAGTGCGTTTGTTTGCTTGTTTTAATGAAACACTACAATATTTTTCACTTCCACTATCGTTGCTTTTGGTATATCTGTGCTGCTTTGGGACGGCTTATTAGTGCTGAAGACGTGATTATACCACAGTTCATGGCTCAATTGGGTAGAGCATGGTGCTGATAATGCCAAGGTTTGATCCCTGTATGGGACAGCTGTCTGTTTCTGCGTTGCAGATCCTCAGGATCTCTTCCAACTCTTCAATTCTATTATTCTATGTACCGTATTTTTCGCTCTATAACACGCACCCGACCATAACACGCACGTAGTTTTTAGAGGAGGAAAACAAGAAAAAAAAATATTCTGAATGAAACAGTAGATGTATGATTTTTGTGGTTCATGCTGTGGCCACAGACATGTGATTTGGAGCAGCCCAATGCAAAAATCCTGAGGATCCATGTGGATCCATGCTTTGTAACCACGGAGGAGGGAAGGAAGGGGAACCATGGATCCTCTGCTCACGACTGCAGCAGATCCCCCCCGTCACCCGCAGGCATTCGCTCCATAACACGCACAGACATTTCCCCTTACTTTCTTAGGAGGAAAAAAGTGAGTGTTATGGTGCAAAAAATGCGGTATATACTTCCAGTACTATCCCCGCATGTAGCAGCAAAACTGGACGCCTTTATCTGCCCCGCCTGCAGCGAAACATGTCTCTCCCATACCAGTTGCTGTAGCCACCGCAGGCGCCGTAACTCTCCAATGCAGTGTTTGAAACTTCCATTGTCCTAGGCGCATTTTGCAACAGGGACTTTCATTAGTGCAGGCAGTTTCTCTGAGCTCTGGGTGCCTAAGATTTCAGATTAAAACTGCAGAGTGGAAGGAAAGGAGGACTTTTTCTGCCTCCCCACTTCCAGCTACTCTCTGAAGACTGGAGAAGAGACCTTCTTAAGAATAATTAGGGGGGTGGGCAGGGGAAGGACTAGACCATGTGAAAAATGAATTTTCGCTGCAGTTCATTCATTTTCAGCTTTGTATTCTTGTTACAAAAAAAGTGCACCTAGACATTGTTGCACCCATAACTTAGGTTTAAGGTGCCAGACAGTGCCATTATCTAGAGGTGCATGACTGGGGATTATTACTGCCTTCACACACTAATACCGCATCTTGTAGAATTCTATCAGTTATATTTTATCTGCACAATTGGAATGAATTTCAGGAACCAAAAAGCTTTTTTATGTGCAGAAAAAGAGGTTGGAATAGGCCAATATATATGTGGGCTGTCCCTGGATCAAGTGACTTTTATTCTTTATGTTCTCAAAGCTCTTAATGTAGCTCAAGGTTGTCATCGGAACTAGCCAGATGTTTAACTGATAATGAATCACAGTCAGTCCATCATTTGAAAAATAAGGCTTTTGAGCTGTCTTACGCAGGTGGTGCTGTGGTCTAAACGACTGAGCCTAGGGCTTGCCAATCAGAAGGTCAGCAGTTCGAATTCCCGGTGACAGGGTGAGCTCCCGTTGCTCGGTCCTTGCTCCTGCCAACCTAGCAGTTCGAAAGCACGCCAAAAAGTACAAGTAGATAAATAGGTACCACTCCGGTGGGAAGGTAAACGGCGCTTTCGTGCGCTGCTCTGGTTTCTCCAGAAGCGGTTTAGTCCTGCTGGCCACATGACCTGGAAAAATTGTCTGCGGACAAACGTCGGCTCCCTCGGCCAGTAAAGCGTGATGAGCGCAGCAACCCCAGAGTTGTTCGCGACTGGACTTAATTGTCAGGGGTCCTTACCCCAAAATGGCAACTTGACTTAGTTTAAGGAGAGTAATCCCTTTTATGAGAGGGTGGAGCACAGAGTTCTTCTTAGTTTGTGTGGAGTGACTCCATGCTTCGATGTATCTGCATGATGGTTAAAGGTAAAGGGACCCCTGACCATTAGGTCCAGTTGTGGCTGACTCTGGGGTTGCGGCGCTCATCTCGCTTTATTGGCCAAGGGAGCCGGCGTACGGTCATATGGCCAGCATGACTATGTCGCTTCTGGCGAACCAGAGCAGCGCACGGAAACGCCGTTTACCTTCCTGCCAAAGCAGTACCTATTTATCTACTTGCACTTTTGATGTGCTTTCGAACTGCTAGGTTGGCAGGAGCAGGGACCGAACAACGGGAGCTCACCCCATCACGGGGATTCGAACCGCCGACCTTCTAATCAGCAAGTCCTAGGCTCTGTGGTTCTGGTGTCAGGATATCATTCTGATGTTATTCTGCTGGCACAGTCAGGTTGTGAGTGGGAACACTGTTGGTTGGCCATACTCTTCCAACAGTTTATCAGAAAGCAGCTTTTTAAGAAGTGTTGCAACACTGACCTAGAAAGTTGTCCGATCCGATCCCAACAATTCTGGTGTTGTCTGTGTAGTAGCTTTGATGCACTCACCCTCGATATTTGTGTTGTCAGAGCTTTTCCCCCAAAGCTTTAATTATACACAACTTATGCAAATGTTGCCTCATTTGAGCGAGTTAATGATTTGTGAAGGTGTTCAGGACACCAACGGAAAAGTAGTACGTCCAGTTTTTGTCCCGGCACACTTAAACATAATTTAATTCCCTGCTCCAGAATACAAGTGGTTTTTCCTTCCAAGCTCCTTCTATGTCTTACTTTTTTGTTATAAAAAAGAGCGATCTTCTTACAACATGCAGCTGATGTTACTCATTCCACTAGGCCTCCCTGAGTCAAGAGAGGCAGGAAATAGCAGTTATTAACTGGCTCCTTCTTAATGCTATATTTGCATCGCTGACGGTTCGGATGCTATGCACAAAACATGATTGTTATCCTAAGCATTTCAAGTCAATTTTATTAGCTTATTGAGGAAATCCAGATTCTTGGTCCTTTAAGAGAAGTGGAGCTTCAATAAATCCCCAAAGCCTTTTTACTGATAAGAATGGAATAGGCCCAGTTGGTTTACTTGATTTGGATGTCAGCAAATCTAAACAAAGCTACTAAGCTGACCAACAGAAATTCCGTAGAAGTCTTATCTCTGAAGTTCCAATGCATCCTGTCTGTGTACTATAGCTGTAGAATTAGAAGCAGGGAAGATGGTATGGGCCGGCTGTGTTCTAGAAAACAAAAAGGTGTGAATTAATGCTATTATTTTGATCTAGGGATGGGCTGTACTGTAGGAAGATTTGTGGCTTGTAGTCAGGCAACAGCATAGCTGAATGTTGACTAAATATCACCCAGACAGCATTGGAAGATAACTCTTGAATTATTGTGCATAAAAGAAAAGAAAAAATCCCTGAAGGATGTGACTTATCTTGCTGGAAGGTTTTGGATCTTCTCCCTAATGGTGATTAAATAAGAACATGAAATCTTGACTGACTTACACCAAAAGTCCCACATCCGGCTTCCCATAGCTGCCTCTGGGAATCGCACAAGAAAGAAATGAAGGCTGAAGAAGAAGAAGAGTTTGGATTTGATATCCTGCTTTATCACTACCCGAAGGAGTCTCAAAGTGGCTAACATTCTCCTTTCCCTTCCTCCCCCACAACAAACACTCTGTGAGGTGAGTGGGGCTGAGAGACTTCAGAGAAGTGTGACTAGCCCAAGGTCACCCAGCAGCTGCATGTGGAGGAGCGGGGAAGCGAACCCGGTTCCCCAGATTACAAATCTACCGCTCTTAACCACTACAACACACTGGCTCTCAATGTTTCTCTCCCAACAACTGGCATTCAGTGATGTTCTGTTTCCAGACCTGAAGTTTCCACGTAGCCCTCGTGGTTGTATAGCCCCAACAAACAAACCTTCCATGGTTTTTGTCTAGTCCCCCTTTGGTGACCATTGTTGTGCCTTGACTTTAAAGTAAAGGTAAAGGGACCCCTGACCATTAGGTCCAGTCGTGGCCGACTCTGGGGTTGCGGCGCTCATCTCGCTTTATTGGCCGAGGGAGCCAACGTGCAGCTTCCGGGTCATGTGGCCTGCATGAATAAGCCGCTTCTGGAGAACCAGAGCAGCGCACGGAAACGCCGTTTACCTTCCCGCTGGAGCGGTACCTATTTATCTACTTGCACTTTGACGTGCTTTCGAACTGCTAGGTTGGCAGGAGCAAGGACCGAGCAATGGGAGCTCACCCCGTTGCGGGGATTCGAACCGCCGACCTTCTGATCGGCAAGTCCTAGGCTCTGTGGTTTAACCCGCAGCGCCACCCGCGTCCCGCCTTGACTTAACTGCTAACCAATTTCAGTGGACAACCCCCAAGCGCTAGTATTTTATAACTGGGAGAAAAACCTCTCCACATGCTTTCTCCAAGACACACAACATTTTCTACACCTCTACCCTGTCACCATTTTTCTCAGGTAATTATCCCCAAATTTCCTCCTAGGGATAATTTTAGTTGCCCTTTCTCCCACCTTTTCCATATCCTTTTTGAAATGGGGTGACCAAAACAACCACATGGATTTGGTTTCTATAATGGCATGATGATATTAGCACTTTTATTATTATTGGGCCCCTTTCTTCTTTTCCCACACAGAATTCATTTTTCTCCACAGCTGCCACACACAGAGTTGCCATTCTCACACAGGGACCCATCACAGCCCAGTCATTACCAGTTCAGACTCCAGTAGTGTATATGTGAAGTTGGGGTTGTTGCTGTTCTTTTGTCCCTATGTGCTTGTGTTGAACTGCATTTACTATTTTAATGCCAGTTCAGCCAGTTTGGAGAGGTAGTTTCGGAGCTCCTTTTAATACCTTGTTTTGTTTACCACCCTGAACAATATAGTATCATCGCCACACTTGAAATATCGTGAATGAAGGTGCCTCACCCTTTTGATCGCTTTTTTCTGCACCTTTTCCCAGCCCTACAATATCTTTTTTGAAAATTGGAAAACCTATTGTGGCTTTGCTATTTATTTACAAACTCAGGTCTAGAGAAATACGTTATGAATCTCTTGGAGACAGCAGCAAGATTTTAGAAAACAGCATTATGCATATATATGGATCCAGATTTGCACAGAGGAAAAAAAGAGGTATTTCAAAATCCTATTGACCAACCAGGGTGGATAAAAATCAATGACTAAAAAAAAAAACCGGATTATTTTATTTAAATTGGATTTTTAAAATAAAAGGCTTTTGGAAGAAAAATCTTTCTAAAGATAGCTTTCTATTTAAGTTACATTATAGTCCAAAGGCTATTCATCAGGAAATAAGGATTTGTTTTAAGTTTTTCATGTGTGCTAAAACTCAGTCTGTTTTTTGTCTTTTTTAAAGAATTGTTTAACCACATCAGTTAACAAACATGGATACATATGCTATAATGTTATTGTTTTAGTTAAATAAATTGTTTAAATTGTTATCAAGGAAATGATTATTTTTCTCCTTCTGATAAAGTACAGCAGAAAAGTTGTCCAAATATAAACAGTTAACTTATTAAACCTCACAATAATTTCATAATTATCTGTCTATGCATTTCTATTAGTATAACCAAACCAGTAATTTTTGATAGAACAGTTAAAACTACTCTGAAAATTTATTATTCCAAAAATGAAACCTTCATCTGGTTGTAAATATTATGATTATACCAGGAAGAATGAGTCTTTCTGTAGAGAAAAAAATGATTTAAATCAGGTCTTACTGACTAGTGATTTAAATCGATTTGATTTAAATAAAATCCATCCTTCTGCATAGCAGCCACCATTCATGTATTTGTAAACTCAAAGCTAGACTGCTGTAAAGCTCTCTACAGGGGACTGACCTTTATAATGCTGAAGCAACAACAGGAAGTTCAGATAGCCGTGGCCTTACTCCAGATGTTAGATATGTCATTGGTAGTAGATCCCTATGGTATCTATTATTCTTGCTCCCTGTTTTTCTATGGGCTTGTTTATATAGCTTGGACCCAACATTTGTTGCCATTCCTAAGACAGGAGAAGAGTTCTCTCTCTTAAGTGTACTTAGCTATGTGCCAAGTTAGGGATGAGAAGGTTGGTGTGGAGAGGCGTTCTTGATAAGAATATTATATCTAGGAGGCTTCATAAAGTCTGACGGCAAGCGTCTTCTTCCAGACGTGTCATCTTCAACTAGATTTTGATGACTGGTGTGAATGGTAAGATGTACCATGTGCAATTAATAAGGCTTAGTGTATTTTGTTTCAACTAGTTTGTTTTCGTTATCCACTCCAAACATTTGAGATGGGCTGAATTGCAAATCAAATGAATAAAAGCATTCCTTAAACCCTTGCAGAACTGGACAGCAGCTCTGTGCAATTCAGAGAACTTCCCTGGACTTACCAGCCAGCTGCTCCAAATCCAAAATCATTGACATCACAAAGCTGGCTCTAAGCAGTTTATGTTTGGTGAAATCATAGATGTGGACTGACCTAGTGATATCTGAAAGTGCCCAGAATACTTCCTTCTTATGTAGCATATTTCATAGAATCACAGAATTGTGGAGTTGGAAGAGACCCGAGTGTCATCTGGTCCAACCATTAGCTAAAGCTGGAGATGGAGTTTCTACAGAAGTTTCTCTTGTGGCTTTGTCACTTTCCACCTGCTCTGCGTTGGCAGTGAAGCATGTTGCCTTTGAATGTGAACTGTTTAATACAATGGAGGCGACACCAGAAAAACTGAAACTGCCCTAAGATGTGATTAAACGTTTCAGGTGACCACCTTTAGGAAGCTCCACAGAGCTCTTTGGGTAACAGTATATTAGAAATATTCAGCTCCTTCATTCTTTTTTCCTCAAGAGTTTTAGCAATGTAGAGGCAGTAATTGCTGTTGAATTGTTGGGTTTTGCAATGGGAACATAAGAATCTGCCTTGTAATGAGACCAAGTAGCCTTGCTTTGACTTGCAGCTGCTCTCCAGGGTTTCAGAAAGAGTCTTAGCCCTGCTTGGAGTTGCCAGGGCCTTTCCCGTATTTGCAACTACCCCAATAAATATTTTCCAAGTAAACCTGATGAAACAGAACCTTGGCTACTGGGAATACATGAGATGCTTATATCATAGCACCCAAAATTAACACGGCACACTCCTTTGGGTGTTGTTTACTGAATGCAAAGTCAAACATGTGAAATCGGGTCCTAAAATATTTAGAACATCAGAACATTTTCTGGAAAAAAGTGGACGCTCGGGTTGCAAATGTGATCTGTGTGGGATGCACACTTGCAACCTGCAGCGTTCGCAACCCGCAGCTGCGCTTCTGCGGGTTGTGATTCGGCGCTTCTGCGCATTCGCGGCCGCAAAAATCCGGAAGTAACCCGTTCTGGTACTTCCGGGTTTCAGCGGTCCGTTACCAGAAAAAACGCAACCTGAAGCATCTGTAACCTGAGGTGTGACTGTACATCTGATTCAAAATTGTTTGGAGCACCAGTATTACTAATAAACTGACTGATAACAATTTCCTGGACAAGCCACATCAATGGCTACAACTTGGTGGTAATGGCATTCTAATGTTTTATTATGTAGCATTAGTCATCTGCTGATAAATATTCCCAGTGTTTTGTTTGAAAGGATCTACTATTGATCACTAGCCAGGATAGAGTGACATAGAAGCATATTCAAAGTATTCAGGAAGGGACAGCTGTAGCCTGTAGCCCTGTACCCATTTACTTGCGAGGAAGCCATACTGAACTCAGCGGGACTTTCTTTTGGGTGGATTTGTATAGGAATACACCATAACTGAAGTATCAAAAGTATGACGTCTTGTTTCTTCGTGTGCAATGCTCAATGTTTCTCCTGCTCCTCACCATCACCCCCACCCCCTTGTCTGAAGAGACAATGGAGTGCCACTCCAGGGATGAAGTCCAGCCACTGTGTTAGTGTGAGGGAAAAGTTTGTTTTGCTGGGCAGGTTGGGTCAACAAGTGTTTTATTTTTCCCTTTTCCCTGCCAGCAAACAGTTATGAATGGCAGCCTCTGATTGCTGGGGTTCCAGGAGAGGGAGTTGAAAAGGAGAGGATTTGGAGAGACAGTCGAGGAGATAGGGAGTGAGAGGAGAGAGAGTTGGTTCTGGGTAGAAACATTCATTCTGAGGAATATATCACAAGCTAGAGAAAGGAGTCTCTGAGACTCCCAAACTAGTTAAGAGGGGTGTGGAGTTCCCTTGGGTCTGTTACTTGGAGTACCTCAGGAGTCGGGTTGCCAAAGGGGTGTGTAACTGACAGAAAATACCACCTTGTTTAAGAACCAAAGTATCAGGCGTCAACAGCTGTGCAACAACTGAGGAAGAATTGTGAAATAACTGGAAATAAGCTGAGCATTTACCGCTGAGTCTAAAAACCTGTAACATCTACCTGAAGCGAAGTTACTGAACATAAACAGCTGAAGTTTAAAAGAAGCTGTGCTTGATTAGAAGTCTATAACATCAGTTAGATTTAGTACAAATATTATTAAGTGAACGGCTACCTGAAATAGCATTATAATCTGAAGTATCCTTTGGTTTACCCACTTTGTGTCATAAACTTCCTTTGTTTAATAAAATCATTCTTGTTTATTTGATCAAACCCTGCCTGAGACTCCAAATCATTAAGTTTTCCTTCACACACGTCCCCCACAAGATAGTCTGTGGGAATTTGTGGAAGTGGTGTTCCATGAGGGGGGTGCCCTATATTTAAGTGAGGGCCGACCCAACGCCGTCAGGGGAAAAGTGCCGTTGTGCCATTGCAGTTATCAGCACCAAAGTGACCTCCATGGGGCACAAGCTTGAGGAGCGTATATGGAAGTCCTGGGCTGCCTAGAAGACAAGATTCCCCTCTCGGCCTGACGTCACATTTGGCACCAGCTTGGCTGAAGAAGTTGCCAGAAGGAAGTGTACAAGGCACCATCCAACCATCTTAGGGACTCCACTCTGCATGTGTTTACTCCTTAGCCCTTTCACCTCCAGAAGACAGCCTGCAAGGCTGCTGAGGTTTAAGATCAGAGTGATTTCAGAGGCACCATTTACCCGTGTGGTCTTGCTTTGCAGATTATTCAGGCATGCTGGCCACTAAAATCAGGCCTGTTCACTGGTACTGTGGGGTCTCAGGAAGAGCCACAGAGGCCTGTTCTTGTCCTGTTTTTTTTTGGGTTAGCCTAACTGATGCCATTTTGCTTCTGTAGAAAACTGCCTGCTTTAGTATTTAGGAGGGCGAGCCACAAATATGTGAAGACCAGATAACGTTGCTAGGCGATTTTCAGGAAAACCTCCCTCTGCCAGGCAATTCTCCCCTTCAAGGTCTCCAGGCAGGGTGTCCTGTTTAGATCAGCGCAAGGAACCTTGAAAGAGGGAAAGGGAGGGGGGATACCTACAAAAAGTATGAATAAAGGTTATTTGGGGCGGCTTCACCATCACACTGGTGAGTGTGGCTTGCCCGCTCTGTTTTACTCAGCTGAATAAAGGAGTGATTCTGGGAATCTCCTCTGTCTTTAGCATTTATTGGCTTTTCAGTGACCGAGGCGGCTTGGGCCCGATTAGCGGACCCCAACAGTACCATGGACCTTACAGGAAGACCATGGGAAGAATTCACAGGAAAGTGCCTCCCTCAGCACTCTTGTAAGGCCTAAAGGGCACCTAAGCAATCTGGTCCAAGGTACACAATCTAGGAGAAATGCGTGCTTAGTTAGTCCCTTTGAAAGACAGGTTTAGCTTTGTAGCTCAATGTTTGCAGAAGCTTCATTTACCAGTGTAAACATGCGTCTTTACACCGACTGGTTCTGCGTCCAGCTGACAACTTCCTTGTTCTTTTGTCCTGCCCTCGCTTTTGAGTGTTACATGCTGGGTGTTGCGCAGCACCAAGCAGTGCCTTGCGGAAAATATTGGAATGGTGTGTGTGTGTGGTTTTTTTTTTTTCATGTCTGTTATCTTGCCTCACTCTCTTGCCCTTGTTTCACTTCTCATTTCAGCCCGAGGTGTTCATATATCTCTTTGGGACAAGTTAGACACGGTGTTAATTGTATCTTTGCATCTAGCCTGCTGATTTTTCAAAATGCAAATTGCACCAGCAGGTGTGGTTGGAAGGGTGAGAGCAGAGAGAGGGAATTTAATCCTTACTCTCCCCTGCTGTGGTCTGGAGGAAAATCCGCCTTAGGAAGGTGCTATTTGCCTTAAGGGGAAATGTCTCTTTGTGGCAAATTCTTCCCTCCCCCCCACATCAAAGGCAAATACCAGGTTCAGAAGAAGGATTTCCCCCAGGAGCACAGCAGGGAAGGGCAATTGTTTTGAAACAGAGTATTTGTAAAGTTTGTGTATTTTACAGATTTGTAAGTCACTTTGGGGGGCGGGGGCGCTGTGGGTTAAACCACAGAGCCTAGGACTTGCTGATCTCGGTTGTTTGAATCCCCACGAAGGGGTGAGCTCCCGTTGCTCGGTCCCTGCTCCTGCCAACCTAGCAGTTCGAAAGCACGTCAAAGTGCAAGTAGATAAATAGGTACCACTACGGCGGGAAGGTAAATGGTGTTTCCGTGCGCTGCTCTGGTTCGCCAGAAGCGGCTTAGTCATGCTGGCCACATGACCCGGAAGCTCCCTTGGCCAATAAAGCGAGATGAGCGCCTCAACCCCAGAGTCGGCCACGACTGGACCTAATGGTCAGGGGTCCCTTTACCTTTACCTTGAAGTCACTTTGAAACAGTTCTTGCATGAGAAGCAATTTTTAAAAAAGGTAGTATTAATAATAATTAAATCCCCTTCCCATGCCTGCTCTGATTCCATCAAATATCACACACACATATCTCAAATGCACAGGCAATACATTTTGAAAAACCTGCAGCTTAGCTGCAAAGACGTAGTTTGTCCCTTTTAATGCTGATTTGTGCAAACTTTCTGTTTGCAGTGGTTTCCTTGTCACAAACCCCCCATCTAAGTATCTCTATTCTTGCTGACCTGCAGATTCTGAGCTGCTGGGAATTAGGACACACATGTCCTCATGAAGTTCTCCAGACAAGGAGATAGGGAATGTAGAGGAAAGTATGTTGTTAGTTGCTACGTTTATGTCTACATAATTCCTCCTACTTCTGAACTCCTTCTCCATGTTCATTAATTCCCAGCTGGCTTGGTGCTTTTTAGCCCTTTCTGACTGTCATGAGCACTACTGAGCACTAGAAATCCTCAATGTAGGTTCAATGGGGTTCAAATTTGGTCAACAGGCTGCCTGTTACTTCTTAGTACCTACTGCTGCCATTATTGGGGACTGGCTACAGTTTGTAGCTCTTACTGGCAATTTGTGTACCCTTCTCAGACACAGGCCTCCGGACTAGTCCTATCTGTACCAGGCTCATACCGGAATGATAATTCGACAGCATTTGCAGTTGTTCTGAAAATCTGCTACATATCCCCAAATAAGAGTTCCTCTGTTGTGTTGAATGCGGAATGAAAACGAGGTTTTTTTTAATACTAGTTCATGAAGACCAAATCTCATTAGCGAGTGTGCACATACACAAGATTTCACAATATTCTTCCCACATTTGGTATTGTGGAATAAACTGTGAAAGTGATTTTGGAGTGTGGCAACCACTTCCTTTGCATTTGAAAGAAGAGCTAGACTTATTTCCAAGAACAGGTCATTCATTTGCCTGCCTCCCTCTCATGTTTAGCAGTCTTCACACATCCACTGTTTTTGCTGGGCTTAATGTTGTACTGATACCCAAAAACTGGGGTGCACGTTTTAAAATTATTGTGCACCAAAGGCTATTCACGTTACTCTCTTCCATTCCTTTCATACTTGGCAGTAGTGGTAGAGCTTGTTTTACAAAAGTCGTGTTGTATCGCCTTGATCTCGCAATGTAAAAGCAAATTTAAAAATCTATATAAAATGGATGGACACTGGAGGAAGGGGTTAGGTGGAAGGTGACCTCTTCACTGCTAAATCCTGTGGATCCAAAAAGTCCAGCCATCCAAAAGCCTCTCCTGAAGGTTAGATGGCTTTCTCCTGAATTGGATGAGCTCTTGTGTGAAATATGGAGGAAATATGGAGAGAAATATCTCTAAAAATCAGGCAAAGGCACATCATGTGCAGAACTTCAGTGAATATTGATTTTCCCAATTTTCATAATTTCATGGTTGGAGTGCCTGATTGTACAGTGGTACCTTGGTTCTCAAACTTAATCCATTCTGGAACTCTGTTCCAAAACCAAAGCGTTCCAAAACCAAGGCACGCCTTCCCATAGAAAGCAATGCAAAATGGATTAATCCGTTCCAGACTTTTAAAAACAACCCCTAAAAAAAGCAATTCAGCATGAATTTTGCTATCTAGCGAGACCATTGATCCATAAAATGAAAGCAATAATCAATGTATTGTACTATAAAATAAATAAGACAGTACTGTAGATGCTAAAAAATATTTTTTTCTTTTCTTACCTGCACTGATGATAGTTATTGTTTGGATGGGGGGCTTTTATCCATTTCCGCAGTCACACAATCAATCAATCAATCAATCAATCAGTAGCTGAACTGGGTTCCACACAGTCACAAAAGCAAATTAACCAAAAAGCCTCAAAAACAAAAACGCGAAATAAATAGCAAAAACAAAAGAGCCAAACTTAATCCGTTCTGGAAGTCCATTTGACTTCCGAAATGTTCTAAAACCAAGGCAAAGCTTCTGATTGGTGCAGGCGCCCTGGAAACAATAGCCGACAGCCACATTGGATGTTCGGCTTCCAAAAAACGTTTGAAAACGAACACCTCTGGATCTTTGGCGTTTGAGAACCAAGGTGCCACTGTACTAAAAAGGGATTTTGTGCAGCAGCCAGTTACCATCAGTATTCCCTTTTTATGGACCCAAGAGAAGAGAGACATAAAATGCCTCCTTTGATGCTTTATCCACAAATATATTGATTATGATTCTACAATGCACTGCAGCTCTTATAAGCAATACTTCACATCAGTGCACACATCCCATTCTAATAATCTAATGCCTTGGGCAAAGAGGCATTTTTGAACGCAACATAATTTTTGAACGCAACATAAATCCTACTAATTGGTTGGTCAGGCCAATTAGTAAGGGAGAATCTTGCCAAGCCAGAAGATATTGTGGCCAGTTTAAATGTAGTCCCTGTTCAAGTGTGTGCATGTGTTTAACACTGGACTTCTTATATGATTTTTCTCAAAATTTGTCGCCTGTGTGGGTCCTACCTTATATATACTAGGCATGGGTAGGCAAACTAAGGCCTGGGGGCAGGATCCGGCCCAATCACCTTCTAAATCCAGCCTGTGGACGGTCAGGAATCAGCGTGCTTTTACATTAGCAGAATGTGTCCTTTTATTTAAAATGCATCTCTGGGTTATTTGTGGGGCATAGGAATTCGTCCACCCCCCCATATAGTCTGGCCCCCAACAAGGTCTGAGGGACAGTGAACCGGCCCCCTGCTGAAAAGGTTTGCTGACCCAAAAAGTATTAGAGACCCAAGAGATCGCTTTCTGAAACCTTTGTTCTCGGAAGCATGCAGGCACAGTGGCATAGCGTGGGTTGTCAGCACCTGGGGCAAGGCAAGTAATTTGCGCCCCCTAACCCGTGGATTTGCGCCCCCTAACCCTAACCCCCAGATGTTGCGCCCGGTGCGGCCGGCCCCCCTGCACCCCCCACGTTAAGCCACTGACCCCGCAGAAATGGTTCAGTTTCTTTTGAGTGACAATCATAGCTTCATAACACAGAGGGTGGCTCTCTTCTCCGGCTGGAAAAAATAATCATTAAAAAGGAGTTAAGATAAAATCACTATAAGTTGTTTTGCTGATTTGGAGGTTTAATCTGAGCTAGATTTAAGCTTTCTGCTTGCCTCTGGTACCTTATTTCTCTCACATCATGGATGTGGTATATGGATAGTATGGGTATATGTTCTGTATTATTTTATTAATACTGTGGCTAGAACATATCAGGGGGTTGGACTAGATGACCCTTGGGTCCCTTCCAGCTCCCTTCTTTGATTCCAATGAATTTATGAACAACTTCAAAGGAACCTTATATATACCTTGTGGCGTGTTAGAGGCTTGTGATCAACTTGTGCCTGCCTAGTAAGCCATGTCTTCCTTCATAACTGAACTGTTGTGTTGTTTTTGCTGTATTGTTTGTTTGCTTTCTCCCTATCATTTCATCACAAGTCATTACCATGCCTGCTATTTCTCCTGCCTCTTTTTAACACTTTCAGTCAGCCTATTAATTCTACCATCAGCTGTTCAAAATGTTATGATTTAGCTTTTGCATCATTTAAGTTCCCCTCTTGTATATTAATATAATTCTCTATTCCGTTAAGCTATCTACGTTTCTGTCACGTATTAAAGCTCTTTCCCATGGCTGGTTTTCTTATCCAGTATTATTTATTCAGAGGCTCTATCAAAGAGCATATTTCTGGAGTTCTTTCTTTCAAGTTTTGCCCAAAGGTATAAGCCTGGGAGAAACTCCTTTGTTTTTAATGTTCTATTGCTTCTCTGGGTCGGCATTATAGTTATTGTATGTTACTGCTTTTGTGATACTTTGCTAGTTGAATATTGCTGTTGGAACTGTTTTATTCATTGGTTTGCCATTATGGATTTGGTATGGTATTGAACTATTTATTTTGTGTGTGTGTTTACAGAGCTTGTCTGTTGATTCGTGTTTTATTTATTGTCAGCCGCTTTGGGCTTCTTTTCAGAAGGAAAAACAAGGTACAAATATGAATTCAAGCAGGAGAAATGACGTGAAATTCTGCTTTTTAAAACAAAATTTACATATGGTGCTGGAAGAGAGAAGATGTTCTCTTTAATTCCTCCAAGTTGTTTGGCAGTAGCACCAGGGCAGACAAAATAATTCTTTGCACAGCACATTGTGAACTTACAAAATATGTTACCTGAAAATTCAGTGATGACTCTCTTTCCTCTGCCATTCCTCTAATTAAATTCACAGCCTCCAGCATCTTCTTAAAAACCGTATCGGTTGTATGATTCTCCTGTGTAATGTCTAAATTTGTTTGGCCCATACACTACAAGGAATATTAAATAAGATAATTCTCATGGTCCTTAATAGCCTCTGCAAATAGCTCCAGTTTGGAGGCAATCTTTAAATTTCCTTGCATGTGATGTTAGCAACAGCCTGGAAGTAATTCATAGTGAGAACATGGAATATGATAAGAAAGAAAGGAGACTGGCTGAGCAAAGCCTATTAAGGCAAGAACTGCCTGAATCTGAGCAAGGAGGGGTCTTAAATCAAAAGCAGCCGCGTCTGTCAACACCAGTTATTGCTAATGCAGGCCTGAACAAGAAGTAATGAACTCGCTGTTGCAGCAAGTTGAAATGAGCTGGGAATCTTGTATGGGGAATGATGAAGAATAAAATGAGCATCTCTGCCTAGAACCAGAATGCTTCTTGGCAATCCCTGAGGAGATGTGAATAAGTGGGTATGAGCCCTTCCCTGTTCCACATTTGAAGCACATAACATCCCTCAAGGAATCCTTGGAACTGTGGTTTGTTAAGGGTGCTGGGGACCGTAGCTCTGGGAAGGGTAAACTACAGAGGTTGAATCCTGACAAGTACAGTGGTACCTCGGGTTAAGTACTTAATTCGTTCCGGAGGTCTGTTCTTAACCTGAAGCACCACTTTAGCTAATGGGGCTTCCTGCTGCTGCTGCGCAGCCGGAGCACGATTTCTGTTCTCATCCTGAAGCAAAGTTCTTAACCCGAGGTACTATTTCTGGGTTAGCGGAGTCTGTAACCTGAAGCGTATGTAACCTGAAGCATATGTAACCTGAGGTACCACTGTACTGTTGTGGGGGAACAGGGAGCAGGCAGATGTGGGGGACTCCCTGGTCCTGAACGGGGTAAGTGTGCCCCTGAAGGACCAGGTGCGCAGCCTGGGAGTCGTTTTGGACTCACAGCTGTCCATGGAGGTGCAGGTCAATTCTGTATCCAGGGGAGCTGTTTACCAGCTCCATCTGGTACGCAGGCTGAGACCCTACCTGCCCACAGACTGTCTCACCAGAGTGGTGCATGCTCTGGTTATCTCCCACTTGGACTACTGCAATGTGCTCTACGTGGGGCTACTTTTGAAGGTGACTTCGAAACTGCAATTTATCCAGAATGCGCCATCTAGACTGGTGACTCAGAGCGGCTGCCGAGACCACATAACTCTGGTCCTGAAAGACCTACATCGGCTCCCAGTACATTTACGAGCACAAATCAGAGTGTTGGTGCTGAGCTTTAAAGCCCTAAACAGCCTCAGCCAGGTATACCTGATGGAGCATCTCCACCCCCATCATTCAGCCTGGACACTGAGGTCCAGCTCTGAGGGCCTTCTGACGGATCCCTCCCTGCGAGAAGTGAGGTTACAGGGAACCAGGCAGAGGGCCTTCTTGGTAGTGGCGGAATTCCCTCTCATCAGAGGTCAAGGAAATAAACAAATATCTGACTTTTAGAAGACATCTGAAGGCAGCCCTTTTTAGGGAAGTTTTTTATGTTTGATGTTTTATTGCATTGTTGTTAATAATAATAATAATAATAATAATAATAATAATAATAATATTCTGTTGGGAGCCACCTATAGTGGCTGGGCAAACCCAGCCAGATGGGCGGGGTATATATAATATATTATTATTATTATTATTATTATTATTATTATTATTATTATTCCCAGCATTCTTTGGGGGAGGTGATGTGCTTTCAGTGTGCACTCAGCCTGCATCGTGTGTGTACCTCGATGGAGCAAGAAAGCGCAGTGGGAGTTGGGAGATTTTAGTTTGCCCTGCTTCACTTCATCGTCCGATGTGTCATCAGGCTAAGACGAGGTTTTTACACGCAAAGAATTCCCCTCCTTATGAGCAAGTTTTGCATTTCTTGTAATCCTAACAAGGATACATGCAGAGAGACACATAGGCTTAAGAAAGGAAAAAAGACATGAATCATTCCTATCATCGTGCTTGCGAACGGTACTGATAAATGAAATGTTATATATATATTTCTTTCACCATATCCTTCCTAAGCCATTTGACCCTCCTGAATGTTGAGTAAGTAATTATCTTTGCTTATGCAATGGGCCGTAATGTTTAGTGAGCGGAGATCTTTGCTTACACTTTTAGACTGTGTTTGCCTTACTCTGGGTAGATTTTTGGCTTTTAAATAGGTTTTGTTCATGCGACAGTGGAACTTTTTCTTCCTTTTGCCTACACAACAAACAACTGTTTACTGTGCTATTTCCTGACAGAATGGCTGGCCCAAATTTATTTTGAAATCTTGCCCCCGCCTTGGACTCCACGAAGCAGTTCAGTGCGACTCCTCTATCCAACATTAGGGTCTTCTCATAGTCTGGTGTGCCAGTACACATGTGGTTCCTTTTTGACTCTTTAAGCAACAAATGAGCAATAGTTAAAGTGGCTACAAATATGTAGTAGTAGTAGTAACAACAACAATAATAACAATAATAATAATAATTTATTTATACTCTGCCCATCTGGCTGTGTTTCCCCAGCCACTCTGGGCGGCTCCCAACAGAATATTAAAAACACAATAAAACATCAAACATTAAAAACTTTGCTGAACAGGGCTGCCTTCAGATGTCTTCTAAAAGTCAGATAGATGTTTATTTGTTTATCTGCTTGACATCTGATGCAAGAAGTGAGGTTACAGGGAACCAGGCAGAGGGCCTTCTTGGTAGTGGCGCCTGCTCTGTGGAACGCCCTCCCATCGTTTTTAATGGTTGATGTTTTACTGTGTTTTTAAGATTTTCTTGGGAGCCTCCTAGAGTGGCTGGGGCACAACCCAGTCAGATGGGCAGCATATATAATATATAATTATTATTATTTCATCTAAAGAACATAAGAGCCTGCTGGACCATAAGCAGGACTCTCCTCCTGTGGTTTCCAGCAATTGATATTCAGAAGCATGGCTACTTCATGGCAGTTTCATTAGTTGATGACACTGGAAATAAATCTGCACATTACCAAAAGTGGTTTCTCACTTTCTACAACAAAAAGGCTATGTTTAATACAGTGGTGCCTCGCAAGACGAAATTAATTCGTTCCGCAAGTCTCTTCGTCTTGCGAGTTTTTCGTCTTGCGATGCACGGTTTCCCATAGGAATGCATTGAAAATCAATTAATGCGTTCCTAGGGAAACCGCCTTCAGACCAGGTCCGGGGACAGTCTGTCCCCGGACCTCTTCTGAAGGCTGGGGGGGGGGGGGACAAGGGCTTTTCTTCCCACCCCCAGCATTTTAAAAAATCCCGGGACAGCGGAGGACTTCTCCGCTGTCCGGGGCGATCTTAAAATGCTGGCGGGCGGCATTTTAAAATCGCCCCGGGACAGCGGAGGACTTCTCCACTGTCCGGGGCGATTTAAAAGCCCCTGGGAAGGCAGGCAGGGGGGACAAATACTTTTGCCCCCCGCCAGCCTTCAGAAGAGGTCCAGCCTTCAAAAGCCGTCGGCGACAGCGGAGAAAGGCGCTGCCTTTCACCGCTCTCCCGGTAAGGCAGGCAGGGGGGAGCAAAGACTTTCGCCCCCCGCCGGCCTTCAGAAAAGGTCCAGGACCTCTTCCCCCCCCCGCCTGCCTTCAAAAGCCGTCGGGGACGACGGAGAAAGGCGCTGCCTTTCTCCGCTCTCCCGGGAAGGCAGGCAGGGGGGAGCAAAGACTTTCGCTCCCCGCCGGCCTTCAAAAGCCGTCCGCGATAGCGGGAAGCGCTTCCCTGCTATGCCGGACTGCTTTTAAAATGCTGGCGGTGGGGAGCAAAGCCTTTCGGCCCCCGCCGGCCTTCCTGGACCTCTTCTGAAGGCCGGAGGGGGGGGGAAAGGCTTTGCTCCCCACCACCAGCATTTAAAACAGGTCCCCGGAGATTTCCCTATGGGCTTTCGTCTTGCGAAGCAAGCCCATAGGGAAATTCGTCTTGCGAAGCGCCTCCAAAACAGAAAACCCTTTCGTCTTGCGGGTTTTCTGTCTTGCGAGGCATTCGTCTTGCGGGGTACCACAGTATTTGAAAGCCAAAACCTTGTACAGTCGTACCTCGGAAGCAGAACGCCTTGCGACTCAAACGTTTCGGCCCCCGAACGATCGAAAATCGGAAGTGGGTTTTCAAACGATTTTCGGAAGCCAAACATCCAGCACGGCTTCCGATTGAGTGCAGGAAGCTCCTGCAGCCAATCAGAAGCTGCGCCTTAGTTGTCAAATGTTTTTGGAAGTTTTTTTTTTTTTTAAAGAAATGTTTTCGGAAGTTGAACGGACTTCCGGGACAGATTCCGTTTGGCAACCAAGGTACGAATGTATGTGTTTGATAACCATTGCAAAACTCTCTCCAGTAACAAAAGTGCATATATGTTTGGCTCAGCATTTCTTTGTTGATCTGGAAATGGGGTGCTGGAAAAAAAAGACTGTGGGGTTCAAATGTACCCCCTTTTCCCAGTTAAATCAACTTTTGGTTTGGATCCAAAGGTTTCTGTGGCAGAGCGAAAACACCTTTTACTCAGGCAAGGAAAAGACAGGACATCTCTTTTCCTCTAGCCTCTGCCCTTACAATCTCTGGGAAAGATGCTCTATAGCAGAATGAGAAGTAATTTGGGGTGGTGATTTTCAGCTGTGTATGAATGTGTGTGTGTGTGTGACTAAATTCTTATCTCCAAGCCATTTATTATTATTATTAGTAGACCTTTCCAACATTTCACCAATTGAAATTCACATCAAATAATCACATTGACTTCTTCCCACCTGTACATCTGCAGTGTTTATGCTCAAAACCTTTTCTACTACATTATATATCAGACTCTTATCAATTACAGCAGCAACAACAACAAACACCCTCTGGTACAATTACCGGTATTTTATCAGTTGTTTTTCGCTCTTCCAATCTCAAATTCTGCCCACCATTTCATTTGACTATAATACTTACTGTACTTTTCTGTGTATAAGACGAGGTTTTCTTATTTAAAAATTATGTTTAAAATTGGGGGTTGTCTTATACACGGATAAAGGGGGCGTGCGTGCGTTGGATTGGTTGCTTCCGCGAGCCGGAGATTGTAAGTGGCTATTGGGTGTGTTATTGGTTGGTGTGGCAAGGGCTGGTGTTGATTGGCAATTGGGTGGGTGATTGGCGGCTTCTGCCGGTGAGGGGACAGATGATAGGAGGCTTTAGTGACACGTGCGAGTGTCAGCATTGGTCTTGGCCACCCCCCGAAAAGCCCAACAACTCTGGGCCATCTCCCCCCATTTTCTTAATTTGGAGTCCCCAAAAATAGGGGACGTCTTCTACATGGAGGCATGTTATACATGGAAAAATACGGTATTTAAATAGTCCAAAAAAGGCCATACTTTTATTTTTTGAAGGCTTAAGACTAAAGTATTAAATAGTTAAAACACCCAGCAGGAAAATTGTATTTCCTTGGATTGGGGGAGGGTGGAATATGTACATGTATAGCTGACTATCCTTTTATCAAAGGCGTAATAGCGAAAGAATCCATTGCTCCCTAATGTATTACGGCATAAGTTTTCATAACCAATTGTCTGGTTATTTGGATAAAGTGAACATTAATCTAGGAAAAGTTTATTCCAGTATAAATCTGCTTGTCTTGAAGTGTGGGGGGGGGGGGGATGACGACGACGACAGGCATCTTCATTTGTTTTGCTGCAGCAGCCTAATATGGCTACCACTCTGGAACCAAAAACATAACCTGCATTTTTAACAATTTTTCAGGTGCCTATGAAATCTCCCTTGAACGTCTTGACAACACATCAGTTAGGATTAAACCTGCAGCGCAAGGAAAGTGTGCACTGGTTGCAGGAGGAAACAAGTCTTATTCCGAAAGGAAAATAACCTCTGGGCAGCGGCTTCGTTTTGAATTTGATTGTGAAAAGCCAGAAAATTATTGGGAATTGGTGATTGAGAGGGACATTGGTAAGTTGCACTATGCTATCCAGTTTTTATGAGCTTCTAAAAGTAATTTGGATATTTGTCAACCTGAGCTGCATGCTGAAAGCCTAAATGACAAGGGTAAATATTATTTATCTTCTACTTGTTACAGTACCATCCTCTTTGTTGCTAAATAAGGGCTTGGGGCTGTCAACTGAACTGAAATAACGTAACTGTATAAATCATCTTCCTTTTAACTGATTATTTAGCTGTTTTTGTACAGGGGTAGGGACGCGGGTGGCGCTGTGGGTTAAACCACAGAGCCTAGGACTTGCTGATCAGAGGGTTGGCTTCGGGAGAAACCCGAATTACCACACTAGAATGTGACTGTTCACCGCTGGTTCTGCTCAGTCCTCTGCTTTTACTACTGAGAGTGTGCTTCTGACCATATGTCCCTCCTGAGGAGCCCAATGCTCTTTAAAAAATGTCCCATTAAGATCTAAGCAACTGTGGGCTTTTATCTGCGACACGCAAAAAGGCCTGGCCAGTCAAATCCATACATTGTCAGAGAATCAGAATTGTAGGGCTGGAAGGGACCCCGTGGCTATCTAGTCCAACCCCTCAAATGCAAGAATCACAGCTAAATCACCCTGGCAGGTGGGTGTCCAAGCTCTGTTTAAAAACCTCTAGCGAAGGAGAGCCCACCAACTTCCAAGGTAGTCCATTCCAGTGTCAAACAGCTCTTGCCATCATAATATAATATAATATAATATAATATAATATAATATAATATAATATAATATAATATAATATAATATAATAATATAGAGATTTGATTGATTGATATAAAGCCCATTTCAAACAAGCTGCACTTACAGCTGGAGGTTCTAATCAATTTAATTGACAGATCAATCAACTAAAAACATAGTTGATTAAACCATGGGCCAAGAGTTCTTAAGTGGACATGATGGTTTATATGAACCATTCTTGTTTTGGTTTTCTCCTGTGAAAAGCAACGGTCTGTAATTCTGCTTGCCACCCCTGGCCATGATCCATCACCCTCCGGCAAGGGTGGGTTGGGTAGAGAAGCTTTAGCCTTTTCCAGCTTGGAGTTGGGGGGGGAAAGAGGAGGTCATCCCTGTGGCTGCATCACACTCAGATGTTGAGCTCAAATGCAGGCGAAAATAGCCAACCTGAGGCTGCCAGATGGAGGCCGGGGCAAGCTGCGATGGCACTTCGAGCATCTTGCATCCCAGCACCAAAGCAAGACCAAGCCTTCTCCTTCGGCTCCAAGAGAGAGGAGCTGAGATGCATAGCACCAAGCAAACCCATTTCTCCTCTTCCTCTTCCCCAACTGACAAATCTTAGAGAGGAGCAGTGGTGGGGGTGGTTGTTGCTGAACCCTATAAAAGTGCAGCAGAAAACCAGGAGAAAAAGGAAAGGGTGGGATTCTGACTTGGCAAACAGGGCCAAACAAAAACAAAAAAGGAAGCAGCGTTTCTTTTTTAATTTACAAGTTCTTTTACATTTCCCACAGTAGCTCAAAAAGCCCCTTGGTACGCGTACATTTCGGCTCCCGGACAATGGAAAACCAGAAGTGATTGTTCCGGTTTTCGAACATTCTTTGGAACCCGAACGTCTGACGCAACTTCCGTGGCTTCCGATTGGCCTCAGGAGCTCCCTGCAGCCAATCAGAAGCCTTGCCTTGGTTTCCAAACGTTTTGGAAGTCGAACGGATTTCCGGAACGGATTCCGTTCGACTTCTGAGGTACCCCTGTATAAAGGTAAAGGAACCCCTGACCATTAGGTCCAGTCGTGACTGACTCTGGGGTTGCAATGCTCATCTCACTTTATTGGCTGAGGGAGCCGGCATACAGCTTCCAGGTCATGTGATCATGTGACCTTCTGATCGGCAAGCCCTAGGCTCTGTGATTTAACCCACAGCGCCACCCGCATCCCTATGCAGTACCACTATAGATAGCTACTATTCATTATTTAAGCCTACCCTCTGTCAAAGTCCAACTGATCTGAGTCTGTGACATTTATTTTCCTATACAGTGGTACCTCGCAAGACGAATGCCTCGCAAGACAAAAAACTCGCTAGACGAAAGGTTTTTCCGTTTTCGATTTGCCTCGCAAGACGAATTTCCCTATGGGCTTGCTTCGCAAGACGAAAACGTCTCGCGACTTTTTTTTCTTTGTCTAAAAACAAAGACATGTTTTGTTTATAAAGTTAATTTATTTTCCCTTAAATTTTTGAACTGCTCTTTACAGTATGTGTGACTTTAAAGAGCAGTTAATAAACTGTTGTTGTACCAAATTTGGCTTTGTTTGGACTTTTTTTGACCATAGGAACGCATTAATTGATTTTCAATGCATTCCTATGGGATTTCGTGATTCGCAAGACGAAAAATTCGCTAGACGACAAAAATTGCGGAACGAATTAATTTCGTCTTGTGGGGCACCACTGTATGATGTGAGCTCACAATAAAATATAATAGCACCTACTTCTCAAGTGAGAATGAGAGTGAGTTCCCATCAATGAACCCTCCCATTATTGCAGCATTAATGCCGTGCTAATAAAATACCATTTCTCATCACTTCACATTCAAAGCCTTCAACTGTCACACATTTCCCAGAAGTTCTGAACACCGCAATAGTGATTTTGGTAAAGACACAACCATGGATTTCAGTCTTCAAATAATAAACTAGGCTGGGTGGTTGTTAAAGAAAAAGAAAACGTAAAAAACGTGAGTGCCTTGTTTGCTTAGAACAGGGTTTCCCAAACTTGGGTCTCCAGCTGTTTTTGGAGTACAACTCCCATCATCCTTAGCTAGCAGGACCAGTGGTCCAGGATGATAGGAATTGTAGTCCAAAAACAGCTGGAGACCCAAGTTTGGGAAGCCCTGGCTTAGAATGTGCATAGAGAATTACTAAAAGCTCTTAACATAAGTGAAAGAGTAAACGGATTATGATTTAACTGGATGGTCTTGTGTGACGATCATTCTTACATTCTGTGTGTCTGTGTGTTTCTAGATTGTATGAGAGGACCATGTCCCTTTGGAGATGTTCTGCTTCTGCCTTCTGGGTTCCTGCCCTTTAACAAGACCTTCATCTGGGACGTTAAAGCCAGAAGGTTAGATGGGCTTGAACTGAAGTTCTCTCCGTTCTTAAGACAAATTCTGCCTGGAGAGACTTGCCCCGACCAAGTTCTTTACAACATTGGCACCCTTCTTAATACGAACAGAGTCAACATCGGAAACTTCTGTGGAAATGGTACTGTGTCACGTATCAAGGTGCAAGGGGGAGTTATTATGACCCTGAAGCTTCCATGGAACTCTAATGTCCGTGTCTCTGGCTTTAAGCTTGAAGGCAGGTCTTCCATCCAAAGTGAGTATGATTTGCTTCTGTTGTCAGCAAAAAAATTAATGGCATTTTAACACACTATCTCTAAGTGTGGTTCTGTAGGCTTGCTTCCTTCTAAGTGGGTTGGAGGGGAAACTTTCTGGAGTAGGTTTCTCTCAAAGGCATTTCTGGTTTTGCAGTGGGTGAGGGAGATCAGAGAAGGCGCTGAAGGACGGGGTTGGAAGAAGATAGCTTTTTAAGGAAAGGAGGGAGAATCCTGACCTTCATTTAGCATCCCAAGCCTACTTGCGAACAATGTGGAAGGGGCTAAATTAATGCACTGGGCTGTTTCTTAAACACAAGTGTGCATTTGTATATTAAATAATGTGCCAACATAACACAAGAATGGTATTACATGTATCTAGGGAAGATGTAGACTAGCTAAAATCCTAAAGGCCTGTCCAGAAGAATGGATGTGGGAAGGGATGAAGGCACATGTTACTTCTCACACTTTTAAAGAGATGTTTGTGTGACCTATGTGCTCAAAAAGTAACGTGAGGAGTGGCCCTCGTATATACTTATTCTTTTTGTCATAACAGAAATTACCTGTTTCTTTCATGTTGCACGTTGCAGTTCTCTTTCACAACTATACAGTGGTACCTCGGGTTACATACGCTTCAGGTTACATGCGCTTCAGGTTACAGACTCCACTAACCCAGAAATAGTGCTTCAGGTTAAGAACTTTGCTTTAGGATGAGAACAGAAATCATGCTCCGACAGCAGCGTGCGACAGCAGCAGGAGGCCCCATTAGCTAAAGTTGTGCTTCAGGTTAAGAACGGTTTCAGGTTAAGAACGGACCTCTGGAACGAATTAAGTACTTAACCCGAGGTACGACAGTATAACCTAAGGGCGAGGGTTGTTTGAAAGGGACCTGTGACAAAATTGCTCTTCATAAAAAACAGCAACTTTACCTGTGTAATGTGAGTGTGCTTTCAAACAACCTCCCTTGAACCAACTGAAAATCGTTTTAGGCAAATTGATAGTGGACAAATTCCCCCATATATATATATTCGTTGTCATCTGTATTGTTTGTTGACTGTGTATTGACCTATAATACTTCTGCCAAACTCCCATGGTTCAATCTGCCCACCAGACTGTACAGAATGGGTTTTTCTTGTAAGCCAAAGCTGCTTAGTCAGAATAAACAGTAAGTTAGCTTATACCAGTCCACATACACATAGAGGGATCCCAGGGCCGGGTTTAGGTTTTATCAGGCCCTGAGCTACTGAAGGTAATGGAGCCCTTTATATGTCCAGCTGTCCTTTGTCAGCAACAAATTGTCGCTGTTTTGTGTGTGTTGAATATATGCTATACAGTATGGTAATTTATGAACCTGCGCAACACAAGACACTGTTGCTGTATGTCGGTTTTTTATCTGTATGTTTTTTATCTTATATTTTGGAAATGTACATCCAGTTTTTTCCCCCTTTAATTTTTTCGGGCGCCCCCAAGAGAGTGGGGCCTATAGCTTGTTTAGCTTATATGTAAATCCGACACTGAGGGACCCCCCAAAAAACCACAGTGTCATTGTCTTCACTTGAGCCAGAACTTGCAAGTTAAGCCCCGCCCATGAGAGAATACAACACACATATCGCCTTAGAAACTAAACCAGGCATAGGCAAACTCAGCCCTCCACATGTTTTGGGACTACAATTCCCATCATCCCTGACCACTGGTCCTGTTAGCTAGGGATCATGGGAGTTGTAGTTCCAAAACATCTGGATGGCCGAGTTTGCCTGTGCCTGAACTAAACACATAAGCTCTCTTTTATGCTCATAGTGGTCATGTCTGTCTGTCTGGGTATACTTTCTCAGTCAAAGGTAATTGAAACTCTTTTTCTTGGGGGCCTAATTCTGGCACCAGCTTGGCCTTGAGAGTAGTTCTAACAAGGCAAGGTTCACTATCCTGAGGTTTCTGGTAACTGCTGGGTTGGTAAGGACGACTGCAATGAAACCACTCTCTAGTCAGTGGCGTAGCGTGGGTTGTCAGCACCCGGGGCAAGGCAAGTAATTTGCGCCCCCTAACCCGTGGATATGTGCCCCCTAACCCGTGGATTTGCGCCCCCTAACCCTAACTCCCAGATGTTGCGCCCGGTGCGGCCGGGCCCCCCTGCACCCCCACGCTACGCCACTGTCTCTAGTTCAAACACGTTTGTAATTTTGAGGTTAGCTGGTGACTGTATATGTTCACAAATGCTTGTCTCCCTTTGTGTTTAAAATAGGATTGTGCATTGTTGAATCCACATTTCAAACAGAAGGAGAAGCAACCTTGATATCTGCCAACTACCCGGTGGGGTTACCAGAAAACGAACTCGTGGCCTGGCAATTTGTCATTCCATTCAACTTAAGAGCACGTATCTCTGTCCTCAACTACACCATCGCAAAATGTGAACGGAACTTTCAGACAGTCGAGTACCAATTACCCGGGCAGCACCCTCAAGAACTGACACCCAAAGAAGGGCAGTCTGTCGTTCTTGCTGGTAACTTCAACCTTTCCATGCAAGGCTGTAAGCAATATCAGCAGAACGCTGGGGCCCACAATTTGCATTTTAAAGTTTTTGTTCAGCGCCCTGAAAATGAAGAGAGTAAGTAACCCATTCCCTCTTTTCCTTTTCTCTTTTCTTTGGTTCATGGGTGTGTGTGTGTGTGTGTGTGTGTGTGTAAAAGAGAGAGTGAGGCCACATACCTCTGTGCACAGCAAAACTTAATGGGGCAAAATATGCACTATGGGTTAATAATACAGGTATCCTTTTTTCTTTTGGAAAAACACCACACTATATATACCTTGGATCTTGAACGCCTTGGCTCCCGAACAAATCGGCTCCCAAACGATCAAAACCCGGAAGTGAGTGTTCAGGTTTTCAAATGATTTTCGGAAGCCAAATGTCTGGTCCGGCTTCTGATCGGCTGCAGGAGTTTCCTGCAGCCGATCAGGAGCCACGCTTTGGTTTCCGAACATTTTGGAAGTCGAATGGACTCCCGGAACGGATTCCGTTTGACTTCCGAGGTACAACTGCACTGGAAAAGATGGCCTCAATAAATAAATAAATAAATAAAAGTAAAGCATTGCTTTCTGGTAATTTTCATGCCCGTAAGTAGGAATGGAGTTGGACCTGTACCTTATATTGGTTACAATTAGAAATTGGATTTAATAGTAAATTCAGTTCCTGAATTTAGAAGGCCATTGTCGACATGACTTCCCTGTCAGAGATTAAGTTTAGACAGGGGCGTTGGACATCCATTCAGTATTTTGGGCTAACTGAAGTTTACTACGTTTGTCAGGTAATACCATTATGAAGAATAGCACGTTAAAGCAAACCTTGGGGCCGTCTCCTCTTCAGGGGTTACAATGGGATTGTTGCAAAGGTTGCCAATGTCAGGAAACTGCTGTTGGAAGAAGGGGGAGAGAGTGAGTGGACATTTTTGTGCCTGCTGGTGGATTGAAGTCACTTAACTTTACAAAAGCACAAACTTAAAAGGAGGACCCACAATCGATGACACACTGATTGATAAAGTATTCCATTAATACGCCATGACAGTTGCTTATATGGAGAATTCAGGTAGTTCATACTTCTATTCAAGAGAGGGGGTAACTTTCTTGTAAATTAGAAAGAAGTGAACAGCTTAACGGTTTCAAAACATAATGCCCCTAAGTAATTTAGATTCTTCTTTAGATCTTGCAAATCATGGAACAATAGCTGCACCATTTTCTTCTTTTTAAGAAAGGGATTAGGTGCTACCCTTCTTCTAAATGATCTCTGTTTTCTTGTTTTCAGACGTAACCTACAGAGTTGACCTCATGAGAGAGAGGGACTTAAATCTTACAATATTTTCGAAGCCAACACAGCCTGGAAGTTTATGCTTGATCTGTATTAATCGTAGTAAAAAATGTGAGACCAACGTGACTTTAGTATCCGGTTCCAGTTACACTATCGCCTTACTGTGTAAAAATACAGAGAATGTGAGGGTAACGGCTGTGCAGTCTAAAGGTATGAACAAAATGTCTGGAATTTAGTTCCCTTAAAGTGTGTATTTGGTGGGGAGACATCTGACAAGAATGTATTCCTATTTTTACTTGCCCTTGCAAATGCTGTTTGTTTTCGTCATCTGTCCTTTTGTTGCTCATTAGCCTTGACTAATTAGAAATAACATTTGAGTTTTTAGATGGGCAGATGGAGCTGAGGTAAATTGTCAATTGATGGGACCACCATCGTATGTTCTGCGAATTCAGATTGCAGAAAGTCTCACTTTCTTTTCAGGAGAACAAAAGTGTAGCTCAGTCTACACAGATGCCATTGCTTTTAAAATAAAAAAAAATCCTTCCAGTAATTGCTTTTAAACTTAGTCTTCTGTCTTCATTATTTTTAAAAGCGTGGGGTTTTGACAAGGGAAGTGCTGTTATAAGTCGGGTGCCTATATAATCTTGCAGTGGGCCTTATTTTATCACACTGTTTCTTTTGTTTTATCTATCTCTTAATGAGAGCTAAAATGTTTTTCTTTAATTTTTTAAATAGAGTGAAATGCTCCTTAAACGAAACAGTATTACAGTCCTGTTATTAACTATAACCACTGTCATTTTAGTTAGATACTGCTCTTGCTCTCGATGAATGCAGGCCAGGGGGCACCATAATAAAACACAATAAATATATTCAGCAGTTGTTGTTTTTTAAAAAGATAACATAGTACAGTGGTGCCTCGCAAGACGAAATTGATTCGTTCCGCAAGTTTTTTCTTCTTGCGAGTTTTTCGTCTTGCGAAGCACGGTTTCCCATAGGAATGCATTGAAAATCAATCAATGCGTTCCTATGGAAACCGCCTTCAGACCAGGTCCGGGGACAGTCTGTCCCCCGAACTCTTCTGAAGGCTGGGGGGGGGGGGACAAGGGCTTTTCTTCCCACCGCCAGCCTTCAGAAGGCTGTTCTGAAGGCTGGCGGTGGGAAGAAAAGCCCTTCTCCCCACCTCCCGCCCCGCAAGCTCCGGGGACAGGAGCGCTTTGCTGCCAACCGCCAGCATTTTAAAAGCCCCCGCTGTCCCGGGGCGATTTTAAAATGCTGGCGGGCGGCAGCGAAGCCTCCGCTGTCCCGGGGCGATTTTAAAATGCTGCCGCCCGCCAGCATTTTAAGATCGCCCGGGACAGCGGAGAAGTCTCCACTGTCCCGGGAAGGCAGGCGGGGGGGAGCAAAGACTTTTGCCCCCCGCCGGCCTTCAGAAGAGGTCCAGGACCTCTTCTGAAGGCCAGCGGTGGGCAAAAGTCTTTGCTCCCGACCGCCAGCATTTTAAAAGAGGTCCCCGGAGATTTCCCTATGGGCTTTCTTATTGCGAAGCAAGCCCATAGGGAAATTCGTCTTGCGGAACGACTCAAAAACGGAAAACTCTTTTGTCTTGCGAGTTTTTCGTTTTGCGAGGCGTTCGTCTTGCGAGGCACCACTGTAGTGTGACAACATAATAGCAACCTGTTCAGTAAAGGAAACTCATAACCTCAAAGCCTGGGGGAACAAATACCGGTATATATTTATTATATGTATTTAATTTGTATCTCACTCCCCCTTGCTGATCACAGATCCATGACATTTTAATACATAATAATAATAATAATAATAATAATAATAATAATAATACTTTATTGTTATACACCACCCATCTGGCTGGGTTTCCTCAGCCACTCTGGGCGGCTCCCAACAGAATACTAAAAACACAACAAAACATCAAACATTAAAAACTTCCCTAAACAGGGCTGCCTTCAGATGTCTTCTAAAAGTCAGGTAGTTGTTTCTTTCCTTGACATCTGATGGGAGGGCGTTCCACAGCCACTACCAAGAAGGCCCTCTGCCTGGTTAAAAAATGACTTAACCCTTTTTGCTAGGTTCCATTAAAAAAAAATTATTATAACGCTATAACTATTTCACTGTTTTAATTCCCCCCTTTAAATTAGTGGAGTTGACTGTTAAAAAAACAAATAAACTGAAATGACTCCGATCACAAATGTTGTAGTGAATGTGTGTTCGGCCTCAGATTGTTCATGTGAAATGGACTTTCTCCATATTTTTCTTCTTCTTACCCATGTTTAGAGACCACAATAATAATAATAATTTATAATAATAATTTATTATTTATACCCCGCCCATCTGGCTGAGTTTCCCCAGCCACTCTGGGCGGCTCCCAATCAAGTGTTAAAAACAGTACAGCGTTAAATATTAAAAACTTCCCTGAACAGGGCTGCTTTCAGATGTCTTTTAAAGATAGGATAGCTGCTTATTTCCTTCACATCTGAAGGGAGGGTGTTACACAGGGTGGGCGCCACCACCGAGAAGGCCCTCTGCCTGCTTCCCTGTAACCTCACTTCTCACAATGAGGGAACTGCCAGAAGGCACCCGGCGCTGGATTTCAGTGTCTGGGCTGAACAATGGGGGTGGAGACGTTCCTTCAGGTATACAGGACCAAGGCTGTTTAGGGCTTTAAAGGTCAGCACCAACACTTTGAATTGTGCTCGGAAACGTACTGAGAGCCAATGCAGATCTCTCAGAACCGGTGTTATGTGGTCCCGGCGGCCACTCCCAGTCACCAGTTTAGTTGCCGCATTCTGGATTAATTGCAGTTTCCGGGTCACCTTCAAAGGTAGCCCCAATCACCTCCATGGGCCTATCTCCTGTGTAGGTGGTGATGACCACATTCCTAGGTACCTTTTTTCCTAGGGAAGGGAGACCTGGCCACCCGTCTTTTGTACACCCCCTGCCATTCTCTAGCCCTAGCCTACAACAGCCCCTTGGTTGACCAGACTCTTAGCAAAATTCGTGGCTCCCCAGTAGGCCTTTTTCCTTGACTCCTCTGTCCCAGACACATCAAATTTCTGCAAAGCTCTTTGATACCCCATATGTCTTCTATGGGTAGCCACCTGCCTGTTTCTCTGGCCCAGAGCCTATGGCTATAACCGTGCGTCTTTCTCATTGCAGTCTGTTGGAATTCCAAAGCCTGCCAGATGAGACCCTTCCATCTGCTTGTACCGCCGTTTCTTACTGAGCTGCCAATCCTGCTTGACACGTTTACGTGGAAACTCCAGGCCCCGGCAGACACCCTCATAGAAATCAGGTCTCCAGCCTCGAAACTTAAGCAACATATCCCAAACCAGAATCAAGTATGTTCTGGGGGTTATAGTTACTCCATTAATGGCAGCGCCCCAGAAAAGGCGTTGCGACTCGGTGTCTTCTGCCCTGGTGGAGCCATTGAGAAAATTCAGATGAAAGACAACATCACTGTAATGCTTAAGACGTATGGCAGAAGGTGGATCAGTGAGACTCTGAAACCGAACCTCACATTGTTTTTTATGCCCGTTATTCAAGGTGAGTTTATTCTGTTTCGCTCCTTCTCGGCATTCAAAAAGTAAAGAAAGTTAAAATCTTGTATCAGCCCAGTGAAAGGCCCTTTCCCGAACTGATGTCAAATATCCCGAGGTCGAAATGTGGTTATTCTTTTTTTTTTGGGTGTAATATCTGAGATCTAGTAAAATTTGGATTATGGCAAGGAAGCCTAGGTGTTGTCATTCTAAAAGGGTTCTATGGTTAAGGATCCACGAGCAAGAGAGGGAGCTTTCGTGGGCTCAAAGTCATCCCTGTGAAAATGTTTAAAACCCCACCAAAATTCACTTCAGTTTGAGATTTCGGCAGATGTTGCCAGCATGGATTTTGAAGCGTTATCTGCAATGATTGTCCCTGGACATTTTGGAAAATAATAATAATAATAAAAATCAGATTGCCATAAAACAAAGGGGTGTGATTTGGTAAAGACAGAAGAAAAAATACGGACAAATAATTACTACACGCAGCAGCAAGGATAAAGATCTTCACTTGTGGACTAATAACTTATTGAATGTATTAATACGAATAGAAGTCATAAATATTGCAGCTGTTGAATAAGGGACTATTATTATAATTGGAATACAATTGGATTAAATAAGACTTTGGAAGCAGAAATAATTTTTTTTTATTAAACCTGTAATTGTAGCATGAGGGGGGCTACCAAAATTATACAATTGGATATTGGATTAATTTATATTTGATTTGGTATTGTGATTTGATATGGATATAATGAGGCGTATTTTGGATTTTTGTAATTGAAAACTAATAAAAATTAATGGGGGGGGGGTGCGGAGAAAAACGAATGGTCTGCGAAAGGGGCATGGGTTTATTTATCAAAGGAGAGTTTAGCATGTCTGCTTGCAGACAGGTTTTGTGGCAGGGCGAGTTTAGATCTTCCACAGCATGTTTCGCCGCAGCTCTAGGATGGCTGAAATAGAGAAGGGAGGGAGAATGGAACATGGAAGGGAGAACAAGTTGATTTTCTCCTGCTCTGGAGGGTAGGACTCGAACCGGTTGCTTCGTGTTACAGGAAAGGAGATTCCGACTAAAGATTGGGGGTAACTTTCTGACATTAAGAGCTGTTCAGCAGTAGAATGGTCTCCCTCAGAAGGTGGTGGACTCTCCTACCTTGGAAGTTTTTAAGAAGAGGTTGGATGGCTGTTTGTCACGGATGCTTTAGCTGAGATTCCTGTATTTCAAGGGATTGGTGTTCTGTACATAGTATGCTTAGTGCTAAGGTTTAGTCTTATCAAGGGTGGATAAAAATCAATGTTTTTTTAAAAAAAATAAAAATAAAAAAATTGGATTTTTAAAAAATGGATTTTTAAAAATTTAAATTGTTTTTTTTTTTTTTTACTTAAATCGGATTTTAAAAATAAAATGCTTTTGGGGGAAAACCTTTCTAAAGATAGTTTTCTATTTAAGTTACATTATAGTCCAAAGGCTATTCGTCAGGAAATAAGGATTTGTTTTAAGTTTTTCATGTGTCTATGGTTTTGTTTAAAAATTGTTTAACCACATCAGTTAACAAACATGGATACATATGCTATAATGTTATTGTTTTAGTTAAATAAATTGTTTAAATTGTTATTAAGGGAATGATTATTTTTCTCCTTCCAATAAAGTACAGCAGAAAAGTTGTCCAAATAATTTCATAATTACCTGTCTTTGTATTTCTACTAGTATCACCAAATCAGTAATTTTTGATATAAATGTAAAAACTACTCGGAAAATTTATTATTCCAAAAACGAAACCTTCATCTGGTTGTAAATATTAAGATTATACCAGCAAGAATGAGTCTTTCTGTAAAAAAATGATTTAAATCAAGTCTTACTGACAAGTGATTTTAATCGATTTGATTTAAATCAAATCCACCTTTGTCTTATCATAAGTTAAGTAATTGTCAGTTAGTTAATTCTGCTGCAACTGGATTTTCTTATGGACTGTGCCAATCCTGAATGTATTGGATTTGTGACTGTTATGTACTGAAGTTCTCACCCTGGGCCAGCAGGGGGATACTGTAGATAGTTATGCAAATGAAGGACCGAAAGTGACGTTCAGTGATTGGCTAGTTCAGTGTTTCCCAACCACTGTTCCGTGGCACACTAGTGTGCCACGAGATGTTGCCTGGTGTGCCGCGAGATGTTGCCTGGAGGGAGGCGGGCGAGTCGGGCGGCGAGAGGCGGGGCGGCGGCGGCGAGGAGAGGCCGCCCAGCGCGGGGCTCTCGCCGTCTGCCTCCCTGGCTGCCTGCGAGCTTGGCGGGCAGCGCCTCCGTCCGCAGCGCCCGCCTCGCGGCTCTCATTCCCTGCCCCTGCCAAAGCTCACCCAGCCAAGCTGCGCTCTCCTTCCTGCCTCGCTTTGCTGCCTCCTCCCCCCCCCACCCCCAAGCTTGGAGGTTCCCCGGCAAGGGGGAGGGGAAAAAATTGAAACTTACACTTTCGTGCGTCCCTCCCGGCGTGACGCTGCGCGCTGACGTCACGGGGCTGTAATGGTGGTGTGCCTCGAGATTTTTTTCATCAAACAAGTGTGCCTTTGCCCAAAAAAGGTTGGGAAACACTGGGCTAGTTACAGAAAATGGTTACTGTTGCATTCTAGTGGAGCTCTATATAAGCAGGCTGACTGAGCTCCTCGGTTCAGTTCTGTTCCAGCTTACAAATAAAGAACTGCTTTGGAAGAATCGCTGTGTTGTCTGATATGTTCGCCCACAACTTAACAGTGACCATTATGCTCATTTGCCTTCAGTAGCAGTAAAGCTCTGCTAGATGAAGTACAATTGCCTCTGGTCTACTGTTTGGGAAACTCTGCTATGTGTTTAAGTTTTTCCTCCACACGTATGACATAGGTGACCAACTCTACAATTCTATGACTCTATGAGAAGTGATTCAGTGGGATGTGAAACCAGGCAGGTTCCTTTGTGCGGGGTGTACACAATTTTTTTTAGCAGAGCTTAAATTGCAGGATCTGCATGTCTGAGAGATGGCTAAGCTTTCTTTCACAAAGGGTTTATTTTGTCTTGCACGGGGAATTAAAGGGCAGCAATGACTTCGCACATTTGTTTTTTTGTGCCCCCTGCAGAAGAGTGTGTATTCAGTGTTACTCCAGATCCGAAAACCGAAGTTTACCTGCAGACCCCTAACTGGCTGGAAGGGCTGCCTCCTTTCACGTCTGTGTATTGGAACATCACCGTCCCGGCAAAACAAGTTGCGCAGCTGTCGTTCCCAAAGGACCGTATGGGTGTTACTTGTGTACAGAGCCGGGCGAACATCTATATTCAGGAACAGAGACCAAATGCGGAAGAAACCGTGCGCCGCGAAGATCAGAAACTACCTAAAACTCTCGATCTGAAGCATCATTTCTGGGTAAACATCACTAACTGTAAGCCGGCGACCAATCAGCAACTGAGCATGCAGTTCAGGGTGAAGTTTGTTCAGAAAAAAGCAGGTGAGGTACCAGATGTTGTGCGTTGTTTCACAATAACCAAAAGGAGGTTCCGTCCTGACAATTGTTCATCTTTCAATTCCGTGTTCTTTTCCCATGAACCTACAGAGTTGGGGAAGAACTTTCTACCTGGTTTCAGTCACACAGGGGTTAATTTCCTGGGCTATAGACAGTACAATGGTACCTTGGTTCTCAAACTTAATCCGTTCCGGAAGTCCGTTCCAAAACCAAAGCGTTCCAAAACCAAGGTGCGCTTTCCCATAGAAAGTAATGCAAAATGGATGAATCCGTTCCAGACTTTTAAAAACAACCCCTAAAACAGCAATTTAACATGAATTTTACTATCTAACCAGACCATTGATCCATAAAATGAAAGCAATAATCAATGTACTGTGCCATAAAATAAATAAGACAGTGTTGTAGATGATAAAAATTAAAATTCCTTTTTTTCCTTACTTGCACTGACGATAGACATTGTTTGGATGGGGGGCTTTTATCCATTTCCACAGTCACACAATCAATCAATCAGTAGCTGAACTGGGTTCCACACAGTCGGAAAAACAAATGAACTGAAAAAGCCTCAAAAACAAAAATGTGAAATAAATAGCAAAAACAAAAGAGCCAAACTGAATCTGTTCTGGAAGTCCATTTGACTTCCGAAATGTTCGAAAACCAAGACGCAGCTTCTGATTGGTGCAGGTACCCTGGAAACAATAGCCGGCAACCACATTGAACACTCGGCTTTCGAAAAACATTCGAAAACCAGAACACTTACTTCCGGGTTTTTGGTGTTTGGGAACCAAGGCATTTGAGAACCAAGGCACCACTGTAGTTCCTAGCTGTCAACATGGACTTCCTTCTCTTACACACCACTTCTGCCTATGTTGAGCATCTTTTCAGCTGCTTTCAGCAAGCTTGTATCCCCCAGACCACTGGACCACTTCTCCTGCCAGCCCGCAAGGTGGGGGGAGGGTGCCTACAAGGATTTGGGAAGGAGGTGTATGTGGGACTCTGTCAGCTCCCAGGGCCCTCGCACAACCTTCCCAGAGCCCTTTAAGCGAGGAAAACCTGTTGGGTGTAAGGTGTAAGGTGCAAGTTTACCTGTGCTTCATTTGTTACCATAAACTGTTAACTTTGTGTAAAATGGGATGGAGCTATCAGAGGACTCTGCTGTATTAGTAAAGAAACAGCGAATGGAACGCGCTAGAAACATGCAACACCAGATGGCACCCGAGAGCAGGAAATTTTAGAACCCCGTTTTACATAGAGATTTTTTTCTTATGTTGAAATGATCTCATTTCTGTCTTATTTATGGCGTTTCCCTTGTGTTTATATCCACCCAAACAAAGTTCATATTTTCATGGCGCAACCATGGCAGAAATGTTCAGGGGTGCTTTTAGTGAAACTCCCCGTTGAAACATGGCAACTACCTGTGAACATTGCATATAGAAGGGAATAACTCTTTGCTTTTTTAGTGTATAAATATTCATGGTGCTGAAGAGCAAATCTGGAACATATTTCCTGTCACAGCTGAACTTTTAAATGAGGCTAGATAGTCATAGCAGTTGAGAGATTATATTATCTAAATTTCTTTTTCTCTTCTATTTGGGATGTCATACGTGGGAACATTTTTTAAAAGAGAGAACATCTTGTGCATGACTCTTTTGCAGTTGCGTAACTTCTTGTAATTTCCCACCACTTCTATTTCTTTCTTCCCCTTCCCACCATCCAGCTGTTAACTACTGGACGGACCGTCTTGCATTTGTTGAAATTCTCCTGATTTACAAGTTGCTGTGTATTTCCTCCCCCTGCCTTCCCCCAGTGTGTGTACTAAATTGCAATAAAAAGGTAAAAGGACCCCTGACCATTAGGTCCAGTCGTGGCCAACTCTGGGGTTGCGACGCTCATCTCGCTTTATTGGCCGAGGGAGCCGGCGTACAGCTTCCGGGTCATGTGGCCAGCATGACTAAACCGCTTCTGGTGAACCAGAGCAGCGCACGGAAACGCCATTTACCTTCCCGCCAGAGCGGTACCTATTTATCTACTTGCACTTTGACGTGCTTTCGAACTGCTAGGTGGGCAGGAGCAGGGACCGAGCAACGGGAGCTCACCCCGTCACGGGGATTCGAACCGCCAACCTTCTGATCAGCAAGTCCTAGGCTCTGTGGTTTAACCCACAGCGCCACCCACGTCCCTGCTAAATTGCAATATATGGATTTTAGATTGTAAATCTCTCCCAAGTGTTAAATGCATGGCATGAAAGTTTAGTCAGGAGAGAACCCCGCAGCTTCACCCCTTCCCTTCCAGACCCCCTTCTATCTCTCTTCTTTTGTTCCTTTGGATTGTGTGTCTATGTGCACACGCTCATGAAAATCTGGAATGTTTCAGAAGCGAGCGAATGCAGTGACTCTGAATCAGGACAAGATGAGCCACCTCTCCGACTGTTTATCACTGAATGTCTCACTTTAACTTTTTGCAGGTTTGGCAGTCATAATTGGCGTTGTGGTTGGCGGACTTGCACTGCTATCAACTATCGGGCTTGCCATATTCTGCACTAAGAGGAAGAAGTAGGTATCTCTTGTTCTCAGAGGTTTTCGGCGCAGATTAAAATGTCCCATTTTTTTGCCAGAGGCAGACCCAGGTTTTAACGAAGTATTGCAGGCTCCACACCAGGGAACCCTGAACGATATTCCTTTGTGAAGTGGAGCCTTGAACGTGCTTCGATCTCTTCCTACTTAAGATGTGACCTGAGCTGTTAGAACTTGCTGTGCCGATGGCATCGGGGCAGAAATCGCAGCAGGAAATTTGTCGTCCTGGCACACACACTGGCTGCATGTTAACTGGCGCAAGAGCTGTACAGTGGTGCCTCGCAAGACGAAATTAATTCGTTCCACAAGTTTTTTCTTCTTGCGAGTTTTTCGTCTTGCGAAGCACGGTTTCCCATAGGAATGCATTGAAAATCAATCAATGCGTTCCTATGGAGACCGTCCGGGGACAGAGGGGAAGCGACGCTCTGTCCCCTCTATTGAAGCAAGGGGCGGTGGGGAGAAGATAGCTTCTCCCCGCCGCCCCTTGCTTCAAAAGAGGTCCGGGGACAGCGGGAAGCGCTTCCCGCTGTCCCCGGAGCTTGCGGGGCAAGCTTCGTTTTGCGAAGCAAGCCCATAGGGAAATTCGTCTTGCGAGGCAACTTGAAAACGAAAAAACCTTTCGTTTTGTGAGTTTTTCGTCTCACGAGGCGTTCGTCTTGCGGGGCACCACTGTATTTGCACACCTTAAGGCAGGAATGGGCCACCTGTGGCCTAACATAAAGTGCCCTCTGTAAGCAATCAATTCAGACCCCTGGCAGCCTCCCCCAGAAGTCTGTTTTGTAGCAGGAGGTGACTAGCAATGATTTTTAAGGCTGAATTCTAATTGGTCCTCTTGAGGGACAAGTTCTTCCCCTGAGATTTATTTCTTAGTGCTTGAAAACTTGCCAAAACTGTTCCAACTTCTCTCTCCCAATAATGCCTGCTTGTTATGAATCATTTCTTCTAAAAGTAATTTTTTCCCTCATTCCCTGTTTAAGGCGACTCCAATTTAATATAGATGGTTGGTTGAACTTGATGGTTTCCACCACAGACTTCTTGACCTCTCTTCAGACAAGTTTCCTTTTACCAACAAATGCCACCACCACCCCAAAGCAACCCCCTTGGCTGTCTCGGTCAGAATACAGTCAGGAAGGGAGAGACCCAAGTTTCCCAATTCTCTTCTGCTTGTGGAAATCACATTGTGATGAAGCAGTAGTGACTGTGATTCATGTCTGTAGTTTGCCCCCATTCAGAGGCACTTGAGCCAATGTCACGAAGACTTTAGCCTGTATGAACTCTTAGAGTTCTGAATCACATTTATTTTTAAGATGTGTATGTCTTTCCATACTATGTGAACGGGGAGACATATAAAGTCAAGTTACACCAGAGGAAATGCTAAAATTAGGGTGTTATCTGACAGCAGCGTTTTTGCAGGGTGGCTATTTCACATGGTTCCCTTTGTGAAAATAAAGTGGGAAATTCAACGCTCCATCTTGAGATATGTTAGGCTGGCGGCAGTGCAGCCCAAGGCCTTCTTAGCACAGCCCCCATAACTGTAAAACTCCTTCCCTGTTAAGTTTGATTATAGCTGTTTTTATTCCACAAAGCTACAGATCAGAAGAATCTTTAATTGCATCAGTCACTAGCCATACTGTCAGGGAACTGCCATCAGAGCATCAGGTGGTGGAGGGACTCAGGCAGGATGAAAGAGACTCAACTGCTGAAGCAGGGACCAGCAGGGGGAGGAGTGGGTCTCTGAGGGAATGCGAGCAGGAGGGAGGGCTCAGGGAGGCTTCCAGCGAGAACAGTGGGGAGGTATCGGAGTCTCCCATAGGCAGACCCACACCTCGCAGGAAACTGTCACGCCGTGAGTCCAGGAGACGCGTTTCCGTTAAGGAACTTCTTTGCTGGAAACGCTTCCGCAGACAGCCACTGTCGGACTCTACTAGTGACTAGAGCAGACATGTCTGAGGAGCTCCGTCACACACGGAGGTTTGTGGGGTCGCACAAACTCTGAGGGAGCACGTTTTCACGCACAAGCAGCTAATCAAACCCTCACAGCAGTCCGACAGTCTTTGTACGCTGCCTGTGCAAGAGAAGGCATCATGAGCGAACCAACCGGAACCGGAGGAGCAGGGGCTGGAGCTGGTCCAAGCTTGGAAGATAGATACCGAGCGTTGGAGGTTCAACTGGCCCTGCAGACGGCGAGGTTGGAGGAGAGAAGGGCTCAGGATGCAGACAAGAAGGGGAGAGCCACGCAATTCCCCAGAAAGGTACCAGGATTGGTGCAGAAATTTGGGGGGGACCCCAAGGACTACCATGCTTTTAGGACAGAGATGCAATATGCCCTTAATGTGCAGTTCGATGAGTTCCCTGATGAGGAATCGCGAGTTGCTTTTGTAATTGGGCATCTTGAGAAAGGGGCTAGAGACTGGGTTCGACCCCTAATGGCAACGCACAATGACATACTAAAGGACACAATGAAGTTCTTTCGTGCAATGGATATCATGTTTTCCAGCGATATTGAGGAAGGGGTGGTGCGCAGACAGCTAATGGCTTGTAAGCAGGGAAGTCGATCTGTCCGTGAATATTGGACTGAGTTTACCATGCTGATTCACAGACTGAGTTGGGATTTATCGGCGGCACCCGTTCAAATGCTATTTGAAGAAGGTCTTTCTTCGGGGGTGAAAGACGAGCTGGCACGGAGCCCCAGGGCGGAGTCTATGGATCAGCTGACCAAATCTGCGCTGACCATAGGAGCGCGGCAGGAGGCAAGAGCCTTGGAGAGGCGGGAAGGGAGAGGGGAACGTTGGAAGGAGTTCCGCATTCCAGACATTCCTGAGCCAGCTTTCCCGCCGGCAGAGCCGATGGAAATCGGAACAGCGCGCGCGCGCGCATTTTCAAAAACCAGCGAGGGAGCTAAGAAGGAGGGAAAGGGCCCCCGGAAATGCTATCTCTGCCAACAGCCAGGCCACTTTGCCAGAGTCTGCCCCCAGAGGAAGGAATGGCAAGGGATGGTGGGAGCTGTTGAGGGGGGAGAAGAAGGGGGAGCGGAGCAGGTAAAAGCCAACGCCTGGTTGCCACAATTGGGGCACTGCAGCCAGGCCAAAGAGCAGTGAAAGTGCCCGTGCCAGAAGCTCCTCGACCTGCTCTAGTGATTGAAGTGTCGCTAGAGCTGCAGAATGGGCACCCCCTAAAAATAAAGGCGCTATTGGACTCAGGCAGCTCCTGCAATTTTATGAGCAAGGAGTTTGCTGCTGAACACCAGATACAGACCATCCCTTTAAGCAACCCCCTGCAGGTGACCACGATTGATGGCAGGGAGTTGTTGGGAGGAGGAGTCCGCTTGCAGACTGTCCCAATGATAATGAGGGTGGCAAGGCACACAGAACTGATAGCGTTTAATGTGGCCACCCTGGGAGGCGCTCCCATTATTTTGGGAATGAGCTGGCTAGCTCTACATGATCCGCTGGTTGGCTGGCATCAAAGAGTGGTGTCCTTTGGTTCAGCACATTGCCTAGAACACTGCAAAGGGGAGAAGGGTTCAGCAGGGGCCCAAGCCACCCTAGCAGGGACTGAAGTAATGGAGAAGGTGAAGGTACCACCACAGTATGCAGATCTCAGCGACGTGTTCAGCGAGAAGGAAGCTGACCAACTACCACCTCATAGACCCTTTGATTGTCAGATCAATTTACTCCCAGGAGCACAGCTTCCCGTGGGCAAGTTGTATGCCATGTCAGACAGGGAAATGCAGGAGTTGCGAGGGTTCATTGACAAGAACCTGAAGAGAGGCTTCATCAGAGAGTCCAAAGCAGCAGGGGGGAGCCCAGTGTTCTTTGTGGACAAAAAAAATGCGGACAAGCCGAGACTTGTATGTGATTTTAGGCGGCTGAATGCAGTGACTGAACCGGTGGCGTTCCCTATGCCCAGAATTGATGATATTTTGACCAGGGTGAGGAAGGGAAAGATTTTCACAAAGCTGGATCTAAGGGGGGCGTACAACCTGATACGCATAAGGAAAGGGGATGAATGGAAAACCACCATGTTTACCCCTTTGGGGGCGTTTGAATACCTCGTTATGCCATTTGGATTACAAGCAGGCTCCGCGTGTTTTCAATCTTTTATGAACCACGTGCTGGGCCCTTTGCTCTACAAGAATTGCGTTGCCTTTCTAGATGATGTGTTGGTGTATTCTGAGAATGAGGAGCAACATGTGAGAGACGTCAGAGAAGTGTTGAGCAGACTGCAAGCCAACAGGCTGTGGGTCAAACTGGAGAAGTGTCGGTTCCATACCAAGGAGGTGGAATTCCTGGGGTACCGCCTGTCAGACAAGGGATTGGCCATGGATCCCGGCAAGGTACAGGCAGTGCTGGAATGGAAAACACCCAAAACCAAGAAGGATGTGCAGAGGTTCCTAGGGTTTGGAAACTTTTATCGTAAGTTCATCCGCAACTTCGCCCATCTGACGGCGCCCATCACTGACTGTCTCAGCAGTAAAAAGAAGTTTGTATGGACGGCGGAGGCGGAGCGAGCGTTTGAGGAACTGAAAAGGGCCTTCGCCTCTGAAGAACAACTTCTGCATGTGGATTTACGAAAGAAGCTAAGGGTTGAAACAGACGCATCTGACAGAGCCATAGGGGCGGTGCTTCTTCTGCAGCCGGGGAAGGAGGGGTCAGAGTGGCGTCCGTGTGCCTTCTTCTCGCGGAAGCTGAACAAATCCGAGAGGAACTACACGGTGTACGACCGAGAACTGCTTGCTATTCATGAGGCGTTCCGGAGATGGAGGCATCTGCTAGTTGGTGCACAACATAAAGTGCAAGTGTGCACGGACCATAAAAATCTAGAGTACTGGAGAACGGCGCGAGTGCTCAACCAAAGGCAGTTGAGATGGGCCCAAGAGTTCTCCAAATTTAACTTTGAGATTTGTTATGTGCCAGGCCCAGAGAATGTTAGGGCGGACGCTCTCTCACGCAAACCTGAATATTTGGAGGGGGAGGGAGCACCCGAAGAAACCCATATCATTCCAGAGGACCGCTGGGTGTGTGGGGCGACTTTGGTGGGGCAAAGGGAATTGGTAGAGGGTACGGTGCAGGATGCATACGCCCAGGGGAAACTCAGGGATCTCAGAGGGGAGGAAGACAAATCCGGTGGTTTTGAGGAGAGAAATGGGGCATTGTATTATAAGGGAGCGTTATATATACCTGAAGGGGAATTGAGGGAGAAGGTACTCAAGCAGCTGCACGATAGCCCCACAGCAGGGCACTTTGGGCAACACAAAACCATGTGGCTGGTTACCAGGGAATTTTGGTGGCCCAAGGTCAGGGAAGATGTGCGGGAGTATGTGAGAGGGTGTGAACAATGCCAAAGAGCCAAGGGGGAGAGGCGGGCGCCGGCTGGTTTATTAGAACCACTGCCCACACCTGAGAGACCGTGGGAAGCAGTGGCAATAGATTTCATGACTGATCTGCCAAGGTCTAGAGGGAAAACAGCCATCATGGTTGTAGTAGACCTGTTAACTAAAATGGCCCACTTCATAGCCTGCTCACATGCGGTTACAGCAGAAGAAACCGCCAAATTGTTTGTAGAGAATGTGTTTAGGTTGCATGGCGCCCCCTTGAGGGTGGTTTCAGACCGAGGGAAACAATTTACTTCCAGGTTCTGGAGGAAGCTCATGAGCTTACTGCATGTAGAGGTTAATTTCTCGACGGCCCGTCATCCTGAAACCAACGGGCAGGCGGAAAGAGCAAATGGGGTTCTCCAACAATATTTGAGGTGTTATGTTAATGACAGAGAGAATGATTGGGTGGAGAAGTTGGCGTTGGCAGAATTTGCCTACAACAATGCAGAGAACGTGTCCACGGGGATGAGCCCCTTTTTGGCTAATCACGGGTGCCATCCCAGAGCCTTCCCAGGGGGGGAGGGGGAGAACTGGAGCGTTCCAGCTGCAGAACAGTTCGTGGAAGAAATGGAAGCGATCCATCGCCAGCTCCAACTCAATTTAAACAGGGCTAAGGAGGAATATAAGAGGCAGGCAGACAAAAACAGAAGGGAAGGTGAAAGCATCAGGGTGGGGGACCAGGTGTGGCTGTCAACCCAAGGGTTGCCATTCAAAGGAGGTTGTAAGAAATTAAGACCCAAAAGGCTGGGTCCGTTTGAAGTCATACAGCAGGTCAATCCAGTGGCTTTCAGGCTCCGGTTACCGAACCACATGAAGCTGCACCCAGTTTTTCACAGGTCGTTGCTGTCACCGTATAGAGGAGACAGTGAGGGGAGGGTCACTAGGGGACCAGCAATGGAGGAGAAGGAACACAGCTACCATGTAGCGGAGATCCTCGATTCCAGGTGGAAGGGAGATCAAGTAGAGTATTTGGTAATGTGGGAAGGGGAACCGGAGTCGGAAAACACCTGGGTTAGGGCAGAGGATGTCAATGACGAGGTTTTAATAGAGACTTTTCATCAGAGGTTCCCACGTAAACCTCAGCCGGTAGCGAGGTTCCGAAGGGAATACTTTGCCACCACCGACGAGGAAGAGGAGTTGGAGGGGTTCCCAGATTCTGAAGAGGAAGAGGATTCAGCTGGCCAGGACGACGATCGATGGAGAGAATTGTTCGAGACGTCAGAAGATGAGGATGATTCGTTTCGGGGTTTTAGCCCTTCACCTCCCAGGGGGGAGGAATTGGGAGGGGGTGAGGGGGGCCCTGGAGGGGAGGTGGATGTCAGGGAACTGCCATCAGAGCATCAGGTGGTGGAGGGACTCAGGCAGGATGAAAGAGACTCAACTGCTGAAGCAGGGACCAGCAGGGGGAGGAGTGGGTCTCTGAGGGAATGCGAGCAGGAGGGAGGGCTCAGGGAGGCTTCCAGCGAGAACAGTGGGGAGGTATCGGAGTCTCCCATAGGCAGACCCACACCTCGCAGGAAACTGTCACGCCGTGAGTCCAGGAGACGCGTTTCCGTTAAGGAACTTCTTTGCTGGAAACGCTTCCGCAGACAGCCACTGTCGGACTCTACTAGTGACTAGAGCAGACATGTCTGAGGAGCTCCGTCACACACGGAGGTTTGTGGGGTCGCACAAACTCTGAGGGAGCACGTTTTCACGCACAAGCAGCTAATCAAACCCTCACACATACCAATAAAATAAAATAAAATGCACTAAAGATAGGGGTAAAGGCTGTGCAAAATGCATTCTAGAGGTCTACATCAATAATCAAAAAACAGATCTTATCCTAATTGCACCTGCTAAACAATTTGCAGTTTTGGTACTCAGACATTTTGGCTCCTGAACGCCGCAAACCCGGAAGTGAGTGTTCTGGTTTGCGAATGTTCTTTGGAACCCGAACATCCGACAGGACTTCCGATTGGCTGCAGGAGCTCTTTTTGGGTGGCCGGGCAGAGAATGCAAGTTTATTTTTAACGTTTCTTGCTTTGTTTCTTTCCCCGCCCCCCAGAAAAAAACAGGAAAACCAGACTCCAGCCATAGGAGTGTATAACGGTAACGTCAACACCCAGTTGCCCGGAAAGCAGGGCATATTCAAAAAGAGGAAAAAGAACGAGTCTCATATCTATGCAGTTATTGATGACACCATGGTTTATGGGCACTTGCTGGACGACTCTATGAAACCGGAAAATGCCGAAATAGGCGTGTACCAGCCTTTTACCGGGCCAGTGAGTACGGCCCCTTCGCCGCCTCCGATCAGGAAAATATCCAAAGTGCCCAGCATGGAGGAGTCGTCTTTCACGATATTGACTGACAGTGAGATCTATACCTTTGCACAACGCAAACCGGAAGAACTCCAGGCCAATGGTGACGTGACTTCGAGTGGTAATGGAGATGTCGGCAAGTCCTTGCTTGAGGAAAATGAACAGGAAAATTCAGAGCTCTAATGTTTATTCGACGGTTCAGATAAGAAACTAAATCTTGCACCCATTTTTCCGCGATTTACCTTTTTCAAAAATAATAATAATGAAAACAAAATACTTTGGTTGCTGCAGCTCTGTTCCGGTTTTCGAGTGAACATGCTCAGACAGTGTATTTCCGTAGCATGTTTTGCAGGGATACAAGTAACTTTGTACATGGAAAAGGACATCGAGGCTGTATATTCAGTCGTGGTAATAGCAGACCTGTGTTTTTTAAAAGGCAAGAAGAGATTGGAGCTTAAACGAAGCTGGAGAACTAGGTTGCCAAAAATATCTTCCTGTGTTTCTTGTGAAGATTTCAGCCATACATACTACAGAATAAAAAATGTGGGTGTGCAGAATGGCATAGTCTGAAGATGGTTTTTTCACACCGTAGCCTTGTCATAGGAATATGACTTTTATTATTTACGTGGATTCACTTCCTAGGATGTGACGAGGATTACACCAGTCCTTCAACGGACAATGCCCACAACAACTGAACAGCAAAAGTTATTGTGCTATTTGTGAAAAAGTATTCTACTTCTCTTTTCAATCAGTTGTATGGTATATGTATATATACAGTTCAGGACATTTCATTTTCTTTCTTTTTTCATCTATAATTTTGTTGTGATTGTCCTCCAGTGATGTTTTTAAAACTAAGACCAGTGTGTCGTCCAGGTTCTTTTTTATTTTTATTTAAATAAAAACAATTATTTAATTTTTATTCATGCATATAACATAGCAGTTTCCACTTCGCCAGCAAATATGCAAATGATATAATATTGCCAAAGTTCCTGTGCAAAGAAATGATTAGTTCAGCATGAATGAGGTTTCTAATCTGCGCAACCCTTATAGTGTAAAAACGATAGACTTCAGTGTAAAAAATTCAAAATTATTTATGGGCTTGACCTCGATGGATGTTTGAACAATGTTATGCTCTGAAGACGCGTGAAAATATGCAACTTTTATGCATATGTGCAACCAATGGCTAAGTCCTTGCCTTCAAATATATAAGAACAAGGAAGACAACAATGCCATTGTTGGCCTGTACAACTCTGGATTTTGGCAGCATAAATTGTCCCAAACCTATGTATTCAAGTGCCTGATTTTGTGGGTAGGTGAGCCGCTTTGTGGAACCTAAATAATTGTTGCACACTGTGCTAGACTTCCAGAGAGGCGCCAGCTGGCTTAGTGTGAATTAACTCTTGCAAAGTGATGATTAAACAGAATGCAAGTTAGGAAATGATGGAATGGCAAAGTTTGCATTTTTTTTTAATTGACATAACACTATGTCACTTGACTGAATACGATTGCCATACACAGGCTTCACTCAGAAATATTCAGCGGTTAATACAATGTGGGGAAACATTTCCACTGGGCTTTGTGGCAGCTACTTGACATTAGCATTTCATCTTTGTACATAAGTGTTTGACTGTTGCGCAAGGCCTCTTACAGAACTCCCATTTACCTCAGCAGTTCTTGAGCAAGGGCTGCGTCTGGCAGCATGTGTCTGTGGGCGTGCGTGTGCATCATACGCAGAGTTTTAACTAGTCACAGAAAACGGATAATAGTTAAAATCCAGAAGGCTGTTCGGTGATGCTGTGCGAGAGCAATGGGGCTTCCTGGGGCTTCCTTCCCCAAAGAAGCTGCCTTAACAAGTTCAAGTTGCTCCTGAGACTCAGGTGAAATATCAGCAGTGACTTCTGAGCTGGCAAAAATGAGCAGCGCCTTGTAGTTTTACAAAGAACTTTTCTGGATTCCTTCAGAATAACGCATTCAGCAGATTTTGTGCCGCCATATAAATTTGTACCACCCAGTTCTTTTCACTCTGTTGTTTAAATGAGTATCAGTTGAAACCAGTAACTCCAGTTTCCATCATTAGCATTTAATTTTCACATCAATAGTACTTCTAGTCTGTGTATTGGCTCTCGTCACTTAAATTACATACAGTAGTCAGGATGTCTTTTTGCAGTTCATTCTGTGGTCTGTGTGAAATATCTTGGCCTCGTGTTCACTGTTGGGCATCTCCCATTGCACAGTTGTGAAATGGATGAGGCTCCGTAAACATCATTTTTGTATGCATATATCATACGAATTTGTCCTGGAAGGTTGGACCTATTTTATAAATGGGAAAGTATGTTATGACACTGAGCATTGTCTTGCTAAAGTTGTGTAAAACCTCGTTTCCTGGCAGTATGACTGTTTCTAAAATAACCCCCCCCCCGAGTTGTATTTCTTGTAGCCTCTGTGAATGCAGAACACTATGCAATAAAACCTTCATGAGAATTGCAGGTACAGACGGGGGTTGCATAATTATCCCCCAAGTTATTTGTTTTGATGCCACTATTTCTATATGCCGCTCAATAACTTATTCACTGTATAGTCCTCTTTTTTTAATGCTCCATTTGAAGTGTTGTCTTACAAGATGCTGTCATTGTAAATATTTGTGACACCTTTGTACCTGACTGAAATCCACAGTGTTCCTGTTCCACAGTCTTAAAATGCTGTAATTTTTTAATTCCAGGCTGTTTTTTTTAAAAATAAAAAAAAATTCATTTTCTGTGTTTAATGGAGAGGGACATGTTGATGCAAAGGGTCTTTTTTTACATGTCTGAGTTCTTCAAAACTGAAATAAAATGGTGTTTACAGTTAACCGCTGCTTACCTGCATCTTAAGTAACTACTGTACTTAACAGAAGGGCTTTAAAAAAAAAAACTCCCTTTTTTGGTTTGCTGGTGGCCCCAGATTGGCAGGAATTGTGCTCAAAATGGCATTATTTTGGTCTGCTTGATGTGAGTGTAATTGGTTATGAATCATTGGTGAAAAAACAGGAATGACAGCGTACTGTTAACCCGTATCCTCCCTTTTGACAGGGCCATTTCTGCTTAGGGGCCAGCAGTGTTCGAAACTCCCATTGTTCTAGGCGCATTTTGTGACAAGGAAATTCATTAGTGCAAGCAGATTTTGAGCTCTGGGCGCCTAAGATTTCAGAGTAAAACTGCAGAGTGGAAGGAAAAGAGGACCTTTTTCTGCCTCCCCACTTCCAGCCACACTCTGAAGACTGGAGAAGAGACCCTCTTAAGAATATTAGGGGGGTGGGCAGGGGAAGGACTAGACCATATGAAAAATGAACACAATGTTTTAGCTGTAGTTAATTCATTTTCAGCGCTGTATTCTTGTTCTAATAAAGCGTGCCTAGACATTCCATTGTTGCACCCATAACCTCGGTTTCAGGTGCCATTTAGCTCCTATCTTTCATAGCTCAGTTTCTAACAGTGGGAGAGCCAGATAGCTATAATTCCTGCCCTCCCAGAATTCCGTTTTTATTTTCCAACTGACCGTCCCATGGCTTCTAACAACCTCAGGCCTCATACAATTTTCCCCCTAGGGTGTGTGTTCATGTTACCACCTTAGATTCGCATTTAAGACCCTTTTCCTAGTTTTGCTGATTCCTCTCTTGTTTCACAGTGGCCCTGTTATGTTTTCATCTGCTTGCTTATTCAATGTCAAATTCTTACCTGTAAAGCAAACTGAAAAGTATCTACGAATATATTGGTCTTTCCTGAACAGACGACCGTTCGTCTCCTTGACATCTGAGAGGAAATTAGTCAGTAAAGGTGAAGAAAACCTCATTGTTAGTAACTCAGGTGAGCAAGGACCCACCTTCAGTTGCAGGTGCTCCAGAATCTAGCAGTCATCTAGTGGGTGATAGTCAACTAGGTTTTACTCAAAAGTAGGCCCACTGAAATTAATAAACATGACGGAAGCCGGGGCGTACCAACCCAGAGGCACCGTCTTGCACCCAAGATTTGGGGGGCAGCGGCACATGTTTTGTGCGCATGATATCGCATCATTGGGCGATGCGCCCTGATGATGTGACATCATGCGTATGACATCACACACACATGGGTTGCATCACCGGGAGGAGGCTTCCTCAGGACGAAACAGCCATTGAACTGCACTGTGCTCGGCCCCTTCTGCCCCTTCAACATCAAGGGGGCCCAGCCCCCTGCCAGTAAATATTTAGGGGGCTGAAGACCTCTCCACCCCTAGGAGTTCACTGGTGTTCAAAGTCCAAGTGTGCATGTCATTCCATACCCAAACTCCATAGGTATTCTGTACCGTCTTGAGAAATACTCCCAGTGGCGTAGCGTGGGTTGTCAGCACCCGGGGCATGGCAAGTAATTTGCGCTCCCTAACCCATGGATTTGCGCCCCCTAACCCTAACCCCCAGATGTTGCGCCTGGTGCGGCCGGCCCCCCCTGCACCCCCCACGCTACGCCACTGAATACTCCTATTTGATGCATTTTCCCCACAAAGCAGGTTCCATCTGATTTGAAAATGGAAGCCTCGGCCCAGTATATCTGAAGGAGCGTCTCCACCCCCATCATTCTGACCGGACACTGAGGTCCAGTGCCGAGGGCCTTCTGGCGGTTCCCTCACTGCGAGAAGCAAAGCTACAGGGCCTTCTCGGTAGTGGCACCCGCCCTGTGGAACGCCCTCCCATCAGATGTCAAAGAGATAAACAACTACCTGACTTTTAGAAAACATCTGAAGGCAGCCCTGTTCAGGGAAGGTTTTAATGTGTGACATTTTGTGATGTATTTTTAATCTTTGTTGCAAGCTGCCCAGAGTGGCTGGGGGGGCCTAGCCAGGTGGGCGAGGTACAAATAATAATAATAATAATAATAATAATAATAATAATAATAATAATAGAATTTTAGAGTTGGAAGGGACCTGAGGGTCATCTAGCCCAACCCCCAGCAATGCAGGAATTCTGCCTGCAGCCATCCCTGGGTGGCCTCAAACCACCAACCTTCTTGTTAGCAGCCAAGACACCCTGAGTCTTAAACTGAAATGTGTACATTTCAGGCTACCGTTGTCCATGTGCAGACACAGGTTAGGTCTGAGGAAGAAAGTCATTCCTGCCACTTCTCTGGTCTGTACAGCCAGTGCTTTTTTCCTTAAAAAGAAATGTTTAGGGGTACTTTCATTTTCCTACTCATATTGAAATATTGCCCCTCAATGAGGCCAAACTTAGATTCACAAAATGTTTAGGGGTATGCCTACCTGAGTCCCCTCCCAGAAAAAAGCACCATGTACAGCAATGTACCCCTGAGGGTGAAAGAGGAGAGCGCAAAATATGGTCTGAAGCTCAACATCAAAAAAACGAAGATCACGGCCACTGGTCCCATCACCTCCTGGCAAATAGAAGGGGAAGAAATGGAGGCAGTGAGAGATTTTACTTTCTTGGGCTCCATGATCACTGCAGATGGTGACAGCAGCCACGAAATTAAAAGACGCCTGCTTCTTGGGAGAAAAGCAATGACAAACCTAGACAGCAACTTAAAAAGCAGAGACATCACCTTGCCAACAAAGGTCCGTATAGTTAAAGCTATGGTTTTCCCAGTAGTGATGTATGGAAGTGAGAGCTGGACCATAAAGAAGGCTGATCGCTGAAGAATTGATGCTTTTGATTTATGGTGCTGGAGGAGACTCTTGAGAGTCCCATGGACTGCAAGAAGATCAAACCTATCCATTCTGAAGGAAATCAGCCCTGAGTGCTCACCGGAAGGACAGATCCTGAAGCTGAGGCTCCAATACTTTGGCCACCTCATGAGAAGAGAAGACTCCCTGGAAAAGCCCCTGATGTTGGAAAAGATGGAGGGCACAAGGAGAAGGGGACGACAGAGGACGAGATGGTTGGACAGTGTTCTCGAAGCTACAAACATGAGTCTGACCAAACTGCGGGAGGCAGTGGAAGACAGGAGTGCCTGGCGTGCTCTGGTCCATGGGGTCCAAAAAAGTCGGACATGACTAAACGACTAAACAACAACAACAACAGCAATGTAAGAATGTGACTTGTAACGCAGCAGAGGATTGTGACCTTGCTGTGCTTCAAGCTGCCCATGTGAATTTCAGCAGATCTACTCAAAGTAAAAGTTAGCTAACTACCACCGTAGGTAACCTGGAAACGCCTAGTGTGTTCTTTAAAAATCCAGGCACATTCCTTTGACTTCTGTGACACATTCTTCCTCATACCGCTCTGTCTGCACCTGCTTGCTTGTGATTTAAATAACCTTGATGAATCAGACCCCATTCAACATCAACAAAGATTCTGATGAAGGCAAGGAATCGCATTCCTTACCAGAGATTTAATGCATGCTTGTTAGGGCAAGCTGCGTGGTCCACCGTGACAATCCTAAAAGGAATAATAAATGAAAGCTAATTTTTAAGTTACTGTTGGCTGCTTTTTCTTTTTTTTAAAAAAAGAGGTGCCAGTTATTTTTTCCATCATATGCATCCTCTGTTGGCTACTAACTCCCAGAATTACATGATTAATGCCCAATTAAGGACTTGAGGCCAGACATAGGATAGCTCATCTTCATTAATAGCTGTGTGAATAATGGCATTAATCATACATTTTTGTACACTTGTGGAAAACGAGCCCGTCTCTCCTCATACTCATGCCTGAAATTCAGACGCTGGAAATCACCACAAAGATTAACTCTGTCGGTGAAGGTGAGGATTGAGGTATTTATGTATTTTTATATTTTTCTTAAATTACATTTTTGTTTTACAATTTCAAATACTCATTTTTACATCCTTGAAATATCAACGACTTCCCTTCTTCTCTTTCCATGTTTCCTCATAAATCCCTACGTATTTTACAAAAACTATACCATTCAGTAATCCATTATTGCATCCATCAAAGACTATTTACACTGTTGAATTTATCTTTATGCTGCCAACGTTTTCAACGGTACACAATTTGTTTTAAAACAGCAGATACAATTGATGGGCTTCAGGACACAAGACAGGAAGTTAGTCATCTTTCATTGAAAATATTTCCCCCACCTGCTATTTTGACAGAAAAAGTGAAGGTGTTTTGGGGCCGTTTTCCTCCTGCAACATACAGTAACTTTAGGAGGCAAGAATTATGGCAGGAGAGAAAGAATTGCTACACCTCACTAGATGCCATGACTCTCACCCTTTTAGACGTTCCCCACGGCTGGTTTTCTTTTTTAAGACCTCTTAAATGCAACCACTCGTGTGCAGTTTGGCCCTTGCAGCTTGATGCATGTTGTTGTCGTTTAGTCGTGCCCGACCCTTCGTGACCCCCTGGACCAGAGCACGCCAGGCACTCCTGTCTTCCACTGCCTCCTGTAGACTCATGCTGGTAGCTTCGAGAACACTATCCAACCATCTCGTCCTCTGTCGTCCCTTTCTTCTTGTGCCCTCAATCTTTCCCAACTTCAGGGTCTTTTCCAGGGAGTCTTCTCTTCTCATGAGGTGGCCAAAGTATTGGAGCCTCAGCTTCGCGATCTGTCCTTCCAGTGAGCACTCAGGGCTGATTTCCTTCAGAATGGATCAGTTTGATCTTCTTGCAGTCCATGGAACTCTCAAGAGTCTCCTCCAGCACCATAATTCAAAAGCATCCATTCTTCGGCGATCAGCCTTCTTTATGGTCCAGCTCTCACTTCCATACATCACTACTGGGAAAACCATGGCTTTAACTGATGCATACCAAAAACCAGATTGTCCAAAAGCCTGAAGTCTCCAGGTTTGCTTGGCTCCCTCCAGGTGGACGGCTTGAATCTTCAGGTGAGTGGAAGTGTTGAAGGTTAAAAAAACCTGTTCTTCCTGGATCTTGCCAATTAGACACAGGAGCCAGAGGAGAGAGAGAGAGTCCAGCAATTTTATTACTTTGCGCAAAGTAAGATACAGTGGGATATTTCTCAAAAGCTGAACCCCTAAGTGTTGTTCACCTGGAGTTTTTATAGGGTTTACACACACACACACAAAATACATATAAAATCCAATCAGAAGCCCCCAGACATCTGCAGAGGGCAACTGGCAAAAAAAGCCATTGTATACAACTTTTTGCGATGTCCACGTCTGCACATTATGTGTCAGCCCTTCGACGGCTTCTTGCTTTTTACTAAAAAATGCCTGCATGGATAAAGTTCTGAAGCCCACTGAAATAAAAAAATAAGGTCTTATATATATAATAAATGTTCATAAATGTACCAAGCAAACACGTACATAAATATATAAACCACATGTCTGAAGCAGCACAGGAAAATGGCCCTGAAAACCATTTTGACTCCCAAACTGACCAAATGATTTCTCTGCAAGGTCAAGGAAAATCGAAAAGCCTCCCCATTGTCTTTTCGTTCACAAATCCCGTCTTAAGGGTATGTCTGTGTATGAATAGGGTGAGACTGTGACCTGGCTCAGAAACTAAGTATTTATCATTACAAAAGACTGGCCAGGCTCCCCAGGGTATCCAATCAAGTAAGCATTAAGAGGTAACCTGCCAGACAGGAGGTAAACAACACACTCAGATTTCTGTTGTAGACCGCCCTTTCTGTGATGTAGGTATGATGTATCTGGGGGTGGTCTTGGACTCCAAGGCGGGCAATTTAAAATGTGTATATTAGGGCAGGCACACCTTGGTTCGGGGTCCTCCTCCTCCTCCTGCGTGTGAAGGGGGCACCCTGTTGCAACAGTTCAATAAAGATCAGGCTTACGAGCTGCTTTGCTTCTCAATATTCTCTGGTTGGCCTCTGCTATTTTCTCCGACCAATGGAGGACCTGCAAAGGACACTTGTGTCCCCCATAAGAGAATAAGGGCATATTTTCGTTTATTACACTACATACTAAGGGTGAGTTGTCCTTGAGAGCCAGTGTGGTGTAGTGGTTAAGAGCGGTAGTCTCGTAATCTGGGGAACCGGGTTCGCGTCGCCGCTCCTCCACATGCAGCTGCTGGGTGACCTTGGGCCAGTCACACTTCTTTGAAGTCTCTCAGCCCCACTCACCTCACAGAGTGTTTGTTGTGGGGGAGGAAGGGAAAGGAGATTGTTAGCCGCTTGGAGACTCCTGAAGGGGAGTGAAAGGCGGGATATCAAAGCCAAACTCTTCTTCTTCTTCTTCTTGGTTTGGCTGGCATGGCCGGTTTACTCCCAAAAGTTTCCTCTCAGAAGTTCACTCCCAAATGCCTCCACCAAGTGTCTCCAGCAACCAAGCACCAACTGGACTATGTGTCTTTTATGAACAAAAGGGAGCTTTGTGTCTCATTCAGAAAGGTCTCTTACCAGACCCCCAGATCCCCCTAGTGCAGGCATGTCCAAAGTCTGTTTCGGTGTTTCGGGGGCCTAATTTGGCCCACTAGCCGGTTTAATCCGGTCCCTGTGGCAGTTTATTTCCTGGAGTAAAATTCTAAAAAAACCCACCTCAATAACTTTGATCCTAAAAAAAGGTCAACAACTTTGGTCGCCCTTTGGTCGCCACGGCCCTTCACTTCATCAAATCTGGCCCTCTTTGAAAACAGTTTGGACACCACCGCCCTAGTGCCTCAAGAGGACCTTTCAAAAAAAATCACAATTATTAAGAAGACACTGCTTGCAGCTTGCAAACTTCAGACTGACTAGAAACTGGCTGCAAATTATAACATAGACATTGGATATTTGTGGGGTCAGGGTGGGACCCTGCCATCCTCCACTCTCCTCTCCCAATTGCCCTTTGTCTCCAGGGCTCGCTCCTGTGAAAACGCCAGGGCCACAGGAATAAAATTCTGTGTTTGTGGGTTCATGGGTGTTTTGAAAGCAAGTGTTCTGTTGCCATCCACATGCCGCAAATACTACCAACTGCTGGCCTCTGTTTTCAAAACCAAGCGTATTCATAGGACAACCTCCGCTTACTTCTCTGTTCTGTCTGTGGTTGGAACAACAGTGACTCCTTGTGGAAATGCTCAGCAGTTAATAGGATTTTTAGATTTTTCTGCATGCATATTGTGCTGGCTTTCAAGTACAGTGGAACCACGGTTGTCGAACGCTTCGGAAGCCAAACAATTCAGAACCCAAACGCCTACAACTCGAAAGTGAATGCTTCCGTTTTCAAACGATTTTTGGAAACCAAACAGCTTCCGAGGCGAATTTTTTATTTTTTCCCATTGACTTTGCAGTCGGCCCATCGAGCCTCTGTTTTTGAACTATTCGGAAACCGAATGGTCTTCCGGAACGGATTAAGTTTGAAAACTGAGGTTCCACTGTATTAACTTTATTAATAGGAGCCGAACCAAAATGTAAGCTGGACCATAAAGAAGGCTGATCGCCGAAGAATTGATGTTTTTGAATTATGGTGCTGGAGGAGACTCTTGAGAGTCCCATGGACTGCAAGAAGATCAAACCTCTCCATTCTGAAGGAAATCAGCCCTGAGTGCTCACTGGAAGGACAGATCCTGAAGCTGAGGCACCAATACTTTGGCCACCTCACGAGAAGAAAAGACTCCCTGGAAAAGACCCTGGTGTTGGGAAAGATGGAGGGCACAAGGAGAAGGGGACGACAGAGGATGAGATGGTTGGACAGTGTTCTCGAAGCTACAAACATGAGTCTGACCAAACTGCGGGAGGCAGTGGAAGACAGGAGTGCCTGGCGTGCTCTAGTCAATGGGGTCACGAAGAGTCGGACACAACTAAACAACTAAACAACAACAACAAATCTTTCCCAAATTGGGGGGGGGGGCGTGAAGCAGTGACACATGCCCCCCCCCTGCAGTGGCAATCCCAGGGTTGCCCATTAAAGGGGTTGTGTTGAGAGGAGTCACTGGCCAGACGCTGAAAGGTTGTCAGTGCACTCCCCTGTGTTGTGGTGAAATGGGGGGGCAGGCTCTCTGCTTAAGCATACGTCTTCCAGAGCCAGCCCAATCCCCAGACAGATTGGTTAACCCTGATGTGCGCCAGATCCCCGGCCGGGGACTGGGAGGGATAAATGCCCAATGCCTAAGCCAAGTTCTTCTTTCATCTGAAAGTTGAATAAAGTTGTGGCCAATTTTAATCCCGTAACACATTGTCACAAGTCATTATTCCACCCGGGTGTCGCCTGGGGTTGGGGGGTCTCCGCCTGGGCACACAAATGGATCACCCTAAATCTTTTGCAGGCCTAAGCAGTATTGAAAGCAGGCTTATGTGGGCCTGTGCTTATGGCACGAATGAGCACAAATAATCACAAATGAGCCATGAAAAGTACATTTGGAGAGGGGGCGCACCAGAGCCTTGTGACACTCTTAAAGATGAATAAACTTGACAAACAGTGATGCAACTCTCTCATCCTTTGGCAAGATCCCAGAACTTTAAATGGATTACCCCAACACATGCAATCGTGGAAAGCTTTTTTGTCCTGTTTCAGTGAGCAGTCGCTGCAAAACATCCACATAACCCAGCACACGCCATGTATTGCTTTAACATGTTTATAAGCAATGATGTTATATCTGGAATGTTTCCTAAAACCTGACATTTAAAAACTGCCTACAAGTTGTAGAATGGGATATGCCTGCCAAGACAAGAGTCACTTAAGTCACCTCTTTAGCTGTTTGCTCAAATATTAGTCATAACCCAAGGCTATTTGTAATAAGCGTCCGTGGAGAATGGTGTGATCTTCCCAATTTGGCTCCTATGCACCCACAGACTCTCTACATTGGAGAGTGTCCCAGTCTCTGGGCACAGCACTGGAAGGACAAACTGTTTTTAACACCCACCCCTTTCTTATTCTGATTCAAACTTCACCAAATCTGGTGCAAACACTGTACCAAATCCTGAAGCCTAAGAGAACGCAGCTGTAGAGGAATTAATTTGCAGTCATTCTTCTGCTTAAACAGTTGGGTGTGCATAAAGTAAATCTAGGCCAAAGAACTCCACCCTTTTACAAAACAGAAGAATGAGCTGTGCGTTAAATATTTTAACAAAACATAAAAATAACCAGATGTGGAATCTGTGGATGGAGCTTGAAACTTTATACAGTAATGTATTGTTTATTAGCCACAACTCTCAGCATTTGATAAAACGCAACAATGACAAATAAAGTGTCAATTTGCTCCCTTTTCATGACACCCAAAATCTGCCACCCGAGTACTGACTATGTCTGCCCTAATGGTAGAGGTTTACTTCATATGAAATATACCATAAAGGGCTTAATTGTACAACAGGATGAATGAAAAATGGAATTCAAATGTTATTTAAATGAATGTAACTAGAACTCTTGCTTTTTTAAAAACAACAACAAACCACAACCCTGCCAATGTATTCTGTAATGCTTCCTGTTCCTTCAAAGCTACGTTGTCAAGGAAATAAACAACTATCTGACTTTTAGAAGACATCTGAAGGCAGCCCTGTATAGGGAAGTTTTTAATGTTTGATGTTTTATTATGCTTTTATTTTGCTGAAAGCCTCCCAGAGTGGCTGGGGCAACCCAGTCAGGTACAAGTATTATTATTATTATTATTATTATTATTATTATTATTATTATCATTATTATTATTATTATCCCTTGTTTGTAGATTGTAGGGCCTAACTGAAGCACTACTGGCGCTGCAGCAAGTAAACACTGGTGGAATCATGCTGCAAGCAGAATTTTACTCACAAGGTACAGTGGTACCTTGGTTCTCAAACTTAATCCGTTCTGGAAGTCTGTTCCAAAACCAAAGCGTTCCAAAACCAAGACGTGCTTTCCATAGAAAGTAATGCAAAACAGATTAATCCGTTCCAGACTTTTCAAAACAATCTCTAAAACAGCAATTTAACATGAATTTTACTGTTTAACAAGACTATTGAACCATAAAACGAAAGCAATAATCAATGTACTGCACTATAAAATAATTAAGGCAGTATTGTTGATGATAAAAATTGAAATTAACTTTTTTTCTTACCTGCACTGTTGATAGTCATTGTTTGGATGGGGGGCTTTTATCCATTTCTGCAGTCACACAATCAGTAGCTGAACTGGGTTCCACACAGTCGCACAAACAAATGAACCGAAAAAGCCACACAAACAAAAAAGCAAAACAAATAGCAAAAACAAAAGCACCCAACTTAATCCGTTCCAGAAGTCCGTTTGACTTCTGAAATGTTCAAAAACCAAAGCGCAGCTTCTGATTAGTGCAGGCGCCCCGGAAACAGTAGCCAACAGCCGCATTGGACATTTGGCTTCCGAAAAACGTTAAAAAACCGGAACACTTACTTCTGGGTTTTTGGCATTTGACAACCAAGGCGTTTTGAGTACCAAGGTACCACTGTAATAGCAAAACCTTAGTTAGCATCTGACACAGTCCTTTATGTATGTTATGTACTGACGTTCTCACCCTGGGCCAGCAGGGGGATACTGTAGATAGTTTTTACTCAGGTCCACATATGCAAATAAGGGATCGAAAGTGGCGTTCAGTGATTGGATAGTTACAGAAAGTTGTTACAGTTATGTTGTACTGGAGCTCTATATAAGCAGGCTGGCTGAGCCCTTCAGTTCAGTTCTGTTCTGGCCTGTGAATAAACAAGAGCTGTTTGAAGAATCGCTGTGTCGTCCGATATGTTCACCTACAACTTAACAATGTATACGGGCCCAAGGCTTGATAAGGCTTTAAAACAGGGATGAAGAATTGACGGATGTGGTTTGACTCCAATTTACAGCTGCACAGCCAGCATAACCAATAGCCAGAGATTCTGAGAGCACCATCTGGAGGGCTCTCTATCCCTGATTTAAAGTCTGAAATATGTTATTCCTATCAGGTATTTTAAGTAGAGAAGCATGTGCTTAAATTGCTTAACAACAGGGGTTGTTTTCATTGAACAATCTCAAAATGTCACCTGAAGTGAGACTTTAATGCTAACTTAATTGGGTCAAATGAGGCCTCGTTAGCTGATTAAAAGAAATTTATCCGTTTAATATTCCCACTTCATCGTTCTGGAGTGCAGGCGGCGCTTCGCTTTCTTCGAACATCATAAAACCTAATTGGAAACACGCATTCTGTAAGAAATCTTTTAAATGTGCTTCAAATAATGTGTGTGGCTTTGATTTGAGAAGGGTCTTGGCAGCAACTGGCTTGCCGCAAATTGAACCACATGCTGAGGAAACCGTTCCTTTCTTGGTGGCCTTCAGTGTGTACAGAGAAGCTGGATCCAATTATTTGATTTGCTTAGACTTAAGATTTATTGGCTGCTTTCCCACCCAAATAGCACCACAAAAGGGACTTGCAACAAAAGAGTTGAGGCACCAATCCTGTACCAATGCTGTACCCACTTAACCAGGGATTAAGGAAGGAGGGAATTTAACAGCGAGGGCCATCCCTACCATTAGACAGAATGAGGCGACTGCCTCAGGTGGCAGGTCCTGTGGGGTAGCAGTAAAAGTGTTGGAAGGCAGAACTGGATGTGTTTCATGGTCTGTCTTGGGACCGCTAAGTTAACTTGCTGTCGCAACAACTGCGGCAAGAGTATTGTTAGCCCAGAAATGGAAACAAGAAGAAATTCCGACGAAAGAAGAATGGCAGACGAAATTAATGGACTATGCAGAATTGGACAAAATGACAGGAAGGATTCGAAACCTGAGGGACCAGAGATTTACAGAAGATTGGAAGAAGTACATGAATTACTTGAAGAGCAACTGTAATCAACAAATTACGCTAGCAGGACTACAAGAAGTTTTGTAAGGAGAAATATACGAAGTGTTACAAAGTAGAAAAAGATAGAGATATTGGTTATGAGTTTGAAATGTAATAGGGAAGATAAGAAATGCATACTATAAGAGATTAGATTGGAAAATTTTCAGACAGGATTGATGGAAGTCAAAAAAATTGAATAAGATGTAAAAGTATGTTTAATTACTGTTGAAAATGATATGTTAAAAAATTTATATGCAAAAAAAAAGTTAACTTGCTGTCAACTGGTGTTTAGGAGGAAAATATCCCATCAGCAGTGTTGGTAAGATTCCTGACACCTTCGAGGAAGGCATTTTGTTATTTACCTCAAGCATAAAAAAATATAATGGGCTGTCCTGGTTCACAGTCTGAGCATCACAACTGAGTAAGCCCTATCCCATCGAACCACCAGCCGCACTTCTAACGGGGGTGGCAAATCAAGCAGGGTCTCATCCAAAGACCTTAGCGAGCAGGCAAGGTCATGCGGAAGAAGGCAGTCCTTTAAATATCCTAGTCCCAAATGAAATAGAGCTTTAAAGATAAAAAGCATAATAATAATAATTTTATTATCTCTACCCCGCCCATCGGGCTGGGTTTCCCCAGCCACTCTGGGCGGCTTTCAGCAGAACATTAAAAACAGAATAAAAACACCACAGGGCTGCCTTCAGATGTCTTCTAACAGTCAGGTGGTTGTTTATTTCCTTGACATCTGAAGGGAGGGCACCACCACCGAGACGGCCCTCTGCCTGGTTCCCTGTAACCTCATTAACATAGACCTAGGAGCTCCTTTAAGATGGTTACCAGAGCCAGTGCTGAGCAGATGGGATTCATTTGTTTCTGATAATTGCCGCCTTCACAATTTTAAATAAAGCCAGGATTCTAGACATCAAAGCAAATACCACAGAATTCCGGACTGGGCTCAGACATCGCTCACAAATGACCAGCACTATCCCTGTGTTGTTATGTCTTTTCTTTGCCTGTGTTGCTTTTGGAAATGGAGACAGAAGCCTTTGAGGGGCAGCTCCAGATGTTCTTTTTATGGTGCGTTCCTGATTATTTGCGCTGATAATAGTATTAGTGGGCTTGTATGCAATCTTGCTTTCAGTATTGTTTGCACCTGTTAACGTTTTGGGAAGGACCAACTGCTGTTTCCAGTCGATGCATGTCCCTGCTGAAATCCTGTAACTTCTTCTTCCATAAATGTTCTGGGGGTTTTTTTGTCCCACTTTTGTCGTACTATAGCACAAGGGTGCCCTTCCAGATGGCAATGACATGACAACGTCGGAGGAGCACAACAGAATAATTAATAAAGCTGAATAATGTGTACAGTGGTACCTCGGTTCTCGAACATTTCCGTTGACAAACGTTTCGGGACGCAAACGCCGAAAACCTGGAAGTAAATGCTTCCTGTATTATTTATGCAAATTGATTTTCTCTGGAGTTAAAGATCTGACTGCAACAAACCTTGTATGTTGCACAATTTGTATACTGTGTCTGTTTGATAATGTGTGGTTTGCTATGCCTAATAAAGGATCTTGATTGTTAAATACTTCCGTTTTCGAATGCGCCTCAGAAGTCAAACGGCTTCCACTGCCTCTTTTTCAGTTTTCTCAATGGCATTTGCAGCCAGCCCTTTGTGCATTGGTTTTCGAACGTTTCGGAACTTGAACGGTCTTTTGGAACGGATTACGTCTGAGAACCGAGGTACCACTGTAATCCCATAAAGGTAAAGGTAAAGGGACCCCTGACCATTAGGTCCACTCGTGACCAACTCTGGGGTTGCGGCGCTCATCTCACTGGCGTACAGCTTCGAGGTCTCATGGCCAGCATGACTAAGCCGCTTCTGGTGAACCAGAGCAGTGCATGGAAATGCTGTTTACCTTCCTGCTGGAGTGGTACCTATTTATCTACTTGCACTTTGACGTGATTTCGAACTGCTAGGTTGGCAGGAGCTGGGACCGAGCAACAGGAACTCACCCCGTCGCGGGGATTCGAACAGTTGACCTTCTGATTGGCAAGTCCTAGACTCTGTGGTTTAACCCACAGCGCCACCTGTAATCCCATAACGAATGCACTATTTTTGCAGCCATCACATATCTGAAAGGCTGTCGTGGAAGATGGAGCAAGCTTGTTTTCTGCTGCTCCAGACAGGGGTCAGCAAACTTTTTTCAGCAGGGGGCCGGTCCACTGTCCCTCAGACCTTGTGGGGGGCCGGACTATATTTTTTTGGGGGGGGGGTGAACGAATTCCTATGCCCCACAAATATCCCAGAGATGCATTTTAAATAAAAGCACACATTCTACTCATGTAAAAACACACTGATTCCCAGACCGTCTGCAGGCCAGATTTGGAAGGCGATTGGGCCAGATCCGGCCCCCGGGCCTTAGTTTGCCTACCCATGCTTCAGAGGTTAGGACCCAAACCAGTGTTTCAAATTACAAGAAATGAGATTCTAACTAAGCACTAGGAGGGACTTTCTGACAGTAAGAGCTGTTCATCAGACTACCTTGGAAGGTGATGGACTCTCCTTCATTGGAGAGAAATGCAAAACAGAAAAAGAAAAGGGTGTTTGCAAGAGTAAGTTGCTGGGAAAATATTATGACAGATTACTGAAGCATAGTTGCTGATTTTAGTGTATTTTTGGTCTCTGTGGAAGCTGCCCAGAGTGGCAGGGGAAACCCAGCCAGATGGGTGGGGTACAAATAATAAATTATTATTATTATTATTATTATTATTATTATTATTATTATTATTATTATGAGATGCTCCCCATCACAGACCTCCAAGTAGTTTAATAGAAGCACAAATGCTCTCAGGTTTTTCCATGTACTTTTAAATTTCAGAACTCAGCCCATTAATAAAAACGAAAAAAAGTTGTGAAAATAGCAAATCTTCAAGTATGTTTATTTGAAATCTAGGCCAGCCTTGAGTTTTTTTGAGTCAAAGAGGTTGATGGTAAAACAATATTTTACAGCCCATATTTTTAGGGTGTATTGAAGTGAAGTGGAATGTTTTCCACAGTTCGCTGGGTGGAAAGTGCTTTGGTGGTTGTTCAGATGGGGCTCATATACTTTGTCACCAAATATTTTTCTTGTACAATTCTAAATGTGCTTTAATTTGCTCCCAGAGTTGTCATCATCGCTATGGTACAAGTTACTAGAGAGAGGGCCTTTGCCAAGTTACGTAACTGGCATATGTAAGCACAAATTTTCAGCGACAGATTCATGAACAGCGATTTATAAATCAATGACTTTTGACATAACAGATTCTGTGATGTATATATAGACAGCTCATACATTTAAAAAACCCCAATTTGCTGAAATAGGTCCAGATTTTGTGAAATCCCAATATGTAAAAGAAAATTAAGCAAATTTGACCACATTTGTGCATATATTTTTTTGCATGCACGTTTTGTAAATTCATGACCTAGACTCTCTTTCTTCCTCCTTACCGGTGACCCCAATCTAAGTTACACTGACATCCAGCTGGAACCAATGGAAAATTACTGTATTTTTTGCTCTGTAAGACTCACTTTTTCCTTCCTAAAAAGTAAGGGGAAATGTGTGTGCGTCTTATGGAGCGAATGCAGGCAGTGGCGTAGCGTGGGGGGTGCCAGGGGTGCCGACCGCACCGGGCGCAACATCTGGGGGGGGCGCGAGTCCAGAGGGAAGGGACAAGTTCCTTCCTCCGCCGGGCTCCCCGCCGCCACCGCCAGCCTTGCGCCCTAGCGCGCGCGCCCCCCGCCGTCGCTGTGGCTGCGCTCCGCTCACTGCTCGCAGGAGGAGCAGCCGCTGCAGCAGCGCCGACGCCGCCACCGACGCCTGGCCGGGCACGGGCAGCCTCTGCACCCTGCCGCCGACGCCATCCCCTCGGCCCAGCCACAGGCGGCGGCTGCTTCTGCCTCCATCCTCCTCCGGGCAAGCAGCGTTGTTTGCGCGGCAACTCGCAGGTTAGGGGTTGGGGGGGGCGCAAATTACTTGCCTTGCCCCGGGTTAGGGGGCGCAAATTACTTGCGTTGCCCCGGGTGCTGACAACTCACGCTACACCGCTGAATGCAGGCTGTGCAGCTATCTCAGAAGCCAGAACAGCAAGAGGGATTGCTGCTTTCACTGCGTAGCGATCCCTCTTGCTGTTCTGGCTTCTGAGATTCAGAATAATTTTTTTATTGCTTTCCTCCTCCAAAAACTAGGTGCATCTTGTGGTCTGGTGCGTCTTATAGAGCGAAAAATATGGTATTTAATTCAGGGGTTGCCAGTCTGGTGCCCAGAGGCACCATGGCATCTGTGAGTGCTTTCAGTGGTGCCCTTGAACAGGTGCCTCAGACTTAGCTTTCATTTTTTTGAAAAAAGTCTCTAGAAATAAAATTATGGGGTGAACTGTGCAGGTACCTTCTCAAAGTGTTTTCTGTGAAATGAATTGGTGTGGACACTTGGCTATCTTTTCCTGCTGCTTTCAGACAGCCGCAGTTGATACACTGTGCCACAATCAGGACCAGCCGGGCACAGCTGACTTATCAAGCCTAAGCCTAAGCTTGCTGGAGGCATCGCTCTCATTTTCATAGCAGCCATTTTGTGATGGGTGCCCCCAGAACTCTCAAAATATGTGAATAGTGTCTAGGTCTAGGATGCTGTCAGAAAGTAAAATGGAAAAGGGTTGTTACCTAAGTGTGAAAGCAAGCTTACAGGGTTTAAATCAGTTTTTTCAACCTTTTCTGGTCCATGACCAACTACAGTGGTACCTCAGGTTACAGATGCTTCAGGTTACATACGCTTCAGGTTACAGACTCCTCTAACCCAGAAATAGTACCTTGGGTTAAGAACTTTGCTTCAGGATGAGAACAGAAATCGTGCTCTGGCAGTGTGGCAGCAGCAGGAGACCCCATTAGCTAAAGTGGTACCTCAGGTTAAGAACCGTTTCAGGTTAAGAACAGAATTAAGAATTAAGTTCAGAAGAAGAAGAAGAAGAAGAAGAAGAAGAAGAAGAAGAAGAAGAAGAAGAAGAAGAAGAAGAAGAGGTGTTTGGATTTGATATCCCGCTTTATCACTACCCGAAGGAGTCTCAAAGCGGCTAACATTCTCCTTTCCCTTCCTCCCCCACAACAAACACTCTGTGAGGTGAGGGCGGCTGAGAGACTTCAGAGAAGTGTGACTGGCCCAAGGTCACCCAGCAGCTGCATGTGGAGGAGCGGGGAAGCGAACCCGGTTCACTAGATTACGAGTCCACCGCTCTTAACCACTACACCACACTGGTACAGGTACTGCTGTACATTCTTCCTGCAGCACCCCTTTAGGGCTCAGGAGCCCAGTTATGTCACCCCTTGCCTGCAGAGCTGGCAGTCTCACGCCCTTTTTCGAACACCCTCCCTTGTGGAGTATTCCCTCAGCCTCCTCTCCTCTCCTCTCCCCTCTCCTCCTCTCTTCTCCCCTGGTCTCTGAGCTGCCCCCCCACCGCCCCAGAGAGAGGTGCCCCCTCACACTGCCCCACAGGGGCCTGGGAAGCATCCCTTGGCCAGGCACCATTCGCCTGGGGAGCTTGTAGCCAGGGCTGCTGCAACAAACAGCTGTGCAAGCCTTTGGGAGGAAGAGACGCAAGAGGGCATCGGAGGGAGGGAAGTTTTTAATGATTAATGCTTTATTGTGTTTTTATATGTGTTGGAAGCCACCCAGCTAGATGGGCAGGGTACAAATATACTACTACGGTGGTACCTTGGGTTACATACGCTTCAGGTTACCGACTCTGCTAACCTAGAAATAGTACCTCGGGTTAAGAACTTTGCTTCAGGATGAGAACAGAAATTGTGCGGCGGCAGCGGGAGGCCCCATTAGCTAAAGTGGTGCTTCAGGTTAAGAACAGTTTCAGGTTAAGAACGGACCTCCGGAACTAATTAAGTACTTAACCCGAGGTACCACCGTACTACTAATACCTTTTGAAATTCCTTCCTTATATTTTCAGCCAATTGTGCCTAGAAGGAAGTTACTGTAGCTTGGAGATAGAGAGAGAGAGAGAACACACTTTGCCCCATCAACATATGCAAGATGTCCTTTTTTTAAATAAAAAAATTATCTTTATTTTTCTGCACAACAGAGTGAAAGCTCTCGATAGCACCTCCCCTCCCTTCCTCTTTACACCAGCATTGTCCGGTATTATAACGTAGGCTGAGACAACTCTACTGAACTCTTATTTCAGTGGAACAAAAGGTGTGTGATGGATTTATTTGGGTTAATTTGGCCATAAGGAGCTGTAACATTTAATGAAAGGCAGCTGTGCTAAAGCACTTTCGGTTTGGCGTCCCCCCAAAGATGATAATAAGGACAATTCTGCAAAAACTGCTTTAATTTGGTGCAATCAGCAGGAAGGAAAAAGGGTCGGCAGGAAGAGTACATGCAACAAACAACTAATGAGTCTTAAGGATCGTATTATTTTGGCAAAGTTGAAACGCCGCTCGACTAATGAAGTCATCCTATTAGGCTTTGGATGTAAAAATATAGATATCTATAACTCATGCCTCAGTGAGAAAAACGTAGCTGCTACTGAGCGGAATGTAGTTTTTAGCCGATTAAAATGCAGCACAGATGTAACTCGTTCTGCCAAGCCATGTTTATCTGCCAAGAGTATATGAGGGTATGTATGAGTTGCATATTTTTGTGCAGCTCTGCTCCTGGGGCCAAGTGGAACGCCTTGACCTCCTTGTCCACAGCGGGAGTCCCACCGTTAAACTATCATGAACTGGCACACATATGGCAACTTATCTCTGCACCTCTTGTCAAACCACTTGCCAGTGGCGACCCCCGACAACGTGGCGCAATTTTCCAGTTTCCCACCATCAGGCTGCGTGGTGATCTCTGTTTCCCAGTTCTTGAAGCCGATGCTGGTACTTGTCATGTCCACCCATCTCCCTTCGGCGGCCATGTCGTTGATGCCTAGCCAGATTTCCGACTGGGCCCCGATGCTCTTCCTCATGTAGTCGTACAGAGCGTCGTTTTCGTCTCCCGTCTGAGGGGTGCTGAGGGTGCCGCCTTGAGAGATGCAATCTTCGCTGGCTTCGTGATAGGTCTTGGCGTTGGGGAAAGCCAGGAAGCACTTCAGGTTGACCTTGGTGCCTTTTAGACAAACTAGCGAGAGACAAAAAGGGGAGGAGGTGGTGCGGGGAGACAGTGGAGTCAGAAAAGGAACCATGCGCTTTGGAGTGCAATGCAGTGGTACCTTGGTTCCTGAATGGCTTAGGTAAAGGTAAAGGGACCCCTGACCGTTAAGTGCAGTCGTGACTGGCTCTGGGGTTGCAGCGCTCATCTCGCTTTATTGGCCGAGGGAGCCGGCGTACAGCTTCCGGGTCATGTGCCCAGCATGACTAAGCCACTTCTGGCGAACCAGAGCAGCGCACGGAAACGCCGTTTACCTTCCCACCGGAGCGGTACCTATTTATCTACTTGCACTTTGACATGCTTTCGAACTGCTAGGTTGGCAGGAGCAAGAACCGAGCAACGGGAGCTCACCCCATCACGGGGATTCGAACCGCCGACCTTCTGATCGGCAAGTCCTGGGCTCTGTGGTTTAACCCACAGCGCCACCCATGTCCCACCGAATGGCTTAGCTCCCAAACAAATCAGCTCCCAAACCCGGAAGTAAGTGTTCCAGTTTGCAATGTTTTTTGGAAGCCAAACGCCTGTTTTGGCTGTCACCGTTGTTTCCGGGGCCAATCAGCTAAACAGAACCCATCAACCCCCCCCCCCCCGGTTTACTATCCGTAGTACTGTACTTCAAGACTCCCATAAAAGTGCCTGGCTTAAAACCTTCTATCAAAAACTTCACTCTTGTGGCCTATCCCCGCAACACCTACTCACTATGGGCCCCACTAAAGCAAACAATCTAATTGGTCAACATCTAAAAGATATTGAGCATCAGAATAACCTGGCCACTGTAAGGAAATTCTGCCCTTGGTATGTTCAGTTTCCACCTCTCCATTTTGATTCTCTGGCCCCATATCTGCCCAAACTTATTATTCCAAAATACAGACGTGCTTTTACACTTTCAAGATTGGATGTTTGGCCATCTGCAGTACTTGAGGGTCGATTCCAAAAGATCCTGCCTGAGAAACGTCTTTGCCTCTGTGGAGATGGCAGCACTGAAACAGCGGCACACATCCTCCTGTCCTGTACTCTCTACAAAGACCTGAGGAATGAGATCGTCACCCCACTCATACTAACCTTCCCAGGGCGCTCAACCACTGCCACAATGTCTTTTCTTCTGTCACATCAAAATGAGCAAAGGTTGCTAGGTTCATAGCAGGGGCAAGGGCCACTAACTGACTCCTGATTCAGGACGTTAAATTGTGCTTTTATATCAAATTTCCTTTTCTGCGCACACTGTCATGTTTTAATGTTGCTATGGCCATTGGCTAATGCGAATAAAGTTTTATCTCTCTCTCTCTCAACCAGAAGCCACACCTTGGCTTGCAAACGTTTCGGAAGTCGAACGGACTTCCAGAACGGATTGCGTTCGCGAACCAAGGTACCACTGTACTAGCTCTGTTCGGTGTATCTGCAAGGAAAGCATTTCTTACTCTTTCCATTTGAGCAGGGTTTCCCAAAAACTTGGGTCTCCAGCTGTTTTTGAACTACAATTCCCATCATCCCAGTCTTGCTAGCTAGGGATGATGGCGGTTGTAGTCCAAAAACAACAAAATTTGAGAAGCACTGCATTAGACTTAAAAAAGGATGCTGAGAGCAGTGGCGGACCTACACTTTTTGGGGGTGGAGCCCTGAAGCTTGAACTGTTCTGCGGGTCTCTTTGCAACCAGCGATGAGGGGCAACTGCTGCCATCTTCTTCAACGGGGTTGTTCCACAACAGATCACTAAACCTTTATGACATCTGTGCTAATGACTCTCGAACTCTGGGATTGTTGACAACAAAAAAGTAACTCAACTCAAATAGCGACTCAAATAGGGTCTACTAGACCTTACAAATTTAAGCAATGTCGCTTCTGGGATTGCCCTAGAATGAGGGGCTTATGACTCATTCGTTTCAAAGTAGATCTGCCCATGGATGAGAGTCTTGGAATCACAGCTGTCCTTGTGAATGGTAGTCAGTGCCGGTTAGCTCTCCAAGTTTTGGGGGAGGCCTTGGAGAAGAGTCCTTCAGCTGGCCACCTTTTCTGAATGGGTCCTTCTCCTCCACACTGCTGCTACTGCCCTATTCCTTTGGACCTAAACCACACAACCAGGCAGAGGGAGAAGATGAGGGGCCTCAAAGGTTGCGCCTCCTTGGTCTTCTCATTCCTCAGTCACTCAGCAGGGAGAGGAACAGGAATCAACATGAATGTGACAGAGTCAGAGGGATCTAGGGACCGGCCATGGTCCATCTGAAGAGGTGCAGTCCTCAGCAGACTGGCATATGATGTTAGTGACCCCTGCTGCAGTACAGACGGGGTGAAAACATTAATAATAATAATAATAATTATTATTATTATTATTTATTACTTATACCCTGCCCATCTGGCTGGGCCTCCCCAGCCACTCTGGGCGGCTTCCAACAGGATATTAAACACAGAATAAAACTTCAAACATTAAAAACTTCACTAAACAGGGCTGCCTTCAGATGTCTTCTGAAGGTCAGATAATTGTTTATTTCCTTGACATCTGGAGGGAGGCCATTCCACAGGACGGGTGCCACTACCGAGAAGGCCCTCTGTCTGGTTCCCTGTAGTTTCACTTGTCGCAGTGAGGGAACTGCCAGAAGGCCCTCAGAACTGGACCTCAGTGTCTAGCCTGAACGATGGAAGTGGTGACACTCCCTCAGGTATACTGGGCTGAGGCTATTTTGGGCTTTAAAGGTCAGCACCAACACTTGAATTGTGTTCGGAAACGTACTGGGAGCCAATGAAGGTCTTTCAATGAAGTGTTATATGGTCTCAGCGGCCACTCTCAGTCACCAGTCTAGCTGCCACATTCTGGATTAGTTGTAGTTTTCGGGTCACCTTCAAAGGTAGCCCCACATAGAGCGCATTGCAGTAGTCCAAGCGGGAGATAACTAGAGCATGCACCACTCTGGCGAGACAGTCCGCAGGCAGGTAGGGTCTCAACCTGCGTACCAGGTGGAGCAGGTAAACAGCTGCCCTGGGACAATGTGGATCATTTGAGCCTGCTCCCTGGTCAATAAAGAATGGAGGACACAGCATATCACACATGTTTAGAGCACTGATTGAGAGGAAATGCAATGCAAGCTGCAAAATTGCCTTCAGCTGTTTGCATATGTCACTTTGAACAATGCTGTTCACTTCACTCCTAGAGCGAGGATAACAACATTAAGCATTTGTCTACAAAAGCTCTTGTGCTTTTTCTGCGCTTGCAAGCTGGTTTCGGAGCTTGGATGCCTGACCGGCAGAGGCTGACATTAGGGAAGTGGACAGACAGAGTCTTTTAAAATGCGGGAGTGATTTTGTTTTCTAACCACTCTCCCTTTCCATCTCTGCAACCAGGCAGGGTGTGAGAATGCAGCAACAGAACAAATCAGTACATCTGAGCTTTATGGGAAACTAGTTAGTGCAAACTATGGTGCTTCGTATCGTAGTTTAAAATCCAGATTTATTGACCCCAAACAACCTATGGTTACTGAACAGTTAATGTTAATGTACTGGAAATACAAACAAACCACATTTTAGCTAGCACATCACGGCTTAATGTTATGTTATAAATAGCCTTATTTCACAAAGTGAGGCCATTTTGTGGCGTATGAAAAATTATAGGCCATTGGGTTTTGTACCTGTTTGAAGTGCTTGCTTTTCCTTTAGCAGAGCCACCTCCTGGGAGATATTCTCTAGCTGCTCCTTCAGGTCTTCAAACATTTTGAGGCTCACAACATCTGCAGAGCAAACGAAGAGATTGATGATCATGTCTGCCTACACGGAATGAATGCAATCACATTTATGAATGGAACCAGAACTTCCTCCCTCATTGGCAATATAACAAAGAGTACAATGAACAAAGAAGAAAGCAGCGTATTATGCAGCGTTTGTTATAGAGAGAGTTCGCAATAGATGGAATCAGCAATTCGTAACAGGTCCATGCAGTAAAATGTCCCACCTTTGCTGCGTATCACTTCCATGGAAGTTGGTTAGAAACTGGTATTCCTAGCAACTTTTCAACATTCCCTACTCTTTCTTTCCTTTCCTATTACTTTATATGCTTTCCCTCTTTTATATCAATATGCTTTATATTTGTAGCACAATGCCCTCATCTTAATATGTTCTGTTTCAATCATGCGGGTGGCACTGTGGTATAAACCACTGAGCCTGTTGGACTTGAGGATCAGAAGGTTGGCGGTTCGAATCCATAAGACGAGGTGAGCTCCCGTTGCTCTCTCAGCTCCTGCCAACCTCGCAGTTTGAAAGCACGCCAGTGCAAGTAGATAAATAGGTACCGCTGTGGCGGGAAGGTAAACGGTGTTTCTGTGCGCTCTGGCTTCGGTTACAATGTTCCGTTGCACCAGAAGCAATTTAGTCATGCTGGCCACTTGACCCGGAAAGCTGTCTGTGGACAAACACCAGCTCCCTTGGCCTGAAAGTGAGATTAGCACCACAACCCCATAGCCACCTTTGACTGGACTTAACCGTCCAGGGGTCCTTTACCCTTTTTTACCTTCAATAACGCTACATTAAGGGAGACAGGTGGCGCTGTGGTCTAAACCACAGAGCCTAGGGCTTGCCGATCAAAAGGTTGGTGTTTCGAATCCCCGCAACGGGGTGAGCTCCTGTTGTTCGGTCCCAGCTCCTGCGCACCTAGCAGTTCAAAAGCACGTCAAAGTGCAAGTAGATAAATAGGTATCACTCCAGCGGGAAGGTAAACGGCATTTCCGTGCACTGCTCTGGTTTCGCCAAAAGCGGCTTAGTCATGCTGGCCACATGACCTGGAAGCTGTACGCCGGCTCCCTCAGCCAATAAAGCGAGATGAGCGCCGCAACCCCAGAGTCGGCCACGACTGGACCTAATGGTCAGAGGTCCCTTTACCTAATGCTACATTATGTTTTTGTTGTTGTTGTTGTTGTTGTTGTTGTTGTTGTTGGCATCTGTCTGTGCCTCCAGGGGTGAAGTCAAACTGCTGGAGAATTACAGCACCTGCTTTGGAGGCAGAGACCAGTAATTTGTAACTGCTGCCTCCTGCGTAGTTTCTACTGCATTATCAGCACGGAAGTGACCTTCCTGGGGTGCAAGCCTGGGCAGTGTGTGTGGAGATCCTGGGCTGTCCAGATAATCAGACCTCTTGGTCTCACTGATGTGGACTAAAGGAAAGCAGAGGACTGATACGTTTGGCACCAGCTTGGCTGCAGGAGTTGTCCAAGGGAGGCATGGAAGATGCCATCCGACTATCTTAGGGACTCCACTTCAGAATTGTGTAGGGTTTTCTCCTTCGCCTTTTCTTCTACCGAAGATTTCCCACAAGGCAGCGGGTATGTTTTGTTCAATTAAGTACAGCAGTACCTCGGCTTTCGAACGTAATCCATTCTGGAAGTCTGTTCAAGTTCCGAAACATCCAGAAACTGAAAGGGGAAGCCTCAATATGGAAAACTCAGAACGGAAACCAACGCGACTTCCGAGGCGCGTTCAAAAACTGAGGCACTTGCTTCCAGGTTTTTGGTGTTCGAGTTCCGAAATGTTCGACTATGGAAGTGTTTGAAAACCAAGGTACCACTGTATTCTACATCATGGTTCCTGCAAGACAACTGACCATTCCAAATAAATAAGGCCTGTGTAAAACAGTGGTCAGGAACTTGTAGGGTAACCAGCCTCATATAACCAGCATGCTTGATTCTAATTAACACATGAAGGGGTTAATGCCATAGAGTAAGCTGACCTGCCAGGCTTAGCCTAGGTCACTTCCCCTCACCTCAGAAGGAAATGGGCAACCAAACCTTTTGTTGTACTCAGTCTACATGTGGATTTGGTGTGTGAGGAGGTCTGAGCTGGTTGCTTCAGCTCAGCCACATGGCTTTAACCAGCCTCTCTTGTTTCAGGCAAGAACGGAATATGAAACTAGTGTTTTTGTATACCTGTAGTTTAGGAACTTCTGCTATTTTGTAACCAAGCAACATTTTATTGCCTGTGCGTCTTTTCTGACTGCTGTATGGAAAAACACATGAATCTGAGCTTTGAAGAGTCTTGTAAGTAAAGCATGTTATGGCTTACTAAATGTGAAGTCTATCTGTGTGCTAGGGAAGTGGGATACTTTGGAAAGAACCATTAAAAGGGACAATTTTGGGGTTCACTGGAAATGCAGGTTTTATAGCCTATATTTCCATGCCTTCCTTTGCTGCATGTATTGCAATGTTAAATTTCTTCAGGAGTTCTTCTCACCAAAGACTATGTGCTCCAAACTTGGGTCTTGGATTCCAGGATTCCAACAGAACTTTCCAAGTTGGCCTCATCCTTTTAAAATTATTTCTACACTGCCTTTTGGCTCTTTAAAAAAGGTTGCCTGAGGCAGTTTGTGCATGTGTGAACAACATCTGAATAGTTAATCCATGCAACATAAGAGCATGTGGAGAAATGTTGTTGTGGCAGGATGTTCCACAGACCCTGAAATATAAAAACAAAAGAAGCCCAAATATCTAAATGTGGCTATAAAAAGTACTGGGGGAACAGTTTCTGTATATGGTTCACATGGAACCTAAAATTTCCTCAAACTTGATAACCTTATTTTTATAATCATAGGCATCTATCAAATGTCAATTATCGCCTGTTAAAAAGTAAGAATTACAAGTGGGTCTTAAAAATAGAAAAGCACAGAATGTGATGTGGATGCTTTAAGTCATTGCTCAATTAACTTTAATGGGTTCCACTAACTTTAAATTTGTCATTATTAGTTTGGCTCCTCTTATCAAAACACATGTTTATCACATTATTATTATTATTATTATTATTATTATTATTATTATTATTATTATTATTATTATTATTTCTGTTGGGAGGCACCCAGAGTGGCTGGGGAAACCCAACCAGATGGACGAGGTATTAATAATAATAATAATAATAATAATAATAATAATAATAATAATAAATGTCTACATTGCGGTGCCGTAGCCTAGCCATCATTCATCGCAATATTATCTGTTTTAAATCACACCCTGCTTGTCCCCAGTATGTGTGCAACTGTTCTAGCTACCAGCCTTAGGTGCAGCAATAAAACTGCTAGCACATTTGCAAAGCTAAGCAGGGTCTGGTCTGGTTTCAAATTGGATGGGAGACCGGGTGCTGAGATTCCTGCATTGCAGGGGGTTGGACTAGATGACCCTTGGGGACCCCTTCCGACTCTACCATTCTATGATTCTATGAATGCGACATGATCCTCGCTCTTCTTTCTTGTGGTTCTTCATTTTTAACCTGGACTTGGGCCAGACAGCTTTTCAAAATAGACGACTACTCTCTGCAAAGCAGGTCACATGACCCCTCTAGTTAGTAATGCGATTTGAACATATTGTGCATGAGCTTATTTAAACACACACTGGTTGTGATCTGAAGGCTCTGCCACAAAACCAGAAAAAAAATCTGCCTTGATCTCTTCCAGTCTGCCATGCAATACTGCAAAACCCAATTTAGATTGCTGTCATATACAGTCATACCTGGAAGGTATGGGGCAACTCAGTTAGATGGGCAGGGTACAATTATTATTATTATTATTATTATTATTATTATTATTATTATTATTATTATTTTCAGTGGTTCCCAACTCGTGGTCCCGAGGACCCCAGGGGGTCTGCAAAACCCATTCACATAACAAAGAGTACCATAGATATATTGATATTTTCAAAAGTAGGGGGCCCGTGGCTTGGCTTTTGAAAAAACAGGGGGGTCTGTCAAAAAAAGGTTATTTATTTATGCCACTACTGCAGCCCGTGTTCTGTTAGCCCCAAAATGAAAATCGAGCGAAGTCCCAACTAAAAAGAATGACAACTTAAACTGATGGAATACGCTACAGCTTGCAGATTTAACATAAGAATAAGAGAACGAGAAGAACATATGTTCAAAGAAGATTGGAAATGTTTACTGAATATATGGGTGAATCGCTGGTAGCATTAAGATTAATTCAACAGTGTAAATAAGTTTTGATGGATGTAACAACGGATTACCAAATGGTTTAGTTCATGTAGAACATGTATGGTATGCAAAATGAACCAATGGAAAGAGAAGGAGGGAAGTCATTGATTTAAGGTGGTTTAAATGAATATTTTGAAATGTGAATTAGAAATATTTAATAAAAATTATAGTAAAAAAAAAGAAAATAAAAACAGGGGGTCTGCAGTACTTAGCTAATTGGAAACCGCTGGGCTAGATAGCGTGGATAAGGGAAAAGGGGTGATAATAAGTGTTACTGTTTCTTGACCTTTTAATAAACCCTGTTTGGAGAGTCATTTCAACACAGGAAAGGATGAAGTAGACAGCAGGGCACAGATGACACCCATTTACACATGCAGCTTTTGCTAAACTATACAAACTCAGTGGGAGAAACACCGTTGAATGCTTGTGTGTGTGTGTGTGTGTGTGTGTGTGTGTGTGTGTATCTATCTATATCTATCTATCTGTCTATCTATCTATCTATCTATCTATCTATCATCTATCTGTCTGTCTGTCTGTCTATCATCTATCTATCTATCTATCTATCTATCTATCTATCATCTATCATCTATCTATCTATCTATCTATCATCTATCTATCTATCTATCTATCTATCATCTATCTATCTATCATCTATCTATCTATCTATCTATCTATCTATCTATCTATCTATCATCTATCTATCTCTGTCTCTATCTATCTCTATCTATCTATCTATCCGTCTGTCTATCTATCTATCTATCTATCTATCTATCTATCTATCTATCTATCATCTATCTATCTATCTATCTATCTATATCTATCATCTGTCTATCTGTCTATCTATCTATCTATCTATCTATCTATCTATCTATCTATCTATCTCTATCTATCATCTATATCATCTATCTATCTATCTATCTATCTATCTATCTATCATCTATCTCTCATCTATCTCTATCATCTATCTATCTGTCATCTGTCTATCTATCTATCTATCTATCTATCTATCTATCTATCTATCTATCTATCATCTATCTGTCTATCTATCTGTCATCTGTCTGTCTGTCTATCTATCATCTATCTATCTATCTATCTATATCTATCTATCTATCTATCTATCTATCTATCTATCTATCTATCTATCTATCTCTCATCTATCTCTATCATCTATCTATCTATCTATATCTATCTGTCTATCTATCTCTCATCTATCTCTATCATCTATCTATCTATCTATCTATCTATCTATCTAGCTAGCTAGCTAGCTAGCTATTGGGAAATTCCTTCTGGTTCTCTTACCTTTCTCTGGCTTCTTCTTGGGTCTGATGTTCTGCTGAGTTGTCAGCTGTACCACAGAAAAGAGGCACACCAGAAGGCAAACACCTCGTAGCTCCATCGTAGTCTGGCTGCTGTTCTCAAAGGGAGTGGAGGAGCTGAAGTGAATTTGAGCTGCCCTGAGTCGAGCTTCTTAACATGGGCTTTAACCAAAAATGTCTGGCCAAGAAATAAGTTCCAGATTATTCGGTAAGCAACGCAGTGACTGGAGCTTATTTTTACAGATTGTTGGGAGAGATCCAGTATCCTAAGAGCTTTTGGACTCTCCCATAATCACAGAGGGGAGTAGAATGGGTTGGGTCTTTTTTAAGGTCTTGTACAAACTTGCAGATGAAATAAGAATGAAAATGTTCATTTCCAATGGATTTATTCGGGCTCCGAAAGTGTGCGGCCAACTTTTTTCCTGAACGAGTCTGTGCCTAACAGCCAAGGTTGCCAACTTTTGAGTCTGCCATGCTGCTGGTTTTCAGTAACCAACTTCGATGATTTTTCAAAGAGGATTGGACAAATTCATGGAGGGCAAAGCTATCAGTGGCTACTAGTCATGCCTCCATGGTCTAAGGCAGTAATGTTTCTAGATATTAGGAGAGAGGGCTCAGGTCTTGCTTCCCAAAGGCATCTTTTTGGCCACTGTGAGAACAAAGATGCTGCCATTGGCCCAATCTCGCAAACTCTTCTTACATTCTTAAAAGGTAAAGGGACCCCTGACCATTAGGTCCAGGCATCGCCAACTCTCGGGTTGCGGCGCTCATCTCGCTTTATTGGCCGAGGGAGCTGGCGTACAGCTTCCAGGTGATGTGGCCAGCATGACTAAGCCACTTCTGGCGAACCAGAGCAGCGCACGGAAACGCCGTTTACCTTCCCACTGGAGTGGTACCTATTTATCTACTTGCACTTTGACGTGCTTTCGAACTGCTAGGTTGGCAGGAGCAGGGACCGAGCAACGGGAGCTCACCCCGTCGTGGGGATTCGAACCGCCGACCTTCTGATCGGCAAGTCCTAGGCTCTGTGGTTTAACCCACAGCGCCACCCGTGTCCCTTCTTACATTCTTAGGTGCTTTTAATATCACCTGGGCTATACGGAAATTCAGAGACACATTAGCAGTGTTCAGCTTCACGTGGTGCAAAGTTTCTCCTGCTGATTTCTGTAATCTGTTGGTAAAGGCACAACAGGAAGCTGAGCCACATTTTTTTCCTGGTAAGCTGGAAAGCCTACTAATGGTTGAATTGGAAATTCAAAAGGTGTAAGGTGAAAAAAGGTAAAGGACCCCTGGACGATTAAGTCTAGTCAAAGGCGACTATGGGGTTGCGGCACTCATCTCGCTTTCAGGCCGAGGGAGCCGGCGTTGGTCCACAGACAGCTTTCCAGATCATGTGGCCAGCATGACTAAACTGCTTCCGGTACAACAGAACACCAAGGCGGAAACCAGAGCGCACGGAAAATGCTGTTTACCTTCCCACCACAGTGGTACCTAGTTATCTATTTGCACTGGCATGCTTTCAAACTGCTAGGTTGGCAAGAGCTGGGACAGGGCAACGGGAGCTCACCCCGTTGAAGGATTCGAACCGCCAACCTTCTGATCGGCAAACCCAAGAGGCTCGGTGGTTTAGACCACAGCGCCACCCTTTGAAAAAGGTGTAACAGCATGGAGATAAACTGGTGGGCATCATTTTGAGGCACACAACTCTACCTGTCACAGAGGAGTTAAAGGCAGGGGAACACTGCCATCGTGCTAGTAATCAAAGCCCTCACCTAGGAACTGAACCTACTTGGGAGCAAGATTTTGCTGTTTGGCAATTTAGAGATAGCCCGTAAAGGCAGCCCCTAAAGAGTTGTTCGACAGGGCAACGGTCTTTCTTGGGAGGTTACAGACTCCTTCCTTGGAGGTTTTTAAGCAGAGGTTGGATGGTCATCTGTCATGGATGCTGTAGCTGAGATTTCTGCATTGCAGAGGGTTGGACTAGATGACCGTTGGGTCCCTTCCAGCTCTACAATTCTATAAGCAACCAGTTACATTTGTCACAATGCTTTTTAATGGCCAATGTATTCCTACAGCAATTTATAGGAACCAATGCACTCCAATGGCTACTTAGTGACATTATTATTATTAAAGATTTTCTTGATTTACAAGTTTGCAATGTCTCTCTCTCGTATCCCCCCCCCCATGTAACATTTTTACAAATCAGTTTCAGTTGTTGAGACATTAGGAAGAAAAGGGGAAAAGAGGTGGGGAGGAGGTGGGGTCGGGTGGCGATGTTTCTATTTTACTTAATGTATGTAGGGTTTGGTGTCAGCGTTGCTTGTGCAGGTTCTTTGCTGTTCACTTGTGTTCCTTTGGTGGTGAGAGAGGTTGGGGTTGGCCTAGGGTGTGGTTGTTTGTTTGTGATTGGCTCTGGTGATCTTTGTTTTCGTGTGTGAGTGGGGTGGGTGGGTGTTTTGGATCAGGTTAGCCATATTGAATTGTATGCTGTTGGTGGATTATTGTCATTGTCTTGTTGGGCTGTGTATGTGATAAAGGGGAGCCATACCGGGGTGAAGGTGTCTTCTTCTATTTGTCCCCATGTCAGTTTCAGTTTATTGGTTAATTTTTCTAGTAGGGCTGTTTCCCATACTATTTGGTACCATTGGTCCATGCTTACTCCTGACAGGTCTCTCCAGTGTCTGGCTATGATGTTTCTGGCTGCTGAAAGTAGGTGGGTTATGAGTTCTTTGTGGTGTAAATGGGCATTATTGTCTTGGAAGATGTTTAGTAAGGTCAATTCTGGGGTGATTTCTAATACTTGCTTGGTTATTTTACTTATTTCTCGTATTTAGTGGCATTCTTTTTAGCAGGTCCAGAGTTCGAGCGGCTCACACTTCAGTATCCCAAGAAGCTCTGCAGATGCAGCCAGCAGGTAGAAAAGCACAGAATTGTCCCTAACACTACAGTGAATGGACCCAGTTCTCCATGTGGAAAATGGAATGGAGAGATGATGAATGGCTGGATATTTCAGGTCATGGAACAAGACAGATATAACACCCAGTTGGAAGGAAAAACAAACAGTGACATCACTAACAATTCTGGGAAGACAGTGGAACCTCGGTTTTCAAGCGTCTCGGAAGCCGAACGCCAAAAACCTGGAAGTAATTGAACAGCTTCCGAGGCATGTTTCTCCACTTTTTCAGTGGATTTTGCTGAGCACCCATTGATCCTCAGTTTTTGAACGTTTCGTAAGTTGAATGGTCTTCCAGAACGGATTGCGTTCAAAAACCGAGGTTCCATTGCAGTTCTAGGAAACAAGCAGGTATTGCAAAGTGGTTCAGTAGATGGGCACTAAAGACTAACTTTTCAATTCCCATTTTGGACACAGCCAAATTCCATATCTGCAACAAATAAACACGATAACTTTGGTTGATTAGGAATTGCAATTCTTAAGGGCTGCATTATTAAGTTTAAATCTTATCTCTTAAAAGGGAGATTCTATCCATACTCAATAGCTGGTTTATATATACAAGGATGATATCAAACTGACAGCTTTAAACTTATGCTTACCTGCATTTATCCGTAGGAAGTAACATGTGAACCGGAAGCAAGCACTTACCTTGCCCAAATCTGAATATTAATCTCTTGGTGACCTGAAATGCTAACTGAGTTATATTTAATTAGGTACAATTTGTCTCCAGCCTCCCATGAATGTGCAGGGATCTGGTGGCACGGCTGTTTGTGTAAACCAGTCTTGATATTCCAGCTGGGAGTTATGATGGCCCCAGAGGAGGAAAATTCTAAGGATTGGTTCATGTTACCCTCCTAATGGGGAGAAAATGAACTAAAAGAGCTTGGAATATGTGATTTGGGACACACCAACTAGCTACCTTGAAAATTGTGCAAAAATGAACAAGAGCAAAGATTTTGAAAGAATAAACAACCAACTGCTGCTCTTAAACAAGTTTTTTGTGTGTGGTGTTGATCTGCATTTCATCTTCCACTGTTTTGGGAAAAATGCTTCTACAGCTGACACAAAAATATTTTACAACCACCAGATAGGCTATTTCTTATACTCTCTTAAGCTCCGAGGAGCTGCTGAAATCCTTGGTTTATTCCACGAAGCTTTTAGAGCAAAAGCAATTTAATGTTTCTGGGACAAACACTCTTTGCTCCACAGATGTTTCCTTTTATTGCTCCACTGGACACATGACAATGAAAACGTGGCGATAAGTGCGCAGCAACACATGGAAATTTCCACCAGCCGCAATGGCAACAGCTGCCATGGCAAAAGCCTGTTCAAGAATCAGACAGGAATTCCGGTTGGGTGTGCAGGCTGTTGCCTGTCTGGAGCAACGTCTTCATGTATTTCTGTGCCAAGCAATGCAACTTGCCAACAAAGTGGGCACACCTCTCCTGGCAGTGCAGAACAGACAGTTCACCTCTGAGCCATTTAGCTTTGAGTGCAGTTCTTTAAACCGGAGCACAAATCATTCTGATGTCTTTTCCTGGGCCTGCGAGTCCCCTCTCCCATCATCAGTCCTTTGTCATTTATCAGTTCTTTTGGGACAGGAGCAAACTGGCTTTTGCTGTTTCACAAATCCACACTGGATCATTGTATTGTGTCAGTTCAATCGGCAGAGAAATGTATTAATCTAAGCAGAGGGGAACTTTTTACAATGTTTATTGACTTGAAAGAGGCTTTCGATTCCGTTTCAAGAAAGATACGGTGGGATTAAACTAGGATAAACATCCACAGACCAAAGTTTTCTTATTCGTGACTTGTATACTCAAACAACTGGTAAAGATGGGGCTGAGATCAAAGGCTTAGCCTGGTTGTCAAGAGCTTGGGAAGCACTGCTGAAAAGGTTCCCCACCCCAACCAAGATGTATGGGGCAAGGCAGAGATGGAGAATCTCAGGCTTGGAGGTCAAATTTCTATCTAGCCCACAGGACGCTCCCCAGGTTACACTCTCAATGGCCTGCTAGGTGTTTTGGCCAGGCTAGAATGGGCCCTTTCTGACATTGCTGCTTGCTTCCCTAGGTGGAATATAGCAAAGGACATCTACCTCCACCCCCATCATTCTGCCCAGACATTGAAGTCCAGTGCCGAGGGCCTTCTGGCTGTTCCCTCACTGCGAGAAGCCAAGTTACAGGGAACCAGGCAGAGGGCCTTGTCGGTAGTGGCACCCTCCCTGTGGAACGCCCTCCCACCAGATGTCAAAGAGAAAAACAACTACCAAACTTTTAGAAGACATCTGAAGGCAGCCCTGTTTAGGGAAGCTTTTAATGTTTAACAGATTATTGTATTTTAATATTCTGTTGGAAGACACCCAGAGTGGCTGGGGAATCCAAGCCAGATGGGCGGGGTATAAATAATAAATTGTTGTTGTTGTTAACGCGTAAAGAAGCATTAATTGCTTTGCCCCCTTTTGTTTCTGGTCCTTCCCACTGCCAGCATTTGGCCCTGTGAATAGAGAAAGCAACCCCTGGAAAGTTTCCTCTCGCCCCCAGGGTAAGTGAATACAACCACATAGCGGTCAACTTTCAGAAAATAAGGGATCAGCACCCTCAAAAATAAGGGATCAGCAGCCTCACCTATTCCGGGGACAGTCTACGGGATATCTAACAATCCAGGATAGCAGTGGGAAGCAGCGGGAAACAGCGCTGGAATAAGGGAATTTCCCGCAAAAAAAAGGGAAGGTTGACAGCTATGCAACCATTTTACAATCCATTGCTTGCTTTTACATTTTTATCAAGGCGTAGATTAGGGCTAGGCAATATCTGGTTTCCAGCACCAGATAATCATTGCAATATGCCAATATATCACAATATCCGAAATAAGGATGGAGCTACGCAGAGACACTGGCTGGCTTCATGGTTTTTCCTGCATCGTGATTTTTCCAGTGCCTGCTTTTGTATTTGCTGCCCCCTGCATGAGACAGAGGAGAGTTGAGCTGGCAGAGTTAACAGGGGCTGCAGGAAGTGAGAGAAGCACTGGCTAGCTTCACATTTCCCCCCACATTGTGATTTTTGCATAGCACACACACACACACGATTCACGATATGTTGCCAGGTCAAAAATTATGAAACCGGTATCGCAATGTGGACTTCAAACTGGTTTTGGATGATATAGCGACATATCACTCAGCCCTAGTGTTGATCGAATCTTTTAATTTTGCCACCGACGCCCAGTGAGAAAAGAACTGAAATGACAAGTGTGTGAGAGGAATCCACCTTTATTCAACAAATATATAGCCAACTTTGTAAAAGTAAAATAAAATCTGAACAACTAACTAACCAACCAACCCAGTCCTTGACAGATGTTCAATGTAACAATGAGGCTCATCCCAGGAATCCAACTTTTTTCCGTGTTGGTCCAAGACTTTCTTCTTTATCCAAGGCAGATTGCAAAGAGGTGTGCAACAACTTGCCCACTCTCTTTCCAGTCTGAAATGCAAATGAAAAGACAAAAACCAATGAGTGGCAGGAGAATTTCCCTGTAAAAAAGAGGATCCGCATAGAAGCTTTCCTTCTTTTGTGGAAACGTTTTTGTTTAAAAGTTAATATCTACCTCTCTGCTTTTTCTCTACTTTCTATTTGTTTTGGTGTTGGCGGGTGTAGAGATTTGGGGTTTGGTGGATCTGAGCATCACAAGTTTTTTCTACTGTGAAGCGGATATTTTGTGGTGCCCAGGACTTCTCAGATTTCCAAATATGTCCCCAGACCCCCCCCCCCAAATTGGAGATCTCTGTCTAGCTGATGAAAAGTTCTACTTGCTAACAACCCAGTGGAGTTTTGAGTTCTAGACTTGCACATTCCCCCTAGACCTTAGTGTCTAGCCTTTCAGACCAGAAGAAACTCTGGTGCAAACATTATCTCTGCAGATCTCGACAAGGGTAGTAAATCAGAAGGGTTAGCATGAAATACCGTAGCCTCCCACTGGAAGCAAAAAAATGTACCGTATTTTTCGCTCTATAACACGCACCTGACCATAACACGCACGTAGTTTTTAGAGGAAAATCCGTAGGCATGCCACCCGTAGGCATTCCCTCCATAACACGCACAGACATTTCCCCTTACTTTCTAGGAGGAAAAAAGTGAGTGTTATGGTGCAAAAAATACGGTACTCTCTAACAGCATTTTAGCTTTCTTGATACCTGCAAAGATTATAGGGAAGATGCAGAAAATACTGCTAGAGGTCATGGAGGAAAAACAAAGCACAACAACTTTGCCAATGCTGTATGTCTTGGAATGGAAATAAAAGAATTTAACCTTTTGAATCTCTTGAATATCTTAAGAGGGAGGGAGTGTAAGCCATAGACATAAAAGTAATGGAACAAAGACATGACTACAATAAGTATGATATAGATTTGAAAACTATAGACAAACAATGGGTACTATAAATACACCCAACCTGGATTGTAATTCAATCGACTTTTCCAAAGCTATCTTGTACCTGTCATTTTGTGGGCTGTAGGGAATTATTGTCTGCCTCAAGGCTGGCAAACATAATAGAATTCATGACTTAGTGTCGATATGTTAGTGCCTTTAAGACTGCTAAGGAGGAGTTATGAAACTGTTAAAAAACACGTTCTCCAGCATTTTCCTTTACATCTTGCTTGCCCCGGCAAAAATATTGATTCCATTTCCTATGAAAAGACTCTGATCACCATTTCAGATGAGTATGCAACACAATATATAAAAATATCTATATAAACATCATTTTTAAAACAGGAATCCTTGTTTGTTAACTGTAATAACTAAATGCTTTTGACTGATATAAACTGTCTTTCAGCTTTCTTTTGAGATATTTGGAGAAGTTAGATTTTTAAAACCAAAATAGGTTGAGGCTGCATAGTGGTACCTTGGTTCTCAAACGCCTTGGTACTTGAACAACTTGGAACTTGAACGCTGCAAACCCGGAAATAAGTGTTCCACTTTGTGAACTTTTTTCGGAAGTTGAATATGCTCCTTTCTAAGTGTTACACTTCCATTTTGAGTGCCACACTTCCATTTTGAGTGTTATGCTGAAGTCTGTCTGTTTTTGCTATTAATTTTGCATTTTTGTGGCTTTTTTGTTTTGTTTTTGTGACTGTGTGGAACCCAGTTCAGTTACTGATTGATTGATTGATTGATTGTGTGACTGCAGTACATTGTTTATTGCTTTCATTTTATGGATCAATGGTCTCATTAGATAGTAAAATTCATGTTAAATCGCTGTTTTAGGGGTTGTTTTTAAAAATCTGGAACGGATTAATCCATTTTGCATTACTTTCTATGGGAAAGCGTGCCTTGGTTTTGGAACACTTTGGTTTTGGAACAGACTTCCAGAACGGATTAAGTTTGAGAACCAAGGCACCACTGTACTTATTAAGGTGCTAAAAAATCCCACTACGGCTTGATTTACAACAACCTGACCACATCTTACCTCCATCATCTCAAATATGCTTTCTGGATCAAGACTCCCCCTTCCCACTTTCTTCATACAGGTTAGGACACCTCGACTGGTCACAGAAATGAGGAGGCTAGCCAGAGAACACGCTTCCTCCTGAAGTGTAGCGTCCACTACATGCCTATAGCCAATCTGGAAAAGCAACGGCAAAAAAACGTAAGCTGCAATCCTATAGTCAGACCTTGGTTTCCGAATGGCTCCGTTTTGGAACGTTTCAGCTTCCGAACACCAAAAACACGTAAGTACACTGGTGCCCCGCAAGACGAATGCCTCGCAAGACGAAAAACTCGCTAGACGAAAGAGTTTTCCGTTTTTTGAGTCGTTCCACAAGACAAATTTCCCTATGGGCTTGCTTCGCAAGACAAAACGTCTTGCGAGTTTGTTTCCTTTTTCTTAAAACCGCTAAGCCGCTAATAGCCGCTAAGCAGCTAATAACCGTGCTTCGCAAGACAAAAAAACCGCAAGACGAAGAGACTCGCGGAACGGATTAATTTCGTCTTGCGAGGCACCACTGTAAATGCTCCAGTTTTTGAACATTTTTCGGAAGCTGAATAGCTTCCAGGGAGTCCCCCCTCACTTTTCTCTCCATTTACTTTGCCGACACCCTTTGATCCTCGGTTGTCGAACAGTCTTCTGGAACGGATTACGTTCGACAACCGAGGTTTGACTATACAGTGGTACCTCGGGTTAAGAACTTAATTCGTTCTGGAGGTCCGTTCCTAACCTGAAACTGTTCTTAACCTGAGGTACCACTTTAGCTAATGGGGCCTTCTTGTAACCTGAAGCGCCTGTAACCCAAGGTACCACTGTACAGTTCTCTGCGAGTAAGGCAGGTGAACAAAGTGGGACTTACTTCCAAGTAATCATAGGGCTTGTCAGCATTATTTAGCTGTTAATCCATTCCCCTCATTTAAATTAGACCAGAGTAATCTATACCCTCACGTAACTGAATTTGTATACGCAGAGCAACTCTAGGCTTTCCTGTTCATATCTCTAGGCACTCCCTTTTGTGTTTATTCCTTCCTTATAATCTGTTGATTCTATTACACCAATTAAGTACAAAGTGTGCAAAGGGCTGCACATGCACCTTTGTGGGGTTTTTTAAAAAATCCCCACCCGAGAAGTGTGTGAAAACACAGGCAGGTGATTGCAAATTCGCTTGTGTGTTTGGTTTTTTGTGTGTGTGCAAATCCAAGGGGTAAAAGGAAAAGGGAAATATAAAAGGCTAAGTTCTTCACACAACCTTACTAAAATCCTGGAAAAGAAATGAAAGCAACTGAAAATGTATTTGCACCAGTGCTTTTTTTTCTAGAAAAATAGCTGCCGGTACTCACTATGAAGTTGTTAAGTAAGCGAAACACTTTTTGACAACAACAAAAAGAAGTGCCAGTACTGCATAGCTTTGAGTAACCCCTGAAAAAAACCACTGCCTAGCACTGCCTTTTCAGATCGCTGCCCAATATATCTGGTTTACAAATTTTATATGTGGTTTGCTTGTGCAACTTTCTGGTTTTGTGCAAATCTGAGGGAGGAAAGTTAGAACAATACTGAGAAATAACACGGGGAAGGAATTCTAGAACTGCAGCATTTTAATCCAGAATTCTCATACAATTAATTCACCAAAAGACCAAGCCAAGATGAAGAGAAGCCCTCGAAAGCGACTGTTTTCTGTAAACCTAACGTTTTCAAACCGCAAACCCTTTTCCCATACGTGTCAAAATGGCTTCTCAAATCACTGCTATAGAATAGTCAACCATGTTGTTAAAGGTGTTAATGGACAGAGTTCCATTTCTAAGCAGAGAAAGTATAATAATAATAATAATAATAATAATAATAATAATAATAATAATAATACCACACATACACACAAACAAAATACCTAATCTCTCCCATACTGGAAGCTCAAGAACCTAGAAAGAAATAGCGAAATAATCTGATGGTTTCCATGGCAGTGTCCACAATAAAAATGGCAGGTCCGCCTTCTGTATTAGAACTTTTCTATCAAAACAAGCCCATAGGAGATAAGTTCAGAATTGTCAGTGACTTACTTTGCTTAGTGTGACAATACAAGGTACATTATCTACATTAAGTCGAATACAGTCAAAAGGATCATCAGAAAGTTCAATTTCCCGTCCACCTTCATCCTCCAAAACGCGTACTTTGGGTATTCTAAAGAAAGCAGAAGGTGATGTCAAATTAAGATGTCATTTCTGCACATATTGCCACAGGGAATTATTCCAATTCCTATTCATATGCTGAGATTAGTTTCCAAAGATAGATCCTATTAGCTTTCATACTCCAGAAGAGCATCTCACCCAACACCAAAACAATTAAGAGAACATTACAGTGGTACCCCACAAGACGAACACCTCGGAAGACGAAAAACTCGCTAGACGAAGGAGTTTTTCGTTTTCTTAGCCGCTTCGCAAGACGCATTTCCCTATGGGCTTGCTTCGCAAAACAAAGCTTGCCCTGCAAGCTCCAGGGATAGCGGGGAAGCACAGCGTGTCTTCCCCGCTGTCCCGGGACCTCTTTTGAAGCAAGGGGCGGCGGGGAGAAGATTGCTTCTCCCCATTGCCAGCCCCGCAATTTCCGCCGCCGCCCCTTGCTTTAAAACAGGTCCGGGGACAGAGGGGAAGGCGCGCGGCGCTTCCCCTCTGTCCCCGGACGGTCTCCATAGGAACGCATTGATTGATTTTCAATGCATTCCTATGGGAAGCCGTGCTTCGCAAGACGAAAAACTCGCAAGAAGAAAAAACTTGCAGAACGAATTAATTTCGTCTTGCGAGGCACCACTGTAGTTTGCAGAAGAGATATAGCTCAGTGATGGAGCATCTTTCTAAGAGGTACAGCTTTTTAACCTGGCAACATGAGGGGGAAAGCCACACCATATTTATCATTTTAAAAGGATATATTGTGATTATAGTTAGTGCAGAAATGGCAGTTATCTTTGTTTTCGTTGGTCAGTAAGCAGTTTAAACAATAAAAATAGGAAGAGACCCAATTCATTGTCCAAATAGGGAGGTTTTCCACAAAATCGCAGGGCGTGTGTGTTCTTTTCCTTATCTGAACTTTTAAAAAATGGAAGCTGTATCTAAATGATTTAGAGCAACTTCCCATCTGTAAAAAAGAAAAGGCACATTCCCGGCATAATACGGCTCATTCCATTCTAAAGCTGAGGTCATTTAAAATAAACAGCCGAGAAGTCTTTTGGACTGCTTTTCAAAGCAGCTGTGCCAAAGTGTTATGTAGGTTTTATATAATATAATGAGAAACAAAAAACAAGGCAAGATGTTTTCAACTAGGCTGTTTGGCAAAGTTAGGAAGCCTGATGGAGTTACAGCAGCCCTGAGATCTTATGACGAAGTATATAAATCAATCAATCAATCAGACAGACAGACAAACAAACAAACAAACAAACACAAAAGGAGGAGGAGGATGATGATGATAATAATAATATTTTTTTTTATTTATACCCCGTCCCCAGCCAAGGCCGGGCTCAGGGCGGCTAACAAGCAGTAATAAAAACAAGTTGAATGAATACAACTTAAAAACAAGATTAAAATACAACATTAAAATATTGAAACATTAAAATATTAAAATGCAGCCTCATCACAGGAGGAGAAAGGAAAAAAGAAAGAGGGGGAGGGAATCAAATTGGCTCCAAGCCAAAGGCCAGGTGGAACAACTCTGTCTTACAGGCCCTGCAGAAAGAAATCAGATCCTGCAGGGCCCTGGTCTCATGAGGCAGAGCGTTCCACCAGGCCGGAGCCAGTGTTGAAAAGGCCCTGGCTCTGGCTGAGGCTAATCTAACTTCCTTAGGGCCCGGGACCACTAGGGTGTTGCTGTTTATGGACCTTGAGGCTCTCCGTGGGGCATACCAAGAGAGGCGGTCCCGTAGGTACGAGGGTCCTAAGCCGTGAGGAACACTGGAGAATTCCCCCTACCCCCTTCCTTGGGCTGGGCAATTATTTATATATTGATATATCATCAAAAACCAGTTTGAAGTCCATATATTGATACTGGTTTCATAATTTTTTGACCTGGCAACATATCGTGAATCATGGTGTGTGTGTGTGTGTGTGTGTGTGTGTGTGTGTGTGTGTGTGATGCACAAATCACAATATGGGAAAAACCGTGAAGCCAGCCAATGCTTCACTTGAGTCCTGCAGCCCCTGTTATCTCTGCTGGTTCCATTCTCCCCTGCCTCCTGCAGGGGACAGCGAATCTCAAGAGCAGGCGCCGGCAAAAAATCAGGATGCAGAAAAAACCATGATGCCAGCCAATGCCTCTACATAGCTCCATCCTTATTTCAGACATCGTGATGTATTGGTATATCACGATGTTGAAAACCAGCTAATACCCAGCCCTAGTGTTCACCTCTCCATCCTTATTTAAGACATCATGTGATATCAATATATCACACTGTTTCGCTGGTGTGATGTTGTGATGGTGAAAACCAGCTATCGCCCAGCCCTACTCCAGCCCTTGCCATCCCTCCCAGCCCTTTCCAATTTATTCAGTCAAATGTACCTGAAATGACTAGAGATTAATTCTGGTTATAGGCATGTTTCCTGCTTGTCTGGATCTACCACAGCCATGTGTCTGCGCAACCAAGAGTACATTTTATATCTAAGTTGAACCTGTTGTATCCTATCTAGCTGACCAACAGGAAGTGGTGCAAAGGTGTGGGATGGGAACAGGGTCTCTGTTGCAGCGTTGGGGGATATCCACCCTGAAGCTACCACCACAATATTGGCTTGGGACTGTTTCAAATTGGGCGACTTTTGCTCAGCCCTGTGGGAGCTCTCTTGCAGGGCTCAACTTGGTCATGCATAATAAAAAAATTCCTTCCAGTAGCACCTTAAAGACCAACTAAGTTAGTTCTTGGTATGAGCTTTCGTGTGCAAGCACACTTCTTCAGATACACTGAAACAGAAGTTGCCAGATCCTTCTATATAGTGAGAAGGTGGGGAGGGGTATTACTCAGAAGGGTGGCGGGAATGGGTGATTGGCAGATAGCTGAGATGAGCCTGTTGACGACTCTTAACGACTGCAATAGGTCTTACAGGAAAAGGCAAGGGGTGAGAAGGGGAAAAATAGCTTAGTCATGTATAATGAGATAAGAATCCAATGTCTTTGTTCAGACCAGGTCTCTCCATGGTTTTAAGTTTGGTAATGAGTTGCAATTCAGCAGCTTCTCTTTCCAGTCTATTTCTGAAATTCCTTTGTAGTAAAACAGCTACTTTGAGATCTTGTATAGAATGTCCTGGGAGATTGAAGTGTTCTCCTACTGGTTTCTCTGTTGGTCATGCATGTTATTCAACATCTATACAAAGCTGCTGAGAGCTGTCTCTGGGACATGAAGTCACCGGGATGGCAAAGACGCAGAGTTCTGTCACTCGGTTCCACTGGTACCAAGTCCTGAACTAGCACTGGGAGTATATGGTGGTTGTGCAAGGTAATAAAAACCTTTTAAAAGGTAAAGGGACCCCTGACTGACCATTAGGTCCAGTCATGACAGACTCTGGGGTTGCGGCGCTCATCTCGCTTTATTGGCCAAAGGAGCCGGCATGCAGCTTCTGGGTCATGTGGCCAGCATGACTAAGCCGCTTCTGGCGAACCAGAGCAGTACACGGAAAAGCCGTTTACCTTCCCGCTGGAGTGGTACCTATTTATCTACTTGCACTTTGATGCGCTTTCAAACTGCTAGGTTGGCAGGAGCAGGACCGAGCAACGGGAGCTCACCCCGTCGTGGGGATCCGAACTGCCGACCTTCTGATCGGCAAGTCCTAGGCTCTGTGGTTTAACCCACAACGCCATCCGCGTCCCAAAAACCTTTTGGAAGATGATATATAATGAAATGAAAAAACATGTTCAAAATAACGTTTGTTTAAAAAACCAGATGCTTTTCTATTAGGAATTATAGGTACCTAGATTCCAAAGGCTAGGAAAAGACTATTTATGTACGCGACAACGGAATCACGGATGTTATTAGCCCAGAGGTGGAAAGAAGAAACAGTCCTGACCAGGGAAGAATGGCAAACCAAGTTGATGGAGTATGCTGAAATGGCAAAACTAACTGGAAAGCTCAGGAACCAAGAGGACAAGAACTTTGGGGGGAAATTTATCATTTATTTAAGAGACCATTGTAAGCAAATGGAAACATTGGCAGGATTTTAATTTCACTTGTAAGGTAACAAAGACTACGGATAAACTAGATGGACAAAAATGTGGATGTGCAGTTGCAAGCGGTGAAATTACGACCCATGGAGGGGGGGGGGAAGTCTCGTGATTCAAAGAAATCCCTTTATATGTCTTTGTAATTGATTTTGTTGTAAATTTTAATTTGTAAAATCAAATATAAATTATTTTCAAAAAACAAACAGACAAAAAAACTAGCATTGGGAGGTTGTAAAGGGTTGGACGAGGTAAAAACAAACTAGAGACAATCCAGACAAGACAGAAGTGCTATGCGTGTGAGATTGACGCATCCAGAAGTTGGGAAAACTACCTGTCCTTAATGAGGCTGCACTCTTGTTGAAGGAGCAGGTGCGTAGGTTTGAGGTGCTTGTGGAACCATCTTAGTCCATTGAGTCCCAGGTAGCCTCAGCGGATAGGAGTGTCTATACCCATTTTCAGCAGGTACACCAAATGGCTTGTGACATCCTAAAGCAGGCATAGGCATAAGCAGGCCCTCCAGATGTTTTGAGACTACAATTCCCATCATCCCTGGTCCTGCTAGCTAGGGATGATGGGAATTGTAGTTCCAAAACATCTGGAGGGCTGGAGTTTGCCTATGCCTGTCTTAAAGATTAACACATTTAATTACGGCATAAGCTTTCTTGGATGAGAGTTCACTTCGAAGAAGGGGGGGGGGCTGATGCAAGCAGTGAATTCAGAGATGAGTAGCATGCAAAAATCACAGACAGTGAGATTTCATTAGAACTGGACGGATGGAAAATAAGCAAAGTGACCTGTAGCAGCAGCAGTGACAATGAAACAGCATTTGTGATTGTCTCTATTTGCCACTGTCTGTAGTTTTTGCACTTTATGTCCTTCTAATCTCACCGATTAAAAAGCAGAGACATCACCTTGCCAACAAAGGTCCGTATAGTTAAAGCTATGGTTTTCCCAGTAGTGATGTATGGAAGTGAGAGCTGGACCATAAAGAAGGCTGATCGCCGAAGAATTGATGCTTTTGAATTATGGTGCTGGAGGAGACACTTGAGAGTCCCATGGACTGCAAGAAGATCAAACGCATCCATTCTTAGGGAAATCAGCCCTGAGTGCTCAATGGAAGGACAGATCCTGAAGCTGAGGCTCCAATACTTTGGCCACCTCATGAGAAGAGAAGACTCCCTGGAAAAGACCCTGATGTTGGGAAAGACTGAGGGCACAAGGAGAAGGGGACGACAGAGGACGAGATGGTGGGACAGTGTTCTTGAAGCTACCAGCATGAGTTTGACCAAACTGCGGGAGGCAGTGGAAGACAGGAGTGCCTGGCGTGCTCTGGTCCATGGGGTCACGAAGAGTCGGACACAACTAAACGACTAAACAACAACAACAATCTCACAGATTACACAAACACACACACAATATGCATATATAAATACGATTGAGGATTACACTTGACGTGTCTGATGAAGTGGACCCTAGTCCGCAAAAGCTTATACCATAATAAATTTGTTAACTTGTTATGGCGCCAGAACACATTGTTATGGCTGCAACAGAGACCTTTCCATTTTCCTCTGCAAGTTTCTTTTAGAAAATTACGTGTGCCTTACCTGGTATTAAACAGTGCTGCCTTCACTGCAACAGAGATGGCATCAAACAAGTTTCCACCACACTCCAGTAACTGAAATGTTAAAAGAAGAAGTGTGTTTTACATGAATAGCCCATTCAGTTATATCAATCCTAGAACCTACTAGTGATAATCTGATTGTGGCAGATAGGCTTGTTCTTATCTTGACTTTTTAAATCAAGATACAGTCCTGAATGAGCAAAGGGCTGACATGGAGGTTCAGGGTTGTGATGGCGTTTAAACTATCTGCCCCGACTTTGAGACAGAAACAATCTCATCAGAATTCAACCTGTCAACGGCCCGAGGAAATCTCTGAATATCTAGTTTTGATTAAGCTGAAGTTTGTTTTACTTACCAGGACATCGACGTAAAGCACCCAGCAGTGCTCTCGGGGAGCAATGGAAAGCAACTTCAAGTCAATGCTGCTCTCGTTGTTAAAAATTCTGTAGAGGGTATTTGCTATTTCAGTGCCCAGCTCCTCTCCCCCGCGGCCCTCAAATTCGGGAGTGGCATTAGCTGAGCTGAAAGGAAGAAAGAAAAAATCAAAGCAGTTTTCACCTTTCAGGGATCTACGGCTCAGCACAGGACATTAAATCCTGCCCTTTCCTTAGGAATAAGATTTAATAAACCAAAATAATAAAGGGGACAGAGAGAGCTATAGATTACCTGAAACAGGCAACAATATAGTTTGGTATCTCAGCTCCAGTTCTTTGTTACAGTTGTAACTACTGTGGTTTGATGGAAATTAAGAACAATTGCTTTCTTCAGGTTAAGAATAAGAAAAGAAAGTTGCATGGCTAACAATATAGGCTGTTAAACATGACAGGGGGAGAGAACAGATAACCTGACAGGAAGACTGGCATATTTTAAATTGGCCTCTCCTGTCCTGGGTATTTCTCTACTGAAAAAGTCTCATTGCCTTCAACAAGCATCAGTCGTGATGGGCTCTAATCTTTTAAAAAATGCACACACAATTTCAAATATGCAAGGCAAAAATCAGCCTAATTAGAAGCTATTCCAGCAGAAGACACTGTGCAGCATACTAGAAGCAGCCTGCAGCTTTCAATGCTGCCCATCCTATTTCCTCCCATCTCCTACCTGGATTTAGAAGCTCTCAGGTCCACAACAGGTAGAAGTGGTTGAAAGGACCAGCTCCTTTTCCTCCTCTCTGTAGGGAGACAAGTCAACAGCCCCTAACCAGTGCTTGGCATCCATTTGAGTCTAAGTCAGGAAGAGTTATTGGGCTATTGTTTCGTTCTTGTTTTTGTTATGTATTTTGTGTTTTTATCTTGTGTTTTTAGGCCACAAACCACCCTGAAATCTTTACAAATTTATATACAAATTTAACCAAAAACGAAACAAAACAAGAGAGTCACAAGCCATTGCAGCAGGAGAGGCACTGCACCAACCCTCTATGAAGGAGGGTTTGAGTGCCTCTGGGGAAACAATCATAGCAGTCTTCATTAAGGGTATTAGTAAAAGTTTTATCGTATTTTTCGCTCTATAGGACGCACCGGGCCATAGGAGGGGGAGAACACGTGCGTTCAAGGTGCATTCACCCAAAGCCTCGGGAGTGCAGCAGGAGTACCCGCTGCACTCTGGAGGCTTCAGGCAGCTACCTTGGAAGCCTGGAGAGTGAGAGGGGTCAGTGCGCACTGACCCCTCTCGCTCTCCAGGCTTCAGTGAAGGCAACCCGAAGCCTCTGGAGTACGGCAGGAGTTCCCACTGGGCTCCGGAGGCTTCAGGTTCCTTTCGACCTGCTCTTTGGGGCTGGCGGGGGGAAGCGCTGCTTTCCCCCACCATCAGCCCCAAAGACCAGGTCGGGGAGCAGCGCAAAGGCTGCACACAGCCTTGCCGCTACCCCCCAAGCTTGTGGGGCTGGCGGTGGGGGGAAGCGCTGCTTTCCCCCACCGCCAGCCTCAAAGATCCCTGAAGCCTTTGGAGCACAGCGGGACCTTGCGCTGCGCTCCAAAGGCTCCGGGTTCCTTTCACTGAAGCCGGGAGAGTCTTGCTCTCCCGACTTCAGCAAAAGGAACCCAAAGCCTTTGGAGCGCAGCGCAAGGTCCCGCTGTGCTCCAAAGGCTTCAGGGATAGTTACCCCGCTGAAAGCACACCCTTTGGGATGGCTGCGCAAAGCCCCGAGTGCTCACTGGAAGGACAGCTTGCGGACGGCTGCACAAAGCCTTCACCCCGCTGCCCTGCAGAGGCTTTGCGCAGCCATCAGCCAAGCTAGAACAGCGAGACGGAGCACTCCGCAGTGCTTCGTCTCGCTGTTCTGGCTTGGGGACAGCCTTTGTAGCCTCCGCAGGGCAGCGGGGTGAAGGCTTTGTGCAGCCGTCCGCAAGCTGTCCTTCCAGTGAGCACTCAGGGCTGATTTCCTTCAGAATGGAGAGGTTTGATCTTTTTGCAGGCCATGGGACTCTCAAGAGTCTCCCCCAGCACCATAATTCAAAAGCATCAATTCTTTGGTGATCAGCCTTCTTTATGGTCCAGCTCTCACTTCCATACATCACTACGACGTGGAAGCACCAATCATAGCAAACCTTTAAGGGCAGGAGAAGCTGGTGTGGGAGGGATATGGAGGCAACCTCCTAACAGCAGCATCACTGCTACCGCTAGGACAATGTGGGGCAGGGCAGAAGCAAGCTGGGACTATGTGGGCACACTGGTGGATCCAATCCACTGATCCTGTTTGCTGTGCAGCCCCTACACTTGATCTTAGCCAAAAGGCCGAGAAGCGATGTGTGTAGCCCCTGCTTCACCACTGTCCTGCTTTGATAGTAAGCGACAGTGCCCCTACTGTTGGGAGGGCAGCATATAACTCTCAGTGCTCCCATTAAAGCGGGTCCTTAGGCATTTATCTTGTCCGCTTTCCTATAGCATGTGTGTTTCTCAAACTTGGGCCTCCAGCTGTTGTCAGACTACAACTCCCATCATCTCTGGCCACTGGTCTAACAATAGCTGGAGACCCAAGTTTGATAAATGCTGGCATATATAGCTGAATGGCAGGTACAGGTACTATTTTTCATAATACAGAAAATAGGCAGGATCTTCGCAAAGCATTTATCTCGCATTGATTCTTTTTGAGTCAGGCCACAAGCAATTAGTCAGAAATGGAACATTTCTTAATAGTATACTTACAAAGGATTCTTAAAGGTTTCCTAGGGAGAAGCAGCTTATATAAAAAACAACTCCGACAATTATCTAATTTACCTGCACTATGCAAGTTAGCCTCCAAGCACACTTGATTTTTAAATTGTGGCAAAGTTTTAATAGCCAATTTATATGAATATCAAATCACACAGTCATCTCTAGCGCACTGAGGGCGAGTTTGAAGTTATGTTTAATTAAAGGGAAGATTCACAGTTCTCATAGCAACACCTTGAGGCTGCCTCTTTGAACTTCGGCGTTTTAGAACTTTATTGCAGGATAACATTCCAATTGGAAAGCTAAGTAATACGCTACTCTGTGTCTGTTGCTGCTTCTGTCCATATCGCCTTGTGCTAAATAGACAGAAGCGTCCCCATTATAGACTTACATTTGGCCCCCCAAACCCACAATAGAATTTGGTTTTTTAAAAACAAAAAAACTTTATGGGCAGAATCCTGCTCTGTATATGCATAAAAGCAGGATGCAGAGGCTCGGTGCAAGAGAGCAGGATGGATCAGCCTTCCTCTCCAAATCACAATGATTAAAAGCCAGACACAGTCGTATCTTAGTTTCCGAGAGCCTTGTGACTCAAACGTTTTGGCTCCTGAACGCCGCAAACTCGGAAGTGAGTGTTCCGGTTTGCAAACTTTTTTTGGGAAGCCAAACGTCTGGCACGGCTTCCGAATGAGTGCAGGACGCTCCTGCAACCAATCGGAAGCCGTGCCTTGGTTTTCTAACGTTTTCAGAAGTCGAACGGACTTCCTGAACGGATTCCGTTTGAGAACCAAGGTACGACTGTAGTCAAGCGTCTCCCTCAACAGCTGTCATTGCCAAGTGGCAGGTACAAATAGGTTAGACTAGCCTATTAGCCCCATTTAGTTTTTTAAAAAATGCTTTTATTAAAGATTGTCAATTTTATTCAACGTGAGACACTAATGCTATAGACTAGTGGGTCCCAACTTTTTTTTTACCATGCCCCACCTAAGCAACTCTAAAATCCTGATTGCACCCCCCCCCCGTGACATATAATTCTTATTATTCAAAAAGTGAACTCCTATTCACGTGGAGGAAGCCTAAAGTAACTGTTAATGACTCATTCTCGAATTGCCCCCCTTAAAAATCAAATTGCCCCTCTGTGGGGCATGTGCCCCATGTTGGGAACCACGACTATAGACAGTATAAAGCTGGGGGAGAAGATGAGTGAGGAGAAGGGGAATAGTACACTTCCATTCTTTTACAAAATGCATGTGCAAGGTTTGTGTGTCAGCGTCACATGTGTAGGTTCCATTCATTCATTAGTTTTCATTGACATGGTTGGTTGCCTCTGGTGGACTGAAGTGAGTTTTGTTTGAGTGTGTGAGCGGGAGGCTAGCCCCACCTAGTTCATTGAAAGCGGAGCTGTTCCCCCATTCATGCTGCCCTTTCACTTTCACCACAGAAGCTGCACTTTATCCATATTTTTTATCAATAACCACATCATGAGCAGTTGGAGTAACTATGAACATTAAAGGATACTGTAGCGCAGTGATGGCCAAACCTGGCCCTCCAGCTGTTTTGGGACCACAACTCTCATCATCCCTAGCTAACAGGACCAGTGGTCAGGGATGTTGGGAACTGTAGTCCCCAAACAGCTGGAAGGCCAAGTTTGGCCATCACTGCCAGCGGTTCTGCCAATGGTACGGATTCTCACTGTCAGCCAGCTATTAGAAATTGGGCATGTGCGTCTATCTTACATATGAGTGCCTGGTCAAGGTTTTATGTGTGAAGAAGAAGAAGAAGAAGAAGAGTTTGGATTTGATATCCCGCCTTTCACTCCCCTTCAGGAGTCTCAAAGCGGCTAACATTCTCCTTTCCCTTCCTCCCCCACAACAAACACTCTGTGAGGTGAGTGGGGCTGAGAGACTTCACAGAAGTGTGACTGGCCCAAGGTCACCCAGCAGCTGCATGTGGAGGAGCGGAGACACGAACCCGGTTTCCCAGATTACGTGACTACCGCTCTTAACCACTACACCACACTGGCTCTCCAGTGTGAAGATTTAAGAAATCCAGAAAACGCTTTCATCCCACCCTGTACCCCAAGATTTAGGAAAATTATATTAATTAGACCTAAATCAAGTTAGTATCAACCTTGTATGTGTTTGCCATGTTCTTCATAACTGGTTGCCCACTCTCCTGGCACAGAGACATGCAACCACAAGCAAGAGTGCCAACCTTGTTTCTTATCTCAACAATGTGTACCAACATACACATTAAAAATTTTGGTGGAAGACTCTGCTCCTCAATTTTATCTTACATTATCTCAGAAAGTGCAGGAGGGACCAGGACAGCAATTCAAAACGAGTTAATGATTTGACAACCCTTTAAAATGGAGAGGAGGAATTGTCAAAATGCTCCAGGTGTTCAAAAACGCTCAGTTAGCACCACCTAGCGGCAGGCCAATAATGTGCCAGAGATTGAAACCCCACCATTTCTAATTGTGGCAGAGAAGGCTCTCCAGTTGCTTTTAGCATGCACAGTAAAAAATAAATAAAATGAAGTTTTTGAGCAATTTAAAGGAAATACAGACATTTTAATCAATTTTTGTAAATTCCGCCCAGATGCTATTTCCAACAGACAAATCCCGGATATATCCCGGAAATCCCAGACGTATGGCAGCCCTAACAGTATACCAGTAGCTATATGTGCAGATCTAAAAGCACATAGTGCTCATAGTGCTCTTGCTGGCAATAGTCAGTGAAGGCGGTGAATGTCCTGTGTGAGTGTCTGGAGGCGGTTGAGGATGGATGGCGGCTAACACATTGAGGTTAAATCCTGACAAGACAGAAGTACTGTTTTGTCCTGGTCCTGAATGGGGTAACTGTGCCCCCGAAGGACCAGGTGTGCAGCCTGGGAGTCATTTTGGACTCACAGCTGTCCATGGAGGTGCAGGTCAATTCTGTGTTCAGGGCAGCTGTCTACCACCTCCATCTGGTATACAGGCTGAGACCCTACCTGCCTGCAGACTGTCTCGCCAGAGTGGTGCATGCTCTAGTTATCTCCCGCTTGGACTATTGCAATGAGCTCTACGTGGGGCTACCTTTGAAAGTGACCTGGAAAGTACAAATAATCCAGAATGCGGCAGCTAGACCATATAACACTGGACCTGAAAGACCTACATCGGCTCCCAGTACTTTTCCGTGCACAATTCAAAGTGTTGGTGCTGACCTTTCAAGCCCTAAATGGCCTTGGCCCAGTATACCTGAATAATAATAATAATAATTATTAGCTTTGCAAAGTGGTGTTATTGGGATGGGGCAAGTGTTTGGCCAACCATTGATTCACTGGTCCAGCTTCCAGAAAGGGACCTGAGATGGGAGTCATCTACTGTGCCAGCCTAGATCTGGCATAGCAAAAAGAAAGAAAGAAAAAACATGCCTCCTTTCAGTCTTGGTCTATAGCATCTGGCATGTCTTCAGAAGAAATGCTGCTCTGAATCTCATTGGCTCCTCTGCCCAGGGCTTATTTAATTTTTTTTGACTGCATGTACATCTCTGGGCAGTATCTTGCTAACTACCAATGTCACGTTGAGAAATGCAAATTGCAGCAGAGAACTGAATGCAGTGTTCACTACTCTGGCGAAGAAGGCAAGGTCATCATGGTGAAGGAAACTAATGAGGTACCACCACCACCACCACCACCACCACCAGCAGCAGCAGCAGCAGGCAAAAGGGATTTGCAGAAAGGAATAGCCTACAGAATTCTGGTGAGGACTAGAAGGTTCTGTGTGTCCATTTTAGGAAAGGGTGGGACACTGGCCATGAGCAGAAGGAAGTAAAGAAATGAACTGCCAAATGCAAAAGATGGGGAAGGAAAAGGCAAAAAGGCAGTCAAAATAATGATTCGTTATCTGGCATTCTGAAATCCTTATAAAAAAGCAAACACAGAGCATATAGTCCTGCAACTAGCATCACATTAAGGTTGCTGGTATTTAGTTAAATAGACCCCCCCTGTGGCCCATTTTGCACTAACCAATCAACAAAGAATTCCAAGTATCCTTCATTTGGTCTATCCAGCTTCGGTGCTCCCATTTCTGCCTTGACTCCAACCAGGATGTCTGTGTGCCCCTGTTGAAATAACAGCACTCTGCTACAGATGTTTTCCAAGTCTTATGATCTTACCAGCACACCTCCCTTTACTTTCTGTGTTGGCCATTACTACCCAGTATTTCTCCTTAAAAAAAACAAAACGCCTTGAAAACACAATGGCAAACCTTTGAAGCATCTTCAAAGCACCGAAGGGGCCAACCAACTTAATATCACAATCTGATGCGGACTACTGTAGACACTCACTGCTAATAAACAGCACTGAGTCTGATAGACTGTGAGATTAACATTGTGAATATTTGTTGTTCACAGTGCTTTTTTTCTAGAAAAACAGGTGCTGGCACTCATCATGAAGTTGTTATAGTAAGTGCCACACTTTTTAACAACAAAAAGTGGTGCGGGTACTGCATATCCTTGAATACCCTGTAAAAAAGTACTGGTTGTTCAATATAATAATCCAATCGCTTTTCTGACAATTTACTTCTTCAGTCCCCTTTCCTGCAAATCTGTCTCCTCCACCCCCTCCCTTTTGATCCCTGCTTCTCACACCAATGCTTATTTTGTCTTCCTCCACTCACCCTTGCTTTTAGGTTTCCTGTTGCTTGGTTCCAAGACATTTTGGGTCTTCCTCTCACTAAGCTTGCCACCCCCTTAGCTTCCTTCTATGTTGGGCATTCAGCCAACTCTTTCCTCGTTTCCTCCAACAGCAAACAGCCCCTAAGGCAGGCTTCCTCAACCTTGGCACTCCAGATATTTTTGAGACTACAATTCCCAGCATCCCTGATCACTGGTCCTGCTAGCTAGGGATCATGGGAGTTGTAGGCCAAAAACATCTGGAGGGCCGAGGTTGAGGAAGCCTGCCCTAAGCCAACGTCCTTTTCTCATTCATACTAACCTTTCATTTTCCATACTGTATGCCATCCTTCTCTTCCTTAAATACTACTAGGTGTTTAAGAAGACAATTTTGCCATCTCAGTACGAACTGGGGAGTAATGGGCCACTACAACAGAATTATTAGTCTTGCATGTGGTTCTCCTTTCTATTTGTGTTCTACATGTTAATGTGACACATCTCTCTCCTGCAATATAAATGAACAATACATTTCCTGTGCCACAAAAATGTATGCCACTATAAATGAGTTATTTTTTCAGGTGCCACCAGACTGTTCTAGCTAGGGCAGGGGAGACCCAAACTATGTTTTAGCACTGTGCAGAGTGAGCTTCAACGAAAAATACAATATCATTAGCAATGTATAGAAGTCCCCACAAGGCATACTTACAAGTTTTACTCTGGCAGACCCACTTGTATTAGATACTACATCTGTTTCCACTTCAGTACATCTGTAATCTTCACAACCACGGCCATCCACCCGAAGATCCTCCTGAAACAGTCATTTATCACAATGTGTTACCTAATGCCATTGACTGATCACACAAATAAATGTTGCTGAGCGAAGCAGACAAATGCATATTATTCACAAGCTTGTGGTTATGAGTGAATGCCATCTCTCTCTCTTATTAAATTTTCTAATGTACATTTCAAAATATGTCAATGACTTCCCTTCTTCTCTTTCCATGGTTCATTTTGCATACCATATATCCCTGCATGTTTTACATGAACTAAACCATTCAGTAATCCACTGTTACAGGCATCGAAGCTTATTTACACTGTTGAATTTACCTTAATGCTACCAGCGTTTTTAAATAAACACAATTTTCACCCATATATTCAATAAACATTTTCCAAACTTCTTTGAATGTACGTTCTTGTTCTCTTATTCTATAAGTTAAATCTGCAAGCTGCGCGTATTCCATCAGTTTAAGTTGCCATTCTTCTTGGGACCTCACTCGTTTTCCATTTTTGGGCTAACAAAACACAGGCTGCAGTAGTAGCATACATAAATATGCTAATACCCAGGGAGGTTTGCCTGGCACCTTCACTATACACCTTTAGGCGCCAGGCAAAAACGTTCCTTTTTAATCAGGCCTTTGCCTGATTTGATCTATATCCTATACAGTGGTAGCTCGGGTTACAGACGCTTCAGGTTACAGACACTTCAGGTTACAGACTCAGGTTCAGGTTACGTGAACCGCTCTGAGACCTTTGTGTATAGGGCGGTATAGAAATGAAATTAATAATAATAATAATAATAATAATAATAATAATAATAATAATAATAATAGTAGTCTTTTTTGACACCTGGGAATTTCCCTCTGAATTATCCCCCCCCCAAAAAAGGACTCTGGGGTTGTTGTTTTTTGGAAAGGTACTTTTAAACATTTTTTTCAATTTTCCACCTTGGCTGGAAGAAAAATCCACATCTGGCAACCAATGCGCAACTTTGGTTTCTGATAGTACCAAAGGTCTAAAAAGCCTGAGATTTTCACAGTCCTCTCATGGCCATGGCACTCATTTACCAAAAGCAATGTATTTAGCATTAACTTTGGAAGTGTATACTTGATCCTGACCAAACAAAGCCTCCTGGAGCAAAAGGCAGTGTGGTGCAGTGGTTAGAGCAGAGGTGCACAGCCTGCTGCCCTCCAGGTGTTGTTGGACTACACCTCCCATCATCCCTGATCACTGGCTATGATGATGGGAGGTGTCAGACTAGGACCATGGTTCAAATCCCCATTTAGCCAGGAAGCTTACTGGGTGACCTGGAGCCAGTCACTGAACCTCAGTGTAACGTAGCTGACAGTAGTAGGGTTCCCATCTTTGTTTTGGCAAAATACAGGACGGGATGAGGTGGCTGAATTATTTTTGCAGCCTAACAGGATGGCCCCTTGGGAATATGTCACAAACAAATGCACGGATTTGTAAATCTGTCTGTGCTTTGCTACCCAGAGCTTAAATACATAACCTTTCACACACCCTTGGAGACATGTGTATTTGGAGAGAGAGAGAGAAAAAGATCTGAAATAACAGAACAAACTGCACCCCATATTAATCAGGATGGAGCATTTTTCATTGAAACACGGGACAATCTTGTATTATACAGGGGCAGGTGGCAGCCCAGCCTCACAGGGTCGTTGTGGGGATTGAACCATCCCCCTTGAGCCCTATGGAGAAACAGGTGGGCTATAAATGCAATACATAAAATAATTAATAATAATAATAATAATAATTAGTAACTGGGACAATCCTGAACGGGGCAGGTGGCAGCCCAGCCTCACAGGGTCGTTGTGAGGAATTGAATGAGGAGGGGAAGAACCACCCCCCTTGAGTCCCATGGAGAAAACAGGTGGGAAATAAATGCAAATAATAATAATAATAAAGTAACCGGCCCCAGACAGGCCTCCAGCCCCGCCTCAGTTACCTGGACGCCGTGCATGACGTACACTTTCTCCGCCTCGCTCAGCACCACCGACGCCATGGCGAGGACACCCTCACGCGCATGCGCCGCCCTCCGAACGCCGCGCGCCCGGCCGTCGCTATCAGCGAAAGGACGCCCACTCCCTGCTTACCCACTTCTCCGGCGCTGTCTGATGACGCCCTCGCTCCTTCGCGCCCCCTCCACACCTGCTTCCTGACCGCGCAGGCGCAGGCGTCCTCGCGCCTTTCCCGCCGAGCGGCTGGGCTTACGCGCACGCGCGTTGCGGATGCCCGGAATAATCTCTTTTAAAAGTGAGCGGTTGTTTTTTGGGGGACGCTCGTGACCGGTCAGTTCGCTCGTGTTTACTCCCTCACGGTGGCTACAGCGCCTCAGCTGTTGTCGGACTACAACTTCCATCATCCCTCAGCGTAAGTCCTGCTCGCTAGGGATGATGGGAGTTGTAGTCTTAACAATGGCTGGGGACCCACGTTTGAGAAACGCTGCGAGTTTAATGCCCAGTTTTCAGTTCTCGAGAAATCCTATGCCAGCCAAGGGAATGAATTCAGGACAAAGGCAAGAAACCTCAGCCTGCCCTCAGCAATACAGTGGTACCTTGGTTCTCAGACTTAATCCATTCCAGATGTCCATTCCAATACCAAAGCGTTCCAAAACCAAGGTGTGCTTTCCCATAGAAAGGAATGCAAAACAGCTTAATTCGTTCCAGACTTTTAAAAACAACCTATAAAACAGCAATTTAACATGAATTTTACTATGTAATGAGACCATTGATCCATAAAATGAAATTAACAATCAATGTACTGTACTATAAAATAAACAAGACAGTATTGTATATGATAAAAAATAAAATAATTTTTTCCCCCTGCACTGTTGATAGTCTTTGTTTGGATGGGGGGCTTTTATCCATTTCCGCAGTCACACAATCTATCAGTCAACAGCTGAACTGGGTTCCACACAGTCACAAAAGCAAATTAACCAAAAAAGCCTCAAAAATGCAAAATAAATAGCAAAAACAAAATCGCCCAAAACAGTGGTACCTTGGTTCTTGAACTTAATCCATTCCGGAAATCTGTTTGACTTTCAAAATGTTCAAAAAACCAAGGTGTGGCTTCCGATTGGTGCAGGCGCCCCGGAAACAATAGCTGACAGCTGCATCAGACGTTTGGCTTCTGAAAAGCGTTCAAAAACCAGAACATTTTGTATTGTCATTATTTTCTTGTGCTGAACCGCCCTGGGATTCTTGGGTGATCAGTTTAACAAATAATAATCAATGCCTCTTTTTCTCCCAGGCCTTTTAGCTGATTAAGCATTCTGTGGCCTTTTTAAATGTATTCGTGTGGTTTATTATTGGTTCATTATTATTATTGGTTTGTTTTTGTTTTGTGCTGTTCATTATTAGATGACGATGATTGGTTTATTTTTGTTTTGTGCGGTTTATTATTGGATGATGATTAGTTTATTATTATTGGATTATTATTATTATTATCATTGGATTATTATTATTATTATTATTGGTTTATATTTTTATTATGTATTTTGTGATGCCATTGTTATTTTTCTATGGTGAACTGCCCTGGACTCTTCTGGCGAAGGGCGGTATAAATTTATAATATAAAACAAATATCAATGAAGCAACAAAACTTTTCTTTGTAACCAGGCCTTGGGCTAAATAATAATAATGATAATAAATAATAGCAATAATAGTAATAATGATAATGATAATAATAATAATACCAAATTATTTATACTCCGCCCATCTGACTGGGCCTCCCCAGCTACTCTGGGCGGCTTCCAACAGGATATTAAACCTCCTACAGCCTTTTCAATGTGTTTCTTGTGTGCGTGTGAGTTTCCCGCTGGTTTTTGCTTTTATTCCGTATTTTGCGTCTTTTTTTCCTGTGGTGAACCGCCCTGGGATCTTCGAGCGAAGGGCGGGAACTAAAAAAAGGGCGGCGCTCGGAGCAGCCCGGAACGTTGGACCCGCGCACAACGCCGGGCAGCGAAGGGACGCCGCCTCTCTGGCAAGAGGAGGAATCGGATGGGGAGGGCGTGGCCTCTCTGGCAAGAGGAGGAAGCGGGTGGGGAGAGGGCGTGGCCTCTAGGGAAGAGAAGGAAGCGGATGGGGAGAGGGCGTGGCCTCTGCGCTGCTCACTTCCTGGTTCCCTCTCCTCCCCCCCCTCCCGGAGCGTGAATGTAGCGCGTTGGTGGGAGAGGAAGGTGTAGAGGCGCGCGCTTGCCGGGGCGTCGCGAGCTGCCTTCCGCCGCTGGCGGGGCGGATGGAACGTCTGGCTGGGCGCTGGAAGGTTGACCCCGGAGGCGCGAGCGGCGGCGGCGTGTTGCTTCATCCCCAGCCCTGGTAGGTTGAAGCGAGGCGAGTCTGGAGACCCCGGGGGCGAGGGAGGGGGCTTCCCGGGGCGGGGTGGGGGAAATAATTGGCAGGACCCGTTGGGGGTTGGCAGCCGTGGGCTGCTCTGCAGCAAAGCAAATGCACGCAAGGTGTGGGTGCGCGTGTCACGTGTGAATGTGTGAATGTGGCTCAGGAAGCCGCGGGCAGGTCCTGGGATGCCGCTTCCTGCAAGGTGAGTCGAGTGTCACACGAAGGGACCTCGCGGGCCATCAAGCCCAACCCCTTGTAAAGGCAGGGTTCTTTTGGCCGATGTGGAACTCGAACCCACGACCCTGAGAATGGAAATATGCTCCCCATATTGAGATATGCTCCCCATACAAGGCCTCTCTCGGCATTTGCAGGCAGTCTTGGGGGCTACTGTGCCAAGTATATGCTGTACAAAACCACAAAATACATAATAAAAACAAAAAACATCAACCCCATAACCACCCCCCAAAAACCCCACATTTTAAAAAGGCATAGGATTTTAATGTGAACCTACCTAATAAGGAACTTTTTGAATCAATATGCCCCCCCAGCCCCATGTGTAGAATTGGAGAGTTAATCATCATCAGTGCTTTTTTTTCTGGGGGGCTCAGGGGGACGCATACCCCTAAACATTTTGTGAATCTTTGTACTTTTGTCCGTTGGCTGTATTTGCTTTTCCCGATTTGAACTAAAAAATGGTGATTTTCTTGAGTCAAAATGAGAATACCCCTAAATTTTTTTTTGGAAAAAGCAGGGGCCCTAAACATTTTGTGAATCTAAGTTTGGCTTCATTGAGGGGCAGTATTTCAATATGAGTAGGAAAAGGAGAGTATACCCCTAAACATTTTTAAAGAAGAAAAAAAGCACTGATATACCCTGCCCATCTGGCTAAGTTTCCCCTGAAGGGAGCTGAGGGTCATCTATCTCAATCCCCTGCAATACAGGAGGCCCGTACAGGGGATCAAACCCATGACCTTGGCATTCTCAGCCCTGTGCTCTTAACCCATCTGAGCTAACCGGTTGGATTGTACTGGTTTTGGATGAAGTTTAACGGGGAAAGGGGTTGGATGAAACACTTGAACTGCTGGGCTGCGTTTGCTGGGCTACATTGCTTGCAATAATAATACCAGTAAGAATAATTTTATTATTTATACCCCACCCATCGGTCTGGGTTGCCCCCACCAGCCTGGGCAGCTTCCAACACATACAAAAACGGAATAAAACACAAGAGTTATATTCTTAGGAAAAATACAGAACTACTCTGTTTCCTTTGCTAATTTCTGTTAGCAGAAGTTCACGTTCACCTGCTTGGTGATCCTGGTGGAACTATACTACCATACAAATCTACCATCAATCTGTGTTGTGTTAGTTGGTGAAGCGCTGGAATTTAATAATAATAATAATATAATAATAATAATATCTTTATTGTCATTGCCCCCTCTCGGGGACAACGAAATTACTTGGCTGCTCCATCCACCCAGGTAGGGCACTCCACACAAAATCAAATCAACTATAAAAACACTAATTAAAACAATACAGTAATTTGGGAAGACTTTGGGTCAAACAGGGTTCGAAATTATCAAGGCGCATTTTGCACCTAAAGATTCTCCATTTGCAAGCGCCTCCAAAGGTCTGGGTGCCGTTTTTGCGCTTGGCTGACACTCAAGAATTACTGAAATGTACAGTATGTGCTTTGAAGCTTCCAAGTTAAGGATAAACAATATATTAAGGAGTTTAACAATAAAGAGTGTTTTGAAAACTCAAGGAGGGTACCAATATTTTTATTGTAAACACCAAATTAAACATGTATTAACAATTTCTGAAAAAACGTATTAACAATGTGTCACTTACGCGAATTGCATAGTAGTTCCTGCTTATTAAAATAATAAATAAAAAGTGTTGCCAATTCTCCCTGCCCTTGGTGGCGACTAGACATTCAGTTTTGGCACCTACAACCCAGGTCCCAGAAACCATTTGGCTCCTAGCTTTTCTATTCCGGGTTCTAACACTCGGGTCAAATATCTGCATATTTATGAAGTTCTCTTTTTATTTTCATTTTTAAAACAATATTCTTATACATTCACACCCCAACCCCCAGTTTCCAATTTCTCCCTATTTTTTGCATCTAATTACATTTTCCCAATCCATATTATCTCCTTTTTTACCTTCAGTCATATTGCAAGTGCTATAACAATCCTCCTAATGTTTTTAAGTGTACACAGTGGTTCTTAAGGTATTCTGTAAACTTTTCCTGCTCTTGACTGAATTTCTTGTCCTCTTGGTGCTTGATCGTAACGGTCATCTTTGTCATTTTGGCCTAGTCCATCATCTTTGTTACTCACTCTTCTTTAGTTTGGACTTTTTATGTATGAAGTTCTCTTGAGTGATGTTGGACTGGTTATCATCTCTCAGCCTGTCTTGCAGGGTAACTGCGAGGATAAGGGCTGGACTTATATGTGCCACCCTGAGATCCTTGTTCAGAGGGCAGGAGGAAAACATAATAAACTATGTTATTAGCACTTTAAATTCATAGAATCATAGAATCATAGAGTTGGAAGAGACCACAAGGGCCATCGAGTCCAACCCCCTGCCAAGCAGGAAACCCCATCAGAGCACTCCTGACATATGGTTGTCAAGCCTCTGCTTAAAGACCTCCAAAGAAGGAGACTCCACCACACTCCTTGGCAGCAAATTCCACTGTCGAACAGCTCTTACTGTCAGGAAGTTCTTCCTAATGTTTAGGTGGAATCTTCTTTCTTGTAGTTTGGATCCATTGCTCCGTGTCCGCTTCTCTGGAGCAGCAGAAAACAACCTTTCTCCCTCCTCTATGTGACATCCTTTTATATATTTGAACATGGCATGCTCTCAAATGGAGAAGTGTAATGATCAACATTAAGTATTGCGGTGATGCTGGAACTGAAAAAAGCTAAGCCTGAACTTACTGGAAGCGGAATTAATTGCATGTGTGCATACACACGTGACGAATTCTGTGGGACAAAAAGGACATTTCTATGAGACAAGAGCTCCAATCTCGACACGCCCTTATTGCGTAGAGGAGTGTTGCAACATTATTCGGTCTCTGCAAAGAAGAAGCCTTCTCTTCATGTACTAAGTCTATGAAGTTACTCTTATTTTTGAGGACCTGGGCAAATACTTATAATGGTCGAGTCTGATTTTCCTGCTGCAGTAAATTCCAGAAGATAAAAGTTAAACACGGCATATTTTCCTGATAATTGGACAGCAACATTGAAGGGTAATTTTGTTAAATATTTTCTGGATGGTGAGGTTTTTGTGTCCTCAAGGTTTGCCTAGTAAATGAATGTGTGGACCTGATAAAAGATTTCTCCTGTGTAGGCTTTTTCCTTCATTGTTAAATTGGTGGTGTTCGAGACGAATGGAAGGCTTCAATAACTCAAGCAATGTTTGCAGTTCTAAGCAGTGCTTTTCTTTTATAATGCTAGGGTCAGTATTCAGATCTTGATTTGTAAACGGTTAATTGACCAGTAACCTAAATTCCAAGAGGAATATAGAAGTTTGTCACTGTAACCAACAGTTCTTTGTTAAATGTACAGTACTCTGTAGTGCAGCCTTGAATTATTTTCTGTTAGCATTCTTCAATATCCCAGCAAAATGCTACTCTTTGGCCTCAACACTTAAAACAAATAGAAAGTTTCAGGAAGCACTTTTTTTAGATTGTTTCATCTCTCGGATTAATTTGCGATTTTTTAAGCTACGTAAATTAATTTATTGCAATGTTTTCCAAAAGGAGGCAATTGTATAAATTTGCAATAGGAGTACATTTTAAGTGGTGAAATGCTTATTTTTCCATTAAGTTTAGCAATGTATATCTGTAACTTTTCTTACTTGTACAGAGCTGTTTTATTCTTTGTTACAGCCTGTTCATGCTATCTAGACTGTGAGTAACCTTTAGTTACAGGATTTAAGATTTGCCTTTGTGTGGGATAGTAAATAACTTTATTCTGATCATCTGTTTGCTCCTTTACATGAGTGTTATTTCTTATCTGGGGTTGCAGTCCTGTGATAACACATTCTTAACCTGGGATCAACTCTCATTGCACTTGAATTTGCATTTCAGGAGGCCATGGTTAGGATTGTGCTGTTAAAGAAACTGCAGTATTCATTTTATACACACGTTCCGTTTTTGTCATTCTCCTCTAAGGTGTATTCCTGTTTTAAGTTAATTGGTTAATCGCATGAATGCAAAGAGAGAGTAGTGATCCAAAACAGGGATAGCAGAAGCATTGCCTCTGCATAATCTGGCTCCGTGTAACTTGATCACACGCAAATTAAAGTACAGTAAAAGTATGTCTGCCCTGAATTGTGATACCTTAAGTGTATCACCTTTGCAAATTCTGCTGAACTAGTAGTTCCAAAAAACCTTCAGTCGACTGGTTCTGGCAGCTCCAACAGTAAACGGTTTCATATCTAGGATCACGGATAGATTTGAAGCATGTTTGGGAACAGAAGAGAAGCTATGCAGAATTTAACATATTTAGAGCCATAAATTTGCCTTGATTTGCCTATTAGAAGCAAATTTTATGTCCCAAGACATGTTGTCTAAGGTCACATGTCACTCCCCTGCAGTAATTTTCACATCTGTTAGCCACAATAACCGTATGTGAAGGAAATTTTATGTGTTGTAGTTAGTGGATGAGGCCACAACCGGAGAGGCCAAGCTCACTAGATCTCTTGGCCTGTCCTACTTCACAGGGATGTTGTGAGGCTGCCTCGAATTCTCAGCGGGAAAAGTAGGATCTAGGATGCAAGTGGAACTAACAAATGTATGGAATTTAAAACAATGGAAAATTAGATTGAGAGCTCATTTTGTTCCAGGCTTTGCGTCCTGGCGAAGTTCTAAATGACCCCTATAGTATTGCACAAATACACAGATACACCAGTTTTCGTGTTGTGGCGCAGAGTTGGCCAGGGGAAAGACCGCCGTCTTGACAAACCCTCAGGCTCCGTTGGTACTTGTTCTTTGGCTTTACAATGGCTTCACAGAGCAGTTTCACAGGATAGTTACTGTGCGAAGCCACAGCGTATGAATTAATAGATTTTAGTATCTTAAGGCGAGAGTAAGCGTTAAATGAGATGAGTACGACGAGTAAATTGCTTTTCATTTGGCTGTACACTGTATTTCCATAGAAGTAGCTAGGCGGTATTTTGTATCCCCATTATCTTTAATTTCACTCCGTTAAAGCAATTTCTGCTTGCAGGAATGTGTTTACAGTGGTACCTCGGGTTAAGTACTTAATACGTTCTGGAGGCCCGTTCTTAACCTGAAACTGTTCTTAACCTGAAGCACCACTTTAGCTAATGGGGCCCCCTGCTGCTGCCGCGCCGCCGCAGCACGATTTCTGTTCTCATCCTGAAGCAAAGTTCTTAACCCGAGGTACTATTTCTGGGTTAGCGGAGTCTGTAACCTGAAGCGTCTGTAACCTGAAGCGTGTATGTAACCTGAGGTACCACTGTACTGCCTTTTCAGCCCAGTTATGGCAATCGGATGAAATAGGACGTTTCTTATGATCCCTCCGGTAGTCATAAACCAGTAGGTTTCTGAAGTAATACAGTCATTTCTTCTGAAGCTACAGGTGAATATAGTAGCTTTTCTGAAAGATAATGACCAGTCCTGAATGTGGCATAACCTAATATGCAAAGAAACACACAGGGTGATACTTCTCATAAAAAGTAGCAGTGATGGAAATTTGCCAGGCGCTTTTTGCGACTGGCACGGGTCCAATTTTGACCACGTGGAGATCTCTGGATGCCAGGTTGCCGACTGACCTCTCCCTCTGGCCGGCCCCTCCATCTTTCTTCAGCAGGTCAGCAGAAGAGCTTACTTACTGCATTAATCATCATCATCATAATAATAACAATAATTTATTATTTATACCCCGCCCATCTGGCTGGGCTTCCCCAGCCACTCTGGGCGGCTTCCAAAAAAACATTAAAATACTGCAATACATCAAACACTAAAAGCTTCCCTAAAGACGGCTGCCTTCAGATGTCTTCTAAAAGTCTTCTAAAAGTCTTTGACATCTGGTGGGAGGGCGTTCCACAGGGCAGGTGCCACTACTGAGAAGGCCCTCTGCCTGGTTCCCTGTAACTTGGCTTCTCGCAGCGAGGGAACCGCCAGAAGGCCCTTGGCGCTGGACCTCAGTGTCTTTGCAGAACGATGGGGGTGGAGACGCTCCTTCAGGTATACTGGGCCGAGGCCCTTTAGGGCTTGAAAGGTCAGCACCAACACTTGAATTGTGCTCGGAAACGTACTGGGAGCCAATGTAGGTCTTTCAAGACCGGTGTTATATGGTTATATATCCCGCCTTTTTCTCCAAGGAGTACATGGTTCACCCCACTTCTCAGTTAATACCTAGAAAAACCCTGCGAGGTGGGTTAAAAGACTGCGACTGGAGAAACGTCACCCTCAGTTTCACGGCTGAGTGGGGATTTGAACCCTGATCTCCCAGGTCCTACTTCGACACTCTAACCCAGGGGTCAGCAACCTTTTTCAGCCGTGGGCCAGTCAACTATCCCTCAGACCATGTGGCAGGGCCGGACTATATTTTGAAAAATAATAATGAGCGAATTCCTATACCTCCCATTCCAACAAACAAAATTCACTCTCTCACTATCGCTGCTGCAAACAGTTACCGATGCAGCATAAAGGGATAATTGAAGAGAGGCAAGGTTATTTTTATTTATTATTTACTCAATTTATACAATTGCGCTAACGTACTGGGAGTTAAATACCAATGGTACATCATCTTCATATAATTTTATTTCAGTGTACAACGGTGCTTTGTGATGCTTTCATTCTGGCAGGTGTTTGAGCTTAAAGCCCTGATGCAAACTGCCCATAAGATTTAAGACAGGGGTCAGCAACCTTTTTCAGCCGTTGTCCGGTCCACCGTCCCTCAGACCATGTGAGGGGCCAGACTATATTTTGAAAAGGAAAAAAAAATGAACGAATTCCTACCCCCCACAAATAACCCAGAGATGCATTTTAAATAAAAGCACAAATTCTATTCATGTAAAAACACACTGGTTCCCGGACCGTCCACGGGCCGGATTGAGAAGGCGATTGGGCCGCATCCTGCCCCTGGGCCTTAGGTTGCTTACCTCTGCTCCAACCACTACAATACACTGGCTTCCTGGAGCACTTTTGCTATGGGGAGCTCTATAAATTAAGTAGGTGAATAAACACGGGGAAAGCAAAATATCACTTAGAGAAGGATCTGAAATATTTTCCTTGAAGCTTGAGTTTGGTTTATTCTGGGTTGTTTAAATGTGTTGTAAACCACTTTTGAGTTTTTTTCTTTAAAATATAAAGCAATATAGAAATGAAAACTATTATTAGTATTGTTGTTGTTGTTGTTGTTAAGGCAGTGCCTGGACTAGCTTACGGTATATATCTAACACTGATCAGTAAACACATTCAGTAAAAGCTACAAAGCAGTATATGATTTTTAGGGGGGTGGGATTAGCAAAGCACTAGGGAAGGAGTGGGGAGTGCAGTTGAACAAAGATAAACAGGCAGTTGATGATAAAGGAAGATTCAGCAGTACAATGCTTTATGTACCAATGGAAATCTACATACAGCCGCACCTTGGAAGTCGAACGGAATCTGTTCCGGAAGTCCGTTCGACTTCCAAAATGTTCAGAAACTATAGCGCGGCTTCTGATTGGCTGCAGGAAGCTCCTGCAACCAATCGGAGGCCCTTTCAGACGTTTGGGTTCCAAAGAATGTTCGCAAACCGGAACAGTTTGCGGCGTTCGGGAGCCAAAACATTTGACTTGCAAGGCGTTCGGGATCCAAGGTACGACTGTATGTGGACATGGTCTCAGAACACTTGATCAATATTTTGGACATCGCCTTAAATCACACAGATGTGTCAAACCCTGGTTAGCAGATTCTGCAGAAGAGTTGAGAATTCAAGGAGGCAGGATAGAGAGCACCTTTGTGATTCTTTCTGCACCCTCAGATGGCCGGTGAATAGAGGAGATTTAATTACAGGAGATAACTTATCTCTGGTCTTCTCTGCAACTCTGGACAATGAAGGCTTTATTACCTTGCTTTGATATGACTGGTTAAGAGATATACGAGTGGCTAGATGTTATACCCTGCGGCATCTGTTTCCAATTGCAATAGTTTGGAAAACAGGGTTTTCTGTTTCTGATAAATCCAGGAGCACAGGGAGAAGATATCCTCCTGTGTTTTTAAACTGCTCATTTCGATCAAGTTTTTGTCTCGCCAGAGTGGTGCATGCTCTGTCTATCTCCTGCTTGGACTACTGCAATGTGCTCTGCGTGGGGCTACCTTTGAAACTGCAACTAATCCAGAATGTGGCAGCCAGACTGGTGACTGGGAGTGGCCGTCGAGACCATATAACACCAGTCCTGAAAGACCTATATTGGCTCCCAGTACATTTCCAAGCACAGTTCAAAGTGTTGGTGCTGACCTTTAAAGCCCTAAACGACTTTGGCCTTGTATAGCTGAAGGAGCATCACACCCATCATTCAGCCCGGACACTGAGGTCCAGCGCCGAGGGCCTTCTGGCGGTTCCCTCCCTGCGAGATGTGAGGTTACAGGGAACCAGGCAGAGGGCCTTCTTGGTAGTGGCACCCGCCCTGTGGAACGCCCTTCCATCAGATGTCAAGGAAATAAAGAACTACCTGACTTTTAGAAGACATCTGAAGGCAGCCCTGTTCAGGGAAGCTTTTAATGTTTGATGTTTTATTGTGTTTTTAATATTCGGTTGGGAGCCGCCCAAAGTGGCTGGGGAAACCCAGTCAGATAGGCGGAGTATGTATGTATGTTTGTATAAATATTCTTCTTCTTCTTCATGACAATTGAGTTTACATATACAGTCATGCCTTGGGTTACAGCTGCTTTGGGTTGCGTTTTTTTGGGTTACGCACCCGCCGAAACCCGGAAGTACCAGAACAGGACACTTCCGGGTTTCGGCTGTCGCGCATTCACAGAAGCACTAAATTACGCTTTGCGCATGTGCAGAAGCGCCGAATTGCAACCCGTGCGTGCGCAGATGCGCTGCTGCAGTTTGCGAACGTGCATCCCACATGGATCATGTTCGCAACCAGAGCGTCCACTGTACAGTGTTACCTCGGGTTACAGACGCTTCAGGTTACAGACTCCGCTAATCCAGAAATATTACCTTGGGTTAAGAACTTTGCTTCAGGATGAGAACAGAAAACGTGCAGCGGCAGCGGGAGGCTCCATTAGCTAAAGTGGAACCTCAGGTTAAGAACGTACCTCCGGAACGAATTAAGTTCTTAACCCGATGTTCTTAACCTGAAGCACCACTTTAGCTAATGGGGCCTCCTCCTGCTGCTGCGCCGCCAGAGCACAATTTCTGTTCTCATCCTGAAGCAAAGTTCTTAACCTGAAGCACTATTTCTGGGTTAGTGGAGTCTATAACCTGAAGCGTATGTAACCTGAAGCATATGTAACCCGAGGTACCACTGTATACTGATTTTCCAACGGCACACCTGGAATACATAGCAGTCTTGCCCGCATGGCAGTTTTCCTGCCACTCTGTGCGAAAAATGCATAATTCCAAAGCCTTTCATTTACTACTTAACCCCAACTACAGGGCGTAGGTTATTAACCTAGGAGATAACAGTTTGCATTGGTGATCCCAAGGGCTAATATTTAATTCTAACCTCCTACTCAAGAAGTACAGCTTTCCAAACGTCTTGTTAAAAAATGGGTACGTTCTGCAACTTGCTCCTGCTAGGGATTATTCTGTTACTGCTTTGTGTGCTTCTAGCACATGACTGAATCATTTACAGGCCTTTCAGAGGCACCACGAGTCTTGTTTTCTGATGCTTTTTGTGTTGTTGTGTGTAACTGCGTCTTTTGAAGTAATAAAACTCAAACCCTGTCCTATAAAAATGTGGCACTCATCCATCTAGCTGCGCAACTGTCTGAATGTGCCTGAAATACCAGAATCGTTGTGGTACAGAAGACCTTAGCATTAAGCTGTATGTTATACAGTGCAGAAACCAATGTATTTGGGTGGCAGGTGTTTTTTTTTTAAAAAAAATAATTGGTCCTCATCCTTATGCTGTTAATCTCTCCACTTCCTTCAAAGTTTTATCTGTGGAAATGAGGAGAAGTAGTGTTTGTGCAGTGGAAATCAGTTTTCTACAGCTTGTCACATCATAGCCATATTTCCTGCTCCCAGTCTGTTGATTAGACAATTAAACTTGGAGGCTAAGTAGAATAACGCTTGACTCTGAAGTCCAAAGATTTAAAAATCTTTTTTTTTCTCTTAAGGGTTGTTACTTTTAAATACAGTGCTTCTGTTTGCATGCTTCCTTCAGAAATACTGTATACGTGTTTTATTTTTTATTTTTTACTCCAAGCTTGTTGCTACATAACAACAATCACAAAGTTATATTCTGCCTCTATAGAGTATTGGCTTGAGAGTAGATTTATATGCACAAATGTTGGCTCTAGGTCTGTCTGATTTATGAAGATAATCAGATCTGTTCAGATAGCACAGCAGTATTCATGTGGGCAAATAGAAAAAAATAAACTGTAGCATCTTGCTTGTGTGAGTTTTCTCAGGCAACAAGTGTTGCATCAAAGAAGAACTTGTACAGACATAAATTATGGCTATTGATTTTGTTTATTATAGGTGGTGTGTTAGAGTCTCATTACTTTTTAAATACTTTTGATTTGCCTGTTTGTTTAATGTTACTTCCAAGACTACGCACATTTTGATTGTATAGATTATTTGAATGTCTGAGACCAGTTTTCTGAATTCTATAGTAGTCTGACTTAATCTACTCCCTTCGCTTAAAAAATAATTAAAGTCAAGGGGACAAAATAGAATGCTCCAGGGTTGCCGAAACTTGGTTTTTTGACTATAGTTTTCATCATCCTTGACCACTGTTCCTGGATGATGGGAGTTGTAGTCCAACAACAGCTGGAGACCCAAGTTTTGGAAACTCTGCTAGCTTCTGCATACTTAACTGGAAGTAATTCCAATTGAAAAAAGGGAGTGAATATGTATACGATCTGCTGCATGCCCTGGAGCCAGTCCAGGATTTAATCCCGAGTGATGCTAGAATCTAGTGCAAGATGCAACCAATGTCACTCTGCTTGGAAACAAGGGCCACACTGTCAAATTCAACTGCAATGAAAGTGGAAGCTTGCCTAGAAAGTCCGACAGGGTAACACTGAATTTCTAAAGGAGTCATTTGTAAAAAAATATATCAGAGGGTTAGTTTAAAGCAAGTTGAAGTCAGGATGGTTGAATATCCTCGGGACATTTGGAAGAAACCAGTATTAATATTATTTTTTAAAAAATAATTTTTATTGAATGATTTTATGTTACAAAAAACATTACAGCCATACTACCACAACATATAATTGAGAAAGAAAAATGACACACACCAATATTTTGTTTGTTATTTGTTATTTACCATCATATTTCCTCCCAAACATTCCATAGAAAACACACACCCGCACAAACACATAGTAATAATAATAATGAAAATAAATATTTTCCCCTTTTATCTTACAAAATCTTTACTTCTATTTTGACTTCCTGTCAAGTCCCTTTGCATATATTTTATCTTACAATTGAATGTACACAAAACAAGTATTAACAAGGCTCAGATAAAATGAGCGATTGCATGAATATGGCATAGAGCAGAGTGTGGACTGAGCGAAACCGCATTTTTTTGCGTGATTTAAATCACCAACCGAAGGTTTGTCTTTGGCTGCAGCTTGCAGTTGGGTTGGAGAACTCTGAGCCTGAGGTTTGAAGCCATGCTAAACCAAACCTTGGCTTAGCTGGGTGCTGAACAGGGACAAAAAGGATCGAGGAAGCGTAGGGTGGCTACACGCTCCTCCTCTGGAGACAACATATTCCAGTAAGCTTGCCTTCTCGTTTTTTGCCAACAAGACCAGCGACTATTAGCCATGAATAGAACATCTTTCTGAATACAGTGTTTCCTTGGTACTCAAATGCCTTGGTTCTCAAACGCTGAAAACCCAGAAGTAAGTGTTCCGGTTTTTGAACGTTTTTTGGAAGCTGAACATTTGATGCGGCTGTCGGCTATTGTTTCTGGGGCGCCTGCACCAATCATAAGCTGTGCCTTGGTTTTTGAACATATCGGAAGTCAAACGGACTTCCGGAACGGATTAAGTTTGGCACATTTGTTTTTGCTATTTATTTTGCATTTTTGTTTTTTGGGTTTTTCTGGTTCATTTGTTTTTGTGCCTGTGTGGAACCCCGTTCAGCTATTGATTGATTGATTGATTGATTGTGTGGCTGTGGAAATGGATAAAAGCCCCCCATCCAAACAATGACTATCATCAGTGCAGGTAAGGGGGAAAAAAGAATTTTAATTTTTATCATCTACAACACTGTTTAATTTATTTTATAGTACAGTACATTGTTTATTGATTTCATTTTATGGATCCACGGTCTCGTTAAATAGTAAAATTCATGTTAAATTGCTGTTTTTAGGGGTTGTTTTTAAAAGTCTGGAACGTGTTGATCCATTTTGCATTACAGTGGTACCTCAGGTTAAGTACTTAATTCGTCCCGGAGGTCCGTTCTTAACCTGAAACTGTTCTTAACCTGAAGCACCACTTTAGCTAATGGGGCCTCCCGCTGCTGCTGCGCCTCCAGAGCACAATTTCTGTTCTCATCCTGAAGCATAATTCTTAACCCGAGGTACTATTTCTGGGTTAGCGGAGTCTGTAACCTGAAGCGTATGTAACCCGAGGTACCACTGTACTTTCTATGGGAAAGTGCGCTTTGGTTTTGGAACGGACTCCAGGAACGGATTAAGTTTGAGAACCGAGGTACCACTGTACTAGTTGTTGGAGCTTGAATACAAAGGAGAGTTGTCTATCCTCTGACTGGCCGCTGTGAGAAACTTGACGCTAGACTAGATGTTCTGATACAGTAGGATTGCTGTTATGCCTTTAAAAAAAGCGCACACATTTGAGCTATTGGCACCGTTCACAAACTCTTGGTAGATCACAGAGTTTGGGGCGTTTCTTAAATGTAAATGAAGGCACCTGCCTCAACTTGAGGTATATTTATGGGGATGTTTGCTCTGCTGGGCGCTCTCTCTCTCTCTCTCTCTCTCGTGGTTGGAATAATTAGTTGTACCAGCAAGTAATGAGCTGCTGCTACACTTGCATCTCATTTTATGGTGGTTTCCCATTCCGTTTTGCACAATTCGGAGGTGAAGGGAGGATCCTGGCAGGCTCATGGTTCACCTGCCAGCCATAGGCACCTGGAAATCCCACGAAGACAAGCAGGTTGGCAAAAGTGAGATGAAATCTGTATTAGCCGTGTTAGAAGCAAAGCCCTTTCCTCTGCAGTCGGCCCAGAAATGGAGCAGATTTGCAGAATATTGCTCTGTTGCTTCGCCATTAATCCACTTGGTAGAAGACACTTTCATGTTGACTGTAGAGGAGGAAGATAGGTTCCCTTTCTCCATATTCGGCATGGAAACACAGGCTGCTAATCCCTTGGTAGGCTAGAGAAATTGTTTGCAGGCTAGTTATCTTCTTTTGGCTTATTCGCAAGGTTTGATTTTGGCTTATTCGCAAGGTTATGTTCTGGGGATGCCCTCAAGACCTGGAGTCCTAGAGGATAAAGCTTTTTACCAAAACACTTGCCCAGGAGAGTGGGATTCAATGTGCAATATAGGAGCAACAAAGCCAAGGACAAGCACAGAGAATTACCGTATTTTTTGCTCTATAAGACTTACTTTTTCCCTCCTAAAAAGTAAGGGGAAATGTGTGTGTGTGTGTGTGTGTTGTGGAGCGAATGCAGGCTGCGCAGCTATCCCAGAAGCCAGAACAGCAAGAGGGATTGCTGCTTTCGCTGTGCAGCAATCCCTCTTGTTCTGGCTTCTGAGATTCAGAATATTTTTTTTCTTGTTTTCCTCCTCCAAAAACTAGGTGCGTCTTATGGTCTGGTGCATCTTATAGAGCAAAAAATACGGTACTTTGGTTCCCAGATATTATCGGAAGAAGAGCCCAAGGCATTATGGAGAACAGCAACAACTGACCAAAGATAGACATAATATTTTACAAGGACAGGGAGAAACATCAAGGACAGAATAAATTGCCACACACAAGAACAACAAAGAGAGAGTTTGAATACCTTACCTCTAGGACTATAAATCATTTAAGGTGTTAATGCGAATGGAAGTCGTTAAAATTGCAGCTGCGGTATAAGGGTTTGTGATTCTGACTGGAAGTGTAATGGAAATTTATAAGATTTTGGAACGCAGAAATAGAGTAAATCGCCAAACCATCAATTCTCCCACCTAAATTGTACAATTTGGCTTTTGAGTGATTGGCATTATTAATGGTAGCATCATTTGGCATTGTTGTAATGGGGCTTTTATTGCACTATTGTAATTGAAAACTAATAAAAAATATTTTTAAAAAAACAGAAAACAAAACATGATCGGGAAACAATCTAATATTTCACCAAGAAGTGAAAGACTTATGTTGTTTCTAGCAACTGGAAAGATCAAGAGGGAGGCTTTATTTTTTAAATTTTGTTTTTTATTAAAGAAGTTCATAGAGTTCTTTCTACAGATCATTCATGCTTGATGTGAGTCACCAGTGTTATAGGCAGTGTAAAGTTGGGGGAGAAGACAGGTGGAGAAGTAAACTTTCATTCTTCTACATAGTGTATGCGTAAGGTTTTGTGTCAGTGTCACATGGGTAGGTTTTATTCATTTGTTGGTTTTTGTTGAAGAGGGAGGCGTTATACCAGGGGTCAGGAATCTAAGGCCCATGGGCCGGAAGTGCCCCGTGGAGGTCGTTTGACTGGCCCACGAGCCACCCCTGAACCGAGTTTCCCGCTCATGCACAGCGCTAAACCGGCGCGGCGCAGCACGGGGATTCGCTTCTGCAGCGCCGAAAATCGCATCTGTGCGTGCACAGACACTGAAAATCACACCTGCGCGGATGCCGAAAAACATGCACTCGCAATCTCCACGGGACTGATCGGCCCAGGCATAATAAACCCTGCTTTATACAGTCGTACCTTGGAAGTCGAACGGAATCCGTTCCGGAAGTCGGTTCGACTTCCAAAACGTTCGGAAACCAAAGTGCGGCTTCTGATTGGCTGCAGGAAGCTCCTGCAGCCAATCGGAAGCTGCGTTGGATGTTTGGCTTCCAAAAGAAGGTTTGCAAACCGGAACACTCACTTCTGGGTTTGTGGCATTTGGGAGCCGAAATGTACGAGTTCCAAGGCATTTGGGATCCAAGGTACGACTGTATATTCTTACTGCCTAAGTCACACCTCCTGGCAGTGAAGGCACACCAGGGATTGCTTATTCATAAGCAGACATCTTACTCGTTGACCCGGATGACCCATCAAGTGGATCCTCGGCACGCAAGACGTGTTTTTGACATGTTTGATGTCTGGTTTGCCCTCTGAGGACTCAGCATCTGATCCCAGGTCAAGGTTACATATGGCATCCAGTATGAATTCAAGTACAGTGGTTCTCAAATGCCTTGGTACTCAAACAACTTGGAACCCAAACACTGCAAACTGGTTTGCAAACTTTTTTCAGAAGCTGAACATGCTCCGTTTGAGTGTCATACTGAGGTCTGTCTGTTTTTGCTATTTATTTTGTGTTTTTGCGGCTCTTTTCGTTTTGTTTTTGTGAATGTGTGGAACCCAGTTCAGCTACTGATTGATGGATTGTGTGACTGCAGTACATTGTTTATTGCTTTCATTTTATGGATACATGGTCTCGTTAGATAGTAAAATTCATGTTAAATTCATGCTTTGGTGGTTGTTTTTAAAAGACTGGAGCGGATTAATCCATTTTGCATTACTTTGTATGGGAAAGCACGCCTTGGTTTTGGAACGCTTTGCTTTTGGAACGGACTTCCGGAAGGGATTAAGTTTGAGACCCAAGGTACCACTGTACCATATAAGTGAACACAGTTTATACCAAGCACCCTGTTCTGGGCTGCTACGCATTTTACAGAAAAAACTAGTCCCTGTATTTATGCCATAGATTTTCTGCAATTTGTTTTGAGTTTTTTTGAAGGATCTGAACAATCTTGTACGTGGGAGTCGTGTTTGCTCGAGGCCTCTTGAGTAAATTTATTTTCAGACAAAATGTTCTTTAAATTTTACAGAAAAGACACGATCATTTCGTAGTGGAGGTATAGGAATCCCATCTTTTTCTGTGCCCTATGAAGCACTTCTTAATTCCAAGCAGATTATTATTTTATATTGTACATAAAAAATTTAAATACTGAACGTATAAAAAGCCATTTTAAAATAAAAGGCCAACTAGCACAGAGGGGGGAAACCGTGTACATGAAAATGGGGAGCTTGTGTCTCTTAACACAGCATTGATCTCGGAGTCAGTAAAAGCAAATTTCAACTAGCCGTTCTTAAAAAGCAGATGGAAGGGATTATTATTATTATTATTATTATTATTTGCACGGGCCACCCTGTGTGTTTTTGCAGCAGAAAAATAAAACAGATTTTCCTATAGACAAGCTGACGTTTACCCACTGAGTCTGTTCTAAAATGAAGCAAAGGAGGAGGACACTGTTAATTAAGCTATAAATATCTAGACTGCTTGGGGAGGACTCAAGCTACAAAGCAGTGATTGGGAAAGTAGGTGAGCATCTTTGGAAATATGAAAAATCAAAGAACAGGAGACTTCTGCATCTTCAGGGCTTGAGATGGCAATGGGATTGGCCCTGATACGTTGGAGTTGCTGTCGTTTAGTCGTTTAGTTGTGTCCAACCAGTGGCGTAGCGTGGGTTGTCAGCACCCGGGGCAAGGCAAGTAATTTGCGCCCCCTAACCCGGGGCAAGGCAAGTAATTTGCGCCCCCTAACCCCTAACCTGCCGCCGCTGCCAGCTTCTTCTTGCTGCTGCCTGGTCTGGTCTGGTGTGGTTCTCTCCCGCGCTCAGCGCTGCGCTGGGCGGCCACTGCACTGCCCCTCCCCCAGATAGTCCCTCGCTCTCTCTCCGCACCGCACGCCTGGCACCCCCACCCCACAGTGGGCGGCGACCCGGCGGCTTGGATCGGATTCGCACAGCCAGCACTGCAGTGAGAGAGAGTGAGTGAGCCAGGTAGAGGCAGAGAGCTGCGAGTGCGAGCGCCCCCCCCAGATGTTGCGCCCGGTGCGGCCGGCCCCCCCTGCACCCCCCACGCTACGCCACTGTGTCCAACTCCTTGTGACCCTATGGACCAGAGCACGCCATGTCTTCCACTGCCTCCCGCAGTTTGGTCAAACTCATGTTAGTCGCTTCGAGAACACTGTCCAACCATCTCGTCCTCTGTCGTCCCCTTCTCCTTGTGCCCTCAATCTTTCCCAACATCAGGGTCTTTTCCAGGGAGTCTTCTCTTCTCATGAGGTGGCCAAAGAATTGGAGTCTCAGGTTCACGATCTGTCCTTCCAGTGAGCACTCAGGGCTGATTTCCTTCAGAATGGAGAGGTTTGATCTTCTTGCAGCCCATGGGACTCTCAAGAGTCTCCTCCAGCACCATAATTCAAAAGCATCAATTCTTCGGCGATCAGCCTTCTTTATGGTCCAGCTCTCACTTCCATACATCAGTACTGGGAAAACCATGGCTTTAACGATACCTTGGAGAGCTGCCACTAAGAGTAGGCAAAATTGGGTTGGGTGGTGGAGCAGTAGTTTAATCTAAGGTCCTTTTGTGCGTTCATTCTTGAAGATGGAACTAAGTAGGGGTCAAGTTACTTGTTACATTAGCTGCATGGCTAGTAGCCACATCAGGAGGTTTAAATTTTTTAAAACCTAGATGTGTCGATTTCCCAATTTTCATTGGCCCTGTAGCACACCAGGTCCCTTCCCAGCCAGGATCCCAACTAAAATCACCTCCTCCTTTCCCACTGCAGTTAATCTTTTAGAAAAATCTCTTAACAGTATAGCCAACTGAATACTTATTCTGTGGCACTGCATATGGTCAAAGGCCTGGTGAGAAACGGCTAAGGGAGCTGGGCATGTTTAGCCTGGAGAAGAGGAGGTTAAGGGGTGATATGATAGCCATGTTCAAATATATAAAAGGATGTCACATAGAGGAGGGAGAAAGGTTGTTTTCTGCTGTTCCAGAGAAGCGGACATGGAGCAATGGATCCAAACTACAAGAAAGAAGATTCCACCTAAACATTAGGAAGAACTTCCTGACAGTAAGAGCTGTTCGACAGTGGAATTTGCTGCCAAGGAGTGTGGTGGAGTCTCCTACTTTGGAGGTCTTTAAGCAGAGGCTTGACAACCATATGTCAGGAGTGCTCTGATGGTGTTTCCTGCTTGGCAGGGGGTTGGACTCGATGGCCCTTGTGGTCTCTTCCAACTCTATGATTCTATGATTCTATATCAGACGACGGGTTCTGTGATTTTCCTATACCTGGCTTTCTGGGGAAAGGAAGTGACTACAATAGAAAGGAAGGCAGCACCCAAAATAGCAAAAACCCTAAATAAATAAAACAAAAGAGAGAGAGATATTACCCTCTGTTGGATATTAAAGGAGAGTTTGTTGATATATTTGCTATGTTAACTAATACCTTTGCAAGCACCTGAATCACCAAATTCGGCGATGCAGAGATTCTGGATCCTTGAATGCAAGCAGTTGGTCTCAGAAAAGTTTAAGCATGCATGCTAGTGGCAAAACTGACTTATTTAAAAGCAAATTGGCTTTAGTTCCAAGCCGGCCGACTATTTGGGCATCCGTGTGCGCGCACCTATGTTATGTCAACAAAGGCGCTGTTGAAGTCTAACAGTTGCAGGAAAGGAAATAACCTTGGAGAACATTTAGATCATTTTTATATCTTCTCAGGAATGGCCAGCTTCTCCCCAGCCAAGATGTGGAGGATCAAAGGCTCCTTGGCGATATTATCCTTATCAGGCCCAGAAGTTTGATGCCCCCTTCTCCCCATCCCACAGCCAAAGGTCCTAGCTGGCCCTGTATCCTGGTTGCTAGGTAACCCTTTACATTCGGTTTTGTACTATATTTTGGAGGCTGGATGTTTGTGGTTAATTGGTAGTGGCTTTTAGCGATATTAAAATGTTTTTGTTTTTTGTTTTTTAAGACATGAGAGTAGGTTCCATACTTGCAGCCATTACCTACTGAGCCTTGAATTAATTTGCTTTTACTCAGTGTAATTGAAAAAGCAAGGTTTATACGGTGACTAGGAATGTTTGCCTTTCTTCTGGCATTCCACACAGGTGGTTTTTTTTTAAGCTGGTGGTTGTATTTGAATTCCTAACCCCTAACCTTCATGTTTGCAAGGAGATACGGTGAAAAATATACAGGAATCCCAGTATTCCACAAGCAGGGTGTAAGTGCTACAAATGTTTGATGTATTACGGTATTTTAATATTTTGTTGGAAGCCACCCAGAGTGGCTGGGGCAGCCCAGCCTGATGTGCGGGGTAGAAATATATTATTTATTTATTTATACCCCACTCATCTGGCTGAGTTTCCCCAGCCACTCTGGGCAGCTCTCAATCAAGTGTTAAAAACAATACAGCGTTACATCTTAAAAACTTCCCTGAACAGGGCTGCCTTAAGATGTCTTCTGAATGTCAGGTGGTTGTTTATCTCTTTGACAGCTGATGGGAGGGTGTTCCACAGGGCGGGTGCCACTACCGAGAAGGCCCTCGGCGCTGGTTCTCAGTGTTATTATTATTATTATTATTATTATTATTATTATTATTATTATTATTATTATTACAGTGGTACCTCGGGTTACATACGCTTCAGGTTACAGACTCTGCTACCCCAGAAATATTGCTTCAGGTTAAGAACTTTGCTTCAGGATGAGAACAGAAATCGTGCTCTGGTGGCACGGCAGCAGCGGGAGGCCCCATTAGCTAAAGTGGTGCTTCAGGTTAAGAACAGTTTCAGGTTAAGTACAGACCTCCGGAACGAATTAAGTACTTAACCTGAGGTACCACTGTACTACTACATCACCCTCTCTACAGGCGATTGTGCAAAAATCACCTTTGTTGTATTCTGGCTTTTCCAGCTTCTTTAGATCATTCTAAGTTCTACTGTTATATGAGAGGAAGAAAAACTCCCTTCTCCCTACACCATGGAAAATTTTATACACTTCTCTCATAGCCCGCACTTAAGTCCAAATGTCGTAACCTTTCCTTGTAGGGGAGTTGCTCCAGCCCCCCGTTTGGGCTACCCTTTTCTAAAACTTTCCAGCTTTTACAACAGCCATTTTGAGATGCGGCAACCGGTGCTGAACACAATATTCACAGCGCAGTCACACCATGAATATTGGCAGTTTTACTTTCAATCTAATGATCCCTAACGTGGAATCTTTTCACGGCTGCCATTCACTTGGTCGACATCTTCATCAAGCGATCTGCCACAACTCCAAGATACTTTCCCTGGCAACTTCATATGCCGGAAGCGTCTAGGTCAGGGGTCTGCAACCCGTGGCTCCGGAGCCGCATGTGGCTCTTTTACATCTTTGCTGCGGCTCCGGGGCGGATACTAGCGACGGGAGGAGGCGCATTGTGCGCCCCGACACTCCTCACTGTGGCGGGTGCTGTACTGGCTGTGACGTCGCATGGGGGCGGTGCGTGCGTTAGTCACGCACCGTCCCGACGTCACCTTCCCGCCCGCTATCAGATTGTGGCTCCGGAGATATATTTGTTTTAAATGTCGCAATGGTTTTGCGGCTCCCAGTTGTTTTTTCTTCGGAAACGGGTCCAAGTGGCTCTCTTTGTCTTAAAGGTTGCAGACCCCTGGTATAGGTGAAGTCATATGTTATTTGCTCTAGTGAACATCAGTTTGCACTCTCTTACATTGAACTGCATTTCTGATTTTAGCGCCCATTCATCCAGTTTGGAGAGGTCCTTTTTGGATTAAACCACCCAGAACAGCAAACCAAGCTATCCCATTCCTAACCCCCAAATGCCAATCATTTAAAAACAAGTTTAAAAAGCACCAGCCCCAATACAGACCCTTGGGAACCCCAATTCTCACACCCCTCCTTTGAGAGAACTGCCATTTTCCCCCCTACTCTTGAGACTTCCAATTCTTTAACCAGTTACTGCATCACCCCTATTGATGTGCTTATTGATACTCTCAAAGTACAGTGGAACCTCGGGTTATGTTACCCTCAGGTAACGCAAACTTTGGGTTGCAAAAGAGGCAAACGAAGAAGTGTTTTGCCACTGGTGCATCTGCAGAAGCGGTCCTCCGGTTGCGAAAACATCGGGATACGGCCGGACCTCCAGAACGGATCCCGTTCGCAACCAGAGGTACCACTGTACTCTGAAAGAACAAGACCTAACTCTGTGTAAGCCATGATGTTTCTTCTCCTGCAAGACATTTTCTACATGCTTGCTGATTATATCTTTAATAATGCTTTCCACCAGTTTTCCTGGAACAAACATCAAGCTAATGCCTGTAATTTCCTGGGATCCACTTCTAAAAGTTGGTGTTCCGCCACTGGTTTTTAGTCCTTGCCAGTCGTAGGGGCGAATTACATATTTTTGTTAGCAAATGAGCAATTTCACATTTGAGTTCCTTTAAGAACTCTTGCGAGAATATCATCTGGAACTGTTGATTTGTTGGTTTTTAATTTGTCAGGAAGGCCTGGAATTCTGTCTCGATCGTCACTAATTCCTCGTGAGAAAATTAGGCATGGAGATTTCACTGTCAGCTTTCTCAGTCGGGGATGTTGTAGGTGCGGCATAATGATTTGTCGGATAGAAAGGGACGGTTATTATCCCAATAATTTCAGTCACTTTTAAGGCACTTTCGGCTGTGGTCAGTACGTACCCTGACTTTTGTGTCCATTTAGCTTTTGAAAAGTCATTAAAATGCTTGCTGCCTAGAGACAGGCACTGCTTTCAATGGAGACTGTTCGTTCTTCTGCCAAGACTTTCTGATTTTCTTTTCTCTTCCTCTTAAAGAAGTCTTTGCTCTTCATGACTGTATTATTTGATTCTAGGCAGCTCTGCCCTTCAAACTGCATTATCTTGATGTTACTCATTCTTACAACAGCTCTGTGTGAGGTGTTACATAACTAATACTGCAGTATTCATATAGGTGGAGGAACAGGAATGAGTTCCAGTGATCTGCTCAAACCACAAAGTGCTTCTTGCTTCTCGCTTTAAGAATTGGTGCTCCCAGAAGGTCACCCTTGTATTTTGACACCATAAAATGAAACTGTTGATAATCCATAACTGGATCGGAGAAGGACTACGGCGCTGTAAGGCTAAAAGCAGGCAAGAGTTTGAAACAGTAGTTTGAAGGCACTTCGCTTACCCACACCTACGGCATTTTCCCTCAGTGTTGAATCTGGTCAAACAGGTTGGGGAGGTTTTGGGGAAAGAGCCCCAGCTCCCTTCATTGGCTTGGTAGATGATTTCCTGATTGTTAGGTTTATAGCTTTGGAGTCTCCAGACAAGAGACTGGAGACACCTTTTCCCAGCCTTGGCTTTCCCAGATGTTCTTGGGATTGCAGCTCACAGCCAACATGTGGTCAGTGGTAGGGGGTTATGGGCGTTTTGGTCAAGCAACACCCAGAGGAGCCAAGGTTGGGGAAGGCTGATTTAGAGTAGTAGTAGTAGTGGGACGCGGGTGGCGCTGTGGGTTAAACCACAGAGCCTAGGACTTGCCGATCAGAAGGTCGGCGGTTCGAATCCCCGCGACGGGGTGAGCTCCCGTTGCTCGGTCCCTGCTCCTGCCCACCTAGCAGTCCGAAAGCACGTCAAAGTGCAAGTAGATAAATAGGTACTGCTCCAGCGGGAAGGTAAACGGTGTTTCAGTGTGCTGCTCTGGTTCGCCAGAAGTGGCTTAGTCATGCTGACCACATGCCGGCCAATAAAGCGAGATGAGCGCTGCAACCCCAGAGTCGGTCACGACTGGACCTAATGGTCAGGGGTCCCTTTACCTTTAGTAGTAGTAGTAGAGGAGCCAAGGTTGGGGAAGGCTGATTTAGAGTAGTAGTAGTAGTAGTAGTAGTAGTAGTAATTAATTAATTAATTAATTAATTAATTAATTATACCCCTCCCATCTGGATGGGTTTCCCCAGTCACTCTGGGCGGCTTCCAACCAAATATTACAAACAATACAGCGTCAGACATTAAAAACTTCCCTTCAGTTGTCTTTTAAAAGTAAAATTGTTTATTGCCTTGACATCTGCTGGGAGGGCGTTCCACAGGTGCCACTACCGAGAAGGCCCCCTGCCTGGTTCCCTGTAACCTCACTTCTCGCAGGGAGAAATAGATTCTGTGTATATAAATTTGCAGAGGAACAATGGGATTAAGGTTTTTCCTCCACTCTGTATGTTTATTTTATAACATTTTTCCTGTGAAGAAAAGGCATGTTATCTCTGCAGACACAAATTCACACTTTTGAGAACTGCAAAAACAAGCATCTGTGATATCTTCTTGTTAGAAAAACTGCCCCAAATAATCTTTGAGAGTAATGTAATTTAAATAGAAAATCTTTAGAAAGATTTTCCCTCCAAAAGCATTTTATTTTTAAAAACCCGATTTGAATAAAAAATATATATCCGATTTTTAATTTTTAATTTTTTTTAAATAAAAAAGTCATTCATTTTTATCCTCCCTGGGATGGAGGCAAATGTAGTTCTGGTTGGCTTCAGGAATAGGAAGCTGCCATCACTGTGGTTATCACTGCAGATGAAGTGTTGCCATCCGTGAGGGTTGCGAAGCTGCAAAGGTGGAGAGTTTTGATATTTAATTTTCAGCATTCGGACATTTGCTGAGTATGGGGAGTGGGGGGGGGGCAATGCAAGTCTGTAAAGCCGTTAGCAACAATACCATCCGTATCCCAGATTCCGAACGGAAGTCAGTGATTTGTTGTTGTTGTTTAGTTCTGTCCGACTCTTTGTGACCCCCTGGGCCAGAGCACGCCAGGCACTCCTGTCTTCCACTGCCTCCCGCAGTTTGGTCAAACTCATCCTGGTAGCTTTGAGAACACTGTCCAACCATCTCGTCCTCTGTTGTCCCCTTCTCCTTGTGCCCTCCATCTTTCCCAACATCAGGGTCTTTTCCAGGGAGTCTTCTCTTCTCATGAGGTGGCCAAAGTATTGGAGCCTCAGCTTCAGGATCTGTCCTTCCAGTGAGCACTCAGGGCTGCTTTCCTTAAGAACTGATCCTCTTGCAGTCCATGGAATTCTCAAGAGTCTCCTCCAGCACCATAATTCAAAAACATTAATTCTTCGGCAATCAGCCCTCTTTATGGTCCAGCTCTCACTTCCATACATAAGTCAGTGATAAACTTGTTTAATTGCTGAGTCTCACTCGTTGGATCATCACCTGGTCACGGTGAGTGGGCTTGCACATTCCTATGATCCTTGTGAGCAAAGCTGTCGGGAATCTTTTAAAAAAGCAAAGATTACCAGTGTCAAAGCAATGATTCTTCAACATCAGCTTCGTTGGACTGGTCATGTTGTGTGCGGATGCCTGATGATCGCCTTCCAAAGGAACTATTCCAAACTTAAAAATGGAAAACGTAATGCTGGTGGTCAACAAAAGAGGTTTAAAGACTGTCTCAAGGCAAATTTTTAAAAATGCAGTATAAATGCCAAGAATTGGGAAACACCTGCGAGTGCTCCAGTTGGAGAACAGCCTTTACCAAAGGTGTCGTGGGCTTTGAAGACACTTGAATTCAGGGTGCAAGGGAGAAACGCGCTAAGAGGAAGGCATGCTTGGCAAACCATGATCACCATGATCAATTCCTGCCCAGAAACCTATGTCCCCACTGTGGAAGGACATGTGGATCCAGAATTGGCCTCCATAGTCACTTGCAGACTCATTGTTAAAACCATTTTTATGGAAGACAATCTTCCTCAGCTACGAGTGATTGCCAGAGAAGAAAGAATTGCTGTGTTTAATGTTTTCCCCATTGGCAATTGGAAATTGCAGGTTTTTTAAAAATCCATTGAATATTTAAAGTGGTGGGTAGAAGGGAGGGAGCCCTGGATTTCTAGGGCTTTTCGCAATTTAAGTCTTGAATATGATTAACGCATTGAAAACTACTGTGAAGCTGTAGCACAGAATGTAATTTCTTTTAAGATGCCAAAATAATGCAGAAATAGGTATTTCAGTAATCCAGCAACTTTCTTCCTCATACACTAGATTTGTTTTCAGGAGTGCCGTAGTCATATTTTGTTGGAAATTGATTAAAAACAAAACACAAAACCCCAACCTATTCCAGCTAAAAATAAATATCCTCTTGGTAACCATTCCCTCCCGGCCTTCTCTAAATGGTAGTAAATGCAGAAGACTTACTTGTGCATAATGTAGCCCATGCTCTGTTCAACTAGTTTTTAATTTGTGGACCTTGAGCAATTTCCATTTATGTGTTTGCTCCATCTGAACAGTGATAATTAGAATAATCAACTCACGGTTTTGCAATGAGATTGTCATTAATTACATATAACCCATATTAAGGAATAGAATTCCTCATTTGAATTTTTAGAACGTTCTCAGGAACTGATTCTGTATGTGGATATAGTTTTGTGTCTCTCTCTGTGTGTAATACAACATGGAACATTTCTTTATGGATTCCACTTGCGTATCAGAACAGCCTGAGAACTCATCTCAATTGTACCTATACAGTGGTACCTCGCAAGACGAATGCCTCGCAAGACAAAAAACTCGCTAGACGAAAGGTTTTTCCGTTTTCGATTTGCCTCGCAAGACGAATTTCCCTATGGGCTTGTTTCGCAAGACGAAAACGTCTCGCGACTTTGTTTCCTTTGTCTAAAAACAAAGACATGTTTTGTTTATAAAGTTAATTTATTTTCCCTTCAATTTTTGAACTGCTCTTTACAGTATGTGTGACTTTAAAGAGCAGTTAATAAACTGTTGTTGTACCAAATTTGGCTTTGTTTGGACTTTTTTTGACCATAGGAACGCATTAATTGATTTTCAATGCATTCCTATGGGATTTCGTGATTCGCAAGACGAAAAATTCGCTAGATGACAAAACTTGCGGAACGAATTAATTTCGTCTTGCGGGGCACCACTGTACTGTAAAATAAAACTTGTTGCCATCAACCTCTACAAGGAAAAGGAGCCATTTGTGGTTTGGAAATTACAAGTCCTTCTAGCATGTGTGGTAGAATAGTAGGTGCTTGTAGCATTCGTAGACGAACTCAAGTTTCATTAACAATTTTCCCTTATATCCCTGTGCAATATTGATCTTTTAAACTTAAAAAAGAATCAGTCCAAAATGGTCTATATATAAAAACCCAAATTTATTCATATTAATTTTAATGTTAATGCATCATACCAAAATGTGTTTGGTTGTGAAGTGTTACGTACATAACATTGGGTTGTTGTTTTTATTTTTATTAGGTATTTTGTGGTTTTATATCTTGATGTTATTCTGTGAACCACCCTAAGACCCCCGGGTATAGGGCGGTATATTAAATAAATTCAATAAATCACCACCTTTTTGTTTTTTTAAACAGGCCCCCCAATGAATCTCCCTTTAAGAGTTCCCTCATGAGAATTGCATGACCTAGAGGCGATCCCCTTTGACGAAGTTCATGAGACAAAAGACCGTTATTTATTTTTAATCTTTTTTCCAGATCCAAGAATGGACATTATAGCCTATGATGATTACTCCAATCCACCGATGCAGAGATATTGAGAGGAAACCGGAATACCTTCAACCGGACCAGTGCGTTCCACCTCCCAGCCGCGGTTCCTCGGGAACAATGTGGTTTATCCGTGATGGCTGTGGTATTGCCTGTGCGGTCGTCACTTGGTTCCTGGTCTTCTATGCCGACTTTGTGGTCATCCTCGTGATGCTGCTTCCCTCCAGAGACTATATTTACAGCGTGATCAACGCCATCGTTTTCAACACATTGGCGTTCCTGGCTCTGGCTTCGCACATGAGAGCGATGGTAACAGATCCAGTAAGTTTCCTCTTGGAATATATTAACCAGCTGCTGGCTAGTTCTCTTGTTCTTTTGAGGGTGATTTAGGGACTAAATATTCCAGAACCTATTGAACACACGCAAACACGATACGGTGGAACATTGGTTCTCAAACGGCTTAGTTGACGAACAAATCGACACCGAGAACCCGGAAGTAAGTGTTCTGGTTTTTGAACATTTTTCGGAAGCCGAACATCCGACGCGGCTTCCACTTGAGTGCAGGAAGCTCCTGCAGCCAATCAGAAGCTGCGCCTTGGTTTTTGTACGGTTTTGGGAGTTGAACAGGCTTCTGGAATGGATTGAGTTTGAGAACCAAGGTTCCACTGTATTGATACAGTACCTGGGTTTCTATCAACTTGCCCCCATGAGTGGGAAGAACTTTATTTATTTGAAGCATTGTCCCTTTATATGTGGGGGTGGGGCAGATCATAATACAGTGGTACCTCAGGTTAAGTACTTAATTCGTTCCGGAGGTCCATGCTTAACCTGAAGCACCACTTTAGCTAATGGGGCCTCCTGCTGCTACCGCGCCGCCGGAGCACAATTTCTGTTCTCATTCTGAAGCAAAGTTCTTAACCTGAAGCACTACTATAGTGGAGTCTGTAACCTGAAGCCTATGTAACCTGAAGCGTATGTAACCTGAGGTACCACTGTACTGGGGTCATGATTAAGAGAAGCTATGGAGGGGCAATAAGGCATCATTTGAATGAGATATGAAGGAGGATGGAGAAGAAATCTGTCCTTTTCTCTCTCTTCAGTAGTATGTGCAATGTTGCTGATATGTCGTGGCATGAAAAGCTGGGGAAAGCCTGTCTTGCATTCCTGTTTCTTTGGGAAAGTTCCACCGCAACTAAAATCTATTCTGAATAAAAGCGTTTCGTGTTAGCACTGGCTGGTGGCTATTGAAGGACGCCCAAGTTTTATCCAAGTGTATTTTAACTGTGGTCCTGTCTAAAGTACTTTTTCAAGCTTTCAGCTCTTCAGAGGGCTGCGAGGTTGAAATTTTCAGGAAAAAGCAGCTTTCCCCTTTGCGTGTAAGTCTTGACTTATGTTCTTATCTGGATTATTGCCCAAATGTTATCTATTCAGCTTGCAAATTTGTAACAGACGACATAGATGGGAATCTCCCAGTCTAGCAAAATGGGTGGGTCTGTTTTCGTTTTCCTAAACTTTTATTTGGAGTTCTAGCCGACCTCGAAAGAGGCATACAAATCCATGGTCTTCCCTCTAACCCTGTATTGTTTTACATTTCAAATGAACAGGACTTCCATTAACTATAGCTTCCCATTACACTTGAACAGGGAAAGTGTGGCTGATGGCGTCAGAATACGGAGCCATGGTTTGAAGTTGTCTTAGTTTCCTGCCTTGCTCTGAAGTCGTTAACCAGAGTTACCCAGTTTGGACATACAGTGGTACCCTGGTTCTCAAACTTAATCTCTTCCGGAAGTCCGTTCCAAAAGCAAAACATTCCAAAACCAAGGCACGCTTTGCCATAGAAAGTAATGCAAAACAGATTAATCCGTTCCAGATTTTTAAAAACAACCCCTAAAACATGAATTTAACATGAATTTTACTATCTAACGAGACCATGGATCCATAACATGAAAGCAATAAACAATGTACTGCAGTCACACAATCAATCAATCAATCAATCAATCAATAGGTGAACTGGGTTCCACACAGTCACAAAAACAAAACAAAAAAGAGCTGCAAAAACGCAAAATAAATAGCAAAAACAGACAGACCTCAGTGTAATACCCAAAACGGAAGTATGGCACTCAAATTGGAAGTGTAACCTTCAAAACGGAGCACGTTCAGCTTCCAAAAAAAGTTCGCAAACCGGAACACTTACTTCCGGGCTAGCAGTGTTTGGGTTCCAAGTTGTTTGAGTACCAAGGCGTTTGAGAACCAAGGCCCCACTGTAATGGGAAAATATAGTTAATGGCAGAGTTCGAGGCTGGCTGTGCCAACCCTGGAGGGGAGAGTGAAGGCCCTGTGTTTTTTAACTTCTCAAAACTTTTGCACTGGTGGTGAATACCATTTCAACAAAACTCTGTTAATGTACAGTGGTGCCTCACAAGACGAAAAGAATCCGTTCTGTGATTCTCTTCGTCTAGCAGTTTTTTCGCCTTGCGAAGCAAGCCCATTGACGGATTAGCGCTATTAGCGGCTTTTAGCGGCTTATCTGCTGATCGGATCAGCTGATAAGCGGCTTAGCGGCTTAGAAAAAGGGGGGAAGGGAAAAAAACCAGCAGGAACTCGCAAGACATTGTCGTCTTGCGAAGCAAGCCCATAGAAGATTCGTTTTGTGAAGCACCTCCAAAACGGAAAACTCTTTCGTCTGGCGAGTTTTCCGTCTTGCGAGGCATTCGTCTTGCGGGGCACCACTGTACCTAGGAGAGCGAAGTTTAACTTACCCTGTATAATCAGCAGTTCCGTGATGGGGCCTATTGAGGTTTTTTTCCCCCTGATAGTGACCGAAAGCGCTCCGAAACCCTTATATTTTCGTTTGCAGGGTGCAGTCCCCAAAGGTAACGCCACAAAAGAGTTCATAGAAAGTTTGCAGCTGAAGCCGGGGCAAGTAGTTTACAAGTGTCCAAAATGCTGTAGCATCAAACCTGACCGAGCGCATCACTGCAGGTACGGGCACATTCTTTCGTTTATGGTTTACTTATGATGATGAGCTGGGCGGCTTGATGCATTACATCTGCAGTAATCCAATATAGGGCGGGTTGTACCTGTCATTATTGTGATGCAAGCACATTTCCATCTTTCATTTGCACCTTGGCTGCATTTCGGCTCTTGCGACCTCAAGCTTTTGGCCAAGTGGAAATAGTTCTATTGCGATCTGGTGTCTGGAGAAAACATGGGTCTTTGAAGCGGATGGGATTCCACTTTTGATTTTATATACTGTTGTACCTTGGAAGTCGAATGGAATCCGTTCTGGAAGTCAGTTTGACTTCCAAAACGTTGGAAAACCAAAGCGCGGCTTCTGATTGGCTGAAGGAAGCTCCTGCAGCCAATCAGAAGCCGTGGAAGCCTCCTCGGACATCCGGCTTCCGAAAATAGTTCACTAACCGGAACAGTGACTTCTGGGTTTGCAACATTTGGGAGCCAAACGTTTGAGAACCAAGCTGTTCGAAAGCCAAGGAACGACTGTATAATTTTATTAGGTTTTCTGTTTTACAATGTACAGTCGTACCTCGGGTTAAGTACTTAATTCGTTCCGGAGGTCCGTACTTAACCTGAAACTGTTCTTAACCTGAAGCACCACTTTAGCTAATGGGGCCTCCTGCTGCTGCCGTGCTGCCGGGGCACGATTTCTGTTCTCATCCTGAAGCAAGGTTCTTAACCTGAAGCACTATTTCTGGGTTAGCGGAGTCTGTAACCTGAAGCGTATGTAACCTGAAGTGTATGTAACCCGAGGTACCACTGTAAAGCACTCATTTTTACATCCTTAAGATATCAGTGACTTCCCTTCTTCTCTTTCCACGGTTCATTTTACACATCATAAATCCGTGCATTATTTTACAAAAACTACGCCATTCAGTATTCCATTACTGCATGCATCAAAACTTGTTTGCACTGTTGAATTTATCTTAATGCTTCCATCGTTTTCAGCAGTACACAATTATTTCCCATATATTCAGTAAACGTTTTCCAATCTTCTTTAAATGTATGTTCTTCTTGTTCTCTTATTCTATATGTTAAGTCTGCGAGTTGTGCATATTCTGTCAGCTTAAGTTGCCGTTCTTTAGTTGGGACCTCGCTCGTTTTGTATTTTGGGGCTAACAAAACACAGGCCGTAGTACAGTGGTGCCTCGCAAGACGAAAAGAATCCGTTCTGTGATTCTCTTCGTCTAGCGGTTTTTTCGTCTTGCGAAGCAAGCCCATTGACGGATTAGCGCTATTAGTGCTATTAGCGGCTTTTAGCGGCTTATCTGCTGATCGGATCAGCTGATAAGCGGCTTAGCAGCTTAGAAAAAGGGGGGGAAGGGGAAAAAACCAGCAGGAACTCGCAAGACATTGTCGTCTTGCGATGCAAGCCCATAGGAGATTCGTTTTGCGAAGCACCTCCAAAACGGAAAACTCTTTCGTCTAGCGAGGCATTCGTCTTGCGGGGCACCACTGTAGTAGCATACATAATAACCATTTTTGACACCTGGGAATTTCAGTCTGAATTATCCCCGACAGAAAGGACTGGGTTTTTTGGGGAAAGTACTTGTAAACACTTTTTTCTTCCTTCATTGTGGATCATTTCCCAATACCCATTTACCCTTTTACAAGTCCACAAGGACTTTCCGTGTGCATTCGATTTACAGTGCGCATTTCTCTTTCAGTGTTTGCAAGAGGTGTATACGGAAAATGGATCACCACTGCCCATGGGTTAACAACTGCGTGGGAGAGAACAACCAGAAGTACTTTGTACTGTTTACAGTAAGTAGTTCATTGTGTGGATTTTTCCTGGAATTCATAAAGGGGCCTTGAAACGTCAAGTGGGACTTCAATGGTTATCAGTATAATTACACTGCAATTCTTATGGGAAAGTAATGGATTGTTAACACTGCAAAATGTCCGGGGCAAAGTAGTTTAAAAGGGTAAAAGCAAGCTGGCAAAGGTATCCATTATTACCTATTTAAAACATCCCATCTTGGATTGGATCAGATTTCACAGTGGTGGGCAACACACATAGATATATGTATATTTATGTACATATATATGTGTACACACACACACACACGCGCGAAAAAGAAGGTATACCCTCTTTGAATTCTGTGATTTTACATATCAGGACATAATAACAATTATCCAGGAATGTTTGTTCTGTATCTGCAGAAGTGTGCATGTTTGTTTGTGTATCTGAAGAAGTGTGCATGCACACAAAAGCTTATAACCAGAACAAATTTAGCTGGTCTCTAAGGTGCTACTGGACAATTATTTAATTTTATTAAGTTTTTATTTATTTATTTTGACTGCATCAGACCAACACGGCTACCTACCTGAATTAAAAAACTTAAGTTCACCTTATGATTAAATAGCTTGTAGAACCACCTTTAGCAGCAATAATTTGAAGTAATGGTTTTCTGTATGTCTTTATCAGTCTCTCACATTGCTGTGGAGGAATTTTGCCCGATGTTAGAACCCGGGATGGAAAAGCTAGGAGGAAAATGGCTTTTAGGACCTGGGTTGGGGGGGCCAAAAAATGTCTAGTCACCACTGGGGTGTGTGTGGGCAACACTTTTTATTTATTAATTTGATGAGCATGAACTAATATGCATTCAAATAAGTGACACATTGTTAATACCACATTTTTAGCAGAAAAATTGACACGTTTAATTTGGTGTTTACAATAAAAATATTGGTACCGTACTTGAGTTTTCAAAACACTCCGTAACATACTATCTATTCTTAACGTATTCTTTAAGGCTTCAGATCACATACATTTCAGTAATCCTTGAGTGTCAGCCAGGTGCAAAAAACGGCACCCCGACTTTTTGAGGTGCTCGAAAATGGAGAATCTTTAGGTGCAAAATGCACCTAGCACCCTGCTAATATCGAACCCTGATTTTGGCCCGCTCTTTACAATGCACTCTACGTGGGGCTACCTTTGAAGGTGACCCAGAAACTACAACTAATCCAGAATGTGGCAGCTAGACTGGTGGCTGGGAGTGGCCACCGAGACCATATAACACTGGTCCTGAAAGACCTACATTGGCTCCCAGTGCGTTTCCAAGCAAAATAAGTGCTGGTGTTGACCTTTAAAGCCCTAAATGGCCTCAGCCCAGTATACCTGAAGGAGCGTCTCCATCCTCATTGTTCAGCCCGGACATTGAGGTCCAGCTCCAAGGGCCTTCTGACGGTTCCTTTCCTGCGAGAAGTGAGGTTACAGGGAACCAGGCAGAGGGCCTTCTCAGTGGTGGCGCCCACCCTGTGGAACGCCCTTCCATGAGATGTCAAGGAAGTAAACTGTAAAAACTACTCTGAAAAAAATATTATTCCAAAAATGAAACCTTCATCTGGTTGTAAATATTAAGATTATACCAGCAAGAATGACTCTTTCTGTAAAAAATAATAATGATTTAAATCAAGTCTATCTTCTACAGATTATTTTGCTTGCTTGATAAACCATCATATTTCAAAAGGGTTTGGCCAGGCTTTGGGGGGGAACACCCTGCTATTATTGCATGGAAGAATAGATCCCCTCTTACCCTTGCCGTTATCTCATAATTCAGTATTGTTAGAGAAGAATAGACCTCTTGTTCAGTCAGTTTACTCCAGGTATTTTTCCACTGGATATAGCTAGGCCTGTTAATTCTTTGGCTGAAGTAATTTAGGAGATGAGGTTGAGGATAAGGCTATCTCTATAAGCATGTGAGCTTGAATATATTTATCTGTCCTGAATGCCATGTCTTTGATTTCGGCTTCAGCTTAAAACCGGCAAACAAATTTGAGGCATGCAAAAATGCGCCTTGAAGTCTGTGTGTCTTCATAGTTCAAAATCCTGTTGTGTTTCAGATGTATATAGCACTTATTTCCCTTCATGCCCTGATCATGGTTGGATTTCACTTCCTGTATTGCTTTGAAGAAGACTGGACAAGTGAGTATATTGACAAATGCCATGCTTTCTCGTGAACTGGATCCGATTCTTTTCGAGCTAGCAAATTGCTTCGTGCCCCCGATCCACAAAGTTGCTCTGTGCAGGATTTGCCAAATCAGGATGGTATCCAGACCATAGCTGTCAACCGTCCCTTAATTGGCGGGAAACTCCCTTATCCCAGCGCCGTGTCCCACTGCTGTCCCTTATTGATGATGTCCCTTAAATTTCCCGGGTTTCATGCTCGCCCGGCTCGGGAGGGAAGCAGTGGCTCAGGGTCCTCTGCCACGCGAGAGTGCGCGCGCATGAGCTGCCACATCTCCGTCTTTCCCTTTTCCCCCTCAGGGGCGCGTCGTGAGGAGACGGGTGGTAGCGGGCGGGCAGGCAGCCTCTCTCTTGTGAGACTTCCACCGCGCTGCCAGGGGAAGCCAGAGGCGGCAGCAGCTGAGGAGGTGGCCTGAGGGAGGAGGAAGAGGAGGGGATGGGGAGGGACACAGAAGAGCGAGACTTCCGCCACGCTGCCAGGGGAAGCCGGAGGCGGTAGCGGCTGAGGAGGCGGCCTGAGAGAGGAGGAAGAGGAGAGGATGGGGAGGGATGCAGAAGGGCGGCGCTTCAGCGGCGCCGCAACCGCCTCATGCCGGGCTCGCGGGCGCGTGGGCGAGAGTCTCTCTCCCTCCCCCCCCTCGGGCAGGGAAGGGCCGATGGAACTCCTTGCGCCAGGACGACGGCAGCCCCAACGTGCTGCTTAGCAGACCCTCCAACCAGTGCAGCATCTTAATGTAGTGATTTCCCCCTCTGCATCCCTTTCATAACTCTATTTTTATAAATCATTTGTCCACCCAGAGTTCAAATTTTAACTACACGTTTTCTGTCAATCCTACCAATGTATGTAACTCTTTACAATAGCTTTTCAACTAAATTATAAACTTTCCCCCTTCTTTATTAAAGAGGTCCTCTGCCTGGTTTCTAATTCTGCCTGTAAGCTTTGCGATCTGGATGTCGTTCATCAGTTTTGTCTGCCACTCTTCTTTGGTGGGAGTTGTAGACCCTTAGAATCATCTAGTCCAAGCCCCTGCAAAACACAGTCAGTGGCAGCCAAACCAGCCTGGCTCCATCAGTGCCGGATTTCTGCATAAGCTAAGCCAAAATCCCTTATTTTGGCTGCTGATCCCTTATTTTTGAGGCTGCTGGTCCCATATTTTCAAATCTGTAAGTTGATAGCTATGATCCAGACATGCAGAATGGTCTCTTCCTACTGTGGTTTTGTGCATGAATCAGCCCTTTTAGGTCCCGTATAAGTTCGCTGGACTCTCAGAGGCAAGGGACTGTTAATAGTTCGTGTTCGGCATCCGTTCAGCCAAGGCTCTGAAGTGACACATTTTTAAAAAGCTGTTTCCCATCCTACTCAGATTTGGGTAAAACTGTCCCATTGGAGGCCATCTGCATGGTGCAGCCCTCACAGACATGTGTTTTAAGAAATATAGAGTATTCCATGTTTCAGTGAACCCCCAAAATAAGAAATAATCTCTCCTTGTGTGAAGCTAGCTAGGCTGAGTGAGAAGGAGCCTATTTTCTAAGGCTCTGAAAAATCCCCCTAAATAGTTTAATCTATGTACTGTGACTTACTTGTTTTTATATTAATTTCCCCCCTCTCTTATACATAAAAATAAATTTAAAGCAGAGCATCAGTTACGCTTTGTGTTTTATTTATTTTTGAGATTAATTTCCTGCCCTTCACCCTAAGGTCGCAGAGTGGGTTACATAGATGATGATGAATGTATTAAAGACAACTATGTATATTAGTCATCTCCAGCTGTCAGAATGCACAAGAGCTCAGGGCTAGGTAAAAGCTCTGGAGAGATACAGTGATACCTTGGTTGTCAAACTTAATCTGTTCCAGAAGTCCGTTCCAAAACCAAGGTGCGCTTTCCCATAGAAAGTAATTCAAAACGGATTAATCCATTCCAGACTTTTAAAAACAACCCCTAAGACAGCAAATTAACATGAATTTTACTGTCTAACGAGACCATTGATCCATAAAATGACAGCAACAACCAATGGACTTTACTGTAAAATAAGACAGTATTGTAAATGATAAAAATTAAAATTAATTTCTTTTCTTACCTGAACTGACAATAGTCATTGTTTGGATGGGGGGCTTTTATCCATTTCCGCAGTCACACAATCTATCAATCAGTAGCTGAACTGGGTTCCACACAGTCACAAAAATAAATGAACTGAAAAAGCCTCGGAAATAAATAGCAAAAATAAAACGCCAAACTTAATCCATTCTGGAAGTCTGTTTTACTCCTGAAATGTTCGAAAACCAAGGCTCAGCTTCTGATTGGTGCTGGTGCCCCCGGAAACAATAGCCAACAGCCACATTGGATGTTCGGCATTCCAAAAAACGTTTGCAAACCGGAACACTTCCGGGTTTTTGGCGTTTGGGAACCAAGGCGTTTGAGAACCAAGGTACCACTGTACTTGATTGGAAGAGGAATCCAGATGCTATGAATTTGGGTAGTCTTTAGGGTGCCACAATACTTTTTTGTTCATGTTGCAAGAGACCAACACAGCTACTTCCCTTAAAAATGTCTTCAGATCAATAAAACTAACACTTGCCTAAATTTCTCACATCCTTTCCACAAAAGTGTAGTGTGTTCTAACTTTGGCAGTTGAACAGGTATATATGTATATGTATATGTATATGTATATGTATATGTATATGTATATGTATATAATGCCATGCCTCCATTTAGTGCACAATGCTTAAAGCTAAAGTGCAAGCCAAAATCTATACAATCTATACAAGAACCTTCTAGGAAGTGTATAAATTGTGCTCTCTATATTTGTTTTGCTTAAGCTCCCGCAAAGAGCTACATGCTGAAACGATGTCTCTGGCTGCCAGCTTTCTGCTCATATCCCCCCCTACCCCCCCAAACAGAAACAAACTTTTGCTACTGAGATTTCACCATGCTTTGTGCAGTCAGACAATCGGAACAAAAGAGCTAGAAGCATTTATTTTTAAGAGACTGGAAGCTGAGGTTTTGACAAAGCTGAATTTCCAGTTCTACACTTGACTAAAATGCAAATGACTTTGATTATTCCTAAAACTATTATTTACACAGGCTTTTAAGACTCAATTCTGTTCTTAACTATTTTTATTGCAGGCTTTTATGATGGGTTGAAAGTATATATTTCTCTAGTCTATTGTTTTGTGTATTGCATTATTTCTTACTTGTAAGTCTATTGTGAATTCAGTGGAACCTCGGAAGCCGAACGCCTTTGAACTTGAACGTTTTAGCCCCTGAACGATAGAAAACCGGAAGTGATTGTTCCGATTTTCAGAAGCCAAACATCGGGTGCGGCTTCCAGTTGGCTGCAGGACAGTCCTGCAGCCAATCAGAATCTGCACCTTGGTTTTCGAACTGTTCCGGGAGTTGAACAGACTCCCAGAACGGATTAAATTCGAAAACCAAGGTACAACTGTACAGATAATTCCCATTTCGCACAAGGATTCCATTGCAGACCCCCACTCACCTAAATCTGCCCCGCCCTGTTCCGTCCCTTTTCATGACATCTTTATGATGTCATAAAGGCTACAGGCTACTTCCGGGTCCGGCGCTGTCATTCGGATGCGCCGAAACAGGGAGTTGCCTATATTATAACAACATCCATTGGCTCCTGCCCTTGCCTGGAATACCGTATCACACTTTGTTGTTGCAGAGTGCAGTTCTTTCTCTCCGCCGACGACTGTGATCCTTCTTATCCTCTTGTGTTTTGAGGCTCTCCTCTTCCTAATCTTCACGTCTGTAATGTTTGGAACGCAGGTACACTCCATCTGCACTGATGAAACGGTGAGTGCTTCCTGATCTCTTGCTCCCATCCCCAATTCCGTACAGCGCGTGAATTTGCTTTATTCTTTTGGATGAATGCCGCTTTTAAGAAAAATGCTTTTCTCACTCTGGTGAGCACGTTCCCCAGGCAGGTGTAAAAGTATTTTATGAATGGTAATCGGAATCACCTTGCAGTTTTCTTTCACTCCACCAAATAGACTAGAATCTCACACAACAGTCTGGTATCTTAACGGCTTCTGTAATTCCAAGTTCCCAGTTTTCACTGGGTTGTAGCAAAAGTCAGTTCTACTCAGAGTAAACCCATTGATATTAATAAACATGACTTAACTATACCAGTGAGTCTACACTAAGCAGAACTTTGTTGGGTACAACCTATTGTCTCTTATTATTGTTCACACCTTGACATGCAAAGACAATATGAGATACATGGTAGAAAGCCGTTTTTATTCACGAGCAGCTGTATCCTAAAATAACAATCTTCACCATCCAATTAGGTGGGAAACATGCAAATTGTTAAGACTATATTTAGTTGGACCATAAGGTAAAGGTAAAGGGACCCCTGACCATTAGGTCCAGTCGTGGCCGACTCTGGGGTTGAGGCGCTCATCTCGCTTTATTGGCCGAGGGAGCCAGCGTACAGCTTCCGGGTCATGTGGCCAGCATGACTAAGCTGCTTCTGGCGAACCAGAGCAGCGCACGGAAATGCCATTTACCTTCCCACCGGAGTGGTACCTATTTATCTACTTGCACTTTGCTGTGCATTTGAACTGCTAGGTTGGCAGGAGCAGGGACTGAGCAACGAGAGCTCACCCTGTCATGGGGATTCAAACCGCCGACCTTCTGATCAGCAAGTCCTAGGCTCTGTGGTTTAACCCACAGTGCCACCCGCGTTGGACCATAGTGTTTCATTAAAGTGGATGTCTTGGGTCTTTGCTTTCTGCCCCTTTCAAAGGAGAATTTTGAGGAACTATTATGTTGTACTATTGACCTTCGCTTGACACACCTGAAGGAAACCTGTAGTCTCAGCATCCTTTCACAACTTCTGTGTCGCAGGACGGATGTGTCTGTGTTCCGACATGGCTGCTGGGGGGTGCACTCCCTAGTTAGTAGGATGTTCTTTTATTGTGAATTGACAGCTGTAAATAGATGCCACTCTGACCCAACACAGTCATTTTTGTCCTCTGCTTGTTTCCCCTCATAAATCAGACGGAAAGGCCTGTTTGTTTCCTTTGTTGATATCCATTATGAACGCGGGTTGCGCTGTGGTCTAACCACTGAGCCTCTTGGGCTTGCCGATCGGAAGGTCGGCAGTTTGAATCCACACAACGGGGTGAGCTCCCGTTGCTCTGTCCCAGCTCCTGCCAACCTAGCAATCCCAAAGCATGCCAGTGCAAGTAGATAAATAGGTACCACTCCAGCGGGAAGGTAAATGGTGTTTCCGTATGCTCTGGTTTCCGCCACGCTGTCCCGTTGCGCCAGTAGCGGTGTAGTCCTGCTGGCCACATGACCCGGAAAGCTGTCTGCGGACAAACGCCAGCTCCCTTGGCCTGAAAGCGAGATGAGCGCCGCAACCCCATAGTCGCTTTTGACTGGACTTAACCGTCCAGGGGTCCTTTACCTTTACCTTATATAAAAAGGTTGTCATGAAGGTGTGCTTGGCAGCTTAAGTAGTATCTTTAAAAAAGCAACTTCTGCAAAGGGCATTTCCTATAGATGATGAACAAATATTTAACTATCCATTGCTATGTGTGGGAAGTAAATACTTCGTTCCTGGATTAAACAGCTTTGAACTAATGAGGTCATCTATACCTGAAAGTGCATCCGTGGAGTCAGAACCTGTAGTGTCACTACTTAATCTCCCCGCCACACCCACATCCTACCAGGTGACCATGTCTAAGTTCATCTGCCTAAACCTACAGGTCATGCTTTGCAATCCTAAGCAGCCTTACTGAGCTGCATATTTCACTTTGTTATGTGGGGCTTGCTCCTTAGTAAGCATGCTTAGGACCGCAGCCCCAGGCTGCAGAGGGTTTTGCTTAAGCATAAACCTTCCAAGAACTCTATGCTCGCTTTCAGGTTAACCGCTTTGCTCTTACCCATGTTTTCTTGGGAGCTGAAAGTACGTAATTTGAATGCCAAAGCAGAAAGGGTTAAAAATGAATAATCTCCAAAGAAGAAACTGTTCTATACAGTCATACCCTGGTTTTCGGACAGCTTGGTTCTTGAACGTTTTGGCTCTCAAACACCACAAACCCAGAAGTGACTGTTCTGGTTTGTGAACTATTTTTGGAATCCGAATGTCCCATGGCTTCTGATTGGCTGCAGGAGCCTCCTGCAGCCAATCAGAAGCTGTGCTTTGGTTTCCAAAAGTTTTGGAAGTCGAATGGACTTCCGGAATGGATTCTGTTCGACTTCCAAGGTACGACTGTACAGGTTATTTACCTACCATATTTTTCGCTCCATAAGACGCACTTTTTTTCCTCCTAAAAAGTAAGGGGAAATGTCTGTGCGTGTTATGGAGGGAATGCCTACGGATGGCGGGGGGGATCTGCTGCAGTCGTGAGCAGAGGATCCATGGTTCCCCTTCCTTCCCCCCTCCGTGGCTTTGAAGCAGCAAAGCGGGAGAGGAGCTGCTTAAACAGGTAGGTATAAGCGGCTCCTGTCCGGTTGGCTCCTTTAAAGCAATCATGCTCTTTCCCTCCCTCCTCCCCGCTCAGCTCGCTGAAAAGCTCCTTCTCCACACCCCCACGCATGCTCCTTGTCCCTTCAGTGTTTTTCCTTCCCTCCCCACTTAAAACGTGGTTACAAAGCACGGATCCACATGGATCCTCAGGATTTTTGCATTGGGCTACCCCAAACTCACCATCAAATCACATGTCTGTGGCCACAGCATGAACCACAAAAATCATATACCCACTGTTTGTTTCAGAATATTTTTTTCTTGTTTTCCTCCTCTAAAAACTAGGTGCGTCTTACGGAGCAAAAAATACGGTAGTCACTGCTTCCAATGTCACTCACATTTGCTGCCGCTACAAAATTTTAATTGGGTGCTCTTATTTATTCAAACTATTAATATACCACTTGACTACCATCGGCTCTAAGTGCTTTACAAGGATACAGTAAAAAAAGGTAAAAATCAGTTAAAACTGCAAAATTAAATTTCAATTAAAATGTCTGCTGGAATATAAATGTCTTCAGTAGGTGCCAGAAGTTCAATAACAGAACAGCATACAAATGTCCAGCAGGAGCGGGCAGGAGTTAAAACACAACAAAATGATTCTGTATAAAAATGGCAAATTACTAACTGATGGCAGCAAGCAGAAGGCTAAGAGCTTCACAGTTCTAAAAGGTATTAAATGACTCGAGCAAAACAAAGTTGTTCACTGGTGCCAAAGGGACGTCAGAGTCAGTAGCCGGTCAGTTTCCCTGGGGAAGGCATTCCAAAGCCATGATGCCATAGCAGAGAAGACCTCGCCTGTGTGTGTGTGTGTGTGTGTGTGTGTGTGTGTGTGTGTAGAGGGAGTGACATGGAGAAGCACATTGGAGGGAGATCTTCATACCTGGAAAGGTCTATGCAGAAGGCAGTACATCAGGTACCCTAAGCCAATTGCATCTAGAAAAGTTACAACTTGCATTTTGAATATAGATGCTCATATATGCGGTCAGCTGTAGAATGGCTTAACGTAAATCTTGACAAATTGCTGTCAACACATACACATACACACAGTTGTACCTTGGTTTTCGAATGCCTTGTGACTCAAACGTTTTGGCTCCCGAACGCCGCAAACCCGGAAGTGAGTGTTTGAGAACTTTTTTTGGAAGCCGAACGTCCGACGCGGCTTCCGATTGCATGCAGGAAGCTCTCGCAGCCAATCAGAAGCCATGCCTTGGTTTTCAAACATTTTCGGAAGTCAAACTTCCAAAATGGATTCCATTCAAGAACCAAGGTACAACTATATTTTACTACATGCTAAGTAGTAAAATAAAATTTACTACATGCTATATTTTACTACATGTCGTTTTGTATGCACAGTCCTCCAGAACTACAAAATCTCTTTTCTGGGTAGTTGCATGTAAATTCAGATCCCACCGATGTAAATATGAAGTTAGACTTTGGGTCTTTTTTTTTTCTTTGCCCTGAGTATCACTTTGCACTTACTTGAATATTGTTTTGCCCTTTTGTTGCTCATCACCCAGTTTGGAGAGATGCTCCAAAACTTCTCCATTCTGCTTTAGATTCTACCCTCCTTAGTGCATCCTGCCAAACTTCGTTAAAAGCTTCAAGTTATGCTTCCAGGCATGATGGCAAACAGTACTTTACCTTCACAAGCATCAAGGCAAAGCCAGGATTTCAAACTGTGGCCTAATCCTGCTTTGCATAAACCACAGTTTACTAGGTTTGCTGCAAGCAGAAGTTCTGAATTCCTCCTCTGTTTGAATGCCATAGGAGAGAAGGGTATGTGCAGGCCCCATGTTTATAGCTGTTCATAACAGTAAATCATGTTTTGCTGTTACAACTGAATGCATTCAGTATCTACTGGCTCACACACCTGTTGAGACTCAAAGGATTCTCAAAATATTGTTAAGGCAGAAGTTGTCTTTCCAGAAGCCGTGCTACTTCATTCTCAGCGAGGCTTATTCTTCGATTCGCTCCATATTTTTATCTTACCTGGCTCAGAAATTAGGCTGATGAGTCTGCCGTTACCCCAATTTGCCTCTGAATCTCTCCCTTAAAAAAATATAAAAAAAATATATATTTGTCGGCGATGAGGTTGATTTTGTAAGTACAGTGGTGCCTCGCAAGACGAAAAGAATCCGTTCTGTGATTCTCTTCGTCTAGCGGTTTTTTTCCTCTTGCGAAGCAAGCCCACTGACGGATTAGCGGATTAGTGCTATTAGCGGCTTTTAGTGGCTTTTAGCGGCTTATCTGCTGATCGGATCAGCTGATAAGCGGCTTAGCGGCTTAGAAAAAAGGGGGGGAGGGAAAAAAACCTGCAGGAACTCGCAAGGCATTGTCATCTTGCGAAGCAAGCCCATAGGAAATTCGTTTTGCGAAGCACCTCCAAAACGGAAAACCCTTTCGTCTAGCGGGTTTTCCGTCTTGCGAGGCATTCGTCTTGCAGGGCACCACTGTAGACTATTTAGATGAGCAATTTTACATTTGCATATGAATGTCACCCAGACCCAGCGATCGTTAGTTGAAACACATTGCCTTTCTCGGTTTGAGTTCTCGGATGTGTCAGATGTTGGCATCTCTGACATCTTCTGCGGTGTAAGCAGATGAAATTAATCCACCTTGCTCTCTGCTGTCGCCAGGTCCTCCTTCAGATAACCCTTTTATATATTATCCAGAGGTCCTGCCATCTCCCTGACTCCTTGCCTATATTTCTTAAAGAAATATTTAGCTGTATCTGTGCCTCCAGCAATTTGCTCCTCACCTCTCTTCTCTCTATGCCTTAGCAATTTCCGCATTTTGCCAGAGCTGTTTCTCCCCACCCGCCCATTTCCTTCAGTTTAGCAAGATTTCTGTTTTATTAAAGAAACACATTGGCAGCTCTTTTTGTATTCATACGAATTCTGATGTATTTATTGATTAGTACAATTTTCTGTACTGCCTTTGACTCCAGGAAGGGCCACAAAAAGACCCCAGAGAGTACTAATCTCTCCCCCAAATCATAAAACATCTATAAAAACCTTTCAGTCAAATATGAATATAAACTATAGGATTCAGGCATTAATGACCTGGAAAAGCCGGAGCAAATAAGTTTTTGAAGCGTTCCGGAAGCACCCATCCCAACGCCTGCCTATATTGGAGTTTATGTTCTGTTGGATCATTTTTTATAGCGGCTATAAAGCAATTTTTGGGCTTCCTGACTCTCCCCTTCAACTTCCTTTTTAACTGATCTCCACCCCCACCCCCCTTTTTTGAGGAATGGCTGCTTCTGGAAATGCATTTGACTGTAGGGGACTTTCTAGGCAATTCTCTTCTGGTGTGTATATGATGAATTTGATACTGTTTTAGTTTCTCTTCAAGTGGCTTGAAATTGCTCATTGCTCAGATGAGAGCCATTCACTGCTGAGCATTTAAATCAAGGATCACCTTATCTCTCCTTAGCTTGCATGGCTATTTTTAGGCACAGTCATTTTGTGTGTGTGCGCGCGTAGAAATATTTAGAAATACAGGAATATTTTCTTTGCCACAGTGTGTACACTTAACCACCATGACAGGTTTTCTGCATAATTAACACCTGTTATCACATGATTCCTTCTGGCTGTACCCAAGATTCCAATATATTTCCAGGTCACCATTTTGATAAATGTGACAACTGTAGTTCCTCTGTGTTTGACCCCCCCCCCCCAGCTTCCTTTGGCTCTGTGACTTGGTTCTCCCTAGAGTTTCTCATTTCATTGCACTCTGTCCTTCCTACCTTTCTAAATGTCAGTGTGAAAAATGGGCCTCAAATCTTTGACACGGCATACAGTGATACCTTGGTTCTCAAACATAATCCGTTCTGGAAGTCCGTTCCAAAACCAAAGCGTTCCAAAACCAAGGCGTGCTTTCCCATAGAAAGTAATGCAAAATGGATTAATCCGTTCCAGACTTTTTGAAACAACCCCTAAAACAGCAATTTAACATGAATTTTACTATCTAAAAAGACCATTGGTCCATAAAATGAAAGCAATAAACAACGTACTGCAGTCACACAATCCATCAATCAGTAGCTGAAGTGGGTTCCACACAGTCACAAAAACAAAACAAAAACAAGCCACAAAAACGCAAAATAAATAGCAAAAACAAATTGGAAGCGTGGCACTCAAATCAGAAGCATAACACTCAAAACAGAGCACGTTCCGCTTCCCAAAAAACTTCGCAAACTAGAGCACTTCCGGGTTTGCAGTGCTTGGGTTCCAAGTTGTTTGAGTACCAAAGCGTTTGAGAACCAAGGTAGCGCTGTATTTTGGAAAACCGATTCATTTCCCAGTGTTCAACTCTACACTCCGTGCCGCTGTTATTTCAGATTTGGAGTCGTGATTGCAAACGCTAACATGGAAGTGGTCAACAAACAAATGATGTGTTATCGAAAGCGTCTCAGTTTGCGCTCCCCCTAACTGTTCCTAAACTAATGGGGTACCTTTTTTCACCTTGATATATGCACCGTCTTTATCCTGCAACTCTTTTCCCCTGCTGACACAGCCTGTAGCTTGCTAGTCAGAAGATTCAGTGGGGCTTAAAAAGCGGGCATTTCTTGTGGAGAACTTGGAAGTGGTTGGAGGGATTAACCATTTGCACAAACCTTTTTGGCTCCCGTACCCAATGCTTTTATTTGGAGACTTCCTAAAACTTTCATAACACGTTATATGACTTCCTCTTTGTTCATCAATTTGCTGCTGGTTTGTGTTCGTTCTTTTTCTCTCCTTTTGCAAACTCACCAAGTGGGGAGTGTTCAGGGAATTGGTTATTTTCCTGCTGCAGCCATTTGATAAAAGGGTAGGGACCCTTTTCCCCCGAAACCAGAACTACCAAGTTAAGTTCCTGACTGAAAATGTCATGTTTCTGTTTTCAGGGAATAGAACAGTTGAAAAAAGAAGAGAGAAGATGGGCTAAAAAAACAAAATGGATGAACATGAAAGCAGTATTTGGCCACCCGTTCTCTATAGTTTGGCTTAGCCCATTTGCCACTCCTGATCAAGGAAAAGCAGACCCGTATCAGTATGTGGTCTAAGAATCCATGAACAGTATTTCCACTAAAACACAAAAACCACATTTACAGCACTACTGTTATTCTACATGAATGTTTCAAATGAATTTTTTTAAAGAAAAAAAATGCCTATTAAATGGCTGATGATGGCAGAGAAAAGACAAAAAAAAAAAGCGCCCTGTAGTCTAAAAACAACTAAAAAAGAGAACTTTTCGGTCATTCTTTGTCTCTGGTGGCTAAAGCTTTTTTTTCTTTTCTTTTTTAACCTGTTAACTCGATGGGTCTGTTTTGGTTTCCTGTCTGCTTTCTGTATGACATAACTAATGGAAAAGGGGGGGGGTCTCTCTTTTCTTGGCGCCCACCTCCAGTCTTTACACACCCTGACTGGCACCCGAGTGACAGTCTGTGCCAACAGTGCCATCTCGTTGCGTAACAAATTATGGACTTTGGGATGGCAGCTGACGCTTTCGGTGGGCTATGGGGGCCTCTTTGTGTTGCGATATTCCCTTCCACCCCCACCCTGAGCTTTTAAGCCTCGCTAAGAACCGAAAGATGGAAGAACAAAAGTCCGAGCCTGTCAAAGGGTCCGTTAATAACAAAATGGCCTAGCTTTTAATGTCTCAAACGTATTGCCGACATTACCGTACTTTGGGAAGCTACAGAAAGGATTCCATCTCCTCCCCCCTTTTTTCAATTTTTTTATGCTGTTTGGTTCCATCCTCTCCCTGGTTCCTGGGCTAAACGGCGGAAGGTTTTTGTCGGCGTGTGTGGGTTTTGATGCCTTATGACTGGAGGAGGGAGAAATCTTTATTTCAATGTATAGAATAGCAAGATGATGTCTGTCTTTGTTTTGGAAAATAAAAATAAAAGGAGGGATTCAACAGTGTTCATATGTATGTAGGCTTGCCGGTCCAAATGAGAACCTAAGCACAGAATGTTTCCGTAGATGCGTTGTCTTTTTTTAAAAGAAATATTGCCACCTTTTTTATATCTCTGTAAATGTCTTTTCTCCTTTATATTTATACATATTATATATTTTACATTGGGGAGATGTCAAGTGTTAAAGGATCATGCATGCCTTCTGTCACGGCTTTGTGGACGGCAAACTGTATGTAGTAAGATCTGGGAAACGGGGACTTGAGTAGAGGGCATTCTGTATAAAACAAAAGCGAGTAGAATTAACTAGATTACACCCGAAATGACTTGAGTCTGTAGAATTATTATTTTTTGGGTATCTCGACAGGGATTTTATTGTATATTTTGGATCCAAAAAACTACTGATTAGAGCCATCATAGTAATTGCAAAAAACAAAACAAGACCCAGCACTATAAGATGGTAGAACTGCAAATAAGCTATGCTCCTGAATTAATTCTCTTGACTGAATCAAAGCCGGGGTGGGAATCAGTGAAGGAGGCTAAGACTTGTCTCGTTTCAAAACTATGTAAATGCTGCATCTTTTCAATTCTGTCAATGCTTCCATATGGGAAACAAATGCAATAAACCTTTTCTGAACACTGTTCGTGTGCCTTTTGATGATGTTGTTGTTGTTGCTGTTGTTAAACATCTTTGAATAACCACTTGCACCCAAGGAGGTGCAAGGAGGAAGAAAGTTGAGTACCAGAATTTGGGTTTAAATCATGTCTTTAAAAAAAAGTACACTGACTACTCATTTAAATTAGTTCCCACCGACTTGGTTCAATGAGTAAGCAGATATTTCTGTAACAAAATCTGTTTCGCTGCTCAACAGTTGAGTGTAGAAGTGTCTCTGTTGCTATAGGAATGCACAAAGTGGATTAGCCGATCTCACTGTGTGCTTGAAGTAGAGCAATTTATTCGGATGAAAGATGCCTTTAGCAATTGCATGCTTTTTAACGGTTAGGAAAGAAGGAGAGGGTATTTTTTCCTTTCATAAGATAGTTCCTTCCTGCATTGAGCCTGAGGCCTTTTTGGGCGGCCCTAAGCAACATTCAAGAAAAAGCATCTTAAAAAAAATATATTTTGGGGTGTCATGCCCTGTTGGTGTATAATACACTGTTTTTCTCTCAGTAGAGATAAATATCTCACAATAGTTTATTTATCAAGCTCCTTCCAGCTGCTCCTTCCTTTTTATTTATGCCTGGACACTGTAAGGGGAAAAAAAATCTTCACAGCCCTAACTAGAAAATTCTATTTATGCTGTTATTAGCAGGTGATTAGTTAGCAGTGTCCCAAGTTCTGTGGTTTTTAACTGCCGGCGATGAATAAACCCCAAACTTTTGTCTTCTGCAGGGCATAGAGCGGCTTAAAAAACAGGAGCCGACGTGGGAAAAAGTCAGCGGCTGGGAAGGGATGAAACTGGCTTTCGGGGGTGATCTTTCACCCAGGTGGTTCAATCCTTTTTCAGACCTGAGTTGCAAGAAGGCTCCTCCAGCCGGCACAGCAACAGTGGCTCCATCTGAGATGGCGGTCCAGGAAGCTTTTGAGCAGCTTTCTCCTCAAGAGGTGGTTGTGGGTGTGCTAGACGAATAAGGTGTCCTTGCAGATCTCCGTATGCTTCTGTAGCTCGAGCGCTCGAGCTGTAGCTTTTTAAGAGATTGTGACGCATGAAACCAACGAGGCTTCCCTCTTCCTTTAGCCAAGGACCTCACCTGACAAGAAGAGGTACAGCTACATTCCTGCAATGGTGACCTACTGATGGCGATGAGGATTTTAACCAAGCTTCTGTAACTCGAAAAACAAAACATTAACGGGTTGACCAAAGTTGACCATGCTTAAAAATATGCAATAACGAAAACTTAGCTTAACTCTTACTTACCCATCAGATCTGGTGGTGAGCGCTCGTGAAAGACCGGCCAAGAAAATGGATTCAAGGACAAAAATCCAAGCCCAGTATTGGACTCTCGGAGACCAATGAAACCACATTGTTCCCGCTCATGCTATTGAACATATGTAAGTGGATTCCTCAGGAAGTATTAATGTGCTATAAATGGTTGGGTTTTGCCGCATTTTTTGTGGCAAAATAACTATAAAGATTAGGTGTAACAGCCTCCTCACCCCCCCCATAAAAAAACCAGCATTAGTACAGCTAAGCTGTAGATAGGTAGTTTCTAAAAACTACATTTTGGGTTTTGGTCTTTTGTGGTTTGGAATCTGGCATTAGACCATTTACAGTGGACCCTAGGGTTATGTTACCTTCGGGTAACGTAACTTTCGGGTTGCGAACGCAGCAAAACTGGAAATGTATACTTCCAGGTCTCGCCACATGCACAGAAGCGGCACCTCTAGATGCAGACTTTTTGGGGTACGGACGGACCCCCAAAATGAATTACCGTATTTTTTGCTCTATAACACGCACCAGACCATAACACGCACATAGTTTTTAGAGGAAGAAAACAAGAAAAAAAATATTCTAAATGAAATAGTGGATACATGATTTTTGTGGTTCATGCTGTGGCCACAGACATGTGATCTGACAATGAGTTTGGAGTAGCCCAATGCAAAAATCCTGAGGATCCATGTGGATCCATGCTTTGTAACCACAGAGGAGGGAAGGAAGGGGAACCATGGATCCTCTGCTCACGACTGCAGCAGATCCCCCCCGCCACCTGCAGGCATTCGCTCCATAACACGCACAGACATTTCCCCTTACTTTCTAGGAGGAAAAAAGTGAGTGTTATGGTGCAAAAAATACGGTAAGTTCGTATCCGGAGGGTCCACTGTACTTACAGATGCCCCATTGATCTACATTTATTTCAAAGAGTACCGTATTTTTTGCTCTTTGTAAGACTCACTTTTTCCCTCCTAAAAAGTAAGGGGAACTGTGTGTGCGTCTTACGGAGCGAATGCAGGCTACGCGGCTATCCCAGAAGCCAGAACAGCAAGAGGGATTGCTGCTTTCGCTGCGCAGCGATCCCTCTTGCTGTTCTGGCTTCTGAGATTCAGAATATTTTTTTTTCTTGTTTTCCTCCTCCAAAAACTAGGTGCGTCTTGTGGTCTGGTGCGTCTTATAGAGCGAAAAATACGGTAATTTGCAGCACAGAGAGTCTCTGGCTCTGAAAGAGAACTGTTGCATTTGTGGTTCTGGCCTGGTGTAGAAGCTTGAAGGCCAAAGCACATCTTTTTGTAAAGTGTTCTCGTGAGGCTGGTTTATCATAGCGACTTAGCTGATCGCTTTGAATGGCAGAGCCTTGAGTGAATATTCTCGTGTATCTCAAAAGGGTTAACTTTCAGTGTTGAGGATACTGAGCATCTCTGATAAAAACAGAGAAGGGTTACTTTGCAGCTGTAGGGCCTAGTGAGCGGTCTGGGAACAACAAGTGCTGCAGCGTTATTGAATCTGGACCCCATGCAGGAGAAGATACGTGTAATGCAGTGTTTCTAAGAACAAGAATGTTTCTGGAAGCAAAGACTTAAGAAAGAGACAAATGGATTCTTCGATCTTCCCTTTTAATACCAGGTGCTATAAAAAATAATAATTTACCAAGGGGATTTTTGTGTTTTTTGTTGTTTATCAGTTGGGAGAGCCCATTTAGCACCTTATCTGTTGTCTTTTTGTAAAAATAGAGGGAACAGGGAGAGCTCTATGATGGATGAGCTCAGTATAGCTAGGATCTAAAAAACAACAACCTGTGTTCTTTGTGCTTTGGGGTTTTGTGTTGCTTTTAAGTGTCAGCTCCCACTGCCTATTAGGGCATAGCAAAACACTTTTTTGAAACTGAAGGGAGTTTCTAAAGCAGCTTATGAGGAGGAGAACGTCCTGATCAAAGGAGCTGTGTGACATTTAAAGAAAAAAACAATCTATCCTGGAGTAGCTCTTTGGATCCTAGCCTATTACAGTGGTACCTTGGTTCTGAACAGCTTGGCTCCTGAACAAATCGGCTGCCGAACACTGCAAACCTGGAGGTAAGTGTTCGGGTTTGCGAACATTTTTCAGAAGCCAAACATCCAACGCAGCTTTCAATTGAGTGCAGCCACGCTTTGGTTTCAGGAGTTGAACGGATTAAGTTTGAGAATCAAGGTACCACTGTATTAGGACTTATAGCTTTATAGATAACAAAATATAATTGAAATATAGCTAATTTTAAAACGGGAAGCTAATTTTCAGGTGTCAAAAAGGGAACTGAAAAGCTCTCAGAGATTCCCACCATTTTGGGACTAGGGATTGAAGTTAAGCTAGGGCTGTCTCGTAACTGGGAGCATATGCGTTCGTACCTTTTTTAACTCCTGCTCATTCCTCCCCGGTCCTTTTTGCCTGTACTCTTCCCCCCACCCCTTACAGGACATGAGCAGGGGTCTGTGATGCTGTCAAACCACTGGTCCATGTAGCCCATATTGTCAAATCTGACTGGCAGGGACTCTCCCAAGATTTCAGGCAGAGGTCTTGCTTATCACCTGGTCCTTTTTAAACTAGCCGAGCCGGGGATTGAACCTGCATGCAAGGCATGTGTTCTGCCGCTGAACTATGGCTCTTTCTCCGTTGCAGTTGAGAGAGTTAGGCAAACAAAGGGGAAGGAAAATCTAGGAGCAGTTATATCTTCACTCCCTCCGCACGCTGTCCAAGTTACAACTTGCCAGCCTTCAGTTAAATACCTGCTTGATTCTAAAGCAGTATATCATTTTAGAAGGGATAATGGAGCTATATAATTGGAGGAAGTGAGACATTGTAGTTATATAAATGGAAATTGATAAATATATATATATCAAAATGGCAGCTGTCAAAATATTTGGAATTCCACAATACATAATATGCAAGTCCCTAATTCAAACCTGAGGACTCAGTGAAGAAAAGAAACACAGACCGTCATGATTGTTATGTGCCTATTAAGTGTGTGGAATTCTTTTCTGGCGGGATTGAGTAAGCATAAAAGCACCGGCCAAATAGAATGGATAGATCTGCAATGAGGATTCTTGGCAACCTCTCCTGCTACATGGCAAAATTTTCAACTCGCCTTCTGGCTTTGTGTCTGGGAGTTGCATTAAAAAAAAAAAGTCTCTTGAATTGGAATAAGACAAGGAATTCTTTGAGACAGGCTATGCATTCGTACCCGCCCATGTTTGACAGCTAAAGTGTCAAATAAATATGGGAAAATAGCAACTTGCTACTCAACAGTGATCCTAGCTCATATTTACCGGTTGTCTTAGAGGGACCATCGCAATCCGTTCAGTAATCCATATTTTTCTATGAGGAGCCTCTCCACTGCTATCAGTAGAGCACCTATTAGCAAAATGCCTAACAAAAATTCTAATTTTATTGCCCTAATAAATAGTCCTGAGCGTGGGGAATAAATAGGAAAATAATGCGTGGCCTTTAATATGAATTCCTGCCCGTGAACAGTTCAGGAAATGCTAATTACTCAAATTCTTTAGCTCGCCATCCGTGTGGGAAAACATGCCTTTTCGAAATGGACCTATGTCGTGCCTTTGCTGGCGGGATTGGGGTGGTTTTCGTGTGTTTTTTTTTGCATTCCAAAGTACTAGTGTTAAATCGTAATAGCGACTATTGCAACATTCGGCTGCAGTGCTAAGGGCCTAAAGTGAGAACTGCCAATCAATTGGCAGATTTCTGCTTTGATGCTGCCTGCGTAAGGTAAATGAAGCAAGAGACAGGCTCCCAATGGCTTGGGCTCCAAAGCGGGGGCTCCGTGAGTGGAAAGCAATTCCACTCACACAAATTATACACAATTTCTCCTTCCTGTGGTTGCCAGAGGATTGAAGGAGAAAGCAAGAGAGCTCTTTTCTGTGAAGGGAGCTGGTTTGTGTTCTCTGAATACAAGTTAAAATCCAAGCCATTGAAGTCTTGTGACATTTATTAGTTTTTGACAGAGGGGTGCTGCTGTGCCTACCTGTCCTGTTGGCACAGGGGTGCCAACTTGGATAAAATACAGTCGTAACCTTGGTTGTCGAATGCCTTGGTACTCGGACATTTTGGCTCCTGAACGCCGGAAACCCGGAAGTGACTGTTCCAGTTTGCAGACTATTTTTGGAAGCCGAACGTCCAACAGGGCTTCCAATTGGCTGCAGGAGCGTCCTGCAGCCAATCAGAAGCTGCGCTTTGGTTTTGGAAGTCGAACAGGTTCTGTTTGACTTCCAAGGTATGACTGTATTGGGGGGCCCACGTAAGCCCCACCCTGCGCAACCCATCACAAGACTCACGGCATGCACACCATTTGAATAGCAACGCCCAGCAACTGTGGAGGGGCTCAGCCCCCTCAAATATTTTATTGGGGGTGGGGGTTTGAAGGGACATTGGCCCATGGGAATTGGCTACTATGGTCATATACCCTCTAGCAATGGATTTCCATTCTTCCCCTTCCATCCTTTTTTTTTTAAATTAGAACCAGGAAAAATCGAGGAATAAATGCAATTTGGGATTCAATATTTTGGCAGGAGCTATCTCCCTTACACTGAATAAAAGTGCCTTACTCAGGTCCCCAAGCCATTTTATAAAGCTTTACGGTTTTACAGAAAACCAAGGTTAACTGACCAAAGCTTCTAATCTTTTCTTCCCCCTTTCCGAACCCAAATGAATTTGGACACTGTTCTGTTCATTTATCGGAGGGACTTTTAGGCTTGAGCCCAAGAAGGTACTTCACACCAAATGAGCTTCTTGATCTGAGATCCAGTGTTTACATTTCTAGGTGTATTTCCACCTACTGTGAATAGCTCAGTTGAAGCCAGCAGAATATCCTGCCTTAAGCGAAGTATCTTAAGTATTTGCACAAGTGGCACCTCGGCTGCGTTGAAAGTGCTCTTGTGCGTTAAACTCATCATGTACTGCAATATTGTGCAACCAATGACCCCAGTGTTTGCGTGAAACCAGAAGTACGTCTTAAATAAGAAATGCATCTGTTCTGGAAGCTAAAGGTGCCTTCGTTTCAAAGGCTTTAAATAAATGATGGGCTGGGAGCCAGCATGCAAGAAAATATTCTTTTATTTTCACAAGCAGACTGTGCACTAGCCTATTCTATGCAACTAAAGAGTGTGTACATTTACAAATCTCACGTGTTCTATTTTTTGCTCTTTGTACCTCGTTTTCCGACTTCGACTGTGTAACAGTACTTATTAAAGAATCAATATTTTCATCTCACACCTGCTGTTTTGTCTTTAGTTGCTGGTGGTTGTGATGATCTTTTTACCCCTCTGTATTTTGGGGCTCAGTTTATTGCCGCACTAGTTTGCTGTCACATTCGTAATGTACTGCAGTTGGGCCTACAAACAATGTGAAGTAAGAAAATGGCAGAAGTAGCCACATACGCCAAAAGGAATAAGAAGTCAACAAGGATTGCTGACGTTACACAAAGCTCAGAAGTGCAGGCAAAAGGAAAACAGAGACAGCTCTAACCCACTCCAGAGTTCACATATCATGCTTTCAGTTACCATAAGCTGCTAAATCGCCACACATGCAAGAACAGATTTGAATAATCTCTATTAAATTCCCATTAGCTAGAATCAAAACAGCTTAAGCCACTTTAAACTCCCTTAATATCGCATTTATGTCTCTCACTCTCCTATGTTTGGGCACATAATCAAGACTTCAGGCAGCGTCAACAAGGCTCTTTCATTGCACACACCGCCACTGACAGCGCCTGATGGCGTTTTGGAATGACAGCTACTCTGTGATTGAAATAATCTTTTCCGCAGTTATTCCTTTCAGCTGGGTGGAGTTCAGTTTGGCCACAATCTTCTTCAGCCCGGCTCTCCTTGGTGCGCACACAATTTTTGATTTAAAGATTCCACCCGGCGCTATGTCCCTACAAAGGATAAAAAATAACATAATAAAATAATAATAATAATAATAATAATAATAATAATAATAATAATAATAATAAAATTTATTATTTATACCCCACCCATCTGGCTGGGCTTTCCCCAGCCACTCTGGGCAGCTTCCAAAAGAATATTAAAATACTATAATACATCAAACATTAAAAGCTTCCCGAAACAGGGCTGCCTTCAGATGTCTTCTAAAAGCCTGGTAGTTGTTGTTCTCTTTGACATCTGGTGGGAGGGAGTTCCACAGGGAAGGCGCCACTACCGAGAAGGCCCTCTGCCTGGTTCCCTGTAACTTGGCTTCTCGCAGTGAGGGAACTGCCAGAAAGCCCTCGGTGCTGGACCTCAGTGTCCGGGTAGAATGATGGGGGTGGAGACGCTACTTCAGCTCTATGTGTGCTAGATTCCTTGGGGGAGTGTATCCACAATCAAAAGCCCACGCGAAGGAGCTCCTACACCATTAGGATTGCCCTTTTGGTGCTCTCCTCGAATCAGGAGAGGAATGAAGAGGAAAATGCCTGGAAGTGGCTTCATGAATTGCCGGACTTACAACACTGGGCTTGGTTGGTAATGAGGTGGGCAAAACTGATTGAGGGCTCCACGTCATGCCTACCAGCTACGTGGCAACCACAACGTGTGCATGAATTGTGTGAGATATTTGTAGATATGTGGATCTGTCAAACGGGGTATCTTCCAGTCTAGGAAATGATGAATGAGAGATGTTGCATTGAATAAAAAAGATAAAGGACCCCTGGACAGTTAAGTCCAGGCAAAGGCAACTCTGGGGTTGTGGTGCTCATCTCACTTTCGGGCCAAGGGAGCCTGCTTTTGTCCACAGACAGCTTGCCGGGTCATGTGGCCAGCAGGACTAAACCGCTTCTGGTGCAACGGAACACAGTGATGGAAACCAGAGCACACGGAAACGCCGTTTACCTCCGCACCACAGCAGTACCTATTTACATGCTTTCTAACTGCTAGGTTGGCAGGAGCTGGGACAGAGCAATGGGAGCTCACCCTGTTCTGTGGATTTGAACTGCCGACCTGATCGGCAAGCCCAAGAGGCTCAGTGGTTTAGACCAGGCATGTCCAACAGGTAGATCGTGATCTACTGGTAGAACGTGGGGTGTTCCTGGTAGATCTCTGGCCCCTCAGTGTTCCCCTCCCCTCCCCCCCCCAAAAAAATGCTCAACAACTTCGGCTTTCCCAAAAAAGCTCAAAATTTTGGCTTCCCAAAGAAACCTCCACAACTCTGGCTTCCTAAAAGAAGCTCAACAACTTTGCCTTTCCAAAACAAGATCAACAGCTTTGCCTTTCCAGAAAAAGCTCAACCACCTCAACAACTCTGGCAGATCACTGCCAGTTTTTTTATATTGTGAGTAGATCGCTGGCTATTGGGAGCTGGATGTCCCTTGTTTAGACCACAGCGCCACCTGCATCCCTTTTTAACGGCTGTATGCAGCTCAAACAAATGATCAACAGTCTGGCTAGTCTTGGAGAGATGATGCTAGACAAATCCAACATGGCGGTTCTTTGGCTCTTAATGGTCCAACCTCCTGTTCTCACAGGGAGCGTCCAGATGCCTTTGGGAAGATGCAAGTAGGACCTGAGGACGACAGCATTCTCCCCTCCTGCAATTCCCAGAAATTGGTACCGAGAGGCATACTGCCTCTGATGGAGACAGAACATAGGCATCATCTTGATAGCCTTGTCCTCCATGAATTTGAGTAATCCTGTGAGTGATTACTGCAATAGAAGGGGGGACGGGGACTCTTACAATTTGAAGTTCTAGACTGAACTTCTCCTTTAAGGTCCAGGGGAGGAGGTCAGAGAGACAGTGCCAGCAAAACAGTGCACAGCATGTCGCCCCCTTTTAGCTACATGCACCTTACCCTTGATCAAATGTTTCCATCGTAAAGATGCCAAGGCCTTCCACGTGCAGTTTGCAGTTTTCCAAGGGAATGCACAAGGTGTTCTTGAAAATAAACGCACAGGTAAAATCCTGGTTGATCTTTGCAGTGTCTGCCATCTGCAAAAGAAAGAAGGGCCGCTGAAGAACGGATTCGAGATGTCGAAAGGAAATGTCAGGTGCATGCAATCCATGTTCATATAAAAGCAATAGTAAGGTTATGATTGTGAATATTCACCATCCACAGACAGGTGCTGAAGGCACAATATTGCAGGGAAAGGGAGCTGGGTTAGGGTGGGAGAAAAATTGTGGGGAGTTCAAACCATCCCCTTGCTTGTGTTACATTAATTTTAAGGTCTCAAATATAGAATATTCATAAGTGCACACATATCTAAATATATGAACCATGTGTCTGAAATAGTGTGGGGGAGCAATCCTGAAGCCATTTTGACTCTCCCAGTGACCTCAAATATTCCTCTGCAGGAAGGGAGGCAAATAGGGAAAGCCTTCCCATTTGTGTTTTTGCTTGCAAATCCTATCTTAAGGGCACATTTGTGTATGATTAGGGTGAGCCTGTGACCTGGATTCAGGAACTAAAGTATTAACCATCACAAAATCATGGCCAGACTGGCCAGGTAATACAATCAGTGACCATTATCAGGTATCCTGGCAGGCAGGATTTCTGCTGTAGACCACCTCCTGTGATGTCTTTCTGCTGTAGATCGCCTCCTTCTGTGATGTATGTATGATGTTTTGGGGGGGTGGTCTTGGGCTACAGGGTGGGCAATTTCAAAAGTCTATATATGGGCTTGCACACCATTGTTCGGGGTTCTCCTCCCTCCTGCGTGTGGTGAGTGGGGACCCTGTTGCAACAGTTCCTTTAATAAAGATCAGGCTTACTAGCTGCTTTGCTTCTCAATATACTCTGGCTGGCCTCTGTTTTCTCCTACCAATAGGAAAGCCACTTAAGGACTCTATACGGGCTCTGGAATACCCCATAAGGGAAAGGGAGCAGTTTTTCTTATAACACTTGCCTTTCTTTCCCCTCCAGTCACCCTCCTGGATGGCCAGGTAAGTATTGTAAGTGTGTGATTTCCTTGTTCTGACAATGTATAGATGCAAGGTCTGCTATGGAAGGGAGTTCCACTGGTTTGGGAAGAACTATAACCTAGCAGAAGTCAGTTCCTAGTGGCCATTTCTGGGACCAGGTGCACTGAGCCACCGTCACTCCAGAAGTAAAACTTGGAATTTATTATGGGTCTTGGGGCCACAACACACTTCCTCTGAGCCCAATTCCTGCCCCATCTGAACAGATGAGGTAAGTGGAGCCCTAAGGCAGCAGTGTTTGCCCTGCTAGCTAATATACCACATTTTTCACTCTATAAGATGCACTTTTTCCCTTCTAAAAAGTAAGTGGAAATGTGTGTACGTCTTACGGGGCGAATGCGGGCTGTGCAGCTATCCCAGAAGCCAGAACAGCGAGAGGGAGGCTTCGCGCGGTTATACCAGAAGCCTGCACAGCAATCCCTCTCGCTGTTCTGGCTTCTGGGATTCAGAACATTTTTTTTCTTCTTTTCCTCCTCCAAAAACTAGGTGCATCTTATGGTCTGGTGCATCTTATAGAGCGAAAAATACGGTATATAATTCAGTGGAGCCCATTCTCCATTCACCTATTTATTTATTTATTTATTTTCTCCTTCCAGCTCATCTGCTCTTGGGTTTTACATAAACTGACCACCCTGCACCGAGCTAATATTATTTAACTTCTTACCTCCACTTTCAGAGGTGGGTACTTGAAGGTTAAAGACAGCTCTTCTGTGAGCTTCTCGTTCGTTTCTTGAACCTCAGCAATCATGTTGACTCTGACCAGAAGTTCATCTTCTATTGACATCAGTGCTTTCAGGTAAGCATCAACTGCTATTTTCAGAGGGATGGAAATAACTGCACCAACAGAAAGAAGAGACAGCTAGGAAGAGAAACAATGCGGAAGAAGGAAGCCCGCGGGCCTTGCATATGGGATGGTGTTATCGAGTCACAGTTATAGAATTTTTAGAGATGGAAGGGACCAGAGGGGTCATCTTTTTTGCCCAACGTGGAGCTCAAACCCATTTTCAGAGTCGTGAAAAAATAAAATCAGCACTAGTTTCCTCCTTTGTGTTGAGCCCACCCTCCAAAGCTGGCTGATTGATGCCCCAGGCTAGCCAATAGAGCTCACTAGCAGGCTCTTCTGAGTTGGGCCAAACTCTTACCAATGGCTCCAAGAAGAAATGTTTCCTAGAGCAACAGCCTCAGCCCCTTCAAAGCTAAGAATTTGTTGCTATCTGTCCCCACCTTCCTTCCTTTTTTGTTTTGGCTGCGTTTCTACATTTATCCTCCTCCTGGCAGGCAGAAATCCAGCAGGTGGGGAGCACTGCCTTTCAGTATTGTTGCTGGATTGTTTGCAGGTACTGACAGCTTCCATTTGATGATTGTAATGGGTCGCTTTGAAGTCATTTCTTTACCAGGTAAAGTACCGTATTTTTCACTCTATAGGACGCACCCGACCATAGGACGCGCCTTGTTTTAGAGGGGGAGAACAAGAAAAAAAAAAGTCCCCCTCTCTGTTCAGCGCCCCTTCAGTGAAGCGGCAGGAGAAACGGAGCCCCTTCCATTTCTCCTCCCGCTTGGCTGAAGGGGTGCTGCGCAGCTCTCCCTCTCTGCTGAAGCCAGGAGAGTCTTGCTCTCCCGGCTTCAGCAAAAGGAACCCGAAGCCTTTGGAGCGCAGTGCAAGTTCCCACTACGCTCCAAAGGCTTCAGGCGGTGCGCACTGACCCCTCTCGCTCTCCAGGCTTCAGCAAAAGCAATGCGTAGCCTCTGGAGCGCGGAGGGAGCGCTCCCTCTGCGCTTCGGAGGCTTCGCGTTGCTATCGCTGAAGCCAAGGAGCCTGCATTCGCTCCATAGGACGCACAAACATTCCCCCTTAATTTTTGGAGGGGAAAAAGTGCGTCCTATAGAGCAAAAAAATACAGTAATCTTTAGCTTTCCAATCCCGCACACACCCCAACCTGTCCCTTATTTTGCCCAAAGGTGGCAACCCTATTCCTCAGTGCCTCCCACTTCCAACTGGAAAACACTACAAATAAACCAGTGAGAGAGTGAAAGACCTGGAGAGAGAAGGGATTTAGCTACAGTGGTAGAGCCTTGTGCCTGCAGAAGAACCTAGGCTCATTCTCTGGCATCTACAGAACCCTGCCAGAAACCCTGCAGGACCACTGCAAGTCAGTGTAGACCATGGGTAGGCAAACTAAGGCCCAGGGGCCGGATCCGGCCCAATCACCTCCTAAATCCGGCCCGCCAATGGTCCGGGAATCAGCATGTTTTTACATGAGTAGAATGTGTCCTTTTATTTAGAATGCATCTCTGGGTTATTTGTGGGGCATAGGAATTCATTCATTTCCCCTTAAAAAATATAGTCTGGCCCCCCACAAGGTCTGAGGGACAGTGGACTGGTCCCCTGCTGAAAAAGTTTCCTGACCCCTGAGTGTATTACTGAGCTAAATATAAAAGGTAAAGGACCCCTGGACGGTTAAGTCTAGCCAAAGGTGACTTTGGGGTTGTGGCACTCATCTCACTTTCAGGCCAAGGGAGCTGGCGTTTGTCCACAGACAGCTTTCTGGGTCATGTGGCCAGCGTGACTAAATGGTTTCTGGCACAACGGAACACTGTGACGGAAACCAGAGCACATTAAAATGCCGTTTACTTTACCACCACAGCGGTACCTATTTATCTACTTGCACTGCTGTGCTTTCAAACGGCAAGGTTGGCAGGAGCTGGGACAGAGCAACGGGAGCTCACTCCGTCGCGGGGATTCAAACCGCCAACCTTTCGATCGGCAAGCCCAAGAGGCTCAGTGGTTTAGACCACAGCGCCACCTGAGTCCCTTTTGAGATAGATATACCAATGGTCTGACTTGGCATAAGGCAGTTCTCAATGTTCTAACTCTGCAAAAGGAGCTCTGTACATTGCTCAAAACAGCTCTCCTCCTGTAGGGAAGTGGGCAGTGATCATGGCATCAAAAAGCACGTGGTTTAGAACAGCCGTTTTCAGGTATACACACCTGTCTTGTCTTTTGTTTGGACAGTCTGTTTGATGGTGGCAAGGCTGGCCTCGACTTTCCCAGTATATGATTCTAACTGGCACGATGCTGCAAGGTTGACTGTCCAGGCACCTGCAGACTCGTTCGTTATAATAAGATTCAACTCAATCGGCTGCCCCGGCCACAATTCTTTCTCTCCTTCCATTCCAAGTTTCAAGTTCGCCTTGAGGGGTTCAGGGGGAGGTGTCACTTCACAGATCCCCAGATTGTTAGACTGCAGATAGGAACAAGCCGTCTCCACAGCTTTCCTTTCCTCGGGACTCTCTGCAAAAACAGGAAAACGGGGAAACAATTGACCATGGCGTCATTGGAAACATTTTCCGTTGTCAGCTGCATGGCATGGCCAGAGCAAAAATATCCTTTGTTTTTGTTTTGGTCAAATATAAAGAGCATGGCAGGCCATGTTCACTCTCTCAGGATGAAGACATGGCGTCTGAATCTCTAGCCAAAATATTTTATGAGTGTGTATAATTTCTGACTAAGGGCACTTCAAACACTACCTGTTAGCCAGGTTTCTGTGAAGTCTAGAGGATGGCAAACCGAAATTAGTTACCTGACAAGCATGAGATATATGGGTTTCCAAACCTGTTTGCCTCATGAATCCATTACATTTTAGGTGTACACTTTGCAAACCTGAAGGTTCTGTTTTGTTTGTTTTACTCGTTTAAGGCAAAAAATGCAACCCATTTCTGAGACTGAGGTTGAATCCTGACAAGACAGAAATACTGTTTTAGGGGGACATGGGCTGGCAGGTGTGGGGGACTCCCGGGTCCTAAATGGGTAACTGTGTCCATGAAGGACCAGGTGCGCAGCCTGGGAGTCATTTTGGACTCATAGCTGTCCATGGAGGCGCAGGTCAATTCTGCATCCAGGGCAGTTGTCTACCAGCTCCATCTGGTATGCAGGCTGAGACCCTACCTGCCCACAGACTGTCTCACCAGAGTGGTGCATGCTCTAGTTATCTCCCGCTTGGACTACTGCAATGCGCTCTACGTGGGGCTACCTTTGAAGGTGACCCGGAAACTACAACTAATCCAGAATGCAGCAGCTAGACTGGTGACTGGTAGTGGCCACAGAGACCATATAATACCGGTCCTGAAAGACCTACATTGGCTCCCAGTACGTTTCCAAGCACAAAGTGCTGGTGTTGACCTTTAAAGCCCTAAACATCCTCGGTCCAGTATACTTGAAGGAGCATCTCCACCCCCATTGTTCAGCCCGGACACTGAGGTCCAGCTCTGAGGGCCTTCTGGCAGTTCCCTCACTGCAAGAAGCAAGGTTACAGGGAACCAGGCAGAGGGCCTTCTCAGTAGTGGCACCCACCCTGTGGATCGCCTTCCCATCAGATGTCAAGGAAATAAACAAGTATCTGACTTTTAGAAGACATCTGAAGGCAGCCCTGTATTGGGAAGTTATTGATGTTTTATCGTGTTTTTAATATTCTGTTGGGAGCCGCCCAGAGTGGCTGGGGAAACCCAGCCGGATGGGCAGGGTATAAATTAATTATTATTATTATTATTACCCAAGAAGCCTCCATCTGAAATTACTAGTCCGTGCGGAAAATAATCATTTCCTCCCCTGACAGAAAATACTTTGTGTTTTGGTCACCTTCAGGAAATTTGTATTGGCCTGTGATGTCTTCACGAGTGTCCTTCCCAACAGCTTTGGTGCTGATGCTCTTCCCTATTACTTTGGTTTCTTCACGCAGCTTGGTGTATGTTTCCTTGCCATCCACATTCTTTACGAGCCAAAAGACTCTGTCTGCATTCACTTCAGCAAACACAAACTTGGAGTCATAGGGAAGATAGACTTCTCCCTTTCTTATTGCATTTACTGGAGTAGGGCCACACTGGTAAATCCCTGTAAAAAAAACCACATACAGAACCTACACCAGCTGTTTTAGTATTTGTATGTTCACCCAGAATCCCCAGAATTCAATGACAGCTAAATAATAGCAATAACTAATCTAAAATTGCAGCTCCTGGTGTGCTAAGTTTTCAATTAACCTTCACTTTCATTTGCAGGTCTTTGTCACCTGCAGTTTTGCGTCTATGAAAATACTTGGATCATGTCAGGAAGTCCATAGAAGTTGTCTGTTCTAAGATTATACTGAGCTGGGTCTCAGCGTGGTAGAAAAGGTGGATATTTGAATATGTTGTTGGGACACACCACTGTACCACATTTTCATAATTCACGTGACTAAACAAAACTTCTTGCATGGAATCATATGGTGTACTGGGTTGTGAATTCAATTCTGACAACTCCCAAATTCTGAGACAAACTGGGTGACTTTGGAGAAGTTCAGTGATCCATGCGACGGTCACCACCAGGCTTGACTACTGTAATTCGCTCTACGCGGGGCTGCCCTTGAAGCTGTCCCAGAAACTCCAGTAGGTGCAGAATGCTGCAGCGAGGCTCCTCACGGGGTCCCTGCCATGGGAGCATATTCATCCAGTGTTTTACCAACTGCACTGGCTCCTGGTGGAGTACAGGGTCAGGTTTAAGATGCTGGTTTTGAACTTTAAAGCCCTATGCGGCCTAGGACCCTCGTACCTATGGGACCGCCTCTCCTGATATGCTCCGCGGAGGACCTTAAAGTCCATAAATAACAACACTTTGGAGGTCCCGAACCTCAAGGAGGTCAGATTGGTTTCAATTAGGGCCAGGGCCTTTTCAGCACTGGCCCCAACTTGGTGGAACGCTCTGTCACAAGAGACCAGGGCCCTGTGGGATTTGACATCTTTCTGCAGGGCCTGCAAGACGGAGCTGTTCTGCCTGGCCTTCGGCTTAGACTCACTGTGACCCCTTATATGGGATTTGGTATATAAATTTTCACTTGGCTTTTTTGATGGTCCATGTAGGACCAGCGTGGATAGCTGGCTCAGGTGAATATCTGATGTTTCCTCCCTTTATGGTCTTGATTTATGGGTTACTACTAAAATGAGGCTGCATTTTAAGCTGTATTTTAAGCTGTATTTTAATTAACTGTTTGTTGTTGTTGTTGTTGTTGTCTATTACGTTTTATTGTAATTTGTATTTGGTATTAGCCTCCCTGAGCCCGGCCCTGGCTGGGGAGGGCAGGGTATAAATAAATTTATTATTATTATTATTATTATTATTATTATTATTATTATTATTATTATTATTCCAAGATGAATCAAATGCACTTCCAGGCGTCTGCAACTCACTAAATCTGCTAGCTAAACTTCAGGGCCGCCTTGAAACTGCAGCAGTCCAGAGAACTCAAGACTGTTTCTTTAAAATTGTTACATATCCCCAAGCTCTCCATATAATGAAAACACCAGAAGAGAAGATGAGAAAGAAGGGGGGGGGTTAGTTTTGGGACTGACAGCTTTAATTTTCCACCAGGAAATATTCATACGTGGTATTTTCAAATAAAAACACTGAACAAATCTCTTTACTTCCAAACTTTAAAGAGTTCCCTTGCTTGCACATGCACACCACACACACAGCACCTGTCTGTCTGAAATTTGGCAGGCTTCATCTGCACAGAAGACATCCATTCCTGCAAATTTCATCCAAGTCTTACCTTGGCTCTTTTCCTGAGGGGTGGCATCAATCGCCTGCCAGCCATCAAAGCCCTTTGGTAAGTCCGGCCTTTTCATCCAGACATCGTTCCATACGTGGAAGTTCCTGTATTCAGTCAGGTTTCAGAATTAAAATCAAAAATTATCATCAGCTGTACTTTCATGATCAAACAGATATTAGAACTGGACGGTATAGGAAGGCATAAATAGTAACTGGCCATCGATTTAACAATTCAGTGTAATCTGATGAATTTCTAGGCATCTCAATATATGAAACTAGACCAAGGATGGGGTGGAGAGGATCATATTAAATGCAATAAGGGTTAGGCTCTTAACTTGCTCCTTACCAGTGGCGTAGCGTGGGTTGTCAGCACCCGGGGCAAGGCAAGTAATTTGCGCCCCCTAACCCGTGGATTTGCGCCCAACCCGTGGATTTGCGCCCCCTAACCCTAACCCCCAGATGTTGTGCCCGGTGCGGCCGCTCCCCCCCTGCACCCCCCACGCTATGCCACTGCTCCTTACAACCATTTTTCCCCCACGAGTGGGAATTTCAGAAAGAGTTAGTTAGTAATCTGTAGCGATGATTACCAAATCGAGTCTGTTGTCAGATTCTCCATTTTTCCTCCGTTTTCATTCAAGTAAATGTCAACTTTAAGATTTTCCTCTGTGTCGTGAGCTGAAGCAAAATTGGTCACGCTCCTGGCTGGAATCCCCAGGCTGCGCATAACTGAAATACAGAGAAGGATGTCAGCTGTAGATTCAGTTGGCTCCTTTCAGCCACACTCAACACCCATTAGAGTTCAGAATTTAATCAGGGGAAATATTCCAAGGGATAAGAATGAACTCAGTTCCCAGAAGGAGATATGAGGTGGGGCTGGAATAGGAGGGCAAATGGTGCCGTAATCTCAATTGTGCAGTTGTACAACAGTTTGAAGACCCACAAAGGTCTTCCTTGCTGCTGTTGGGCACTGGGGAGGGAGTTGGCAAGAGTGGATCCCTGCTTGTTTAGTGGCCCATCTTATTTCATTGTTTGTTGCCCACCAGGTCTGTGGAGCTGGCAGCAGGCACTACCATGAAGGGAAGGACAGGAAGAGATGTGTGTGTATTTGAGTGAGAAGCAGAGACGCTTGCGTGTCTCTGACCTGCAAATGTGCAGCAAGTGAGTCTGTGTGCAAGAGAGATACAATGCGGCTACCTTGTATATTTTTCCTGGTACAAGGGAATGATCCCCTTTGATCTCTACAATCAGGACCAGTGGACATAGCTGACTTGTCACAGAAAGCATGAGATAGTCCTTGGGTTAATGGAACAGTAGTAATGGTATACTATGGGCAGTTCCCCTCACAGCAGCCATGTTGTGGCACAACCTGGCAGCCATTTTGTGACTGGCGCCCACAGCACTTCCTCAAAATTTGAAATGTGCCCACTGGGGTCCAAAAGGTGGGCGACCCCTGACCTAGTGCAACACCCCAAGATATTAGTGGGGAGCCTGCAAGCTTGGTTTGAGGGAAACTGCCCCACTCTTATTTCCCAGCTGATTGTATTCTAGCCATCAAAAGCAGGCTGCTCGTGAAGATGGAGGATTTGGTTAGTTGAATTCCCTCCAAGATGCATGCCTCACCTGTGGTAAGCACTCCAGAAAAAACCCAGCACTGACCATACAAGACACTTTTTTTGGTTCTGTAATACTGCTGCAAAATGGGGGCACTTCCTGTCCAGGCTAGAGGCGGCGTACCACCAGTATATTTCCCGGACCAGCTTGCAAACACCACTCCACGATCATCCTCGGAGTTAACCTAAAAAACAAACAAAGATAGCAGAACCATACAGCAAAACTCCTAAATGGCTTTGTTTACCTGAAGGAGTGTCTCTACCCCTTTGTTCAGCCCAGACACTGAGGTCCAGCTCCGAGGGTCTTCTGGCGGTTCCCTCCCTGCGAGAAGTGAGGTTACAGGGAACCAGGTAGAGGGCCTTCTTGGTGGTGGCACCCGCCTTGTGGAACGCCCTCCCATCAGATGCCAAGGAAATAAACTATCTGACTTTTAGAAGACATCTGAAGTTTTTAACGTTTGATGTTGTGTTTTAATTTGCTGGAAGCCGCGCCATGGAAGTGATATACAATGAATTGGGGAAAAAATGTTTAAAATAACATTTGTCGAAAAACCAGAAGCTTTTTTACTAGAAATTACATGTTCTGACATTTCAAAAGACCAGAAAAGACTGTTTATATAATGTGACAACTACTAGTCCAAAGATGGAAAGAACCAGCAGTCCCAACTAGGGAAGAATGGCAAGCCAAACTGCGGGACTATGCTGAAATGGCAAAACTGACTGGGAGACTCAGGAATCAAGAAGATAACGACTTTAAAAAAGAACGGGGAAAATTCATAACTTACTTAGGAGACCATTGTAAACAAATAAAAACATTAGCTGGACTTTTAAAATGACTTGCAAAGAAACGAAAGACATGGATAATTTAGAGAGATGAAAACTGTGGAGAACGTAATGATATTTAGCTTTTAAAAAATTATTTTAAGGACCCACGCAGGGGGATGGGGGAAGTCACGAGATTCAGAGAATCTCATATATGGATATATTAAGAGTTTTTTCTTTTTATTATTTTAAATTTGTTCTTGTGAAAATGAATAACAAATATTTCTGAATAAAAAAATTCCTTCCAGTAGCACCTTAAAGACCAACTAAGTTAGTTCTTGGTATGAGCTTTCGTGTGCATGCACACTTCTTCAGATACACTGAAACAGAAGTTGCCAGATCCTTCTATATAGTGAGAAGGTGGGGAGGGGTATTACTCAGAAGGGTGGTGGGAATGGGTGATTGGCAGTTAGCTGAGATGAGCCTGTTGACGACTCTTAACGACTGCAATAGGTCTTACAGGAAAAGGCAAGGGGTGAGCTCTCTATATTGGACAAACAGGCCAAACCTTACGCCAAAGAATAAATGGACATAAATCAGACATCAAGAATCACAAAACAGAGAAACCAGTAGGAGAACACTTCAATCTCCCAGGACATTCTATACAAGATCTCAAAGTAGCTGTTTTACTACAAAGGAATTTCAGAAATAGACTGGAAAGAGAAGCTGCTGAATTGCAACTCATTACCAAACTTAAAACCATGGAGAGACCTGGTCTAAACAGAGACATTGGATTCTTATCTCATTATACATGACTAAGCCATTTTTCACCTTCTCACCCCTTGCCTTTTCCTGTAAGACCTATTGCATTCGTTAAGAGTCGTCAACAGGCTCATCTCAGCTATCTGCCAATCACCCATTCCCACCACCCTTCTGAGTAATACCCCTCCCCACCTTCTCACTATATAGAAGGATCTGGCAACTTCTGTTTCAGTGTATCTGAAGAAGTGTGCATGCACACGAAAGCTCATACCTAGAACTAACTTAGTTGGTCTTTAAGGTGCTACTGGAAGGAATTTTTTTATTTTGACTATGGCAGACCAACACGGCTACCTATCTGTAACTGGAAATATTTCTGAAAAAGAAAAATGGGGGGGGGGGAGCAAGCCGTACAGAGTGGCTGGGGTAAACCAGTCAGATGGGCGACATATAAGTTTATTATTATTAATTAATTAAATTTCTACCACTGAGCTATAGCTCTGGAAGGCCACACACTCCCTTTCTCTGTATTATGCTGTGGCCACAACAGGTGTACAAGGCATGATCTAAAGGTATTGGTTCAGATTTCTTGTCCTAACCCCAAAGAATCCAATCTTGAGTTAAAAGATACGTTTAAGGACTTACCAATGCTGACATGGCCCTGGAGATGATCACGGGATCTTTCTTCGCCTTTGGTTTGAGCTGGCTTTTGTCCAGAAGGTACATGCAACAGTCCAGAACATCTTCCTCAAACTGTTTTGAGACAGAAAGCAAAGTCTTACATTTAAGCTGTGCACCGCAGGAAAAACAAACTAACACATTTTCCTTCAATTAACACAGCATAAAACTGCTGCTGAGATGTCAATACGTCATACGCAAACTTCAAATGAATTCAATGCTTGCGAAATGTGCGGTGTTGACATGCAGAGGGAAAAATGGGACTGTCTCTGAAATCATTGCTGCTGTTCGGCAGTGAATGATATTTAATTGGCGGCCTTGGCAGAGAACAGCAGTGTCTAGAGACAGACAGCAGTGACCAGAGGAGAAATGACTGCTGGGAGGAGTACAGAGAGAAGAAATGCCATGTTGCATCCGTAGCTGTTAAACCAGATGCTTTCATCTGCCCCAGCTGCAACGAAACATGTCTCTCCCGTATCGGTCTCTATAGCCACACCAGGTGCTATAACTCTCCAATGGTTTGACTCCCCCCCCCCAAAGTAGGTTGCCATTGGGGGCCGAGGGATTTTTTAAGCATTAAAAAATAATAATTGCCTGAACATTTTGCAGATTGACCGAAAATCTGCCCAGATAGCATTTTGCAGCCAGATTCCTGGGAAAACCCAGACATACGGCAGCCCTACACAAAGGCATACACCTCCATTGTCTCTTGAGGCAGACGGATGCCAACAGATGCCTACATAAAGCATTTGAGACACACAACATCTATGAATGTATAAAGGGTTTTTTTTTTTGATGCACAAAATACAGCAGTGCATCACACAAATTCCGTCTTTCGAAAAGCCTGCTGAGAATTGTTGGGTGTATGTCAATATGCTACTGCCCTCCACTGGTAGGAATACAATCTGTTTAAATGCAAGTTTTCAGAGTTGCAGAGTGACCCTAAGGGTCATCTAGTCCAACCCCCTGCAATTCAGGAATCTCAACATTCGGTCCCCCATCCAGCTGACATGGTATTGTGTAGATGTGGTACAAAAGCAAGACACTGGTGAGTGTCAGAGGCCAAAGCCTATTGTTTACCCTCAACACATCCTCTATTGTCCTCACTGGCAGGGCATAATACTAATACTAATACTACTACTAATAATAATACAGTGGTACCTCGGGTTGCAGATGCTTCAGGTTACAGACACTTCAGGTTACAGACTCCGCTAACCCAGAAATAGTACCTCAGGTTAAGAACTTTACCTCAGAATGAGAAAAGAAATCATGCAGCGGCAGCAGGAGGCCCCATTAGCTAAAGTGGTACCTCAGGTTAAGAACAGTTTCAGGTTAAGAACGGACCTCCAGAACGAATTAAGTTCTTAACCCGAGGTAAAAAGGTAAAGGGACCCCTGACCATTAGGTCCAGTCGTGACCGACTCTGGGGTTGTGGCACTCAACTCGCTTTATTGGCCAAGGGAGCCAATAAATAATAATAAATAATAATAATAAATAATAATAAATAATAATAGTTGCTGTTCTATCAATAATGCCGAGGTGTTATTTCTCTGGGCTGCGTACAAAATTGTAAGTTGCTCAGGGGGTCAGGGGATGCTGATCAAATGTTAGGAGGAAAAACAGAAAACGGGTTGGTGGGGTTGGAATGAAATACCCTGAAAAGCAAGGCATGGCTCCTCAGTGTCTGCAACACTGAGCAAGAGCACTCCAAAATACTCTTTTGTTGCTGCAGGCTTCTCTAATAGAGGACTTAGGCTTTTGAGTGCCTGGAAGTAACTTGGGGCTACCCTAAAAACAGGGGCAAACGAAGGCGTTGTGACACCCGGGGTGGGGCGTCGCTACGTAGGGCGCATGTGCAACATCGTTATGTATGACGCATGCACCGTACATAGCGACGCCACACATGCGCTGCACATAGCGGTTTGCCGGCGCCGGCGCTCCAGCAATCCCTCCGTCGCTACTACAGCCGCGGAGGTTCCTCTACATGCGGCTGTAGTGGCGACGGAGGGATCCCACCGCTGTCCGTACGGCGCTTGAGCAGCGCCAGCAACAAACCACTATGCACAGTGCATGTGCAGCATTGATACAGTGCATGGGTGCGACGCCGTACATGCGCTGTACATAGCGGTTTGCCGCTGGCGCCGGGATCCTCTGCTCGCGACTGTTGGAATTTAGATATTATATTTTATGTGAGGAATCATTGGGCAACTGATCATTTTAGTGCAAAAAGTGAAGATGTCCTTTCCCCCCCCTCTCCATGCCCCCGCTCCTGAAAGTCCTCTCCTCCCATCTCAAGAAAACAAACAACCCCAAGCCTAAACAGGATTCCAAAGCTTCTGTTTGCGGTTGCTGGAACCTCGCACAGAAATTACAACCTGCTTACATCCAGACAGAAGGAGAAACATGCGAGTCTTTACCTGCCCAAAATTCCAAGGTCTTCCACGTATCATTTTTGTTGATCCAACGTAGAGATATCCGGTGTCGTTGAGCACGTACTCTGCTCTTTCAGCATCACCAGGCATGAAGACAGAATCCGCTAAAGAAAATATGTGTGTGTGTTAATTCTTTTTTTCAGGAAGTCGATAACTGGGGAGAAACTGGGCAAACGACATACTTGCAGCTTTCAGACAGTAAGAAACTGATGGATAGACATAAGAACACTGATGGGCTCAAAACTATCAATTTGCGTTCTGGCTTTCCAGTCCCAGCTATGGATCCCGCCCACATTAACAAAATGGCCCGCTATATGTATTTCTTCTTCTCATTATAAAGTATGTTCAGTGCTTTTTTTCTGGGGATACTCAACGGTATGAAGTACCAACATGTTTTTCTAGAAGAAAAGCATTTAATAACAAATATAAAGGACCCCTGGACAGTTAAGTCCAGGAAAAGAGCTCACCCTGTCGCGTGGATCTGAACCGCAGACCTTCAGATTAGCAAGCCCAAGAGACTCAGTGAATAAACCTCTTTTTGAATCAGACATAGAATCTGACTCTTTTTTCTTTACTTTCCCCTCTTTTTTGCCATTAACTTAGCTGGTTTTATTTTTAACTTTTAGAAGTCCTCTATCTTGGACTGACAAAGACATACACATAGGATGTTGGAAAGAAACGGATGTTGGAAAGAAACTAAGTGGTTTCCAGCTGTAATGCTTTAAGAGTTATGAAAAAAAAAGGGTTCTACAAATGGGTAAAAGTTTAATGGTAAGGATTTGCTGAACTAACAAATTGAACTGGAATACAAAGAAGGGAGGTACGAGGAGGTCCGGGGAAATAAGTGTAAGGAAGTTATGTTATGGAAAATTAATGTGTTCATAACTGTTTTTATTTTGTATGTTTTTTTTATTTTTCACTTTTTTGGTTATACCTTAAAAACTCTTAATAAATATCTTCTTAAAAAAAAAAAAGACAAAGGCATACACATACACATAGAGACGACAGGGGGAATGATGAGGGGCTTGGTGTGGGAGACAGAGAAAAAGGGATCTCCCAGGGGTGGGAGGCTGGGGGAAGAAACAGAAGTTCCCAGGTGAGAGCTGGGAAAGGTCTACTTTTCTGTATATGGATAAATTATATTGTGATAGAGAGTTAGTTAGAAGAAGAAGAGTTTGGATTTGATATCCCGCTTTATCACTACCCGAAGGAATCTCAAAGCGGCTAACGTTCTCCTTTCCCTTCCTCCCCACAACAAACACTCTGTGAGGTGAGTGGGGCTGAGAGACTTCAGAGAAGTATGACTAGCCCAAAGTCACCCAGCAGCTGCATGTGGAGGAGCGGGGAAGCGAACCCAGTTCACCAGATTACGAGTCCACCGCTCTTAACCACTACACCACACTGGTTAGTTAGTTAGTTACAGTCATACCTTGGGTACAGATGCTTCAGGGTTTTTTGGGTTGCGGACCACCAAAACCCGGAAGTACCAGAACGGGTTACGTCTGGGTTTCGGTGGTTGTGCATACTCAGAAGCGCTAAATCCCACTTTGCACATGCGCAGATGCACCGAATCACTACCCATGTGTGCGCAGACCCGCTGCTGCGGGTTGCGGATACTGTGGGTTGCGGACATGCATCCCGCACGGATCACTTTTGCAACCTGAGCATCCACTGTAGTTTCTTTCTTTCTTTCTTTCTTTCTTTCTTTCTTTCTTTCTTTCTTTCTTTCTTTCTTTCTTTCTTTCTTTCTTTCTTTTTTCCTTTCCTTTCCTTTCCTTTCCTTTCCTTTCCTTTCCTTTCCTTTCCTTTCCTTTCCTTTCCTTTCCTTTCCTTCTCTTTCTTTCTTTCTCTCTTTCTCTCTTTCTCTTTCTCTTTCTCTCTGTTTCTTTTATTCCTTGCCTCTTTATTTTTTGGTTTTTGATCTTTCTTTCTCTTGTTTGGCTTTTCTGTATCTTTCCCCTTTTATAAAGATTTGTTTGGCTTTATTGTACCTCACGTTGAAAACTTTCTATAAAAATATTTACCCAAAAAGAAAAGGAAAAAAGAATCTGCCTCTGCTGGAATCACTCCACCCATGACTCGGGAACAGGCTGCCTAACTCACTCCTGTGTGCACAGAAGGGACGTGGCTTTTCTCCAGAAACAGCTCCCATCTGGGTAAGGGCTGAGCCTTAGTTTGACCAGGGCTTTTTTCCCCAAGCCGGAACTCTCTGGAACTCAGTTCCGGCCCCTCTCAGGTGGGCGCCATTGCCATTATAACAAGGGAGGCGTTCATGGTGAATTATGGCACCTCTTTTTCTAGAAAAACAGCACTGAGTTTGAGAGTGGGTGAATGGGAGCATGCACACCAGAAAGAGGGGGAAATATTGCTGCTTTTCAGAACTATTTCTGCCAACTGTTGTGCTTGCTGAAAGCATGACCCTTTTGTGGCGGTTTAAGGTGAGGTAAATTTGGCTGCGAAGCAGACAGCCAATAAAACAGATCAGATCCCCGGTAGCAACTATGCCATTTATACCCGCCTCCTACGACTGGCTCTGTTCATTCACAAGCACAATATTTTCAAACACATTATTGGAACAGAGCGGTTGTTATCCACTCATCCCAAGAGAACGCCAAATAAAACTCTTGTCTCCACAGCATTCAAAGCAGATGAATGTTGGGAACTGTAGTTTCTTAATGGTTCTAGGAATGGTGGCCCTGTGAGGGGAAAGATTCCATGAGAGACATCATGTGTTTTAAATGTCCCATAGGCAGGGTTTTATGGGCAGTTTTTCAGTGTGTTGAAATGTGCCCCTGCTTACGTTTAAACTGGGTTGCAATAATTATACTGTGAGCAGCAACAGAAGGAAGTTTCATAACCTGATGACCTCATTAAAAAATATCATACACCTCATAGAATCACTGCAAAACCAGCTTTCATTGCATTTATGAGGAAAGGAGCTAAACAAGAGACACATTTTTTAAAGTTAACCTTCTATTATAGCAATATGAATGAAATCTCATTAGGTCACATGAATTACCTTCACACCAGGGATTGAACAAAACGTAGACACATTTTTTATCAGGAGTATAAACGCTAGGTCCCGTGATCACATTTAGAAGATATTTTCCAATAATTGCATCTGCTGGACTGGTTACAACTATGCGGCACTAAGAAAAACACAAGAACATCATAGGGCTATAATAGTGTACATGATAATTAGGTATCCCCATTCTTCCATTTAAATGTGAACACACCCTAGTCCATATGGTCTAGTGTCTTAGTTATTAAACAACCAGCTTCCAGAAAATACGGAACAAGCAAAACTAACATTAAACACATCTGCCCAATTTATTTATTTCATAAAATTCACACACCAATTGATTGTAAAACAAAAAACAAAAATACCTCAAAGCAGATTACAAAAATATTCTGGTTAAAGAGAGAAGAAACTGTTCTACTGAACCTCTTCTACAGGAGATGCAAATAATGGAAGCTGGAAAGTGGGATGGCAGAGCTCACCCCATTGCAGGGATTCAAACCGCCGACCTTCTGATCGGCAAGTCCTAGGCTCTGTGGTTTAACCCACAGCGCCACCCTGGGTACTCACGTGTAACTTACAGAAGGGACATCTCTCAGAAGTCCTACCACACATAGAAACAGGGCTCCCCCCCCCCAAGTTGGAACGCAACTGAACTCAGGTCTCGATTACCCCTGAACACCCCTATATCACATTCTGGATATCATGAAGGGTATCACAAATAAAATACCGTAGTGAAAAGTCTTGACCGGAAATGACATTCACCCTGAAGAGCAATTTAAACCACCTTCTGTGTGGTGGCCATAAAATGTAAATGGCCATTTCAGTCTAGGCTATCCCAAACATATGTACCTCCTTCCCATTTGTTTGACAAATCTTGGCATTCCAGGATTGATCTGTCTGTCCTGATCTTGCATTCATGGATAGAAGAGTCCCATTGGACTGCATTGGTTTTTCACCTGGAAGGACATAAATTCAAAAAGAACAACATCAATAAATTCCAAAAAAAAGTGTCAGCAGTGAATATGACTGTCAGGGAACTGACATCGGAGCAGAGGGGAGAGGCGGTACTTCCCGATTCTGCAGAAGAAGGAACGAGTAAGGGTAGAGAGAGAGCGTCATCTGGGGAAGAATGTCCAGGTGACACCAGGAAGAAGGAAGAGGGGGAGAGCAGCTTGGAGGAGAGGCTCCGAGACTCTGGCACTGAAGGCAGTGAAGAGAGTGGAGGGCCACCCCTAGGCACGCCCACTCTGCGCAGAAGGGTTTCGCGCAGAGAGGGGAGGCGGAGATTATCCGTCAAGGAGCTTCTATGCTGGAGGAAATTTAGAAGCCGCCCACTCACGGATTCGTCCAGCGACTAAGCAGCAGCAACACCTAGGCTGCTCAGTCAGGGAAAGACACCACCCACCCCTAAGCAGTTTGGAACCGCTTGAGGTTTACACACAAGCAACCCCAATTCCCGTGACAATGACAATAGTCTTTGTTTTTAGGCCCCATCTCTGAAGCATTTTCTACTGCACAGAGAAGGGTGCAAAATAATTTTGCTAAGTGGCTTGTGTGTTTCCTCTAATACAACAGTCCCAGGAGGTAAGCAGTACATTGTATTCACAATCTCTTTACCACACAATTCGGCATCTGATGTAGAATCACAAAACCCTCGATTAAACAAAGTGTTCCTGTTTCTAGTCCTTAGAAAAATTAAAAGCTTAGCAGTGTGTGTTGTTCTTTCTGTACTCAAGGAGTAGCGTGGCTTCAAAGATTATGATATTGTTACATTGCTAAAGCCAAGCAACTCTCAATGTGATCAGTTCCTGGAAGAGATTTAGTTGAGATTCCCACATTGGACTAGAAGACCCTTGGGATCTGTTAAGTTGTGGGTGAGCATATCAGACGACACAGCAATTCTTCAAACAGCTCTTGTTTATTCACAGGCCAGAACAGAACTCAACTGAAGGGTTGAGTCAGCCTGCTTATATAGAGCTCCAGTACAATGTAACTGTAACAATTTTCTAAAACTATCCAATCACTGAACGTCACTTTCGATCCCTTATTTGCATAACTATCTACAGTATCCCCCTGCTGGCCCAGGGTGAGAACTTCAGTACATAACAGGATCCCTTCCAATCTATGATTCTATGGTAGTCTACCTGGAAGAGATTACCTGGGAAATCAGTGGAATAATAAACGACAACATGGATCTCCCGCTCTGGTTCCCCGCTTGAGTTCCATTTCTCTTCTCAAAACATATAAAAATATCCACATTGGAAGCCATTCAGGGAACCAAACAAATACTTTCAAATTTTACTGAACTTGCCCACCGTGTCTGCCTGACCCTGATAGCATCTCTGAAGGATAAATGTCTGAATTACTCTGCTGTATTCCTAGACAACCTGGGATGAATCAAGCCATGTTTTGCTCGCTTACCAATTCTGAGCTGCAGTGTGACCTTGTCATTGTTGTTCAGCTCCCTGCTTAAAGTCAGCTTCAACTCAAAAGGCTGCCCACGTCTCACAATCAGGCTGCTGTTGTTGTAGTCGCTGGTGTGATGGAGGCGGGTGTTCTGCTCTCGGAGAAAATCGATTCCAGTAACCTTCAGCGGATCACCTGGAAAGGATGGCAAAGAAGGCAGCAATCAATCAATCAATCATAATAATTTATTTATACCCCGCCCATCTGACTGGGTCTCCCCAGCCACTCTACGTGGCTTCCAATAAAATATTAAAAATACAATAAAACACCAGATATTAAAAATTCCCTGTGCAGGGCTGACTTCAGATGTCTTCTAAAAGTCGGATAGTTGTTTATCTCCTTGACATCTGGTGGGGGGGGGTGTTCCACAGGGCGGGTGCCACTACTGAGAAGGCCCTCTGCCTGGTTCCCTGTAACCTCACTTCTCGGAATGAGGGTACCGCCAGAAGGCCCTCAGAGGTGGACCTCAGCCTGAACGATGGGTGGAGATGCTCCTTCAGGTATACTGGGCCGAGGCCATTTAGGGCAATGGTTTTCATGTTTGCCTGCGTATTAGAGGAGGCTGGCGTCTCGTTCAGCTTTGTGGTTTCTGAAGTTTAAAGGCAATGTTAATGCTACAACATGTATAAGCTTACAAAAGGTAAAGGACCCCAGGATGGTTAAGTCTAGTCAAAGGCAACTATGGGGTTGCGGCGCTCATCTCGCTTTCAGGCCAAGTGAGCCAGCGTTTATCCAAAGACAGCTTTCCAAGTCATGTCGCCAGCATGACTAAACTGCTTCTGGTGCAATGGGACACAGTGATGGAAACCAGAGCGCACAGAAACACCATTTACCTTCCCACCGCAGTGGTACCTATTTATCTACGTGCACTGGTGTGCTTTCGAACTGCTAGGTTGGCAGGAGCTGGAACAGAGCAACGAGAGCTTACCCTGTTGCAGGGATTTGAACCGCCGACCTTCTGATCGGCAAGCCCTAGGCTCTGTGGTCTAACACCTGCATCCCTTCTTTGTACCCAGCATGGAAACGCAGGACGCCAGCGGAGGAGAGATGCAGCAACCCCTCACCATTAGGTCCAGTCGTGACTGACTCTGGGGTTGCGCCACTCATCTTGCTTTATTGGCTGAGGGAGCCAGCGTACAGCTTCCGGGTCATGTGGCCAGCATGACTAAGCCACTTCTGGCGAACCAGAGCAGCGCACGGAAACGCCGTTTACCTTCCCGCCAGAGTGGCACCTATTGATCTACTTGCACTTTGACGTGCTTTCGAACTGCTAGGTTGGCAGGAGCAGGGACCGAGCAACGGGATCTCACCCCGTTGTGGGGATTCGAACTGCCGACCTTCTGATCGGCAAGTCCTAGGCTCTGTGGTTTAATCCACAGCGCCACCCACGTCCCATGCCAGTCTGCTTAGGAGAAGGCAAATATTTTTACTACCCTGCTAGCAGCCTGTGTTTCTGTGCTGGCCGCAGAGGAAGGGGCTTCCTCTCCACAGCATAAAAACAGAGACTACTATCAGTGTATCAGTGCCTTAGTACTGAAATTACAAACCTGCGTAAGAAACATTGCACAGGTTTGTAGTTTTTGATGCCACCTTTTACGAGGCTGTCTTAATATCAAAGGAGAGAGAAATGATCCCATGCCATCTTTGTGCTTACACCTAACAGGTGATGTTGTTTTAGGTCTGCCCAAACTTGCATTCTGATTCCCCAAGGAGCTGGTTGCAGAAGTGGCCATGGAAAATCAATACAAAAGCACCATGGCCTTATTTCTCATTTCTGGATGAGCAATTTCCTGCTTCTTAGTGCTGTACCTGTCCAGGGCACTTAAGACGTGTACAGAGAGAGAGAGAGAGAGAGAGAGAGAGAGAGAGAGAGAGGGAGGGAGTGGGGACAGCAAACACTTTCTTTTTTAAACTATTGTTGCATTGATGTGATGACAGATGTGCTAACTATTGCGTGTCTCCCTGCCGTACAGTTACTAAAAGGTACAGGCACACCTTTGCAGGCAAATGTTGACCATTCTAACTTTAGGCTACCTCTTACCTCCCATTAATAAATCTCTCAATCTGACCTTGAGTTGGCTGTGAGTTAGACACGTTATTTTTTTACAGTGGGGTTTGGAAAAGTGGATTAGCCAGGGTGAAATATATGTTGGAAATGTAAGGAAAAAGAAGGCACCTTCCATCATATGTGGTGGACATGTAAGGTAGTAAAAGAATTTTGGGAAATGATATATAATTATTTGGGGAAAATGTTTAAAGTAACTTTTTCTACAAAACCCTATCTTTTAGGAATTCTAGGTGCCGAAATCCCAATGGAGCAGAAAAGACTATTTATGTATGCGACCAAAGCTGCGCAGATATTATTGGCCATGGGATGGAAAGAGGACAAAGTCCTGGCCGGAGAAGAGTGGCAGATTAAGTTGATAGATTATGCCGAAATGGCAAAAATTATCTGGAAGAATCAGAAATCAGGAAGACCAAAATTTTAATAAGGAATGGGGGGAAATTATAATTGAGTCAAAAATGAGAGTACCCCTAAACATTTTTTTAGAAAAAAAGCACTGCATTAAATTACCAATAAAACCAGATCTTAGAAACAAGTTAACCACCCCCCCACCAAATATAAATAAAATTAGCAGTTTTCAAAAATACGCGCTGTAAAACAGATTTACCTATTAAAACATCTCTCAAAGTTACATTTCTAGGCAATATTTATTACATCTTTGGATAGAATCTTAGGTTCTACTTTAACACAGTGGATCGATGGGGACAGAAAGTATGATTTGCTTGTGTCACTCAATCGAAGACAGAATATAAATCTTTCATTCCGTTTACGATGACATTTATTAACACTAGCAGAAAGTTTAAGCATGCTTTCTATTTTTATGGGCAAAGACTGACTCGCTGTCTTTAGCAGCAGAAACCAACAGGAGTAGGTTTTAGCAATGCAATGCAATGAATGAATGAATCAATCTTTATTTGCATCAGCCACCAGCCATAGCAATAAAACAAACAAAATGTGGTATACAGAAGATAAAGGTAAAAAGTCAATTATATAAAATACATTTTTGGGGTTTGGATCAATAGTCAAATAATGGATCTTATTCAAATTGCCCTGACTAAAAGCCTTGCAACCTTTGCTGTCACCTGTTCATCCTGATTTGCCAAGGGAAAGGACACTGTGGCAGTGGTTGGGCGACCCAGAATGGACAGTAAAAGAGGGGTGATAATCTCATTCCTCAAATCTTTATAAAAAGTGCAAGCCAGAAGGACATGCGCCACCAAATCGGTACTGCCATCTCCACAGGGACATAATCGTTTTTCCAGTGGAATTTTTTGGAATCGTCCCTCAAGTACAGCTGAAGGCAGTATAGTCAATCTTGCAAGAGTAAAAGCGCAACTATATTTTTGAATTATTAAGTTATGCAGATAGGGTACCAGAGAGTCAAGATGACTGGGTGGAAAATAGTCATACCACAGGCAAAATTCCCTTATTGCGGGCAGATTGTTCTGTCACTCGATATCATATAGGCGCTGTCTAACTAAATTGCTTGCTTTACTAAAACCCAGCGTGAGTAGCTGTTGTGGTGATAAACCACAAGAGTGAAGTTATTGGTAGACAATTTTAGTCCAGGTGCTCTTAGCAATGCAATGTTCTTGGCCATTTGAAAGAAAATGGGTGGGTCCACACATCTCAGCAAATGAGCAACAGGTAAAGGTAAAGATAACGGGACCCCTCACCATTAGGTCCAGTCGTGACCGACTCTGGGGTTGTGGTGCTCATCTTGCTCTATAGGCCGAGGGAGCCAGCATTTGTCCGCAGATAGCTTCCGAGTCATGTGGCCAGCATGACTAAGCCGCTTCAGGCGAACCAGAGCAGCCCACGGAAACGCCGTTTACCTTCCCGCCGGAGCGGTACCTATTTATCTACATGCACTCTGATGCAGGGAGCAAGGACCGAGCAACAGGAGCTCACCCCGTCGCGGGGATTCAAACCGTTGACCTTCTGATCGGCAAGTCCTAGGCTCTGTGGTTTAACCCACAGTGCCACCCGCATCCCTGAGCAACAGGTAGCTCTAGCCTATTTCACGGATAGGCAAAAGACACCTGACAGATAAGAGTTAGACTACAACTTCCATCAGCTCCATCTGGTACACAGACTGTCTCGCCAGAGTGGTGCATGCTCTAGTTATCTCCCGCTTGGACTACTGCAATGCGCTCCACGTGGGGCGACCTTTGAAGGTGACCCGGAAACTACAACTAATCCAGAATGTGGCAGCTAGACTGGTGACTGGGAGAGGCCACCAAGACCATATAACACTGGTCCTGAAAGACCTACATTGGCTCCCAGTACGTTTCCAAGCACAATTCAAAGTGTTGGTGCTGACCTTAAAGCCCTAAACGGCTTCGGTCCAGTGTACCTGAAGGAACGTCTCCACCCACATCCTTCTGCCCAGACACTGAGGTCCAGTGCCGAGGGCCTTCTGGTGGTTCCCTCACTGTGAGAAAGCCAAGTTACAGGGAACCAGGCAGAGGGCCTTCTCGGTAGTGGCACCCTCCCTGTGGAACGCCCTCCCACCAGATGTCAAAGAGAAAAACAACTACCAGACGTTTAGAAAACATCTGAAGGCAGACCTGTTTAGGGACGCTTTTAATGTTTAATAGGTTATTGTATTTTAATATTCTGTTGGAAGCTGCCCAGAGTGGCTGGGGAAACCCAGCCGGATGGGTGGGGTACAAATAATAAATTATTATTATTATTATTATTATTATTATTATTATTATTATTATTATTATTATTCCACCAGCCACAACCAGCAAGGCCAATTGTCAGGAATGATGGGAGTTATAGTCCAACATCTGTAAAGACCCACTTTGGCTCCTGTTCTGAAAGAGCTCATCCTCTGCCATTTTCTACCGAGAATCCTCCTCTCTTCTTCATACTGTTGGACAAAAAATTGACCCAGAACACTCCAGATTTCGGTTGACTCTGCTGGAAGAGATACTACTTCCACTTATGCCAGCGTAGAAAGTGTGGCAAAGATCGGGCTGCCAATTTGGTGCCCCCGCTTTACATATAGAAGGAAGTTGATTAGCTTATATCTGATATCACCTTTATACCGTACTGGCCCAAATATAAGCCGCACCCGAATATAAGCCACACCTTTAAAATTCAGGGGGGGGGGGAGAGAAAAAACACACAATACCCGAATATAAGCTGTTCCCTTAAAATTCTGCAGGCACTCACACCCGTTCCGTTTTACCGTAGGTCTGTTTCAGCAGCGATATCGTAAAAGCCCTGTTATGTACTCAAGTTCTCACCCTGGGCCAGCAGGGGGATACTGTAGATAGTTATGCAAATGAAGGATCGAAAAGTGACGTTCAGTGATTGGATAGTTTTGTATGCAAATGAAGGATCGAAAAGTGACATTCAGTGATTGGATAGTTTTAGAAAATGGCAACAGTTACATTGTTCTGGAGCTCTATATTAGCAGGCTGACTGAGCTCCTCAGCCAGTTCTGTTCCAGCTTACAAATAAAGAGCTGCTTTGGAAGAATCGCTGTGTTGTCTGCTATGTCAACCCACAACTTAACACTGGCGACGAAGGTGGGATCGATGGACATCAGAGCATAGCCAGATGCGGCCATCCTCTGAACTGAGCTGACACACAACTTAACAAGCCCATTTTTGCAAGGTTGTGAATTTAAGCTGCACTTTTACGTTTCACGGTCGGAATTTTTGAAAAAAGAAGTAGTAAGGCTTATATTCAGGCCAATATGGTAATATCACCACAGCTGAAGGAACGCAGGAAATAATAAAGGTGCCCCAGAAATATCCTCTAATCAAATGCCTACCGCAATTGTTTGCTCATTACAAAGTGGAGAAGTTCCTTTTAAAGGAAATAAAAAGGCTTTCTTCTCTGTTAAGCAAACAAGAACAGGAAACAAGGGGTAATAATTTGGCAGGGGGAAATGCGTACAAGAGGAATTTATTCTCTATGGCTAGTCATGCATGATCCGTTCCTCAAAAACTGCGTACACTGTCAACACCGGGAAATTATTTTCTACGTCAATGGACGCTTAAGCTTGTATTCTCCATGGGCAGATTTCAGGTGTGCTTTTGAGCCTCTCTTCATCTTTTGATGTGCTTATGTGAAAGACAGGTTACTTCTACTCTAGCCCTTTTCTCTGGAATTGCCACAACCGGCTCCTAATTTTTTTTACAGAAAATCCATGCAATGTCATTGTGACAATTATAGTGTTTTCTGCGTTTCCCCCCCAATTCCCCCCTCCAAAAAACCCTGATTTTATTTTTGCAATAAAACACAGCAGTAGTATGTACAGGAAAGCACTACTGCAGTTTCAAAGAGCAACTGTGCCTTTAATTAAATGCTTCCTGTTTGCTTTTTTGCTTTTTACTTGGTGTGCATGCTCATAAAACCATTAAAAAACTATTAGTCATGCTGATAAGAAAATAGGACCTTTACCCTGTTTCCTTGATAGTACAAGGATGGAAGAACGAGGAAATCCCAACGAACAGTGGCCAGAAAAATTGATGAGCTACGCAGAGCTGGCTAAATTGACATACAAATTGCGGGACGAGGACAACTGTGACTTTAAGAATGGGAGCTTTTTACAAATTATCTAAAAGGCAACAAAATGAATTGGATTCCTTGGCAGGTTTTGAATAAACATACACAAATTTATTGGTTGATAACATGGCAGATAGATAATGTAAGGATATGTATAATTTCATAACATGCAGAGAATAATATGTGCTGAGAAATCAGAGAGAGGCGCTGAGGGAAGTTTTTTGAGGGGAGGGAGGGTTTGGGGGGGGAGGGGGAAAATAATGCACACTATATGATATGTTTTGATAATTTGTTATGTTGAAATAGCTAATAAAAACATTAAAAAAGAAAAAGAAAATAGGACCTTTACTACATAGTAATATACATGAAGGGTGGCGCTGTGGGTTAAGCCACATAGCCTAGGGCTTGCCGATCAGAAGGTCGGCGGTTTGAATCCCTGCGACAGGGTGAGCTCCCGTTGCTCGGTCCCTGCTCCTGCCAACCTAGCAGTTCAAAAGCACGTCAAAGTGCAAGTAGATAAATAGGTACCACTCTGGTGGGAAGGTAAACGGCGTTTCCGTGCGCTGCTCTGGTTCGGCAGAAGCGGCTTGGTCACACTGGCCACATGACCCGGAAACTGTACGCCGGCTCCCTCGGCCAATAAAGTGAGATGAGCGCCGCAACCCCAGAGTCGGTCACGACTGGACCTAATGGTCAGGGGTCCCTTTACCTTTAATATACATGAACCCAGTGCTTTTTTTTCTGGGGGAATGTGGGTGTACACATACCCCTAAACATTTTGTGGATCTAAGTTTGGCCTCATTGAGGGGCAGTATTTCAACAAGAGTAGGGAAAGGAGAGTACCCTTCAACAATTTTTAAGGGGAAAAAAGCACTGCATGAACCTCACAGGCATTTTAATGGGTCTGTTAGTTCTTGTAGAGTATATAGCATAGGGACACAAACGTAAAGGGCATTATCCCCATGTTATCTGAAGATCAAAGAGCAGCACTCCAACATTTATTAAACAATTATAGGTGTTGGCTCTAAATCTCAGGGGCTGATGTGCCCATAAATCCTCAGCAGTAAACTCATAAAATCATTTCATTGCAGGTTGTGTTACCCAGGGCTATCAGATAGAAGAAATCAATTCGAGGAGAACTAAACATCCTTTATGTACTTACCAGCTGCTTTGCTCATGGTTTCTCCTGGGCTTTGCTTCTGTAAGATTTGCACAGGCAGGAGCGGCCGGTCCCACGTTTTTCTGACTGGGCTGAAGGAAGCTGCCTCCTATTTATCAGGTTCTTTGAGGTGTTAGAATGCACATTGCAAGGGGGTGGGGCTAGGAAAGAGGAAATTGAAATGCAAGAACAACTTTCAAAATTTGCAACGAGAATTAAACCATCCTAAGTAGCCCAAAAAAACATGTGCCAATTAATGCCATGACAGGTGGCTTATCTGAAATCAAGTGAACATCACTCACATGCCTTGTTTCTTCATTCACAATTTGGATGAAATGGACTGTATCAAAATGGCCATCAGAAGAACTTTACTCCTTAAGTGAACATTGTTTCTCACAGTCAGTCAAAGGTCTGGACAAGTTATTAGTTTAATCAACTGCTCTGGTCATGGATTTTAGTGGCGTCAGGATCAAGGACTCACTGAAACTTGATCATCCACATCTGTAGCCTGTTGAGGCTGAAAGCAGAGGAAACCTGCAATGATATTTATTTAAGGTTGGCATTTTGAAATGCAGAATATTTTATTCATTTATTAAGTTTCTTAGTTGCTTTGTCTTGCCCAGGGCAACCCAAAGTGACTTACAACCAAACAGACAAATGACCCATGCATAGATACTTTAAAACTAGGAGGTGGTGGGAATAAAAATTAATTTCTTCTTCCCTGAGTAGTTCAAATTTTCTGCTCAACCCAAACAAAATACAATGAGGTGGTAAAATCATGATGTTGTTAAGCTTGACCCACTTCTCAAGAGCAGTAAGAAACACAAGGGCTGCAACGATTACCTGAGTTTTATGTGGTTTTCTTTGGAAGAGAGTTATGGAGGTGTTGGAAGTGTTAGAAGCTCAGATATATCATCTAGGCGCCAAATGGCTCCTTAAACCAGGGTTACAGTTGCCAAAATGGAATGCCTAGTTGCCATGTTTGGGCCAGACGGCTTGAAAGTTGTATTTTTCAATACGACTTTGGGTTCCTGAAATTCATTCTGATTGTGTAGATAGAATTCGAAAGGATGTGATGCTAGTGTGTGGAAGCAGTCAAGATCCAAAGATGTCCAGGCATGCGCCTCCAGATGGTGGAGACGTCGGGCACAATCCTGGCGCCTGGCGATCTTCACTTGGTCGCAAGTGGCTGAAAGCAAGATTCAAAATGTACTTGGTGAATTTCGAACCCTGTTGTTGTTGTTGTTGTGGTTTAGTCGTGTCTCACTCTTTGAGCGCTCCAGTTGGAGAGCAGCCTTTACCCGAGGTGTCGTGGGCTTTGAAGACACTCAAACTCAAGATGAAAGGGAGAAACGTGCTAAGAGGAAGGCACGCTTGGCAAACACTCACTGTGATCAACTCCTGCCCAGAAACCTATGTCCCCACTGTGGAAGGATGTGTGGATCCAGAAGAAGAAGAAGAAGAAGAAGAAGAAGAAGAAGAAGAAGAAGAAGAAGAAGAAGAAGAAGAAGAAGTTGTTAGTTTCTCTGCTGTGTGCTGAAAACAGGCAGCCCCTTTCTTAGCTCAGTAAGGAAACACTGCAAACTCTTCTGGCATGGCCAAGTTATTGTGTCATTTCTGTGCTTTGGTCTTTGGGGCTCACCCACCACTGGTATGTGGCCCCCACTTGCCCCTGAGAAAAAAATCAAACAGATGTAACCATTAGTCTCCATGGAAGCACAACAATTGTCATTCCCCTTACAACAGGAGGATGTGCCTGGCTGAAGCCTTGCCAGCCAGATTGACCAACTTTAAGCAGCTCATCTGAAACCATTTTCTTTCTTTCTTTTTTGTATAATTCCCCCCCCCCCCCTATTTTACATTTTAGAATACTCATTTGAACAACCTTAAAACAGCAATGACTTCCCTTCTTCTCCTTCCATGGTTCAATTTGCATGCCATAGATCTATGCATATTTTACATAAACTAAGCCAGGCATAGGCAAACTCCGGCCCTCCAGATGTTTGGGACTACAATTCCCATCATCCCTGACCACTGGTCCTGTTAGCTAGGGATGATAGGAATGATAGTCCCAAACATCTGGAGAGCAGGAGTTTGCCTGTGCCTGAACTAAGCCATTCAGTATTCCATTTTTACATCCATCAAAACTTATTTACACTGTTGAATTTTTCTTAATGCTGCCAACGTTTTCAAATGTCACAAACTTCAACCATATATACATTAAACATTCTCCAATCTTCTATAAACGTATATTCTTCTTGTTCTGTAACAATAAGGGAGGGCAGCTGATTGAACCTGCCCTAAATATATTTGGTAGCAAAGTGCTTCCTCAAATGCTCTACGGTGTCGAAATCTGGGGCTCTGATACAAACTCCATCAACATTTTGGAAACTGTGCAGAATAATTTCTTTCAGAAGCTGTACTCTCTGCCATCAAGAATATCAGCAGCTCTTCTTCATACAGAATCAGAGTGGCCAGCAATTAAGACAAGAGCAGACTGTGTTTGGTTAAAGTATATTTTAATTTTTTTTACTATGCCTATCAAGGGACTGGCTGGCGCTGTGTTCAATCAGTTTAAGCTGTCATTCTTCTTTAGTTGGGACCTCACTCATTTTCCATTTTTGGACTAACAAAACACGGTCCACAGTAGCGGCATACATAAATAGTCTTTTTTGACACCTGGGAATTTCCATCTGAATTATCTGAATCATCCCCAACAAAAAGGACTTTATTTTTTTGGGGAAAGTACTTTAAAACATTCTTTTTTCCAATTCATTATAAATTATTTCCCAATATTCTTTTTACCCTTTTACAAGTCCATCGTCTGAAACCATTTTCAGCAGAATAGCAACACAAAGAGAAAGGGTTAATTGCCTTTGCATAAACACTGAAATTATGCTTCCTGTTTGGGCCTTACAGCAGCTGATAATTTAAGGACACACAAATACAAATGCGTGAGTGTCTGGAGATGGTTGGAGGATGGATGGCGGCTAACAGATTGAAGTTGAATCATGACCGAGACAGAAGTCCTGTTTCTGGGGGATGGGGGTGGGCGGGGGTGGAGGACTCCCTGGTCCTGAATGGGGTAACTGTGCCCCTAAAGGACCAGGCGCGTAGCCTGGGAGTCATTCTGGACTCACAGCTGTCCATGGAGGCACAGGTCAATTCTGTGTCCAGGGCAGCTGTTTATCAGCTCCATCTGATACACTGGCTGAGACCCTATCTGCCTGCGGACTGCCTCGCCAGAGTGGTGCATGCTCTGGTTATCTCCTGCTTGGACTACTGCCATGCGCTCTATGTGGGGCTACCTTTGAAGGTGACCCGGACACTACAACTAATCCAGAATGCGGCAGCTAGACTGGTGACTGGGAGCGGCTGCTGAGACCATATAATACCGGCTGAGACCCTTCTTGCCAGAATGGTGCATGCGCTGGTTATCTCCTGCTCGGACTATTGCAAAGTGCTCTATGTTAATCTTCTCTATTTTAAGGAAGTGTTTGGTAAAAAAGAAGCATTCGTTCATAGCATTTGCCATTCATGATCTTTAAAAGGGTAAAGAAGAAGAAAAATAACCATTAAGTTGAAGGGTGCTAATTTCAGTCCTGACTTTCAAAGGACTATTACTGAAAAAGTGTTTTATTGCCCATTTCAACCTAGAGAGTTTTTACTATATAAAGTTAGTTACCTGTTTCTTTACACTGCAGAGATTACAGAAACAGACACCACCTTTTTTTCTGAACCAGTCAACACCTAAAGCAAATAATAATGTTTCAGCGGTCATAAGTTGTGGACTGCTGAGTACAGCAAATATTGATTGGGAGTAAACATATCTAAAACCCATAATTGTCCAAGAGAAGAAGAAAAATTATTGACCTAACACCTCTCCACCTTTGGTATATGACTCCACAAAGTGGCTGGTTTGTGAAGCCTCAAGGCTAGGATTTCCAAGGCCAGCTCTTCGGAAACAATTGCGTTCCCACTGCTGGGATATAGGTTTAATTTAAGGCATATAGACATAGCATATAGGTAGCACGTTTTCTGTGATACAAGTTGGTATAGATAGCTGGTTCTAACACGGCTTCCCCCACCATTACAGTTAAAAGTGGTAATTAGTAAAAAAAAAAAAAGGGGGGGGGAGGTAAAGGACCCCTTGATGGTGAGTCCAGTCAAAGGCGACTATGGAGTTGCAGCACTCATCTCGCTTTCAGGCCAAGGGAGCTGGTGTTTGTCCACAGACAGCTTTCTGGGTCATGTGGTCAGCATGGCTAAACCGCTTCTGGTGCAATGGTGCACCGTGACGGAAACTAGAGGACATGGAAACACTGTTTACCTTCCTGCCACAGTGGTATCTATTTATCTACTTGCACTGGCATGCTTTCAAATGGCTAGGTTGGCAGGAGCTGGGACAGAGTAACGAGAGCTCACTCCGTTGTTGGGATTTGAACTGCCGACCTTCTGATCAGCAAGCCCAAGAGGCTCAGTGGTTTAGACAACAGCGCCACCTGCGTCCCTTAGATACAATTAGATACAAATGTTGACTGGGGTTGCTAGTTTGGGTAACTACATCTGCCAAGCAGTTAGTGGTATTAATGCTTTTAATTTGAACATCCTAGGGACAAGGATGGATAACCTGTGGCCCTTTAGCAGGCTGGTGGTGATGAAAGTTGAAACCTAACAACTAAGTTGTGTCTCCCTTTTTTTTAGGAGAAAAGTTAAAATTCCCACCCTCCTTTCACCGCAAGTTTGTATTGTGAGAATTGGGAATATGAGTGATGTGCTCCCTCTCACAATTGCTGCATTATGGGACAGACAATATAAGAAACCTGGGAATCCTAATAGCTTTTTCTAAGCTTTAGTGGAGGAAATTCACCTAGGAAAACCTATTTCTGCACAAGCAATAGAAGCTTCAGCGAAAGCCTGCATTTGCCCCATAGGATTCATTTTTGGAGGGGGAAAAGTGCGTCCTATAGGGCGAAAAATATGATACCTGATGGAAATGTAAAGAAAAAGAAGGTCATTTTTATCATACGTGGTGGACCTGTAAGGTGGTAAAAACTTTCTGGGAGATGATATATAATGAATTGGAAAAAATGTTTAAAACAACTTTTGTTAAAAAAACAGAAATTTGTTATTAGGAATTACAGGTACCAATATACCAAAGGAGCAGGAAAGACTCTATGTATGGAACAACAGCCGCTCAGATGTTATTAGCCCAGAGATGGAAAGAAGATGAAGCCCCTACCAGAGAAGAATGGCAAACCAAGCTGAAGGACTATGCCAAAATGGCAAAGCTGACTGGAAATGCAGGAACCAAGAGGACAAAAACTTGACAAAAGAATGGGGAAAATGTACAAGTTATTTAAGAGACCACTGTAAGCAGATGGGAACATTGGCAGGATTTTGATTTCACTCGTCGTGTAACAGTTACCATGGAAAATATGGACTGACATAATAGCTAGAGTTTGGAAGAAGGTGCCGTTTTAAATGTTTAAAATGGGGCTCCAGGGGTGGGGTGGGGTGGGGTAAAATCCTAAGATTCTGAGGAATCTCTGTACAGTGGTGCCCCGCAAGATGAATGCCTCGCAAGACGGAAAACCCGCTAGACGAAAGGGTTTTCCGTTTTTTAGCTGCTTCGCAAGACAAATTTCCCTATGGGCTTGCTTCGCAAGACGAAAACGTCTTGCGAGTGTTGCGATTTTTTTCCTCTTCACCCCCCTTTTTCTAAGCCGCTAAGCTGCTAATAGCCTTTTAGCCGCTAAGCCGCTAAGCCTTTAATAGCTGCTAAGCCGCTAATAGTGCTAATCCACTAATAGGGTTGCTCCGCAAGACGAAAAAACCGCTAGACGAAGAGACTCGCGGAACGGATTAATTTCGTCTTGCAAGGCACCACTGTATATGGATATGTATTTGATTTTTTTAAATAATTTTGTATTGGAAAATCAAAAATGTTTTTTTAAAAAATAAAAAGATGGCCCATTTCAAGTTTGGTGTGCACCGACCCCTCTCACTCTCCAGGCTTTGCGCAGCTCTCCGCAAGCCTTGAGAGCCCGCGGGAGTTCCTGTCGGGCTCCCTAGGCTTGCAGATAGCAGCCTGCATCTCGAAGCCTCGGTTCCCTGAATTGGTTTGGAGGCTGGCGGTGGGGAGAAGCGTGCTTCTCCCCAGCGCCAGCCCCACAAGCTCGGGGGACAGCGGGGAGGTGGAGCGCCGCCATCCCGCTGTTCCCTGACCTGGTTTGGATTCCCCGACCTGGTTTTTTTGGGGGGAAATAGAAGAATTTTTTTCCCCTTTATTTCCCCCCCAAAAAACTAGGTGTGTCCTTTGGGCTGGTGCGCCCTATGGGACGAAAAGTACGGTATTTGTACTTGTCCTATACGTTTTTGCCAGCTTGGTAGGAGTCAAATACCACTGTGTACATCATTTTCATGTAATTCTCTTTCCAAGTACAACAGGTGTGCTGGGCCCGGGGATAACCTGTGAAACGCGGTCCAGGACGGGTCCAGAATCCGAAGGTTCCGCTAGGAGTCAGTCCGATAGGGCCAAGGCAGGGCATGAGGCAGGAAACCAGGCAAGGACAGGTACAGGATCTCAGGCAGGATCTGGCATACAGCAATGTTGCTCCCACAACCTGGGATGGGGTCTTACAGCCTTTTATATTTGTCGGGTAACGGCCGATCCTGATTCCCCTGCGACTCACTTCCCTGTTTTGCCCGAAGGCAAGCACTCCTCCTGCGAGTATCAGGTCTCTCCTTCTCTCAGACCTCAGTCTCTGCAGCTCGGGAGACGTCGGTGGGTTACTAGACCCAGGGGCTGCCTCAGCGGTAGTGGAGCAGCTGTAAGTGATGGCCCAGCTGAAGGCAATGAGGTAATCCCCGCATCTGGAGCCCGGGCAGGCTCAGGCCCCTGACTCGGCCAGCTGGTGTTTGTTGCAGGGGAACCTGTACAGACTGGAACTCTTCAGGATCAGGCCCCAGACTTGGTTCAGATGATGCCTGAGGCAAAGGATCCGGTGCAGACTGAGACTCCTCTGGTTCCAAGTCCAAGCCCGAGCCCCAGGCCATCACAACACGCTGTGAATTTCAGGTCATCCTAAAACAAAGGGAATTTCACTGGGTAACAATGGTGGGAATGCCACTACTGTTGTTGTTTAGTTGTTTAGTCGTGTCCGACTCTTCATGACCCCATGGATCAGAGCACGCCAGGCACTCCTGTCTTCCACTGCCTCCCGCAGTTTGGTCAGGCTCATGTTTGTAGCTTCAAGAACACTGTCCAACCATCTCGTCCTCTGTCGTCCCCTTCTCCTTGTGCCCTCCATCTTTCCCAACATCATGGTCTTTTCCAGGGAGTCTTCTCTTCTCATGAGGTGGCCAAAGTATTGGAGCCTCAGCTTCACGATCTGTCCTTCCAGTGAGCACTCAGGGCTGATTTCCTTAAGAATGGATAGGTTTGATCTTCTTGCCACTACTGTACAAAGGTTTATTTTTGTAAGTCCTGGCTTCACTTGGAGGAAACCCACATTTGGGAACCTGCAAAGACTATGGTCTGACATGCCTGGAAGAAAGCATCATCAACTGGACTTTCTGGTTTATCTTTCACGCAAGAATACACTGCCAGAAAAAGAGAGAGGGGTGATTTTGGGTCTCAGCGGAGAAAAAGATGACAGTGTCTCCATCGACTGCATGAGTGCAAGTCAAAAGGCAATGCTAGGTGTTTGTGGCAGCCAAAGGATTAAGGCTTTTGTCAATACAAATGCCGTTTTTCAAGAGACCGGTTCTCCATAGACCTAACCTGGGGAGTAAACAGTAAAGATCTGATGCAGAGAGCACAGCACAGGTTATATTTTCTGAGAATCCCCCGGAAAACAATCTCTCAAAGGACCTGTTGGTGGCATTTTACCATTGCACTGTCGAGAATGTATTAACTTATGGTCTCTGTGTGTGGTTTGGGAGCTGCACGGTCAGGGAAAAAACAATGCTGTCCAGGGTTGTAAAGACTGCGGAGAGAATAACTGGGTGCACTCTTCCCACCTTGGATCAAGTCTATGCTTCTAGGTGTCACAAGAAAGCTGCAGAGATATTGCAGGACAGTGCGCATCCCGGAAATGATCTCTTTCAGCTTCTGCCTTCTGGAAGAAGGTGTTGTTGTTGTTTAGTCATGTCCGACTCTTCGTGACCCCCTGGACCAGAGCACACCAGGCACTCCTGTCTTCCACTGTCTCCTGCAGTTTGGTCAAACTCATGCTGGTAGCATCGAGAACACTGTCCAACCATCTCGTCCTCTGTTGTCCCCTTTCTCCTTGTGCCCTCCATCTTTCCCAACATCAGGGTCTTTTCCAGGGAGTCTTCTCTTCTCATGAGGTGGCCAAAGTATTGGAGCTTCAGCTTCATGATCTGTCCTTCCAATGAGCACTCAGGGCTAATTTCCTTAAGAATGGATCGGTTTGATCATCTTGCAGTCCATGGGACTCTCAAGTGTCTCCTCCAACACCATAATTCAAAAGCATCAATTCTTCGGCGATCAGCCTTCTTTATGGTCCAGCTCTCACTTCCATACATCACTACTGGGAAAACCATAGCTTTAACTATACGGACCTTTGTTGGCAAGGTGATGTCTCTGCTTTTTAAGATGCTGTCTGGAAGAAGGTACATGGTTATAAAGACTAAGACTAGCCGCCTGAGAAACAGTTTCTATCCAAATGCGATTTTGGTTTTAAACGTAGTGTAAGGTAGTCTCTATGGGAGTATATTGTATTTAATTATGGGGTATCAGAGTTTTTAGGGGATTAACCAGGCTGGGATAGATGGGATAGCAGGCTTGTTGGTTTCTGAATGTAGATTTTTTCAGTTTTGTTGTTCTGTATGGGACAATGACAATAAAGATTACCGTATTGTATTATAGACTCGGCACAATAGCCCCCAGGACAGGCTGCAAAGTACATATGCCAAGAGAGGCCTTGTACGGGGAGCATATCTCAATCGGTAGAGCACAAGACTCTTAAATCTCAGGGTCGTGAGACTCACATTGGGCAAAAGATTCTTGCATTGCAGAGAGTTGGGCTAATTCTTCCAACTCTACCATCCTATTATTCTACTCCTGCCTTTCGCCTCCCAAGGGCTGGCAGGCTAAGGATGCATTCAGAGAAATAATTTAATTTTTTAATTTATAAGACACTTTATAAACCAGCGACACATTAAACAGTATCATGGTGGAGGGTGAAAATATCAGCAAGCCACAAAACCCTGAACAGATCACCAACACTGATTCAAATAAACTGTCAATACTATCCTTTATCAAAATGGCTTTTCGGGCAGTTTACAAGCTTAAATGCAGCCTTATAGTATCTTCTCCTTTTCCATTAAAATGCTGGTGTTCCTAAAGAGCAAATTTTATTCATTTATTTTATCTCAGCAAATCTCTGTTTCACTTCCCCATCAAATAGATGACCAAGGCTTTTAAGAATATAAGTATCAGTGATTTGGCAACGTATGAGAATTGCTTATAATGGCCAAAATATCTATGGAAATATTTCAGGGGGAAATTGTTCTAATGGCCAATATATGCTGACTCTAAAACAACGATGCCCTGTTAAAACTCTCTCCTGTGTGATTTTTCATGCACAACCTGTTCCACTTTCAACAAATTTGATCTCTAGTGACTTTGAAGAGAGAATATTTGATGGTTACACTTGCAATGGGTACAATGCGATGCTTGTTAATGTATTCTGCTCTCTCCTGTAATGGAAAAGTCTTCAAACTAATACATTAATTACCCCCCATGATGTTTTCGAAAACAAAAGACCAGAAGCAGCGTTGTATTTTCAAACAATATATTTGTGTTTTTCTTCCCACAGAGAGTTAGGAGGCCAAATAAAAATATGTGTCTCCTCATTTCTCTCTCTCTCCATGCTGTCAAAATCTTGCCAACAATTCTTTCATCATCTATATTCTTCCAAGACAAGCAAAAGCCTGAATAGCTTTGTGAGAGAATCAGGAACTGAAAAGGAGGTGCTCTTTGTCACCCAAGGAAGGTGACAAATGGCACAAGTCCAACTCCCTACTTTGCTTTTTGTAGGTCACCTTTAAGCTTTTGTCAGAGATGGAGGAGTCTTGCCAACCACGACAAGCCCGGGAGCTCTTGCTGGTAAGGCTTCTAGCTGTGGGACTGGCACAGAAAGGAACTTGGTTGAAAAACGATGTTCCAATTTGCTGAGATTGCCCAAACGTATTTAAAATGTCAAATAACGGATGGGCTGCCAATCTGCAAATGGCTCGATTGGAGTGATAGAGCAACAGAGTCTCTTCTCCAAAATCACTGAAGCAATTGTGCTACTTAACCTTTCTTATATTCTTACATTCACAGCTCACTCCTAAACACATTTATTTGAAAGGAAGCTCCACCGTTTCAGCGGAATTTACTTTTTGATCAATTTGCAAGCAGAGATAGAATGAAGAGAGGAAGAAGACAAGTAGTAAACAGGCCATAGCTCAACTGGGAACAAGTCAGGGTGCCAGGCTGTCAAGCTAGTTAGCAGGAAAGACTGATGTGGTGGTCTGGGTGGCGCTGTGGTCTAAACCACTGAGCCTCTTGGGCTTGACAATCAGAAGGTTGGGAGTTTGAATCCCCACGACAGAATGAGCTCCTGCTGCTCTGTCCCAGCTCCTTCCAACCTAGCAGTTTGAAAGCACACCAATGCAAGTAGATAAATAGGTACCGCTGCGGCGGGAAGGTAAACGGCGTTTCCGTGAACTCTGGTTTCCATCACGGTGTTCCGTTGTGCCAGTAGCGATTTAGTCATATTAGCCACATGACCCGAAAGCTGTCTGTGGACAAACACCATCTCCCTCGGCCTGAAAGCGAGATGAGTGCTGCAACTCCATAGTCACCTTTGACTGGACTCACCATCCAGGAGTCCTTTACCTTTTTTTCTTTTTCTTTTTGTACTAATTATCACTTTTAACTGATCAATTTACAAGCAGAGATAGAAAGAAGAGAGGAAGCAGACAAGTAGCAAACAGGCCATAGCTCAATTGGGAACACGTCAAGGTGCCAGGCTGTCAAGTTAGTTAGCAGGAAAGACTGATGTGGTGGTCTGGGTGGCACTGTGGTCTAAACCACTGAGCCTCTTGGGCTTGCCAATCAGAAGGTTAGCAGTTCAAATCCCCACGACGGAGTTAGCTCCCGTTGCTCTGTCCCAGCTCCTGCCAACCTAGCAGTTCGAAAGCACACCAGTGCAAGTAGACAAATAGGTACCACTGCAGCGGAAAGGTAAACTGAGTTTCCATGCGCTCTGGTTTCCATCACGGTGTTCTGTTGCACCAGTAGCGATTTAGTCATATTGGCCACATGACCCAGAAAGCTGTTTGTGGACAAACACCATCTCCCTTGGCCGGAAAGTGAGATGAGCGCCACAACCCCAGAGTCCCCTTTTAACTGGACTTAACTATCCAGGGGTCCTTTACCAGTTTTTAAGCTACAATTTGGTCAAGCAGCAGAGTCAGTCATTGGCCTCTTGTGCTACCGGACCCTGGTGAATTGGTACTTTTGATACCAACCTTTTGGTGATCTACAGTGATGGGACTTAAAGCAAACCAGAGATCAGACCAGCTGCTCCTTCCTCGAGTGAGCAACAATTATTTTTGAATTTTCCTTTTCTGTAAATCAGTGTTTCCCAAAGTGGGTGATACCGCCCCCCTGGAGGACTCTGGAATGAACCTGGGGGGCAGGGCGGTAGTAGCCTTGGGTGCAATTGGGGGGCGATGAATAAAAATAAGGGGTGTGTGTGGAAGCATAAAGAATTTCTTGAAAATTCACAACGTTTCACCTGTTGTGTAATGACGCTTACCAATGTAATGCAGAGTTGAAGTTGAAGTGATTACTTTATTTTCCAAACAAACACACAAAATGCAAGTTAAAACCGATCTGTGGTCAAGTCCGTCGACAGCATCTTTCTTTCCTATGTTGTAGGATGTAGGTAGAAATATAGATACATAAAAAGAACACCAATTTGTCATTGCATCTTTGTTCACTTAAAGAAGGTAGCTTTCCAGGGGTGCGCTGGGTAATTATTATTTTTTTCTGAGAAAGGTGCGACAGACCCTGATGTAGTGTGTTCTATGGAAGAACAGAACAGACACAAGAAGTCTTATGAACAGGCTAACAGTGGTGTCACAGAAAATTAGGTGCTTTTGGGATCCCTGTGCTTTGAGATCTTTTGCTTTCCTTTAAGATTCTTGAGTTCTGATCACGGCAAAATGGAAGAGTAATGAAATCCCCTCTATTCAACATTGGATCCCAAAGCTGACAGAATATGCCAAATTAGATGGTCTATCAGAAAAAATAAAGAATAAATCAAAACAGGAATTTGTTTCAAAATGGGAGGTTTTCAAAGAATATCTGAAAAATAAATATAGTAGTTTAAATTCTGTTGCAGCATTCGAGGAGCTTCAGTAATAGTTGCAAGGTAGATATAAGAAATTAGATATATTAAGAAAAAGTTTAATTATGATAAAAGTGTGTATTGGCAATAAGTAATATGAAATCAAAATATGGAATAGACAGGAGGTTGGGTCTTTAGTGTTAAGAGCAATATATGTTTTATTGTTTGCTAAGAAAATTATGTCTCTATGGTTATTCCTGTGTATAATTTGGTATTTGTGTTTTTTTCTTTTTTCTTGCTGTATCAATAAAAATCTTAAAAAAAATAAAATTGATTCCTTAAGATTCCAGCCTAAACCACACTTCCTTGTTTTGCATTTATTCTTCACCACTTGCATGAAATGAAGACCATGTTCCCCACACCTGGTCTACCACAAACCCTAAGGAGGTCACATACTCTTTCCATTTCACAGATGGGCAAATGGGCATCACGTTTGGTGGTTAGCTCAGTGACTCTGGCTGAATTTGGGTTCAAATTCAGCCTTATCAGGGTCTGATTACATTTGAACAAATGAAGGTTAGGTGCCGAGAAGACAAAAAAGGTGTGCTAACAGTTGCTACGGGATTATACCAAGCAATGTTCCCAGAAACATCAATCCATGTGTTTTCAAGTTTGGCTCTGTCATTTAAAGTCTATTACGTGCAGTTAAACTGGAACAGATAAAAGACAGACTAGGTGTAAAATACATACACAATCTGTGAAGTGGGAGAGGCAAGCAAATGTAGAATTAGTGTGAAGAGGTGTGTGTCCATCTGAACTTTTTCTATTGTTTATTACCGTAGATCATGACATGAGTAAAGGCTGGCATAACTTAATATGAGTAAAGATCTCCATTAGGAACCTTTCTTGAACCCGGTGCCAGTCTTATCTCAAACCTGTCCTGGAAGGCATCAAGGAGACATTTTGAGCTCCTAACACCTGTGTGTCAAGATCACCACATGCAATCTAGTTACTGGCCAAATTTAATCAACACCTCCTGTAGAAGAATGGTTCCCACCTAGATAAATAGCAAGATAGGTTTAAGACAGTAAACAAACAAGGGTAACCAGTTTAGTCATTTAGCTCACCAGGATTATATTCTTTCAACTTTTAATTAAGCAGAATAAACAAAACAGGGAACAGGCAGGACACTCTAGGAGGAGACAACAGAACGATAGAAATATTGAAATTATAAGAATTGCTCATCTAAAAGCCCCACTTCCTTCGCCATTAGAATGCACTGGTTCAGAACAGTATTTCAACCCTGGATTTTCAATGGCTGGTTAGCTCTCAAAGCTCCAACACTGACCATTTTTCACAAGGACCAGCCAGATTGTGTGCTTCACTACAGATCACATATACCCTTCCTCAGTGCTATTTTTCTAGAAAAAGAGGTGCTGGAACTCACCACGAACACCTCCCTTGTTTTCTTGGGCCAGAATTGAGTTCTGACAAGTTCTGGCTGAAAAAAGCCCTTCCCTTCCCGCTAGTGCGGCTTCTGTGGCAAAATCGTGCCCTCACTTTCTGCTGGCTTCTGGGAATAGTGAGGGATCCCCTCGCTCTTTAGATCAAGGTGTACAGGATATGCTGTTTGCTTAAACTGCAATTTTGCTGTCTGAAGCAGCGTTCGTATATTCTGTCACTTTCATTTCATGTAATAAACCAGTCTTCCTTTATTTCAGAGGTGCCCAAACTTTTTCCAAAGAGGGCCAGATTTGATGAAGTGAACATGCCTGAGGGCTGACCAAAGTTGACAACCTTTTTTTTTGGATTGAAGTTGTTCAGCTTTTTTTAGGGTTTACCCTAGGAAATAAACTGCCACAGGGGCCGGATTGAACCGAATGGCGGGCTGGATTAGGCCCCCAAAATGGACTTTGGGCATGCCTGCTTTATTATTTCTTCTGTGTGAGAACCTCTTGTGGGCATTAAATTACAAGTAAACACACATTTGTAACAAACACATGTTATAATGCTAGCAGACAGGGCTTTTCTTCAGCTGGAACTCAGTTCTGGCACCTCTCAAGTGGGCACCATTGCCATTCTAAGAGAACAAAGGAGGTGTTCATGGTGAGTTCCGGCGCCTCTTTTTCTAGAGAAATGGCACTGCTAGCCGAAGAGCCTAAGCCTGTGGGTAGTGCATGTATGAATACATGTCAGTGCTTGACACACATGTTGGTCCAGACAAATGCATTGACTTGTCAGCCTAGCCAAAGGGACCAATGGCATCTCCTTTAGAAACTGTGAAAGAAGATTTGCTTCAAGAAGTCCTGATAGCTCTGGGCCACATTTGAAGTCTAGCTCTGTGGTTAACTGCCATTTACCAAATGCCCCAAAGTGTTACCTCAGAGGCCAGGGAGACGCCAATGTCTCTCCTCAAATGCCCTCCTCCTTCATACTATGTTGCACTGTCACCTTGTCCCCGTAGTCCAGGGGTCAGCAAACCTTTTTAGCAGGGGGCCGGTCCAGTGTCCCTCAGACCTTGTGAGGGGCCGGACTATATTTTGGGGAAAAAATATGAACAAATTCCTATGCCCCGCAAATAACCCAGAGATGCATTTTAAATAAAAGGGCACATTCTACCCATGTAAAAACATGCTGATTCCTGGACCATCCGCGGGCCGGATTTAAAAGGCGATTGGGCCGCATCCGGCCCCCGGGCCTTAGTTTGCCTACCCATGCCGTAGTCTTTGCAGATATCGGCTCAAAATCCATCCCAATGAAGAAAAGTGAGAGGTAACAGGCTAGGTAAAGCAAGCCGGAAGGCCCGGGTGGTGGTTGTTTTAACCCACAGGTGAGTTTTCATCTCTTCTTTTCCTTCTTTTCTTCTGCTAAGGGTGGTGTCGTGTGGAGCAGCAAGAGTCCGAGAAGGGTTAAGGATATTCCTATCCACCACAACAGGGCATGAGTCTCTCCAAAGAGCAACTTGCCAAGAAAAGCCTGAAAAGACAAGAAGGAGACTTCTGCTCAAGCAACTGCCACCCTGTACTCGTTTGGAAGGAAGAACAGAAGATAGACATAGTAATAATAGCAACAAACTTGGCCCACTGGCTGGATGTTCCCCACCCCTGGGGTCTGGGCAGCTGAATACAGTGGTACCTTGGTTCTCAAACTTAATCCGTTCCGGAAGTCCGTTCCAAAACCAAGGCGTGCTTACCATAGAAAGTAATGCAAAATGGATCAATCCGTTCCATACTTTTAAAAATAACCCTTAAAACAGCAATTTAACATGAATTTTACTACGAGACCATTGATCCATAAAACGAAAGCAATAAGCAATGTACTGCAGGTCACACAATCAATCAATCCGTAGCTGAACACAGCCACAAAAAGAACCAGAAAAAAAGCAAAATAAATGCCCAAAACAGACAGACCTCAGAGTAACACTCATAACAGAAGCGTGGCACTCAAATCGGAAGTGTAACATGTTAGGCTTCCGAAAAATGTTCGCAAACCGAAACACTTACTTCAGGTTTGCAGTGTCTGGGTTCCAAGTTGTTTCGAAGCAAGGTGTTTGAGAACCAAGGTATCACTGTACGTTGAAATCGGAGAAAAATAGGCGCTTTAATCCCAAAATTTTACGTTGCATTTACATTTGGACGTTTCATTTTCCTTCTTAGGAACAAACAGCTTCTTTTTAAAGATTCCCTCTGCTAGAGTGCCTTGCTCATCTCACACGCCTCGCAAGCACCTATTAAAGGGGTTCCAGAAAGCGAGTTCTTGAACCAAGGACTTTACAAGAAGACACTATTAAATTAGGACTGACTTATCAGAGGTTCGGTTAAAAGCAACTCTGAAAGGTAGCACTGAGCAAAGTTGCCAACCTGGATTCATGTACGTGCTCAGAGACATTTTTTAAAAGTAAGGAACACCACTAAAAATACCATTTTCTCCTCCAGCAGCAACGCCTCACTATTTTGTGCTGGTTTAACGTATTATATTATTAGCAGCATTGGGGTTCAATTCTTAAATTTCATTGCGCGGCTCTTTCTCCTAGCCTGATTTATGTTACAAAAGTAGAGAAGGGAGTACAGTACCCAAGAACAGAAAAGGTGTACAGTGGTACCTCGGGTTAAGTACCTAATTCGTTCTGGAGGTCTGTTCTTAACCTGAAACTGTTCTTAACCTGAAGCACCACTTTAGCTAATGGCGCCTCCTGCTGCCGCTGCGCCGCCGGAGCATGATTTCTGTTCTCATCCTGAAGCAAAGTTCTTAACCCAAGGTACTATTCCTGGGTTAGCGGAGTCTATAACCTGAATTGTATGCAACCTGAAGCGTATGTAACCTGAGGTACCACTGTATAGGAATTTCCTGCGAATTCCTCATCTCACTCAAAAACTGGTCTTCCAAAAGTATCATGCAAATGTACGTACTTTGTAAGTCAAGAAAATCTTTAATAAAAACAATAATAATATTTTTTAAAACGCAGTCAGGACATGCTTTGACCAATCACACTGGCTGTCCCTAAGGCGTAACTTATACTTACGGAAGAGATGAAGTTAGACGCTGTTGAGGTCAAAGTTGCTGTAGCCGAGGAGGAGGAGTACCTTAAGGCTTTGGCAAAGAAAGTCCACATGACTGCGTTGCATGCAAGCACGAGGCCACCGCATCCAATGCGAAGCATCATGGGCAACTGTGGAACAATTGGGGAGGGACATTTTAACCGCACTGCATTTCCCACCCATTTCATGAGATGCGAGATCTGAGAGAATTGCATTGCTAAAATAGGGAGCTCTGCGGAGGCAGAAAACATGTTCTGGATCTGCCGTGCCAATGGCGACAGAGCAATTTCCATTCTTCCTTTTCAATCAATCAAATCTTTATTACGGTCACAGACCAGCATGAGTAGGGTGGGGTACATTCATTTTGGAAAGCTAAAAAGTATTAAAACAGAAGGTATATAAAAAACACTAAAAGAATCTAAAAGAAGGGTTAGGAGCATTAAACGGATGTGGAAGAGCATAAAAGTTTAGTATATAAAAGACTATAGGTATCACTTTACAGCGCACTCTGATATGAGTGAGCGTTAAATCTAGTTTATGGCACAGGCCAATTCTTCGTTTTGTATGAAGTTCTTCAGGGGAGGAATGAATTAATGAATCTTTATTTGCGTCAGCCATCGGCTATAGCAATAAAACAACAATACGATATACAAAGAATAGAAATAAAAAGTCAATTATATAAAATACATTTTATACATTTGAATCAATAGTCAAATAGTGGACCTTATTCTGATTGCCCCAGCTAAAAACCTTGCAACCTTTGCTGTCACCTGCTCATCTTGATCTGCCAACAGAAAAGACACTGTGGCAGTGGTTGGGCGACCCGGAATGGACAATAAAAGGGGTGATAATCTCATCCATCAAGTCTTTATACAGAGAACGAGAGAAATGAATGAATGAATGAAGGAGAACTCCAGAAGAGGCCAAGAAAATAGTAGTAGTATGTCTTCATACTACTCCATTCTTCATACTACTATCCATCCTTAAGGAAATCAGCCCTGAGTGCTCCCCGGAAGGACAGATCCTGAAGCTGAGGCTCCAATACTTTGGCCACCTCATGAGAAGAGAAGACTCCCTGGAAAAGACCCTGATGTTGGGAAAGATGGAGGGCACAAGGAGAAGGGGACGACAGAGGACGAGATGGTTGGACAGTGTTCTCGAAGCTACCAGCATGAGTTTGGCCAAACTGCGGGAGGCAGTGGAAGACAGGAGTGCCTGGCATGCTCTGGTCCATGGGGTCACGAAGAGTTGGACACGACTAAACGACTAAACAACAACAACATATCTTCCTCCATACAATTTAGGATCACAGAGGCGATGGCTGGAGTTTGGAGGAAAAGAAGGCATATCCTTATGGTCTCTAGGATCCAGAGCTACAGTCAACTTCTATAGTCTATCCTTCTGGAAGAACAAACTCATAGCTGTGCGTGATGGCATAAATTTCAGACGGTACAAACAGACACTGGTCAACTTTATTCAGATGGTTATGATGCATCTGATGGAGCCTTGTTTTTAACCACTCATTTGGTCACCGCTGGCGACCAGGAATTCCCTCCAGGTAAGTGACTGAGCCGGCCAAGCAGGGACAAAGCGCTCTGCCTTGCTAGCTCCTTCGGCTTCTGTCCTGTGGAGGAAATGGCTTCACTTCTTCTGCAACAGCTACGGAAACAGGCTTGCTTGGGCAGGGGGGAGAATCAGCTGCTTTTTACGCATAAGTGTAAAGAAAGCAAAATGGGTCAGTAGAAACAAGACCACTCTGGCCCCAGTTTAGATCTTTGTTGGTGTATTATATATAATTACCTATGTGCCCCATATTTAGTGAGCTAAAGCCAAGTTCTGATCTAGATTCACTCTGGTTCAGAAGCCAGTGATATAAACAACTCAGAGGAGAATACTAAAAGATTATGGATGAGCCTGTCAAGAGTTTTAAATGTGAGGAGACATCACCCAATTCAAGCATTCTTGAGCAGGATCTTTCTTCTACAATTCAGGAAACAGCTTAGCCAAATGAAAAAAAAACACTGACTAAGCATTTCTCAACTAAATTTAGCATTCCAAGGAACTCTTCTTCAAACAAACTCTGATTGGCAAGTTCTGAAGTATTTACTCTGAGCGAAGTCCGATTGCGCTTGGCAAATAATCTTTCCTATTAGCAAATAGCTTTTGCAACTTCAGGTGAGATTTGCATGCTTACTGCCCTGTTGCGGGGGACAGAGATATCCATACGCATGCCATACGCACACAGAGCAAATTGATTTAAACAGAACCACACATGTAGAGGCAAAGCAGCTTATACCCTCATGCAAGCCCGAGGAAGCACTGGACACATGTCAAGGGCACTTTCCAGGCAATGCAACTCTTTGTCAACTCTTTATTGGCAAAGGTAACACAGTCGCTTCTACAGCTCTGGATTCCTACACACACCAATCTAGCGACTAGGCAGCTGTTCCCAGATCTGCACTCTGTGGACCAATTGCAGCAACAGGGGACTACTCTCCCTCCACCAGTTTATGTACCTTCCTCTTTTGGGCTGCATGCAGGCAGCCAGAGACTGTGCCTGTGTGGCAACATCCTCTGCTCATCCCTTTTCAGCCCCCTTCTGGTTCTAGGAAACGGTGGTGCAGGAGAGGGTGGGGAAACACTTCCGTTTGCCCGGCCTGCCTCTCCCTCCAGCTCCGAAGCTTCTCCTGCCTCTGACTCTTGTCTCCCGGCTGGTACAGTTCCCCACAGACCACTGCCCCCCTCTCTCTGGTGTGCTCACTGTCAGCATCCTGCCAGTTCATGACTACACAGCATCTTAGGCTGGCCCGAGGCAAAGGAGGACAGGGCTCTGCACCTTTAATGGATGTGAGGAAGAGTGGTAGCTTGTCATGCAATTCCCTCTTCCACACTGCTATTTTAAGGTGCAGGATCCCTGCTCGGGCCACCATAATATAAATGCAAACAAACAGGGGAATACGATTGTATATCCATCTTCATGGATGGTCTAAAAGATCATTTCCCCTTCTTGAATGGTAATGCGAAGACAGCCCTGTTTAGGGAAGTTTTTAATGTTGGATGTTCTATCACTTTATTATTATTATTATTCTGTTGCGAGCCACCCAGAGTGGCTGGGAAAACCCAGTCAGATGGCTAGGATATGAATAAAACAAACAAACAAACAAACAATAATTTATTTATAGCCCGGAAGGGACGCAGGTGGTGCTGTGGGTTAAACCACAGAGCCTAGGACTTGCTGATCAGAAGGTCGGCAGTTCGAATCCCTGTGACGGGGTGAGCTCCCGTTGCTCGGTCCCTGCTCCTGCCAACCTAGCAGTTCGAAAGCACGTCAAAGTGCAAGTAGATAAATAGGTACTGCTCCGGTGGGAAGGTAAACGGCGTTTCCGTGCTCTGCTCTGGTTCACCAGAAGCGGTTTAGTCATGCTGGCCACATGACTGTACGCCGGCTCCCTCGGCAAATAAAGCGAGATGAGCGCCGCAACCCCAGAGTCGGCCACAACTGGACCTAATGGTCAGGGGTCCCTTTACCTATTTATAGCCCACCCATCTGGCTGGGTTTCCCCAGCCACTCTGGGTGGCTCCCAACAAAATATTAAACAGAATAAAACTTAAAACATTAAAAACTTCCCTAAACAGGGCTGCCTTCAGATGTCTTCTAAAAGTCAATAAATTATTATGATTTATGATTATTATGGACTTGCAGCATGACCCAAGCCCTGCTTCAGGCATTTCCCACTGCATCTTTGGGTCCCAAGTGTGTCTGTCAAGGATGAAACTCCACGGGCAAATGACCCTGAAAATCTCCGTGAATATGTACAGGGACATGTGGTTTCTGTTGTTAATGCAAATCCTGCCTTTGTGGGTCTGCCCTACGCAGCAGGCAGCTTACATAAGGTGGACCTGACAGAATACCAGAAGGAAAAGAAATGGGTGCGGGTGGGAGAATCAAGCACGGAATGGGCACAAAGAAATGGTCCTTTGAATAAACAGAGAAGAGAAAGGCGTTGCTTCACTGTGGGGATTAACTGGCCTCTGCCACACCTTTGGGTGCCTTCAGTTACCCGGTGGCCACCCAGGCAGGCTTTTGTGTTGTACCTTAAAGATGAATGGGGAAGCAATCCATTTGCCACTGTGTGCCAAAAGAAGAGGAAAAAAGCATCTTCCAGGAGGAGCTAAGGACAAACTACATGTTACACAGGAGATCTGTGGCTGGGTCTCCCAATGGGCGCATTCCTAAGGAAATTCAGGCTACAAAATTGTAGTCCTCGGGTATTTCACCCTCTCCCACGTACAGTGGAACCTCGGGTTGCGAACGTGATCTGTGCGGGAGGCACGTTCGCAACCTGCCGCGTCTGTGCACACGCGGGTCATAATTTGGTCTTCTGAGCATGCACAAAGCGTGATTTAGTGCTTCTGCACATGCGCCGAAACCTGGAAGTAACCCATTCCGGTACTTCCGGGTTTGGTGCAGTGCGCAACCCAAAATCGCATAACCAGAAGGGTCTGTAACCCGAGGAACCACTGTATTGATTTTCTGATTTGCCCTCCTCCACACTTACTGTTTGCCGCATAATTTTAGTTATGATTTTTTTAAGTACAGCATTTATACCCTCTGAGAAGCTGAAGGCAGAGTGATGCTTCCTTGTCCTCCAACTACAGGGCAAACATACTGAAGAGGAGGGCAATTCTGTGCCGGAAGGAAAGAATGAAGAAGCTGGTGGCGCACGGTGGCTGCATTTCATCTATTTATTTTTTAAAGACAAGATCAGGAGATCCACCCAACTTTACTTTGATCCTGAAATTTACCTTTGCAGGTAAGCTGCACTGTGGGAGCTGGAGTCCCGTGAAAAGCTCAGGGCAATGCCGCCTGAACTGTAGCTCCTCCAGCACCAACCATCAGGAAGCTGGCTGGCTGGGGAGAAGCCACAGAATGGGGGTCTCACAATCCTCAGGTTTCTTATGGCATCTGCAAAAAAAGGGATACCATTTCCCACAAGCTGCAGCACTTCTGCACTCTGTGTTTGGACGCCCTTAGCAGAAGACTTAGCAGAAGGTTCGTATAGTAAAAGCTATGGTTTTCCCAGTAGTGATGTATGGAAGTGAGAGCTGGACCATAAAGAAAGCTGATTGCCAAAGAATGGATGCTTTTGAATTATGGTGCTGGAGGAGATTCTTGAGAGTCCCATGGACTGCAAGAAGATCAAACCCATCCATTCTTAAGGAAATCAGCCCTGAGTGCTCACTGGAAGGACAGATCCTGAAGCTGAGGCTCCAAGACTTTGGCCACCTCATGAGAAGAGAAGACACCGACACCCTGGAAAAGACCATGATGTTGGGAAAGATGGAGGGCACAAGGAGAAGGGGATGACAGAGGACAAGATGGTTGGACGGTGTTCTCGAAGCTACCAGCATGAGTTTGACTATGCTGCGGGAGGCAGTGGAAGACAGGAGTGCCTGGCGTGCTCTGGTCCAGGGGGTCACGAAGAGTCGGACACAACTAAACGACTAAACAACGACAAAGCAGAAGACACTACGGTTCTTATTTCTGAAAGCTGGAGTTGACTTGACCAGTGGCAGACTTGGTAATATGGTGCCCTGAGCAAAGACCTTTGCCACTCCCCCTAGATATTTCTTATTTTCACAATAGTTCCTTTTGGTAACAGTTCCTTTTTTAAAGGATTTTCTTGATATTATTATTATTATTTATTCTGAGCCCTGTCAGAAAGGTGCCCTATGCACCCACAGCTCCCTAAATTCGGGGCTGACTTTACAGCAGGGTTCCCCATCTCTGATCAAATTGCAATCCTACAAGAACTCCAGTATTACGATTCTTCACCATATTGCAGCTGGAGAGGGAGTACTGGAGAGCCACCTCATGGCAAAAGTGAGATTCGCACATGAGATTTCCCAACGCACAGCTCAGTCTCTGAAGCTCCAATGTGATGCTTTTGTTTCACTGAAAAGCCACGACTCCCCTCTGCCTTAGAAAATTGCCTCCCGGCCGGAAATTTAATTCCTAAGACACCCCAAACCCCAGACAAGACTGGCAATTCTGGCGCGCGCAAAGCAACGAGTTTATAAAGACGTCTCCAAAACTTTGCACAAACAGGGACCATCGGGGCGCTTGCCGTGTTTCTTTTAAATCTCTGCTTTCCCCTATGTAAAACCGTGTGTGTGTGTGTGTGTGTACGCGCGCGATCCGTGGCCAGGAAACGGATCAGACCCAGAGACACTAAAAGCACAGCGTAGGATGAGACGCACGGATGAAAACTGATGCGCTTTCGGAAGGTCGCTTGGAGAGGTTTCCCAGCTGCTTTTGCGCGCGTCGCTACATCCATCCATCAATTTTTTTTCGTCTCTTCCGGGACAAACGGGCCACAAATCCCTCCCCAGCTGCCCAAACGTAGCGCTACTGCGCCCGATCCTGCCCTCGGGAGGGAGCAGAGGCCGCGTCTTACCCAGGAGCAGGCACCAGAGGCCGCCTCCTCGCCTCCGACGACCGCGGCGCAGGCTCCCCGCAGGTAATCCGCCCCCAGGGCCAGCTTTGCGGAGCAGGCGGCCAGCGCCCCCAACAGACCGGCCCCGGCGGCGAAGGCAGCCCCCCAGCCGGCTGGCATGGCGACTCCGACGCGCCAAACACACGTGCGCAAGGGGACGCCCACCACGTGGCTCCCAGACACGCTCTTCCGGGTAGGGTCAGCTCACGTGATAGCCCTGCGCCGCCCTCTTTTAAAAACTGGATGGGATCGTAGACAGAGTGTGTTTAGTTTTAATATATTTCTGTACCACTTTATTTTTAAGGGGGGGAAATCCCTTTAAAAATGCCCAGTATATCTTCCACCTTCTCCCTCCCTCTACGCATGTTGGGCATTTTTAAAGGGATTTCCCCCCCTTAAAAATAAAGTGGTACAGAAATATATTAAAACTAAACATATTAAATATATTACAACTAAACTATATATATATCTTCCACCTTATCCCTCCCTCTGCGCATGTTGGGCATTTTATATATAACAAGGGGGAGGGCAGAGAACACACGCACAAAAAATAATAATGGAAAAGGAGCCCAGGTAAAAAACTCCACCCCCTAAGCAGGAACAGTACTAGCTACCAACTAGTAGTAAGGAAGTAGAAAAGAGGGGGGAATTCATTATTTTAGAAACAAGTTATAAGAGCGGATAGCTATGCAAATGGCTTAAAAAGAACAGAGGGATGAGAAGAGGATTGAAAAAGAGCCATGAAGCAGCTACATCAGGAAGATTTGGACATGTGTATAAGAATTTTAAGGTCAAAGTGGGAAACCTCCCCATTGTCTCTTTCCTCACAAATCCTGTCTTAAGGGCACATTCAAGATATGAACAGGGTGTGAGCCTGTGACTTAGATTCAGGAATTAAGTAGTTATAATGACAAAAGGGGATGCTGGTGGCGCTGTGGGTTAAACCACAGAGCCTAAGGCTTGGTCGGCGGTTCAAATCCTCCTGTTGCTCGGTCCCAGCTCCTGCCAACCTAGCAGTTCGAAAGCACATCAAAGTGCAAGCAGATAAATAGGTACTGCTCTGGCGGGAAGGTAAACAGTGTTTCCGTGAGCTGCTCTGGTTCGCCAGAAGCGGCTTAGTCATACTGGCCACATGACCCGGAAGCTGTATGCCGGCTCCCTCGGCCAATAAAGCGAGATGAGCGCCGCAACCCCAGAGTCGTCCGCGATTGGACTTAACGGTCAGGGGTCCCTTTACCTTTAATAACCTTTATTACCTTTAATAACCTTTATTATTATTAATAACCTTTATTACCTTTAATAACCTTTATTACCTTTAATAACAAGAGTGGCGAAAACCCAGATAATGCAATCAGGTAACTTGCCAGACAGGAGATAAACAATGCACTCAGATTTCTGTTGTTCACCGCCTTTTCTGTGATGTAGGTATGACGTTTCTGGGGGTGGTCTGGGGGTGGCAAGCAATTTTAAATGTATATATAAGGGCTTGTGCGCCTGTGCTCGAGGTCTCCCCCCCCCCCTGTGTGGGGAATACCCTGTTGCAACAGCTTTAATAAAGATCAGGCTTACTAGCTGCCTTGCTTCTCACTATTCTCTGGTTGGCCTCTGTTATTTTCTCCTACCGATAGAGAACTTAAATAGAGGACTCTATATGGGCTCTTGGGTACCCCATAAGGGAAAAAGAGGTTTTTTTTCTTATAACATGTATGCAACAGGAGCGGAAAACCTAATCATTTTTAAAAATGTTTAATTAATTTGGATTTATTTGTTAAAATTTGGAAAACTAGTAAAAATTAAATACAAAAAGAAAAGAAAAAGAAACAAGTTATTATCCAGGTCAATTTCTGCAGAGCCAACTTAATTTCACAACATATTTTCGTTTATTGCCTCTGGTGCCCGTGCACCAGTTTTAAATTCTAACGTTCCCAGTCTTCTGTAATAGGCATCCATGAATTTTATTCCGTCTGATTAATAATGTTTGTTGTGATCTTCCAGGATGAGCTGGGTACAGTTGACACACACAACCACTGCTAGTTAGATGGCAATGCTGGCAATTATGTTTAATATTGGTCTTGGACCGTTTACAGGAATGTTTTTATATTATAGGGTGTTTGGCTAAAAATGACCATTAATTACAAATAAAAAAGCAGTTCACACTGCCTATAGTATCAAATGTAAACTTAGTTTTGTTTCACTGAAGAAAGAAAAACCTACTAGTAGAAAAATTAACAATTAAGCAATTCATCTAATTTTCCTCACATTCAGTATATACACATTCTGAAAGAAGTGCTAAAGGGATTCATCTAGGAAAGGTAAGGAACTTAAAAATTCATACGAATACAGTACATCAATAAGGAATCATGGTGATAATCCCAGCACGTACACAACATGAGACTGAATTAGCACCATGGCTTGGTAAGAAAGGAGAATTTCACTGAGGCAGAAGATCTACCTGCAGCAAGAAGGCTTTACTCAGAATTTGTAACATAATTCGCAGCAACCCTGATTGAGATGTTTCACTAGGAAGGATGAAGCCCAGTCGCATGTCTTTGTGAGTAGAATTAAAACTCCTGGTGCCGTTTCAGGATGGATCTTGATCAAATTCACTCCTTCTTTTCAAAAAAGCGTTTTCAACACGAAGCACTTGAACTGTCTGCAAAAGAGAGAACAACACTCAACGAGAATTGCAAGTGTTAAATGCAGACACCCAGGCATGCTTACATATTTAGAAACTCGGATCTGTGAACCAAGCTACTTGAGTCTGGGCTCAAGAAACTAGAAAGAAGAGCTCCTATCTCAAAGTAGGAACCCCAGAGAATGTGGAATGGAAAGGCCGAAAATTAGATCTATTAAGTGTACAAAAGTATTTTCTTCATCAAGTATTTGTTCCAGCTCCCATCGGAAGCTAAAGTGATTCTCATCTCATTTTACCTCCATCAGTTTAGCATTATCTTTCTTCAACTTCACAAGGTACTGGATCTTCTGGTTTAAATTCTGGTGACCAACCAACTTCCCGTTCTCTTCTGCAAGATATTCAATCTGCTTCCTTAGCGAGGACATCTCCTGCATTTCAAGAGAAGCACCAGAGCAATAGGGAATGGAGCTTAAATGGCAAAGAATTCAACCCAGGGGTCAGCAACCTTTTTCAGCCGTGGGCCGGTCCACTGTCCCTCAGACCTTGGGGGGGGGGCTGGACTATATTTTGGAGGGGGGGAAATAAACGAATTCCTATGCCCCACAAATAACCCAGAGATGCATTTTAAATAAAAGCACACATTCTACTCATGTAAAAACACACCGATTCCTGGACTGTCCGCGGGCTGGATTTAGAAGGCGATTGAGCCAGATCCGGCACTCAGGCCTTAGTTTGCCTACCCATGAGCTATATCTTTAATGCTTTCTTGAAAGCAAGGATAGCTATCTTGTGGTCCTTCTCCAGATTTTGCTAGACTGCAAATCTCATCATCCCCTGACCATTTGGCCACGATTCCAGGGGTCATGGACTTAAGACAACCCCCACATTTAAGCCTACTTGAAAATCTCTCACATGTGGTACGAACTTGCTCTATTTTTGTTCAAACTCACAACCCAACTCACAGCAAACAAACCTTTTCAATTTTTGCCCTCTCTTCGTAGGTTTCCTCCAGTTTTGATCTCATTTCTTCTTTCTCGGTGAAGGCCTTAAACTCCAAAGCTCTTGTTCGTTCCACCTCTTGAAGCATTCCCTGAAAAGCAGCCTCCTTGCTTCTAAGCTCCCTCCTGGCTTCTTCTAACCTGTCAAAAGTGATTGTACACAGAGACATTGTGAATCTGACTGCCCCCCTAAGAAATTTATTCACCACTATTTATTCTGCAGCAGGAGTTTCCAACTTTTCTTTTTCCAAATGCGGAATTTTACACTTTTAAAATATAGTGGAAATTTATCACTAGCTAGAACTTAATTGCCTGATCTTCCAGTATTTGCTACTTGGAAGTAAACCTTAGATGATCTGCACCTTCAAAGCTCACTTCAGGTGAGGAGGAATGCCGTTGAAAAGCCGCCAGCACTTTCAAAGCTTTCTGCAGGTGCTGTTTGTGTGTGGACCCCAACTGATTTTGTGTGTGTGTGTGTGTGTGTGTGTGTGTGTGAGAGAGAGAGAGAGAGAGAGAGAGAGAGAGAGAGAGAGTGTCACGGGGCCCTGATAGGAAAAAAAATGTTTCCCACCTCAGGTTTAAGATGTTGCTTTAAAAAAAACCAAGACCCTCTTGTGAGAGCTTTGGACGATACTCAATTTCACTGGGTCTGTTCCAAGATTAATGCTGGCTTATCACCCTTAATGTATGTATAAATAATGAACTGCTTTTTTACAGTCATTTTGTTGCTGTCATAAGTTGTACAGAACATTTTTGGAAAACAAATTATAAATAAGAAAAAAAAAAGTGGGAATACAGCTTATGATTTATTTAGGCCAAACTGGCGTTATAGTTTTAGCATTTTTCCTTCCTGCTCACAGAAGCAAGAGCGGTGCTATGCGAAGGTGTTCTAAGAAAATGATAAAGATTGGCAAGCTATGCAAGATAAAAACCTCAATTCTTATGACAAAAGGTGTAGCAGAATTATCATTATCAATAGCAGAATAAGGACACAATCTAGCCAAAGCTATGTTGTTGTTATTTACACACCTCCAATCCCTGTGAGTGATTGTGATCTTAAAATTAGGACAGCGAAAAACCCAGTGTCATTATTTCACTGGTCACCCCAGGTGCATTAGAAATTTTCACTTTGATTGGAACTTACACCGGAGACAGAAAAAAGTCAGTACCTTCGATAGGGTTTAGCGCTGTGTCCTAAATCAGACGATGCTTAGTTGCATACTTAGTAGCAACTTTCACTAACTGAGATTACAATCCTGTCCTATCCTAGTTTCAGGCAAGTCCCACTGAGCTCAGGGAGACTTATTTCTGAATAAACATGTGTAGAATTGGATTGCATGTCCCCCATATTCTGCTGGAAGAAGAAACCCCATAGGTTTTATAAACTAATGCAAGTATAACAATATTTAAACTTCGGAGAACACTGAAGTGCTTAGGTCAATAGGCAGATGATTTGTACCTCTGTATGGCTTTCATTAAACATTGATTGACTAGACTTAAAAAATTGCAACACACATTGATTTAAGTTTTAATTAGAAACTTCCTTTGCTGCTGATGTTGACAATCCTGGAAAGAGGAAAGGAGTAGAACAGCATGTTCCATGTCCAAGAAAAATGTTTGAAATCAGAATCGGGCCCTCAAATAGAGAAGACTGCACCGACAGAAAATAATGCAGGCATCTTGATAATTGCCTGTCACTATAATCTACTATTTCATTACTTTACAGCTATGTTATTTTCACTTCAACTTTTCTTAACAGTACTCCAATTATCCTACCTGCCCCTCCATCTGAAAACTGATGCCATGAATTCCTGTTTGCCAGAAATAATTTCTGAAAGTAGCTAACAGCTCCTGGATTTTTTTGTCAGTTTCTCACATCAGTTATGAAAGTGATTTGAGACTTCTTGTGCATAAAACCCTAATAATTGCAATTGACCGATTACTGTTTTTGCCATGTAGGCTATCATTTATAGTGTTGTAATCCAGGGAATTTTCAACATAAGCATTAAGGTATGAATTGTAACAACATCTGCTAACTGCCAGAAAGACTTGCCTCCATCATTTATTGTGAGAACCTTTTGAAAGCTGCTTTGAGGGCTATAAACATTATAAATCAATCAATTAAAAACACATTTCCTTCCTTGTAATCTGGTTCTACTGTACAGTGCTGCCCCGCAAGACGAATGCCTTGCAAGACGGAAAACCCGCTAGACGAAAGGGTTTTCCGTTTTTGAGCTGCTTCGCAAGACGATTTTCCCTATGGGCTTGCTTTGCAAGACGAAAACGTCTTGCGAGTGTTCCGATTTCCCCCCGATTTCCCCCCCTTTTTCTAAGCCGCTAAGCCACTAATAGCCTTTTAGCCGCTAATCCGCTAAGCCTTTAATAGCCGCTAAGCCTTTAATAGCCGCTAAACCGCTAATAGGGTTGGCTTCGCAAGACGAAAAAACCGCTAGACGAAGAGACTCGCAGAACGGATTAATTTCGTCTTGCGAGGCACCACTGTATTCAGTTCAATCTTCGGTTACAAACCAGCTTCGTGTGATTTAGATTTGTAAAAAGTACTTAATTAGAAAGCAGCCTTGTGGCAAATATGCAAGTTTTCGGCTGCCATCTTCTGGCTAAAAGCAAGGAAGAAATTGATGTTTCAGAAAGCCAAGTCACTCCATTTGGAACCCTTGTTTTCTTAATCTTAAAAGTGAGTTTTTCGTGCTATGCATACTTAGATTAGCTGTGTAAGTGAATGATTAATATCTGTGCAAATGGTTAATGTTTTTAATCAATTCAGAAATTGTCAGCTTACTCTGATGTAACTTTCAGTGTTTCTTCCAGTGCTTTACTCTGGGGGAAAAAGAAAGAAAATAGAACTGTACTTAACTGCAGTATTTAGAAGTTATAGCAGCAATGATACAACATTATTCAGCAACAGTCAAGTAATCTGAAATTGGCAATGACCAATTTATGCAAGTCTATGCACAAAATACATGTGACTTTTAAAATGGCCCTAAATGAGCCCAGAAAGGGCAAAAGGGGCACGAGAACAGTGCCTAGCAATCCCACGAGCCTTTGCAAATGCAGTCCCAGGAGCCCTTGCGTTGCAGCCTGTGGAGAGCAAGGTTTAGAGGGAGCAATTGTGGTGGAGTTTGGAATCTGGTAAGTGCTGTTGGTTTTTTTAAGGGTTTTTTAAGGATTTCCAGAGGTTTAGATGGCATTTACAGGCTTTTTCCAATGGTGTTTCAAATGTACAGTGGTACCTCGGGTTACATACACTTCAGGTTACAGACTCCGCTAACCCAGAAATAGTAATAGATAGGTAGCCGTGTTGGTCTGCCATAGTCAAAATAAAAAAAATCCTTCCAGTAGCACCTTAAAGACCAACTAAGTTAGTTCTTGGTATGAGCTTTCGTGTGCATGCACACTTCTGAAGAAGTGGTATCTGAAGAAGTGTGCATACACACGAAAGCTCATACCAAGAACTAACTTAGTTGGTCTTTAAAGTGCTACTGGAAGGAATTCTTTTATCCAGAAATAGTACTTCGGGTTAAGAACTTTGCTTCAGGATGAAAACAGAAATCGTGCTCCGGTGGCGTAGCGGCAGGCCCCATTAGCTAAAGTGGTGCTTCAGGTTAAGAACAGACCTCCAGAACGAATTAAGTACATAACCCGAGGTACCACTGTATGTGATTTTACTTAAAAGCACTGTGTCTTGGAACGTAACTCCCGTGTAAATGGGGAGTTGCCTGTATCTGTAACTATAGCCACCTATAGAACCTTGTTATATTCTTGAAGAAAAATGCAATTTACAGTGGTACCTCAGGTTACATATGCTTCAGGTTACAGACTCCGTTAACCCAGAAATAGTGCTTCAGGTTAAGAACTTTGCTTCAGGATGACAACAGAAATCGTGCTCCGGCGGCGTGGCGGCAGCAGGAGGCCCCATTAGCTAAAGTGGTGCTTCAGGTTAAGAACAGTTTCAGGTTAAGTACGGACCTCCGGAAGGAATTAAGTACTTAACCCGAGGTACCACTGTATCTCCATTTCAGTGCTTGCTGTTAGCTCTGCAACTGTTAAAAGACTTGATGTTGATAGAAAGTACATTGTAAAGATAAGTTTCCATAGTAACAACATTGCTTTTTTCAGCATATGGCTGTGATATATGCAACTACCAGGGATTGTGGTTAGGACAACTCCCCCCCCCCCCCCCCGCGCACCGCACGGAAAGTCATGGCGGAGCAAGCAGGGAGTTGAATCCAGAGCAATTCATCCAAATTAACTAATTTCTTTTTTTACTTTTTCTGTATAATAAACTTGACTGAAATAACATAATCAAAATAGTCAAAGTTAAACCAATAGTTCAAGTCAAGGACATGAGCAGTAACCAAATTCAAAACAAGACATCCATAATTAAACCAAAAGATGCAAGTACCTTTGCTAGTTTTCCTTCGGCAATTTCCTTATCTCTTTCCCTTAGGTCTTTAATATCTGGATACTTTGTGCCACTGTCAAGAAACCCAAGGATGAGAAATAGTTTATTTTGTTTTATTTCTTTATAAATAAGAATTCTTGCCCACCGTTTGCAAGGTCCCAGGGCAGATCACAACGTTACAATCAACGGCAACTTAAAACATGCAAAACAGTATATACAATTATAACAAGTAATTATCAATTACCATTTAAATATCGGGTTTTTAAAAAAGTATATGGAGCATGTGAAATACAAGATCTTCCAATATCACTATTCCCCATATTGCAGATGGATTAGGTATGCTATACCACAAAGACAAAGGAATGTAAAAAGGCCAGGAATTTGGTCGTGATCCCACGACACCATGTCTCAACTGCAGCTCCAAAGCATCTGTGGAAACAGAGGAGTGTTGCCAGCTCACCTCCATTTTGGGTCCCTACAGGACCACCTTGGCTCAAGTTTCCATTTAGTTTGCATATGTAAATTGGCAAAATCTAGCAAGCTAGGACAAAATGCTTTTGCAGTTTCCTGCCAGCATTCTATATCAAGATGGGCATAGGAGTGTCTATACATTGGCTTGGGACCTCTTGGAATCACCTCTGCTTAGTCTCCTCAATTTTCTTATTTAAATAAGGCAACATGTATTGCTTCTCAGTTGTATATGGAGAACCCTGGGTGTTTTAAGTGTCCTTACAAAAAGTAAGCCCACATAGAATCCACACCTCCTTCTCTGTAAGTTCAGGGGAGAAAGACAAAGATAATCATACCCCCATTGTTCCCCAGGAAATTCCAGGACCCAATCTACTCTTCAAAGACTGTAACTGGTCTTAGACCTTGAAACTTGGTGTGAGATTCAAGCAAGACTCCGAGATCCAAGAGTGGCCTTGCTGGGAACAGTTCAGTCTGGCTGGCTCTTGAGCTTGGCGCCCAAACTCACACCTTTAATTATTATTTTTTTAATAATATTTTATTAGGTTTTAACAATAAAAAGTTTAGAAAAATAGTAAAAACAAAAAAGATACAAAGTTATAAAATACAAAGATACAGACATTAAGCACAAAAAAGAAATAGAAGACAAAAAAAGAAGACAAAAATTCCCTCTTACTTAAATTCTCCTCTTTAGTTAACTTATTTTCCTGATTTCCTCACGTCTCCCATTTTTGTTTAAAAGTTAATTCAGCAAATACATGTCCTATTATTCTATCTATTATTAATCCAATCTTATATTTTACCTTGTTGCTAGAACCCCTGCAATTCATTTCAATGTCCTCAACATTCAAAAATTTTACAATATTTCTGCAAATAAGTTTTAAATTTCCTCCAATCTTCTTCCACCGACTCTTCTCCCTGGCAAACTCACACCTTTAAGCCCCTAAACTCTAGGTGATTCCTGAAGATGTCTTACTGCAACTTGACTGACTCTGAACTCCTAGCTCTAGGTGGCTTGTTCTGTACTCCTGCACCCAGTAGGTTCTAGCTGTGGTTGAGAATAGTCTTTTCCCTTTTGCCCTAACACCATGGTCCACACACTTCTGGGGTTTTGACAGGGCATAAGGAAAGGGGTCAACTTTCCAGCTTCCACCAGTTCAATCTCACCCCCTGCCCTGCAAACACTGACGCCTCCTCCTCCTCCTTATTGTCCCTACCAGTCCTTTTTCTGGGACAGTCTTCAGTGTTAACCTGCAAATTGCCTGTGTTTTATTTTCTGAAGAAAAGCTCAAATTCTGGAAAAGCTCTCATCTTTTCTCTTTTGTTCCCTCCAGGGCATCTTAGAAGGGCACTCGGATATCCAGGCCACATTCCTATAATTATGCATGCTGTGCTGCTGCATATTTTGAAACGTGCTGGTTTCTGAGCTAGCTCTACCAGACTGATAGTTGCCTGTCCTCTGGCAGAACAGAACCAGTGCCACAATGGGGAAAAGCCCCAAATCCAAGTGCTTGAGCGATCTGCACCCCTCACCTCTCATTTGTGCTGCAGAAAGACTTGCTCCCTGAACAAGGGAAAAATAGGTATTGTAATGGGAATTGGGGTTGCTTGTGCGTAAACTGCAAACTGCTCCAAGCTAGCCGTGTAGCTAAAACTTTCCCCGGTTGACAGCCCTTGAAACGCGACTGTCTTAGTCACTGGCAGAATCCGTCAGTGGGCGGGACCTAAATTTGCGCCAACATAGGAGTTGTTTGACTCCAAGTCTCTGCCTAGATTCCCTGCGTGGAAGCCTTCTGCGCAGCGTGGGCGTGCCAAGCAGAGGTCCTGTGCTCTCTCCGCTGATTTCACTGGAAGAGTCTCTGAGCCTCCCCTCCGCCTTGCTCTCGGCTTCCCCTTTCTCCCTGGTGTCCCCTGGATTTCTTTCCCCCGTGGGAACCCTCTCTCTCTCTCTCCTTGCTAGTTCCCTCCCCTGCATCACTGGAGCGACTTTCCTCTCCTCTTCCCTCTGATGGCAGTTCCCTGACAGATATGTTGGAAGGCAAATATCCTTGGAAAACACAACAATAAAGTTTTAAAAGTCAATTGTAATAATGTGCAAAGTCCAGTAGCATTTCAAACTACTGGTTCAAATTCTGCAAAACAAAAGAAAAAATGTCCCCTTTAGTTGTTACTGAAGAATTGTACACAAGCCATCCTATTATTTGGCACTGATTTGTACCTGATCTTTCTTCCTCTCTTCACTTCTTCAAGCTGGCTCTGCAGATTTCTGTTGCTTTCCATTAATTCCTGCATTTCCAGACGGAGGTTTTCCAGTTCACATAACTGAGCCTAAACAAGAGGACAATAGGATTCCGTTGATTTGAAATAAGCGTTTCATAACAGTTCCAGGTATTCTTGAAGTCCGTACCAAATTTGCATGCTTCACATCAACAAAAAAAGTCACAAAACTCTCTCCAATCTCTGTTTGCCCAATGGCATGTTTGCTCTCCACTCCTTTTAAAAATACACTCCATCAAGATTATTAAGATCATATTCTCAAAATGGCAGCACTTTAAGCACGTACACTACAATAGTTCACAAATGATCAGATTCAATGTACAAAGTGCTTGGAGCATTTACCTTTAGTCTTAGAATTTCACTATTTTTAGCATCTCTTTCTTCATTTAATTCGGATACAAGACATTCCAGGGTAATTGCAGAAGCTGTCCTATCTGCTATCTCCTGCTCGTGTGTTTCGAACAATCTTGCCAGACTGTTGGGAGGAGTTCGAGGGCTCTATCAAGGAAACACAAAACCATTTGAACAGTTAAGCAGGAAACTCTTTTAGAATATACGACAAGTGCTTATGGGACAAATTTATGAAACCTTTATACAGGCATTGCTCAGTCAAAACAACACAAATTCTCGCCGTTTTTTGCAGCCACTTAGTCTAAAGGCTCAAATTACCATTTTATTTGATTGGCAATGAAAAAGGGCACTCACAACAGGGGCAATAATGAACACCCTTTTACCTCTAGCACAGCTCTTTGCCTAGTTATAGATCAGGACCTCTCTTTTGACAGACAAACTTGCAGGTATACATTTCACGGAAGTAACTGCAGGTAATAATAATAAAAAATGATTTCCTAAGAACAATCATACCTGTGGAAGGGTTGTGACTGCAGAGTCCATAAACTGGTCTATCTGGCGCACTTTAGCTTCATATTCACTTCTCCTGTTTTCCAGTTCTCCTGTCCTTTTATCCAGCTGTAGAAAACGGCAACGCATCAAAATACTGGTATTCAAAGGTCACAAATCGTTGCCTATCTTGACTGACATAGGCAGCAAACATGGTTCTAGATATTTCTCCTGAGAATCTGGAATATTTCCAAATGTTTCATCCGGCTAGTTCCTAAGTCTACCGTGTATTATAAAACAATACACACCTGCAAAGGTCTCTGGGAGCACAGGTTAGACTTTTATACTGAGGTAGCATGAAAGCATTTCAATCTGGATAACACATCTTCAGCTGCTAATGGGTTTCCTCTGTATCCTTAGAGTCTGTTGTGACATTTGAACTGATGTATATTCATAGCCTACTTACACTAGAAAGGAACCGATATCGAAAGGGACTGCATTTGGGTTTCTAGCCATAGCCAGTGCAAGCTGCAATGATGGGCTATGGTTGCAATGGCGGAAGAAATTAAAGGGTGTGTGAGAGAGGAGAAACCCCATATTGCAAACTTGCTACTGCAGTTACTGGACCTCATGGTGGGGTTCTGGGGAAAATGACTTTGGCAATCCCACCCACCCCTGGTGGACTGGCACAGAAAAAATAATCTGGTGCTTGCCATGAGCTTAAAAAAAAGAAGGGGGAAAAAAGACCCTAGGCTGGGAGCCACCATTTCAAAACTACCAACAGAGTTGGCCTGTGATTTGGTGGCTGTTTTGAGGACACCACACAATTGTAAAAATAATGGCAATCCATGAGATCCTGAAATGGGAGCTCAGTCTTGGCAGGAACTAGGTAGGAGAAAACCTCAAAAGTGCCCCTGTGCCCACATTAGTGACCCCAGTCCTAAATCATAGTTGAGCATCATGTCTAAACATAGACACTCTTCTAACAACACAAAAGCAACCAGTCTGGGCTAGGATAGGTCGGGCCAGGTCAATAAGCTTATTTTTCCTCTTCCACTATTTCTCAGAGGTGGCAATGTTCATATTTACCTGTTCCTGAAGTTCTTGGATCAATGCTTCTTTCCTAATGAGGTCTTCTTGTGCAGACTGAAGAAGCGCCGCATGTTTTTTAGAAGCTTCTGTTAAACTGCTCAGCTGCTCAGTAGTATGTTGCAGTTCTTCACAAATAATCTCTTTCTACGTAAAGCAAAGAACAGCAGCAGCAACAAATAGCCTAGTGATTATATGGCCAATGGTATAATTAACATGGTAATATACATAGCCTTCACTGCCCCTCTATTTTTCCTCAGCTGCCCTTTAAAAATAAATGCAATAGTTTCCATAACTGCAGTCCGTTATCCAGAATTATAAACACAAAACTAGGATGATAAGTGTTACCTTGGTTTTCGAACATAATCCGTTCTGGGAGTCTGGTTGACTCCCGAAACCGTTTGAAAACCAAGGCGCGACTTCTGATTGGCTGCAGGAGCTTCCTGCACTCAAGCGGAAGCCGCGTCGGATGTTTGGCTTTCGAAAAACGCTCGCAAACTGGAACACTTACTTCCGGGTTTGCAGTGTTTGGGAGTCGATTTGTTTGGCAACTAAGCTGTTCAGGAACCAAGGTACGACTGTATATTGTATTGCATATCTAGGAAAAGTGATCTTATTCTAGAGTAGATGAGTGCAGTACATCACTATCTTATTTCTTCCCCATCCCGGGACTATTTTTAACCACACAACTCAAATATACTTTAAATTGAGGCAGAATCCAGAAAAAGTGTGCAAAATGAAATCCGTAACCTACTATGGAGTTATGAATCTAAACTAGATTTATTTATGTGGTGGTGAGAGCGTTGATACTTCTGAGTCAGTTTAGGAAAGAAGAAAAGGATGTACAAACAGATACATTTATTTTTAAAAAGCTACTCCTTGTGGGAGGGCGACAAAATTACCCAGAGTCTGCACAGAAAGCTGGGCAGGGGGAAAAGGGAAGGGGTTATCTGCCCACATGGTGAGATAAGGGTGTGTGATTTGTGTTCATAAAGGAGGGGCAATATTTCCAAGGATCCACTGCAGGAACATAAATCTAAACATCATCACTTTCAGTGTGGCAACTCTGGTAAAGGTAAAGGGACCCCTGACTGTTAGGTCCAGTCGTGGGTGACTCTGGGGTTGCGGCGTTCATCTCGCTTTATTGGCCGAGGGAGCTGCCGTACAGCTTCCGGGTCATGTGGCCAGCATGACAAAGCCGCTTCTGGTGAACCAGAGCAGCGCATTGAAATGCCGTTTACCTTCCCGCCGGAGCAGTACCTATTTATCTACTTGCACTTTGACGTGCTTTTGAACTGCTAGGTTGGCAGGAGCAGGGACCGAGCAACGGGAGCTCACCCCGTCGCAGGGATTCGAACCGCCGACCTTCTGATCGGCAAGCCCTAGGCCCAGTGGTTTAACCCACAACTCTGAGTGTAACTTAATTAGAAAAAGCCTCCTGCGTGGTTTAAACAGTTCTGTTTCCATGCTGAATGTTAAAAGCACATGCTCTCCTCCATGGGGCACAGTGAATATATGCAATAGAACCTTCCTTGCAGTTACACTGTCAGATAAAAAATTTACAATATCTGAAGCTAGCTGCTGTCATGACAAAAAAAAGGTACAGAGAGCTAGAGCTCTTTGAAAGCCCTGTTGCTTCATAGCGGGCAGGACCAGAACTGTGGGAGAATTCTCCCCTTGAAGAGCACCAAGCATGAAGTTATTTCACAAAGGCTGGCATCTGAAGCAAATGGGTGGAGAACTTTCAACACTGGAAGAAAAACCACATTCTATGCTTAGGCCCAGATTCTATCCTTGAAGCAAGAACAGCTACAGTATATAAAGAGGAAGACACTGCTTTCTCTGGAGGGCATGTTAAGGTAGATAAAGCAATTTTTTTAAATTGCAGGGCAAAGTAGAAATACCATAGCCATGTTCTCAGCGTAAGGACTGTAGAAGAGTTTGGTATTTTATGGAACTTATCCAAGGTACTAGAATGCAGCCTAAAAGGTAAAGGGACCCCTGACCATTAGGTCCAGTTGTGGCCGACTCTGGGGTTGCGGCTCTCATCTCGCTTTATTGGCCGAGGGAGCCGGCGTACAGCTTCTGGGTCATGTGGCCAGCAGGACTAAGCCGCTTCTGGTGAACCAGAGCAGCGCACGGAAACACCGTTTACCTTCCTGCTGGAGTGGTACCTATTCATCTACTTGCACTTTGACGTGTTTTCAAACTGCTAGGTTGGCAGGAGCAGGGACCGAGCAACAGGAGCTCACACCATCACAGGGATTCGAACCGCTGACCTTCTGATCGGCAAGCTCTAGGCTCTGTGGTTTAACCCACAGCGCCACCTGCATCCCAATGGAATGCAGCCTAAATGTCTCTTCACTGGTTTCCAACCACCACCACTGACGAAACCATTATTCCACACGGCAAGGATTCAAAATTTGATTGTTTAAAGCAGGGGCAGTCAACTTTTTTTTTATACCTACCGCTCACTAATGCATCTTTCTTGATGGTAAAATTTCCTTACCACCCACCAGTGCTCGATGGAAGGAGGATTTAGCTTGTGCCGTTGAACCTGACCGCCCACCTAGAATCCTGAAATGCCAACAACTGGGCGGTAGGGACCAGGTTGACAACCCCTGGTTTAAAGGGTGGCAGTTGAGATTCGATCAACAGCACTCACATCAGGAAATAGTATGTTCATTCCCAATTCTTGCTAAACGATTGTACAAATATATCATACATGCTATAGGCAGCTTTAAACAGGGATACAATATGAAATAGCACCATAAACAAAGACTTTACCTCAATTCTGTCAGCGGCTTGTGCTCTCTCCAAGGCCTCTCTCAACTCCTCAATTTGCTTCTCCTGATCTTCTATAATTGCTCTGCTTTCCTCTTTTGCAGCCAAAGCAGAATTATATTTACACTAAGAAAGCAGGAATGTAGAGATGTCAGGAAAACAATGTATATTAGATCTATATTTCTACAGGTCAGTAAAGATAATTGCTGACTACATCCATTCTGATACACATCACAAAGTTCACCAGTTCTTCATAATTAGTATAAAGTAGGTGAATAAATGAGCAAATTGAGTTACCGTATTTTTCGCTCTATAACACGCATCTGACCATAACACGCATGTAGTTTTTAGAGGAGGAAAACAAGGAAAAAATATTCTAAATGAAACAGTGGATGTATGATTTTTATGGTTCATGCTGTGGCCACAGACATGTGATCTGACAGTGAGTTTGGGGTAGCCCAATGCAAAAATCCTGAGGATCCATGTGGATCCGTGCTTTGTAACCACGTTTTAAGTGGGGAGGGAAGGAAAAGAACTCAAGGGACAAGGAGCTTTTCCACGGGGAGGAGGGAGGGAAAGAGCACTGTTGCTTTAAAGGTATACTTAAGGTATTTGCCCTGTGCCTGGGTTTTTTTTCCATTTAACAGTTTGCAGCCTTTTCCTTCCGCTCCTTGTTTTGAGGCGGAATAGATTTGAGCAAGTGAGGAGGACTTGGATTGCAGCTGTGTAAAAGTGCTCCTCCTTGCAGCCTGAATGATAAGCAGCCACCAGCAGCAATAGAATGGAGCACAAAAAAAGCGGTAGGGGCACTAGGACCCAGACAATGCTCAAATCTATCCTGCCTGAAAACAAGCTGCTCCGTCCCAGCCGATCAGCTGAGACGCGGGGGATTTTGCGAAGTTTTCCCCTCTCCCTCATGCCCTCCCCAGCCTTTTTTTTTACTTCCTGGTTTTCACTGCGCTCGAGGTTGGTTTTATTTTGCTGCTGGTTGCTTAAATTTTATCTTTCCTGCCGTCTCTCTGCAGCCTCATTGCTCTGTTTAGAGAGCGCGCAGACCTTTGCTAGCGTCTGTCCCTCCTCCCGTGTAAGCGGCAGCCGGCTTTGCTGCTATGGCTCTCCTTCCCTCCCTCCTTCCTGGCTCCAGGTCGCTTTAAAGAAAGCAAAGTGAGAGCCTCTTAGAGCGTGTAAGTGGCTCCCGCTTTGCCTGACTGACGGCAGCCATGGCTCTGATCCGTGCATTCGCTCCTTAACACGCACAGGCATTTTCCCTTACTTTCTCGGAGCAAAAAACTGCGTGTTTTGGAGCGAAATTTACGGTAATTTGGATATGCAGAGGATATTAAAAATAAACTTAAGGAACCGCAGAAAGAAGGGGAAGGAAGTCAATTTTTGAAATGTTAAAATGATTGTAAAATTAGTGAAATGTATAAACTTGAAAAGTATAAATAAAATTTGAAAAACTGGGGGGAAAAACCACAACTCTTCATAATTAGAAGACTAAGGGGGAATAAAAAAAATCGAGTGACTCAAAAAATACCACAAAATAATTCACCCAAGATGATGAGTATTGAGTATAACTGAGTATTAGTTATATACTCAGTTAAAGACCATCAGCTAGAATCTCCTATTAACTGTTAACGTTTTCTCCATGCTCTGTCACTAGACTTCTTTTTCTGACTTTTGAAACATCTAGGTTACTGCTCTAGTATGTACATTTCAAAGCTGTTTTTCTGGTCTATGGAAGTGATACACACAGTTCAGTTTTCAGCTCGGCCAAGGAAACCAGAAGCACTCAGCACAACCTGCTGTTGATCTGTTACTCCACATTGACACATCGCTCTGGGTTCCCTATGGGAAAGAATGGAACATACTTTTATGTCCTCCAGCTCACTTGTAAGCCCTTCTATGCACTCTGTCTTCCGGCTAATGGATATCCTCATGTCCTGGATCTGGTTCATCAGGTCTGACACAACTTCCTACAACAAAAAGAACAACGTTGTATTGATCTTGATTTGTTAAGGCATATAATTCCATATAGCAACTATGTCACAAGGTATTATTGTGTTTTTAATATTCTGTTGGAAGCCCCGGCCAGATGGGTGGGGTATAAGTAGTAGTAGTAGTAATAATAATAATAATAAGTTTTTAAACTCCTAATAATAATAATAAGTTTTTAAACTCCTTGGACCAGTATCAGGATGGTGTTTGTAAATGACTCTCTCATACACCCACAAATGTATCAACCCTTTAACCAAAACTTTACCTTTAAAAAGTGTCAAGTTTGTGAGAAAACATTTTTCTCTCTCATTAGGTTCCACATATCTAAATAAATTAAGTACATGAAAGTTTTTTTAACTGGGATCGCAAAACTTTGATTTACTGTATACAGAATGCCTGCTACAGCAGGGGAACCTTTTCTTTCCTGAAGAACAAACTTATTACCCAAACAACAATAGCAACTCTCTCTCTTGCTCACACACACACACTTAGGCTATTTTGTGCACAAGTTGTATCCATACCTTATCAGCAGCATTTGTTTTCTGCAGAGAAACAATAACTTCCTCAGAAGCAGTTAGATTTTGCTCCAAATTCTGCAACTTTATTTCCTAAAGAAAAAAAAATGGCTTCAAATTAACTCTCCTTGGATTTGCAAATATAGCAGTCAACTACATTTACCGAAAATCTAATTTTAAAATGCTCCATTTGTAAGCACACACGGCTGTACCTGCTGCTCACATCTTGACACAATTTCGGAATATTGCTTCTCTAGCTCCACGATTTCACTAATTTTCAGGTGTTCCCTAGCAGAGAACAAATACAATCACTTATAAGGGACAGAAGAAAAGGCACTAACCCAAGTAAACTTTGCAAGTTTGTCTTGTGCTAATTTTAATTCAGTTATGCTCTATAGTATGAAAATGGCACTACAATTGTTGTCAGAAGAAAGCTCTTCCCCAAACTTACTGGAATTGCTGTTAGCTATCACTTACTACGTCTTGTGGCAAATCTTCCACAAAGAAATGCCATTTAATAATGAGAGCAATTAAATTTCTATTTCTAGTTTGCAAGTGCAAACAAACAAAACTTTGGTTGATTTAATTTTCAACTATTTTGATTCAGGTTCATTATTAGGGAACTAAAAAAATTTAACGATAACCCATTCCTTCTAACTATATAGAGTAGCTTTCATTGCTTTTGAAACACTGTCTCATTTTGCTGCCCAGCATCTTAAAACAGCTAACCCACAATAGGGTGTCCACTACTGTACACCATCTTGGGAAGGGTGGGATAAGACTAAAAATAGTGGGCATTTCGGAATTGGTAGAGTAGAACATCTAATGTACAGGGCATATTTCAATTACTTCCTCCACAAAAAAGGGATACTAATCAAAAATGTTAAAATGATGCAACCACCAGCCCAAAATTGAGCTCTGTGATTTCATACGGTTAAGACTTACTTGGAATTATGCTCTTTATCTTCTTGTAATTGCATTGTTAATTTTTGATTATGTTCTTTTTCACTTTCCAACAGGCCCAATGCATTCTAAAAGATAATAGATGTACAAACATTTGGCGAACGGTTGCAGTATTTTCAGTTCTTTCTTTAACGTTCCTAAGTACTTCAGTAAATATATAATATTATTAAACTTAGGAAAGCCTCATTAATGAGACAGCAGCGCAAGTCTGCCAGTCCTGACATGTGCTCCCTCATTTTGCCAGTCATTGCAAGGGCAGTTAGGGGGTTTATTTGTTGATAAAAACCCTGAGCAATTTCATAAGGATCCAAATCGCTGCTGAGATACAGCCCCTGCACCCGTGTCTGATCTAACACAGGGTGAACACAGAGCTTCTAAAAGCTTTAGACAGGAAGTCAGTGAAGGAAATTTGTTCTGAAGGCCAAGCTTTTAGAATTAGTGAGTTTTTGCAGAAATACATAGGCTCATCTTCAGTTCCACCAAAGAATTAACTGCCTGTGACAGTAGTAGCTGTTTTAACATAAGAGGGTATTCCTTAGAAGCAGATAGACAAGTAAAGGTAAAGGGTAAAGGGACCCCTGACCATTAGGTCCAGTTGTGGCCGACTCTGGGGTTGTGGCGCTCATCTCGCTTTATTGGCCGAGGGAGCCGGCGTACAGCTTCTGGGTCATGTGGCCAGCATGACTAAGCCGCTTCTGGCGAACCAGAGCAGCGCACGGAAACGCCATTTACCTTCCCGCCGGTGCGGTACCTATTTATCTACTTGCACTTTGACGTGCTTTTGAACTGCTAGGTTGGCAGGAGCAGGGACCGAGCAACGGGAGCTCACCCCGCCGCGGGGATTTGAACCGCCGACCTTCTGATCGGCAAGCCCTAGGCTCTGTGGTTTAACCCACAGCGCCACCTGCGTCCCGAGAGACAAGTAGAAGCCTGGAAATGCAATGGCTCCCCCTCCTCGTCTTCACCTGTGTAATGCATGTTGCATAAATGTTTACACTTATATGTGTCCAATCCGATCTTGCAGTAGGTGGAGGGATTGGGGCAAATTGATAGTTTGCTCCTTTCTCACTGCCACAAATCTTTTAATTATGCTGATCTATACAATGTACAGTTAAAGGTGAAATCTTTTTCGTATTCATTACTTACCCAAAGCTCAGTTTTCAGTGCTTCAGTTTCTTGCTTGCTATCAGTGAGCTGCTGCGTTAGCTGGTCAGTCTCAAATTTCAGTATTTCCTGCAGGTTGTCATAGTCATCTTGCAGGCTTGTCTTTCTTTCAAGAATGTTTTCGTATTCGAGCCTTCGGTGAAAGAATATTACATTACTCATAATGCGTCTGGTTTTGTCTTGCACGTTTCAGGTTTCAAAACAAAGTTAGTACATCACCTCAAGGATTAGTGTGGGGCCAAAAGACGGCTGGAGGAGAGAGAAATACAGAGCAAGAGGCCAAAGCAAGTAGACCTAGGCCAGGGGTCTGCAACCTTTAAGACAAAAAGAGCCACTTGGACCCGTTTCCGAAGGAAAAAAAACTGGGAGCCGCAAAACCATTGCGACATTTAAAACAAATATATCTCCGGAGCTGCGATCTGACAGCGGGCGGGAAGGTAACGTCGGGACGGTGCGTGACTAACACACGCACCGCCCCCATGTGACATCACAGCCAGTACAGAGCCCGCCACAGTGGGGAGTGTCAGGGCACACAATGCGCCTCCTCCCCTCGCTAGTATCCGCCCCGGAGCCGCGGCAAAGGTGTAAAAGAGCCACATGCGGCTCCGGAGCCGTGGGTTGCAGACCCCTGACCTAGGCATACTGGTGAAGTCACATCATACAGGTATATTTTATATCTTTCAAGTACTAGAAATCCTTTTGATATAGGCCAGAAAAAGACTAACACCACTTCCAGAATGCAGCTAATTAACAAGACTAAACTGGCTGTTGGTATCCGTTTTTTACACAATACCGTGGTACCTCAGTTTTCGAACATAATCCATTCCGGAAGACCATTTGACTTCTAAAAGGTTTGAAAACCGAGGCGCAAAGGGCGGTCTGCCAATTCAGTAGAGAAAATTGTGAAAAACAGATATACACAGCGGAAGCCGTTCAACTTCCGAAGGGCCTTCGAAAATGGTAGCATTTACTTCTGGATTTTTGGCATTCAAAAATGGAAACGTTAAGCAACAGATGTCCGAAAACCGAGGTACCATTATAGACCAAAAGGAGGCCTTTCTATATGATGCAGTCTAAAATCAGTGGTTTTCAATGTCCTTCCAGGAACTCTTTCTACCTCAACAAATACTGATTTCCAGATTCTGGGCCATTTTGTAGGAGGTACCCTGTCAAACAAGGCAAGACCCTCACAACTGCCTCATGTGAATTGAGGACATGCCCTAAAGCACAGCCAGCACTCCCCTGTAGCTGTGCAGTGTAAGAGAAGATTTCTCTGCCACTACAGATCTTCTCACTGGCAAGTCCCTGACAAGTTGCCAAAGGACCCCTAGGTGTCCTAGAACACAACTTGAAAAATCAGATGTAGACTGTCATCTTAGCTTATTTTCCGATAAAGGAATAGTTTCTTGTGAATATAAGCCCAATTGTTGAAATAAATTACTGCATAGACACCCCGTAAGGTTCATTTTATTTTAGCAATCTTCTGCTAATTTGAGCCTGTGGAACTTGAAGTTAGCATTTTAATCCCCCCACAAACCAAGGTGACAGTAAAAGGAATAGCACATAACCAAATCTTCCTCTTGAAAATATTACACAGCTGGTACTTCAGTGTAGGAGACAGCAGTTCATGTGAATATCATGACATATGTAGATGGTTCAGCAGTCACCACACATGGCAGCTTACACAGAGACATTTGTGCACATTTTCTCTTATTCAGAGGTGCTGTTCATATGGAAATATTTCATAAGTTTGAAATAGCCCTTATTCTCATGTATTTAAGAAGCTTTTGTTGAAATAACGGCATACCTTACGTTATCAAGCTGCAGTTGTACATTCATATGTCTGCTAGAGAGTTCACCCATTTCTTTTTCTTGAGTCCTTCTGAAATGGTCATATTCCATTTTTACAGCAGACAGATCCTTGTCTGCAGACTGCAGGACTATTCGTAAGTCACGAACCTCAGTGTTTAACACTGTTTGGAAAAAACAAACAAAATCCTTGTAAAATGCACTTGTAAAAAATTCCATTATTAGATACCAATATTCACTTGATGTAATACCAAATATTCCAGTCTTCCCTGAAAGCTAAAGAAATATGCAAAAGTTCCAACTAAAGCCATTCTTGGTTTTCAGAAGAAAAATACTCAGTAAGTATTAAAGTGAAATTATAAATTTGGGGCAGCTATGAAAGGCAAAACCCTACGAAGATCACAAAAGCACTTCAGTAAGTAAAGAATTCAAGGAATGATGCCAAACCCTTTTTCATGTCCAGTTGTAGTGACTTGGGATTAAGCTGTGCTTTTTAGCATATACTTCAGAAAGCATTTACTGCCATAAAAATTGTTTTATCATACTAGCTGAGTCACATTCATTATGCAAGCAGAGATTCGTTCCTCCACTATTAGCAGTGTTTAGAGAAGCAACCAATCTTCAAGAACCCAATATTCCATTCCATATGTGGTTGTTTCTATTCTATGTGATATTCTAGGGGAAATGTCACGCTTTGAGAGAAAGAAGTGCCTACGTCCTCTTTTCGGATTTTTCTGATTAATGGAGTGCCTCAGACTCTGTGTATAGCAGATTTCAGAGCTTTAGCAAATGCACCACAGTGGTGCCTTGCAAGACGAAAATAATCCGTTCCGCGATTCTCTTCGTCTAGCGGTTTTTTTCGTCTTGCGAAGCAACCTTATTAGCGGCTTAGCGGATTAGCGCTATTAGCGGTTTAGCAGCTATTAAAGGCTTAGCGGATTAGCGGCTAAAAGGCTATTAGCAGCTTAGAAAAAGGGGGGGAGCGAAAAAAATCACAAGACTCGCAAGACGTTTTCGTCTTGCGAAGCAAGCCCATAGGGAAATTCGTCTTGCGAAGTGCATTGAAAAACTGGAAAACCCTTTCGTCTAGCAGGTTTTTCGTCTTGCGAGGCATTCGTCTTGCGGGGCACCACTGTAATAATTCTGAGTGAAGCCCAATAACTCTCATTAATTTAATTTTTTTTCTGTCTTTCTACCCAGAAAGCAGCATGGCAGCTTCCAACAAATGTATACACATACATGGAGGCAACATCTATCTCTCTACCATTTAGGGGAACATATTTTCCTCCCTCCACCCAATTCTATTGGCTGTGCCCACTGACTCCCATTCCATTGCAATTTTCAGACTAAAGACAACTAAATGATCCGCTATGGGGTTACCTACAAAGAACAGTGACCCATAGCTCTACAGAAAAATTGAATTAATTTTGAAAAGATGAAGGTAGTGGACCTATCTACCCCATCTCAGCAAAAGACAATTTTCAGCCATACCTTTTGGTCACATGAAGGTAGTAAAAACAGTGCACAAAATGGGACTGTTTTGTGCTGCACTAGAAAAAAATACATCTTTGGTAAAAAATCAGGCAGAAATCTACTGTTATCCAAACTTACTGTCCGCTTTGCTCTGAGTGTCTTGGTATTGTTTCTCAAGATAGTCTAGCTTTTCAAGAAGCCCTTGCTTTTCAGTCTGCCAATTGCTTCTTTCCGAGGCAAAGAGCTTCAGTTGGAAAAAGAAGAAGTCAAATAATGAGTGCTTGAGTATGAGAATGCATATGTGTATGAATGCATAGGATGTACAAGTTACAAAGGAACATTGCCCGGCTCTGTTGTTCTGACTGGATGGTTAAGTCTTGGATTCTGTTAAGTCTTAAAATGGTATAAGCAGCCATGGACACTTCAAGAAAAATCTTTGCATGCAGTTAAAGTAAATAAAGAAGTATTACATCAGATAGTAACAATAACTGAGCTAAGCTTTCTGCTTCCTCCTACAAGAGTCCTTGCACTAGTTCTTTTACCTCTTGCACTTGTGAAGAATGGTGCTCCAATTTATTAATATGCTGCTGAAGTTTTACAGTTTTACTTTCTTCGGCATCCAGTTTGATCTGAAGAGTGCTTAATTCTTCCTGCAATAGGACAAATAGGGAAAACTAAGCAAATTTATAATCGTACTAGCAACTGCTTTGCCGCTACTAAGTATTTTCTTCTAATGCATTTATATATTCCTGCACAAACTTATGGGGTATGTAAATACATTGTAAATCTACAGGAAGAGTTCTAAAGCCCTAGCTTTACTGTATTGTAAATGCAGTCAGAATCCCAATGTCCAAATACAGCTAAACGGCTAAAGAGGAAAGTTTCCATAGAAAGATGAACAGCGTCAGATAGCTCTCTCATTTGAACCGCCTTTGCACGCATTTTCTAAAAGCACTCAAGTAAAATCTGAGCATAAGTAGTCCCTGTTGGATCTGACTAAAGGCCTATCTAGTCCAGCAACCTGCTCTCAGTGGCCAGCCATTGTCTCCATTATTAATTTTCAGGAAGAAAATAAAAAAATTACTGTTTACCCAGGCATTAGATGGCTCAAAGGTTCCTGGCAACCTTGAAATTATTAGCTTAGATGCTTAAAATATTTTAAAATTTATTTTTAATGGTACAGTGGTGCCTCGCAAGACGAAAAGAATCCGTTCTGTGATTCTCTTCGTCTAGCGGTTTTTTTGTCTTGCGAAGCAAGCCCATTGACGGATTAGAGGATTAGCGCTATTAGCGGCTTATCAGCTTATCGGATCAGCTGATAAGCGGCTTAGAAAAAGGGGGGGAAGGGAAAAAAACCCGCAGGAACTCGCAAGACATTTTCGTCTTGCAAAGCAAGCCCATAGGAGATTCGTTTTGCGAAGCACCTCCAAAACGGAAAACTCTTTCGTCTAGCGAGTTTTCCGTCTTGCGAGGCATTCGTCTTGCGGGGCACCACTGTATTGTTTTACTATGTTGGTGTTTGCTACTCTGAGCTTCTTTGAGAAGAGTAGCAACTTAATAAATAAAATGAAGTTATCCAAGTTGGTGGACATCGCCACCTCTTGCAGGAGCAAATTCTATAGTTTAACTATGGTGTGGAGAAGCATTTTCTTCTTTTCTCCAGAATCTTCCAACATTGTTTTATTAGATGGCCCTGGGTTTTACTATTACGAGGGAGGAAAAGAGTTTCCTATCTACACCATGCCAAATCTTATGCACGTCTATCATGTCCCTCCCTTACACACCTTTGTTCTAAACCAAAAAGACCAAAATATTGTAAACTTTCCTCACAGGAGTCGCTTCAAGCCCTCGATCATTTTGATTGCCTTTTTCTGAACTTTTCCCAGTTCTTTTTGAGCCGAAGCGTGTAGAACTATACGCGGTATTCCAAGTGCAATCTCACCACAGGTTTGTAGATCTGCCTGAGACTGTTGACTTAACTCTGCCCATTCATACCTCCTAGCTCACAGCATCTTGATGAAACAATTTTAGAAATCTGCATTTTGCATCCCGAAACTTCACCTGTGCCACTCTCAGCTCTTCTGCAACAGCCTCATAGGCTTGTTCATTCATCTCAGGAGGCATGGGCTCATTAAAAATATAGTCGTTATCGCCTGAGCTTTGAATATCAACAGACTCCGGGCTCAAGGTTTCAGGGGTAAATCGTGCCACCAGTCGAGATCTTAGCTGATAAGCCTTTGTTGGGGTAGCGATATTCTGTAATAGAAATGATATTTTTTTAAAACACACACACCATATACATAGGTAGAAATACCGGAATAACATGGAAGTAAATTTAGAGGATTTGCGTCATATGGTAAGTAAACTTAAGGAACTTCATGAGACGAAAATGTTCCTGCCCTGCCTCCTCTTGCAGCCACTTCCTGCCCCCTGCCTCTCTGGTGGGTTAGGAAGCCCTCCTGAACAGAGCATATGGGGTTGCTGAGGGAGGGGGAAATCACCCCAAATTGTATGTAAATAAATTTGAGCCCAGCTTCAGCTGGGGAGGGTGGGATATAAATAAAAATTTATTATTATTATTTTATTACTAAGTGCAATCACTTTCAGTTTGCTTGAATCTCTCCTTAGCTCTTTTGTAGCAATCAGATGTCTGAATTCCAGGTTCCTTTCCTCTCAAACAGCATTCATCTATGAAACAGTGCATCCCTATTATAAAACATGGATTTTAATGCATGCACTCCCTAAATGAGAATTTTCTTTTTGCACAAAGATCATTAACATTCCTTATATTTTAAACAGCTAAATTAGCTTTCCTTATCATTGGCTCATACCTTTAAAGTTTCTCTGTGTATTTTATTAAGATGGGAGACTTCCTGGCGTTTACATGCCTTAGTTGCCTCTAAAATTTTCTCAAGATGCTGGTTCGCCTTCTGCAGAGACAGAAGTTCCGACTCAAGCTCTATCTGTTTTTTCCTGTTAAAGAAACAAATGCATCATAAAATCAAACACGGTTATCTTATTAAAATGACTCTCAATAAGGAAAAACAAATCTCAAAAAAGAAAAACACAGCAAGATTCAAGACGGTGTCTTCTGCTTAGACTGGAGAAATCCCAAAAAAACTCCTCCCATGCATTTGTTAGATACAAGGCTTGTTGATGCTTTTAACTTCTGCCTCAAGAGGAAACCATACTTTTAGAAATATGGTTTTAGAAATTCTGGTTGGAACCAGAATTTTGCCCTTGATAAACAGCTGCTTATATTTTCAGGGAAGGGTATTTCGTGGAAGAATGTTAGGACGCAGATTCATCTTACTTTGTTAGCTCTTTAAATTCTTCATGTTCCTGTTTGGAACTTGCCAGTTCGCTCTGTGTAGTGAGGAGGCGTTCCTTCAGCTTTTCACTAGAGCTGCTGTCTGTTGACGAGGCGGCAGAACACATCTGCTGACCTGTTTGGGATTTAAAAATGTACGCTTTCTTAGATGTGCGGAAGCGAACACCTTCACCTGTCCATGCAGCATATGAAAGCTGCAATGATTTTTATTTTTTTAATGTTTAAACCTGCATAAAATCAAAGATTGCTCTCTTTACAGAATGTATTGGATTTTGTTTCTGAATGCATATTGAACAATTGTCACGTGTTTTTTTACATCTATAGCTTTGCTGTCCTGCACCACTAGCTAATTAAGTCAAAAAGGTGCTCAACGTGTGCTTTCACTTTGATACGATAGCCTTGAGCCTAGTTCTCAGAAACAGCCGGTAAGTATGCCCAGGTTGTACCACATGGCACTGTAAGGTACACCTGTACAGACACTCCCTTCAGATGGATGGATGGGGTATAAATAATAAAATTACTATTCTTTCTTTGAAACCTTGTAATCCTTTTGTGAAATAAAAACTTAGGATATTTATATTTTAAGTAATGCTTTTTCATAGCAGGAAGTTCAAATGAATCAGTTTTGTTCCTGCAAGGAGCTGTGGTGACATTCCATCTCCAAAGGAAATATTTCCCATGATGGAGTTAATAGTGCAGAGTTCGTCTGTGCAGCCGTGTTCTAGGCCAGGCATAGGCAAACCCGGACCTCGAGATGTTTTGGGAATACAACTCCCATCACCCCTAGCTAATAGGACCAGTGGTCAGGGATGGTGGGAGTTGTAGTCCCAAAACATCTGGAGGGCCGAGTTTGCCTATGCCTGTTCTAGGCCATATTATGCCAGACACCGGTTATGCAACTGCATAGCTCAGCTGGTCAGGGCATGGTGCTAGTAACACCAAGGTTGCAGGTTCGATCCCTGTACTGGGACAGCTTCCTATTCCTGCAGTGCAGGGGGTTAGACTAAATGAACCTCAAGGTCCCTTCCAACTCTACAGTTCTATATTTCAGGCAGCCGTTTCTAACTTTCCTTCACTGTATGCATAAAATTTTATTCTAGCAGCAACTAGCTCCTATTAATTCACAAGATCTTCAACATGATGCCAGGCAGACAATTGCCTTTTAAAATATGCAGAAAGCATTGCAGAGGGAGATCAGCCCGACTGCAGTATGTTCATTTGAAGCAGCCTGTCTTGACAAGAACTGCCGCCACAGTTACTAATCACAATGTTTATCAGTATATGACTCATTCAGCCTAGTAACGTCCTCCAAAGGAACAGACATAAAATCCATCAAACCTGAAAACAAAATGCCAGTGAATTTATTGGGCACTACTTTGGAGGAGAAAAATGTTAAAACAGCATTACTTTAACTATGAGATCAGAGTAGAGAACCTTTAAAAAAATTTAACTTCATATATGAAAAATGTATTCCAATTTTTTCATACCTCTTTTATTGCTTTCTCTACCTGAAGCTTCTAAAAATATTTTTTCCAGCTCGGCCATTGCCTGAGCATCAATATCCTGGGCACTTTTCACTGACTGCAGGGAGCGAAGTCGTTTGTTCTCCTCTCGAAGGGCATGGTTTTCCATAGCGTATTTTGCAACACGTGGGTGCTGTTCCACCTGAACATAACACATATTCTGTTAATTCATGATATAAACAATCCTCAAAACCCGAACAGGTGTGTTGCTATATTAGTACAGGAAATTTTATTTTTAAAAAATCCTGATTACTTTTATTAGGCTCTCTTGAAAAAGTTTCCTAGCACACAAAAGGGAACGAACATCAAAACTAAATACAGTGGAACCTCGGTTGTTGAATGTAATCTGTTCCGGAATATGGCTCGACTTCTGAAACGTTCAACAACCAAGGCACAGTGGATGGTTGGAGAATTCAATTGAAAAAATAGAGAAATGGACTTCCGAGGCATGTTTGAAAATGGAAGCAATTACATCTGGGTTTTCGGTGTTCGGGTTCCGAAACGTTCAGCTTCTGAGACGCTTGAAAACCAAGGTTTCACTGTATTTACACATATCTGCTTTAAATAGTGATGCTTTTCCTTGCACATTTTTACACTATGGCCCACATGACATTTCTGAAAGGCTTGTGTCCTATTTGATCCTATTATAATTATTAATTTCATTTCTATACCACTTTATATGTAAAAGAAAAAGGATCTCAAAGGAGTTTACAACCCACATTAAAGCATCAAACAAAACAATTGACAACAAAATATTACAGAAGAAAGTCAAATACAAGGTGAGTCCTTTAAAAGAGGCCCCGTGGATACAGAGTACACATGTTCCATGGGGCCTCTTTTTAAAGACTCATCCTGTATAAAGTGTATATCCAAAACAATATATGTAACAATCCTTAAATATTGTCTTTAAGGATTTCAAAACATCACAAAGGAGGCCAACTACAGAATGCATATTGAATGCAGCAAAGTTAACAAAACAAAACAGTCTTGAAACATTTCAAAAGAAAACATTACTAAAGGAAGTCAAATATAAAATGCACAAGTACATCCTTCTTTGGAACATTCTGCTTTGGAACATACTTGGTTAAGTAGTTCAGATTAGCTTGGATGAAATTGTTTGCTGCATCCAGCTGAAGTCAATACATATGTTAATAAAAACAGAAGCTGATTTTCAATAAGTGCTTTCAGAATTATATAGATTATAAATTATAAAATCAACTCAACAACCACAAAAAGAAATGCAAAACCTTCAAAATCAATTAAGATCCATGAGTTACGGAAGAGTGCTGAAATCAGCTTAAAAGTTTTTCATCCAAGTTTAATACCAGGGATAGCGTAAAAGTGTGTCTCTTTTTGGTTCAGCTGTGTACATTGGCCAAAAAACCTACTTACAATTTGTGTGTAGACGTTTTAAGGGCTACTAACCACAACAGCTAACCTCCATGTTTAGAGAAGTACACTTCTCAATAACAGATGTAGGAAGACAAGAACAGAAGAGGACTGTTGCTCAATTAATGTGCTTTCTGGGGGCATCTGGCTTGCCAGAGAATGCCGGAGTAGACAGATGTTTGGCCTGATCCGGGTAATACATTAAACAAAAATACAGCTACCTGTTCTCTGAGAATCTTCAGCTCCTCCTTCAGTTCCCCAAAGAGCTTCTCTTGTTCACTGGGCAAAAAGCTGCCATGAGCCTCTTTATGTAGTTTTTCCAGGCGAGTTATATGATCCTCTCTGAATTTAACTATCATTTTATTGGACTGAATGAACTTCTCCTTTTTGACACAGAGATCTTCTAGTTGGGCAACTTTTTCTAACAGCATCTTGAAAATAAAGGCAGCCAATTAAGCAGGAAGCAATAGCATCATGACACATACATAATGAAAAGTATACTTGTCCAACCCTCTCTTGGATGCGATCAACAGAAATCATTAAATGAAGGCACAAACTTATGTTAATATGCTATTCACACACTCTCAACATTTGTGTTTAACTGATTTGGGGTGTATGTGTGGAGCCATATAAATAAATTAGATCAACTTTTAAGAAAGGGACAAATTATTGTTCCAGGGCAAAGATATTTTTGTTAATTGGACCTTTCCTAACACTGTACCATAGTATTCCTATTCTTACCTTTCTTTCACTTTCACCTTTTTCCAATAACAGCATTGCTTCAAGAAAATGGTTCAGATAATCTGCATTTCCTACATCACGTGTGAGGGTAGCTTAGAGAGAATGTAGAACAAAATACATTAGGTTAACACTTCCCTAGATTTATTTGTCTATTTTGTGTGTCAACTGAGATATTTAGCGCTGGTTTTTAATATGTTATAGCTGAAGTAGACATTATCATTTTATGATTATGGCTAAACTTTCTTATCTAAAAGTGCATTTAAAAGAGATTCAGGATAAAGAGGTTTGGGTTTTTTATATTTTTAAAAAATGTTTAAATACAAAAGCTTGTTGAACATTTCAGTTAAGCATAACTGAAATACAAAAGAATGCTAAATGTGTTTACTAAGAAGTCAGTTCCAAAGGATTCAGTTTGATTCTGTGCAGAATTTGGGATCCTTGCGTTTGCACAGAATTGGCCATTAAAGCAACAATCATACCCACATTTAGTTGAGGATAAGTTTCACAAACATTGTTGCTTGGTTCAATATCATGGTTATAATTCCAACCATGTCTACCTTGTGGTACATGCCACTGAATTCAATAGTCCTTATTTCCAGGTGGAGAATTGCAGCCTATGTTCGTTACTTATTAACTACAGAAATGAATGGGAATTGCGAAGGTAATTTAGTCCCAAAGATTTGGATCCAGACTAACTTTCAAGGTGACATGCACAGATCAGACTGTTACTCCCTAGCAAATATGCAGAGGATTTCACCGTAAACTCCTGCATTGTCTGAACTGTAGTGATAGATATTTACAGTTTACACACATTAAAGGTAAAGTGACCCCTGACCATTAGGTCCAGTTGTGGACAACTCTGGGGTTGCGGCGCTCATCTCGCTTTATTGGCTGAGGAAGCCGGCGTACAGCTTCCGGGTCATGTGGCCAGCATGACTAAGCCGCTTCTGGCAAACCAGAGCAGCGTGCGGAAACGGCGTTTACCTTCCCGCCAGAGAGGTACCTATTTATCTACTTGCACTTTGACGTGCTTTCGAACTGCTAGGTTGGCAGGAGCTGGGACCAAGCAATGGGAGCTCACCCCGTTGCGGGGATTCGAACCGCCGACCTTCTGATCGGCAAGTCCTAGGCTCTGTGGTTTACCCCAAAGCGCCACCCACGTCCCGATCAGACTGTTACTCCCTAGCAAATATACAGAGGATTTCACTGTAAGCTTCTGCATTTTCTGAGCTGTAGTGATAGACATCTACAGTTTAATTCTGTGTTAATAACTATAGTGAAAATAAAAGGTTAGCTATTGAAGGATTCTACCAAATCGTGATCTGAAAATGGGACTTGCAATAATATGTTGTGGTATTGAATGTTTCTGTTCAGAATTCTAGTCAATTAGTCATATTCTCTTCTAGCACACCATTCTATCCACCTCATTTCCCCCTCTTCCTCCAACACCGGTCAGAATTCTGTGTCTACTGAGCACAGATCCAGGTTCACTTATTCAGGATGTTCACTGGGTGACTGGGTTACTTGCCTCATGGGGTTATTATGAGGATAATATGGGAGCTCAGGAAGAGAGAGACTTTGAAATCCACCCTCAGCAATTTGGAAGAAAGGTTTGGTAAGAATATAAATACACTCAGTCCTCAACGGACTGTTTGGGTTTCCCCCGCTAAAGATTTATTTGTAGTTCTGCAAACTTTGGTTCTCTGAAGCTTGCTGATACCTCCGCTCTTGTGTTTGTGGAAGGTGCCATTTTGGCATACAGAGAACCAGTCTTCTATTACGACATTCCACTTCTGCGATATATTGGGGGCATGAATTAAGTCTGATCCTGTACAAAAGTCATGTTTTTTTTTAAAAAAACATTGAGGGGTTTTTTAAAATGGAAAACAAATGGAGTGCTTAAACAAATCATCCCGAAACACCAGTTTTAAGGGAGGAAAGGGGATAGGCTTTACCTGTAGGTAGAGAAGCATCTTGCAGAGACTGCCCTGAATTAAGCAGAGCAAGCTGCTCTTTCAGTTTCTTCACTTCAGACTGCAACTGCTTCACGTTTCCTTGGGTGTCTTCATTTATCACAGCCTTAAATAGAAAATTTAAGATATTGAAACACACACGCCTGATGATCGGATAATTCAAATCCTACTGACAAAGCCAACTAGAATGCGTTGTTCTCACTTTCAAACATCATAGGTTAAAAAGAAAATAATATTGAAAAAGAAGACTATATACTAGCATGGCAGCATATATTCTATGCATTTACAAAAGCAGGTGTAGAATTTAGCCTTCCCCTGATCTCAGCTCTCTTTTCTTTTAGAAAAGCATGTTCTTAACGCAAGGCTTCACGTGAGGAGTGAAAAATGTATAGGTTTGCTTTGTGAAGGCGCAGA